>NC_058524.1:24025000-25475000 GCF_904849725.1 Hordeum vulgare subsp. vulgare
GCCGCTTGTTCTCTGGCACTCGTTACAGTCAATCCATGTGCTGCCGCAGCTGCTATGATATCGGGGTCATCTGGACCGGCGGCTTTCACTATAAGCGGGGCAATCGATTGTTTACTTTGTTCCCCGAGCTGGGCAACTCGTTTCCCGCTTTTTTTACTTTCTAATTCCGTTTTCTCGGCCTCCTCCAAGGCTTTGTTCTCCTGGTTCTCCGCCCGCTCTTTCTTCTCCTTCAACATGAATGCCTGCCTACGAAGTTCACGTGCATAGTCGTCAGGCAGATTCTTCGCGGCTTGGGACGGTGTGCTCAAAAATGACTTAGCCCACTTCTTTTGCTCATCAGAAAATACTGGCTTGGGCTCGGGCTCTCTTTTCTTCTTGCAGTCCGCCTTCCATTTCTCATGATCAGCAGCCGCCCTCGCGGCAGTTTCCTCGGCACTACGTTCCCAAGGCCTTGTGGGGAGAGGCTTCAGTGATGGCTCCGGTACCTTTGTGGTCTTAGGTACATAAGGGTCCGGGTTAATAATCCAGGACTGCTTCTGCTTCTTTGCCGGAGGTGGATTGGGGGGCGGCGTCTGATCACCCGCCGGACGAGGACTGGGGGGCGGCGTCTGATCACCTGCCGAATGTTGTGGACTGGGGGGCGTCGGCTGACGTGACGGAGGTGTAGGTGAACCGCCACCACCACCACCACCACCACCACCGCCACCGCCACCACCACCACCACCACCGTAGGGGGGTGGACTTGTTGTCCTTGGCGCCTCGCCTGGAAACTTGATAAACTTCTTTTGCCATAGAATGAAATGGCGCTTGACATCTCCAAGTCTTTTCTCCCCTTCAGGTGTAGCAATGTCAATCTCCAGGTCCTCAAACCCTTGGACTATGTCCTCCACCGTGACACGAGCATAGCCATCTTGAATGGGGTTGTTGTGGTGGAGTGCTCCAGGTAAACATGGTAAAGCACTGCCGATGGCTACCTTCATGGACATGTTCCCGATAGGATAATACAGATGACATTGTTTCATCTCCTTTATATCGTCCACGGGGTAGCGAGGAGGCTCCGGTGCAGTAATTTCGACCACCAGAGGCTCCGGTGCAGTAATTTCGATCGTCGGTGCATCTGCACCAGCCGGTGGGCCCTCCGTGGAAGCCACGCTGCTTCTCCGCTGCTGGCTTCCGAGATCCGCTGGATGATCTTCATGCTGCACCCGAGCTGCATCTCTTTCGGCTACTAGTACACTCATGGTTTTCTTCATCACATCCATTTCCGATGCCAACCGCGCCACAACATCTGCTTCCCGATCCATCTTTCTCTTACGGCTTCTGTAACCGTACGGGTCATCGTTCTGGGGGAACCCTATTTTCCACGGAATGTGCCCCATGCCTCGTACACGTCCTCCGTGTTCAGGATTCCCGAGGGCTTTTGTCAGCGCGTCGTTCTCTCTGTTGAACTTGATCTTCCCCTCTTGAGCATCCCTCATTGCGTCAATAAGGGCTTGGGTGGGTTTAATTAATTTGCCCCGGTAAACACACTCCCCTGTCTCCGGGTTCAGCGTTCCCCCATGCCCGTACCACCAGCTTTTGGCCCTTGGGTCCCATCCCTCCGTACCTGGACGGATTCCTCGCGCCCTCAGCTCGTTCTCCATCTTCTCCAACCTAGGCACCCAAATGCGATACCCTCCTGGCCCCATAATATGATTGTACTCCTTCTTAGCCGCATTTTCCTTATTTTTTTCGATATTTGAATGAACTGCTCCGATTTCTTTTGCTTCACAAATTCTGGCCAATCATGTTTCAGTTTCTCATATTGTCCTTTGAAATCTGGAGTCTTGTTCTGCTTGACAAAGTCATGGGCTAGATTTTGCTTGAATTTCCGGAATGCGTCGGCCATCTTATGAAGAGCGAACTGTTTGACTAGCCTCCTCCTCTCCTTGTTTTCCTCAATCTTGTTACCCTCCTCATCGAATTTATTGTATTCCGGAGGTAGAACGAAATGTTCCATAAGCTTCTTGAAGCAATCTTTTTTTGTTCTCTTATCGACAAAAGTGAAACCAGCAATTCGTGCCTTCTTTGGCTTATTCCACTCCTGGACGGTGATCGAGACGTTGTCTCTAACAACGGCTCCGCATTGGCTGACAAACTTGGTGGCGCTCTTGCGGGGCTCCAGCGGCCTGCCGGTTGCACTGTCGACAACCTCGATGGTGCATGTTTCTCCTTGTTTCATCGTCTTGGTTGCGCCACGCTTTGACGACGTACTCGATTGTTTCGACGATCCGGCCGAGGGCTAAAATAAGAAAGAGAGTCGCGCGCGTTAGTACACACATATTTATTCAAATCAGTTAGTTTGTATCACCAGAGGCTCAATGTATATATATACCTCGGCGCCGGAGGTGGTTGCTACTTCCATTTGAAGATCGTCGTTTATCGACGTTTGTTCGGCATCATCTTGCTGACGGCGCCCTTCATCTTCACCGTCAAGGTTCAGATAAGAAGAGATATCATCTTCTTGATCTTGTCCGGTCGGCACATATAGAATATCGCCGTTTATGATGCCGAACATATGTGCTTCACCGTCCGGATCATAGTTGTCCATAATCGGGTCAGCTCTATCGTCCGCCATTATGTCAGTCCTGAAAACATGTAGTAAAAACAAATTAATTAAGTGAAGAAGGGGGGCGGTGGCGGTGGCGGTGGCGAAAGGGCGGTGGCAAAAGGAGGGGGCGAGGAAGGGGTGGGAGAGGGTGTCGCGGTAGAGCGCGAGACGGGGCGGCAGACGACTACTTGGCCTCCCTTGTCCTATTTTTCTGGCTCCGCCACTGACCCTATCTCTAGGAATGTCTGCTTCCACTAACACACACGAGCATCAATGTTAAGTTTAGAACTTAAATTCTGATGGGTTAGGATATCACTGTATTCCTAACAAAGCTCCAAACTTGCAAGGTAAACATCTTATATTTGTGAACAGAGGGATTATTTCACTTGTTGCAAATATGGTATAAACTTAACCGAACACGAGAGCTCGTACACACGTTATATATAACAAAAAGATCTCAAGTATCCGACCTTCATCGTCGTGAGACATATAACCATCACTATATATAAAAAAGACCCGGATTTCTATAGTACTTCCTCCGTTTCTAAATACAAGTCATTTTAAAGGTTTCGTTAAAAAACTACATATGGATGTGCATAGACATACTTTAGAACGTAGATTCACTCATTTTGCTTCGTATATACTCATCTAATGAAATCTATAAAAAAAACTTATATTTAGGAACGGAGGGAGTAATACTAAGTGAATCAAGTATCCAACTTTTAAAGGAAAACTATTATTGACGGTGCAAGATTCATAGTGCAATTCTTCAATCCTTCTCGTGTTGCACTTGCACATAGGTTAACCGGGGCATAATTCTAACTTATATTGACAACGGATGATGGGCTCCCGGGGCATGCATGTGAATCGGACAAGAGACGGCCGACGGCGTTGAGGGCGGGCGAGGGAGGCAGGTGATAGCGGCCGGCGGCGCCGTACGTGGGCGAGACGGGGCGGCGTCGAGGGCGAGGGGCGACGGCGGGCGGCGTCGAGGGCGAGGGCGACGGCGGGCGGCGAGGGCGGCGTCGAGGGCGAGGGCGACGGCGGCAGGCCTTCGGCGCGGCAGAGATCGGAGAAGACGAGATGGAGTCGACGGTTCGGGCGTTGTATTTATAGCCCCCCACCTTTAGTCGCGGTTGGGGAGGCGACCCGCGACTAAAGGGAACCTTTAGTCGCGGGTCGCCTCCCCAACCGCGACTAAAGGTTTTTTGGCGGGTTTTTCGTTCCCGCGCGCAACGACCTTTAGTCGCGGTTGGCCAGGCGACCGGCGACTAAAGGGTAACCTTTAGTCGCGGTTGGCCAGGCCAACCGCGACTAAAGGTATTTTTCAGAATACTTTTCTTTTTCAATATCTTAAAAATACAAATAATATATCAAAAAATTCAGAAAAATAAAACTAATTCAATTCAATATGTTAAAAACACAAAAATTATATCAAAAAATTCAGAAAAATAAAACTAATTCAATTCAAAATGTTAAAAATACAAATAATATATCAAAAAATTAAGAAAAATAAAACTAATTCAATTCAAAATGTTAAAAATACAAATAATATATCAAAAAATTCAGAAAAATAAAACTAATTCAATTCAAAATCTTAAAAATACAAATAATATATCAAAAAATTAAGAAAAATAAAACTAATAATAATATATCAAATAATATATCAATTCACATGATCCATTCAACAAAGTTTGGTACAATAAATTATTACACATCATTTCTTCCCTTGTGTCCCTGCTTGCTTACGATTGTGCCGTATCCATGGAGCATCCTCATCATTTAACTTAATGCTTGGGTCGGTGTTCACTTTGAAGGGCGGAATTTCAGCAAACATATTATAATCTTCTGACATGTCTGTCTTGTCCTCCACTCCCACGATGTTTCTTTTCCCTGAAAGAACAATGTGGCGCTTTGGATCATCGCATGATGTACTGATCGTTTTCTTATCTTTCCGTTTTCTCGGTTTGCTACTCATGTCCTTCACATAGAAAACCTGAGCGACATCTTTCGCTAGGACGAATGGTTCGTCAAGGTAACCAAGATTGTTGAAATCCACCATTGTCATTCCGTATTGCTGGTCCACCTTTACCCCACCTCCTGTTAGCTTGAACCATTTGCACCGGAACAAAGGGACCTTAAAGGAGGGTCCATAGTCAAGTTCCCATATCTCCTCTATGTAACCATAATATGTGACCTTTTGCCCATTCTCGGTTGCTGCATCAAAGCGGACACCACTGTTTTGGTTGGTGCTCTTTTTATCTTGGGCTATCGTGTAAAATGTATTCCCATTTATGTCGTACCCTTGGAAAGTCGTTATAGTCGAAGATGGTGTCTTGGCCAACATGTACAGCTGATCTACAACATCATTGTCATTCATTAAATGTTTTCTCAACCAACTGCCGAAAGTCTCCATGTGGGCCTTCCTAATCCAGGATTCAGGCTTCCCCGGGTTGTCCGAGCGTAAAATATTCTTGTGTTTCTCAAAGTACGGGGCCACCAAGCTGGAATTGTTCAGTACAGTGTGGTGTGCTTCAGTCAGAGAATGGCCGTCCATACATATCGTTGATTTCCTTCCGATCGTGCCTTTTCCACTTAGTCTCCCCTCGTGTCGCGATCGAGGAAGACCAATCGGCTTAAGGTCAGGAACAAAGTCAACACAAAACTCAATTACCTCCTCATTTCCATAGCCCTTGGCGATGCTTCCTTCTGGCCTAGCACGGTTACGAACATATTTCTTTAATACTCCCATGAACCTCTCGAAGGGGAACATATTGTGTAGAAATACAGGACCGAGAATGAAAATCTCTTCGACTAGGTGAACCAAGAGGTGCGTCATAATATTGAAGAAGGATGGCGGGAACACCAACTCGAAACTGACAAGACATTGGATCACATCGTTCTGTAACTGTGGTAGAACTTCTGGATTGATTACCTTCTGAGAGATTGCATTGAGGAATGCACATAGCTTCACAATGGCTACTCGAACATTTTCCGGCAGGAGCCCCCTCAAAGCAATCGGAAGCAATTGCGTCATAATCACGTGGCAGTCGTGAGACTTCAGGTTTTGGAACTTTTTCTCCGCCATGTTTATTATTCCCTTTATATTGGACGAGAATCCAGACGGGACCTTCATACTGCTCAGGCATTCAAAAAAGATGACCTTCTCTTCTTTGGTCAGAGCGTAGCTGGCACGACCTTGAAACCATTCCGGATGTCGGTCATTAGGGTCTTTCAAACGTTGCTGGTCCTGCCGTGCTTCCTTTGTATCATTTGTCTTCCCATACACGCCCAAGAAGCTTAGGAGGTTCACGCAAATATTCTTCGTAACGTGCATCACGTCGATTGCAGAGCGGACTTCTAGGACTTTCCAATATTCTAGCTCCCAGAATATAGATTTCTTCTTCCACATGGTTGCGTGCCCGTCAGCTCCCTTCGGAACTGATTGTCCGCCAGGACCCTTTCCAAAGATGACTTTCAAATCCTTGACCATATCAAATACCTCAGCACCAGTGCGTTCCGCAGGCTTCGGCCGGTGATCTGCCTTGCCGTTGTAATGCTTGCCTTTCTTTCTTACTGGATGAATTTTCGGAAGAAATCGACGATGCCCAAGGTACACGTTCTTCTTACAATTTGGCAAATGTACACTTTCAGTCTCATGTAAGCAGTGCGTGCATGCATTGTATCCCTTATTTGACAGTCCCGAAAGGTTACTAAGAGCAGGCCAATCGTTGATGGTTACGAAAAGCAACGCTCGTAGGTCAAATTCCTCTTCTTTGTGCTCATCCCACACACGGACACCAGGTCTGCCCCACAGCTGTAAAAGTTCATCAACTAATGGCCTTAGGTACACATCGATGTCGTTGCCGGGTTGCTTCGGACCTTGGATGAGCACTGGCATCATAATGAACTTCCGCTTCATGCACAACCAAGGAGGAAGGTTGTAGATGCATAGAGTCACGGGCCAGGTGCTATGGCTGGAGCTCTGCTCGCCAAAAGGATTCATGCCATCTGTACTTAGACCAAATCTTATGTTCCTTGCGTCAGCTGCAAAATCTTTGAACTCTCTGTCGATCTTTCTCCATTGCGTTCCATCTGCGGTGTGTCTCAACTCCCCGTCCGACTTACGGTCCTCTTTGTGCCATCGCAACAACTTGGCATGCTCTTTGTTCCTGAACAGACGTTTCAACCGTGGTATTATAGGAGCATACCACATCACCTTGGCGGGAACCCTCTTCCTGGGTTTCTCGCCCTCAACATCGTCACCAGGGTCATCGCCTCTGATCTTATAACGCAATGCAGTGCATACCGGGCATTCATTCAAATTCTCGTATTCACCGCGGTAGAGGATGCAGTCGTTGATGCATGCATGTATCTTCAGAACCTCTAAACCTAGAGGGCAGACAACCTTCTTTGCTTCGTACGTACTGGCGGGCAACTCGTTATTCTTTGGAAACATATTCTTCAACATTTTCAGCAAGTTTTCAAATGCCGAGTCAGCTACACCTGCCTGTGCCTTCCATTTCAGCAAATCCAGTGTGCAGCCCAGCTTTTTCAGACCATCATCGCATCCGGGGTACAACGACTTTCTGTGATCCTCTAACATGCGATCCAAATTCTCCCTCTCCTTTTCAGTTTCGCAGCGTCTCCGTGCATCAGCAATGGTCCGACCAAGATCATCAACGGTCTCATCACGTGCCTCTTCTTCACCTTCACCTTCCCCTTCACCTTCAGCATCCTCCATGAAAGTATCACCGAAATGAGCAAGATAGCTTTCATCGATGAAATCATCCCCTTCTTCATCTTCTTCCATTATAACCCCTCTTTCTCCATGCTTGGTCCAACAATTATAGCTTGACATGAAACCGTGCCGAAGCAGGTGCAGGTGAACTTCTCTTGAGGAAGAGTAACCCTTCTGATTCTTACAGTCAACACATGGACAGATAACAAAACCCTTCTGCTTGTTCGCATTAGCCACTACGAGGAAATCTTTCAAACCCGTAGTGAACTCGCGGGAGAGTCGGTTACCGTACATCCATTGCCGATTCATCTGCATTATTATAATATAAAATATATAATTAACCATCATGCATTTGTTAAACTAACTAGCTATAAACAATAGAAATTAAACAATGAACAACACACATGCATATTTTATCAATGACACACATGCATGAAAGGTTCAAGTTGCTAACCGCGATCGAGGAGGAAAAAATAAATGAGGAAAGTGTGGCTCCAACACTTCATATCATGTTTGTTTCACGCTCTTGGGGCATTTCATCAAACACCTTGTGTGCATAAGAGGAACCAAAAGCAAACCTACACCCCCTTGTGAAGCTTGTGAAGAGAAGTGGCACCCAATGGCTAAGTGAGTGTGCTGAACTGGTATATATAGGGGATGAGATTTAGTCGCGGTTGGCCTGGCCAACCGCGACTAAAGCCCCTCACGTGCACCAGCTGGCCACCGAGCGCCCTGGGCCCAGGACTTTGGTCGCGGTTCGTCTTCCGAACCGCGACTAAAGAATTCATTAGTCGCGGTTCCTACAGTTTCGCGACTTATGGGGCTGGACGGAAGCCTCTTTTTCTACCAGTGGACTAAGCCAGGGCGCACAAATCGCAACCAACTGACGAGAGAAAAGTGCTAACAGAAACGAACATTTAGCTAGAGTCTGACAAAACTGAATGTGCCTAGCGACATTTAGCTGAAGAAGAGTAGAGTGCAGAGCAAGGAGTGAGACAGGGTTTAAACCAACAAGCCGTACGTCGGCAGCTGCACAAGCACAACCATCGTACGTACCAGATGCCGGAGTCGTTCTGCGGCGAGGCGGTTCCTGTGGCTCATGGCCAGTGCTGCTCTGGGCATCCTCCTCCTCTGGGCGGTGTAGGAAGCATCAATATCATCCTTGGTGCGTCGTCTTCGGTGTGGAAGCTGAACGCACACGAGGAGTCGGATAAAATGTTGCTGCTGCATCCCACGGAAGAAGAGAGAGATGGGATGAGGTGGCAGGATGGTCTTCTCCTGCCTGTCAAATGACCCAAATGTTGACGTTGTGATTGTACAACTTGTCACACAAGCAAGTCACGCCTGCTTAGGACCCGTTATTTGATGAACAACCTATATAAACTCTTGGGACCTGGATCTGCATTTTTAAAGTTTTAAGACTAACTTGAAAAACACCTTTTTGTGAATAGTTACGGGAATTATGATGCATTCTACTTACTCTTTATATGACTATACACTTTATACATCATTTTTAAAAATGTTTTAAATCGGTTTGGGAGATATTGTTGGATTGTTGACGCTGTCCCCTTTCCACTTTTCTTTGCGGGGGTCCCCTTCCCACTTCACACAACAAAGGACGATAGCCTCACCGTGACGCCAAAACTGAAATCCCCCCCCCACCCCCACACCCCCCCACACACACACAACTTTACTGTATTGTAATACAGTCCCTGGATATGACAAGACATGATTGTATAGTTACTGTTTACTGTGAGCTTTTTTACGGTACCCTATACAGTTAGGGGGATTAAGCAGTACAGATCTGATCCAAACATTGATTTCTTGAGGTTACTTTAGACCTTGCCGTCAAAAAGAAGTTATGATCGGACTGTGAAAAATTAATGGGTAAATATTTTGGCCCATGTGCTAGGACCTCGAACCCAGCTTTTCCTCGTCGCCGGCTCGCCGCAATCATGCGCATGTGTTAGTTGTTGATGTCTCTCATCGTCGACCTTTGCCGCTGCCGCACTAGCTCCATTGCTTTCATCGAGATGTAAGCCTGTATATGGATTAATTGATGAACTAATCATGTTCCGTTTTTCTTTTATGGGAACAACCAGTTGGGAACAACTAATGATGTTCTCACATTGATGAACTAATCCTCGTGACTAAAAACTACAATCACGCACATGTCCAGCCTGAAATATCGGAACTCCTAAGTGAATTTTGCATAGCTAATCTTCCCAGATTACCCTCAAAGGCTGTATACCGCTCCATGTTATCCGTTTTGGGCAGGTTATACTGCTGACACAAACCAGCAGTATACATCGACATTCTCCGTTGGATTTGTCTGAATGGACGTTCTGTATTGATTGCAGGGTACCATAAAAAGAGCTCTTTACTATATGCCACTCGTCGCTGCTCCATTTGACCACTTTTTGATCAATCGGAGACGCACACGTCAGCGTAAGTTAAATGGGTATGTTCTTTTGGGGTCCTTTATGTAAAATGGTCACGCCCCTCCCTAAAATCCCCGTGACCCCCTAATTCCCCTCGCCCTCTCTGAAATCCCTAATTTCGCCGCCTGCTTGCCGCTGTCCTGTCCGTCGCCGTGTTCGAGGTTTGTTGTCGCCTATCGCTCCGCAATGTCAACAAGCTCCATCAGGTCAACTCTCGATGGTCGTGCCACTCATCAAGTACCCTCAGTAAATGGCCAAGTGACACAAATGTGAGCATCTAATCTGTGTCACTGTCTCCTTTGATTTATCTCAACCCATTCCCCTTTATTAACTGAGTGGGAATGCAGTAATATACCTTGAGCCTATCTGTCATCTCCCATCCTATCTCTTCAACTAGGTGTTCAACTATGATCGGGGACTAAGATTCTGCATCTACTTCATCATACCACAGTTCATGACCATTGACATAAAAACGATCGGTACCTTGCCCAAGAAAATATTCACCATGATTAAACTGAACTGAAACTTCTTGCTGCGCTTACCTGCATACATCAAAGCATAGGAGAGTTCCGTAAATAGATGCAAGCAACCACCTTTAAACACCAAAATCACCTAAACAACCCTATACAACCAGCATCTTCTACATAATCTACAACATCTTCTACATCCAGCAAAACACAACAGATCTTCTACGCAACACCTTTTGAGCACCAAATCACATGCAAACAACCAACATTTCCACCCCCCCAAATTGTTATTCAACACCCTTCAAATTACAGATGGGCATATCTGTCTAACAAACACAACATCCACAATGCTGAACTCTAGATTTCGACACTAGAGCTTAGAGCGCAACAACCATGGCGGGGCGAGGTGAGGGCTTAATGTAGTTGAGCGCGGAGCACCATCGGGTCAATGAACAGGCGACATCCCGCCGAAAGAACTCCAACAATGAGATGTGGCGCACCTCCGCGACGCCTCTCGCCCTTCCGTGGCGACTCCGGTGGTGGTGCGGTGCCGCGGACGATCGCCCTTGCCTCTGCCGCCTATCCCCTCCTCCCCTTTCGTTATGATTGAAGCCGAAAAGACAAAGAGATGGGAAGAATTACGGAGCAACCCCAAGGTTTTTCTTGTAAAACGCATAATAACCACCCGCTACCGCCAGCTCGCGCCTCCCGCTGGTCAACAAGTGGTTAAATGGAGCGGCAACAAGTGGCATAAAGTAAACAGTGATCGTACAATCACGTCTTGTCGTATTCAGTAACCGTATTTGATGTATTTCTCAGTACAATGATCAAAGCGTGCTTTCTTCAAGTTCAGATACCATGAATGCATTTTACTCTTCCATAAATGAAAACTTTTTTTTTGTGCCACGGTAATTTGCCCCCCAAAAAAGCTCAAATTTGGCGTCATTTTCCTACAATTTTTTTGAATGGAGTTGAACAAAAGATTTTATAATTATAGTCTACTTCAAATAATACTTTTTGCACATTTATTTGGGAAACCCTTTTAAAATCAGCCCGGGAGATATTGTTGGATTCTCAACACTATCCCCCTTCCCACTCCCCCCCACAGCGACGGCCGACGGCGCAAAATCCCCCCCGCCACCGCACCCCGCGACGATGCTCCCGTGCCGGCCGCTGGTGTCCCCGCCGCTGCCGCGGGCCCTCGCCGCCGCGGTGCCCGTCTCCGTGCGGCGGCTGCCGTCGCCGTCGTCGTGGTCGTCGACGTCGCTGCGCGTGGTGCGGTGCATGGCCAAGGAGCGGCGGGTGCGGATGGTGGCGAAGCAGATCCAGCGGGAGCTGGCGGACATGCTGACCCGCGACCCCGTCATGCAGCGCGCCGTCCTCCCCGAGGCCGCCCTCGGCGCCGACCGCTACCTCTCCTCCCTCACCACCATCGCCGACGTCGAGCTATCCAACGACCTCCAGGTCGCGCCCTGTCCTTGTCCTCCCCTCATACGATGTGGCTGTGCAGTCTGGGATTTCGAGCTGTCGTATTGATGCTGGGTTCCTTGTCTGTTGGTCTGCAGGTGTGCAAGGTGTATGTGTCCGTGTTTGGGGACGAGAGGGGGAAGAAGGTCGCCATGGCCGGGCTCAAGGACAAGACCAAGTACGTCAGGAGCCAGATTGGCAAGCGGATGAAGCTGCGCCTCACGCCCGAGATACGCTTCATCGAGGACGAGTCCATGGAGCGCGGAAGCAGGGTATGCATGGTTCTGTTTTTGTTTTTGTTCTGACAGACATAGACGTGTTACGAAGTGCAAGTTTGTTCCTGTGTTGCCAAAAAACATACTCATCTAGCTGCACCATTTGTCACCCACTTTTCATTTCTCACTGGTTCATGGTTAGACCTTATTCAGTATTCACTGCCTGCTATTTGTTACTACCACCGTTGCTGCTGCAGAGCAGAGTTATAGACACCGCATTTCTTTAATTAAACGCCTGAGCATATATTTGATACATGATCATTCAATACCGGCTTCTGTGATTGTTGTACAACGTAGTACAAAATATTTATCTTAACTGATCTCGTTTCTCTTCGCTTGCAATTTGCGCGATGTACGTGACAGGTGACAGTCGTTTGCTTCTCTGGTTACATTCTGTTGTGTATTTGCAGTTAAGTATGAGGTGAAAATTAGAATCATCATTCCTTGTTATATGGATAAGAATCACTGTATATGTTCTGTCGATAATATATTAGATGTGTACTTCTCTATAGGGCCGGAAACTAGCTCAAAAGCGGGAAATGCTTCAGTTTTTGTATACCTCAGAGTCTATAGAATGGGCATTTTAATCTGTTGTAGGATCTGTATGATTACCACAAAGAATCTTCACATGGAGCATTTTCACATTTTTCTCATACCAGGAAGATCTTTCTCTAACCGATTCACCTCCGCAGATTCTTACTATACTGGACAAACTAAAGGAGGAAAGGGAGCAGAGAGAAGGTAATGGCGAAGAAGAAGATGGAGAAGCTTCAGATATGGTAGAAGAAGAAGATGGTGACTGGGAGGGGGATGAGCCAGACGAGGAGGACATAATTTATGTAAAATAGCCCACTCGTTCTCAAAGCTCAGTCACCATTCGTTCAACTTCAGAGCTCATCAGGTCTGTTTCTTGCCCTGAGCAAGCTCTTTAAGTATGGCAGGTTGCCATAGTATTTAGGTTAGCTCATGCAATGCGTATGTATGACAGGCTATACTCCTGTGTGCTATTAAAAGTCATGGATGAGACACTAGGCGGGCAACTAAAAAGAAACCATTTTAACTTCAGCGGTAACTGAATTTACAGTAAAAGCAATTTAATTAAAAAAATCTGGATTGGGTCAACATGTCCCTAGTGCTATATTAAGTATGCTACTTTGGAAATGTCAACTTGTAGCATGTAATATGTTGTTACCTTGTTACTGCAGTTCAGTAAGTGACAAATGCTATATGTTCTGATGATGAAAACCTACAAAGTTCTTAGAAATGTGATGATTGGCATTATCCATGTATGCAGTTCTTGTAGAGTTTAGTGCCACGTTCACCTCGATGACAAAGCACCCCATGGTATCTCAATGCTTGAAGAGCTTCGCAGAGACGTCTATGCTGTCAATTAGAAGAATCAGGGCAATATCCATTCTTTCAAGATTGACGATATCTAAAGACAATTTAGAGGACGCATTATCATCATACAATGTTCACCGGATCAGTATCTGACCATCAGTAGGAGACAGTTTCCACTGATATCCATCCTTGTCTGTATGCTAACTGGTCCCTGTTATGTTAAGGCCACCTGTTGTGTGTCTATTCATCTTACTGAACATGCAGCTAGGCACTTGCCTTTCACTTTTCAGTTTTCTATTTGGTCCTTGAGCTGTCTTTTACATCTTTGTTTAAATTGTTTTCTGGTGCAAAGGCCAAAGGCAGATAGGCAATGTTCTCTGGTGGTTCCTTTTTGGTGGTGTTCCTGCAATTGTAAGATGCAAAGGCCAAAGGCAGGCAGGCAATGCCAAACTATTTTACCTGAAAACTGGCTGAATTTACACTAAAGCCAATTTCCTTCAAGAAAACCTGGATTGGATCAACAGGTCCTTAGCATATCCAACGTGCCACTTTGGAAATGTCAGCCTGTAGCACATAATATGTTACCTTGTTGATGCAATTTTTTTTCTCGAAACGGAGGCATAATGTTGCTGTTCATCAAGTAACATATATGACATCTGGTGACGATGTAACGATGAGAACTTATCAAGTGTTAGTGTTATAATTGGTGTTGTCTATCTGTGCAGTTCTCCTAGAGTTTTCTTCCTTGTCCACCTCATCGGCAAAGAGCTCCGTGGTATCACAACATTTGAAGACCGACGATATCTGAAGCGAATTCAGCGGGCATAATATCGTACCATGTTCACCAGATCAGTATCTGACCTGACCCTCAATAGGAGACAGTTTCGCTGATGTCCATCCTGTTCTGTATGCTAACCAGTCCCTGTTATGTCCACCTGTTGCGTGAGTCTATTCATGCCGCTGATTGAACATGCCTTTCATTTTTCCATTTTGTATCTGGTTTGGGAGCTGTCTTGTACATCTCCCTTCAAAATGTTTTGTAGCCCAAAGGCGGGTAGGTAACATGGACTGTTCGTTCCTTTTTTGGTGGCGGTCCTGTCCTGTAAGATACAAGAATTCAAGCTTCCCATTATAAATTGGAAGGGCAAATTTCCTGCCCTGGTTTTGAAATTGCAGTGCTGGGTTTTATATTTGGGTCAAAAGGGTAGCAACCTACACATTCAGTGGAGTCATTATGATTTGTTGGTTACAAGATTTGGGGGTGACTATATGTTAGGCGCTTGAAAAAACTTTTTCGTTTCAGTCACTTTGTCCCCGTCCATCGGATGTGCATCCAATGGATCAGGCGCCTCAATGTATTTCACTATATAGGTGATTGCCCGTTGGTTGCAACGGGGGCATAACTATTGTATTCTATATACTAAACGTTCTTATATTTCTTTGCAGAGGGAGTACTATTCTATTCTATATGCAACTATTCTATCCTATATTATGTATCAGACTTCATTTAACTTATTAGTAGGTTTTCTCTTGAGGGCTTGTTTGGTTATAGGGAACCTAACAAAGCCTTATTGGTTTAGATGATGTAACCATTATAAGACAATACCTGACTTCATTTAACTTATTAGTAGGTTTTCTCTTGAGGGCTTGTTTGGTTATAGGGAACCTAACAAAGCCTTATTGGTTTAAATGATTAGATGATGTAACCATTATAAGACAATACCTGGCTGGAGGTGAAAACACGGAGTATAAGGGATAATGGGGGGAAATTCACTTTGGCTCATAGATGTAGATACACCAATTGTCTAAATACATATTTTAAAAAGTTAAATAACCAAGAAAAAAAATCCGCATGTATATCTGGACATTATATGTTCGTCCGCAAAGTTTCTATGAAAAAGAATATTTTTTACGGGTTGTGTAAAAATACAATTTTCGGTGCTTCATTATAGCTATTCGCAAGACATTTTGTTATCTTTTTGATACATGCCATAAAAAATGTTCTTTCTTTCCGAGTTTTTGTGTGCAAACATAGAATGTCCGGATGTACACGTGAAATTATTGTGTGGATTTTTTTATCATTGTGAAATGTGTTATATATATATGGGTTAAAGAAGAAGAAGAAAACCCCGAACGCTTAAATCCGCGTGTAATCCCCTCGCACTTATTAGTCGGGACCCAAAACTCTGCTTCGTCCATTATGGCCCGAGAGCTACCCGCCTCACCGCCAGCTCTCGCTCGCTAGATCCGCTAGTCCGTCGTTGTCGCATGGTGACTCCATCGGCCAGCCATCGACGCGACCCCGCACATCCACCTCACCGCCCACCTCGATCCGCCCCGCGCTTCCACCTTGATCCGCCTCGCATCTTCAACCGAACCGGACAACTTCTGCCCCAATGTTGCTCCATCGATCCTTCCCGCCGAGCAGCACGGCTACCCCCTATCCTCTCCATCGATGCGAGGCCGCCGACCGAGTCTGCGGTGTTCTGTCAATCGCCACCCCCATCGGCTGAATTGGCTGCACCCGGGGTCCAAATTG
The DNA here is from genome assembly GCF_904849725.1 of Hordeum vulgare subsp. vulgare. NCBI lineage: Eukaryota > Viridiplantae > Streptophyta > Magnoliopsida > Poales > Poaceae > Hordeum > Hordeum vulgare. Next base: position 24,040,862 of record NC_058524.1, read on the forward strand.
GCCGAGTACATGCCTTTTGGATTGCAATATTCCACCCCTATTTTTAGCTCCCCATCTCCAAATCAAAGGTTTGTGCACTTTGTGCATTGCCCAAGTTTTTGTTGACTTCTATTTTTTTCAACAGAATGATCTTTGTAATTCATCGAGCAGCCGGATTCATCTTGTTATTTATGTTTATTGCCTGCCTAGATTGTTTTGTATATACAATTGTTATCAATATTTCTCGGTGCTACAAATATATTATGACAAATTTTGTTAATTCCTTTTTTTTCAATGCTTCTTGTATACAGAGCTTCCAAGCATATGAACCCATATTTTGGCGCTAAATTTGTTATGCTTCCATTTTCAAAATCCCATACTTCCACCTACGATTAGAATTGCATCCTATTGCATTTCATATTGTTTCACACACGAATGCTTTTACAGTACTATATTTCTTATACGGTCGTCTAGAAAAATGCTTCCTTGAGAAGTCACCAACAGATGCATCCTCGTCATGGCATCAAGCTTACATCTTGGTTTATTCCTTGTTGTTGGGTGTGAATCTGCTTCATTGTGTATTAATCACTAATAAATCATCAACCAAATTCTATGGACTTAGTATGTACGTATATCACACAAATATGCACCCCCATGTTGGTGACAGACAATCTTAGTTTATTTCCATTTTCCTTTTTCAGGCCTCCAAGTGACAATATTTCCTAGAGCACTCTTTATATTCTTATGCTTCTTACTGATGGTGCTTCATAGTTGTAATACACATGCTTCTTTGGGCTAGAGTTTTCTTCCATAGATCAACAACATTTGGTGATTTGTTTTTTATATAAATGACGAAAAGTATGCATCCCCATGTTGGCCGCAATCTTAGCCCGTTTCCAATGACAATGTTCTATGCTTTCAATTAAGATGAAACATATTGAGATAGCATATTTTTCATGCTTCCTGCAAGTGAAGTTTTGGAATCAGACTACACGTGCTTCTTCTGTTTATATGGATTGCTTCCATACTTCCTGCATCTTATTTGTAAATTTTGTTCCTGTTCTCAGTGGCGAATCTAGGATTTTAGATTAGGGTATGCCGGCCAATTTTTTTTCATGCATGATAAGGCTTAAATTCATGGATTAAGCTGAAACCATCCACTAAATACAATATAAATAGTTCAAAAATCATACTGATAATTAAAATATCAGTATACATGTGAACTAGAGACTTACAATGCTATTTTTGTGACTATTTTATTTGACGCTTTCGAAGGGACATAAATGTCTTGATAATATCATCTTCATCAACTTGAAAGAAAATATCCCGCTCAATAAAAGTGACTAGACAATCATCCAAAAGACTATCTCCCATCTTATTTCGTAACTTTGTTTTCACTAAAACCATTGTAGAAAATACCCTTTCAACACTTGCTGTTGCCACTGGTAGAAGCAATACCAATTTGAGGAGCTCATAAACCAAATCACACACTTTGTGCCTCTTTGTTTGAACAAGCTTAACTGGGAGATCAACAATATTGTTTAGACCTTTGAATCTATCATCCTGTCTGATGTCATCAATATAATTACTTAGCTGCAATTCAAGCACGAGAAAATTATTATTTGAGAATTCCTTTGGATAGAACTCAGCTAGTCTGCGTAGCTTCTGTGTATCAAAAGAATCAAATGAATTAGAAGGATTGAAGGTTGACATGCAAGACAACAACTCCATATTAATCTCGTCAAACCTATTATCAAGTTCTTGACTTATTTGATCAATAACACCAATATATACTTCTCTTCTGAAGTGGTCATCATTGGTTTGCTTTCGAGCACAAGCTTTCCTTGCTGATTTTCCATAAGGAACATAATCACCATCCATAGCAGGAACATCAACACCATGTTTGTCACAAAATGAAGTGACCCTCTCAAGAAAATTATCCCAACCATCAGACCTCAATTCTTGCATTCTTTTCTTTGCCACATTAACAAGTGATATTGCATTAAGAATATCTTGCTCCCTTCTTTGCAAACACTCTGATAACTCATTTGTGTATCCAAGAATAATATACATCAAGTGTGCAAAGAAAACAAATTCAAAGGTCTCAAATGCTCCAAGTACAAAATCTATTTTGGTCCAATCATCCTTATATGAAGGATCATCCCCAAGATCTACTAGTACATCATGGATTTCTTCATATATAGTAATGATGCTGTGCACAGTTTTATAATGAGATCCCCATCGAGTATCCCCGAGCCTAGGCAAACTGTAACGACCAAGATGCGGTCCTTTCCGATCTGGGGGTCGAGGCCCCCGAATAGGAAAGAAGCGCATCTAAGCGTTTCGCAAGCAAGTAACATAGCACAAATAATAAATAAAGTAGACAATTCGGGATTCAACTGTCTTCTTATTAATAACTCAGAGTACATCACGGATACAATCAAGGTAGTTCCGCTACGGACTACAGAACATGGAAAATGCTATGCTACCCTGCTGCAGGCCCACGATCACGACCACGCCTCAGTCCTCTAGATAGTTCACGTAGAGGCGGTCTGTCTCCTCGTCGTACTGCCACGCCAGCTGGGTGCCGTCGGGATCATCTGTCTCTGGGGTACCTGTACCTGCTGGGAGTTTCGGAGGAATCCGTGAGCCACGGGGACTCAGCAATCTAAGACCTTGGTGCCAGAACTAGTCATGTTATTAGGTAGGGTAAGGGTGAAGTGTATAAGGCTGCAGCATCCTAAGCTTGATTAAGTGGATAACTTACGCAAAGTAGAAGTGAAGGTGGTCTACACTAGCGGTCGGGATTACTTGATCACTAAGTGATCCTGAACACCTACCTACGGCATTCATAACCCCACCGTGTTCCCGATCGAAGAGAGATCTTCGAAGGGACAGTCACGGTTACGCACACAGTTGGCAATTTTTATTAGTTTATGTTTAAGTTCTCTAATACCGGATGTTAACAAAATATTCCAAGTTGCTACATAACCGCGGACATGGCTTTCCGAAAGATTAAATCCTGCAGGGGTGCTCCAACTAGTCCATCACAAACGAACACAGGCCGCAAAGGCATCCTCTATCACGAATCTCGTGATCTCGTCGGATTCCTTAGAGGAAAACCTCAACTCTGGGGAGAACCAAAGCTTCACTGGGATTCCTATACGCAAGATATACCGCTAAGGTAAGACAAGGCTAGCAGGACCTCCCGACGTGTCGACGACCCTGATAAGAGCCGCGTATCTCAGTCTCAGGACACGCCGGATAAGCGAAGCGTACGGTGTCCAGACAAATCTCCCGAGTTGCCCCGGGATGGCCCCGCACGGTGCTCTAGTTTGGACCAACACTCATGAGGAGCACTGGCCCGGGTTGTTGATTAAAATCCTCGGGGTAGCTATTCCCTATGCAGTTTACTATTAAGTGATTAGCAAATTAACACCAATGTTGGGTCCTGCCGGACAAGCCTTAGCACTACGCGATTTATCAAAGGGGGTCCCCATAACAACCCCGAACGTGTTAGGAGCGATCATTATGGAATCAAACACCGGTAACCGGTAACTAAGGCGGCAATGACGGAACAAAGCACCCGGCAAAAGGCTAGGCCTCCCGTCATTTACCAAGTGTATAGGTGCATTAATTAAATAACAGAATTTAAGATAATGATATCAAGCTCATGTTATCACATGAGTCAAAGCACCTGCATCTAGCAACGCTAACACTAGTAGCTGAGCAAAGCCTACTTAGCCATACAAGTTTGCTAGGAAGGAGAACGGTGTTTGGGCTCATGGCATTTCAAGAGGCAATTTAATTTAAGTGGTAGGCAGAGAGCAACATGACATGGAAACGAAAACTAGCATAACAAGTCTAGATATGGAATCAAGGTCATATCACTAATTCTATCACTAGCACAAGCAAATTAAACTGCTGCAAGTTTCTGGACAGAACTGTACACTAAGCTATTTTGACATGCATGAGGATGGCATGAACAGATTCGGCTCGTGAAAACGATGCAAAACCATATAAAGAACATTGCAAACGGAGCCACGGATCAACGGGAATCAACGATACAAGATATGAAGCTCTACGTGGAAGATTCAACACCACACTCACAATTGGCACAAATCTGGTATTCCCAGGTTGCCAAGACATGTAACAACCCAACATGGATGGATTGGAGCAAGGAAGAACACCACAACATCAAGTAAGCACACACATTGATCAAAATGACTATACCACATAATCTGCCACAATCTGCATCTTAGCTCTTTGGGGGCTACATGCAACATAGCTACAGGCCTCCAAACATGACAAATAATATATGTTGTTGTAGCCCACCAACAACACTACAAGCACCAGCAAGAATCACAGCAAAAGGAATTAAACTCTAGAAGATACAAGGCCACAAACTTTCCCAAAACCATCAGATCTCAGGGACTTGGTGAAAATTCCTGCACCTGAGTTTCTGTCTTTGTTCTGAAGCTTTTGACAGCAACCAAAACACAACCTACTGGACTCCAAATGATTTGAAATTTGACAGGTAGCTTCACAAAAATATCAGGTTCAAAATCCTAGCACTGAACTAAGGCTATATCTCAACAGAATGACCAGCACATCCTCATCTATAAGAGAAGAAAATGTTTCCAGAATCCCAGACTTAGTGAAATTTCAGATTTCACTAATCTGGAATTTTTCAGCCAAATGCCCACTTTGTCTAGGCATAGTTTGCACACAGATAACACCAAGTGATAAATGACACCACTATGGTGTAGAGAAAAACCCCTACTACTATCACACAAAAGCTCATGCCCTTGGGCTCCACCTATTCCATGGAATCAAGGAACAAATTTGCAACAAATCTGGATATGTCAACTCCATAAAGTATCCCACTAAGACAACAACTACAAAGGTTGAGTTCATGTGCACAATGACAAAGTGACATGCGGGTTTGAACCCCATGTTTGTGTCATGCACACAGGGCCGGCCCATAGGCCGGGCAAACGGGGCGCCCGCCCTGGGCCGCGGGAAGACAGGGGCCTCAACCCAGGTAATGCTTTGACTACCTTGCAGCTTCTTCTCGTTCGGGGTCGTTCCTTCTCGTTCTAACTTCTGAGCGAGAGACCGAGAGGGACAGTAAATCTTATCCTTCCTTCTCCTTCTCGAGACAGACTCCCAGACTCCCAAAACAGCGCCGTCTCCGATTCCAAAATCACCGTCGGCCATTAATGGAGACCAATGACGCAAATCCGATCCCCAATCTGCTCTCCTTCCTTCTTCAAAGATCTTCCCGTTCCTCATGGAACAACGCCGCCGCTTCCTGCTCACTTCCCCATCAGGCATCATCTAGACGTTGGAGTCTTGGAGATCCCGTTCCTCACTTCCCGGTGATCCCGTTCCTCCTTTGAGAATTGAGATAAATACATGACCCTGCCTGCATCTCTATTCTCTAATATCTCTCTTTCTCTGTTTCAGACTTTCAGTGGACACGGGAATAGGGGATCTATTTGAGGCAGGGGGAGGGTTGTTGTTCTTGTTCGCTGGAAATTGCTGCTGTTCTTGTTCGCTGGCAGTGCCTGCTGCTGCCAGGCCGCCAGGGGGAGGCGGCGAAGGCAGGTAAGGGGAGGGGCCGAAGGCAGGTTGGATCTGTTTCAGGTAATCAGGTTCTCCACTAGTTCATTTTCTTTTAGAACAAATTTTTTATTCCCGGTGAAACAAATCACATGAACATCAAACACCTGAACTGCAGAACTGGAGAAGGGTCCTGTTAACTGGCACTCACGGATCTGCTGATTTGGCCGCCTACATCAACATTCAGGTGCCTTTGTTCCCTGTTTTAATCATTTTATGCTGCTTGTTCTTGATAAGTAACATGTCCTTTAGAAAGCATTTATCTGGTAGTAACAAAAGGAAGATAAAAAAGAAAAAAGATGAAGAGGTAAAATCTCTAAAAGGATCACTTAATAGATATTTCAAACCTGGTAGTTCTTCTAGAGGTCCCGTGGAATTGGCCATAGTATGTGTTGAACAACCAACTTAGAATGCAAATGCTACTGATGATGATATGGATGTGGGTAATGGTAATTCTAGCGAGCATGAAAATGTAACTCGTTCATCAAATTGTGAATCACCGAGTCACGGCCCTGCACCGAGTGTCGATAAACAAGAACCATCCACTGTTGATATCTTTGACCCATGAAACTGGGATAATCTGGATCATAAGGCAAGGGATATTTTAGTTGAGAAGGGCCGTGTAAGGAATGATGATATTGTGTTCCCTCCAGATAGTAATTCTAGACATTTTTCACTATCTTATTATTCCAGAAAGTTGAGGAATGGAGAGGTACATGCCAGGAAATGGTTGGTTTACTCTGAACATGCCAACAAAGTGTATTGTTTTTGCTGCAAGCTTTTCAAATCCCATAGCAACAAGAGTGCGTTAGCTGGTAATGGGCTGAGTGACTGGAAGCATCTTAGCGAGAGGCTTAAAGAACATGAAAATGGTGTAGAACACATTAAAACCATGAACACTTGGAACGAGTTAAAAGTTAGACTCGCCAAAAATAAAACCATTGATAAGGATTTGCAGCAGCAGATTAATAAGGAGAAAGAACGTTTGAGACAAGTGTTAGTGAGATTAGTAGCAATTGTTAAATATCTTGGTAAACGTAACTTGGCTTTCCGTGGATCTAGTGAGAAACTTTATCAACACAACAATGGTAATTTTTTGGCATGTGTAGAGATGATTGCTGAATTTGATCCAATAATGCAAGAACATCTTAGAAGAATTCAGAATGATGAAATTCATCATCACTATCTCAGCCACAAAATTCAGAATAAGTTGATTTCTCTATTGGCCTCTAGTGTTACTAGTTCTATCTTACAAATTATTAAAGAAGCTAAATATTTCTCCATAATTCTTGATTGTACTCCAGATGTTAGCCATCAAGAACAAATGACCCTAATTATTCGATGTGTTAACATCTCAAATAGAAAAATGAAAATAGAAGAATTTTTTATGGAATTTTTGACAGTGGATGACACTTCTGGTTTGGGTCTTTTTAATGTACTTCTTGATGCAATTGAGTCTTATGGCTTAAATATTGATAATGTAAGGGGCCAAGGGTACGATAATGGTTCCAACATGAAAGGAAACAAACAAGGGGTACATAGTCGTTTACTTGAAAAAAATCCAAGAGCTTTATATATGCCATGTGCGTGTCATAGCCTCAATCTTACTTTGTGTGATATGGCAAGTTCTTGTAGTAAAGCTATATCCTTCTTTGGAATTGTGCAACGAATTTATGTTTTATTTTCAAGTTCCACTAAAAGATGGAAAGTTTTACTTGATCATATTCCTAGTTTAACCGTAAAAGGTTTGTCTAATACTCGGTGGGAGACTCGAATCAAAAGTTTAAAGGCTATTAGATATCAAGCTCCACAATTAAGGATCGCTTTGTCCGAGTTATGTAAAATTTGTGATGATGCCAAGTCAAGGAGCGATGCAAAAAATTTATTTGATGCGCTTGGTAGTTTTGAGTTTTTACTTGGCATGGTTATTTGGCATGATATATTATTTGCTGTAAACGTGGTGAGCAAGAAGTTGCAGTCTGCATCTATGTGTGTTGACTCTGCCTTGCAGCAAATTGAAGGCGTAATGCAATTTTTTTGACAAGTATAGAGATGAAGGATTTGCATCTTGTTTGACTATCGCCAAAGGTCTTGCAATTGATATGGGCATAGAACCATCATTTCCAATAAAACGTAATGTTACTAGGAAGAAACAATTTGATGAACCTGATAACGATGAAGAAGTTCTAAAAGCTGAGAAGGCGTTCGAAGTTAATTACTTTTTAGTTGTGGTTGATATTGCAAAGGTCTCTCTGAGAACTAGATTCAAAGAACTCAAAGTTTTCAAAAAGTATATTTGGCTTCTTACTTAGCTCAAAATACATGAAGTTATTGGATGATGTCAAACTACGAAAATGTTGTGCTAAGTTTGTAGAAACATTTTCACTAAATGGTTCATGCGATGTTGAGTTAGATGATCTTTTTTCTGAAATAAGACTGCCGCAAATGACTTTACCAGAATCAGATTTGCCATTGCATGCTATGGAGATTTTTGAGTTTGTTAGAGATATTGACTGTTTTCCAAATGTTTTAATTGCTTATCAAATTTTGTTCACTGTACCAATGACCGTAGCATCAGCGGAGCGTAGCTTTTCCAAGTTGAAATTGTTAAAGAACTACTTGAGGTCAACAATGTCACAAGAAAGATTAAATGGTCTTGCTACTTTATGTATTGAGAAAGATAAGTTGGATGAAATAAATGTTGATGAAATAATTGATGACTTTGCTTCAAGAAGTGTTAGAAGAATTTCCAAGTTCTAGTATAGACGTGAAATTCTCAGTTAGCTTTACTATGCCTTGAGCAGGAATGTTTGGAAGAATTGAGTTACTATGCTGTGAAGAATTTTGGAATGAAGAAGAGGGCCGATTGGCGAGGATCGAGAAACAAATGTAAGTTCATGCCTAACTTTTTATTTGATGGTAACACAAAAGATTTAAGTAGCAACCAGTTTTGACAGGAATTTTTATTTTGCAGAATAAAATGACAGTCTCCATTCAAATTTAGGAATGCAAGCTTTTGTGAAAAGAGAGCTTTTGTCGAACTTCATCTCCTTACTATCATGATGTAGTTCACTTGATCGACAAATAAATTGTACTGTCAGTTTTAGAGTCCAAATTAAAATCATCAGACTGCGCTATGTATTGGATATTACTTTGGTTTTGAAATATAAAGTATTTTGAGCTTTTTGAGTAAACAAGGGCCCCTTATTGTTGTCTTGCCCCAGGGCCCCGTATATCTATGGCCCGGCCCTGCATGCACATCAACAACACAAATACTACTCACTAAGTCACCCCCCACACACAACACCATGCCCTCTCACATATGGACATGTGAAGGTGCATAGTTTGCAAAGGTGGGAAGTTCCACTCACACACATATACCATCACCACAAACCCCATCACAAGCACTTAAACCCAAGAACATCATGAGGGGGAAAACTACTATGCAAGTAACATGGAAGCATCACCTCTCAAACACTCCTAGTAGGTACCACATGTGATGTGCACTCACTACACACATATCTCCATACCTACACCATCATCTTCCTTCAAACTCCTATGCACAACTGCCTACTTGCAATACATCACCAACTTATACTAGCAAGACCACATACACACACACATCACTACTCACAAGAACACACACACACATATGCATCTAGTCTACTATAGCAGCAGAGGAACAAAATAATGTTATGCCCCCTGCCATCTTATGTTCAAGGCACAAATCAACAACAGATCAAAAGAGCATATCTAGCAAAAGAAATAAACAAGAGGTAAAGGGAAAAGAAAAAGGGGCACCCCATGGATCAAACCCCTGTGCCTGTTAGATAAAACACAACAACACACAGGTGCACACCACTCTGCTATGCCACTGGATCGACCAGAGAGGGTGTGCTAACAAGGTAAGCTATCCCTGCATAATTCCTACTCTACAACAACGAGGAAAAAAATTAAACAAAAGGGCTGCCGAGGGGGGGATTCGAACCCACGCCCTCTCATCAGGCAGCTACGCTCGCTACCACTACGCTACGATACGGGCGACTGACAGAGATGGAACCTAAAGCAAGGTAAGCTAACGCGAGCACGCGGTGCTCTGCACAGCACAGGGAAGCGCCGGCGACAGGGAGGCCGCCGTGGCTCCTCTGCTGCTGCTGCTGCGCTTCGACGGGGAAACAAGACGCTACACTCCAGCCTGATGAACGCCTATACCTGCTGCATGGCACTACCCGAGCACAAAAATGACACACTGGCACACAGCTATACCGCGCAGGCCATCAACATACATGCACATGCACCACGGCTGCTGCTCGGGACAGGGGCGCGCCGCTACTGCCCTGCACCGGATCCACTCGCGGGAGAGGGGAGGAAGGTCGGCTCACCTTGGGGAAGGAAGGGAGAAGGCTGAACGGGGATGAAGTCTGTGAAGACGACTTCCTGAAGAAGTTGTAGACGCGGGTGCAGAACCGACGCAGGGGAGGAAGAACGCCGGGTACTCGCCGTTGACGTGGTGCTGGCCGTCTGCGTGGTCGTTCCGTGGCCTTCCCGAGGACGGGAATGGAGCGCGGGCTCCTACTCCGTGCCCCTGGACATGGCCGCCGGCGCTGCTCGACGTAGACGGCGGGGTAGACGCGGCGGCCGAACTCTCTCTCTCTCTCTGCTACTCGTACAGAGGCTTACCAGAGGGGGAGGAAGAAGAAGAGAGAAGGTGGTGGTGCACTGGAGGGGGGAGAGGGAAACCTAGGGAAGGAGGAAGGTTCCCTCCATCTTATATTACCTCGGGGGAGGCGCTTGAGCCACAGGATCGAGGCCATGGAGAATCGGTGGAGGAGGTGGAGTCGTACACAGTGACGTAGACGGAGGAGGAAGAGGGACGCGGGATGGGCTGCGCTGCGCGCTGGAGGGGGAGAGATGGGCCTCTCTGGTGGGAGGAAGCCCACCAGAGCGCATCATAAGAGAAGAAAAATGACTCTGGCTATATCCTATTTAACTAAAGCACAGAGAAAAGAAAAAGCCCATAGGTCAAACTACTGAATATTAAATCAAAACAAAAATGCCCCTGGATCTGAAAATACATGAGCTATTTTTAAAAAAATGCAAAAGGAATTTTATGGGGCAATTAAATAAATACAAAACAGCAATATTGGCGGCTGTTTTGTGTTTATTCTAGCACCTTTAGCACCCAAGACAAATCACCAAACTAGCACATATTTATTCCCACAATATTTCCTAAACCCTGAACATTTTAAATTCAGGTTAGGAACAAGTTGGAATTACACTTGTGGAAAAAAAAGAGAGAGGAGGGTCTTGCACATAACTAGAGGGGGTTTGAAAGTAATGCCAAGCACCACACCCCACTACTCCACACCACATCATCACATGTGCATCAACACATGAAATCACAAGATCACAAAATCACACCTACCAAGATCAAATGCAATCATGACATAGAATCATAAGGTATGGCAAGGATGGTATGGCATGGATGCATGCATGCAAAAGAAGAATACAAGGTGACACATGAAATCACACATGCATAGATAGCTCTCATGACAATGTCAAGGTGGTACCACAAGGAAGGTTACAAAAAAGGGAAAGCTTTACGCTTGGGGCACTACAAATTCTCCCACACTACAAAGAAGATCTCGCCCTCGAGATCTAAGACTGAAAGAAATCGGGAAATTCGGAACGGAGGTGATCCTCGCGTTCCCACGTAGCCTCTTTATCGGAATGGTGTGACCACTGCACTTTGAGAAACTTGACAATCTTGTTACGGGTCTTGCTTTCAGTCGCCTCGAGAACCGCAACTGGATCCTCACGATAAGAAAGGTCAGGCTGAAGGTCGATATCTTGAAGATGCACAGTGCGCTCGGGGATCTTGAAACACCTCTGAAGCTGAGAAACATGGAACACATCATGGACATTTGCAAAGGTTGACGGAAGCTCGAGCTAGTATGCAAGGTCGCCCCTCTTGCCAACCACTCTGAACGGACCAACGAAACGAGGCGCAAGCTTGCCTTTGATGCCAAAGCGCTGCATACCCTTCATAGGCGACACCTTGAGATGGACAAAGTCATCAAGCTCATACGACATGTCACGGTGCTTGCTATCGTAATAGCTCTTCTGACGGGACTGCGCTGCTCTGAGGTTGTCGCGAATGATCCGACACATCTCCTCAGCTTCTTCTATCATATCATTGACAAGGATCTGACGCTCGCCTGTCTGGGACCAGTTGAGCGGAGTACGACACTTCCTGCCATAGAGAATTTCAAACGGAGCCTTGCCTGAACTAGCTTGATAACTGTAGTTATACGAGAACTCCGCGAAAGGCAGACAATCCTCCCACTTCATGCCAAAAGAGATAACACAGGCTCTCAGCATATCCTCAAGAACTTGATTCACTCTCTCCACTTGACCACTAGTCTGAGGATGGAACGCTGTGCTGAAGCGGATCTTCGTGCCCATAGCAGACTGAAAGGAGTCCCAGAACTTGGAAGTGAAGATACTTCCGTGATCTGAAGAGATCATCATAGGTACGCCGTGCGAAGAGACAATCCTGGAGGTGTACAACTCTGCCAGCTGAGCTGCTGAAATGGACTCCTTGACTGGAAGGAAATGAGCCACTTTGCTCAATTTGTCGATGACGACGAAGATAGCATCATTGCCCTTCTTGGACTTCGGAAACCCGGTGACGAAGTCCATCTCAATGTGATCGAACTTCCACTCGGGAATCGGCAAAGGCTGCAAGAGGCCCGCTGGTCTTTGATGTTCTCCTTTCACCCTTCGACATACATGACACTCGTTTACGAATTGTGCAATTTCACGTTTCATACGAGTCCACCAGAAAATCTGCTTCAAGTCATGGTACATTTTGGAACATCCAGGATGAATAGAGAGCAGAGAGTTATGAGCTTCTTCCATGATCACCTTCCTGAGATCACCTTTCGGGACGACAAGGCGATCCTCGAAAAACAATGTGTCCCTGTCATCAACAGTGAAACACTTATACTTGGGGAGACTCTTTCCCACACCAATCTTGACCTTTTTCACCATAACGTCAAGTAGCTGAGCTGCTCTGACCTGATCTTCCAAGGTAGGAGAGATCTGAAGGTTCGCAAGAAAACCCTGAGGAACCAGCTGAAGATTGAGCTTCCTGAAAGACTCAGAAAGACCCGGCTGGAGAGGTCGCAGAATCAAACTGTTGCAATATGCCTTCCTGCTCAATGCATCTGCCACAACATTTGCCTTGCCTGGCGTGTACTCAACACTGGGATTAAAATCCTGGAGTATTTCCACCCAACGTGTTTGCTGAAGATTCAAGTTAGGGTGAGTGAAGATATACTTGAGGCTCTTGTGATCGGTGAAAACTTCAACCTTACGTTCCAACAAGAGATGTCTCCAAGTCATCAAGGCGTGCACAACAGCTGCTAGCTCGAGATCGTGCACCGAATAGTTCTCTCCACAGGATTCAGCTGCCTGGAGGTATAAGCAACCACCTTCCTATCTTGCATCAAGACGGCACCGAGACCCTTGAGAGAAGCATCGCAAAAGACCTGGTACGGCTTGGAATCATCTGGAGGGGCCAGTACCGGAGTGGAGATAAGCTTCTCTTTGAGTGTATCGAAAGCCAGTTGACACTCTGGAGACCAAACATACTTGACACCCTTCTGAAGAAGACTAGAGAGCGGCTTGGCGATTTTGGAGAAGTTCTCAACGAATCTTCTGCAATATCCGGCAAGACCGAGAAAGCTTCGAAGCTGCTTCACATTCTGCGGAGGTTCCCATTCAACAATGGCTTGAACCTTGGACGGGTCAACCTTAATGCCCTCGGCAGAGATAATATGCCCAAGATAAACCACTTCTTTCAGCCAGAACTCGCACTTGGAAAACTTGGCATACAGCTTGTATTCTCTTAGTTTATCAAGCACCAACCTGAGATGTCTCTCATGTTCTTCCTCATCCTCAGAAAAGACCAGAATGTCGTCGAGATAGAGCAAGACAAATTCATTCTTGTATGGTGACAGAATATAGTTCATCAATCGACAAAAAGTCGGACGAGCATTAGCCAGACCAAAAGAGATGACCTTATACTCATACGAGCCAAAACTAGTCCTGAATGTCGTCTTCGGAATGTCTTCCTCGCGAATGCGAATCTGATGATAGCCCATTCTGAGATCAAGCTTGGAGAATACTTTAGCACCTTTCAACTGTTCGAACAACTCAGTTATGTTCGGAAGTGGATATTTGTTCTAGGTTGTCTTCTTGTTCAATGGGCGGTAATCGACACACAGCCGGTCCGAACCATCCTTCTTCTTGACAAATAGAACACCACATCCCCACGGAGACGAGCTTGGTCTGATCAAACCCAAACGCTCCTGCTCATCGAGTTGCCTCTTGAGTTCCTTCAACTCTTCTGGACCCAGCTTGTACGTCCGTTTGCACACTGGCTCTGTGCCTGGCTCAAGCTCAATGACGAACTCAACTTCACGGTGCGAAGGCATGCCTGGAAGCTCTTCAGGAAACACATCTTGATATTCGCAGACTACTGGAACTTGCTCAATAGGATTGATCTCACCCTTTTCATTCAAGGAGAACAAACGGATTGTGTCATCGCGCGCTGCGAATATAATCACATCCTCCGAAGAGTGGGTAAGCTTCACTTCTTTAGCTTCACAATCAATTGACGCCTTGTTCATGACCAACCAGTCCATACCAAGAATCAAGTCGATGTCGGAATTACCCAAGACATACGGGGACGCCAGAAAGGAATAATTGCCCATCTTGATAGAAACATCGGGAACTCTACAATTTGACCTCATCTGAGCAGCCGGAGAAACAACACCCAAAGGTCTATGCAAACTTGTCGAGGGAAAATCATGCTTGATGAAAAATGACTTTGACATAAAGCAATGCGAAGCACCAGAATCGAACAAGACTTTAGCAGGAAAATCATTGACTAGGAGATTACCCATGATCACATCAGAGGAGTTGTCTGCTTCAGCTGCATTCACCATGTTGACTCGAGCTGATCTGGGATTGAATTTGACAAGAGCATTGCTTGGAGGTTTGCCTGGAGGAGGAGGCGCCAGACGGAGCTGAGAAGTACATCTGTTGGCAAAGTGACCCTTCTGCCCACATTTGTGACAAGTGACATCTGCTGGCTGCCGGAACTGAGTCTGAGGAGGCCCTTGCTTCTGATGCTGGTATCTCTGCTGGAAGCCAGGGTTGGGTGGGTGGGAAGAACCACGTCCACCTGAGTGCTTCAGCTGCTGTGAGTGCCGAGGAGGAGGAGGAGAAACCCAAAATTTCTGTTGCTTCTGAACCACCTGAGTCGAGGAAGAGCTGGAATCTCTGAAGCGCTTCTTGGAATTCTCCACCCTAAGCAAGGCTGCCTCTGCTCTGAGAGCTAAGTTGTAGAACTTGACAAGCGCTAACTGCAAGTCCTCCTTTAAGCCACCCCTGAACTGATAGATCTTGCTCTTCTGATCTGGGACATCCTGCAACGCATAACGGGCCAGCTCGGGGAACTCGACATTGTACTTGTACACAGAATTGCTGCCCCGCTTCAAACGCCGGAACTTCTCACGCATCTCCTCAACAAAGCTGGAAGGGATGTAGTGGGACCTGAAGTCACGACAAAACTCGTCCCAAGACATCACCCTGCCACCTGAGTCCTTAAGCTGCTGCCACCAAATAGAAGCCTGCCCCTTCAACTGAAACGTAGCAAACTTGACATAGTCCTCCGGACGCACATTGCTACACTCGAAATGCTTGTTCATATCACGGATCCAATCTTCCGCATCAAACGGCTGGTCGCAAGAAACGAACGTCTTAGGCTGGTTTGACAGAAACTGACTCAGATTGGCGAAGTGATTGCCACCCTGCTGGAAATTGCCCTGCTGATGATTGGCTCTCTCCCGGATCAACTGCAACAGCATCTGAGTGTTTGCATTAGTAGCTGCGATCATCGCCTGCCAGGCCTCTGCAGGAGGAGGCGGAGGAGGCACCAGAGGAGGAGGTGGAGGCGGCATATCCTCACGCGCTGGGGTCTGATGAGTCGGTGGAGCCATCCTGAAGACGGACAGCATATTAGTCCACAAAATAATTGAAGATATTGCTGAATCAAAAGACAGAATATCTGAACAGAATTTAGCATTGCACTCGAACAACATAGCAAGAGTGCATCCTCAAAGTAACAGACGACAAAATTCCGATAAGGACCACTTCAAACAAGTGTGAGCTGGAATTGCTCGGAACAAACATATGACCGAGAATTCCCAATCCTCAATCAAGCGTCTGTAAGAAGATAGTCCTATAAGATACTACTAGATATCCCACCTATGAATTCCCGAAATAACTGGTCATGCAATCAGGTTCACGGATACAAGGAGTATTTCACACAACTCCTAAACTAACCCGTCACCTGTATCACATCCTTCAACACACAACCAGCATCTCGGACCTTCATCTACAACAGATCCTCGTGATCACAACTATACAAAGTGTGGTAATACCCCCGAACAATCTACACCAGTACTGGGGACATCGGGGTTATCTCACCACTACCCGTATTGAAGCAACAACGAACACCCTCCGTTCTTAGATACTCAGAAATCTGAATGATGGCGATGTGCGCGATAATCCCTGGAGCTCAACTCCCCTGATACTTAGAGCAGATAGGAGGCACCAGGACATGATTCCGTCACATCGAAATCATATAAATTTCACAAATACCCGCGTGATCCTAAAAAAAATTTGAGCGAGAAAAGGAGTAGAGTTAAAGATTTCCTAAGACGGGAACCTCACCAGAGCATAGAAGAGGAGAAAAAGAATCCTACTCTCCGATATAACTAAGACTCAAAACATTTTCTAGACTCGACTCGGCCAAGTACGATCACACAAAGGCTCCTATGGTCGTAAGGCTTTGATTACCAACTTGTAACGACCAAGATGCGGTCCTTTCCGATCTGGGTGTCGAGGCCCCCGAATAGGAAAGAAGCGCATCTAAGCGTTTCACAAGCAAGTAACATAGCACAAATAATAAATAAAGTAGACAATTCGGGATTCAACTATCTTCTTATTAATAACTCAGAGTACATCACGGATACAATCAAGGTAGTTCCGCTACGGACTACAAAACATGGAAAATGCTATGCTACCCTGCTGCAGGCCCACGATCACGACCACGCCTCAGTCCTCTGGATAGTTCACGTAGAGGCGGTCTGTCTCGTCGTCGTATTGCCACGCCAGCTGGGTGCCGTCGGGATCATCTGTCACTGGGGTACCTGTACCTGCTGGGAGTTTCGGAGGAATCCGTGAGCCACGGGGACTCAGCAATCTAAGACCTTGGTGCCAGAACTAGTCATGTTATTAGGTAGGGTAAGGGTGAAGTGTATAAGGCTGCATCATCCTAAGCTTGATTAAGTGGCTAACATACGCAAAGTATAAGTGAAGGTGGTCTACACTAGCGGTCGGGATTACTTGATCACTATGTGATCCTGAACACCTACCTACGGCATTCATAACCCCACCGTGTTCCCGATCAATGAGAGATCTTCGAAGGGACAGTCACGGTTACGCACACAGTTGGCAATTTTTATTAGTTTATGTTTAAGTTCTCTAATACCGGATGTTAACAAAATATTCCAAGTTGCTACATAACCGCGGGCACGGCTTTCCGAAAGATTAAATCCTGCAGGGGTGCTCCAACTAGTCCATCACAAACGAACACAGGCCGCAAAGGCATCCTCTATCACGAATCTCGTGATCTCGTCGGATTCCTTAGAGGAAAACCTCAACTCTGGGGAGAACCAAAGCTTCAGTGGGATTCCTATACGCAAGATATACCGCTAAGGTAAGACAAGGCTAGCAGGACCTCCCGACGTGTCGACGACCCTGATAAGAGCCGCGTATCTCAGTCTCAGGACACGCCGGATAAGCGAAGCATACGGTGGCCAGACAAATCTCCCGAGTTGCCCCGGTATGGCCCCGCACGGTGCTCTAGTTTGGACCAACACTCATGAGGAGCACTGGCCTGGGTTGTTGATTAAAATCCTCGGGGTAGCTATTCCCTATGCAGTTTATTATTAAGTGATTAGCAAATTGACATCAATGTTGGGTCCTGCCGGACAAGCCTTAGCACTACGCGATTTATCAAAGGGGGTCCCCATAACAACCCCGAACGTGTTAGGAGCGATCATTATGGAATCAAACACCGGTAACCGGTAACTAAGGCGGCAATGACGGAACAAAGCACCCGGCAAAAGGCTAGGCCTCCCGTCATTTACCAAGTGTATAGGTGCATTAATTAAATAAC
This sequence comes from Hordeum vulgare subsp. vulgare, assembly GCF_904849725.1. Classification (NCBI taxonomy): domain Eukaryota; kingdom Viridiplantae; phylum Streptophyta; class Magnoliopsida; order Poales; family Poaceae; genus Hordeum; species Hordeum vulgare. The sequence goes on from NC_058524.1 coordinate 24,058,782, forward strand.
ATAATTTAAGATAATGATATCAAGCTCATGTTATCACATGAGTCAAAGCACCTGCATCTAGCAACGCTAACATTAGTAGCTGAGCAAAGCCTACTTAGCCATACAAGTTTGCTAGGAAGGAGAACGGTGTTTGGGCTCATGGCATTTCAAGAGGCAATTTAATTTCAGTGGTAGTCAGCGAGCAACATGACATGGAAACGAAAACTAGAATAACAAGTCTAGATATGGAATCAAGGTCATATCATCTTGCCTGTGATATCCTCAGCTTGGGATGGTTCTGGTTCGTCCTCCACGTACTCTCCTGACTCCACGTATCCGTTCTCCAATCCCGGTGCTACCCAACATAAGAATAACAGCCAATGAACAGAAGCACCACAAGATGCAACAATCACATGATGCATGAGATGAAAAATGGGCATGCATCACTAATTCTATCACTAGCACAAGCAAATTAAACTACTGCAAGTTTCTGGACAGAACTGTACACTAAGCTATTTTGACATGCATGAGGATGGCATGAACAGATGAGGCTCGTGAAAACGATGCAAAACCAAATAAAGAACATTGCAAACGGAGCTACGGATCAACGGGAATCAACGATACAAGATATGAAGCTCTACGTGGAAGATTCAACACCACACTCACAATTGGCACAAATCTGGTATTCCCAGGTTGCCAAGACATGTAACAACCCAACATGGATGGATTGAAGCAAGAAAGAACACCACAACATCAACTAAGCACACACATTGATCAAAATGACTATACCACATAATCTGCCACAATCTGCATCTTAGCTCTTTGGGGGCTACATGCAACATAGCTAGAGGTCTCCAAACATGACAAATAATATATGTTGTTGTAGCCCACCAAGAACAATACAAGCACCAGCAGGAATAACAGCAAAAGTAATTAAAATCTAGAAGATACAAGGCCACAAACTTTCCAAAAACCATCAGATCTCAGGGACTTAGTGAAAATTCCTGCACCTGAGTTTCTGTCTTTGTTCTGAAGCTTTTTGACAGCAACCAAAACACAACGTACTGGACTCCAAATGATTTGAAATTTGACAAGTAGCTTCAAAAACATATCAGGTTCAAAATCCTAGCACTGAACTAAGGCTTGATCTCAATAGAATGACCAGCACATCCTCATCTATAAGAGAAGAAAATGTTTCCAGAATCCCAGACTTGGTGAAATTTCAGATTTCACTAATCTGGAATTTTTCAGCCACATGCCCACTTTGTCTAGGCATAGTTTGCACACACATAACACCAAGTGATAAATGACACCACTATGGTGTAGAGAAAAACCCCTACTACTATCACACAAAAGCTCATGCCCTTGGGCTCCACCTATTCCATGGAATCAAGGAACAAATTTGCAACAAATCTGTATATGTCAACTCCATAAAGTATCCCACTAAGACAACAACTACAAAGGTTGAGTTCATGTGCACAATGACAAAGTGACATGGGGGTTTGAACCCCATGTTTGTGTCATGCACACAGGGCCGACCCATAGGCCGGGCAAACGGGGCGCCCGCCCTGGGCCACGGGAAGACAGGGGCTTCAGCCGAGGTAATGCTTTGACTACCTTGCAGCTTCTTCTCGTTCGGGGTCATTCCTTCTCGTTCAAACTTCCGAGCGAGAGACCGAGAGGGACAGTAAATCTTATCCTTCCTTCTCTTTCTCGAGACAGACTCCCAGACTCCCAAAACAGCGCCGTCTCCGATTCCAAAATCACCGTCGGCCATTAATGGAGACCAATGACGCAAATCAGATCCCCAATCTGCTCGCCTTCCTTCTTCAAAGATCTGCCTGTTCCTCATGGAACAGCGTCGCCGCTTCCTGCTCACTTCCTCATCAGGCATCAGCTAGACGTTGGAGTCTTGGAGATCCCGTTCCTCACTTCCCGGTGATCCCGTTCCTCCTTTGAGAATTGAGATAAATACATGACCCTGCCTGCATCTCTATTCTCTAATATCTCTCTTTCTCTGTTTCAGACTTTCAGTGGATAGGGGAATAGGGGATCTATTTGAGGCAGGGGGAGGGCTGTTGTTCTTGTTCGCTGGGAATTGCTGCTGTTCTTGTTCGCTGCCACTGCCTGCTGCTGCCAGGCCGCCAGGGGGAGGGGGCGAAGGTAGGAAAGGGGAGGGGCCGAAGGGAGGGGCCTGTTGGGGAACGTCGCATGGGAAACAAAAAATTTCCTACGTGCACGAAGACCTATCATGGTGATGTCCATCTACGAGAGGGGATGAGTGATCTACGTACCCTTGTAGACCGTACAGCAGAAGCGTTAGTGAACGCGGTTGATGTAGTGGAACGTCCTCACGTCCCTCGATCCGCCCCGCGATCAGTCCCACGATCTAGTACCGAATGGACGGCACCTCCGCGTTCAGCACACGTACAGCTCGACGATGATCTCGGCCTTCTTGATCCAGCAAGAGAGACGGAGAGGTAGAAGAGTTCTCCGGCAGCGTGACGGCGCTCCGGAGGTTGGTGATGACCTTGTCTCAGCAGGGCTCCGCCCGAGCTCCATAGAAACGCGATCTAGAGGAAAAACCGTGGAGGTATGTGGTCGGGCTGCCATGGAAAGGTCGTCTCAAATCAGCCCTAAAACCTCCGTATATATAGGTGGGAGAGGGGGGGCCCTGCCTTGGGGCTCAAGGAGCCCCAAGGGGGTCGGCCGAGCCAAGGGGGGAAGGTCTCCCCCCCCCCCAAACCGAGTTGGACTTGGTTTGGTGGGTGGGAGTCCTTCCTTCCCTTCCCACCTCCTCCTTTTTTTTCTTTCTCTTTGATTTTTCTTCCAATGCGCATAGGGCCCTTTTGGGCTGTCCCACCAGCCCACTAAGGGCTATGGGCTTCCCCGGGGTGGGTTGCCCCCCCGGTGAACTCCCGGAACCCATTCGTCATTCCCGGTACATTCCCGGTAACTCCGAAAACCTTTCGGTAATCAAATGAGGTCATCCTATATATCAATCTTCGTTTCCGGACCATTCTGGAAACCCTCGTGACGTCCGTGATCTCATCCGGGACTCCGAACAACATTCGGTAACCAACCATATAACTCAAATACGCATAAAACAACGTCGAACCTTAAGTGTGCAGACCCTGCGGGTTCGAGAACTATGTAGACATGACCCGAGAGACTTCTCGGTCAATATCCAATAGCGGGACCTGGATGCCCATATTGGATCCTACATATTCTACGAAGATCTTATCGTTTGAACCTCAGTGTCAAGGATTCATATAATCCCGTATGTCATTCCCTTTGTCCTTCGGTATGTTACTTGCCCGAGATTCGATCGTCAGTATCCGCATACCTATTTCAATCTCGTTTACCGGCAAGTCTCTTTACTCATTCCGTAATACAAGATCCCGCAACTTACACTATGTCACATTGCTTGCAAGGCTTGTGTGTGATGTTATATTACCGAGTGGGCCCCGAGATACCTCTCCGTCACACGGAGTGACAAATCCCAGTCTTGATCCATACTAACTCAACTAACACCTTCGGAGATACCTGTAGAGCATCTTTATAGTCACCCAGTTACGTTGCGACGTTTGATGCACACAAAGTATTCCTCCGGTGTCAGTGAGTTATATGATCTCATGGTCATAGGAACAAATACTTGACACGCCAAAAACAGTAGCAACAAAATGACACGATCAACATGCTACGTCTATTAGTTTGGATCTAGTCCATCACGTGATTCTCCTAATGACGTGATCCGGTTATCAAGCAACAACACCTTGTTCATAATCAGAAGACACTGACTATCTTTGATCAACTGGCTAGCTAACTAGAGGCTTGCTAGGGACAGTGTTTTGTCTATGTATCCACACATGTAAATGAGTCTTCATTCAATACAATTATAGCATGGATAATAAACGATTATCTTGATACAGGAATTATAATAATAACTATATTTATTATTGCCTCTAGGGCATAATTCCAACAGTCTCCCACTTGCACTAGAGTCAATAATCTAGCCCTCACATCATCATGCGAATTGCATTGTAATAAATCTAACACCCATACAGTTCTGGTGTTGATCATGCTTTGGCCGTGGAAGAGGTTTAGTCAGCGGGTGTGCTACATTCAGATCCGTGTGCACTTTGCATATATTTACGTCCTTCCCTTCGACGTAGTCGCGGATGAGGTTGAAGCGTCGTTTGATGTGTCTGGACTTCTTGTGAAAACCGTGGTTTCTTTGCTAAGGCAATGGCACCCGTGTTGTCACAGAACAAGGTTATTGGATTCAGTGCGCTTGGCACCACTCCAAGATCCGTCATGAACTGCTTCATCCAGACACCCTCCTTAGCCGCCTCTGAGGCAGCCATGTACTCCGCTTCACATGTAGAATCTGCTACGACGCTTTGCTTGGAACTGCACCTGCTTACCGCACCCCCATTAAGAATAAATACGTATCCGGTTTGCGACTTTGAGTCGTCCGGATCTGTGTCAAAGCTTGCATCGACGTAACCTTTTACGGCGAGCTCTTCGTCACCTCCATACACGAGAAACATCTCCTTAGTCCTTTTCAGGTACTTCAGGATATTCTTGACCGTTGTCCAGTGATCCACTCCTGGATTACTCTGGAACCTACCTGCCATACTTATGGCCAGGCTAACGTCCGGTCTAGTGCACAACATTGCATACATGATAGAGACTATGGCTGAAGCATAGGGGACGGAGCGCATATGCTCTCTATCCTCATCAGTTGCTGGGCACTGAGTCTTACTCAATCTTGTACCTTGTAAAACTGGCAAGAACCCCTTCTTGGACTGTTCCATTTTGAAGCTCTTCAAAACTTTATCAAGGTATGTGCTTTGTGAAAGTCCTATCAGGCGTTTTGATCTAGATCTTAATGCCTAGAATGTAAGAAGCTTCGCCTAGGTCCTTCATAGAGAAACTTTTATTCAAGTAATCCTTTATGCTCTCCAAAAACTCTATGTTGTTTCCAATCAGCAATATGTCATCCACATATAATATTAGAAACACCACAGAGCTCCCACTCACTTTCTTGTAAATACAAGATTCTCCAACCACTTGTATAAACCCAAATGCTTTGATCACCTCATCAAAGCGTTTGTTCCAACTCCGAGATGCTTACACCAGTCCATAAATGGATCGCTGGAGCTTGCACACCTTGTTAGCATTCTTAGGATCGACAAAACCTTCGGGTTGCATCATATACAATTCTTCTTTAAGGAAACCGTTAAGGAACGCCGTTTTGACATCCATCTGCCAGATTTCATAATCGAAAAATGCAGCTATTGCTAACATGATTCTGACGGACTTAAGCATCGCTACGGGTGAGAATGTCTCATCGTAGTCAACTCCTTGAACTTGTGAAAAACCCTTTGCCACAAGTCGAGCTTTATAAACGGTCACATTGCCGTCAGCGTCCGTCTTCCTCTTAAAGATCCATTTGTTCTGAATAGCCTTGCGGCCCTCAGGCAGTACCTCCAAAGTCCACACTTTGTTCTCATACATGGATCCTATCTCGGACTTCATGGCTTCTAGCCATTTGTTGGAATCTGGGCCCACCATTGCTTCTTCATAATTTGCAGGTTCATTCTTGTCCAACAACATGATTGATAAGACGGGATTACCGTACCACTCTGGAGCAGCACGTGGTCTCGTCGACCTGCGTGGTTCGACAGAAACTTGAGCCGGAGTTTCATGATCATCATCATTAACTTCCTCCTCAACCGGCGTCGCAACGACAGAGGTTTCCCCTTGCCCTGCGCCACCATCCAGAGGGATGAGAGGTTCAACAACCTCGTCAAGTTCTATCTTCCTCCCACTCAATTCTCTCGACAGAAACTCCTTCTCGAGAAAAGCTTCGTTTTTAGCAACAAACACTTTGCCCTCGGATTTGAGATAGAAGGTGTACCCAACTGTCTCTTTTGGGTAACCAATGAAGACGCACCTTTCCGCTTTGGGTTCCAGCTTTTCAGGCTGAAGCTTTTTGACATAAGCATCACATCCCCAAACTTTAAGAAACTACAACTTTGGCCTTTTGCCATACCACAGTTCGTATGGTGTCGTCTCAACGGATTTTGATGGTGCCCTATTTAAAGTGAATGCAGCTGTTTCTAATGCATAACCCCAAAACGATAATGACAAATCGGTAAGAGACATCATAGATCGCACCATCTCTAATAAAGTACGATTACGACGTTCGGACACACCATTACGCTGTGGTGTTCCAGGCGGTGTCAACTGTGAAACAATTCCACATTGTCTTAAGTGAGCACCAAACTCGAAACTCAGATATTCACCCCCACGATCAGACCGTAGGAACTTGATCTTCTTGTTACGATGATTTTCAACTTCACTCTGAAATTGCTTGAACTTTTCAAATGTTCCAGACTTGTGCTTCATCAAGTAGACATAACCATATCTACTCAAATCGTCAGTGAAGGTGAGAAAATAACGATATCCGCCGCGTGCCTCCACGCTCATCGGACCACACACATCGGTATGTATGATTTCCAACAAGTCACTTGCACGCTCCATTGTTCCGGAGAACGGAGTCTTAGTCATCTTGCCCATGAGGCATGGTTTGCATGTGTCAAGTGAATCAAAGTCAAGTGACTCCAAAAGTCCATCAGCCTGGAGTTTCTTCATGCGCTTTACACCAATATGACCTAAGCGGCAGTGCCACAAAAATATGGCGCTATCATTGTCAACTCTAACTCTTTTGGTCTCAATGTTATGTATGTGTGTATCGCTATCAAGATTCAATATGAACAATCCTCTCACATTGGGTGCATGACCATAAAAGATGTTACTCATAGAAATAGAACAACCATTATTCTCTGACTTAAAAGAGTAACCGTCTCGCAATAAACAAGATCCAGATATAATGTTCATGCTCAACGCAGGCACTAAATAACAATGATTTAAGTTCATAACTAATCATGATGGTAATTGAAGTGAAACTGTGCCGACGACGATTGCATCAACCTTGGAACCATTTCCTACGCGCATCGTCACTTCATCTTTCGCCAGCCTTCGTCTATTCCACAGTTCCTATTTCGAGTTGCAAATATGAGCAACAGAACCGGTACCGAATACCCAGGCACTACTACGAGAGCCGGTTAAGTACACATCAATAACTTGTATATCAAATATACCTAATTTTTCTTTGGCCGCCTTCTTATCTGCCAGATACTTGGGGCAATTGCGCTTCCAGTGACCCATACCCTTACAATAGTAACACTCCGTTTGAGGCTTAGGTCCAGCTTTGGGTTTCTTCGTCGGATTGGCAACATGCTTGCCGCTCTTCTTCGAATTACCCTTCTTGCCTTTGCCATTTCTCTTGAAACTAGTGGTCTTATTCACCATCAACACTTGATGCTCTTTACGGAGTTCAGACTCTGCGACTTTCAGCATCGCAAACAACTCGCCGGGAGACTTGTTCATCCCTTGCATGTTGTAGTTCAACACAAAGCTTTTATAGCTTGGCGGCAGTGATTGAAGGATTCTTTCAGTGATAGCCTCTTGCGGGAGTTCAATCCCCAGCTCAGCTAGACGGTTTGAGTACCCAGACATTTTGAGCACATGTTCACTGACAGACGAGTTTTCCTCCATCTTGCAAGCATAGAATTTATCGGAGGTCTCATACCTCTCGATCCGGGCGTTCTTCTGAAAGATAAACTTCAACTCCTGGAACATCTCAAATGCTCCATGATGCTCAAAGCAACGTTGAAGTCCCGGTTCTAAGCCATACAAGACTGCACATTGAACTACTGAGTAGTCCTCCTTACGTGCTAACCAAGCGTTCTTAACATCCTGATCAGCCGTAGCTGGTGGTTCATCTCCTAGCGCAGCATTAAGGACATAATCCTTCTTCCCAGCTTGTAAGATTAGCTTAAGATTACGAGCCCAGTCTACAAAGTTGCTTCCATCATCTTTCAATTTAGCTTTCTCTAGGAACGTATTAAAATTCAGGGTGACAGTCGCGTGAGCCATGATCTACAACACAAATATATTCAAAGTGGACTTAGACTATGTTCAAGATAATTAGAGTTTAACTTAATCAAATTATTCGCTAAACTCCCACTCAAAAATTACATCTCTCTAGTCATTTGAGTGGTTCATGATCCACTTACACTAGCTCAAGTCCGATCATCACGTGCGTTGAGTATAGTTTCAGTGGTAAGCATCCCTATGCTAATCATATCATCTATATGATTCATGATCGACCTTTCGGTCTCATGTGTTCCGAGGCCATGTCTGCACATGCTAGGCTCGTCAAGCTTACCCCGAGTGTTCCGCGTGCGCAACTGTTTTGCACCCGTTGTATGTGAACGTTGAGTCTATCACACCCGGTCATCACGTGGTGTCTCGAAACGACGAACTGTAGCAACGGTGCACAGTCGGTGAGAACACAATTTCGTCTTGAAATTTTAGTGAGAGATCACCTCATAATGCTACCGTCGTTCTAAGCAAAATAAGGTGCATAAAAGGATTAACATCACATGCAATTCATAAGTGACATGATATGCCCATCATCACGTGCTTCTTGATCTCCATCACCAAAGCACCGGCACGATCTTCTTGTCACCGGCGCCACACCATGATCTCCATCAACGTGTCGCCATCGGGGTTGTCGTGCTACTCATGCTATTACTACTAAAGCTACATCCTAGCAAAATAGTAAACGCATCTGCAAGCACAAACATTAGTATAAAGACAACCCTATGGCTCCTGCCGGTTGCCATACCATCGACGTGCAAGTCGATATTATCTATTACAACATGATCATCTCATGCATCCAATATATCACATCACATCGTTGGCCATATCACATCACAAGCATACCCTGCAAAAACAAGTTAGACGTCCTCTAATTTTGTTGTTCATTGTTTTACGTGGTGACCATGGGTATCTAGTAGGATCGCATCTTACTTACGCAAACACCACAACGGAGATATATGAGTTGCTATTTAACCTCATCCAAGGACCTCCTCGGTCAAATCCGATTCAACTAAAGTTGGAGAAACCGACACTTGCCAGTCATCTTTGAGCAACGGGGTTACTCGTAGCGATGAAACCAGTCTCTCGTAAGCGTACGAGTAATGTCGGTCCAAGCCGCTTCAATCCAACAATACCGCGGAATCAAGAAAAGACTAAGGAGGGCAGCAAAACGCACATCACCGCCCACAAAAACTTTTGTGTTCTACTCGAGAAGACATCTACGCATGAACCTAGCTCATGATGCCACTGTTGGGGAACGTCGCATGGGAAACAAAAAATTTCCTACGTGCACGAAGACCTATCATGGTGATGTCCATCTACGAGAGGGGATGAGTGATCTACGTACCCTTGTAGGCCGTACAGCAGAAGCGTTAGTGAGCGCGGTTGATGTAGTGGAACGTCCTCACGTCCCTCGATCCGCCCCGCGAACAATCCCGCGATCAGTCCCACGATCTAGTACCGAACGGACGGCACCTCCGCGTTCAGCACACGTACAGCTCGACGATGATCTCGGCCTTCTTGATCCAGCAAGAGAGACGGAGAGGTAGAAGAGTTCTCTGGCAGCGTGACGGCGCTCCGGAGGTTGGTGATGACCTTGTCTCAGCAGGGCTCCGCCCGAGCTCCGCAGAAACGCGATCTAGAGGAAAAACCGTGGAGGTATGTGGTCGGGCTGCCGTGGAAAGGTCGTCTCAAATCAGCCCTAAAACCTCCGTATATATAGGTGGGAGAGGGGGGCCTTGCCTTGGGGCTCAAGGAGCCCCAAGGGGGTCGGCCGAGCCAAGGGGGGAAGGTCTCCCCCCCAAACCGAGATGGACTTGGTTTGGTCGGTGGGAGTCCTTCCTTCCCTTCCCAACTCCTCCTTTTTTTTTCTTTCTCTTTGATTTTTCTTCCAATGCGCATAGGGCCCTTTTGGGCTGTCCCACCAGCCCAATAAGGGCTGGTGCACCACCCTCAAGGCCTATGGGCTTCCCCGGGGTGGGTTGCCCCCCCCCCCCCCCTCGGTGAACTCCCGGAACCCATTCGTCATTCCCGGTACATTCCCGTTAACTCCGAAAACCTTCCGGTAATCAAATGAGGCCATCTTATATATCAATCTTCATTTCCGGACCATTCCGGAAACCCTCGTGACGTCCGTGATCTCATCCGGGACTCCGAACAACATTCGGTAACCAACCATATAACTCAAATACGCATAAAACAACGTCGAACCATAAGTGTGCAGACCCTGCGGGTTCGAGAACTATGTAGACATGACCCGAGAGACTTCTCGGTCAATATCCAATAGCGGGACCTGGATTCCCATATTGGATCCTACATATTCTACGAAGATCTTATCGTTTGAACCTCAGTGTCAAGGATTCATATAATCCCGTATGTCATTCCCTTTGTCCTTCGGTATGTTACTTGCCCGAGATTCGATCGTCAGTATCCGGATACCTATTTCAATCTCGTTTACCGGCAAGTCTCTTTACTCGTTCCGTAATACAAGATCCCGCAACTTACACTAAGTCACATTGCTTGCAAGGCTTGTGTGTAATGTTGTATTACCGAGTGGGCCCCGATATACCTCTCCGTCACATGGAGTGACAAATCCCAGTCTTGATCCATACTAACCCAACTAACACCTTCAGAGATACCTGTAGAGCATCTTTATAGTCACCCAGTTACGTTGGGACGTTTGATACACACAAAGTATTCCTCCGGTGTCAGTGAGTTATATGATCTCATGGTCATAGGAACAAATACTTGACACGCCAAAAACAGTAGCAACAAAATGACACGATCAACATGCTACGTCTATTAGTTTGGGTCTAGTCCATCACGTGATTCTCCTAATGACGTGATCCAGTTATCAAGCAACAACACCTTGTTCATAATCAGAAGACACTAACTATCTTTGATCAACTGGCTAGCCAACTAGAGGCTTGCTAGGGACAGTGTTTTGTCTATGTATCCACACATGTAAATGAGTCTTCATTCAATACAATTATAGCATGGATAATAAACGATTATCTTGATACATGAATTATAATAATAACTATATTTATTATTGCCTCTAGGGCATAATTCCAACAGGGCCGAAGGCAGGTTGGATCTGTTTCAGGTAATCAGGTTCTCCACTAGTTCATTTTCTTTTAGAACAGATTTTTTCTTCCCGGTGAAACAAATGACATGAACATCAAACACCTGAACTGCAGAACTGGAGAAGGGTCCTATTGACTAGCACTCACGGATCTGCTGATTTGGCCGCCTACATCAACATTCAGGTGCCTTTGTTCCCTGTTTTAATCATTTTATGCTGCTTGTTCTTGATAAGTAACATGTCCTTTAGAAAGCATTTATCTGGTGGGAACAAACGGAAGATAAAAAAGAAAAAATATGAAGAGGTAAAATCTCTAAAAGGATCACTTAATAGATATTTCAAACCTGGTAGTTCTTCGAGAGGTCCCGTGGAATTGGCCATAGTATGTGTTGAACAACCAACTGAGAATGCAAATTCTAGCGAGCATGAAAATGTAACTCGTTAATCAAATTGTGAATCACCGAGTCAGGGCCCTGCACCGAGTGTCGATAAACAAGAACCATCAGCTGTTGATATTTTTGACCCACGAAACTGGGATAATCTGGATGATAAGGCAAGGGATATTTTAGTTGAGAAGGGCCGTGTAAGGAATGATGATATTGTGTTCCCTCCAGACAGTAATTCTAGACATTTTTCACTATCTTATTATTCCAGAAAGTTGAGGAATGGAGAGGTACATGCCAGGAAATGGTTGGTTTACTCTGAACATGCCAACAAAGTGTATTGTTTTTGTTGCAAGCTTTTCAAATCCCATAGCAACAAGAGTGCGTTAGCTGGTAATGGGCAGAGTGACTGGAAGCATCTTAGCGAGAGGCTTAAAGAACATGAAAATGGTGTAGAACACATTAAAACAATGAACACTTGGAACGAGTTAAAAGTTAGACTCGCCAAAAATAAAACCATTGATAAGGATTTGCAGCAGCAGATTAATAAGGAGAAAGAACGTTTGAGACAAGTGTTAGTGAGATTAGTAGCAATTGTTAAATATCTTGGTAAACGTAACTTGGCTTTCCGTGGATCTAGTGAGAAACTTTATCAACACAACAATGGTAATTTTTTGGCATGTGTAGAGATGATTGCTGAATTTGATCCAATAATGCAAGAACATCTTAGAAGAATTCAGAATGATGAAATTTATCATCACTATCTCAGCCACAACATTCAAAATGAGTTGATTTCTCTATTGGCCTCTAGTGTTACTAGTTCTATCTTACAAATTATTAAAGAAGCTAAATATTTCTCCATAATTCTTGATTGTACTCCAGATGTTAGCCATCAAGAACAAATGACCCTAATTATTCGATGTGTTAACATGTCAAATAGAAAAATGAAAATAGAAGAATTTTTTATGGAATTTTTGACAGTGGATGACACTTCTGGTTTGGGTCTTTTTAATGTACTTCTTGATGCAATTGAGTCTTATGGCTTAAATATTGATAATGTAAGGGGCCAAGGGTACGATAATGGTTCCAACATGAAAGGAAACAAACAAGGGGTACATAGTCGTTTACTTGAAAAAAAATCCAAGAGCTTTATATATGCCATGTGCGTGTCATAGCCTCAATCTTACTTTGTGTGATATGGCAAGTTCTTGTAGTAAAGCTATATCCTTCTTTGGAATTGTGCAACGAATTTATGTTTTATTTTCAAGTTCCACTAAAAGATGGAAAGTTTTACTTGATCATATTCCTAGTTTAACCGTAAAAGGTTTGTCTAATACTCGGTGGGAGAGTTGAATCAAAAGTGTAAAGGCTATTAGATATCAAGCTCCACAATTAAGGATCGCTTTGTCCGAGTTATGTAAAATTTGTGATGATGCCAAGTCAAAGAGCGATGCAAAAAATTTATTTGATGCGCTTGGTATTTTTGAGTTTTTACTTGGCATGGTTATTTGGCATGATATATTATTTGCTGTAAACGTGGTGAGCAAGAAGTTGCAGTCTGCATCTATGTGTGTTGACTCTACCTTGCAGCAAATTGAAGGCGTAATGCAATTTTTTGACAAGTATAGAGATGAAGGATTTGCATCTTGTTTAACTATCGCCAAAGGTCTTGCAATTGATATGGGCATAGAACCATCATTTCCAATAAAACGTAATGTTACTAGGAAGAAACAATTTGATGAACCTGATAACGATGAAGAAGTTCTAAAAGCTGAGAAGGCGTTCGAAGTTAATTACTTTTTAGTTGTGGTTGATATTGCAAAGGTCTCTCTGAGAACTAGATTCAAAGAACTCAAAGTTTTCAAAAAGTATATTTGGCTTCTTACTTAGCTCAAAAGACATGAAGTTATTGGATGATGTCGAACTACGAAAATGTTGTGCTAAGTTTGTAGAAACATTTTCACTAAATGGTTCATGCGATGTTGAGTTAGATGATCTTGTTTCTGAAATAAGACTGCTGCAAATGACTTTACCAGAATCAGATTTGCCATTGCATGCTATGGAGATTTTTGAGTTTGTTAGAGATATTGACTGTTTTCCAAATGTTTTAATTGCTTATCGAATTTTGTTCACTGTACCAATGACCGTAGCATCAGCGGAGCGTAGCTTTTCCAAGTTGAAATTGTTAAAGAACTACTTGAGGTCAACAATGTCACAAGAAAGATTAAATGGTCTTGCTACTTTATGTATTGAGAAAGATAAGTTGGATGAAATAAATGTTGATGCAATAATTGATGACTTTGCTTCAAGAAGTGTTAGAAGAATTTCCAAGTTCTAGTATAGACGTGAAATTCTCAGTTAGCTTTACTATGCCTTGAGCAGGAATGTTTGGAAGAATTGAGTTACTATGCTATGAAGAATTTTGGAATGAAGAAGAGGGCCGATTGGCGAGGATCGAGAAACAAATGTAAGTTCATGCCTAACTTTTTATTTGATGGTAACACAAAAGATTTAAGTAGCTACCAGTTTTGACAGGAATTTTTATTTTGCAGAATAAAATGACAGTCTCCATTCAAATTTAGGAATGCAAGCTTTTGTGAAAAGAGAGCTTTTGTCGAACTTCATCTCCTTACTATCATGATGTAGTTCACTTGATCGACAAATAAATTGTACTGTCAGTTTTAGAGTCCAAATTAAAATCATCAGACTGCGCTATGTATTGGATATTACTTTGGTTTTGAAATATAAAGTATTTTGAGCTTTTTGAGTAAACAAGGGCCCCTTATTGTTGTCTTGCCCCAGGGCCCCGTTTATCTATGGCCCGGCCCTGCATGCACATCAACAACACAAATACTACTCACTAAGTCACCCCCACACACAACACCATGCCCTCTCACATATGGACATGTGAAGGTGCATAGTTTGCAAAGGTGGGAAGTTCCACTCACACACATATACCATCACCACAAACCCCATCACAAGCACTTAAACCCAAGAACATCATGAGGGGGAAAACTACTATGCAAGTAACATGGAAGCATCACCTCTCAAACACTCCTAGCAGGTACCACATGTGATGTGCACTCACTACACACATATCTCCATACCTACACCATCATCTTCCTTCAAACTCCTATGCACAATTGCCTACTTGCAATACATCACCAACTTATACTAGCAAGACCACATACGCACACATCACTACTCACAAGATCACACACACACATATGCATCTAGTCTACTATAGCAGCAGGGGAACAAAATAATGTTATGCCCCCTGCCATCTTATGTTCAAGGCACAAATCAACAACAGATCAAAAGAGCATATCCAGCAAAAGAAATAAACAAGAGGTAAAGGGAAAAGAAAAAAGGGGCACCCCAGGGATCGAACCCCCGTGCCTGTTAGATACAACACAACAACACACAGGTGCACACCACTCTGCTACGCCACTGGATCGACCAGAGAGGGTGTGCTAACAAGGTAAGCTATCCCTGCATAATTCCTACTCTACAACAACGAGGAAAAAAAATAAACAAAATGGCTGCCAAGGGGGGGATTCGAACCCACGCCCTCTCATCAGGCAACTACGCTCGCTACCACTACGCTACGATACGGGCGACTGACAGAGATGGAACCTAAAGCAAGGTAAGCTAACGCGAGCACGCGGTGCTCTGCACAGCACAAGGAAGCGCCGGCGACAGGGAGGCCGCTGTGGTTCCTCTGCTGCTGCTGCTGCTGCGCTTCGACGGGGAAACAAGACGCTACACTCCAGCCTGATGAACGCTTATACCTGCTGCATGGCACTACCCGAGCACAAAAACGACACACTGGCACACAGCTATACCGCGCAGGCCATCAGCATACATGCACAAGCACCACGGCTGCTGCTCGGGACAGGGGCGCGCCGCTACTGCCCTGCACCGGATCCACTCACGGGAGAGGGGAGGAAGGTCGGCTCACCTTGGGGAAGGAAGGGAGAAGGCTGAACGGGGATGAAGTCTGTGAAGACGACGTCCTGAAGAAGTTGTAGACGCGGGTGCAGAACCGACGCACGGGAGGAAGAACGCCGGGTACTCGCCGTTGACGTGGTGCTGGCCGTCGGCGTGGTCGTTCCGTGGCCTTCCCGAGGACGGGAATGGAGCGCGGGCTCCTACTCCGTGCCCCTGGACATGGCCGCCGGCGCTGCTCGACGTAGACGGCGGGGTAGACGCGGCGGCCGAACTCTCTCTCTCTCTCTGCTACTCGTACAAAGGCTTACCAGAGGGGGAGGAAGAAGAAGAGAGAAGGTGGCGGCGCACTAGAGGAGGGAGAGGGAAACCTAGGGAAGGAGGAAGGTTCCCTCCATCTTATATTACCTCGGGGGAGGCGCTTGAGCCAGAGGATCGAGGCCATGGAGAATCGGTGGAGGAGGTGGAGTCGTACGCGGTGACGTAGACGAAGGAGGAAGAGGGACGCGGGATGGGCTGCGCTGCGCGCTGGAGGGGGAGAGATGGACCTCTGTGGTGGTAGGAAGCCCACCAGAGCGCATCATAAGAGAAGAAAAATGACTCTGGCTATATCCTATTTAACTAAAGCACAGAGAAAAGAAAAAGCCCACAGGTCAAACTACTGAATATTAAATCAAAACAAAAATGCCCGTGGATCTGAAAATACATGAGCTATTTTTAAAAAAATGCAAAAGGAATTTTATGGGGCAATTAAATAAATACAATACAGAAATATTGGCGGCTGTTTTGTGTTTATTCTAGCACCTTTAGCACCCAAGACAAATCACCAAACTAGCACATATTTATTCCCACAATATTTCCTAAACCCTGAACATTTTAAATTCAGGTTAGGAACAAGTTGGAATTACACTTGTGGAAAAAAAAGAGAGAGGAGGGTCTTGCACATAACTAGAGGGGGTTTGAAAATAATGCCAAGCACCACACCCCACTACTTCACACCACATCATCACATGTGCATCAACACATGAAATTACAAGATCACAAAATCACACCTAGCAAGATCAAATGCAATCATGACATAGAATCATAAGGTATGGCAAGGATGGTATGGCATGGATGCATGCATGCAAAAGAAGAATACAAGGTGACACATGAAATCACACATGTATAGATAGCTCTCATGACAATGTCAAGGTGGTCCCACATGGAAGGTTACAAAAAGGGAAAGTTTTACCCTTGGGGCACTACACAAACTCATCTCTTGATGTAATCCACTTCTAGATTCAATCTCACCACAATCAAGTGCTTTCTTGACATTCTCAAGCCTGGCATTTCTAAGCATGCCATGACGCTTACAAGAAACTCCAACAATATAGATATTTGATAAAAAAACTCTTGGAGCAACAAGAATCAATTGGAGTTGATGAGCAAAACAATGAATATAATAAGCAGAAGGTGATTCTCGCATGATCAATGTTTTCAACCCTTTAATATCTCCTTTCATGTTGCTGGCCCCATCATATCCTTGACCACGGATTTGAGTCATAGTCAAGCCATGACTAACAAGTAAGTCTTCAATTGCATCCTTAAGTGATGCAGAGGTAGTATCATCTACATGAACAGCACCAATAAAATGCTTACACGGCCTTCCCAATTTATCAGCATAGCGCAAGCAAAGAGCTAGTTGTTCTTTATGTGATATATCACTCGACTCATCAGCTAAAATTGCATAGGGTTCATCACCAAGGTCTTCAATTATTTTCTTTCTAGTTCCTGTGGCACAACAGTGAATAATTTGCTTTTGTATGTCCGGGCTAGTTAAGGTACAATTACCTGGAGCATTGTCCAAAACATAATTGTTCACTTCTTCACTATTTCCAACAAGAAACTTCAAAAGTTCAATGAAGTTCCCTCTGTTGCTAGATTGTTCATTTTCATCATGTCCACGAAACGCCAACCCTTGATGCAAAAGAAACTTGATACACCTAAGTGAATAACTCAACCTTTTCTTATAAAGACGAAGATCCTCGTCACTCCACTTTTGAATATTATAATCAATTGCTACTCTGGGATTTTAAAGCTGATATATCTCTCTTGAGCTGGAATATGTGCCTTAGAACCCAAATGTTCCAGAAGTGCTTTCTCTCCTATATTCCAATTCTTCTAGCCATCAACAGTAAATGCATCTGACCCAGTACCCTTCTTGAACAAGTAGCATATAAAGCAAAATGCAGCATCCTTCTTAATACTATACTCAACCCAATCATGATTGTACATCCAACAATAATTGAATTGGCGATCTTTACCGGAAATCTTTCTTTTTGGAAAATCATGTGCAAAAGGTTTGGATGGAGCTTTAATAATATATGCTCTTCGAATTGCATCTTGATCATTAACGGGATAACTTAAAATGGGATGTCTTTCACCTGGATCATGTGGAAGGCGATTGATGTCATAAAATGGTGGCAATGAAGGCGGTTGTGGTGGCGGCATAGGATTTACAATTTCCTCAATTACTCTCTCATGAGTCTCCTCTTCCACCACAAGTTCAATCGGATCAGGGGAATGATTAGAAGTAGCAGCATCCACCGCTGCCTTCTTCTTTGCTGCATGCTTTTGAAAAAGAGATGCAATGTCCCGGTTCTCTTCATAACTGCATAAATATTACAAAAATAGAATGCTAAATAATTAAATAAATTACGCTTGCACAATTGAATTTTTCACATGCGATTATGAAACACTCACATGATACGTGTACTGATTATTGAACAATAGATCTGTCTCTACCGGCTCAGATGTTGGTACTGGGGCAAATCCTCAATCTCTCTGTGTGATAGATGATTTTATCATTTTAGGGCTTAGCAATTAGCAATTAAAGTACACATCATTTTTTTTAAAAAACAAAGACTTTGCAGTTCGCAGACTCACTGAGATAATGAGATGATGGTGATGCTGGTGCGATCGTACGGCAGGGTGAAGGTCGAACGAGATTAGGACGTCGGGTGGCGCCGGCTGGCGCCGGCGTCGTCGTGAATGCTGAATGCAGTGTCCGTATTGGCGACGGCAGCACGACGTGATAAGATGAACCGTCGGCGCTGCCTCGATCCGTAATTGGCGTCGGCTCCCCTGCCTGTAAACTGAAGTTACTGAACTCCCGTCTTCATTCGCTAGCCGTGTGGGCCGCATGGGCTTGATGTTTGCTCGCAGGCTGCCTGGCTGCATCTCGCTTGCACTCTCGGCTGAGGTACGTACGCATCAGGTAAGTGTTTTATTTTTATTTTTATATATATTTATATATATAAATACATATATATAAACACACACACATGTACGCTTGCCGGAATTTCAGGGTATGCCGGGGCATAGCTGGCATACCCTGTAGCTCCGCCCCTGTCTGTTCTTGTCTGACCAATGAAACATGACATGCTCAGATATGTTTATTCGTTTTAGCTAGTTTGCTTCCAAAGTTCTCGCTCCAATTTTTTGTTTCTTCATTGTTCTAATTTATCTACATCGTTGTAATGTAAGAATTATTTGCTTTATCAAGAATGTACTGGTCATGTAGTACCAATTGTGCTACCTGCCTTTGATACTAATACATCACGCTTAACCAATGTATGCTCTAAGCAGGTCTGTGTTGCATTCAGGACGATCGACACCGATGAGATAGGTCTATATGGAGGCGACCGGTGCATGCACTAAGAAGTGTGGTGTGGATCTATCTCACAATGAAGACACCCATTCAATATATATCAAGGGAAGCAATTCTATAGTAGCTAGGAAATATTCAATGTAAACTTAAAGCATTGTACTATTGGTGACTTGAAGGAAGCAAATTAGTGGCACATTGTATGTAGGGACCCGGCAGTGCAACTAATGTTAGAAGCAAATTAGTATTGCGATGGAACCACATTTCTAGTGGATGGAAGCAAAGTTTTCTTGTGTTTGAAACATAATAAGAAGATATATGTAATTTGGATTTCCCATGCGGAAACAAATTCTTGGATGGCACACAAATATTTGTTAGGCGGAACCAAATTTCAATTGCAATGGTAATAGAAGCAAATGTGTTGTCAGTGGAAGCAATTTTTTATTATGTTGGAACCAAAATTAAATGTTACACCGGATGCAGGTTTTATTACATTGAAGAAATCAAAGGAATTTTTATTAACATTCAAAAAACATTGTATATTTTCTATCAAAACAAATAAGTACGAAATTTAACCAGTATAAGATGAGACATTATCACCCGCAAAAAAAAGATGAGACATTATCACTTTTTTGAGTGATGGAAGCACGTACAAGTGCAGAAGCGGCATGGACAGGTCGATTCTAAGGCGCTGGCTCGGAGACTCGGAGAAGTTAACTGCTAGTATGAGGCGTACATTCCGGAAGGAGTTACAAGGAACAGGCGAGATGTTCGGTAAAAAAAAACTAAACAGCATTAGCATTCTTCTCCCACAGGTTTAGTCCAATATGCTGTTTTTCGTGAATCCCCTTTTTCCCGACGCCTCTTATTCCATAATGTTTGTTTATTTGTTTCCTTCTCTTGTCTCTCCATCCTTCTATCTCTTTCCTCCCTTTCCTCAACGATGTACTATACTATTCAAATGTCTCTCTATACTATTCAAATGATAGCGAAGGAAATGGGTATTGTCTTGAGTACATATAGAGAGAGAGGGACAGACATAATTTGATGCCAAACACACGTCTACCTGAGCGAAGATGGAGCAGTAGACTATATGTATACCCAACAGGGTGGAAGGCTAGCTGTTGGGTGAGTAGTAAAAGTACCATCCTACACCGATTCATGTCCTACATGGAGTACATCAGTAAAGCGACCTCGGCTTGCATGTGTGTGCGCGTGCCCGCATATGCACATGTTTTTAGAGGAGATTTCTATCTACCCAGTCCAGTTAAAACTACTTTCTCTGTATCTAAATAATTATAATTGAGAAAAACTAGTTTAGTTTTTTTCAACTACAATTATTTATTTAGGTACAGATGGAGTAGTTGATATTGCACGGCACCACTTAGACCTGGATGCATCCTCATTTCACATGCATCAACATTAGGTGGCCGGACGCTGCCTTCACGAAAGTTTAATACAATACGAACGTGACAGACAGGGTATGTGGCCAGTGCATTTCGTCAATACACTGAACTTCTGCTAACCTAAGTTTATAAAAATGTGGTTTTTGTTATCTCTTTCATAGGCGCTGTGGAGATCGTGCTGCTAACGCAAATAGTTTCTTCTTATTTTCCTTCTAAGAAGCATTATCACAGCCAGTTGAAGGCGATACAACGAATTTCGTACCAAAGGTAGTTTCAGCAGCTATCTCGACCAGTACGCACCATAGCGTTTACACTGGATGGCTGCAAAAATCTTTGGCAGGTAGGTCCAATGATGAGATTATAACGTGGTTGGCACACAGACTATCACCTATATAATTTTGAAAAACCAAGCATATGACATAACAGTAACACGCTCTACACCGAGGAACATGATGCAATGAGTGCACAGCAGAATATCTCAGTTCGAAGAGAATCCCTAGCTGAACAAGGAGATAGCAAAGGAGCTTTTTATGGAACCATAGAGGAGATTTGGGAGGTTGACTATGTGAAAATCAAGATGGCACTAATCAGTGGCGAAGGCAGGAAAAAAAATTAGATGTGGCGGAGCTTACGGAAGGAAAAACTATGTATGATACAAAATCTTACTAGATACTCCCTCCGTAAACAAATATAAGAGTGTTTAGATCACTACTTTAGTTATCTAAACGCTCTTATATTTCTTTACAGAGGGAGTACTATATACGGACATGTTACTTTGTGTTAGCAATCACTTGGATGAGGATAACTGGTCATCAATTTATCATCTATACTAACCAGCAACCAATCCCGGCATAGAAGCAGCTATCTATTGACCTACAGTAGTGTGTTCGCCCAAATCTGAAAATTATATTAGTATATATAATGTATTATCTTAATAAATGCGGTAAGTTAGGTGTGGCGGAGGCCAAAGCTAGCCAGATAGCTGGCTCCGCCACTGGCACTAATCAGGTGAAGGTTGCAAATGGGTCAGTCTTAGTCAGGTAATGTGTCAAACCTCAAAACTGCAGACGTTGATGTTTTTGACCGAAATATTTTCTTCAGCACTGAACCAGATAGTACGAGCTGTGAGAGCTTTTTTTTTTTAGAAAAGCAGAATGACCCCAGACATGTGCAGACCACTTTATTAATTATTCATAAAGACCTTATAAATAATATACATCAGAAAGTCTGAAACCACCAGCTGATAACATCTATCGCTACTCCTATCCATTTAATGAAGGGGTGCCGATCCGGTCCGAATACCAAACAAATTACACACTAATGCCTAACATCTAACATCAGAGTCCCCAACCAAGCTACAATGACGGGTCTGGGGCACACACCGGTTCGGCGCATTATCAGAGGTGCCCGCCACCGTCTTCCACCGATCCATCTTCAGAACATGAACGGACGCATCAACCTTGCAAGGCCTACTATCGACGCCATCATGACACCGGAGAGCGCCATCCTCCCGCACGAATCCGTCAACCCGCATCGGACGCCGAGACTTCACTATGCCAAGCCGCCGAGATTCTCGTTCTCCATGCGAAAGATGAAAGCTCCACCATTGGACCCTTCGAGTCCACACATGCTCCAAAACGATGCCCCGAGGAGGGAGAATGACATCAAAGATGTCATCATCGTCCGACCTGGGAAGACCCAGATCTACAGTCCCCCCGGAGCATCCCGAGCATGGTGTCGCAACCTGCAACACCGATGCCACGTGTAGGGAACGATGTCAAAGACGCCGCCATCATCCGCCATGACCGTAGTCGGCGTGATTTTCAGCGGAAGTCGTGCCCCCCGATCTCGCCGTTGACTCGAACCAAATGGAGCCTTGCAGTGGAGACGAAAGCCGCTGTCGGTATGCCAATAGGGAGCCTCTAGCCGCCCGTCACATGTCCCTCCTCGGGCCATCGGCCGACCGAGGCCAAACCACGACAGATCTGGGTAAGACTCCAGATCCACATCCACCGTTGCCACCCATCTGCATGGAGATCAATCACCCTCGTTGAATGGAGCGCCGCCACCGCCACATCGTCGGGTCAGCCACTCCGCCAGCCATGGTTCTCCGATCGCCACCTCATAGTAGGGGCGTCGTCCTAACTTCCACCCCGGCCTCCCCGCACGAAGTGCCCCGTCTGCTTCATGGGAGATCCTGCCACGTCCACCCGCCTAGGAGCCTATAACACTGGGCCCGCCACCACCACGGCCCTAGCCGACGACAGCGGCTGCAGGGGAAGGACTTAAGGAAGGCTGGCGGCTAGGGTTTTGGGGGTCCCTAGCGTCGTCCGAGGGGAGGCGACACGAGGGGGTACAATGGATCGATGGATGTTCTCACGAAGCTGAGAGAGCTAGATGTGAATCATATTAAGGGCTGATGTGTCTTGGGACATATATGTTGATCTTCCACTAATGTGATGTGATATCCCAAAAGTGTAAATGATTCTCTGTTTAGTGGAGAGTGTGATCAAATATGTAGCTTCTCTTATGATGCTTACATTGTAGGGGATTTGGTTCGAGAGAAATGCCCGACTTTTTAGAAATAGGATGTCAATGCCGACCACCCTGAATAGCAAGTTCAAAAGACATGCCATGTTATTGTGTGTGTGTGTGGGGGGGGGGGGGGGGGGAGGGGGGGCATGGGCTAACCATTTAGAATCTTTGATGCTGTGAGAGTAGTTTTTGTAACCCGACCTCTTGATTGCACTTTGTTTCTAAAGTCTTCCTTAACTAATGTGATGAGGCAAAGCTTTAAAAATAATAATATGTATACAACATACTGTTCACTCACGTTGAAGCTTATTTCTTAATGTTCCAAGAATTCTTCAGCAGTGTAGCGTTTTTCTTTACATACCTTTCATTATGTTCTATGACTAAATAATACATGTGTCATCATCCCTCCACGAGCCAACACTCAGACTTCATCATACCCAATCGCCAACTAAGCCCTTGCTGAAAGCCATGTTCGGCCATACCAAACAGTCGGCCGCCTGCGCAAGGGACTAGACAACTCTGACTTGGATGAAGAGGTGACGATCGAGGTGAACAAAATAGAGGCGACAATTTCAAGAAAATGCTCGACTTTGTGTCAATGTGCGCGCTAGGCATGACAACAACAGATCAACCGAGGATGGACAAAAATCCACCCATTCAAGGTAGCGCAGACCCTCAATTCAAGAACGTACCAACCAAAGAACAACATGATGACTAAGAGAAGACGGCATGCTACTTGTTCCACCAAGTGATGTTCACTTCGTTCCTGATGTCTCCCATTCTTTAGTTCTTTCACACCCTCCTTTTGTTCTTGTCTGATTTATCTAGGCTAACAAAGCTTCATATGCTACTTGTGTAGAAGACGAGTGATATATATATATATATATATATATATAAGACTTACGTATTAGCTAGGTGAGGAATGCATAACATAGCCTACATGTGCATATAGGACATTGTGGACCTGCATGGTTGAATGTTCTGCCCACTACTGTACTTTTATGTGAAGTCATGGCTAGTTGCGCAAAGGAAAATGTTTCACGTCTGCACGCAGGCTGAAGCTTCGACAGGTCGCTCGCGCGTCGTTGGATGCACGCATATCCTGCGGTGCCTGCCCGTGCTAGCGATTTTGTATGGGAGAGCATGTGGCTGCTGGCCCCACACACTTTCACCTGCCCAGCCGCCGTTGCTATCCACTTATTTTTCTTATTTTTTCTTCCCAAAACACCATCTCTTCTTCCCAAACAGCCCAACACACTCCACTTTTTTTTGAAAAGGAGGATATACTCCCGGTCTTTGCATCTGAAGGATGCATACATCCATTTTATTAATTATTCACAAGCACCATACGAGGTAATACATGAGTCAATCTGAAGCCGCCATCTAGGCAATACCTGTTGCTACTCCCATCCCTTTGATGAGGGTGTGCTGAATATCCGAGCCTAATACCAAACAGACATCGTACCAAACCCTAACATCTATAGCCGGATGCCCAGCCTAGCCACATACCGGGACTAGGTCCCACACCGGTCCGACACACTCTCGCTGTAGCCTGATACGTCACCAACATATCTATAATTTTTGTTTGTTCTATGTTATCATTTTTGGATGTTTTATAATCATTTTATAGCAATTTTATATTATTTTTAGGACTAACCTATTGACATAGTGCCTAGTGCTAGTTGCTGTTTTTTGCTATTTTTTTCTTCGTACAAAATCCATATCATATAAGGTCCAATTGCCAGGAAATTTTACGGAGATTTGTTTGGACTAGAAGGAAACTTGGGGGCCAAAATTGAGCAGCAGCCAAGGCCCAGGGATCCCACTAGACACCACGGCACACCAGAGGCCCCTAGCGAGGCCTGGTGTCTAGTGGGGACCTCTGGAAGCTTCTTCACCGTCTCTGAGCTCTATAAATACCCCAATATTCCAGAAACCCTAGAGGTGTAGATGAAAAATCATTTCAGCCGTTGTAAGGTCCAAAGCCACGAAAACCAATCTAGAGCCTTTTCTAGAGAAGAACACGATCATGGAGGGGTTCACCATCTCCATTGGTGTTCCCATGATGCGTGAGTAGTTCATATCAGACCTACGGGTCCATATGCAGTAGCTAGATGGCTTTCTCTCTCGTTTTGTTTCTCAATACAATGGTCTCTTGGAGATCCATACGATGTAACTCTGTCTTTTGCGGTGCGTTTGTTAGGATCCGATGAAGTGTGAGTTTATGATCAGATCTATGTGAAAGTGCGTTATAACGACTAGAGGGGGGTGGTGAATAGGCGATTTTTACAATTTCATGACTCAGGAAAATCCTAGTGATGAAAAACCTCAATCATGAACTGAGTGCAGCGGAAATAGTACTTCGTCAGAAGTGCAAAAATGTTTACAACAAAGTACTCAGCGTGAATTAAGAGAATCGGGTTGCACAGGTCACGAGTACTGGATAAGCAGGTGATGAATAACTCAGGTGAAGAATTTGAGGTGAGGAATTCGGAGAAAGTCTTCAGTCAAATTCTTCAAACAGTACAAATGAAAGTCTTCAACATGCAATTGAGGAAATGAAAGGAGTAGAGGAAATAGAACTAGTAGTTCGGTGATGACAATTGTCGATGACCCAGTTCCAACTGTTGTGTTAGTTGTACGTTTGGTTTGGAGCGGCTTGGTATTGAAACCAAAAGACACACAGTCCCTACCGTATTCTCCTTGAGCTAAGGACACACAGTCCTCGCCCAACACTCGTGGTAAGTCTTCAGGGCAGACTTCCAAACCCTCACAAACTCGATCACCCGACGATCCAGAATTAACTGCTAGATGCTTTAGACCATGACGCCTAGCCATCTAGAGGATGCACAGTCCTCAAAGGCAACAAGCGTCGGTTCCACACAGGAATAACTTCTTCAGTTATGCTCAATCACTTGGGTTTTGGTTCAGGTTTGGCTGTTTGGGATATTTCCTCACTTGATGATTTTTTCTCAAAGGCTTTGAGGAATTTTGGGTTGCTCTAAATGACAAGTGTCAGTTTCTATCGGAGCAGCCAACCAACTAGTGGTTGTTCGGGCGGCTATTTATATCCTGGGAGCATCTCGACATGATTTGACATAAATGCCCTTAATGATATGACCGTTGGATGGATAAGATATGGGACAGGTGGTGTGTTGCGCGGCAACGGTCAGAACTTTCAAATGTGAAAGTCCACATGTCTCTCATGTTCCTCACTTTGAGAATTTGGTAGGTGTAGGTTTGGGTTGAGCATCATGAGGAAATTCTTTCCATAGTTTTACCTCGACCTCCTTTAATAGTACGGTGTGCATATGACTCAAGAGTGAAGAAAATAAAACAGCAAGAGTAAATCTTCAAGCTTCCAAGTCTTCAGAGTATTTTCTTCGGGACACACCGAATTCCTCATCTTCAATGTCTTCATGAGGAATATCATTTTCTTCACAATTTCTTTGCGATCAAAGTCTTCAAGGAATGACCAATGTCTTCACCGAAGACATACATTTTTAGGGGTCGATATTCATCGAATTAACTCAAACTCCTCAGCGACTTATAGAGCCTGTGTACACTTACAAACGTATAAGTCTCTTAACCTATAAGTCTTAAATCCAACAAAATCACTAAGAGGCACTAGATGCACTTACAATCTTCCCCTTTTTGGTGGTTGATGACAAATAGGTAAAGTTTTCAACGGGGATAAAAATATGGAATGTAAGCACGGAGTTTGAGGAATTTGACTGCAAGATACAGAGAAACTCCCCGTGAAGATGTGCATATTTGAGGAATTTGCGTTGGACAACAAATGCGCATTGATGATATATATCATGGAGATCTCCCCATGTATCTTGTAATTCATGCATGCATTTGACATATAGTATGAGGAATTTGAAATGCATGATGAAAAATGTGTTGGGGAACGTCGCATGGGAAACAAAAAATTTCCTACGCGCACGAAGACCTATCATGGTGATGTCCATCTACGAGAGGGGATGTGTGATCTACGTACCCTTGTAGACCGTACAGCAGAAGCGTTAGTGAACGCGGTTGATGTAGTGGAACGTCCTCACGTCCCTCGATCCACCCCGCGAACCGTCCCGCGATCAGTCCCATGATCTAGTGCCGAACGGACGACACATCCGCGTTCAGCACACGTACAACTCGACGATGATCTCGGCCTTCTTGATCCAGCAAGAGAGACGGAGAGGTAGAAGAGTTCTCCGGCAGCGTGACGGCGCTCCGGAGGTTGGTGGTGATCTTATCTCAGCAGGGCTCCGCCCGAGCTCCGCAAAAACGCTGTCTAGAGGAAAAACCGTGGAGGTATGTGGTCGGGCTGCCGTGGAAAAGTCATCTCAAATCAGCCCTAATACCTCCGTATATATATGGGGAAGAGGGCGAGCCTTGCCTTGGGGTCCAAGGACCCCTAAGGGCTTCGGCCGAGCCAAGGGGGGCAGCCCTCCCCTTCCAAACCGAGTCCAACTAGGTTTGGAAGGAGGAGTCCTTCCCCCTTTTCCCACCTCCCCTTTTTTTTTCTTTTCTCTTTGATTTTCTTCCTATGGCGCATAGGGCCTTCTTGGGCTGTCCCACCAGCCCACTAAGGGCTGGTGCGCCACCCCCAAGGCCTATGGGCTTCCCCGGGGTGGGTTGCCCCCCCGGTGAACTCCCGGAACCCATTCGTCATTCCCGGTACATTCCCGGTAACTCCGAAAACCTTCCGGTAATCAAATGAGGTCATCCTATATATCAATCTTTGTTTCCGGACCATTCCGGAAACCCTCGTGACATCCCTGATCTCATCCGGGACTCCGAACAACATTCGGTAACCAACCATATAACTCACGCATAAAACAACTTCGAACCTTAAGTGTGCAGACCCTGCGGGTTCGAGAACTATGTAGACATGACCCGAGAGACTCATCGGTCAGTATCCAATAGCGGGACCTGGATGCCCATATTGGATCCTACATATTCTAAGAACATCTTATCGTTTGAACCTCAGTGCCAAGGATTCATATAATCCCGTATGTCATTCCCTTTGTCCTTCGGTATGTTACTTGCCCGAGATTCGATCGTCAGTATCCGTATACCCATTTCAATCTCGTTTACCGGCAAGTCTCTTTACTCGTTCCGTAATACAAGATCCCGCAACGTACATTAAGTCACATTGCTTGCAAGGCTTGTGTGTGATGTTGTATTACCGAGTGGGCCCCGAGATACCTCTCCGTCACACGGAGTGACAAATCCCAGTCTCGATCCATACTAACTCAACGAACACCTTCGGAGATACCTGTAGAGCATCTTTATAGTCACCCAGTTACGTTGCGACGTTTGAAACACACTTTCCTCCGGTGTCAGTGAGTTATATGATCTCATGGTCATAGGAACAAATACTTGACACGCAGAAAACAGTAGCAACAAAATGACACGATCAACATGCTACGTCTATTAGTTTGGGTCTAGTCCATCACGTGATTCTCCTAATGACGTGATCCATTTATCAAGCAACAACACCTTGTTTATAATCAGAAGACACTGACTATCTTTGATCAACTGGCTAGCCAACTAGAGGCTTGCTAGGGACAGTGTTTTGTCTATGTATCCACACATGTATATAACTCTTCATTCAATACAATTATAGCATGGATAATAAACGATTATCTTGATACAGGAATTATAATAATAACTATATTTATTATTGCCTCTAGGGCATAATTCCAACAGTCTCCCACTTGCACTAGAGTCAATAATCTAGCCCTCACATCATCATGCGAATTACATTGTAATAAATCTAACACCCATACAATTCTGGTGTTGATCATGCTTTGCCCGTGGAAGAGGTTTAGTCAGCGGGTCTGCTACATTCAGATCCGTGTGCACTTTGCATATATTTACGTCCTCCCCTTCGACGTAGTCGCGGATGAGGTTGAAGCGTCGTTTGATGTGTCTGGACTTCTTGTGAAACCGTGGTTCCTTTGCTAGGGCAATGGCACCCGTGTTGTCACAGAACAAGGTTATTGGATTCAGTGCACTTGGCACTACTCCAAGATCCGTCATGAACAGCTTCATCCAGACACCCTCCTTAGCCGCCTCCGAGGCAGCCATGTACTCCGCTTCACATGTAGAATCTGCTACGACGCTTTGCTTGGAACTGCACCAGCTTACCGCACCCCCATTAAGAATAAATACGTATCCGGTCTGTGACTTAGAGTCGTCCAGATCTGTGTCAAAGCTTGCATCGACGTAACCCTTTACGGCGAGCTCTTCGTCACCTCCATACACGAGAAACATCTCCTTAGTCCTTTTCAGGTACTTCAGGATATTCTTGACCGCCGTCCAGTGAGCCACTCCTGGATTACTCTGGAACCTACCTGCCATACTTATGGCCAGGCTAACGTCCGGTCTAGTGCACAACATTGCATACATGATAGAACCTATGGCTGAAGCATAGGGGACGGTGCTCATATGCTCTCTATCCTCATCAGTTGCTAGGCACTGAGTCTTACTCAATCTCGTACCTTGTAAAACTGGCAAGAACCCTTTCTTGGACTGTTCCATTTTGAACCTCTTCAAAACTTTATCAAGGTATGTGCTTTGTGAAAGTCCTATCACGCGTTTCGATCTATCCCTGTAGATCTTAATGCCTAGAATGTAAGCAGCTTCTCCTAGGTCCTTCATAGAGAAACTTTTATTCAAGTAATCCTTTATGCTCTCCAAAAACTCTACGTTGTTTCCAATCAGCAATATGTCATCCACATATAATATTAGAAACGCCACAGAGCTCCCACTCACTTTCTTGTAAATACAAGATTCTCCAACCGCTTGTATAAACCCAAATGCTTTGATCACCTCATCAAAGCGTTTGTTCCAACTCCGAGATGCTTGCACCAGCCATAAATGGATCGCTGGAGCTTGCACACTTTGTTAGCATTCTTAGGATCGACAAAACCTTCGGGTTGCATCATATACAACTCTTCCTTAAGGAAACCATTAAGGAACGCCGTTTTGACATCCATCTGCCAGATTTCATAATCGAAAAATGCAGCTATTGCTAACATGATTCTGACGGACTTAAGCATCGCTACGGGTGAGAATGTCTCATCGTAGTCAACTCCTTGAACTTTTGAAAAACCCTTTGCCACAAGTCGAGCTTTATAAACGGTCACATTGCCGTCAGCGTCCGTCTTCCTCTTAAAGATCCATTTGTTCTGAATAGCCTTGCGGCCCTCAGGCAGTACTTCCAAAGTCCACACTTTGTTCTCATACATGGATCCTATCTCGGACTTCATGGCTTCTAGCCATTTGTTGGAATCTGGGCCCACCATTGCTTCTTTATAATTTGCAGGTTCATTGTTGTCTAACAACATGATTGACAAGACGGGATTACCGTACCACTCTGGAGCAGCACGTGGTCTCGTCGACCTGCGTGGTTCGACAGAAACTTGAACCGGAGTTTCATGATCATCATCATTAACTTCCTCCTCAACCGGCGTCGCAACGACAGAGGTTTCCCCTTGCCCCGCGCCACCATCCAGAGGGATGAGAGGTTCGACAACCTCATCAAGTTCAATCTTCCTCCCACTCAATTCTCTCGAGAGAAACTCCTTCTCGAGAAAAGCTCCGTTTTTAGCAACAAACACTTTGCCCTCGGATTTGAGATAGAAGGTGTACCCAACTGTCTCTTTTGGGTAACCTATGAAGATGCACTTTTCCGCTTTGGGTTCCAACTTTTCAGGCTGAAGCTTTTTGACATAAGCATCACATACCCAAACTTTAAGAAATGACAACTTTGGCCTTTTGCCATACCACAGTTCGTATGGTGTCATCTCAACGGATTTTGATGGTGCCCTATTTAAAGTGAATGCAGTTGTTTCTAATGCATAACCCCAAAACGATAACGACAAATCGGTAAGAGACATCATAGATCGCACCATCTCTAATAAAGTACGATTACGACGTTCGGACACACCATTACGCTGTGGTGTTCCAGGCGGTGTTAACTGTGCAACAATTCCACATTATCTTAAGTGAGCACCAAACTCGAAACTCAGATATTCACCCCCACGATCAGACCGCAGGAACTTGATCTTCTTGTTACGATGATTTTCAACTTCACTCTGAAATTGCTTGAACTTTTCAAATGTTTCAGACTTGTGCTTCATTATGTAGACATAACCATATCTACTCAAATCGTCAGTGAAGGTGAGAAAATAACGATATCCGCCGCGTGCCTCTATGCTCATCGGACCACACACATAGGTATGTATGATTTCCAACAAGTCACTTGCACGCTCCATTGTTCCGGAGAACGGAGTTCTAGTCATCTTGCCCATGAGGCATGGTTCGCACGTGTCAAGTGAATCAAAGTCAAGTGACTCCAAAAGTCCAACGGCATGGAGTTTCTTCATGCGCTTTACACCAATATAACCTAAGCGGCAGTGCCACAAAAATTTGGCGCTATCATTGTTAACTCTTACTCTTTTGGTCTCAATGTTATGTATGTGTGTATCACTATCAAGATTCAATATGAACAATCCTCTCACATTGGGTGCATGACCATAAAAGATGTTACTCATAGAAATAGAAAAACCATTATTCTCTGACTTAAAAGAGTAACCGTCTCCCAATAAACAAGATCCAAATATAATGTTCATGCTCAACGCAGGCACTAAATAACAATGATTTAAGTTCATAACTAATCCTGATGGTAACTGAAGTGAAACTGTGCCGACGGCGATTGCATCAACCTTGGAAGCATTTCCTACGCGCATCGTCACTTCATCTTTCGCCAGCCTTCGTCTATTCTGCAGTTCCTGTTTCGAGTTGCAAATATGAGCAACAGAACCGGTATCGAATACCCAGGCACTACTACGAGAGCCGGTTAAGTACACATCAATAACATGTATATCAAATATACCTGATTTTTCTTTGGCCGCCTTCTTATCAGCCAGATACTTGGGGCAATTGCACTTCCAGTGACCCATACCCTTGCAATAGTAACACTCTGGTTCAGGCTTAGGTCCAGCTTTGGGTTTCTTCGTCGGATTGGCAACAGGCTTGCCGCTCTTCTTTGAATTACCCTTCTTGCCTTTGTCGTTTCTCTTGAAACTAGTGGTCTTATTCACCATCAACACTTGATGCTCTTTACGGAGTTCAGACTCTGCGACTTTCAGCATCGCAAACAACTCGCCGGGTGACTTGTTCATCCCTTGCATGTTGTAGTTCAACACAAAGCCTTTATAGCTTGGCGGCAGTGATTGAAGGATTCTGTGAGTGATAGCCTCTTGCGGGAGTTCAATCCCCAGCTCAGCTAGACGGTTTGAGTACCCAGACATTTTGAGCACATGTTCACTGACAGACGAGTTCTCCTCCATCTTGCAAGCATAGAATTTATCAGAGGTCTCATACCTCTCGATCCGGGCGTTCTTCTGAAAGATAAACTTCAACTCATGGAACATCTCAAATGCTCCATGACGCTCAAAGCGACGTTGAAGTACCGGTTCTAAGCCATACAAGACTGCACATTGAACTACTGAGTAGTCCTCCTTATGTGTTAACCAAGCGTTCTTAACATCCTGGTCAGCCGTAGCGGGTAGTTCATCTCCTAGCGCAGCATTAAGGACATAATCCTTCTTCCCAGCTTGTAAGATTAGCTTAAGATTACGAGCCCGGTCTACAAAGTTGCTTCCATCATCTTTCAACTTAGCTTTCTCTAGGAACGTATTAAAATTCAGGGTGACTGTCGCGTGAGCCATGATCTACAACACAAATATATTCAAAGTGGACTTAGACTATGTTCAAGATAATTAGAGTTTAACTTAATCAAATTACTCGCTAAACTCCCACTCAAAAAGTACAACTCTCTAGTCATTTGAGTGGTTCATGATCCACTTACACTAGCTCAAGTCCGATCATCACGTGAGTTGAGCATAGTTTCAGTGGTAAGCATCCCCATGCTAATCATATCATCTATATGATTCATGATCGACCTTTCGGTCTCATGTGTTCCGAGGCCATGTCTGCACATGCTAGGCTCGTCAACCTTAACCCGAGTGTTCCGCGTGCGCAACTGTTTTGCACCCGTTGTATGTGAACGTTGAGTCTATCACACCCGATCATCACGTGGTGTCTCGAAACGACGAACTGTAGCAACGGTGCACAGTCGGGGAGAACACAATTTCGTCTTGAAATTTTAGTGAGAGATTACCTCATAATGCTACCGTCGTTCTAAGCAAAATAAGGTGCATAAAAGGATTAACATCACATGCAATTCATAAGTGACATGATATGGCCATCATCACGTGCTCCTTGATCTCCATCACCAAGCACCGGCACGATCTTCTTGTCACCGTCGCCACACCATGATCTCCATCAACGTGTCGCCATCGGGGTTGTCGTGCTACTCATGCTATTACTACTAAAGCTACATCCTAGCAAAATAGTAAACGCATCTGCAAGCACAAACGTTAGTATAAAGACAACCCTATGGCTCCTGCCGGTTGCCGTACCATCGACGTGCAAGTCGATATTATCTATTACAACATGATCATCTCATACATCCAATATATCACATCACATCGTTGGCCATATCACATCACAAGCATACCCTACAAAAACAAGTTAGACGTCCTCTAATTTTGTTGTTGCATCTTTTACGTGGTGACCATGGGTATCTAGTAGGATCGCATCTTACTTACGCAAACACCACAACGGAGATATATGAGTTGCTATTTAACCTCATCCAAGGACCTCCTCGGTCAAATCCGATTCAACTGAAGTTGGAGAAACTGACACTTGCCAGTCATCTTTGAGCAACGGGGTTGCTTGTAGCGATAAAACCAGTCTCTCGTAAGCGTACGAGTAATATCGGTCCAAGCCGCTTCAATCCAACAATACCGCGGAATCAAGAAAAGACTAAGGAGGGCAGCAAAACGCACATCACCGCCCACAAAAACTTTTGTGTTCTACTCGAGAAGACATCTACGCATGAACCTAGCTCATGATGCCACTGTTGTGGAACGTCGCGTGGGAAACAAAAAATTTCCTACGCGCACGAAGACCTATCATGGTGATGTCCATCTACGAGAGGGGATGTGTGATCTACGTACCCTTGTAGACCGTACAACAGAAGCGTTAGTGAACGTGGTTGATGTAGTGGAACGTCCTCACCTCCCTCGATCCGCCCCGCGAACTGTCCCGCAATCAGTCCCACGATCTAGTGCTGAACGGACGGCACCTCCGTGTTCAGCACACGTACAACTCGACGATGATCTCGGCCTTCTTGATCTAGCAAGAGAGATGGAGAGGCAGAAGAGTTCTTCGGCAGCGTGACGGCGCTCCGGAGGTTGGTGGTGATCTTATCTCAGCAGGGCTCCGTCCGAGCTCCGCAGAAACGCGATCTAGAGGAAAAACCGTGAAGGTATGTGGTCGGGCTGCCGTGGAAAAATCGTCTCAAATCAGACCTAAAACCTCCGTATATATAGGGGGAAGAGGGGGAGCCTTGCCTTGGGGTCCAAGGACCCCTAAGGGCTTCGGCCGAGCCAAGGGGGTAGCCCTCCCCTTCCAAACCGAGTCCAACTAGGTTTGGAAGGAGGAGTCCTTCCCCCTTTTCCCACCTCCCCTTTTTTTTTCTTTTCTCTTTGATTTTCTTCCTATGGCGCATAGGGCCTTCTTGGACTGTCCCACCAGCCCACTAAGGGCTGGTGCGCCACCCCCAAGGCCTATGGGCTTCCTCGGGGTGGGTTGCCCCCCCCCCCCCGGTGAACTCCCGGAACCCATTCGTCATTCCCGGTAACTTCGAAAACCTTCCGGTAATGAAATGAGGTCCTCCTATATATCAATCTTCATTTCCGGACCATTCCGGAAACCCTCGTGACGTCTGTGATCTCATCCGGGACTCCGAACAACATTCAGTAACCAACCATATAACTCAAATACGCATAAAACAACGTCGAACCTTAAGTGTGCAGACCCTGCGGGTTCGAGAACTATGTAGACATGACCCGAGAGACTCCTCGGTCAATATCCAATAGCGGGACCTGGATGCCCATATTGGATCCTACATATTCTACGAAGATCTTATCGTTTGAACCTCAGTGCCAAGGATTCATATAATCTCGTATGTCATTCCCTTTGTCCTTCGGTATGTTACTTGCCCGAGATTCGATCGTCAGTATCCGTATACCCATTTCAATCTCGTTTACCGGCAAGTCTCTTTACTCGTTCCGTAATACAAGATCCCGCAACTTACATTAAGTCACATTGCTTGCAAGGCTTGTGTGTGATGTTGTATTACCGAGTGGGCCCCGAGATACCTCTCCGTCACACGGAGTGACAAATCCCAGTCTCGATCCATACTAACTCAACGAACACCTTCGGAGATACCTGTAGAGCATCTTCATAGTCACCCAGTTACGTTGCGACGTTTGATACACACAAAGTATTCCTCCGGTGTCAGTGAGTTATATGATCTCATGGTCATAGGAACAAATACTTGACACGCAGAAAACAGTAGCAACAAAATGACACGATCAACATGCTACGTCTATTAGTTTGGGTCTAGTCCATCACGTGATTCTCCTAATGACGTGATCCAGTTATCAAGCAACAACTCCTTGTTTATAATCAGAAGACACTGACTATCTTTGATCAACTGGCTAGCCAACTAGAGGCTTGCTAGGGACAGTGTTTTGTCTATGTATCCACACATGTATATAAGTCTTCATTCAATACAATTATAGCATGGATAATA
This sequence comes from Hordeum vulgare subsp. vulgare, assembly GCF_904849725.1. Taxonomy (NCBI): domain Eukaryota; kingdom Viridiplantae; phylum Streptophyta; class Magnoliopsida; order Poales; family Poaceae; genus Hordeum; species Hordeum vulgare. The sequence continues at coordinate 24,094,525 of NC_058524.1, forward strand.
AACGATTATCTTGATACAGGAATTATAATAATAACTATATTTATTATTGCCTCTAGGGCATAATTCCAACAAAATGATGTCAGACGAATTTCAGCATGCATGCATTAATTAATTTGAGGAATAAGCATGCGAGTAAAAAAGCTCAAAAGTGTTAGAACACCATCGGGCTTAAGTTACATCTCATTACATCAAACACTTCAGAAGAAACAAGAGTTTGTAACTTAATAAAGTTTATAAACCCATAAATTTGACCCGCTTGAAGACTAACTCTTAGATTTCTCCCCCTTTCTCATCAAGTGACGAAAATATATGAAACTAAGGACTAACGCCCATGAAGAACTTCACTTATGTGTTGAAGGAGAGGCGCGAGCATTCTTCGAGTCAGACTTCCTTGTTGAGCTAGTTGTAGTATCAACAAGTTCTTCATCTGAATCAGCAGTGCGGAATGAAGAATATGAGTTGTTCACCAAGTCGGGAACTGGGATCTTCTTGAATTTCTTCTTTGCTAGCCATGACCAATCAAAGTCTTGAGTGAATTCCAGTTCTTTGAGTTCCTTCGGAGTCTTGAGATGTGACAGTATGGCCCAGGTGCGATCAAATACCTCATGAAGATAATAGTGTTTTTTCTTCACTGCATTTTCAGTGTCATTGAGGGTTTTCACAATGGAGTCAAACTGGCGTTTAAACCACTTATGGTTTTGATCAATTTTCTGATGAAGACAGAGGAGAAGCTCTGTGTTAGTCATCACCCGTGGGGCAGTTGGACTTGGAGATTTTGCTCTGCCATCAGATTCTTGGGTGGCAGTATCATCATATGAGGAGTAGGACGCAGACTTGCAAAATTGACCATCTAGTGGACGATTTCCTTCATCAATGACATACTTGCCTTTGCCCTCAATGGTTCAAAATATTTCTTGATGACTTTGAGAGGAGGAAGATACCGAAGATGATTCTGATAGTCTTCTTGATAGTTGATGGCGGATCTGTTTCTGATGAATCTCATGATACAGGGCGCATAAATCTTCAACTCAAATGGTGACAAGGCATTGTTGGCCAAAGTCCTCAAGAAGAAGTCATGAAAGTTCATTTTGATTCGATGAATGACGTTGAATAGGATGTTCTTCATGATTCCAACAGCATCTTCTTCATTATCATGCCCTTTGATAGGTGCGAAGGAATAGGCGAGTATTCTGTAGACTGTTTTGGGCACATACTTCAATTCCTTCACCAGGAATCTGGTCCTTGGAGGTTGGCCCAGTGCTAATGGCTTCATGAGGGCCTCCATTAGATGATTTGGCAACTCTTTTTCATCATACAAGTTTATTGCATCATCTGAAGGAATTGAGATTAGTAGAGCTCGAAGCAATTCAGTGGCTCAAGCTGTTAAGTGAATGTGCTGAGTCATCCAGTCCAGGACCCAAGAGTTGATGTTTTTGGGGTCACCTGAGATATGCAGTGTGGCATAGAAATGAAGAATGATGTATGTATTCCAGTCACTGATATCCGTGAAGAATGGCAGTAGCCCTGCATCATGAAGAACACTCAGAACCGGGGTAAAGCAAGGGATTTCCTCCATCACAATGAGGAATGTGTGTGTGATGAAATATATTTATTTTCTCCACAAGAGCAGCAACATAGTAATTGAGTTGTGTTCTAGTCCAGAACTTCCTTTGCCTGATACGAAGCTTGTCGTATGGATTTTCTCTAGTGAAGAAATGATGTTCATCATAAAAATCTGGTTTCAAAAACTTTGGCCTCTTTGAGTATGACTGATGAGGCTTTGGTTGAAGATTTTGATGTTGAATTTCATCATATTGAGGAATTTTAGGCACCACAATTGCAGTTTCAGGATTTGCAACACATGGTTCATCAGTCGAATCCTTATTCTGAGCTGAGGCAGTTTCTTCAGGCCCTTGTTATTCAGTTTGAGGAATTTGCTGTGCCGTAGGTGCAGATGCAGTTTCTGGTAGAGCAGTTTCTTTTTCATGTTCATTTTCATCTGATGATGTAGCTGATTCTTGGTCTGTTGCTGATTTCACATGCGAGCTCCTTTCTTCAGAGCTAGTCCAAATTTTTGTAGCTGAAGGAGATGCTGGAGTTTGCAGAATTTGAGTGGTCATTGGCGAGTTTGGATGAGCCTTTTCCGAGAAATCATCATGGATGACACGTGTGGTGCAGCCAATGTCCACACCAGCCTCCTTTTCTTCAGCAAACGTTTCTTGATTTTGAGGAGTAGCTGTTTGGACTTGAGGAAATTAATTGGCTTGAATTTCCTCATCTATTGGTGTGGATGCTGCAGAGCGATTTTCATCCATTTTCCCATCATGTTCTGGAATGGTACGCTCTTCACCGAATGGAACAATCATGTACGACGGAGCAACGCTGAGAGGAGTTACATCAACTAGAGTCGATGATGTAGACTGAGTCTTCAGGCGTTTTGCCTCTGAAGACTTTGTAGGTGTTGATGCCTTTCTCTTCTCGGCTTCCTTCTCAGCAGCTTTTGTTTCCTTCACGTACGAGGCAGACGGAAGTGTCACTTTCTTCACTTTTGAAGACATTGATGAAGGATCATTTTCTTCAGGCATTGCATAGGCAGTTTCAGGCCTGGCAGATTCTTCAGCAGTTACATTCTGAGCAGATTCATGAGCAGCAGGTTCTTCATCTTCATCAAAATCAGCCAGTTGTATAATGTAGCTGGCATCAGGAATTGTTGGTTCCTTTGGAGCTACAACCCCATTGTTGTATTCATCAATGACATCAGTCGCTGCCTTGACAGACCTCACTTTGACACCCTTTCGGTCTGCATGAAGACTTGTGTACTTGTTCGTGAGGGTTTTCAGCTCTGCTTGTGTAGAGACGAGTTTCTCAGGCGTCAGGTTCAGTAGGTTTTGTTTCAAGTACTTCTCCTTTTTCACCTTTGCTGCCCGAGCTTGTTTTGCTTGCTGATCCCTCCACTTTGCTTCATTGATGAATGAGGTTACCATGTGACTGAGTCCAGGCGGAAGTTTCAAATCATCAATAGGTCTATTTGCATATTCATACCAAAGATCAATGAAGTTCAGCGCCACTTTTGGATCCATTGCGAGGGGAATGGTGTTGCGAGTAGCTTGTGCAACCCTTTCTTGTTTGTTCCTGATGATGGCTTGAAGAGTTTCATCATCATATTCTTCACTTCCCTCTGATGCAGAAGGGATATTGAGGACAACTTTGCTTGGGCTCGGCCTTGTTCCTCTCCCAGCAGTCATCTTCGTTTTCAGTATGCCAGGTGAAGATTTTTGAGCTGAGCCAGAGGCCGATGGTAATGAGAAATTTGGATTCCCTGTTTGATGCTCCCTAGGCTGTGGCTGTAGAGGAGGTGAATATTTTGCTGCAGTTGAGGACTTTCCAACCGTTGTTGCTTCGTTCTGAGGAATTTGCTCTTTGGATAAAGTTGTTGAGGGTTTTATCTTGACAACTGATTTCTTCATCAGTGTCCTCTTGGGAGGTTCTTTTGTAGTACAAGCCTTAGCAGTAGAGGACGAGGCAACAACAGCTGCAGAAGAATCCTCATTGAACTTTGTTACAACAACATTTGCCTTTTTCTTCAGCTTGGACAAATACTTGTCTTTTTCCTCAGGATAGTCTTCAATTGTGGCTACACTGGAGGGATGTGAAGTTTGTTGGTCTCCTTGAGGCAATCATTTGCAAGAGGAGGTTTGAGGGCAAACTTCTTGGCATACTTTGAGTGACATATTTGTATTCTTTTCACTTCTTTGCCCATCTGCATTCAATCCTTTGAAGCCTGATCTTACGTTTTGTAGTGGTTTCTTTCCCATGAATTTCTTCATCTCGCATGCAGTAATCAACATATATATCCTCTAGGATTTCGAAAGCAGTGTTCTGTTCTAGCTTCTTGCCACCCTTCTGTTTTCTGTCGTCCTCCATTTTCTTCAGCTGACGTTTTGGTGAGGAATTTGTATTCTTGAGGAATCTGATGACACATGTATTGTTTCTTCAAGAAATAATGCAAATGAGTTAAGTTGATGAGAACCTAGCGATTCATCAACTGACATTTTGTACCTGTGAACAGAGTATAGGTGCAAAGAGTTTGGAGAGGTCATATGCGTTCTCAGGTTTGAGAGATTTAAAAATGACTCAAATTGAGGAATTTGACCAGTACAGTGTTGAGGAATTTGACTAAGCATTCTGATCTTGGATTCCATAGTTGTGCAGATTCAAAAATTTACACAATTGAGGAATCTCTTAAAGAATTTTGTGGCTTAGTGAAATACATCAAGTGTTCTAGACATGGGTGTGCACAGCTGAAAGATATTCTAAGGAATAACTGATTTCATGAATCTAAAGAAAATAAATGGTTCAATATGGGCTGTAAAATAGGATTTTAATTACCCTTGATGAAGAACACGATGAACTGGGGAAGTAAAAACATAAGTTCTTCGGTTCAAATCTTTAGTGCCCAAACTCGGCGACTGAAGACAGCTACGGCGGCGGCGGAGGGAGATGATCCGCAGTCGGCGTGAGTCCGGCGACGGCGAGGTCGAGGTAGTGAAGCTGTTCCTCACCGGTGATGAAGATTTCTGGCGGCGACGCTAGGTTTTGAGCTCGAGCAGAGAAGACGAGAGTGAGAGAAGAGTTTTTCACTGAACGGGAAGGGGCTATTTATAGCTCAGGTGAAAACAGTCCGAGGCGAAATCTTCGGACGAAACTGCCCCTGCACTTTTGTCTCCTCATGACACGTGCTTCCTACATACGAAGCGGTGGAGATAGTGGAGATCATGGTTATCCAATCGTGAGTAGTGGGTGCAGTTAGAGTGGTCACGGTATTTTTTTTAATTTTGAGGATTTTGTTGCAGAGTCATCAACTGACAAGGACTCAGTGAGGACTTTGAACAAGTGTCAAATAGAACACATATGAAGAATTGATAATAGACTCGGTTGAGCTTAGCATAGAGGGGAGATGGGTCCGATCACATTCACTTAGAAGAAATACCAACTTTAAGACTTAGCAATAAGTGAATGTTATTGAGGACATTGAAAGCTCATTATATAATATATAGTCAATGAAGATCATCACATAAAGTTTTTGAAGAATTTGGAATTTTTTGAAGACTTTGAAGAATTTCAACTTTGAATAATTTTAAAGTTTGGTTGTGGCATGACCCACCGTATAAGAATGGTGATTTCAGGCACCGCGTACAATTGTCGTAGGGCCGTGAGAATCAAATTCTTCTTTAGTTTCTTCACAATTAGAGTGTAATTCTTCATTGATTGAAGAAAAACATTAATTCATGTGTTGCGCATCAAAGTCATCAATTTTGCATAAGTGTTAGGATGTGTGCATTTTTACAGAACATTCGAAGATTCAAGGATATTGAGCTCACATCGCAACTTGCAAAACCTTTTCTCATCCAAGGGCATAGTGAAGATATCTGCTAGTTGGCCATCAGACTTCACATGGTCGATGATGATATTGCCCTTGAGTACATGATCACGAAGAAAATGATGACGAATCTAGATGTGCTTGGTCTTTGAGTGTTGTACTGGGTTGTAGGCGATCTTGATTTGACTCTCGTTGTCGTAGTAGAGGGGCACATTCTTCATGTTGATGTCGTAATCTCTAAGGGTTTGCTTCATCCATAGCAGTTGAGCATAACAAGATCCAACAACAATGTATTCAGCTTCAACAGTGGAGAGTGATACACAATTCTGCTTCTTTGAGGACCAGCAGACTAAGGATCGTTTGAGGAAATTACATGTGCCTGATGTTGACTTGCGATCCACATGGTCACCAGCATAATCAGAATCAAAATATCCAACGAGGTGAAGATTTGAGCCCTTGGGGTACCATAATCCTAGTGTTGGTGTGTGAGCTAGATATCGAAGAATATGTTTCACAGCCTTATGGTGTGATTCCTTCGGTTTTCCTTGGAAACGTGCACACATGCAAACACTAAGCATAATGTCTGGCCTAGATGCACATAGGTACAATAAGGAGCCAATCATAGAGCGATATACCTGCTGATCAAAATCTATACCATTTTTGTCAGTGCAGAGGTGGCCGTTGGTAGGCATAGGAATCTTGACGCCTTTGCATTCATGCATGCCAAATTTCTTCAGGACATCCTTGAGGTATTTCTCTTGAGAGATGAAGATGCCATTGCGTTGTTGACGGATTTGCAGACTTAAGAAGAATTTCAGCTCCCCCATCATGGACATTCGATATTCTTCACCCATATTGTAGGCAAATTCATCACTGTAACGTTTGTCAGTACAACAAAAAATAATGTCATCGACATATATTTGGCACACGAATAATTCATTGTCATAGGATTTGTGAAAAGAGTAGGATCAAGTGAACCGGGTTTGAAGCCTTTCTTCATGAGGAATTCCTTTAATGTATCATACCACGCCCGAGGGGCTTGCTTGAGGCCATAGAGTGCCTTTTTGAGTCTGAAGATTTTGTCAGGGTGCTTCGGGTCTTCAAAGCCTGGGGGCTGAGCAACATATACTTCTTCCTCAAGCTTACCTTTGAGGAATGTACTTTTCACATCCATTTGATATAGAGTAATATTGTGATGGTTAGCATAAGCAAGCAATATTCTAATAGCTTCAAGTCTAGCAAGAGGTGCAAAAGTTTCATCAAAGTCTATTCCTTCAACCTTTGTGTAGCCTTGGTCTACAAGCCGTGCCTTGTTTCTCACAACCTGACCATCCACATCTTGCTAGTTTCGGTAGATCCACTTGTTGCCGATGATATTGTGCTTGCAAGGATCTGATCTTGTCGCAAAGTATAGTCCTGGTTTAAACACCATGGTAGATCGAGGATATAGTGAGAGAAGCAATGTTATGGAGACGTCACATCAAAATGACCACGAGGAAGAGAGGTTTGAATTAAATGATGAGTTAGAAGCTATGAAAAGGGGTTGGGGACCGTGGTGTGAGCTTGGTATGGTATCTGGTTTCTTGGATAGTTCCTTTAGAGTGACATCACAAGTGCATAATATATTGTTATAACATCTTTTCCATATGCACATTTCACTTTTATACCCGTGCCTACATGTTAATCATATTATATACAAAATGTAATAGTGAGTTCAAAAACTTACCTAGTGTCCTATATTCTTAATTATATATTTGTAAAGCATGTTGGATTTGTTCTAATGATTGACAATGCCAATGTAGCAAGTAATTTGAACAATTATTCAGGAAGACTAAGTTATTATATGGTTTTCTTGCTTGACTCTCTAACTGCCTTGATAGAAAACCCCGAGATCTATGAGACCACAAGACACGAGACATGAATTTGAAGATGAAGATTACATGCCACAAGATGATGGGAATATGGAACTCACATAAACTAAAGAGGAAGACGAGGAGAATATAGACGATGATCTAGAACTCTCAGAAAATAAGGAGCAAGATGGGAACTTGCAGGATTTTCTACACCTTACTGATAGTACACTTCCTGACATTCCTCGAAACCCCATAAAATTAATTTGTAGGTTCTTATTTCCTATGGCATATTTTCATTTGTTTTTGGTCAGCAAGTGCTTGCATCAAATCCTTGAGCATGCAGGGCCCAACGGACTTGTGAGAGAGGTGGTGGGGCGCTTTCAGGTGCCAAATTTAATGCGCATGAAGGGTGTAAAGGCAATTGTGGAGACAGATAAAAATGGTGTCCCCAACCAAAGGTCAGGTGGACTTCTTGGTTTGTTCTTAGGGGATTTGGCAAAGAAATCCTCGTATTATCCATTAAACATTACAAGATGGGACAACAAGTTATTGCGTACACCCAAGGAATCACTCATCGAATATGTCGAGGTACAACTTAGCTGAAACAAGGTTTCCTTTAAATTGAGTGTACTCATCTATACCTATACTAATTAGAGACTCCCAAAAAATTACCATGTTAATTAGATTTTACGAGCCGTTAATCTGGTGTGGGACCGAATTATTATGGTGTCATCCGAATTTTTTTCTGGTGAATAATAAAAAAAAGACATCCACCTATGGGCTTAATCTGGTGTGGGACCGAATTATTATGATGTAGATCATCCGAATTTTTTTTTCTGGTGAATAGTAAAAAAAGACATCCACCTATGGGCCCAAGATTTATAAAGAATGAGATTAAGGTGCGTCAAAATTTTGAAAAAGGAGGAGGTTAACGGACATACATGGAATACGTGAAACGGATGAGATGTGAAAAGTTGAAGATTAACGCACGTACGACTATATTTTTTTCTAATCTAACGTACGTCTGTGTTAATAAAAAAAGCTCACGTACATGCACCAAACGCTTCAGATTAACTCACGTCTATGTGTGTTCAAAAAACAAAAAGAACTCACGTACATGCATCAACTCAAATAAAAACTCACATATGTGGAAAACGGGAAAAAGGATGAGATTTGCTTACGTATGTGCTACCTCGGCTCCAGCCAGTTGGAAAAATATGGTATTATATATCTACATGCCAGTTTGTTTCGTCATCACTATTATCGCTGTTCGTGTTCAATACCCTAACCCTTAGGGTTCGTATGCCGTGGTCTACCATCTCTCCCGTTGTAAATATTATGCACGCCTCTGTCTTAATATACAACATCTAAATCCAATAATATCATTTTCCGAGATGGGACCCAACAATGTTTACGTTTCTGCTTATACATGGATGAACTCCATTAATGATAATTCCATATAAAGTCCATAAATGGTGTATTTTCTATTCACTGGATATGATCAGGAATATTCTGGAACCTATTTCGTTTCGCTTTTTCAAGGACCTTTACGATGATTGCAAATGGTGGTTATTAGTACAAGTGATCGAAAGTTAATTTTTCTTTTAAATCAGCCCTCTTATTTTCTTACGATACATTCTTCAGTTTTAACCTTATGTTGTTAATGACAATATTGCATTTATCAAACACCAGTGCACATCTTTGTGCTCATAATATTATTAGCTACATAATATCATATATTAAAACAAATTTATTGAAAAAAAACATGCTCCTAATTAATTATACGAAGATAGTTGTGCTTGATAAACCATGCCAAAAAGTCTGCATATGGGTTAAGTACGTGGCATATCATGATACATATTCCAAAATTTAACTAATACTAGCCCGTGCAATTGCACGGGACGACGACTAGTATATACTAATTCGTGTATGTGTTAGACAAACTTTGTGTACCCCGAGAAAACAGTAGATCATACACGATACTGGATCTTGAAGGTTGTCAACAAAAAGTGGAGAGCTTACAAGTCCTTCTTGACGAACATGTATTATAATCCAAAAGAGAGGTCACTCGAGGAAATCAAGAAAGATGTGCCTCCTCGTGTCAATGAACATCAATGGATTGGACTGCTTGGGATTTGGTGCCAGGAACAACACGTAGTTATGTATATGTTTTCCTTATGTCCATGTAAATAAAACAAACTTTGATTTGTATTATCCCTGACTGATTTTGTTTTCAGAAAACATGTATGAGGAACTCTGAATCTGCAAAACAACAAAAGCATCCACATACCACAGGAAGGAAAAGTCATTCAAGACTAAAAAGGAGATGGTCATATCTTATTTTCTTAACATTTTGTTAAGTCAATCTTTTTCAAATAGTAAGTTTTATTTCATTGTGCAAGAAGACAAGATGAAACAACCTGTTAGCTAAACTGATGTGTGGGATGAAGCTCATAATAAAAGGATGGAAGTTATGCAAATAAGAATGTGCAACAACTGATGGTATTCTTATCTTTTTCATTTGATAATATTAGTCATCTAATTTATTTAGTATACCAATCCATCATTGATTTTTCTTTATTCATGGATAAAGCCCATCTCAAGTTAAAACTACTTAAGAAAAGGAAAAGGGGGAACCTTTCAGCAAGAGATCTTCACAAAGTTTTTGATGATGTAATTGCAAAAAAGTTGAAAGTTGGTGGTTATTATGATGAGACATATTGGGGCAATGCTAGGGCTTACGAAGGTTCAACTTCGGGTGAACAACCAGCAAGGGAGGCAAGGCATGAAGAGGAACTTACATATATGAAAAGCGATATGAAGTTTTATATTGAACTTTCACAGAGAATGTGTGCTTTAATGGCAAAGAAATTTCCAGATGAAAATGTTAGTCTGGTGAACAATGGAGTGATTACTGGAAATGATGTTAGTACCCCGATATACAACTCTTTTTATCCATTTAGTTCACTTATTTTGTCTCTAGAAAAATTTGTTTGTCCTTTCATAGGACTCCTACTAAAGTTTCTACTGGTGTTACCTCGTACAAGGTTGACAACATTGAGAAATCCATGGACAACATTGCATCATCAGAAAATGATCCAAAGGTTTCATCATAGATGTTTTCTTTAAAAGTTCTATATACAATTAGTAAATGCATGCCTAATTTTTTTATTCCATCTACCGTCTAAGGTACTGATAGTTATTCATGCCCCTTTAGTATGTACAAAGTTGAATAGTATGTACAAGACTAAAGTTTGGCTAATTGTAATTTGTAGCTTGATGTGCTAAATTATTGTTTATTTCCTGAAACTTTGTCTTAACTATAGGTAGCAGATTCTACATATGGTACCATGATGAAAGATCATCACGTGAACTCATCTTCACCACACCAAGAACAAATTATGAAGGTGTGGTCATGAAGTCCATCTATATTTTCTCCAATTCCATTCAGTCTAGTATGGTTATTTTGAGTTTTTAACTTGTCTACTGCACCTTGCTAATGTATGCATGAACCATTTTCCACCATTGCTTGGTCTGCTATAGGCATCTAAAGAGAAGGAATTGCCAAATCGACAAGCTTTACAACAGGTATCTGTGTCCTTAGATTATGGTTACTTAAGATGCTTTGTATACAATAGATATGCTTATTTAGTTCGTAAAGAGGAATAGTGTCCTAATATTTTTTGCTTTGAATTATTTTTTTATCTTTTTTGTAGATTAATAGTCCAAAAAGAGCCAATGGTTTCATCGTGTATAAGGTTAAAAATGTTGTGGAAACCCACGATAATGTTCAAACCGAACTAAATTCTACACAGGTTATATTGTTGTTTCTCATCTCTTTATTCAGGTTATATGCAATTTCATGTCTTAACTAATTATAGTATGTCTTTTCATTTATGGTCTGGTTGGTATTCGGTTCATTTGTCTTCCATTATTTACATGATCTTTTATGTGGATTATTCTGCTCACCTGTCATATATGATTGCAAGTTTGGTCCACTACATCTCATGCACTACAATAGTTATTATGCACAATATAAACTTCTTTAACCAAATTTACAGCGAGCATATGTTGCACATGCTAAATATAAGGGACATTGTGTGAAATCATCTTCAACACATAATCAGAGATTTGAAGAGGTTCTTTCCTAACATACATGTCAGAACTCTTTATTTCTCTGTCACGATGATGCTAATCACTTGCATTATTTCATTTTGTTTGATCTTTTATAGGCATCCAAAACAAAGGAAAACTGAAAGCTTCACAAAAGGTACACACGTCTTATTGTTAGATATTCATAGTAATTGTTAGGTGTAGGCTGTGTTTGACAACAAAGTACTATAAATACCTAAGTATTGAAAAACTATATAATTTTAACCTATTGGTATAAGATACCAGGGTTTTAATATATCAGAGGATTTTGCAGTACTAATAATGCAGAGGACCTGTTTGGCACCTCCATGTGCAGGGATGAAAAATTGCTGGCATGCAAACTTTAGTAGTTATATAGCTGCATACACAAAGAAACTAGCTTGGCATTGAATGCAAACAACGTATAGTCGTTAGTTAGACACATGCAAGAAAAACAACCATGCATAACCTAAACGGCCATGCAAACTAGCTAGCTAGCCTCTTGTATGCATAACGACCATGCACAAAGATGTAGGGTCTTGCGAGTAATTAGCAAAGAAGATATGGATGAATGACCGTGTATACGGATCAGGGTTCTTGCGAAGAGTATCACTATTGTGAATAATTAGTGAAGAAGATCTAGACGAGTGACGAACTCGCTTTCTTTCTGATGCTGTTTAGAAAAAGAGGTCAAGAGTTCTTTTTATTAGACAGAAAATACCACAGCTTTAGAAAAAATGTGGTATTAATACTACAATTTTCTTGGGTAGCCAAATAGCCTACAATAATCAAAACCATGGTATTTAAAAAAACTATGATATTGTCGGAATACTTAGAAAATACTTTGCTATCAAACATGGTCGTAATTGTTTCATTTATTTCACAAAAACATGGAACAATTGAGGAATTCGGATTAGAGATGGATATGGGGTGGTGATATATGACAGATGAGATGATGATGGTGGGTAGTCATATATGGCAACGATGACGATGATGATGGGTGGTGATATATGGCAACGATAACGACGGTGATGGGTGGTGATATATGGCAACGATGACGATGATGGTGGGTGGTGATATATGGCACCGATGACAATGATGGTGGGTGGCGATATATGGCAGCGTTGACAATGATGGAGGGTGATGGTATATGGCAACGGTGATGATGATGGGTAATGGTATATGGCAGTGGTGATGATGACGGTGAATGATATTTACTCCTTTACTTTGATACATGATTAGAAGTTGCAAGCGGGCTTTCAACTTGTAGCATCAGCTCATGAAACCAATCATGTCCCCACTCCAACCATCAATTATTCATCCACCACAATCTATGAGCATCTCCAATAGACGGGCGGTCGCGCTAAAAAAATACAGCGTGAAAATAGTCTTTGCGCGCGGGAGCGACAAAGAAGTTTTCCAACACAAGAAAGGCTTCCAATCCGGCGGCTCCACCTACAGCAGCTCGCCCCATGCAGCACACACAATCCGGTACCCCAAATTTGCAGTCTGGGATACCGCTTTATAACGCATGCGCTAAATTTTTTTAGGTGCGCACAATTTTAACGTGTATGCTGGAGCACTGTTTTTTTATCCCCAACGAGCGCGACTTATTTAACACATGTGTTGGAGATGATCTAAGAGACCCAAAATGATACATGGAGACGCCATTAGTCAAAAGTACTCTTCTGCTCCTGAATAAAAAAAATGAAAAATGAAAACAAATTCAATCTTTTATGATGTCATAGCGTCATGAATTTTTGCATACACCTAGAAAGCTTGTGCATCTTCCGTGCCAATAAAATTCAGCTCCACCGGCAGCTCCAAACACGTTAAGAGCAAGTACAATAGAGCTGAGTCAGCTGGCTATAAAAAATAAACTAATATATTTTTGTTTAGTTAGAGGAAAGAGAAGAAGAGAGAGAAGGTAAGCGGGCTCTTAGCTAAGAGCCAGCTCTAGCACGTGCTCCTATGCATTTTGTGAGTATGAAAGGTGGACCATATAATAAAGTAGTACACTTTTGCAATGAACTATTGTACATGTTGGCTATAAGATGGACTATAGATGACATGACAATGGCTTATAGCCAGTAGCTGGCTATACTATTGTACTTGCTCTAAAAGAGGTTTTTCAGATGCATAAAAAAAGCGTCCAATCCGGCAGCTCCACCTACAGCAGCTCGCCCCATGCAGGCACACAATCCGGTGCACCAAATTTGCAGTCCAGGATACCGCTTTATAGCGCGTGTGCAAAAGTTTTTTATGCAAGGTCTATTTTAATGTGTTTGCTGGAGCACTTTTTTTTATCTTCAACGTAAAAACCATCGATTTTAGAGTGCGCGACTTATTTAACACATGTGTTGAAGATGATCTAAGAGCCCTAAAATGATACATGGAGACGCTTTTCAGTAATACCAGTTACGTTCCCATTCCAATCATCAATTATTCGTCCACCACAATATAATAGCCTCAAAATGATAGTTACATGGGTGGATCATATGTTCCAAATAGACTGTAGGGTCTCATATACTCATCTGTACCAAAGGGACGTCATTAGGCAAAAGTACTCTTCTGCTCCTGAATAAAAATAAATAAAAAATGATTAATAAAAACAAATTCAATCCTTTATGATGTCATAGCGCCATGAATTTTTGCACACACCTAGAAAGCCTGTGCATCTTTCGTGCTAATAAAATTCATCTTTTTTTTAATTTTTACTGTTTATCATCAGGAGCAGATGCTCCGACACCAAAATGTCATCCTCTGACTATACTCTAGACCAGACCTGGCCAAACGGGCCGGCACGGCCTGGCCCGCCCAGCTACATTTATTAGTCGGGCCGTGCCGTGTCGGGCCGTGGGCTGCGCCTCCAGGCCCAGGCATGGCTCAGTTATTAAACGGACTGGCATGTTGGCCCGATTAGTATACTGGGCCACATATTTTAACCTCATGGGCTTATTTTTGAGTCTATCGAGTTATATATATATATACACTCTATTATGCATCCAGGGTGAAGAATAGCTTATTCCTCACCCTGGCCATTCGACTGACAAAAGAAATATCAAAACGCAGAATGTAACTTTCTATCGTGCATGTTGTAAAATTACCTTGATTACTCTTGTAAAACTACCTCACTTCTATTGTAAAATTATGACAACATGTTTTAGTGAGATATTGATACGCCACATTTTAATTGCATGCACAATGTAATTTTACGGCATGCATGTTGTAAAATTACTTCACTTTCTTTTGTACGATGCTAGACCAACTCCTTCTCATAGTGTAATATTACCTCAGGTGTGTTATTTTCTTATGCTTTCAAGTAGGATTGGATCGGGGTGAGGAATAGCTATTCCTCACCCAAGATGACGAATAGCGCGACCCTATATATATATATATATATATATATATATATATATATATATATAATAAACGGATCGTGTCGTGCCGGCCCGCGTGTCCAGTCTTCAGGCCTAGGCACGGCCTCAGGCGTGCTTCGTGCCGGGTCCGAGCACGATTAGCCCATGCCAGGTCAGGCCCGTGTCGTGCCAGGCATGCGGGCTGTCGGGTTGGCCCGATTTACACGACCCGTTTGGTCAGATCTGCTCTAGAGTCATGGAATGCAATGATTTGGTGTCCAGGTGCAGAGGTATAGTCTTCTATACTCATAGAGTGCAACGATTCGGTGTGCGCGTGCATCTGCAGCTAGTGATGAATTGTGAAATCATTTAAAAACCAAAAGAAATCACTAGTCGAAAAGGGTCTTTTGGCCGAGGGCCGAAAGACCATTAGTCCCGGTTCGGTTTGCCGGGGCATTGGTCCCGGTTCGGTTCACCTCATTAGTCCCGGTTAGGGGCAAAACCCGGGACTAAAGATCCAGCGACTGTCACATGGCGTGCCGCGGATCATTAGTCCCGGTTTGTGGCACGAACCAGGACTAAAGGGTAGGCTATTAGTCCCGGTTTTAGATAAAAATCGGGACTAAAATGTTGCCTACATAAACCCTCGCCCCTGCCCACCATCTCCTCTGGTTTTGGGCATTGAGGTGTGACCATGCATGTCATGTTCTTGTCACTCTAGTTCATGCACATGAGGTGTTTGATGAAATGCCCGAGCCACCATATATGAGAGAAGAAGAATCCCGACTGTTGTTGTGGGGGTCGCTTCTCCTTCTTCTCCTTGTGCTAGACATTTGTTATGCACTAGGGAAAGAAGGAGTAGCGACCATCATCGACGCTCGAAAAATCAGGTGAAGGAGTGTCCACCATATATGAGAGAAGAAGAATGCCGACTGTTGTTGTGGGGGTCGTTTTTCCTTCTTCTCCTTGTGCTAGATATTCGTTGTCCGTTAGGGGAAGAAAGAATAGCGACCATCATCAACGGTCAAAAAATCAGGTGAGGAAGTGTCCACCATATATGAGAGAAGAAGAATGCAGACGAAGTGCATCCAGTTTTTGTCGCAACCCTCTCAACTTTTTAGCACATGCTATGTGAGTGAAATGATGATACCATGCCAACTTTCAACATTTTCAGAGTTCATTTGTAGTGCTTTTCAATTTCAGGGTCAACTAGCTCAAAAAAAGTAAGTAAATGCACGAAAAATACCAAATCAAGTCAGAAATTGTTGAAAATTTGTGATGTGCCTTTGAATGGTGCATTTTGAACACACAAAAAGTATGAAGTTCAAATAAGTTCAGAAAAATGAAATCCCTTTGTAACAGATGAGTTCTCGTCCGAAACCCTAATACTTCGAGAGAGATTGTCCGTTTTGTATACGAAGTGCATCCAGTTTTTGTCGTAACCCTCTCAACTTTTTAGCACATGCTATGTGGGTGAAATGATGATACCATGCCAACTTTCAACATTTACAAAGTTCATTTGTAGTGCTTTTAAATTTCAGGTTCAACTAGCTCAAAAAAAAGGAAATGCACGAAAAATAGCAAATGAAGTCAGAGATTGTTGAAAATTTGTGAAAATATTTAATAGAAAACAAAAAAAGTCAGCTAAAAAGAATCAACTAAAACGTTAACTAAAATGAATGAATTAAAAATAATCAACTAAAATTATCAAAGTGCTTATTTGTTAAAAAGAATCAAGTAAAACATTAACTAAAAAGAAACAAAAAAACCAACTCAAAAGAATTTTCAAAAAGTTTTTTAATTCAAATATTTAATAGAAAACTAAAATATGAAAAAAATGCACATATGAAAACTAAATATTGAGTTGTAAGTAGAAAAAACAAAATAAATAAAGCAAAGAACAAAAAAAATAATGGAAAAATTTTGAAACTATATGAGAATTTATAGAGAAAATTCAACCTAAATTCAAAATGAGGTCACTTTGAATTTAGGTTGAATTTTGTCTTTAATTTCACATATATTTTCAATTTTTAAATTTACAGTGCATTTAGGCCCGTAAGCCTGCTTTATAGAGGAGCTCGACACGGTTGGGGCAGCGGGGCTTATAAACCAGGCGCGGCTCCTCTCGACAAGCGAGGTGGGACTAAACTTTAAAATGCCGCTAACCCAAGGTCTTTAGTCCCGGGTCATGGCTCGAACCGGGACTAAGGACCACCTTTAGTCCCGGTTCGAGCCACGACCCGGGACCAAATCTCCGCCTATATAGGCGGTAGTTGGAAATTTGTGATGTCCAAATCGCGGTTTCCATATTCTTCCTCCTCTCGCGCGCGACGCGGACGAACCCTCGACGCCGACTCTTCCCCGACGACGTCGCCGTCTCCGCACTCCTCCCCGCCGCCGCCTCCCTCGCCGTCGTCGTCGTCGTCACCGCCGCCTCCCTCACCGCCGCCGCCGCCCCCCTCCCCTCCCGCGGTAAGCCCCCTTCCCCTCTCCCGCTCCGGTAAGCCGGCCGGCCCCCTCCCCATCCCGCTCTGGTAAGCCCACCCCCTCCAGGCGCCGCTGCCCCCCTCCCCTCCCGCTGTAGGCACCCGAAGGCTGCTGCCATTTAGATTTTAGGGCCATCGGTTCAAGCTAGAATAAATTGAAATAATGGAAATTGAGATGCATATGTTAATAAGAAAATCAAGATATATATGTTTGTTGAAGATCTTTTGATGGGCTAACTAGAAAGAAGGAAAAAAAATCATGTTTGTAAATTTCATGTAAGTAGGCACATTAGGTTTGAATTAGACAACCAATGGTTTCAAACAAATTATTTAAACTTTGGAGAGGAAAAAGGGCACATACATATTTCACCAACCTACAAATATCATCCTTTTCTTGGTGTTAATATAATGCATAAAACAGTTGTGAGTTTCTCACTTTTGCTTGCTAAATTGTGCTAAGTTTTGTCGGAATGTTCGAGTGGCCTAGCTAGCTATGTTTATATATATATATATAGATGTTCAATTCTTTCGATATGTATAGTGTCATGATTGTTGTTTACACACATTTACCACATTAAAACAGGAAATGTCTGACGATGAATATTGGGAGTGTGAATATTGCGGCGACTGTCGGGTATGTGCGACACGCCTCACCTGCGAGACGATAGGTTCTTCAGCATGAAGCTTGACGAGAATGGATATATGTTCCTCCCTTGCCATGCAAGAAGATATGTGTTGGAGAGGCTCGGTTTCGAAGACCACGAGAGAATTGAGACGAGGAGCGTTAACCCGAGGACTATACATGGTCACACATTTGTTATCAAAGTATTTAATTCAGTATTTCAAACAGAATTTGAATGCCCAAAGTGGGAAGATCTTTGCAAGGCATATGGATTTCAGGAGGGTATGAAAATAACCTTTGATCTTCGTCCTGAAGATAATATGCCAGGCAACATCGACATTTGAGTGGTTGTCGATGATATGCTTCCTGTTTTACCTCCATGTGAGTTTCTCAACCATATTTGTCAAGTAATTTGCATTTGTATTTAGAAATAGTTGGTGTTCATCCATATACTAAATTTGTTAAATTATTATTTACAGCTTATTTCGTTTGTTCGAGTGAATTACGGAAATTAATTGACATGATACACTACACATATGGATCATATCTAACTTGGGAGGAGAAGGATGTTCTTCTCCACATTCTTGTTGCTGGTGTTCTGATTTCTAGTGATACCTTTCCGTATAATTTTGAAATTGGTCAAAATTATACATTTTACATGCCACTAGTGCATAGGTTGAGGCCGGATGGCATTCGCCGAAATATCTTGGTAAGAGTTTCCTAATTAAGTACGCTCTACTATTGCATAAATGGTGTTGATTACATTGCTAACTAGGTTATTATTATGTTCTTCAACAACAACTGCCACATGATGTAGTGACTCTGTTGATGCACTCAGAAGGTCAAATGAAAATTAGAAGCCTGCTGAGGGCTGAGTTCGATGCTCCATACTCGAGTAACCTCAAATCAAGATAAAAAAGGCTCCAAATTAAAGCATGGAGAGAAATAAAGAAGGTTCGCAAGCCACAAGTTGGAGACCGTTGGATCTCTGTGCTTCATCATGAATACATAGGTGTTATTCTGTTTTATGACATTATACCTAAGAGCGAGGACTAGGTCTTATGAGAGACAAGTTATTCTGGTTTTATTATTACTTGACATGATTGATTAGGATGCATGCATATGATGACTATTATAATGTTTCTCTGTTTTACTTTTTGTGTATCATATGATAACTTGGTATATGATTAAAATGATGATGAGTTGTTAGATGATCGATTAGAATACTATTGTCATTCGACGGAAATGATATAGTGTAAAAAAGATGCATATGTATGCATGTAACTCGTGTCTACATTTTGTAAATATGTTCGACAAAGCACGGCGGATGAGATGGTGTAATATATTCGTGACGATGTGCAATATATATGTAACAAATAAATGGAAAAATAATGGGTAGTAAAATAGCCCATCCAATTTAGTGTAAAACCCTAAACCCAAGAATTGCTCAGAAAAAACAGTGATGAAATAGCCCCTCCCCCTCGCTCCCAGCCCCGCCACGTGGAAGGCTCACGGTTCGGGAGGGCTAGCATTAGTCCCGGTTCGCGAACCGGGACTAATAGCCCAACCAAACCGGTACTAAAGACCTTTTCTACTAGTGGTTGAAAACATATGAATTTCTTGTGCTCGAACGCATGATGTGCATGCAAAAAAAATCGTGACGGTTGGACATTCGAAGGGGCCTGGCTATGAAAGAAACTTTGAAAAATACAATGCGAAAGAAACTTGGCAGAGCCCCACGTTAAATTCGACGAAATCTTCGCCGAGCGTCAAGCTCGGTGCACCACTGTTTCCATGACAAAACAAAACTGAATCCAGCATAGCTCATCACGAATGAATCCAGTGCTTTCTATTGCCTGGCAACACTATCCCAACAGGATTAGGATTCAGGACCCATCAGGATTGCCTCCACCACAAACAAAACCAGCGGCCAGCATAGATAGATAGATAGAGGGGGACCTAATCACATAACCATGCGCGTGTTAAACTCACTGTCATACTGTCTACGACACAACGCAGCCAGAGCTCCCTGTCAATGGCTTCTCTTCTTCCGTGGCTGCCATGGCTCGTCGTCCCCCTCCTCCTTTGCGTCTACCTACTAGACCTCCTCGCCCAGGCACGCCGTCGCGGCCTTCCTCCAGGCCCCCGCCCGCTGCCGCTCATCGGCAGCCTCCACCTGCTCGGCGACCAGCCGCACCGCTCCCTCGCCCGCCTCGCCAGGACCCACGGCCCGCTCATGTCGCTGCGCCTGGGCGCGGTCACCACGGTGGTCGTCTCCTCCCCGGACGCCGCCCGGGAGTTCCTGCAGAAGCACGACGCCGTCTTCGCCACCCGGGCCGTGCAGGACGCGGTCGGCGCCCACGCCAGGAGCTCCGTCGCCTGGCTGCCCCACGCGCCGCGGTGGCGGTCGCTCCGCAGGATCATGGCCGCGGAGCTGTTCGCTCCGCACCGGCTCGACGCGCTCCAGCGCCTCCGGGTCCAGAAGGTGCGGGAGCTGACGGCGCACGTGGCCCGCCTGGCGCGCGACGGCGAGGCCGTGGACGTCGGCCGCGTGGCGTTCACGACCAGCCTGAACCTGCTGTCGCGGACCGTGTTCTCGACGGACCTGACGAGCCTCGACGACCACGGAGTGTCCAAGGGGTTCCAGGTGCTGGTGGCGGAGATCATGGAGGCGGCCGGCACGCCGAACGTGTCGGACTTCTTCCCCGCGCTCGCGGCGGTCGACCTGCAGGGCCTGCGCCGGGAGATGGCGCGGCTGTTGGCGCGGCTGCACCAGGTGTTCGACAGGGAGGTGGACCAGAGGCTGAGCCGCCGCGCGCGCGACGCCGCCGGCGAGACAAGGAAGAAGGACGATGGCGACGGCGGCGACTTCCTCGACGTGCTGCTGGATGTCGCGGAGCGTGACGACGGCCAGGCGGCGCTGCTAGACCGCGACACGCTGCGGTCGGTGTTCACGGTAGGTACCACATCGTTAATGAATTGATCGAGACATGTGCATAAGGTTCCTTTGGTCGCTGTCTAGCACGTTGCACTAAACAAATTCCCTTCTATGACATCCGAAAGTGCGGTTCAAACTTAATTTTGCGCGGCAAATTTCGTAGAAAGATTGTTATTTTTACCAGCACGGATATCCATATGAAACAACAGTTGTGGATTTAGCAATATATTCATCTATTAAAGTATAGAGTTTTATAGACCATGCACTCTCTTAAAACTTAACAAAATATGCTCTCAGCCATAACTTTTTTTACAAATTATCATTTTAATAGAAAGAGTCCGTACGTGTAAGAGCTTTCGGTTTAGTAAATTTCACATGCTCAACTATTATATAGTCTTTCATGATTGTTGACACTTAAAACATATTTTTGAAACAAAACCCTTTCATTCACACACAATGAAAGATAGCTTTAATATTTCACCTCCTAACTTATTTATGTTAGAGATAATGTCAACAATAATAACTTATGATCAACCGTATCGAGATGGGTATCTATGATCAAAAGTATAGCTTATCAAAATATTTATTTTACACATTCAAGATACAGATTAACATCTTGCATCCGATAAATATTTATGGCAATACTGATCGTTTCACAACGATGTCTTATTAGGACCTGTTTGCCGCGGGCAGTGACACAACCTCCAGCACTATAGAATGGGCAATGGCTGAGCTTCTTCAAAACCCATCGTCAATGGCCAAAGCACACGACGAGCTTGCAAGGGTCATCAGCTCAGGGAGAGACATTGAAGAACACGACATCGATCGTCTGCCCTACCTCCAAGCCGTGATCAAAGAAACCTTTCGGCTACACCCTCCTGCTCCATTGCTGCTACCGCGCCAAGCTCAAGCGACCATAAGAATTGCGGGCTACGTGATCCTCAAAGACGCACGCGTGCTGGTGAACGTGTGGGCGATGGGACGGGACGAGGCTATCTGGCCTGAGCCCGACAAGTTCATGCCGGAGAGGTTTCTTGGGAGGGCTGTGGACTATAGAGGCCGAGACTTTGAGCTGATCCCGTTCGGCGCCGGGCGCCGGATGTGCCCAGGGATGCCGCTGGCGATCAGGATGGTGCATCTTGTTGTTGGGTCGTTGTTGCATCGGTTCGAGTGGAGGCTCCCGGTGGAGGTGGAGAGAAGTGGGATTGATATGTGTGAGAAGTTCGGGGTGACACTCACGAAGTCTGTGCCTCTCCGTGCTATTGCTACACCAATGTTAGTGGATGACATGGGTCGTTGACGATGACAATTGGTGCGGTTCTTCTTGTGCAAAATCTAGCAAACACTATTGGATCGGATAACGAATACGCGTGCATAGCTTTGTGTATTTAGGATCTTACTAGCTTTATGTGTGGATCATGCCATATCATGGTCGTGCATTAGTATACACTAATAAGCGTGCACGTGCAACGCACATCTTCATAAGTGTATATGCGAAGAGAAATAAAGAATTTGTTATAATACCAAAACAAAGGTCTGTCTATCATAAACGATTGTTTTAGGTTTTTTACCATCAAAACGACAAGGATATATATGTATTGAAAAATAAAAGAGTTAATGAGTTTGAATTCATGAACATGTGTATTTCAATTTTACATTATTCTTCATTTTCATTATTTATTTTGGTTTCAAAAAGAAATGGCATATGAACACGTACAAATATACTGAGATTTAGCCTCGCACAACTTAAAAAGGAAAAAAGAAAAAGGTTTACATGTACCACGATTGGCCTAGCCAGGCCAATAACACCTACACCCATGTCTTGCGTTCTTTTTTTCTCATATCCCTTTTCCTATGGCTCTCGCCCTCTCTCATATCAATGCCCATGTCTTCCATGCTTAAATCCTATTGCCGCCAAACGCAATACTCATCCCCGCCTCCTCGATTACCACCTGTGCCACCCTTCAGTGCAATGCCTTCCTTCCCAGGTTGTACACTATTGCCAAACTCTATATCGCCGCTGGTCTCCAACTCTCGGATCGAACCCGTTGCTTGCCCTTCAGTCATTTGCTCAGGCCCAACGCCCTCGAGAATTATGGTGTTTCAGATGACGTGAGTTGTGAAACAATTTCCACATTGTCTTAGATGCATACCAAAATCGTAACTCGGACATTCACCTCCACAATCACACTGTAGGCATTTTATCCTCTTGTCACGATGATCTTCAACTTCATTATGAAATTGCTTGAACTTTTCAAAAACTTCAGACGTGTGTTTTATCAAGTAAATATACATGTATCTACTCAAATCAGTGAAGGTAAGGAAATAACGATATTCATAGAGTGCTTCAACACTCATTGGACTGCATACATGAATATGTAGTATTTTCAATAAGTCACTTGACCGCTCCATCGTACCAGAAAACTGGGTCTTAGTCATCTTGCTCATTAACGTAATTAGATGCATAGTTGAAAATTGTATGGATACCCACTAGATTATGGTCATTAAAAGGATTTTGTGAGAACTAGATCAGTCAACATAAGACGCTGATGTTGTCCAAAGTAGAGGATGTGAAATACTCTCTCCGTTCCTAAATATAAGACTTTTTGGAGATTTCACTAGTGACTACATACGGAGCAAAATGAATAAATCTGCACTTTAAAGTATGTCTATATACATCCGTATGTAGTACGTTAGTGAAACATCTAAAAAGACTTATATTTAGGAACAAATGGAGTATCAGTGAAGACCCTAACCCTTCTTGTTCTCCACAAGAAAACTATTTCACAATACCAACTTATGTTGTTGAACGGGATGGTCGAATGACAAATCGCTGAGGATGAAATGACTCCAATTTCATTTGATTCTCCTTTGAAAATACCTGATTTAGCAGAGATAAATCAATGTTAAAGTGCTGGGGTAAGTTCATAAGTTAGTACTTCCAATGGTATTACTTCCTCCTTTCGTCTATTCAAGGCCAACTAGTCTTGTTAAAGTCAAACGATGTGTTATACTGTGCACATCCATCTTGAAGAGAGAGCAACTGAAATTGCAGTTCAAATTTTCTCAAATTATACATATTTATTTTATTTCCTAGGTGCATTCAGAGCTTACGTGAAGGAATGGACAAATCGATGATCAATGTGACTTTTCAAAAAATAATGGTGTTCAATTTCGGTCTGAATACACATGTTTCATATTGCTATTCTTCTATATCTCAATAGCTGGCCTGACTAACCTATTTCTCCTAACATGCAGTCATGCTACCTCAGCAGGCATCATGCATTTGAAAAGTTCTACCTCAACATGCAACATACATAGGAAAAGATCACCTCAACATGCAAACAAATATGAGGATTTCCCTTCTATTATGCTATTTATATTTAATAAATATTTTACAACTATGCAATAATAGTCAAACACAATAAAGAATATGTATTTTCAATTTTTGTTCTCATATTATTACTCCAGATATTCATGTTCCAGACAACCAATTTTCATGAAAATATATTGAAATAATATTCCCACAACAACATGGGAGTATCATCAAGCATTAAAAAATTAAGCATGAAGATTATTCTATATAGGCTCTTGACCATAGTTAGATGCATAATTGAAAATTATATGGCTATCCGGAGATTATACTCCTTAAAAGGATTTAGCAACACCCGTATATGAATTATTTACTCTTGATAAGTAAAATGAGCATTCATACTACTGTTGTAGACTGCAACCCTTGCTGGTGATCTCTGCATACTAACGGTTATCACAATAGGTCATTCAGAGATTCTTCCCCGGCGAAGTTGCCAAATAGTGTGTTTGCACACGGACATGTCATTGTAACACAAGAATTACGCACTACTTTATATGACAGTACATCCGTTTCGTAACACAATTGAGAAGGCCAATCTCACGGTGCCGACGTAAACATGTTGTCCCTTAAAAAATTATGAAGATTTGGCTCATGATACATGATCGGTGTATTGGTGTTCAAAGAAATTTTTGTAGTGTTCAGGTTCCACGACAAACAAAACTGATTAAGTTTGTTAATACTCTATTATTTTTACAATATACTACAATAATGATAATTACATTGAAATGATAAGTACAACTTTAATACACTCCCCCCATTCTAAATTATTTGATGTTCTAGATTTATGTATTTAAAATGTGCATATATTAAATATTTTATGTGTATTAATGCCATATACTGTACCAGCATATACTGTATATTCACCATGTGGCATACGTTGTAAGCAACCCTAATTGCAAATGAAAAGCATATACATTATACAAAGAATAGTGAAAATCTTTATCAGTAACCGAAACTGGAAGATAGAGAAAACAATATTTGCCATTTTTATATCATCGCCTAGTTGGTGTTGTGCGTGCGTTTTTGTTGCAGGTTTTAACAGCGATAAAATTTGCTTCCTTGTTTGTACAAGCAGAATGCCCATACTAGCTTTACACCTTGATGGCCATCATATACTAGTACCAAGATGTAAGAGTAATTTAGAGATAAGATTAATTTGCATTGTTATATATTTCCTTATTTGGTGTTGTTTTTAACCACGGTAGAAAACTGCCGTCAAGGAGAACAGGATCCATCTTCACATTATCTCCAGCTACAAATAGTTGACTTACATCAGATGTAGATGGAGCCTGTCACAAACCACAGGGAATCCATGCCAATCTTGTGGTTCAGATAAGATGTGTGACCCATCTCGAAATGGCGAACCAGATCGGATGAGCCTGACCACAGCTGCAACCAAGGACATCTTCTTCGACGTGGAAGGCTACACCGCCGCCATACTCATGTCCACCGGCGACAATTGCTACTACCCGTCGAGAAGGTTCACCGTCGGCGGGTACGACTGGGCCGTCCGCTTCTACCCCAACCAACTCGGCTCCCATATATCCATTCTCCTCGTGCTCCTCAGCGAGCTCAAGGACAGCACCATGGTCGGAGTAAGGTTCGGATGTGCGGTGCTGGACAGGTCCGGCAAGCCGTCGCCGGAGCTTTGGCAGAGCTCCTCAACTGTCCTGTCTTTCTACGGCGAAGAGTGGGGGTTTTGGAGATTTGCGCCGCGCGATGTTCTGGAGGACCCGGATTACCTCGAGGGCGACTGCCTCACCCTAAGCTGCACTGTCTCTGTTCTCAGGAAACCGCAACTGACGTCTGAGTGAGACTGCCATGGCTTCCTTCTCCTCATCAATCTGCATATGATTTTTTATATTTGAGGCCCGATCTGCATAATTTTAGGGGGCAACTGAGGAAGAAGTTACAGTATGTTTTTTAATTCCAAGTTGGGATACATGTGTTTGTGTTGGAGTGCAAACGTATGTATAGTGAGCGCGGGTGGGAAATTAAGTGGAGAAGTGGTAAGGTATTATTTTAGGGAAAAGCTGTCCTTCAACCGGCGGAAAACTTCAACGCATCATCCGCCTTTCCTAAACAACACATACGTGTCCCTGTGATCCATCCTCTAACCTTATCTCTTCTTCAACCTCCTCCCTTCACTCATTTCTTTCCTTTATTTTGCAACCGCTTGCATCAGTCATTTTCTACAAACCACGAATGGTGTTTGCTAGCAAGGGTGGACTTCCCAAGTCCAGCCACCGGCTATGATAACGACGGCGAGCGGCATGTCCGAATCATTGAAGCTGTGAGCAGAACCATCAAGTGCATCATAATAAAGACTGGTAAGGCGGCTGATACACAGGCGGCTGCCATCCGACGCCAACGGCCAGCTCGGTCGTGGCAAGCCATGGCACCACCCCCCACCAGCCGCTCGCCCCCGACGCCGGCCCCGTCTGCACCATGAACGGTGGAGGCCGCACGCACCTGATGGGGAAGCTGGACGACGACGGTTGAGGCCGGAAGGTAACGGCGCAACGATGAGTTTTCGTAACATGGTCTCTGTTTCAAAAAATTAAAAAAAATATCTTGTTGCAAAAGTTTTTTGCAACCTGATCTATGTTGCAAAAGTTTTCTGCAACATGACCTTTGTTGCAAAAATTTCTTCCGCAACAGTACTTATGTTGCAGAAAGACGAAGAAAAAAAATTATTTAACAAAGCGATTGTTTCTACAACTCGACCATTGTTTCAGGAATTAATGGATCCAAAGTTATTTTGCAACAAAGCAATTGTTTCTACAACTCGACCCTTGTTTCATGAATTATTGAGTGCGGAGAGGCGGCCGAACCGCGTAGATCGGACGGTTGCGCGCGTACATCCAACGGTCATCGAGGTGACGGATATTTTCTAAACATCCGCCGATAGACGCGTATCAGCCCCTATTATTTTAAGCTTGAGACTAAATTTTGTCCATCGATGTGTTTGTGTTCAAGTCCAAGCTATTGGTTCCATTGATAAGAACAACACAATATTATTAAAACTGTGTTTCAAAATAAAATTATTCTACACCATCAAAGATGTTTTGGACGTGATTTTTGTCCATTAATGTTAAAAAACATTGATTGACATTTTTTACTATAACCTTGCATATTTCATATAGATATGAAAAATAGATAATATAGAGTATTGTCTGCTTTATAAGGGAAAGTAGGCCAAAAACCACATTGAACAAGAAAAGAAAGGAGAAAAAACAGCACAACACCGGTGCCGACTCAAACCCAAACAGTCCACCACTGCAGATTTTTCATAACGCCTTCAAGAAAGGAAACGGCACCTAGGGTTGCCTCGTCGCCAATCGACATCAACCCCATCTACCACAAAGCATATGTCTAGAGACCCATATTTGACCACCCCCGTCAAACCTTGGAAGAAAACTAGCCCTACCACCAATCACCACCGCTGCTCCCACACCGATAAAACACGGCGCAATGTTGATGGAAATACTTGTTGTAATGCCACCCCAGGATGGGAAGGATGGACACGACCTCCCTTATCATGAGCAATGTTGCTCCTAGATTCTTTCACTAGCCTATGATGATGAACGGGTTGATAACAACATTCAGCCGATAAGTACAAGTTCTATAGTTAAACACCACTAGCCTTCGCCCATTCTGAAAGAAGTAAAAGTTCACTAGTTAGAATTTCACATGCATGATGCCCTAAAGATGTAAGTTTCAAATGAATTTGTTTAGACATCCTTGGAGATATATTTCTTCACATTAGGTAGTGAGTATCTTTTTTGCAATAAAGAGAGGTAGTGCGTATCTAGTTGGGTAGCCTTAATAACCACAATGCTCACATTTTTGTTTGGGGCTACCACGGTTTTGTGACAGAAAACAACAGGTATCTGTGTTAAGTTTTTTTTTAAAACACTAGTGAGATAGTTACATAGTTTTGGCCATGTTTCTGACCAGTTGTACCCACTCGTCCGGCCCACGTGCATGAGGGAGACGGTGCGTGCTGACGAGTCATCACAAAACTGTAATGTAGTGGTTTTTGGTAACCCCAACCCAAATTGTGGTTGTTATAATCACAATAATTTGGAAATGGTATGTGATATTCAGGGAGACACCATTGAAGAAAATAAAAATGATTGAAACTTCTTTAGAATCGTACGTTCCTGAAACCTGTACATTATTGCCTAATAATAACTAACGAAGTTGGGTTTTATTTGTAATTCTCTGAAGTTTTCTAAACAAATACAAGATATATATTTTTTAAATGGCATTGCTGTCTACCATAGTAGAAAATAGTGTGCATTAGGTGAACAGTTGAGAAACATTATTTCCAAACGTTAGGGGTTATAGGACTCTACTATCTTTAAGGCAATAAATAAATGTCTAGCTTTTACTGTGCTTAATTGACGTTTGAAATACATTGTACTTTAAAAAAAAATACCAATGGGGGTAAAATCATAAATAAGTACATATGCACCTTTGTGGCTCCTTTGCAATTTTTTTTGAAAAAACAACATTGATTTCATTCATGCTCAAAGGTTATAATTCATTGATTCATTCTATATACAAACAGTTCACATACAAATGAACTCATGAAAATAGGTCCTAAACATAACTAATTGATGAACTACTTAAACTAATGACCCCCTATAGCCAATGGGCTTATAGCATGCACATATGTTGCCTCTGCCGCTCAGGCAGAGGATCTCAAGAATGATGATGCCCTCGCCCTGTGCCCCGTCTACGTCCCGCTGCATATGCAGCTGCACCCTATGTCGATTCTTTAGCTATTGCAAATTAACCAACATTGCAATCTCACCTGGTAACATGTCTACTAGACCATAGAGATTCTTCGGTATTCTATTAATCTTACATCCAGAATATTGGAAGATGGGACGCCACTAGGTGCACTTAGCAATTTCTTTCTCATGCCCGGTGCTTTCCATTCCCCAATTTACCTCCATAACAAATTATATTGTGTTCTTCTTTTCTTTCTTCAACACATGGGGTTTCCTTTTCCTCATTGGTGGCATGTTTGACAGAACCAAGGAAATAGTGTTCTTGAGATAGGTAATCTCACTGTACATTTATGCGTCAAGAGGGAGCCGTACCCCCCCCCCCCACCACCACCACCACACCCACACACCCACACCCACATCCATACGCATACCCTCGCGCGCGCACAATCGCAGGTATGCCTGGCTGAAGGTTGTTGGGGTTGTACTATTTTGCATTGATTTTATGTTGTACCCGAATGATTGGTACTATGTTGTATCATGTAGGTTGCAATGCAACATAAATAGCTAGTTGGTTGTGTGCGTCGTATGCTGCGGAGGCCGGGGTTATCCCCTTTAAGAAAGACATAAATAGCTTGTGTTAGGCAACTACATGCTATGACTCACTTATATGTGTGACACCATCTTGTAAATTTACACGGATCTCTACATGAAACATTGCCTTTTTGTATAGAAGGAAATTAAGGTGGAGATTGCTACCTTATATTTCAAAGGGTCAACACGTTGAGAGTACAAATGCAGATACCCTAGCCTTGAGGGCTTGACATGGATAAAAGAGGTGAGCTATAGGTGCCGATACGCTAGCTCCAAAAAGAGAACAGCTGAATAGAAGGGAAAACACAAAGGAACCAAAACAAAGAACATAAACATTAGCTTAGCCTAAAATAAACAAAAACATGAGCCTAGGCTAAAAAAACATGAGCCCAGTGACGAGCCCGAACAGCTCATTCCCGAGAGAAGCGTCGAATACAAGTAGGTGGCCGCTCACTAATACGCAACCGAACCAAGCTTGGAGGACTTTTCTCATAACTGAAAATGCGATTGTGTCTCCTATATATATGCCTCTCGTTCAGTACCATAAGTCGCATAGGGGACATACGACTAGCTGGAACAAGGTAGGTTTAGTGACGCCGCAATTGCAACTCCACCCCCCCCCCCCCCCCGACCGCCAACCCTCTGTCTTGGTCCGCCACCCAAAGTAGTGCTTCACCACCACCACACCGGAAGGTAACTCCCTACCCATCTCCTCCATCCCCCCTCTCTTCCATTCCTCCTTCATCCCTCTTATATCCGACCATTAATCTATGATGTTGCGCGGATATGGACAACCCTCTTTTCCCTGCTCCATCCTTTCTCCTCCCTCTTGCATCCCTACTTGCTTCCTGTACCAGTCACGCATCGTCCAACCGGTCTTCCTGCCACGCCGACCAGATCTGCACCAACCCTCTCGTCCCTACTTTGTCCTCCCTTCCTCACTCTTCGATACACCCCCTTTGTTGGTCAGACAATTTTGTGCAGAAAAAGAGAAATTATTCGGTGTTTTGTTTTTTAGAGAACATGTACGGATGGAGGTTCTTAAAGTGGGAAAATCAGATTCTATACAATTTCACTAGAACTCCTATTGATCGGTTCTCCTTCCCATGCCAAGTTCCGACGGAAGGTCATTTTATTTTAGATGCATTGTACCACTATGATTTCGGTTGCAAATTTGCAATGGCGAGTCAAGGTTTTTCAATGAACATTAGATAATGTGCCAAATATTACATGAAAGATACAAATTTCTCATTCCATGCATATGTCACACACATTATACAATCTCCCCTTTTATAATTAACAACCCAAGTCCAGTGAGATTACAGTTTAAGATCCTTCTATTATGACATGGTAGCTAATGGAATAATTAAATAATGTGATTAGTTATACCTAACCTTAGCATCCGACATTATGCATGAAATATCAACTTTGGCCAGAATGTGGGATTTATTCATTAGTTGTAATGTTGCACAGTGTTTGCATTGAGTACGTGGTGATGAATAATTGACATTTCCATGGGTGGTTTTGTGGTAAATTAAGTCACTGAATTTAGTTTACACATGTGTAGTATGACTAACATGGATGAAAAAGTGATTTGGGATGATGCACATGTGAAAAATCTCATTGGAATTTTCAAAGAAGAGGTTAATGATGGGAATAGACCCTAAGGTGTTATCTCACTAGGAATGGTTGGAAAAATGTTATGGAGAATTTGAAGCAATAACAGGGAAACAACATGCAAAGCTCCAATACAAGAACAAATGGGATCCAATAAAAATAAAGTATGTTCTTCATGGAGTTGATAAATGAAGCCATTTGGCTTGGATGGGATGATTCAAAGTGAACTCTTGACTAAGGTTCTGGAAATCTTCAGAAAGGCTCATGTCCGACTTTTCACTTGGTTTCAGAACCTTTCCTTTTTCTTTATTTTCTTCATCATTTTTACCTTTTCCCTTCTTGTTTTTTCCTTCTATATTTTGGTTCCCTTTTCCCTCCAAAATAGTTCCCCTAATTTAAAAAATGCTCAAATTTAAAAAAAAATGATTTGGATTAAATATTTGAAACTTGCAAAACTTGTTTCAATATATTCAAAAGTTCAGAAAATAAATTTGCGTTTGAAGTTTGAAGTGTAGCCTACCTCAACTTTCTTCGGACCAAAAAGCTTTGTTGATATTGCCGCTCTAGATTCAATTTCAAAATTAATAATAATCAGGTTTTCAAAAATGTTTAAAAAAATGTTCAAAAATTGTTTCATATGTTTAAACAATTCTCATGGTTTCACAAATCTTACTGCTTTCGAAAAATATGTTCACAAAGATTAAAAATAATTGTAATTTTTAAACAATGTTCTTGTTTACAAGAAATTTTAAAAATTTCAAAACTCGTTCATGTTTCAAAAAGATGTTCAACATTTTTGGAAATATTTCTTTAATTAAAATGTTCAAAATTTCGTAAGAATGTTTCCATTTAAAAAATAGAAATTTTAAAATATTTTCATTTTCGATAAACGTTGAAGCAATTGGTAAACAATCGAATTTTCATTTTCAATAAATGGTAAACAATTAGAAAATTGAAAAATATTTTCATTTTGAATAAATTATTTTCATTTATTAGAAATTCCTTGTGCCTTCTCAAATAATTGTCACATTCAGATTTAAAAATTTCAGAACATTTTTAAAAACGTCCGCTTTGAAATAATAAGGTGATCTCCTACTTTTTCTTAACACTAGAAAACAACCATCATAGAAACTAATGCAGTAACCATCACCTACCATAGCTGTCCGCTATCACGGTGACCATATCTTGCATTAAGCGAGTCACTAGCTAGATAGTCTCGTTGAAGGATCTATGGTAGTTGGGACGATCCATTCGCGCATGCATTATTAAAGTGAAAATAGAACAGGAAAGGGGTAACCAGGGGTGAAAAGTGCAAATGGAAGACGGGCACAAAGGTGGATTTAAAAAAAACATATTTCCACATCACAAAAAAATCAAAACAAAATTATGCATACGCAAATACATATATAACATGTTGAGGAGAAATTTTCATAACAATATACTTTCATACTTGGCGTATACATAAAATACAAATACACAAATGAAAATGGTCCCTTTTTGGTTGTTGTTAGACCGGTATTTTGCTATATTTATGCAGCTTGCAAAAAATAATATTTTTGAACAAACTTTTACGGATACGCTGAGTTCAGATGAGCTACTAGCCACTCCATCCAGGTCCCCTTCATGGTGAGTTTTAAGGGCCCGTCCAGTTTTCTGTGTTTTTTGTTTCGTTTTTGTTTTTTCTTCCACATTTTTATATATGTTAACAACATTTTTCTAATACACGTCTAATATTTTTCCAACAGAAAATTGTAATTTTCTGCTAAACATTTTTTCTCTACACATTTATTATATTTTCAGATTCTTGATTACGACTTTTTAAATATAAGATTAACATTTTCTGAACACGTGGCCAACATTTTTTTATAAGTACTTTCAAACTACTCAAGTGCTTAATAACATTTTCAAAATAATATTATTTTTCTAATAAATGGTTAACATTTTTCTTCGACATTTAACATTTTTGGAAATGCTTGATTAATACTTATTAAATGCAATATTCACAGTTTTTAGATTACATGGTAAAAAAAATGTAAACACATTTAACATATTTCAAATGATTTACTAATATTTTTTAAATACTTGTTTCACATTGTTTGAAAATGATTGACAAAATTGTCTATACATGATAAATTTTATCATCATTATTTTAATGCATTTCAACCATTTTATTTGTATGCATTTAAAAATTTCCAAATTCTTGATTAACCTTTTAAAAATACTTGTCCAACATTATTTTTAAAATATTGATTAGCATTTTGATACAAATTGTAAAAACAAATCATCATTTGCAAATAATTTATTATCATTTCTCAAATTGCTGTACGAAGTTTTTAAATAATTGATTAACATTTTTAATACACATGATAAAAAATAATATTCTGTAGAATATTTTGTGTATCTATATATTTAGATAATTTTAGAGGATAAACAAAATAAAATTTAAAGCAAAAAACCTAAACTGAAAATGTAAAATAAAATAAAAAGAAGTATGTAGCCTCCGGCGTGGCTGGGCTGACCTGTCTGGAGCTGCCCGATGCGTGGCTTCCGAGTCGGGACCTCCTATTCGGCGCTTTCAGCGCAGGTTAGGGAAACTAGCGCCTGCAGCGCTCCCTCTCATGGGCTGGCCCATTTAGGAAATGCATTGGTCAATAAAATTTGAACAAAGTTCACAGAATTTCAAAAAGTTCATATTTGCAAAAAAAGTTCAATTATTATGAAAAAATAGCAGCTATTTTTTAAAAAAATTCCATGGATTTTGAAAAAGTTCAAAGAATTCGAAAACAAATCATCGATTTTGAAAAAAGTTAGTTAATTTTTAAAAACAGTTCACTGACTTTGAAAAAGTTCATCAAATTTTAAAAACAGTTCACTTATTTCCATAAAAAATTCATGATTTTTAAATTATGTTCTTCGATTTTCCAAACTGTTCACAAATTTCCAAAAAAGTACATCGATTTTCAAAAAAGCTCAGCGATTTAAAAAAAATCACGGGCTAAAACAGTTCACGGGCTAAAAAACAGTTCATAAAGAATCTCTACGTGGGCCAGTCCATTGTGGAACGGCGCCGGTTAGCAAATTTTGCCTTTAACCGGCACCTGTGGCGCTAAATAGGTTTTCCCTTCCGAGTCAATAATGGTCTGCACTAGATTTTTGTGGGGGTTTACGTTTTCTGTTTCTTTTTTGCTTTTTTAATTTTGTTTATAATTCGGAATATTCTAGATGTATATATTTTAAAAAATGTTTAGGAAATCATAGCACACTTTTCCTTTTCCCTTTCTTACGCAGCGTCCTCCCCTACGCATGCGTTCATTTGTTTTTCTTTCTTTCTGTTTTTTTGGTTTTCTCATTCTGTTATATTTCTTCTTCAAATTGATCATAAAATGTATATGAATCCAAAAGTGGTGAGTTTTAAAAAAAGTTCAAGAAATCATAAAATGTATTTGAATTTTAAAAATACTTAGGAAATCATAAAAGTTTCATGGATTCAAAAAGTATTGGTGTATTTATTAAACTATTTGCAAATTACAAAAAAATATGATTTGAAACAAATAGTCGTGTGCTCAGAACATATTTGGGAATCTGAAAAAAGTGTCCATCAAATTTTATAAAATGTTCACAAAAATAAAAAAATAATTTTGATCCCCAATTTTTCAAAAATGTTCAGCAATCCAAAAATGTTTGTTGAATCAAAAAATGCTCATGAAGTCGCAAAATTTTCATGCATTTCAGAAAATGTTGTAAATAAAACTAAATTTCGTGATTTGTTTGAGAAATCCAAATTATTAAGAGATAAATGTTGAATCAAAATTGTTCACCGTATAAATGCCTTTTATGTCCAGGATTTCATTATATTTTTTAAAATCTTTATATGTCTAGATGTTCAGAGTAGTTCGTGGTTGATGAGAATTGTTTTTAAGTTTTAATAATTCCCTTGCACAACATAATGGCAAGTGTGGTATGCAGTGGCAAGCTCATAGCCTTGGGATTTAGCACGTTGAATGCATTGTGATCACGCAAACATCGCAGCCGTCATAAGCGAGGGTGGGATAGAAAGTTGGAACATGATGAGCCGCCATGTTACAATAGAGGATGCTCATATGTGAGGGTATTG
The DNA here is from genome assembly GCF_904849725.1 of Hordeum vulgare subsp. vulgare. Taxonomy (NCBI): domain Eukaryota; kingdom Viridiplantae; phylum Streptophyta; class Magnoliopsida; order Poales; family Poaceae; genus Hordeum; species Hordeum vulgare. The sequence continues at coordinate 24,129,731 of NC_058524.1, forward strand.
AGTGAATCCTAAAAAAATGTTGCACTTATTTGACTAGCTCGTAATATTTTTTGTCCCTTGTTGCAACGCATGGGCATATTAGCTCGTATTTTGAAAAATGTTGATCTTGTATAAAAAAATGTTAATCAAGCAATTGAAAAAACAAATACCAAGTATTTGAAAAAATGTTGAACAAGCATTTCAAAAATGTTGAAGAAGTATCTGAATAATGTTGAGAAAGTATTTAAAAAATGGTGATCATGTATAAAATGTTGAATAAGTATTTTAATAATGTTGAACAAATATTTGAAAATGCTGAATTAGTATTCAAAATGTTGAGAAAGTATTTGAAAATGATGAATAAGTATTGAAAATGTGGAACAACTATTTGAAACTATTTAATTACTATGAACAAAATGTTGAGCGAGTATTTGAAAAATGTTCAACATGTATTTGAAAAGTATTGATAAATACGAAAATACTAAACAAGTATTTAAAAATGTTGAATAAGCGCTCAGAAATTGTTGAACATGTTTATAAAAATACGAAATAATTACTAATAATATTCTTGGCTTATACAAAAATGTAGAGTAAGAATCGAAAACAAACATAATTGAAAACAATTGAGAAGAAAAAATTAAATAAATTAAAATGTGGCAGAAAAAGTAAACTAAAGAAAATGGAGAAGAAAAGACAAAACCAAACAAAAAGAACAAAAACCTTCACAAAACAAAAATAACGAACGGAAGAAAAACCCTGAAGAAAACGGCTACAGTAGCCTCATGTAGAATGTGGCCTTGGTTCTTACCACAAAAAAGAACATGAATGGTGGTTATCGCCTCGTGTAGAATGTGGCATTAATTTTACTATTTCACTAATTCCAAAGAATATAATTTCATCTTTTCAAGATCAGTATTTCACTAATTGGAAAAGCACATTTATATAATTTGGAAAAATGATTTCACTCATTACAAAATATATCTATAAACTAATTTCACTGTATATATATTAAATTATATTTAAATGTATTTAACCTGGCAAAAATATCAGTTTCAAACATTAAAATAAGGTGTTTCACAGAAAATGATATATTTCATGAAAAATAGATAACATATTTCACTAATTCCACATATTTCAAATAACCAGTTTCACATGATTTATAAATAAAAATCTACACTGATTTTGAAATACTCAATTTCAGACAAACTGGTTTCAACCACTTTAGAAAAAATAGATTCAGAAAAGTGATTTCCATCATTTAAATAATTGATTTTGATTATTTCAAAAAGTGAAATTTGAAGTGAATGAAGTTAATATTTTGATATGATTGAAATAGTAAAAAATTAATTATTTAAATATAGTCAAGATTGATCTTGTCCATGAATTTTAATATATATATAAACTCAATAATAGAACATTACTGGAAAAGATATTGACCATCTAAAAATGTCAACAAAGATAAAATGCATGAATTTGTTTGAGAGAGAGAGGAGAGATTATGCATGCATGCGGTACATCTCACTGCAAAAGTACTACTTTTTGTGACAAAATAGCATGCATATGTACTCTCTAGCTCACATGGGGTCCATTCAACCAGACACTGAATTGACTTTAAGGAGACATATGAAAAATGAATTGCTACAATATATGGTTATACATAAGAATGGATTCCACTTAAACACACATCACAAAGCATTTGAACGGTGGATGGTTTGTCAGTACCTACTAGCACCGGTAAAAAGAGCTTTGCGAACCATGGAGACCCTCGTTCGATCCCTCCTTCTCACACATTCCTTTTCTTCTTTTGCACTGCACTTGCGTGATACGCGTGAAATGGGCCGGCCCAATATGACACGGGAAAGGAAAAAGCTTAAGCCATAGAAGCTTCTTCTATGGCTTGAGGCAATAAATAGTTGGCGCGGTCCATAATATACGCAGTAGCCTAGTCAATAATGGGCCGGCCTAGCCGTGGATTCCCTGTGCGTCGAGTAGCTGTATGACACAAAACACATCATATATGAGCAGCCGCTACGCTCATCTTCCATATCCACAATATCGATTACAAGTATGACGGGATGCTATTTCCCACCATTCTCCTCTAGTCCCTCGGTCACGATAGTTTGCGATCCGTCCCCTCACTCCAGTGCGTGCGTCAACCCCCAGCTACCACTCGCTCGTGTCGACCCTGCTCAAGCGATGGTCGTTCCTCGACTCGCCCTAGTGTAGTGATTGTGGTGACAAATCCCGATGCGGCGGTGACGGAGCTCCCAGTTATGGTGGATGTGGTATTGAAGGTCCCACACGCGCGACACCCACATCCATCGCACCGAGCCGACCAGATGGGGTGCGGCGACGGCGGGTCGACAACGCAGTCGTCCACCAATCTGGCCAGATACAAGGGCCCGTACCTCGCGGGAGACTATGACCTCATGGCGTTGTAGGCAAGCCTTCAAGGAGTCCGGGTGGTGGCGCCAGACGCTCTCGGATGGAACCGTTGCTCTATCCACGATGCCTCGATGATGTCTACATGTAGACGACGTGGAGCTAAATTTCCACGATGTGGACGGATAGACGACAAGATTCAAGAGCTGGTGGGAAGTTGTTTTTCGACCTTCTTCATATATATGGGCTTTCAACGATGTTATACACGAGCACTTTGTTTTTCTTTTTCAAAAAGAATGGTGTTTCTTACACGAGAGTCATGAATTTGCTTCTGTGTGAGGAGCGGCCGTGCCTCTTGAAAACGAAAAGAAACACATTTTTTTCCTTCCTTGCGAGGCACGTTTTTGCTTCCGCCAAAGACATGGATTTGCTTTCGTGATAGGTACGGCCATGCCTTTCGGAAACGAAAAAAATCATGTTTTTTGTTTATTTTTTCTTTCACGAGGGCACGATTTTCCTTCAGCGAGAGGTACGGATTTTCTTTCGCGAGAGGCACGGCCATAACTCTTGGTAATGAAAAAAATGTGTTTTCTATTTTTTTTTGTTTAGCGAGAGGCACGATTTTGCTCCGCGAGAGGCACGGATTTCCTGTCGTGAGAGACACGGCCATGCCGTTCGGAAAAGAAAAAACACGTTTTCAGTTTTTTCGCAAGAGACATGGTTTTGCTTTCACGAGAGGCACGGATTTGCTTTCGTGAGAGGCACGGCGCTGTCTCTCCGAAACAGAAAAAAAAATATTTTTTGTTTTTTCCTTTCGGAAGTGGCATAGTTTTTCTTTCATGAGAGGCACATATTTCTTCCATGAGAGTCATGACCGTGCCTCTTGAAAATGAAAAACAAATTTGTTTTTAAATTTTTCCTTCCGCAAGAGGCGTCTTTTTTGTTCCATATTTCTTTCAGTTTTTTTGTTGAATTTTTTTCCGTCAAAGTCTATCAACATCAGATCTAGTTTTGAAAATCACAACGCGAGAAATCCAACGAAGAAAATGATTTGAATTTGGACGCACAGTTTAAGAGATATAATGTTTCAAAAATACAGATCTACGAAAAAAGAAAAACTCTCAAGTTACAACAAATGACACACATGCAGTACGCCACTTGTCGCAACCTTAAAAGATGAATATGATCTTTCAAATGACTACTCTTCAATTAGTGATTTCGTTGGAGATACTCTTACTATAGTTGCATGGCTTGGGGCGCACCTATGTCTCCCTTTGAGCGATACATAGCAAACCCCCGCATCATGACAACTGCATATGGGCCAGCCCAGGTGAGTATGGAGGACAAAGCCTCGATTCTTTTGTTTTCCTTTCATGCTTTTGGTTTCGTTTATTGATTTACTTTTTTACTTTCATTTACACTCTGAAAAATTATAAAAATATATATTACATAATATATTTTATATCATGTTTTCAAAATTATTAATCAGGCATTTGAAAAATGTAAAATGTTCATAGAAAAATATACAATGTGTGAAAAAAATTGGTCATCTATTCTCAAAAATGTTAATCAAGCTTTTGAATATTTCTAAAAGGATTTGAAATATGTTAATTAAACATTGAAATGGTAAAACCCTAATGACGGTAGTGTTTCTTGCCAGCATTGATGCAATATGCATGCAAGTTTTGCATTCCCGGAGATGTGCATGCAGTTCTGCTTTTCCGGCGATGCTACAACAAGTACAAGGCGAATCTTATCTTATCTTATCTTGGCATATGTGATCTTATGGCTGGAACTTGATTAGAGAAAATTTGCAAACATGACAGGTAATCAGCATATATGAGAAAATACAAAAGCTAAAATTGACTAAGCAACCAAAAGAGAACATTAGCATATATCAGCAAAAAACATTAGTATATATGAGAAAATAAACAATTTTATTCTTTTGTATAAGTCATTTTTCCTGTGAGGAAATAAAGTCATACTATATTACAAAAATAAACAAAGATATATATTTTTCTAAGGTGGAACAAATAAATAATCTAGGTGTTAGTGTGTTACTCTAAATGAGGGAAATTCTGGAACAAATGAAACTTAAAATAAATTATTAGAAAATTTTGCACATAGATTGCGTAGAGCTTGCACAGTTCCATAACATGCAAGAATGGGTATATACTACTCCCTCCGTCCCAAAGTAAGTGACTCAAAAATGACTCAACTTTGTACTAACTTTAGTGCAAAGTTGACTCATTTTTGAGTCACTTATTTTGGAACGGAGGAAGTATATAATAGGGGCGCGGCATTTTGGCTCCCAGGCTCAAATGAGCCCGGCCATGAACAGTGCAGCAATTTGGACTACAAAAAATGTTCAATTTTTTTTTGTGGTGCAAAATGTTCCTAGGTGTGAACTTCTTGGAAAAATTTGTGAAGTTTGGACTTTGGTGGAGCTCGCGGCAAAAAGATAAATTTTAGATGTGTGTGAAACTTTTGAGAATCGCATTATTCATGCCTTATTTTGTCTTTTTTACCACGAGCTCCTCGAATGTTCAAACTTCATAAACTTTTACAGAAAGTTCACACATAAGAGCATATTGCACCATAAAAAAATTTAATTTTTTTCAAACATTTTTTGTAGTCTAAACCATCACACTGTTCACCGAACTCATATGAGCCCGGGCTCAAAGATGGATCACCGATATAGTAGTGCAATTTTCAAACAACAATATGATATATGCACACATATAGCATAGAACTACAAGTATACTACCTTGTTATATCGACTGTTCGGATAGCATAACAGTGCGACATGTCGAACATTAATTAAATCTCATATGAATGGTGTCATATCTCTCATTTGTCACTCACTCACGTCGTTTGTGCACACTCATAAACACTTATTCATGTGGCGCATACATACACATAGAAGGACATGCACGAATGCGCACACACACACACAACAAGCATGAGACTACCCACAATGAGAGTAACATAGGTAGTAAGGTTTGTGCCAATGCACCGTCTCTTATCATGTTATCATAAGAGCATTAATAATTTAAGGTACACCCATGTCAATGCATTGTTTCTTATGAGTTGTATCTACATTTATAATCTGGGTAATACATGCATATGATTGAGCTAAAACAATTTTTTCCCTATGGCCACGTGCAAGGGTTGTATGTTAGCTAAGATACAACCTCACTTTTTTTTCATTAACTAGTATGTCACATCAGCAAAATGTCTATGAAATCGCACTAAGAAACTAGCATTGGCAAAGTCTAACATAGATGTCACCTAAACAAAAAAATATGATGTGATAACTAATTAATGAGAAGAAAGAGAATTTGAGTAACTTAACTAACTACTTACTCATATTATGAGTAACATAACGCATATCAAGGCAGGATGAGTCTATAAGCTAATAAATGAAAGACTCAATGTTACTATCCCTATGTTACTATTTACTTCTAACACCTAATTAGTACTCCGTTGTACTACTTCTATATGCATGCGTAGTATGAATGTTATTTTTCAACCCATCTTACAACCAATCAATAACCACCTAGGTTCTAGAGAATTTTCAAGCACGCCTTCTAAACCGTGACGGAGGAAATAGTAAAATATGCATGTTACTACTCTATGTTACTCCCCATTGTGAGTAGTCTGAAGGAAGACGCGCGCGCACACACACACCTATTCATGCGGCGCACACTTACACACAAAGGGACTTTTTTTTGGAAAAGGAGGTTAAACCCCCGGCCTCTGCATCAATCGATGCATGCAGTCATCTTTATTAATTATTCCACAAAGGTCTTAACAAGAGTATACATCAATCCACCCAGAGCCACCACTCACACCTACAAACTCGATAATGTGGAGTGCTCTCACTCCACATATCTAAGACCGGTGTTATCGCCAATCCATCCACATAACGTATCGGGAACAACAGCCGGTGCAGCACACCCAAAACGCACACCTCACACACACGTTTTACAAGCCACCATCATCATCGAACCACTGACCCATCTTTAGGAAAGAGATCCGCATCATCCTTGTCAATCCAAACATCTGTCGACGCCACCACGGCGCCCAACGGCGCCACCGCCCTGCGCTCATCCGTCCAAATGCGAAGACTCCGGAAGATCTGTCATGCGTAGCACCTGCCAACCAGGCATGACTCAGCGTAGCACCTGTCGGCCAAGCATGACTTAAAAGCTCCACCGAAATTCCGTGCAAGACGAAGCCGCTCCACCTCCTGCCTCAGTGTGCCAGCGCTGCTCCACAAACGATGCTCCCAAGAGAGAAACGACACCGCAGTACCGCCATCGTCCGATCTGAAAGACCAGATCCTAGGGTTTCCCCCGAAGCAGTGCCCCACCAGCAACCGTTTAGGACCCACACAGTGCCCACCACCATTCAGCCCTCAAGACGACGCCTTCAGGAAGGTCACGACGTCAAGGACGCCGCCGCCGCCCACCAGAGTTAGGGTTTTCATCCGAGATGTAAGGTCGCGGAGAAGAGGAGCAGATATATACCGACGTCTCCAAAAAGAAAAACGGCGCCCTTGAGCGTCGTCGACGGCGCGGCTGGCCTGGGCCAACCAAGGGGTTTCCCCAATCCAAATCTCCTCCACCAGCTTCACCCGCAGGTAGGGCCCCGGCAACCATGCCGGCACCGCCAAGAATCCGCAGGAGAGAGGCCCACAGATCAGGGTCGAGAACAACGGCCAGATCTGACGCCGCCGGCCGCCACAGCAGCCACGCGACGGCTGACCACACGAGGGTACACGGTCCAGAGGTGCGCCCGCGACGACGCGCCGCTGCCCGCACCGCCACCTGCGCCCCACATAGGACAACCCCCCACCGCGTGAAGGGGAGCTGTCGGGGCGCGCCGCCCTCACCCCTGCCTTCGGCAGACGAGCGTGGCTGCCACCGCCGGCACCGGCGGCGGCAACGGCCGAGGGAGGGAGGAGATCGTACACCCGCTTGATGTAGGGTTGGGGCCTCCGGAGTCGCTCGCGCTAGCGACCCGGGAGACAGTTTCTGGAGGAAGGTGCGGCTCCCCGTCCAGCCACACAAAGGGACATGCATGAATCCACGCGCGTACACAAAAAACATCCATGAATGGAGACAAAATGCAAAACAAAAAAATAAAAAAAATAAAAGTTTTAAGAAGTAATGAATTAAGGGCATTGGTATTACTCTGAAGAGAAAGAACATAAAAAATAGAACAAATGATGACACAAAAAGTTGCACATAATTGGCACCAAAGTTGTAATGTTCCATAATGTCAAAAATGAGTATATAGCAGTGCATTTTTCACATAATAGTATGATTTGTACATCAAACTTGAGTAAGCATATGCCGGTATAATACCTAGTGTACGTTACAAATTAATTATGTCGACATGCCCAAAATAAATACATCTTGATAATGTTGTCATCCCCTCCCCCGCGGGCACACACTGATAAATGTATGGATAGTTGCATGCTCGGCATGAAGACACGCGTGCTATATGAACTGATCTTGACCTCCAAGCCGACATGAACTGTACAAGTCAGACCAAAGCACGAAAGTAGTTAGAAAATGCATTCCTATTTGAAGAGTAACTAATCGTATGGATAAGCTCATATTAACCTGTCAATTTGGGATCCAATTCAAGTTTTTTCTTGGAAAGTTTCAGAAAGAAATTGGAATGGAATAATATAGATGCATACAGAGGAAAAGGTTCTCTACTGATCGGTTTCAAAAAATATCCAGAAATCCAATTTGGCTCCCGGGAGCATTTGCTCCTGCGCGTGAAAAATAAATTTTGAATATGAAAAAAATTCCAATAAAATTTTGATGTATTTATAATCACATCCAAATGCTACCTGGAAATTTTAGACAAAAAGGTTCAATATTTTGGTCCATGCAAAAATAAAAGTTCGAACATCATTTTACCCCAAAATGTCACCCTGAATTTGTTGTTTCCACCGGTGAAACACTACCGCTCCGTTTCAAACGAACGCTATCAAGCATGAGAGAGAGAGAGAGAGAGAGAGAGAGAGAGAGAGAGAGAGAGAGAGAGAGAGAGAGAGAGAGAGAGAGAGAGAGAGAGAGAGAGAGAGAGAGAGAGAGAGAGAGAGAGAGAGAGAGAGAGAGAGAGAGAGAGAGAGATCTGCGTGATTCCAGCTCTAATAGAAAGGGAGATGGGAGGGGGGGGTTGATTAACTAAGCTAGCTTCAGTGTATGAGATATCAATAAAGCCTTCAGTTTGAACAAGATATAGTCTTCCTTCATTTTATTTGGGTGTACGAACTGGAATTTTTCAATTTTTGTATCATCTCTTTGACTTGCATATCTCTAGAATATGACACTCTCCATGAATTGTTCTTCTTTGTGCTGATGCGAAACCTATCTATTTAAGCAAGGAGACGCTTTCAACACCCAAGTGTCCCTACACCCTCTATGAACATTAAATTGAGAAACAACTGAAACCAAAATAAAAAAAATCTGAAACTTTGGAACACTAAACATGACCAAACATTCTATGTTCTTGCAAAATATCGGCCTCAAATAACATTCGAGGAGCCCTCACCTAAAAATAAAAATTAGTGTTCATAGTTTATATGCACTTTTGAACAGTATTGTTTTTTGTGAGGGGTGCTCAACTGTTATTTGTGGCTACAAGAACTTCAGAAGTTTGATCATCTTTGTTTCCTCAAAGTTTTAGATTTTTTGGTTTATTTATTTGAATTTATTGTTTATGAGGGTGTAGAGGCACCGGGGAACCGTCACACCTTTTCTTTAAGCAAGACACATCTGGCCTCTCGTCTAATAAAGTCTCTGATCTGTTTCATGCTCTAAGCATTATCGTTTGTTTTGCCGGCGGTCCATGAGTAATAAAGAAAAGATGTGTGCTTCATGTGTGCCAGTTGAATAAGAGCAAGTACAATAGTAGAGCCGGCTGCCGGCTGTAAGCTCATGCCATGTTACCTATAGTCCATCTTATGGCTAACATGTACAATAGTTGGTTAGAGGATTGTACTACTTATTTATTATATGACCCACCTTTCATTCTCATAAAGTGCCTAGGAGCACGTGCTAGAGCTGGCTCTTAACTAAGAACCCGCTTACCTTCTCTCCTTTTCTCTTTCCTCCAACTAAGCAAAAATATACTATTTTATTCCTTATAGTCAGCTGACTCAACTCTATTGTACTTGCTCTAAGAATAAATCAACAATTCTTATCATCTTGATCGTTTCTTTATATGATACATGCTTGAGGAAAAGACTTCATATGTGAAGTGTCATGGGCATGGAAGTAGTCTCTAGCCTAATCATGGATATATCTACTGTTCACAGACCTGTAGTACGTGGAGCTGTAGCACAACAGTCGTAATCTCATTCTCACCCAGTCAAATAAAGAGTTAATATCTTATTAATTAAGTAAAGATAGAGAAGAAAACTGAGATAGCAATAAGATTAATAAGTTTCCTTTCAGCTAGAGACAGCGATAACTAGTCGTATCTTTTTTCTTGAAGGAATAACTTCCTGTTTATTGGGAAAAAAACACATTCGTAGCACATACACGCAACATTCACCGAAAGGACCCAGAAACTCAGGAATCCCTGAACATTTTTTTTCGCGGGGAAAATCCCTGAACATTTCAACAAAGAAGCTCAAAAGAAAGAAAGTTAAAACTTAGTCCTACGAGACCCTCGTACACATTGTCATCTACGCTACTTGCCTACCACCGTCGTCGCTGAAGCTCCGCTGGTAGGACAGGCGAGCAGCCCCACACACCAGATCCGCCGAAGGACCATAGCTGAAGCAGCTTTCCGAACCGATTGAGCAGATTTTTGTGCATCTTTGAACGTAGATCTTCAAACCACCCATAACCGTTCAGTCTGAACGTATTTTGCCATCTAACATGACCTTGTATCGGTACGCTGACCAAATCAGACGTAATATTTTCCACAAACCAAAAATAAACTAGGGGAGGTGTGGCTTTGCGGACATCCAAACCGTTGTCACGTTCGCTTCTTACTACCCTAGCCCACCCAATATCCCTCTCCCACGCCCGCACGGTTTCCTGTCTGAAGCTAGCTAGCCGCATTCATGTCAGCCCAGAGCGGACGCGGTTGTTCATTGGAGCCAGCATTGAAACGGTTTCAAGACAGAGAGGACCGCCCACTGTGCACGCCATTTCTCCGCATGAAAACGACATCCGTCTGCCAGCCTACCGCCATTAAACTAGCACGTGTGTCGAGGAACCTCATCCGGTGCCCCAAGCGCCACACATCTGTTCCTATGCCGGCGGCATTGAACACCTCTCCTGCTGGCTCCTCGCATACACCCACTATGTATATGTGGCCATGCGTCGGGCAAGAACCATACCTCGCCTCCACTCTCCATCTCTTCCTTGTACAACATCCGCCATGGCCTCCAACAAGCAGAATGAGTTCTCCAGCATTGCAGCGGCCTGGGTTGCCCAACAATCCAGCGGGATACATGCTGGCTTGTCGGTAAACACTTTGGATCTAGCGCCACCACCGCCATCGTCAGCCCCTCCTCGCTTGTCTAGACTGGCCAACGCCGTCTCCCAGCAAATCCTCCACAAACAAAACGTGTCAGACATGTGGGGAACTAGCTATGTCTGTGGAGGCCGACACGTTCGCGGCCACCATGGACAACAAGGAAAAAATAGATCATGGGAGGCCACCAGCGGGTCCCGTGAATAGCAACGCCACTGCGTTGCCTGATTGCACCGCTGGTGACTTGTCCTCTTCGTGCGGGCATAGTCCACGCCTCAAAAACTAACTCTGGTTCGTGCTTCACTGCGGCCGACTCCAGGGTTCCCGGCAGCCCGACGAACGTGTTGCCTAACATAGGCAAAACATGTCGGAGTGAACATCCGCCATGGCCGGCCATAGAGTAGTTTTACTGTAATCCGGTATAGTTTAGTCAAAATATGTCTGGAGTGTAAATGTTTTTGTACGATTTATATGAAAATCATCTTGTTTACATGTAATTCGTCTGGTCCATTGAAACCCGGCTTGAAATGTATGCCGCTAGATTTAAATAGCCGGCTGCTACATCTGTATGCATGGACTGGTCTCTCCGATCCGGAGACGGATGCGGTATCCGGTGTATAGGTTTGGAGATGTCGTTAGCTATCTCTAGTCTTCCATGTACATGGGACACCACAGACTCATTTATAACGAAGTACTTCCTTCGTTTCATAATGCAGTGCATCCACGTTTTTTGAAATCTAAGTTTGATCATTAATTTAAGCAACAAGAACGGTTGCGACGGAACAAAAATTATACCACCGATACGAATTCAATGGTATAATTGTTGTTCCCACCGCAATCGGTCTCGTCTAATAAATCAATGGTTAAACTTGAATTTCAGGAAACGCGGACGCACTATATTAGCACTATATCATGGAGCAGAGGGAGTATTGAATTACCACAACGAAGACCCCAAGCCTCTCCGATCATCCAAACGATCCAGTCCTGCCGGTGAGAAGGTGTACACAAACTGAATGGTTCTCCACCTTGGACTGGAAAAGAAAATTACAACGAAGACCAAAAAATTTGCATGAAAACCCTTGGACTAGATTCGGAAAAGAGCAGTCCGGCCCTTTTCCTCCAAAGGTTAGGTGGTGAATGAAATTGCCACGATGACAATCTTTGTAAAAGATCTTGTTGCAAGGCTAGGTATCGCGGTACCCAGCATCCACAAGGACCTTCTCCTTCATGGCGAGCTCGATGTCCTTATCAACCATCATCTCAACCAGCTGCTGGAAGCCAACCTTGGGCTTCCACCCAAGCACTCTCCTCGACTTGGATGAATCTCCCTCAAGGCAGTCCACCTCGGAAGGGCGAAAGTACTTCTTGTCAATGACCACATGATCCTTCCAGTTCAGGCCGGCGTACCCAAAGGCAGCCTGCAAGAACTCCTCCACGGTGTGGCACTCCTCGGTAGCGACGACATAGTCATCAGGCTTGTCCTGCTGGAGCATGAGCCACATGGCCTCGACGTAATCCCCGGCGAAGCCCCAGTCCCTGGCGGCGGAGAGGTTGCCGAGGAAGACCTTGGTCTGGAGCCCCACCTTGATGCGGCCGACGGCACGGGTGATCTTGCGGGTGACGAAGTTCTCGCCGCGGCGTGGCGACTCGTGGTTGAAGAGCACGCCGTTGCAGGCGAAGAGGCCGTAGGCCTCGCGGTAGTTGACGGTGTACCAGTGCGCGGCGACCTTGGCAACGGCGTAGGGTGACCGCGGGTGGAAAGGCGTGGCCTCGCTCTGCGGCGGGGGCGTGGAGCCGAACATCTCGGAGGACCCGGCCTGGTAGTAGCGCATGGGCTTGGCGGAGAGGCGGACGGCCTCGAGTAGGCGGAGCGCGCCGGTGGCCGTGACGTCGGCGGTGTAGTCGGGGACCTCGAAGGAGACGGCGACGTGGGACTGGGCGGCGAGGTTGTAGACCTCGTCGGGGAGGACGTGGTCGAGCGCGCGGCGGAGGGAGGAGGAGTCGGAGAGGTCGGCGTAGTGGAGGCGCATCGGCGGGCGGGCGGCCGAGGGTGTCTCGTGCGGGTCGTGGTAGACGTGGTCGAGCCGCTGCGTGTTGAAGTTGGAGGAGCGGCGGACGAGGCCGTGCACCTCGTAATCCTTGGACAGCAGCAGCTCCGTCAGGTAGCTCCCGTCCTGCCCGGTGATGCCTGTCACCAACGCCACCTTCCGCGGCGGCGCCAGGGAGCGGGGCACGGAGGGGGTCTCCTCCTCGGCGACGGCGACGGCACAGCCGTTGGAGTGCGGCGTGGAGGTGTCACCCATTTTTGTTTTCGTTAGATGTGCGAAGGGCCCCTAGACTATACTATTTGTAATGCCAGAAGACTTTGCTCTGCGTCAGCTCGGCTGTACTGGTATAAAATTAGATCAGCTAAGAGCATCTCCACAGGAACCGAATGCGCCCCGCGCAAAAAACTGGTTTGGCGGCGCGCAGTGCTGGCTCCAGCAGCCGCGCTAAAATACAGCGCGCAAAAATACAGCGCACGCGACTCGCCGGGCATTTTAACATATATGGCATTTTGGACACCAACGCTCCCCCGCGCTAGGGTTTTTGTGGCGGTGGCGGCTGCGGCGGCGGGGTCGCGGCTGTACAACGGGGTGAGCGGGATGCCGGTGTGCGCGTCCATGGGTGGCAGGGCGCCGGCGCCGGCGCACGCGGTGCGTAGGAGGAGGAGAGGAGAGAGTGCGGCGCGAGCGCTCGAGTGTGCCGCGCGCGGAAACGGGCGCCCCAAATACACCGCGCGGGATAGTGTATCCGACCGCGCGTCCAACTTGTTATAGCGCGCGCGGTTTTGCGCGTCCGTTGGAGCCTCCTGCCGCGTCGCGCGCGCGCTAAAACGGCCTAATTTACGGCGCGGCGCTAGTTTAGCACGGCTGTTGGAGATGCTCTAAAAAACTGGGAAAAATTTGGACACTCCACATAAATTGACAGCTGTACTATTCAACAAATTTGAAATATATTCTCATCTTATCTTAATTGGTCTCGATCAGGGTTTTTTTTCTTGAAATTTTCTAAATCGGTCGATTTATCTTAATTGGTCTCAATCATGGTTTATTTTCTCAAAATTTTCAAAATCGGCCGAAAACCTGCGCTTCCGCTACCCACCGAAAAAAAATGCATAGCGGAAGAAAATTTTGAATTTATTTGAATTTGAACGTCTAAGTCAGGGGCGGAGATAGGGGCGAGCAGGGGTTAGACCAATGCCAATCGCTCCCTCCCCCTCCCCCCACAACACATTTGTAGCAGGTAGTACTACTCCTTCTGTTTTAGTTTATAAGTCCGGCACGTGTATCTAGGTCGTCAATTTGACCAACTTAATAAGAGACATATATTACAAAAAATATACCATTAGAAACTTTAGATGTTCTATTTTCTAATGATATAATTTTTATGTTAAACAACATATTTTATATAAATCAAATTGACGATCTAGGTACACGTGCATGCCTTATAAAGTGTGATGAGGGGAGTATATGTATTGTAGGTACTATTACTGTAGATATGCTAATTGGCCAAAGATAATCACATCATTAGCTCATATAAGTATTTACTAGCTAAATCCCGTGCGTTGCCACGGATCAACACAAATAGGTGTTCTAATTAAAAATGTGTGTCAAATATGAAAAGACATGGTTTCAATTCCAAGACAAATTAATTACCTCTCCTACTTCTTTCTTCTTAGGAAAATGTGGTATCTCTTTAACCCCTCCCCCTTGCAACATTTCTTTCTCCTTTCCCTTCACCCTTTTCACACTACCGTAAGCAAGCCCTCTTCAAAATATTATATTTTAATTTAATATATTATTAAATTTCAAAATACTATTTTGATCTCTTTTTTGGCGGTCAATAGTTGAATGAAAATTTAATTAGTACCTTTCACAACTAATTGAAGATAAATATGAACTCCAATGAGTATAGATACAAAAGAACAAAACCTTATTTTCTAAAAAAACAACAATATATACTACTCCCAACACCCAAAAAAACTTATGAAAGAGGTATTTTTAATGCCAAACATTTAACCATTAGGTCACTCCCATAAAAAGTCGTTTCTGCATCCATCAAATGACTTGGAGGAGCATCTTGCGTTCATGCACTTCTCTATGAATGGGAAGCTTGAGTTCAAGGCTATATTCTTCCTTATCAAGAGAACTCTTGACCTCCTTGAGAATAGAAAGAAGCTTGACAAACCAAGCACTGTGTGACCTCTTTGCGCCCCTGTCTCAATCTCAGACAAATATAAATTGAAAATTTAGAGACAGGATGTCTGCAACGTTAGTTTTAGCTCTTACAGCTAAAAAAGCATATGATTTGATTGCCTCCAAGTTTCAACATTACCTTGAGCCTTAGACATGCTTTCTGATTTTGTAGAGTCACAAATCAAAGCTCCAAGCATGACAGAAAATTGAGAGTGATGTAATGAGTTAGGATTGGCTTGAACAATCAATAAGACAACCAACACGAAAACTATTATGACATACTGCTATCACACGAAATATGTAAATGTGTGCATTATGTAGGTTCTTAACATCTATCTCTCATGCTCTCCGTGCTTCTTTTCTCCTATGATCGGGCTTTGGTCAGCGGCGCAATGGGAGCGGACATCAACCTTCAGGAAGTACTCATCAAGCTTGATATCGACCGATAACCACCTTGGTTGATGGCAGTAGGCCGTGAGAAGGCAGCACACACTCTGGCTCACCAAATGCCGGCTCATCGCAGGGGTAATTCTGCACACATGAAGACTTAAAAAACAAGAATCAATATCATAAAAAATTATTAGAAGCTACACATGCAACTGTAAAAAGGCATAAGTGGCAAAAAATATCATTTCTGAGGCCAAGCTCATCTACACTCGCGCTGACTAAAAATATCAAAACAATACTAAAAACATTCAAAAAATTCCAATCCTTGCAAAAAAGTAGTCCGTGTGGCACTTTAATTATCAGAGAAGATTACATACTTGTAATGTAAACTTCAAGAGCATAATCTAATCCCCAGAAAAACAAAATTAGTGTCACCATAAGCAACATATAAGATGTATAGAAAGAGAATAGCAATGGTCATTTTGACTGGAATCAAAGTCAGAAAAAGAATTATAAGTTCAATGTCAGGCAACATGATACTAATTCATACACACATAATTGTCATGCGCCCAGCAAGCGTCATTTGAAAATATGTTAAACTATTTTTAAAGATTCAAAATTACTCAAGAAATTATTTAATGAGCGCCATGGTTCTCTGTCTGCGCCGACAACTTGAAGAGGTCGATGTCGTTCTGAAACACCTGCTCTGATTCAAAAATAGTTCCTAAATATAAGACCTTTTAGATATTGCACTATAAACTACATGCGGATACACATAGACATTTTTAGAATGTAGATTCACTCATTTTGCTCCGTGTATAGTCTCCTAGTGTAATCTTTAAAAGGTCTTATATTTTGAAACGGAGGGAGTAGTTTATTTATGATTATTCAGACAGAACTTATCTCTTATCTTGCTGTTAAATCGCTTTTAGTAGTTTCATGACGTTGCAGGATTGAATCCCACTTTTGCCGTTCACACTAAAAAAAATTAGGGCACGGCAACATCATTTTTTGCTCCGCCCATGTGTGTGTTTTTCTTCGCCCCTGTTAGAGCAACTCTAGCAGACCCTGCATTCGTCCGGCCCGCAAAACGTGTTTACTGTTCGCGTAAAAACGTTTATGCGGGCCGACGCGTACGGACGCGGATCCAGACCCCGCATAACGGACCCGTAAAAGAGCATATTCATGAAATATGCTTTGGTGGAGGAAAGCGCGGGCTGAAATGTCCCTCCACCAACCGCTTTCGCTCATATGCCGGGCATCGCAACGACGAGGTGGAAACCCGCGAATACGCGGGGTGGGACCGAAATTTTGCCGTGCCCCGTAAAAATATTTACGGGCCGGGGCGGGATGTGGGATTTGATCGGGCAGTTTTCCCGCCCCGACCCGTATCTTGATGGTTATTTTCCGAGTCAGGACGGGATACGGGGTCTGCTAGAGTTGCTCTTAGCCCTGTGCGTGCTGGGTGGAAATTCTTCTCCATAGTTGTCCCGTGATGGCTCTCCAGTACTATCTTCCTTTCTAGCCGGTTGTTATAGGCAACCGGCGTCGAGTTTGCTTTCTCACTCTATGTGTGATGACTCCTCCAACATTCCCTACCTAGCTGGGCATGTACAATGGAGAAATCCTCTTCTGAGCCCGAGCTCATCTGCTCCCTCCCATAAAAAAATATAAACAAATACTAAATAAATTCAAAAAATTCTTTTTTTGTGTGGTAGATATTTTGATGCGTGAGGTTTGCTTCAAATTTCAAGTTATTTGGACATCCGAGCAGCTCTCGGCAAAAAAGACAAATCGGGTCAAAAAAAATTGTGAACAGTCAACCTTTTTCACATACCCAAATTTTGTATTTTCTGCCGAGAGATGCTCAGATGTCCAAATAACTTGAAATTTGGAGCGAACCTTACACATCAAAATATCTACCACACAATTTATTTTTAGAATTTTTGAATTTGTTTAGTATTTGTTTTGAATTTTTTCATCGGCGTGGGTGCAGATGCACCCGAGAGCCGAAACGCCTCGTCCTGTACAATGATGTTATTTTAATAATGCCATGCATGATAAATGATGAGGTGGAGGAGAGAAAACTCATAAAAAAAAGGTTTGTTTTCTCTTATTTAAGAGAGAACAAAAGATGACCTCTTAACACATTACGTCTCACCATGTTTTTAGAAATAACTAGTTATTTAGGATAAGGCTAAGAGATGATTTAAGACATTTTTTTGTCATCTTTGAATTACATGCAAGACTTAAGATATGACCATCTTATCAATCATTGTACATGCCCTACCGTCACCAAATCATCATGTGGCACCACGTGGCAGTCTCTTGGGTGTTGGTTTGGTGGTTTCGGTGGATGAGAAAATAATGCCTTGTGTATGTACCTATCTTTCAAATTCATGTAATTTTATATCATTTTTATTTCATCTTGTAAAAAAGTAGATGAAGATATTTTGTCATCTGTGTCAGCAGGAACATGAGTGTCGACACATATGGGAGACACAGATGAAGGCAACTATTAATTTGGTACTTTTTTATATTAATTTTTTGTTATGTTTTATCTATTTGGTTCAACCGTTAAACACTGAGTTTCAATTCGACATGAAATCAAGCAAAATTTTGTAAACTTTCGCATGAGGTGTTTTTTTGAATAGTTAGGATGTATTTTCTAGGATAGTTCTCTTAAAAAATTAAGGTTCCATTGTATTTCGTCCCGGGCCCCCGAATTCCTGGAGACGGCCTGCCAACCCTGATCCTCGCACACTGATTCATCGTGTATCATGCAACACTTCCAAGAAAGATAGTGATGACGACGACACTGCTGTCCGGACAGGTCCTAGGGTCCTCCCACCCCCCGGTACGCTCCAAGGAGTGGGGAGGTGGTACATCCGATGCCCTTCGAAGAGAAAGGTGACACTCTCAAGCGTCACCGTGTCGGTGTCAAATGACAAGGATTTCTCCCGACCCCTACAACACCACCTCCCGGACAATGAGAGGTGCTCCACCAAGCATTTCATCCACCAACATACGCCTCCACGGTCTTGCAGTCACCATCGTCGTCTCACCATGGCCATCATAGCAAGGTTGGTCAGCCTGAGGCGAACCAACCGCTGCGTGCATGCATCCCCCCGAGTATTCTTCGCTATGTTAATATATATTTTTAAATATTTCTCTTTATACATAGGGGAGTGCTACGCGTCGGTCGGTGGATCTTTTTTAAAGGATCCACCGCCTCGCGAGCCGTAGGATGTGACGAGATGAACATTTCTTCTATTTTGCAACAAATACCTTGTTGCAGAAATATTTATAACAAAGATTATGTTGCGGAATTTTTGTGCAACAAATATTATGTTGCGGAACTTTTTTGCAACAGAGATTGTGTTGCGGATTATATATTTTTTGCAACATGTGTTGCTTAAAAAAAATCAACACAAGGTTGCAGAAAATATTTTCAATTTTTCTTTGTTTTTATGTTTTGCAATATGTATGTTGTTGCGGAGATTTTTTCTGCAACATAGTTAAAATTATGAGAAGAGAAACGCGCGTCCCACAAAGGAGCCGTCGGATAGCTCGCTTGTGATTCGTCGGCTGAACGTAAACGTTTTCCTTATATATAAACAAAAATGTCACGTAGACGGACTATAAACTCGTTATCTATACCTAATTAATAATAAAGAGGCTATTGCTTCCGTCGGAAAACCCACCGCGGTATTTTTATAAAAAAAAACCTGTAATTTTTGTTATTCAACGTCGGAAGGTAATAAAGCAGCGATTGCTTCTGTCGTCCGTCGTGACAGTTTTGCTAAAACGTCTTCCTAATTTTTCAAAATCAACCCGCGGTCCTCTATTAAGTGGAGTCCGTCGTGACAGTTTTGCAAAAATGTCTTCCTAATTTTTCAAAATCAACCCGCGGTCCTCTATTAAGTAGAAAAAAAACGTTTCGTTTTTTAAAAAAAGCCCCTGTCCTCCACCGGTCCAGGGATGGGGTGGATCGGGATGGTCCGTTCTCGATCTGGCTCAGGAGGAGGTCGGCCCGTCGACGGCGGCTCCGGCACCGGCAAGCGTCGAGGTGGTGGTCAGAGGTGGAGGCGAGGCCGAGGGACACGTGGGGCGGCCGGATCGATGACGATCCGGGCCGGATCTGGCGATGGGCGCAGCGCACCATGCGGCGGGGCGGCAAGGCTGGAAGCGGCGAAGTATGGCGGCGGACGTCCGAGCGTCTTCCGCGTCCGTGCAGGAGAAGCTCACGGCCGGGCTGACCGCGGCGGCCGTGACGGCGGCGCTGGTGCTGCCCAAGGTCGCGGAGGCCATTGATTGTTGATGATTTATCTTTTCTATAATGGTTCTTGACAATTTGCAAGTACGGAATACATACGGATTAATGGAATCCATGGCTTTTAACAAGTCAAACTCAATGACAATGATTCAGATAAGTATGGAGTTCACGTTCAATTTTACATCTAGCTGTTGTGAGAAAATAGTTTGTAGATTATGCACCTTGAGGACGAGCATCAGAGATTGTGGGGCAAGGATATACGAACATCATTGTGCTTGTAAACTTGTGAAGTATTTGAGAAGCCTTTGTACATTCAACAAAAAAAGACATGTAGGCAGAATCTGGTTAAAGATTTACCTACCTGGCTGCATCTATGACAAGACTACATGATAGTTGTTGGTAAGCTCCTCAATAATTTAGGAGAACCTTCTGTGCAAATTCAGCAGTTCAAGGATTTCATTACATTTATCCGAATTTATAGTTTCTTACACAGAATTTATAGTTTCTTACACCTGCTTGTACATGAGCAGATGGGTCATTTTATTCAAGTTCCATTATATTCGAGACAAGGAAATTGTTTATTGATGCTTCACGAAGAAGCAAAAAATAACATGTTCTTTTTATCTCTCAGGGAGAACATTGGCGTTAATTACAACAGCTTAAAGAGTAGGTTATGTATTTTGTTGATTTTACAAATTGATAATTGCATGACGTACTTAAATGTGATCTTAAGTTTCGAATTTGAGTGAAAACTTTTGCTTAAGCACATTTTGTGGCTTGAGATTACGGGGGAGTATTCAACTTGGAGTGAAAACTTTTGCTTAAGCACGTACTATAAAGCACATTTTGTGGCTTGTGAAAACATGATGGGTGGGCGTCGCGGCCTGATGAGGAAAAAGGTGAATTTTCTTTGCGTAGTTTAATACATATTACGGGAGAGTATTCAACTTGAATGTTGTTTATTGAAGAAAACCCAAAACAACTTGCGCCTTGATTTCTTTGCTTGCTATTGGTGCAGATTTAACATGTTCGTTTTCGGTTTTTTATGGTCGAATCAAGAAGGATTAAGTGTTTTCTCAATTATTTGATTGGCAGGCCGGACAAGATGTCATTTGTGACCTTCATGCTTCAACTCGGTTCCTCAACCTGGCTAACCATAGTTTATGGTACCTGTTTTTTGCTTTATAGTGAAGCTCCTGTGGTATTTGCTTTGTAGTGAAACTTCCGTTGCAACGCACGGGCAATTATCCTAGTTATACTTACTTTTAAGCGCTCTCCGGCAGCACCCGACGGGGCGCATCCATCATGGTTATGGTCATTCGATAAGATATGAAAGAAGTAAAATCGCCCTTCCACGAAAAACAGTATTCTGTCCATGATCTTTTCGAACAAAATCAATCAATAGGCGATAACGTGCACCATCGACCTTACCCATATCTTTGACTTACCCTCTGGGACACGAGGCCTGCTTTCATTTGACCGTCCGACCACTCAAAGCAGCTGGATTGGCTTCCCTTCACTGTGTGATTCTCGTGCATTGACCTGGAGCTAGCTGACGCGTATTATCACCTTTTCTGCTCTTTGAAAGTTGGAACACTCCAACCCACACACTGATCATATAGTACCTTTTTTTTTTTGCGAGATTGATAATGTACTTATATGTAACTGGTAGAAGATGCATAGCACGTGGTTTCTCATGATCAAACTGCTATCACTAGTGGAAAACGGGCCTTCGGTCGGGACTATCCCGGCCTGCCTCTGTGCCGGCACTAAAGGCCCGGCCACGTCGCCCCAATTCTCAATGCCTCCCTCGAGGCTTTAGTCCCGGCCCGTAAGGAGCCTTTAGTCCCGGTTCGTGTCCCAAACCGGGACTAAATGGCTACGTGGTGGGCAGTGGTGGTGGCAACCGTTCGTATCCCCCTTTAGTCCCGGTTGGTGGCTCAACCCGGGACTAAAGACCTAACACGTGGCCTGCCGTAGTGGTGGCAACCGTTGGTATACCTCTTTAGTCCCGGTTGGTGGCTCAACCCGGGACTAAAGGCCCAAACGGTTTGCATCCTGTGTCGTTTCGGGCGATGAAAAGCACGAACTGAAGCAGAGTCGCCATTTCTCTGTTTCTTCTTCTCTCTCGCTCTCCCTCTCTGTTATTCTCCTCTCTTCTTCTCTTCTCTTCTTCCACCATGCCAACTCGCTTTGAAAAGGTGCTCGCACATGGCACGACCATGCTCGATGTCGTGTACACGAACGAGAGCAGGGAGGTGCCGTTTTTTCTTGAACAGTTGAAGGAACGATGGCTTGACGCCGCAATGGATCATGAGAAGTTCTTGGGGCTTGATCTGGAGTACACGGCCGATCAACGCGGTGTTGCCGTCATCCAACTATGCTTCGCACACCATGTCTTGATCTTCCAATGGGCGAGGTAAGTTTTGAGGATTTCTTTGATCCAAGATAATGACATTGTAAGTTTATTTGTTTCAATCATAGTTGGTTCCCTTCAAATAGTTGTAGTGAAACAATTTTGATTAGTTGAAGGGGAACACAATCTAATTGGAATATGACATATATATATATATAATTAATTGATCACAATATAATTTGTTTCTGTTGCAGTAGTGACAAGCATTGTCCAGAACTCTTCCTTCGCAGCGGCATCACTTTTGCTACCGTTGACATAAGGAATGACAAGTTGAAGATGAGGTACAACTTCGGTATTGAGATACCAACTGGTTGCCTCATTGATCTCCAAACGGTATTCAGGCTTCGACATGTCAGGACTTCGATGGCTCATATGGCAGTTGCCTTGATCAACGAGGAATATGGTGATATGAAGACCAGTTTCCCAAAGTCTCAGCACAAACTTTGGGAGAAGGCCCCACTTGATCGTATCAACATTGAGTATGCAGCAAAAGATGCATACGTTTCATACGAGTTGTATCGCAAGATTCGAGTCGTCAACTATGGCCAGCGTCACGTCGAGGAAGGGGGACATCTGATTCAGACGATTCAGACAAGTAGTGTTCTCAACGTCGAACACTTGTATATATATCTATGGTAGCTATTATTATGTACTGTTTGGACTAGTATCATGTACTGCTTGGACCAATTTATATATGTCTAGTTTCTGTTTGTGCCATTATAGTTTCCAAATTTGAATGGTTTAGCCCTTTCTAACTTCATTTGCTACTTTTGAATGGTTTAGCCCTTTCTAACTTCATGGTATCATGCATTTCGACCACATATATATACAAAAAGTCTTCAGTTCAAATAAGTTCAAAAAATGAAATCCCTTTTGTAACAGATCTGTTTTTGATTAAAACAGTCATTTAAAAATGAAAGACCATTAGTCCCACGTGGCGTGCAGCGGAACCACGTGGCGTGCCGCGGAACCACTTTTGTTGTGGGGGTCGCTTTTCCTTCTTCTCCTTGTGCTAGATATTTGTTATGCATTAGGAAAGAAGGAATAGCGACCATCATCGACGGTCAAAAAATCAGGAGAGGGAGTGTCCACCATACATGAGAGAAGAAGAATACCGACTGTAGTTGTGGGGGTTGCTTCTCCTTGTTCTCTTTGTGCTAGATATTTGTTATGCACTAGGGGAAGAAGGAGTAGCGACCATCATCGACGGTCGAAAAATCAGGTGAGGGAGTGTCCACCATACATGAGAGAAGAAGAATGTCGACTGTTGCTGTGGGGGGTCGTTTCTCCTTCTTCTCCTTGTGCTAGATATTGGTTATGCACTAGGGGAAGTAGGAGTAGCGACCATCATCGACGGTTGAAAAATCAGGTGAGCTAGTGTCCACCATATATGAGAGAAGAAGAATGTCGTCTCTTATTGTGGGGGTCACTTCTACTTCCAAAGAGATTGTCCATTTTGTACACGAAGTACATCAGTTTTTCACGTAACCCTCTCAACTTTCTCGCACATGCTATGTGGGTGAAATGATGATAGCATGCCAACTTTCAACATTTTCAGAGTTCATTTGTAGTGTTTTTCAATTTCAGGGTCAACTAGCTCAAAAAAATAATAAGTAAATGCACGAAGAATACCAAATGAAGTCAGAAATTGTTGAAATTTTGTGATGTGCCTTTGAATGGTGCATTTTGAACACACAAAAAGTATGGAGTTCAAATAAGTTCAAAAAAATGAAATCCCTTTGTAAGAGATGAGTTCTCGTTCGAAACGCTGATACTTCGAGAGAGATTGTCCGTTTTGTACACGAAGTGCATCCAGTTTTTGTCGTAGTCATCTCAACTTTTTAACACATGCTATGTGGATGAAATGATGATAGCATGTCAACTTTCAACATTTTCAGAGTTCATTTGTAGTGCTTTTCAATTTCAGGGTCAACTAGCTCAAAAAAATAAAGTAAATGCACGAAGAATACCAAATGAAGTCAGAAATTGTTGAAATTTTGTGATGTGCCTTTGAATGGTGCATTTTGAACACACAAAAAGTATGGAGTTCAAATAAGTTCAAAAAATGAAATCCCTTTGTAAGAGATGAGTTCTCGTTCGAAACCTTCATACTTTGAGAGAGATTGTCCGTTTTGTACACGAAGTGCATCCATTTTTTGTCGTAGCCCTCTCAACTTTTTAACACATGCTATATGGGTGAAATGATGATATCATGCCAACTTTCAACATTTTCAGAGTTCATTTGTAGTGCTTTTCAATTTCAGGGTCAACTAGCTAAAAAAAATAAGTAAATGCACGAAGAATACCAAATGAAGTCAGAAATTGTTGAAATTTTGTGTTGTGCCTTTCAATGGTGCATTCTGAACACACAAAAAGTATGAAGTTCAAATAAGTTCAAAAAATTGAAATTCCTTTGTAAGAGATGAGTTCTCGTTCGAAACCCTGACACTTCGAGAGAGATTGTCCGTTTTGTACACGAAGTGCATCCAGTTTTTGTCGTAGCCCTCTCAACTTTTTAACACATGCTATGTGGGTGAAATGATGATAGCATGCCAACTTTCAACATTTTCATAGTTCATTTGTAGTGCTTTTCAATTTCAGGGTCAACTAGCTCAAAAAAAAAGTTAATAGTTTGGATAGTAAAAATAATTACTTTTAAAAATTGAAAATAGTTTTGCATTATTTATTCAATTTCAAACACTTTTCATTATCATAGTTTTGTCAAATTCTCAAATATGCAAAAAGAATTTTAATAAACATAGTTTTTAATTGAAAATAGCAAAATAGTTAATAGTTTGGATAGTCAAAATAATTACTTTTGAAAATAGAAAATAGTTTTGCATTATTTATTCAATTTCAAACACTTTTCATTATCATAGTTTTGTCAAATTCTCAAATATGCAAAAAGAATTTTAATAAACATAGTTTTTAATTGAAAATAACAAAATAGTTAATAGTTTGGATAATCAAAATAATTACTTTTGAAAATAGAAAATAGTTTTGAATTATTTATTCAATTTCAAACACCTTTCATTATCATAGTTTTGTCAAATTCTCAAATATGCAAAAAGAATTTTAATAAACATAGTTTTTAATTGAAAATAACAAAATAGTTAATAGTTTGGATAGTCAAAATATACTTTTGAAAATAGAAAATAGTTTTGAATTATTTATTCAATTTCAAACACTTTTCATTATCATAGTTTTGTCAAATTCTCAAATATGCAAAAAGAATTTTTAATAAACATAGTTTTTAATTGAAAATAACAAAATAGATAATAGTTTGGATAGTCAAAATAATTAATGTTGAAAATAGAAAATAGTTTTAAATTATTTATTCAATTTCAAACACTTTTCATTATCATAGTTTTGTCAAATTCTCAAATATGCAAAAAGAATTTTTAATAAACATAGTTTTTAATTGAAAATAACAAAATAGATAATAGTTTGGATAGTCAAAATAATTAATTTTGAAAATAGAAAAAAATTGAAACTATATGAGAATTCATAGAGAAAATTCAATCTAAATTCAAAGTGAACTCACTTTGAATTCAGATTGAATTTTCTCCATAATTTCGAATATAGTTTCAATTTTCAGTGAGTTTAGGCCCGTAAGCCTGCTTTAGAGAGGAGCTCGATGGAGTAGCTGC
The DNA here is from genome assembly GCF_904849725.1 of Hordeum vulgare subsp. vulgare. Taxonomy (NCBI): domain Eukaryota; kingdom Viridiplantae; phylum Streptophyta; class Magnoliopsida; order Poales; family Poaceae; genus Hordeum; species Hordeum vulgare. The sequence goes on from NC_058524.1 coordinate 24,155,573, forward strand.
GACGGGGCTTATAAACAAGTGTTAGTCCCCTCGCTGGGCGAGGTGGGACTAAACTTATCGTGCAGCTGAGGAGGGGCTTTAGTCCCGGGTGGAGCCACGCCCCGGGACTAAAGACCCCCTTTAGTCCCGGCTGGAGCCACGCACCGGGACTAAAGACCCCCTGCTTCCCGCCTTCTGGTGTGCCCGAAAAAGGGCCTTTAGTCCCGGATCGTGGCTCCACCCGGGACTAAAGGGTGTCTTTAGTCCCGGTTCAAGCCACGCACCGGGACTAAAGATCCACCTATATAAGCGGGACTTCGAAAAATTCCAACCCAAATCGTCCATTTATCTTCTTCTTCCTCTCGTTCTCCTGCCCGGCGCGGCACAACGACGAACTCGACGACGCCGTTAGGCTGCCCGCCGTCCTGCTCGCCGCCGCCTGCCGTCCTCCTCGCCGTCGCCGTCGTCCTCGCCGCGCGCCGCCCTCCTCGCCGCGCGCCGCCCTCCTCCTCGCCGCGCGCCGTCGACACCTCCGGCCGGTAAGCCCCCTGCCCCCTCCCCCCCAACTCTCCGGCCAGTAGAAGAAAAGAAGAAAAAGGAGAAGAAAAGAAGAAAAAGGAGAAGAAAGGAAGAAAAAGGGAAGAAAAGAAGAAAAAGATTTTTTTGTCATTTAATTCCTATTGTTATTAGGTTTGTGCTAGATTATTAGGGTTAGTAATATTTAGAATTAGGAAAAAGGAAAATAAGAAGAGGAGGAGAAGAAAAGAAGAAAAAGGAGAATAAGAAGAGGAGGAGAGGAAAAGAAGAGGAAAAATAGAAGAAGAGGAGAAGTAGAAGAAGAGAAAAAATTAGAAGAGGAGGAGAGGAGAAGTAGAAGAAGAGAAGAGGACAAGTAGTAGAAGAAGAGGAGAAGTAGAAGTAGAAGAAGAAGTAGAAAAAGAGGAGAAATAGAAGAAGAGGAAAAATTAGTTTAGGGTTATAAGAAGAAGAAATATTGTATAGTGTATATGCACCAAGTTAAGGTACCCTATACCACCTTTCAAAAATATTTATCTAAAGAGAGTCTACACATTATGAGATTAGCATGGGCTCATATATTTCATTTTGGTAATTATATTGTATTTTCTAAAATATTTAGGATAATTATAATTTATTGGTATTTATCTAATATAATTTACTTCATCCATATATGTATAAAACAAAATTTTGCTCTCTATACATGACACATAGGCAAAATTGATGAGGTGTCGTCCAGTCACCTCCACACATATGTTTATGGTCTTATATTTGATGATGGTAGCATTGAAATATGATTATAAATAATTATACACATCTTAATGATCATTTTGTGCAATACGATCATGACCTAATGGACGTAAAAGGTCATAACGTTATGGGTTTTGGACCCTCTTAGACTTGCCATGACTAATTTTAGAATTTTGGTCATGGATCAATGACCAATTATACCACCGTCATTTTTGGGGGTCATAATAGAGCGCTTTTCTTGTAGTGGTCGGTGAGACCACGCGAGGTTACAGAGGATTGTAGGGAGGGCCGGGTACCACTGATGTGGATTGTGGAGGTGGGCGGCGGACGATAAAGGTTGGGTGCACATGAAAGAAAAATAAAGCATATGGGAGGAGACATGTTTTGAGGAGAATGGATCTTTTCATCTCAAATTTGTGCAAAAAGTGACAACTTTGAGGAGCAACTCGTCCTCAATGGTTTGAGGGACGGGCTAGAATGAACTTAACTTGTCAACCAATTTTTCTTAGGGAGTTAAAAGAGATTCGTGGGAAGGGCTTGAAATGCTTATTTTCTTTCCTTTCCTATTTGTAGACGACTTGTTTCAACGTCAATGCTCAATGATTATCAATTATTAATAACATATGGTTTTTCATTCCTTGAGGGAGAGGACATGTAATTATCCTGCTTTTCGAGAGAAAAAGAGATGCTCTAGTGCTTGAAAACAAATTGCTTGTCAAATATTGTTAAAGCTTGATACTGCCTATTTGAAAATGGTAAAATAGATATATTAGCAAACAATGTAGAAATATATTTATATTACAGCATCATATTTATTTACCACATGTCATATGTGGTAAGACAACACAAACTTTTAAAGACACTAGTTTGGTATGCTTGAAATACACCTTTGGTACCAAATATAAATATATCATATCATTTTCATTGCATGAACTTGAAGGTTCACCAAATGTGCGCATGTGGTATGTGATTTACTAGTGTGGACGCATGCTGCATCGCTCGAGTGGCGGTATATGCTCTAAATTCCTCTCACCTTCTCCTGGAGAAAGCGATGCACTGGTTGTGAGTCGCCTTAGCAAAGCCACTTTGTTTTGTTCTCACCATTTTGTTCGCATCCTTTTGTCCTTATGTTACAAGGGATGGCTCTCGATGCATCTCTTGCGGTTGCGGGGAGTGGGAGGGCAGTATCATCGGTGACTACTGCAAGCACGATTTCGACACTTGGGATGGTGGCATCAAAAAAATTTTGTGATGAGGTTTGGACGCTCTTTATGAGGAGGTTGAGGTTCACTGCCTATTTCATGGGCGCCGAGCATTATTGTAGGGCCCCGGAGTTGAGGGAATCCTCTGTTTCATTGTTTCATTTTCATCCTTGTTAGTCTTTTGTTTCAAGGAGAACTGGCCAGTCACAACCACCACCATAGACCAGGTATGGCCTCGGTTGCGGTGACTCACCAGTGACAACCACCACCATAGACCAGGTAGAAGCCAGGTTTAAACAATGGCTGAAAACCTGCCTATCTAGGAGAAGCACCAAGAATACGACGTTTAGTTGGAGATGATATGACCAGCTCTGAAGATTCACCAACGTGTTATGGTCATGTGAGCTGAGTGTCAAAGCAATAGATGTCATCTGAGGAGTGACACACACACGCCCATTTAGGCCTTGTTCGGTTGACAGGGATATAGAAGGGGTTTAACAGGGATTGAGATGGATATAAACCCCTACAAGTCAAAACTCACCCCAATCCCCTTCAATCCTCTTGAGAAGAGGTGTAACCGAGCAAGACCTCAAGGTCGTTGAGAGCTGCTTTTGATTGCAGTACCAACCAAAGAACATCATGACGACGAAGAGTAAACGGGGGGCTACTTTGTCCACTGAGTAACGATCATCTCATTCCCGATGTCTCACATTTCTAGTGAACTTTGATCTTTTTTTCACATCCATTTTCGTTCTTGTCTGATTTGTATGGGTAACAATGCTTGCTATGCTACTTGGCTAAAGACGAGTGGTATATATAACACATAACTACCTAGAGAGCACACAAGGAGAGTCTAGAGGTGCACAACGACATTATGGGAAGGGATGTAGGCGGACATCCGCATAAGCACACATAAGCATAATATTAATTTAAGTTAAGCTAAATTTGTTCGAAAAATTGTAAGTTTTATAACCAACTTTAGATATTTTGGTTTGAAAACGGGGCAGATCCGGTGTTTCTCTACCTCCGGAATTGTGGGCCTGCGTAGCTGAATGTACTTTTATTTCAAGCCATAGCTAGTAGTGTAAATGGCCGAGATAGGAGCTTGGGGGCATAAATAAGATTACATTAGTATTGCTTGTTAAGAACGAGTTTATGAGCTGTGTACATATTCTTGTTTACTTGATAGTTGGTCAAGGCAAATCGAGCGCACGATCCCAAACGAATCCCCATTCATCCGGATTTTGACCATTTGAGGTAGAAAAACACATAGCGTACGTCAGATAGAGGCCGGACAAAGTCGTTTCAGCCAAGGCTGCTACCCCATTTTTTTACCCATTTCACCATATCTCCGCCTTGTCCGTGCTCTCCCGCCTCGCCCGTGCAGGAGGACCAGAACTCTTCCCCACCACTGCAGATAACCCCGTCCATCCACTCTACACAGCAGCGCTGCTGCTTCGCATCCATCCAGCCAGCAGATCAACGCCCCTTCTTTGCATCCATCCAACTAGCAGATCAGTGTTGTTACAGCCCGCGTCCTCCGGCCACCGTCCGTCCACTGTCTGCGTTCCCTCCTACCGCTTCCGCTGCTTCTCCGTCCGTCTCCAGGCTGCTCCTCCGTCCGCCGCCCAGTGCTCCTCCGGCCCTGTCCGCCGACCGCCGCGCATCGCTGGCTGCTCCTCTGGTCGTGCCCCGCACTCCTGCAGCCGACGAGCTCGAGGGACCCGCCGAGGAGCTCGCCGCGGTGGAGCCGGCGGCCACGCGGCCCTGCCGACGCTCTTCGTCGGGGGCGCTCCGGCGGCCTGCTCCTCCGCGCCGCGCTCCGACAAAAAGGAAGAGACAGAAAAAGGAAGAGAGAGAGAGAGAGAGAGTGATGGGTGGTAGGTGGTGGATGACCTCGCTGTGCATCCCTAGAGTCTAGGCCTGTGGCTCACATGACTGACATTCATGGCAGACAAGTCACTATAAGAGCATTTTGAACGGTCTGTATGTTCAATCGTTGGTATAAATGTCTATGTCAACAGCCAACATCATATTATACAAGCTCTTTAATGGAGTGTATGTTAACCGTATGTAAAATAACTAAGCGGGTTCACTAAATGTTGAAGAAATAATCATGCTTACCTTGGAGCTTGTGCCAGAACCGTTGTTTCAAGTTCATACGATTTCATTCTTTCTTCTTTTATTATGTGACATGTCATCAAAATTGTATATGTGGCAATTTTATCGACGATGATCATACGACTATTGAAGATGCCCTAACTAGGACAAAATCAATATTTTGACCTTGACAGAAAACCATATAACAAAATGAACTCGAAGCAAAATTATTTCACAATTTGGTTTTTTTAACAGGGTAATAGCTCGTGATGTATTTTCCCCCACATAAAAACGTCGAACCAGCTCATGTTGCTGCCTTGACCCTACTCGATAATGTAGCAGGCTAGAAATGTCGAGATAGTTTGCGTTTTTAAAAACGCCAACACCATGAGTGTTGGTGTTTCCCTCCTGCTTTGCGTGCCTGCAACTTGAGAGCAGCACGGCATGCATGCCACTAGTGGTGCTTGCCTACGTGAATTGGCGCGTCAGACCACTGCATGATCGATATATGAGGCCCTGTTTGGTTTTAAATAAATCATTAATTTATAAATTGAAAAGTGTAAAAAGTGACTTATTTTATCAAATAGACCTAACTTATAAGTCACCCCAACTTATAAGTCATAAGTTGCTTCATCTCAACTTAAAACTTATAAGTCATCCACTTTTACATTAAAGGTGACTTATAAGTCAGATGACACCAAACAAGCATGACTTATAAGTCACTGGTTTTAAGTCACCTGACTTATGATAAAAGACGACATGACAAGGCCATGCTGCTAGTATGTTTAGCAGCCACTGATGGCTTGCTTTTGAACTATTTCCCGATTAATTAACGACATAGCAGCATGCATGCATGCACCATGCATGTGGTGTGCTATGGTTTTTTGTCAAGAACAAAACAATGATTTTGTCCGTGTAACTATATAGCACCGCAGCCAATTATAGCCGCTCTATTGTTTAGACGTGCATGCCAGCTGCTCTTCTTTTTCTACCTTCTCTCATGGCTGCGTTCTGATGGTTGTAGTGATTAATTTCAGAATTGAAATTCTCCATCAGATCTGAAGTATAAGCCCAAAGTTCATAATAATATAATAAAAAGACATAGAGTGACTAATTCGATGGACTTGTATGAACGCTGCTAGCTGGAAGAACCCTCCCCTCACCCACGTCGCCGCCCGCGTGGCGACCGGGGGAAGACCCCCCCCCCCCCAACACCTACCCGCGTCGCCCCCTGCGCGGCGAACGAGGGGGAACCCTAAGCAAAGCACGAACAGAGCATCCGACGACGGGACCATTCCGTCCTCTCGATGGCTGGTGTTGGCTGTTGGAAATATGTCCTAGAGGCAATAATAATTAGTTATTATTATATTTCTTTGTTCATGATAATCGTTTATTATCCATGCTATAATTGTATTGATTGGAAACACAATACTTGTGTGGATACATAGACAAAACACTGTCCCTAGTAAGCCTCTAGTTGACTAGCTCGTTGATCAAAGATGGTCAAGGTTTCCTGGCCATAGGCAAGTGTTGTTACTTGATAACGGGATCACATCATTAGGAGAATCATGTGATGGACTAGACCCAAACTAATAGACGTAGCATGTTGATCGTGTCATTTTATTGCTACTGTTTTCTGCGTGTCAAGTATTTGTTCCTATGACCATGAGATCATATAACTCACTAACACCGGAGGAATGCTTTGTGTGTATCAAACGTCGCAACGTAACTGGGTGACTATAAAGATGCTCTACAGGTATCTCCAAAGGTGTTCGTTGAATTAGTATGGATCAAGACTGGGATTTGTCACTCCGTATGACGGAGAGGTATCTCGGGGCCCACTCGGTAATACAACATCACACGCAAGCCTTGCAAGCAATGTGACTTAGTGTAAGTTGCGGGATCTTGTATTACGAAACGAGTACAGAGACTTGCCGGTAAACGAGATTGAAATAGGTATGCGGATACTGACGATTGAATCTCAGGCAAGTAACATACCGAAGGACAAAGGGAATGACATACGGGATTATATGAATCCTTGGCACTGAGGTTCAAAGGATAAGATCTTCGTAGAATATGTAGGATCCAATATGGGAATCCAGGTCCTGCTATTGGATATTGACCGAGGAGTCTCTCGGGTCATGTCTACATAGTTCTCGAACCCGCAGGGTCTGCACACTTAAGGTTCGACATTGTTTGATGTGTATTTGAGTTATATGGTTGGTTACCGAATGTTGTTCGGAGTCCTGGATGAGATCACGGGCGTCACGAGGGTTTTCGGAATGGTCCGGAAACGAAGATTGATATATAGGATGACCTCATTTGGTTACCGGAAGGTTTTCGTGCATTACCGGAAAAGTTTCGGGCTCATCGGTAATGTACTGGGAGTGCCGGGGACCATCAGGAGGGGTGTCACGCCCCAAGGGGTCTCATGGGCTATGGGAAGAGATAAACCAGCCCCTAGTGGGCTGGAATAAGTTTCCACTAAGGCCCATAAGGTTTGAGAAGGAAAAAACACAAGGTGGAAAGAGTTTCCAAGTAGGAAGGTGGAATCCTACTCCAAGTAGGATTGGAGTAGGACTCCTCCACCTCCAATTTTGGCCAAACCTTTAGGTTTTGAGGCTGCCTCCTCCCCTCCCTCCCTCCTATATATAGTGGGGTTTTATGGCTGATTTGACACAACTTTTGCCATGGCAGCCCGACCACATACCTCCACGGTTTTACCTCTAGATCGCGTGTCTGCGGAGCTTGGGCGGAGCCTTGCTGAGATTAGATCACCACCAACCTCCGGAGCACCGTCACGCTGCCGGAGAACTCATCTACCTCTCTGTCTATCTTGCTGGATCAAGAAGGCCGAGATCATCGTCGAGCTGTACGTGTGCTGAACGCGGAGGTGCCGTCCGTTCGGCACTAGATCGGAGCAGATCGTGGGACGGATCGCGGGACGGTTCGTGGGATGGTTCCCGGGGCGGATCGACGGACGTGAGGACGTTCCACTACATCAACCGCGTTCACTAACGCTTTTGCTGTGCGATCTACAAGGATACGTAGATCGGAAATCCCCTCTCGTAGATGGACATCACCATGATAGGTCTTCGTGCGCGTAGGAAATTTTTTGTTTCCCATGCGACGTTCCCCAACAGTGGCATCATGAGCTAGGTTCATGCGTAGATGTAATCTCGAGTAGAACACAAAAGTTTTTGTGGGCGGTGATGTGCGTTTTGCTGCCCTCCTTAGTCTTTTCTTGATTCCGCGGTATTGTTGAATCGAAGCGGCTCGGACCGACATTACTCGTACGCCTACGAGAGACTGGTTTCATCGCTACGAGTAACTCCGTTGCTCAAAGATGACCGGCGAGTGTCGGTTTCTCCAACTTTAGTTGAATCGGATTTGACCGAGGAGGTCCTTGGATGAGGTTAAATAGCAATTCATATATCTCCGTTGTGGTGTTTGTGTAAGTAAGATGCGATCCTACTAGATACCCATGGTCACCACGTAAAACATGCAACAACAATTAGAGGACGTCTAACTTGTTTTTGCAGGGTATGCTTGTGATGTGATATGGCCAACGATGTGATGTAATATATTGGATGTATGAGATGATCATGTTGTAATAGTTAATATCGACTTGCAGGTCGATGGTACGGCAACCGGCAGGAGCCATAGGGTTGTCTTTAAACTAACGTTTGTGCTTGCAGATGCGTTTACTATATTGCTAGGACGTAGCTTTAGTAGTAATAGCATGAGTAGCATGACAACCCCGATGGCGACACGTTGATGGAGATCATGATGATGGAGATCATGGTGTGACGCCGGTGACAAGAAGATCGTGACGGTGCTTTGGTGATGGAGATCAAGAAGCACATGATGATGGCCATATCATGTCACTTATGAATTGCATGTGATGTTAATCCTTTATGCACCTTATCTTGCTTAGAACGACGGTAGCATTATGAGGTGATCTCTCACTAAAATCTCAAGACGAAATTGTGTTCTCCCCGACTGTGCACCGTCGTGACAGTTCTTCGTTTCGAGACACCACGTGATGATCGGGTGTGATAGACTCAACGTTCACATACAACGGGTGCAAAACAGTTGCACACGCGGAACACTTGGGTTAAGCTTGACGAGCCTAGCATGTGCAGACATGGCCTCGGAACACATGAGACCGAAAGGTCGAGCATGAATCGTATAGTTGATATGATTAGCATAGAGATGCTTACCACTGAAACTATTCTCGACTCACGTGATGATCGGACTTGAGATAGTGGATTTGGATCATGTACCACTCAATTGACTAGAGAGATGTACTTTTTGAGTGGGAGTTCTTAAGTAATATGATTAATTGAACTAATTGTCATGAACATAGTCTAATGGTCTTTGCGAATTACGATGTAGCTTGCGCTATAGCTCTATTGTTTTTATATGTTCCTAGAGAAAATTTAGTTGAAAGTTGATAGTAGCAAACTTTGCAGACTGAGTCTGTAGAACTGAGGATTGTCCTCGTTGCTGCGCAGAAGGCTTATGTCCTTAATGCACCACTCGGTGTGTTGCACCTCGAGCGTCGTCTGTAGATGTTGTAAACATCCGACATACACGTTTCTGATGACTACACGATAGTTCAGTACAAAATACTTAATGGCTTAGAAGCAAGGCTCCGAAGACGTTTTGAAACGTCACGGAACATGAGAGATGTTCTAAAGATATGAAATTGTGATTTCATGCTTGTGCCCTTGTTAAGAGGTATGAGACCTCTGACAAGATTCTTTGTCCACGAAGTAAAGGAGAAAAGCTCAATCGTTGAGCGTGTGCTCAGATTATCTGAGTACGACAATCGCTTGAATCAAGTGGGAGTTGATCTTCGAGATAAGATAGTGATGGTTCTCCAAAGTCACTGCCACCAAGTTGTGACAGCTTCGTGATGAACTATAACATATCAAGGATAGATACAATGATCCTTGAGTGATTCGCGATGTTTGACACTGCGAAAGTAGAAATCAAGAAGGAGCATCAATAGTTGATGGTTAGTAAAACCACTAAGTTTCGATAAAGGCAAGGGCTAGATGGGATACTTCGTGAAACGGCAAAGCAGTTGCTGCACTAATGAAGAGACCCCAGATTAAACCCAAGCCCGAGACTAAGTGCTTCTGTTATGAGGGGAACGGTCACTGAGGCGGAGAAACTCTAGATACTTGGTAGATAAGAAGGCTGGCAAAAGTCAAAAGAAGTATATTTGATATACATGATGTTGATGTGTACTTTACTAGTACTCATAGTAGCGCGAGGGTATTGGATACCGGTTCAGTTGCTAAGTGATTGGTAACACGAAATGAAAGCTACAGAATAAACAGAGACTAGCTAAAGGCGGGGTGACGATACGTGTTGGAAGTGTTTCCAAGGTTGATATGATCAAACGTCGCACGCTTCCTCTATAATCGGGATTGGTGGTGAAACCAAAATAATTGTTATTTGGTGTTTGCGTTGAGCATGAACATGATTGGATCGTGTTTGTTGCAATACGATTATTCATTTAAAAGAATCATAGTTATTCTATTTGCTTGAATAATTACCCTCAATGGTTTATTGAATCTCGATCGTAGTGTTACACATGTTCATAATATTTAGTGCCAAAAGATAAAATGTAATAATGATAGTACCACTTAGTTGTGGCACTGCCACTTGAGTCATGTTGGTGTAAAATGCATGAAGAAGCTCCATGCTGATGGATCGTTTGGACTCACTTGATTTTGAATCACTTGAGACATGCAAAACATGCCACATGAAACAAGTAGAGTAACTTGTTGGGAGTAATGCATTTTTGATGTGTGCAGTCCAATAAGTGTTAAGGCACGCAGTGGATATCATTATGTTCTTACTTCACTGACGATTTGAGTAGATACAAGAGTAGTTACTTGATGAATCACAAGTCTGAAATGTTGAAAAGTTCAAAGCTATTTTAGAGTGAAGATCGCCATGACAAGAGGATAAACAGTCTATGATATGATCATAGAGATGAATATCTGAGTTACGAGTTTTGGTACGCAGTTAAGACAATGTGGAAATTGTTTCGCAGTTCATGCCACCTCGAACATCATAGTGTGATGATGTGTCTGAACGTCTTAGCCATGCCCTATTTGATATGGTGCATACTATGATGTCTCTTATCGAATTACCACTATCATTTATGGGTTATGCATTAGAGACAACCGCATTCACTTTAAATAGGGCACCGCGTATTTCCGTTGAGATGACACATTATAGACTAAGGTTTAGAGAAATCTAAGTTGTCGTTTCTTGAAAGTTTGGAGCTGCGATGCTTATGTGAAAAAGTTTCAGTCTGATAAGCTCGAACCCAAAGCGGATAAATGCATCTTCATAAGATATCCAAAACAGTTGGATACATTTCCTATCTCAGATCCGGAAGCAATGTGCTTGTTTCTAGAAACAGGTTCTTTCTTGAGGAAAGGTTTCTCTCGAAAGACTTGAGTGGGAGGGTGATAGAACTTGATGAGGTTATTGAACCATCACTTCGACTAGTGTGTAGCAGGGCACAGGAACTTGTTCCTGTGGCACCTACACCAATTGAAGTGGAAGCTGATGATGGTGATCGTTGAGCTTCGGATCAAGTTACTACAAACCTCCTAGGTCGACAAGGTCGCGTACTACTACAGAGTGGTATGGTAACCCTGTCTTGGAGGTCATGTTGTTGAGCAACAGTGAACCTACGAGTTATGAAGAAATCAATGGTGGGCCCGGATTCCGACAAATGGCTGGAGGCCATGAAATCCGAGAGAGGATCCATGTATGAAAAAAAAGTGTAGACTTTGGAAGAACTACTTGATGGTCATAGGACTATTGAGTAAAGATGGATCTTTAAAAGGAAGACAGACGATGATGGTGATAAGTCACTATTAAGAAAAGCTCGACTTGTCGCAAAGATGTTTCCGACAAGATGAAACAGTTGACTATGATGAGACTTTCTCACTCTTAGCGATGCTAAAAGCCTGTTAGAATTATGTTAGTAATTGCTGCATTATTTATGAAATATTGCACATAGGATGTCAAAACATTGTTTCCTCGACAGTTTCCTTGAGCAAACATTGTATGTGATACAACCAGGAGGTTTTGTCGATCCTAAAGATACTAGCAAGTATGCAAGCTCCAGCGATCCTTCAATGGACTGGTGGAAGCATCTCGGAGTTGGAATATACACTTTGATGAGATGATCAAAGATTTTTGGTTTGTACAAGGTTTATGAGAAACTTGTATTTCCAAAGAAGTGAGTGGGAGCACTATAGAATTTCTGATAAGAATATGTGGTTGACATATTGTGGATCAGAAGTAATGTAGAATTTCTGTAAAGCATACAAGGTTGTTTGAAAGGAGTACCTGGATTGCGCTACTTGAACGTTGAGCATCAAAGATCTATGGAGATAGATCGAAAGCGCTTAATAGAAGTTTCAACAAGATGCATGCCTTGACAAGTTTTTGAAGGAGTTCTAAATAGATCAGCAAATAAGGAGTTCTTGGTTGCGTTGTGAGGTGTGAATTTGAGTAAGACTCAAAACCCGACCCCGACAGAATAAAGAGAATAGACGAAGGTTGTCTTCTATGCCTTGGCCGTAGAATCTGAAGTATGCCATGCTGGGTACCGCACCTGATGTGTGCCTTGACTCAAAGTCTGTTGAGAGGTACAGAGAGTGATCCATGATTGAATCACTAGCAGCGGTCAAAATTTATCCTTAGTAACTGATGGACTAAGGAATTTTTCTCGATTATGGAGGTGGTTAAAGAGTTCGTCGTAAAGGGTTACGTCGATGCAAGCTTTGACACTAATCCGAATAACTATGAGTAGTGAAACGGATTCGTATAGTAGAGTAGATGTTTCGAGTATTTCCGAATAGCACATAGTAGCAGCATCTATAAGATGACATAAAGATTTGTAAAGAACACACGAATCTGAAAGTTTCAGAACCGTTGACTAAAACCTCTCGCACGAGCAAGACGTGATCAGACCCCAGAACTATATGGGTGTTGGATTCGTTGAAATCACATGGTGATGTGAACTAGATTATTGACTCTAGTGCAAGTGGGAGACTGTTGGAAATATGCCCTAGAGGCAATTATAATTAGTTACTATTATATTTCTTTGTTCATGATAATCGTTTATTATCCATGCTATAATTGTATTGATTGGAAACACAATACTTGTGTGGATACATAGACAAAACACTGTCCCTAGTAAGCCTCTAGTTAACTAGCTCGTTGATCAAAGATGGTCAAGGTTTCCTGGTCATAGGCAAGTGTTGTTACTTGATAACGGGATCACATCATTAGGAGAGTCATGTGATGGACTAGACCCAAACTAATAGACGTAGCATGTTGATCGTGTCATTTTGTTGCTACTGTTTTCTGCGTGTCAAGTATTTGTTCCTATGACCATGAGATCATATAACTCACTGACACCGGAGGAATGCTTTGTGTGTATCAAACGTCGCAACGTAATTGGGTGACTATAAAGATGCTCTACAGGTATCTCCGAAGGTGTTCGTTGAGTTAGTATGGATCAAGACTGGGATTTGTCACTCCGTATGACGGAGAGGTATCTCGGGGCCCACTCGGTAATACAACATCACACACAAGCCTTGCAAGCAATGTGACTTAGTGTAAGTTGCGGGATCTTGTATTACGGAACGAGTAAAGAGACTTGCAGGTAAACGAGATTGAAATAGGTATGCGGATACTGACGATCGAATCTCAGGCAAGTAACATACCGAAGGACAAAAGGAATGACATACGGGATTATATGAATCCTTGGCACTAAGGTTCAAAGGATAAGATCTTCGTAGAATATGTAGGATCCAATATGGGCATCCAGGTCCCGCTATTGGATATTGACCGAGGAGTCTCTCGGGTCATGTCTACATAGTTCTCGAACCCGCATGGTCTGCACACTTAAGGTTCGACGTTGTTTTATGCGTATTTGAGTGATATGGTTGGTTACCGAATGTTGTTCGGAGTCCCGGATGAGATCACAGACGTCACGAGGGTTTCAGGAATGGTCCGGAAACGAAGATTGATATATAGGATGACCTCATTTGGTTACCGGAAGGTTTTCGTGCATTACCGGAAAAGTTTCGGGCTCATCGGTAGTGTACTAGGAGTGCCGGGAGGGGTGCCGGGACCATCAGGAGGGGTGTCATGCCCCAAGGGGTCTCATGGGCTATGGAAAGAGATAAACCAGCCCCTAGTGGGCTGGAATAAGTTCCCACTAAGGCCCATAAGGTTTGAGAAGGAAAAAACACAAGGTGGAAAGAGTTTCCAACTGGGAAGGTGGAATCCTACTCCAAGTAGGATTGGAGTAGGACTCCTCCACCTCCAATTTCGGCCAAACCTTTAGGTTTTGAGGCTGCCTCCTCCCCTCCCTTCCTCCTATATATAGTGGGGTTTTAGGGCTGATTTGAGACAACTTTTGCCACGGCAGCCCGACCACATACCTCCACGGTTTTACCTCTAGATCGCGTTTCTGCGGAGCTCGGGCGGAGCCCTGCTGAGATTAGATCACCACCAACCTCCGGAGCGCCGTCATGCTGCCGGAGAACTCATCTACCTCTCTGTCTCTCTTGCTGGATCAAGAAGGCCGAGATCATCGTCGAGCTGTACGTGTGCTGAACGCGGAGGTGCCGTCCATTCGGCACTAGATCGGAGCGGATCGTGGGACGGTTCGTGGGATGGTTCGCGGGGCGGATCGAGGGATGTGAGTACGTTCCACTACATCAACCGCGTTCACTAATGCTTCTGATGTGCGATCTACAAGGGTACGTAGATCGGAAATCCCCTCTCGTAGATGGACATCACCATGATAGGTCTTCGTGCGCGTAGGAAAATTTTTGTTTCCCATGCGATGTTCCCCAACATTGGCGCGGTGCGACTCCTCTATACTAGGCACGATGCTGGCGTCAGGCGTTGCAGCGCGGCGGCGCACGAGCGCCAGGGTGGTCACCGGTGCTTCTGTTGGGGCTTCGGGCGGCATGGATGGTGGAGGTGCGCGTGAAGGCCGTGGTGGCAGCAGGGATGCCAGATCTACGCAGGCTACTGGAGGTCGCGGTGCCGGGGAGGGCGGTGGGGTGCATGGAGCGCGCCTAGCCACGGCGGCTAGCTGGGCCGGTCAGCGGTGTGGGCCTAGGAGGCCTAGGTTGGCTGCTCCGCCTTGCGGGAGTGGTGGCCAGCGATGGTGGACTCAGCTGTATAGTCTGCGCGTTGGTGTCTGCGTTGGGCAGGGGGGTGCGGTCCTGTAGCACGGCGGCGGTGTGGCAGACATGGTCTTATAGGTGGTGCGGGGCGGCAATGGCGCCCTCCTTCTCTTGGATGTGTGCCGACGGGTGGCTCGGATCTAGTAGGATACATGCCCGGGCGGGCCTGATTAAGGCCCGAGGTGAAACGAAGCATGGGCTTCGGGTATGATAGGTTGGGCCTAGCCCAGGATGTGCTCGCGGGTCTCCTTGCTGGTATGTTGCTCGGTTCGTGGTAGTGTTGCATCCGAAAATCCTACACCTACGTACACATGTGTATGTCTACGTAATGTTTCAACTAATCTTAACATCCTCCCCTGATTTTCACCGGGGTGGGGCCCCCTCCTTTCCCCCAACTCCAATCCTAACCCCCCACGTTGCTTGATATGTAGGTTTATGTAAGCAAATTATGTATGTGTAGCAAAGCTCTGTTGCGTCAGTACGCGGATCGACATCGCTGACCATATGGGCATGACGTCGTGTGAGTCGCTTGCCAAGGGCTTGGAGCTCTCTCATTGACGACCGTCGGAGGTCTTGGAGTCGTGCCCCTCCCAGTGCACCGGGACTGGCTAGGGACGCTGGTGTGGGTGCCTCCTACCGTGGACACGCCTACCCCGACACTAAGAATGATGCCGAGCTATAGGAGAAGATGAATGCCGTCGTTGTTCCTTCCGTGGTTGAGTGCGTTGTGATGTACGCGGCATGTGCTACCTATAGCGATAGGGATGTCTGGGCGGCGGCCGCAGATGGCAGTTCGCATAGTTGCTCTTCGACGGGAACCATTGCAATTGTGGTGGCTATCCTTCCGGGTTGCATGGGCAACTGGAGGTGTTGCAGCTGGTAGCTCGGATGCGCCCTCTCCCTCGGAGGGGCGGCGTCCTGGTCCGGATCAGGGATGCTAGCACTGCTGCGCTCCTGGTCCGGATCAGGGATGCTAGCACTGCTGCTGCGTCGAGGTGACATGGATGAGTTGCGAGTGAAAGCTATGTGATTTGGCACCGACGACGACGACACCGGTAGGTGCCGCGTTCTTCTTGAAGACATCGTCATGGATCTTCCCTCCATGTGAAGGCTTCAGTTGAAGACCTTTCTCCGGTGTGGACTCGACAACGGCGACGCTTTGCGCCGTTTTACCTCTTTGGGCGTTTTCGTGGAGCTTAGGTTTCCTAGGTCATAGCGTGGTGTGTCTCTAGTTCTCCTGGTGTTCTTTGCTTGCAGTAGTCGCTTGTGTCCATTATTTCAGGATCAGCTTTATAAGAGGACTACCTCAACATCTTTTATGGTTCGGCTGCGTATTTATTCAGAGGTTGTTTCAAGAGTGACTAAATGAATATTTAATGGCATATTTGTGTGAAGTACTCCCTTCGTCCACAAATAAGGGTACATATATACCTAGTCAAACTTTCTAAAATTTGACCAACTTTATAGAAAATAGTAGCAACATATATCACATGAAAACGATATATTTGGAAACCTCATGTAAAGACAAATCTTTTGATACTAATTTGATGTCATAAATGCTAGCACTTTTTTTGATAAAGTTAGTCAAAATTTAACTAGTTTGACTGACAGAAAAGAAAAAAATACATTTATTACCGGACGAAGGGAGTAGTACTCTGGGAGAAGACAAAATAAACAAGGAGTTGACAGGTTTGAACACTTCACTATGGCCCTGTTTGGATCCTAGAGTTAGAGTTAGAGTGAGTTAGATTTGAGCCATCTAACCCTCAAAGATCCAAACAGGTGGGTTAGAGTTGGTTAGATGCATCTAACCCGCCCAAAAACTCTAACTCATCGAAGAGGTGTTTTTTTTGGGTTAGAGTAGGTGGGGTGCAGGGAAAGAGAGAGGTCTAAAATAGCGAACTGATTGAGAAAGAGCATTTATTGTCCATCTAACCCTTCATCCAGACACCTTTAAAGTTAAAGTTAGTTCAGGTTAGTTCAAGAGTTAGAATCTAACTCTAACGTTAGAGTATGCAAACAGGGTCTATGTTTTTAAAACTTGGGCGATATGTATTCTGTAGGCCACGACCCATGTCACGTCAGGTTGAGATGACATATCACGAACAGTACCACATGCAGCCCACCACGTTTCGTTTCAAATATTGTTCCTGTACTGGCGTGCATTACTGTTCATATAGTCTGCAAACCACGCATGCATGCGTGAGCAATGTCCATGTCTCGAGAAAGTCCACATAGAACCGAACGGCCTAGATAGAGGGAGCAGAAAAGCTCTAGAAATGTGCTGATCGTGGAACATACACCGTCATTATCAAGAATAAGATGAACACAGTGGTGTTGCGAATGAAGCAGGATCGGTGACTGTCCTTGGCGCTGCTCTATTAATCAAAAAATAAGAGCCATTTATTTAGTGGGACCGAATTATTACAGTGTGGATTAATCCATCAATTATCGATTATAGGAGCTCTTAATTTCGTGGGTCCATATTTGAATGGTTTAGATCTAATCTCACTGGCCCATAAAATTATCACGTAATAAGAAACAAATCCCCACGTAATACCTTTAACCTAGACGCCACCCTTGATTTATTTCCTTCCCATCATGCGTGGTGTCTAACCCAGGTTCTCATATACGAAGGTAGATGGATTTTCACGAGGCTAGCAGACCCACCTACAAACTAAGAGGCATCGGCTACTAAATCAGTTCGTGATTTGCATCCTATACGTGTGTGTTCCTGTGAAATCGATCAACGGCAAGCTGGCTAGCACAACGTATAGATCTATCAACCTGTATTTCTTTTTGTTATAAGGTATCTCTCTAACCTAGCCGCCGTTGTATCCTTTCTTAATTTGTTTTTATTGGCCTCCTATCTAATGATCCAATCAATATTCTATTCAATCAGTGTGGGAGGTTGATATGGAAAAGAGATAGTGCTACACTACTGCCCCGTTCATGACCCGGGCGGGCAACAAGTTGTATCCGCTGGTGATCCGAGATGGCCGTCCAAGTTGTATTCGGTTGTGATCTCAACAGGATACGCTTGGCGAATATGAAGGCAAATAATTTTCATGTAGCAACCAATACACGCACCAAAGTATTATCCATCAGGTATCGAATCGGTCTTTGCTTTTCATCTATATACATGACGGGTCTCCTTATAGAAGTCATGAATACCTAATAACATCATGTACCTGCGATTCCCTCTAGCAAAAAACACTGGCCAGATCGTATAGTCTTCGTACCGCTGGAAAAAATAGGCAAGTTTGAACATATTGCATCGGAGTTGTACGAAC
This sequence comes from Hordeum vulgare subsp. vulgare, assembly GCF_904849725.1. Taxonomy (NCBI): domain Eukaryota; kingdom Viridiplantae; phylum Streptophyta; class Magnoliopsida; order Poales; family Poaceae; genus Hordeum; species Hordeum vulgare. The sequence goes on from NC_058524.1 coordinate 24,173,666, forward strand.
ACCCAAAACCATGTACTCCAAATTCGGCATGTACCATATATTCGTTGTACATCACTTTAGAAGACAATATCCTGAATGCGGCAATGTGTTGTGCACTAAATATGCGCCTATGTATCTCACATGTGCTACAATGATTAACCCATTTCATGGTTGATCGTGGTGTTAAGACCCATGCATGACTAGCTATATGCTTAACAAAAAGGTGGTTTCATCAAAGTAGTGTAAAACCTGCCTCATCTCCAGCGAATTTGTTCTATATCAAATGTGTGGTATGTTTAAATAAGATAAATTCAAACTGATGTATCCTTTTCTATGCATGTGTCCTTTCTTTTTGACAAATCAGTCATAACTGACGAGTTTAATCTTTTTATCTTAGCTTTTACAAAGATAAAATATTTTTTCTCTGTGGGATGATCTCATAGGAAATATATCTTCAAACCATTATTTTAGTATAAGTTCGTAACAGTATTTTTCTTCCGGGGAAGAACTTGGTACAAGCTACTATGTGCCTATGTACAAGAATCATCAAGCCAGCCCAATCTGGTGGCCCTTGGCAGTACTTCAAGCAATAAGTCTTGAATAATTGGGAACAAGATTTATTTATTTCACTTGCAAGTTAATATGTGCAACATGTCATTCATACAACCTGGCGGCCCTTGAGCAGTCTTTCAAGAATGCATGATGGAAAACTACGAACATGGATGGTTAAGTACAATCTTTTGACATTCTATTTGATGTTTTGCTTTTCATCAATAATAACCATGTGAAGGCGATGATTAAGTTGATTTATGTGTTGCTTAATGATTGTATGATTTATGGTATATCTAGAGTTGAAATTACATGTGTATTTCCATCATTTCATTGCATATAACCTAAGAAAAGTGCGGGATTTTATTCACTAGACCGACACTACACAAATAAGGTGCACATGGAAGTGGCTACTCTTATGCGGCTAGCCTTATTTATTTATTTATTTATACAGAAGTATTATATCGACCTACTTCTATGTAATTTATACATGAAACCAAATGCACCCAAATCTTTTAATTTATATTACTTATTATATCTAGAAATTGATGTATGATACTTCACATGTGTCCTCTGACACTTGAAGCGCCTAATGTATGTTGCAAAGATTATCAGTGATTGCTCTATGTGATTGCTCTATATATATGATTCTTTGGAACCAAAGAAATATCATGATTTTCATTGTTATCATCGTTTAGTCAACTAAGCAAACGTGTATGTATTTTTTTGCCGGCATCTCAAGGGCTTAATAAATGGTTTTTGCATGAGCTACCATCCGAGTGCACGATACACGACACACATGATACCACATGATGTTTCCCATTTCACCTTGCATCATTCACACCGCAACATCACGCGCAGATGTACGATCTTATAGCAGGGTCTCCAAGACATCGCGATGTGCGGTGGGGTAGTACATGTTACTGATGCATAAACCTGGATATGTTTTAGTTTTAGTTATTCTTTTTTCCATTAAGTTTTATTAATTGTTTAATGATAATATGGAAAAAAACATTTATAGCTCATATGCATGTTTATGTTTGTGGTTCATGTATTTTTTCTTGGGTATTACCATTTCCTGATTATAGTTGTGTCCGTGCGAATGCACTGGTTGACAACTAGTGCATCTAATTAATATTGAATGTTGCCTGGCTTAAACCTAATTCTTCTCTACATGGTATCAGTTTCCTTCACGATCCTGATTTAGCCGCCGCCACCGCTGCACCATCTCTTGCGCAGCAGCAGCCACCGCCGCCGCGCCATCTCTTGCGCCGCCGGCGCCGCCGCCGGCGCTGCCGCCGCGCCCTTCCTCGCGCCGCCTCCGCCGCCTCTCCCTGCCGCAAGACCTGCTGCCGCCGCCGCTCTTCTCTGCGTCGCCGTCGTCGCTTTGTGTCGCCGCCTCCCCACTACACCGCTTCTACCACCACACCCCCTCATCCCCCGACGCCGCCATGGCCTCTTCGCACTCCTCGATCTCCTCCGGCAGCAATCTGTTTGTTGGCCCAGATGTCACCCTCGTTCACGATCTCAACATCTTCGACCGCATCCCGGTGGTTCTTGACCAGTCTACCGGCTCCTACTCCGCCTCGATGAGGTACTTCTCATTGGTTTTCCATCAGTACCTGCTCCACGGCCACATCGATGGCACTGTGGACTCGGTACTAATGGTGAACGATGAGGACTGGATGATCCTCGACGCCACCATCATCCGCTGGTTTTACCTCATCATCTCCAAAGATTTTTTCACATGGTGTTGTGTGATGAGGACGACGCCTACACCATCTGGACCAAGCTCAACGACCTCTTCACCGACAACAAACTCCAGTGCAAGGTCCTCCTTCATGACGAGTTTTATGGGTGCTAGCAGCTTCATTTATCCATTGATGATTTTTGCATGCGCCTCAAAAAGCTTGCCGATGAGCTCCGTGATCTTGGAGAGACGATCAGCGACGAGCTCCTCATCAACGCTCTCACCACCGTCCTCAACGATGACTTTGGGAACGCCGCCTCCAACCTGACTCTTATCCCGGAGCCTACCTTCGCCAAGGTAGTGGGGTACCTCAAGCTTGAGGAACGCCGCCTGAAGATGGCGCGGATCCAGGCCACGCACATGACTCTTATCACCGCCACTCGCGGTGGACCGGCTCCCCGTGGCCGGCTCCCCAACAACCGGCCTTCCCGCAGCCGGCACCATCTAGAAAACGGCCGTTGTCGCGGCGGTGGACGCGGTGGGCGTCCGCAGCAACAGCCGACGGCGCCCCGGGTGGAACCGCTCGCCCTCCTCAATAGCAGCCGGCTCCATGGTACGCCGCGCAGAATCTATGGACCGACATCGTGCACGCATATTCCGTGCCGGTTCCCCGTGCTCCTGCTCCCGATCTCCTCGGACCCCGTCCCCCATCGCATCAGGCGTTCTACACCGCGCCCCAGCCGTACGTAGTGCCGTACGGTCCTCTCTCACTCCGCCAGCCGGCGCATCCAGGCGGGCAGCCATCGCCCCTGCCGGTCTAGTCGACGCAGTCAAGCGGGCTTCCCCCGCCCCCCTGAGAGCCGGCTCTGCTCGTGGCGCTCCACTCCTCCCCTACACCGACAAACTACACCGACGGTGGTGACTAGTACATGGATAACGATGCTACGGCCCACAAGGCTGCTCATCCCCGTACCCTCCACACCTCCTATCTCGCCAACACCTCTATCGCATCACCGTCGGTGACGGTTCCTCTCTAACCATTACTCATATAGGACATGCTTCTTTTTCCTCCTCCTCCACACCACTTTCTTTATCCAATATCTTAGTTTCACCTGACCTTATCAAAAAATTTCTTTCTGTTCGCTACTTTACCCGTGAAAATCTCGTTACTGTTGAATTTGACATGTTTGGTTTTCCTGTCAAGGACGCCCGTACTCGGATAGTGCTTTACCGATGTGATAGTCCTGACGACCTCTATCCGGTCGGCTCCACTGCCTCCTCCACCTCCGCAGCTCCTGTTGCACTTGCCACCGGCGTGGACCAGCGGCATGCTCACTTGGGTCATCCCAACCGAGCCAGCCTTCGTCATATTCTTCGCAGTTTTTCTTTCACATGTAATAAGAACGAGAATCACTCTTGTCACGCTTGTCGTCTTGACAAACATACTCGTCTACCTTTTCGTGCTTCTTCTCATGTTGCCTCATACCCATTTGAGTTAATTCATAGTGATGTATGGACATCTCCTGTTGCAAGTAATACGGGCTTCTCTTACTATCTCGTCATCCTTGATGATTTTTCACACTATGTGTGGACCTTGTTGCGGCTCAAATCCGATGCCATCACCACCCTTGTTGCCTTCTACTCCTATGTCTCTGCGCAGTCTGGGCGTCCCATTCCTTGTGTTTCAAACAAACAATTGGACGGAGTTTGACAACCTGGGTGTTCGTACTCTCCTCACCACACATGGCACGATATTTTGTCTCACTTGTCCTTATACTTCGCAACAGAACGGTCGCGCTGAACGGGTCCTACACACTGTTAACGATTGCGTTCGTACGCTTCTCTTTCATGCCAATGTGCCTCCGCGCTTCTGGCCTGACGACCTCGCCATCGCATCCCTTCTCCTTAACATATGACCTTGTCGTACTCGCGACAACTTTGCACCCCACCATCTTCTCTTTGGTTCACCATCCTCTTATGCTGAGCTTTGCATCTTCGACTGTCTCTGCTACCCTAGCATCGCCACTATTGTGCCCATAAGCTTGCCCCTCGCTCTGTTGCCTGCATCTTCCTTGGCTACCCACCCAACACCAAAGGATACCGCTGTTATGATCCCGTCTCCCACCGTGTCTTCACCTCCCGACACGTTTACTTTGATGAGAAGGTGTTTCCATTTCAGCAGGTACCTGCAGCTGTCACATCACCGCCGGCCACTGGCGGCCCTTCGACACCCCCTCTAGTGGACGGTCTCGGTTGGCCCTTGGACCACCGCTCGGTTTTGGCGCTTCTCATGCCGTGGACCGGACTGTCGACCATTCTTCTTCAACAACCGTGGGTTCGGAATCCGGGTGGGCCGGCTCCTCTGGAGCTGTGACTGACTCCTCCGTAGCTGGCCCATCTATAGCCGGCACATCTGCAGCTGACCCCTCCTCGACCGGCGCTCCCATGGTCGGTCCCGCTGCAGCCGGCCCCTCCGCAGCCAGCCCCTTTGCAGCCGACACATCGGCAAACGACCCCTTGACGGTCGGCCCCTCGGCAGCCGGCCTCATGATGCGGGCTAGGGTCGGCGCTCGCCGACCGAGACTGCGATACTCCAACGACGAGTACCTTCTTGCAGCATCCAACTCAGAGTCGTCACCACTTCCTGTTTCTGTGCGGGCCGCACTTCGTGATCCTCACTCGTTCGCTGTGATGCATGAAGAGTTTGACGTCCTTCAGCGGAATTGCACATGGACTATGGTTCTGTGGCCTCCTCGCGCCACTTTCATCAGCGGCAAATGGGTCTTTCACCATAAGACCCGCTCTGATGGCACTCTTGAGCGCTACAAGACTCGCTGGGTGGTCCACGATTTTCGTCAGTGGGCTGGTGTTGACTTCACCGAGACGTTTGCGCCGGTTATCAAACTAGGCACGATCTGCACTATTCTCTAGTTAGCGCTCTCTCGTGGCTGGCTTGTTCATCAGATGGATGTCTCCAACGCCTTCCTTCATGGTCACCTTGCTGAGCAGGTTTACTGTGAGCAACCCACTGATTTCATCGATGCCACTCATCCCAGTCATGTGTGCTTGCTGTCCCGGTCTCTCTACAGCCTTAAGCAAACTCCACGCGCCTGGTACCAGCATATCGCTGGTATTTTGCACACACTGGACTTTTGTGTTACTCGCTCGGACGCCTCCTTGTTTTTCTCCACCACGGCGACACGGCTGCTTACTTGCTACTATATGTCGATGACATCATCCTCACGGCCTCCTCCACAGCTCTTCTTCAGCAGATTACTCTGCGGCTGCGTAACGAGTTTGCCGTCAAGGATTTGGGGGCTCTTCATTACTTCCTTGGCATTGAGGTTGTTCGGCGACCTGACGGCATCTTCATTCATCAACAAAAGTATCTGCATGAGCTGCTTGAGCACGCTGGTATGCTCAACTGTCATCCCGTCGCTACTCCTATTAACACGAAGGCCAAGGTTTCTGCTCAGGAGGGTTCACTGGCATCGGATGCTCCATTCTATCGCTCCATTGTTGGTTCTCTTTAGTATGTGACACTCATCAAACCAAACTTGCAGTATGATGTGCAGCAGTTGTGCCTCCATATGCACGTTCCTCGTGATTTTCACTGGACGCTCGAAAAATGGATTCTCCGGTATATCCGTGGCACGATGTCCCTCGGACTCACACTCATGGCGTCTCCCTCTTTGGATCTGGTGGCTTATTCTGATGCTGATGGTGACTCAGAAGAAGGTGGATCACATGTAGCTCTTCTACCAGCTGAGTTCTAATATGAGTTTCTCAAGATAAAACGGAAAAGAAAATTCTCAAGGCTGTCATGGATTATGCATACTAAGCCTCTTTGAGGTTCATGTTGTGAGGTCAGTTGAACTTTAGTATGTGGTAATTCCGTGTATTCAGAAAACAATCACGCACTTGTATATTTTTATGAGTCATCTCCTAATATTAGGCACCAAAACACTCCATGCAGGGATGCAAACGATGCTAACGCCCACTCCTCACGTGATCCGGTGCCACAATCCTTGCATATTACCACGAGTCAACGTTGTATCCTGCCTGTCACACCAGCTGCCACGAAAGCAATTTTACGCCACATACAAATCAGGGGAACAATTGCACCACCTAGGTGCAACATTTTGGTATTAGATCTCAGATTGAATAAGGACCTTAGTTTGCATTGATTGGCTCACAATGCTTCCGACCAGCAGTGAGAACCACTTGATCTCGAAGCTCGATGTCATCGATTACTACTCTGAAAATCGACATGTATGCTAGGTATTTATCTTAATGTGTTAGTATTGGGGTAAATTTGTTAATTTTTTCATGCTTTTCAGTTCAAAAAATTTCATTTGTTGTTGTAGTTTAGAGTTAGGAGGAACTAAGCTTTCCTTATGAAGTTGGATGAATTTGAAAAGTGGTTTTAGGCTCACCATTTTGTGCATGACATAATTTTAGCATGATGTGAGCATAGTGACATTTAATTGTTATAGTTGAAGTGTTTAAGGCATTTGATTCCATCATTTGAAACAAAACATTATCTAGCACCTTTTAACCATGACTATAACTTGGACGTTTGGGACGGATGGTCAAATGGTTAGGGTTCGGTGGTACGGAACAAAATTAGATGCATGTAGGGTGAGTGCCATGTTGAGATAGCAGTACTTTTTGATAATTGATTATCTCTCACTTCATTCTCTCTTTTTTATAAAGTCTACTATGTTTCAGAAATCATATTAATAGTATTGTTTCTACAACGTTGATTAAGATCGGTATCGTTTCTTGAGGCTCAAGCTGTGCTGCAGGTATGTCATTATTGTTTTTGAGCCTTTCCATTATATTTCTTCGACGTATATGTTTCTAGAAGAGTACTTAGTCTTTGTACTACATGTTGGACGAAATTAAATTCCTTATATGCTTCAACTCGAATGACTAATGCAGCCATGGTGGTATGACCGGCTGCAGCCCAAGTCACGGTGGGGTGGGAGGTCGGGGTGGTCCAAGCTCTGGCGGAGGTTGATGAGGAAGATGAGAGGTACACGAGTTGTAATGGTGTAGGGCTGGAGCCTGGAGGCAGTGTCGGGAGGTCGAGGAGGAGACATATGCGCTCCGTACTGTGTGAGTGCACCATGCTCACCGGAATGCCACACAGATGGGCGCCATCGAGATCCATGGTTGGGTCAATTTGGTGGTCAACTCCACCAGCGCCATTGCACCGTGCTCTGCCTCATCATGCATGGTGATCGCAAGTGTGTTTTTGGTCTGAGATATAAGTTTTGTGTTTGGTGGGTCGCTTCTGTAGGTGCCCAAGGGACAACGGTGCGACGCGCTGCGGCATGGTTGCGGGAGGAGTTGTGGTGCAAGACATGGATTTGGGAGCCCTAGGCGATGGGCGAGACGACCGCAAGCGGCCCCTGGCGGCGGACATGGCCTCAAGCCAGCACACATTCACGGCGGAGTAGCTGCCTCACAATTCGATGTGCTCTTTTTATTCCTTTTCAGATTCATTTTTTCCACATAGGTCTCAATAAGAACCGGGGATCAGGAAATTGACCGTTTTGAAGTAATGAGCATACATATTCTTTCTTATGCATGAGGGTATATATGAAACATGTTTTTGTTGTCAATTCTTGCAACACAGAGGATTTTTGGTGATCAAGGGGTCAACCCATCAGCCAATGCCCTCATAATCTTCACTGGGTGTGCTTACACCTTTTTTTGTAAGATGGCATGTAGTAGCGCTGCTTCAGTATATTAAGAAAAGATTTACAAAATCTACAGGTGTATAATTACACTTGATCTATGCATCTTTTCCCAAATTGGAATAAATGTGAGTTCGTGACCATCACACTTGGCATCTTTTCTTACGTATTTTTTGTTTTGCTAGGTCAAGTAGTTGCTGTGAAATGACTTTGGGAATGGTATGGTTCACTGGGTAATTAGCAGTATAGCATCTCATGCTGACATGGATTGGACGAGTTATGTATTTTCAGCTTCTTAGTGATGATTAAGTGGAATACATCATAATATTTCTCTGCATGAACTGTCAGGGACATATCACCACGTCCACTTAATCCAGTTTATGTATGTTCAGTTCCTTAGATTGCCCTAGATGTGTCCGGATTTACCGTATATTATTTGACTGAAAAAATTGCATTGTTAATGACTTGAGAGAACAAGTGAATATGTAGGTTGTATCCCTCTTAATTTGTTAACAATCTATTCAAGGAGTCACTACTCCATCATCACATAAGACATATATGCTAATGTAAAAAATCATCTATGCTTGTGATATCTTTTAGTCATGCTAAACTTGAGACAGTCAATTCTTGGAACACGTGAATTATTAGAAAAGTAAATTGTCACTCTGTTATACGTGGGAAGAGACCTTTTGGAACAAGTGAATTATTTGAAAACTAAAATATTAAAATTTGTTAAAAGTGAAGTTACTCTCCAACTACAATTTTATGCAAGCAATGTTCTTTAAATTGAAGGGGATTATTCTTTTTAAGAAGGGAGAATGATTATCTTCAGATAACCTTGTTTGGTGGTAGGATAGTCTTATTATGAGAATCAAGTATGATTTGATGATATTCTATGAAGACTATATTTTCGCACATAAATTTGTGAATCATTTATTCCTTCTTGAGAGACACTATTTTTCTAGAAAAATACTACCATGAGTTCAGAATTTTAGCAAATCATGAAAATTGTCATCTTGAGATTAGGCTTTAACTAGCATTTGAGTGCATGCGATAAACAAAGAGACCACTGGGTATGTATTATGCTTTTAAGTAAAATAATACAATATCATCTGCTATGCATGTGGAATCTATCTAAAGATACAATTTACCATGATCTGTATTGATCGATCGGAATTTTTATGTCCCCATTGCAACGCACGGGCAGCTAACTAGTTATTCATAAAGACCTTACAAGCAGTACATTAGTTTGTCCGAAGCCACCATCATAGCAACAACTGTCGCTACTCCTAACCACTTGATGAAAGGGTGCCAATAGTCCAAGCCTAATACAAAACAGACATCGCACCAAAGCCGGACATCTAAAGCCGGAGGCCCCAACCGAGCCACATATTGGGTTTAGGATACAAACCGGTCCGACGCACTCTCATGTGTCGTCACCGCCATCTTCCACCAATCCGTCTTCAGAGTAGAAACTAACACACCGACTTGCCAGTGCTCTCTTCCATCGAATCCACCATGACGCCAGAGAGCGTCCACCTCCTGCGCGAGTCCATCTCCGTGCATGAGACGTTGAGTCTCCGCTGCGCCAGGCCGTCGAGATCCACCACCATCAATGCGTAAGATGAAGCACCGCTCCACCAAAGAAGCAGTCCACTGGTCCCTCAAGCCCATGTACACCTCCAAGAATGACGTCCCCAAGAGGAAAACGACACCTGCGCGCCGCCGTCATCCGATCTACTGATCTAGGATTTCCCTCGAAGGTAGCAGGTAGAGGTCTTGAGCTTCTCCACGGCGATGCCCTTAAGAAGGTAACAACATAAAAGAGTGCCGCCATCGCCGGACTTAGCAACAAGCCAAGAAAGAGGTTTTCACCCGGATCCGCTCGACGAACCTCTGTTTCACATCGTGCGCACAGACCACCATCGATCTCCGTCACCGTAGAGCGAGCTAGCCACTCAGGCCAGATCTGATCTGATCGAAGGGTCAACTACGCCTGTAGCTGACCAGGCCACCAAATCCCTCCATGCCGCCGCCGATCCGAGAAGACACAACCACGGCGAGATGCAACAGCTCCACCACTGGGAACGAGCCACCGTCGTGGACAGGCTCGGATCAGGGGACGCACATCCGCACGCCTGGATGCCCCATGCCACCCGATGGGCGATGGCGGAGGGGAGGCGTGGGATGAGGAGTTACCGGCGGCTAGGGTTGGGGCCCCTCGGCCGCCTGCGCGCACGCCGGGGGGGGGGGGCAAAGCTTCGGTGATTTAATTTATAGTTAGTACAACAGTAACCATAAATGACAAGTTTACCTAGTTTATTTGCGCCTCAACGTGAGTAAATGGGATGATAGACCTTGCATGACGTGATGGTTTCGAGTCCATACAAATGCCTTAACAACATGTTACTTCGTGACATCTCTCACTTATATATGGTACACATCACACTTTTTAGCACTCATTCATCATTTGTCTACTGAGAAAACACTATTATACTACATCCCATGAAAAATGTTGTACAAGTCGTCTATTGCGTGTACAGAAGGTAGCCGAGGATTTCAAGGTCAGTTAAGTCTATGAAACTGAATTTGAAAATGCATAGCTCAGTTGGTTCCGCACTTTCATCCACTACAGAAAGAGAGCCGAATACCAATGGTGTAGCTAGGACGCCGTAAACTGCTACAGGAATGTGCTGTAGAAGGGTATGTTTCTGCAGCCAGGGTAACGATGATACTCTTTCTGTTGAAAGGTTTGTGGGTATCGACAGGATACTCTTGCCGAGAGATACTCTTGCCGAGAGCATCTTTGTGTTGTAGAAGGGTATGTTTCTGTTGAAAGATACTCTTGCCGAGAGCATCTTTGTGTGCGAGACAGGATCGAAGTGCAATTCTTGAGCGTAGCGTTCCATAATTCTTGAGCGTAGCTAGCGTTCCATAACTGCTACAGGCGTATAATGTTTTTTTCACACACTCGTATTTTGTACTTCTCTTGTCTCACATCCTATTAGCTATTTCCTCCCTTTTCTCATCAGTGTCCTATTCAAATGATAGCAACACAAACGGATGTTTTGTCGAGTACATTTATGGAGAGAGTTTGATGCCAACCACAAGTATAGCTGAGCGAAGATGGAGCGGTAGAGTACATATATATACGCAAATAAGGTGGAAGGTTGTTGGGTCACAAGTAAAAGTACCATTCTGCATTGATTCATGTCCTACATACATCCCTTTGGGGAGAGGATGGCCATCGTGCAACTGCATGCACTATTCGAATTTTCATATACGCCGGGTGCCAGGCTCATCGCCCAGAGCTAACCCACAGACACTCGACAAAGTAATGTAGAAGTTAATCATGTTGTTTCTTTAGGATTAGGAAAGAAAGCCAAACCGAGTCCTAGTAGTATTAGGATTCCTAGTCCTAGTCTATTTCCATAGTCCCTTGTGGACGTGTATAAAAGACATTCCAGGGGTGTTGATTGTAACACCAGAAAAACGAAAAGCAATACAAAGCAAAGGCACGACACGAGCCTTTAGCCATCAAATCCATCGATCAGTTTTATTCGTGTCGCTAGTTACGCAAGTTCCGTCAAGTAGCCGGCCGAAGCAAGAATCGCTAGGCACGCGTGTACAGCTGCATACGCACGTTCAAAAGCCAACAATTGGTATCAGAGCCTCGACGATCTACGATCTACGATGACGGGCCGCGATGCTGAGTCGGTCAAGTACGGCAGCGGCGGTGCCAAGGCGAACAAGAACGGCGACAAGGTGAAGAAGGGCGTCAAGTCAGCAACCAGTGGTGGAGGAACGAGCGGCGCCAACGTCCAGGCGCATCGCAACATCCTCATCCAGTACCCGATGCTCACCGACGCCAACTACGGCGTGTGGGCGGTGAAGATGAAGATTATTCTTCGATCCCTTCGAGTATGGGAGGCCATCACGGACGACGACGTCGACGAGGAGCGCGGCGAAGGTGCCATGGCCGCCATAGCCCAGTCTGTGCCGGATTCCGTGCTGATGACATTGGCGGAGTTCCAGACGGCAAGAGAGGCGTGGAACGCACTCAAGGAGATGAGGATCGGATAAGATTGCGTCACCAAGGCTCGGGCACAAGTGCTGAAGCGCCAATTTCACAAGTTGCAGATGGAGGAAACTGAATCGGTGAATGACTACGCCATGCGTCTTACTACTTTGGTGGGAGAGATCCGCGCGCTTGGTGCAAAGGTCGATGAGACCGAGATCGTGCATAAGTTTTTCAGTTCAGTCACTGATAAATTCACGTACATCATCGGCACGCTCGAGCAGCTTTACGACATTGACGACATGACCATAACGGAGGCAATCGGACGCCTGCGGACATGGGAAGAGAATGCTCGTGGCTGTCGGAAAGGCAAAGGAGGAGGTAGTGACCAACTCATGTACTCGCGCGCAGATTGGGAGGCCCCAAGTTGCAAAGGAAGGCGTGACGGTGGCGAAGGCTCAAGCAACACGAAGGGCGATGGACAAACCGGAAAAGGCAAAGGAAAAGGCAAACCACAAGGTCGTGGTAAGGCGGGCCAATCTAAAGAGCAGAAACCACGGAACTTGAACTTGTCCGAGGTCAAGTGCTATAACTGTAATAAGATGGGTCACTTTGCGAAGGATTGTCCAAAGCCTAACAAGCGGGAGATCAAGGCAAATTTGGCAAAGCAGGGAGACGAAGGTCCAGGTCTTCTAATGGCCGAAGTTTGTGATCTCGCTGAAACGGTGGTTGTGAAACCAAGCCGGAAGGTGCTACTTCATGAGGAAAAAGTGACACCAAAGTTATCCGGTGATCAGAACGTGTCGCGGTATCTCGACACGGGTGCCAGTAACCACATGACGGGGTGCAAGGAGAAATTCCTCGAGCTGGAATACGATGTTGAAGGCTCGGTCAAGTTCGGTGATGGTTCAGCTGTGGAGATTTGCGGGCAAGGATCTGTCCTCTTTGAGGGTCTCACAGGAGAACATCGCATACTCACCGGAGTGTACTACATCCCACGACTGCGCAACAACATCATCTCTATTGGGAAGCTTGACGAGAATAGATGCAAGGTGAATATCGAGAGCAGAGTGATGACGATCTTCGACAACCTCCGAAACGTGCTAGCTCGTGTTAATCGCACACGGAATAGGCTATATATCCTCAACCTTCATCAATCTCAACCGGAGTGTTGGCTCGCCAAGAGTGATGATGATTCGTGGTTATGGCATGCTAGATTTGGACACGTTAACTTCTATGCCTTGAAGAAGATGTCAAAGATGGAGATGGTATCCGGGATGCCAGTTATCGACCATGTTGGTCGAGTATGTGACGGGTGCTTGGTTGGAAAACAGCACCGCAAGCCATTCCCTGCTCAGTCTACCTATCGTGCAAGTGATGCACTCGAGCTGCTCCATGGTGATCTATGTGGCCCTATCACCCCAGCAACTCACGCTGGAAAGAAGTATTTCTTCCTTGTGGTAGACGACTACTCGAGATATATGTGGGTCGTTCTCCTACGGTCTAAAGATGAGGCGTTTGAAGCATTCAAGAAGCTGAAGGCTGCAACAGAGATGGAACACAAGCTGAAGGTTCGCGCTCTACGGACAGATCGCGGCAGAGAGTTTACGTCGAATGAGTTCAACGACTACTGCGAGAAGATTGGCATAAAAAGGTTCCTCACGACACCTTACACGCCGCAGCAGAATGGAGTCGTTGAAAGACGCAATCGAACCGTCGTTGACATGGCAAGGAGTTTACTCAAGAGCAAGAACCTGCCGGGGACTTTTTGGGGAGAAGCTGTCTCGACGGCGGTCTATCTTCTCAACCGGGCTCCAACGAAGGCGGTGATCGGCAAGACTCCGTATGAAGCAATTTACGGACGTAAGCCGAATGTGTCTCATCTATGGACATTCGGGTGCGTGGCACATGTGAAGACGGTGGAGCCGCACCTCTCAAAGCTTGCCGATCGTAGCACCAAGATGGTGTTCATCGGATACGAGAGAAGTTCCGGCACCAAGGCATACCGCTTCTATGATCCACAAACCAAGCGTCTACGGATTTCACGCGGCGTCGTGTTTGAAGAAAACCAAGCGTGGAATTGGAGCGCCGCAGCCGACGATGCTCCAAACAGTAACATATTTGCAGTTGAATTTCCAACTGATGATGATGCAGGGGAGGATGTCCAGGTGGTTGGCAAGATGTCCAACCAAGGTGACCACAATGGTAGTGATCATCATGGTGCCGACACCGACGACGACGTGCATAGGTCGCAAGGAGATAGCAACAACGCCGCGCACGACACAGGCGGAGATCTCGACGACAACATCGACAACGAGGCACATAGTGACGACGACAATCAAGATGATGGTCACGGTCACGACGACTACGCCGACGACATGGATGTCGATGACACACCAGGGTCTCAGCCGTCTTCCTCAAGTGCATCAACACCGACACAATTTGTGTCGCCTCCTTCGCAATCCACAACGGACTCCTCAGGGCCTCGTCGCGACAAGACCCTCAAGAAAGTCTACAAGTACACAAAGCCAGTTACGCTCGAGTACTCCGGACTATGTCTGTTCGGAGTTGAGGAGCCGGCGAACTTCATAGAGGCGAGCAAAAGTCCTAGTTGGACGCACGCCATGGATGAGGAGATGAAGGCAATTGAGAGCAATGGCACGTGGACTTTGGTAACCCGACCTACAAACCAAAAGACAATAGGTTTGAAGTGGGTTTACAAGTTAAAGAAGGACACGGAGGGTGCCATTGTGAAGTACAAGGCAAGACTCGTTGCAAAGGGCTACGTACAACGTCAAGGAGTAGACTATGATGAGGTGTTTGCACCAGTTGCTCGAATCGAGACGGTGAGAGTACTCCTAGCTTTGGCAGCACAAGAGGATTGGAAGGTTCATCATATGGATGTTAAATCCGCTTTCCTCAACGGCGAGCTCACAGAAGAAGTGTACGTGGAACAACCCCTCGGCTACGAGAATAAAGGCGAAGAAGGGAAAGTTTACAAGCTCAAGAAGGCACTTTACGGGATGAAGCAAGCTTCAAGAGCTTGGAACTCAAAGTTAGACCGAAGTTTGGTCTCGCTCGGGTTCAAGAGATGTCCCCTCGAGCACGCAGTCTATGTTGGAATTATGCCCTAGAGGCAATAATAAAAGTATAGTTATTATTATAATTCCTGTATCAAGATAATAGTTTATTATCCATGCTATAATTGTATTGAATGAAGACTCATTTACATGTGTGGATACATAGACAAAACACCGTCCCTAGCATGCCTCTAGTTGACTAGCCAGTTGATCGATGATAGTCAGTGTCTTCTGATTATGAACAAGGTGTTGTTGCTTGATAACTGGATCACGTCATTGGGAGAATCACGTGATGGACTAGACCCAAACTAATAGACGTAGCATGTTGATCGTGTCATTTTGTTGCTACTGTTTTCTGCGTGTCAAGTATTTATTCCTATGACCATGAGATCATATAACTCACTGACACCGGAGGAATGCTTTGTGTGTATCAAACGTCGCAATGTAACTGGGTGACTATAAAGATGCTCTACAGGTATCTCCGAAGGTGTTAGTTGAGTTAGTATGGATCAAGACTGGGATTTGTCACTCCGTGTGACGGAGAGGTATCTCGGGGCCCACTCGGTAATACAACATCACACACAAGCCTTGCAAGCAATGTAACTTAGTGTAAGTTGCGGGATCTTGTGTTACGGAACGAGTAAAGAGACTTGCCGGTAAACGAGATTGAAATAGGTATGCGGATACTGACGATCGAATCTCGGGCAAGTAACATACCGAAGGACAAAGGGAATGACATACGGGATTATACGAATCCTTGGCACTGAGGTTCAAACGATAAGATCTTCGTAGAATATGTAGGATCCAATATGGGCATCCAGGTCCCGCTATTGGATATTGACCGAGGAGTCTCTCGGGTCATGTCTACATAGTTCTCGAACCCGCAGAGTCTGCACACTTAAGGTTCGACGTTGTTTTATGCGTATTTGAGTTATATGGTTGGTTACCGAATGTTGTTCGGAGTCCCGGATGAGATCACGGACGTCACGAGGGTTTCCGGAATGGTCCGTAAACAAAGATTGATATATAGGATGACCTCATTTGATTACCGGAAGGTTTTCGGAGTTACCGGGAATGTACCGGGAATGACGAATGGGTTCCGGGAGTTCACCGGGGGGGGGGGGGGCAACCCACCCCGGGGAAGCCCATAGGCTTTGGGGAGACACACCAGCCCTTAGTGGGCTGGTGGTACAGCCCCAAGGGGGCCTATGCGCCAAGAGAAAGAAATCAAAGGAAAAGAAAAAAAAGAGGGAAGAAGTGGGAAGGGAGGGGGACTCCTCCCACCAAACCAAGTCCAACTCGGTTTGGGGGGGGGGAGTCCTCCCCCCCTTGGCTCGGCCGACCCCTTGGGAGTCCCTTGGACCCCAAGGCAAGGTCCCCCTCCCTCCTCCTATATATATGGGGCTTTTAGGGCAGATTTGAGACGACTTTCTCACGGCTGCCCGACCACATACCTCCATAGTTTTTCCTCTAGATCGCGTTTCTGCGGAGCTCGGGCGAAGCCCTGCTGAGACGAGATCATCACCAACCTCCGGAGCGTCGTCACGCTGCCGGAGAACTCTTCTACCTCTCCGTCTCTCTTGCTGGATCAAGAAGGCCGAGATCATCGTCGAGCTGTATGTGTGCTGAACGCGGAGGTGCCGTCCGTTCGGTACAAGATCGTGGGACTGATTGCGGGATTGTTCGCGGGGCGGATCGAGGGACGTGAGGACGTTCCACTACATCAACCGCGTTCTCTAACGCTTCTGCTGTACGATCTACAAGGGTACGTAGATCACTCATCCCCTCTCATAGATGGACATCACCATGATAGGTCTTCGTGCGCGTAGGAAAATTTTTGTTTCCCATGCGACGTTCCTCAACAGTGGCATCATGAGCTAGGTTCATGCGTAGATGTCTTCTCGTGTAGAACACAAAAGATTTTGTGGGCGGTGATGTGCGTTTTGCTGCCCTCCTTAGTCTTTTCTTGATGCCGCGGTATTGTTGGATTGAAGCGGCTTGGACCGACATTACTCGTACGCTTATGAGAGACTGGTTTCATCGTTACGAGTAACCCCCTTTGCTCAAAGATGACTGGCAAGTGTCGGTTTCTCCAACTTTAGTTGAATCGGATTTGACCGAGGAGGTCCTTGGATGAGGTTAAATAGCAACTCATATATCTCCGTTGTGGTGTTTGCGTAAGTAAGATGCGATCCTACTAGATACCCTTGGTCACCACGTAAAACTTGCAACAACAAAATTAGAGGACGTCTAACTTGTTTTTGCAGGGTATGATTGTGATGTGATATGGCCAACGATGTGATGTGATATATTGGATGTATGAGATGATCATGTTGTAATAGAAATATCGACTTGCACGTCGATGTTACGGCAACCGGCAGGAGCCATAGGGTTGTCTTTATACTAACATATGTGCTTGCAGATGCGTTGACTATTTTGCTAGGATGTAGCTATAGTAGTAATAGCATAAGTAGCACGACAACCACGATGGCAACACGTTGATGGATGATCATGGTGTGGCGCCGGTGACAAGAAGATCGTGCCGGTGCTTTGGTGATGGAGATCAAGAAGCACGTGATGATGGCCATATCATGTCACTTATGAATTGCATGTGATGTTAATCCTTTTATGCACCTTATTTTGCTTAGAACGACGGTAGCATTATGAGGTGATCTCTCACTAAAATTTCAAGACGAAATTGTGTTCTCCCCGACTGTGAACCGTTGCTACAGTTCGTCGTTTCGAGACACCACGTGATGATCGGGTGTGATAGACTCAACGTTCACATACAACGGGTGCAAAACAGTTGCGCACGCGGAACACTCGGGTTAAGCTTGACGAGCCTAGCATGTGCAGACATGGCCTCGGAACACATGAGACCGAAAGGTCGATCATGAATCATATAGTTGATATCATTAGCATAGGGATGCTTACCACTGAAACTATACTCAACTCACGTGATGATCGGACTTGGGATAGTGTAAGTGGATCATGAACCACTCAAATGACTAGAGAGATGTACTTTTTGAGTGGGAGTTTAGCATATAATTTGATTAAGTTGAACTCTAATTATCTTGAACATAGTCTAAGTCCACTTTGAATATATTTGTGTTGTAGATCATGGCTCACGCAAGTGTCATCCTGAATTTTAATACGTTCCTAGAGAAAGCTAAGTTGAAAGATGATGGAAGCAACTTTGTAGACTGGGCTCGTAATCTTAAGCTAATCTTACAAGCTGGAAAGAAGGATTATGTCCTTAATGCTGCGCTAGGAGATGAACCACCCGCTACGGCTGATCAGGATGTTAAGAACGCTTGGTTAGCACGTAAGGAGGACTACTCAATAGTTCAATGTGCAGTCTTGTATGGCTTAGAACCGGGACTTCAACGTCGCTTTGAGCGTCATGGATCATTTGAGATGTTCCAGGAGTTGAAGTTTATCTTTCAGAAGAACGCCCGGATCGAGAGGTATGAGACCTCCGATAAATTCTATGCTTGCAAGATGGAGGAAAACTCGTTTGTCAGTGAACATGTGCTCAAAATGTCTGGGTACTCAAACCGTCTAGCTGAACTGGGGATTGAACTCCCGCAAGAAGCTATCACTGACAGAATCCTTCAATCACTGCCGCCAAGCTATAAAGGCTTTGTGTTGAACTACAACATGCAAGGGATGAACAAGTCTCCCGGCGAGTTGTTTGCGATGCTGAAAGTCGCAGAGTCTGAACTCTGTAAAGAGCATCAAGTGTTGATGGTGAGCAAGACCACTAGTTTCAAGAGAAACGGCAAAGGCAAGAAGGGAAATTCGAAGAAGAGCGGCAAGCCTGTTGCCAATCCGCCGAAGAAACCCAAGGCTGGACCTAAGCCTGAAACAGAGTGCTTCTATTGCAAGGGTATGGGTCACTGGAAGCGCAATTGCCCCAAGTATCTGGCAGATAAGAAGGCGGGCAAAGAAAAATCAGGTATATTTGACATACATGTTATTGATGTGTACTTAACCGGCTCTTGTAGTAGTGCCTGGGTATTCGATACCGGTTCTGTTGCTCACATTTGCAACTCGAAGCACGAACTGCGGAATAGACGAAGGCTGGCGAAAGACGAAGTGACGATGCGCGTAGGAAACGGTTCCAAGGTTGATGCAATCGCCGTCGGCACAGTGTCACTTCAACTACCATCGGGATTAGTGATGAACTTAAATCATTGTTATTTAGTGCCTGCGTTGAGCATGAACATTATATCTGGATCTTGTTTATTGCGAGACGGTTACTCTTTTAAGTCTGAGAATAATGGTTGTTCTATTTCTATGAGTAACATCTTTTATGGTCATGCACCGAATGTGAGAGGATTGTTCATATTGAATCTTGATAGCGATACGCATATACATAACATTGAGACCAAAAGAGTTAGAGTAAACAATGATAGCGCCATATTTTTGTGGCACTGCCGCTTGGGTCATATTGGTGTAAAGCGCATGAAGAAACTCCATGCTGATGGACTTTTGGAGTCACTTGACTTTGATTCACTTGACACGTGCGAACCATGCCTCATGGGCAAGATGACTAAGACTCCGTTCTCCGGAACAATGGAGCGTGCAAGTGACTTGTTGGAAATCATACATACCGATGTGTGTGGTCCAATGAGCGTGGAGGCACGCGGCGGATATCGTTATTTTCTCACCTTCACTGACGATTTAAGTAGATATGGTTATGTCTACTTGATGAAGCACAAGTCTGAAACGTTTGAAAAGTTCAAACAATTTCAGAGTGAAGTGGAAAATCATCGTAACAAAAGGATCAAGTTCCTACGGTCTGATCGTGGGGGTGAATATCTGAGTTTCGAGTTTGGTACTCACTTAAGACAATGTGGAATTGTTTCGCAGTTAACACCGCCTGAAACACCACAGCGTAATGGTGTGTCCGAACGTCGTAATCGTACTTTGTTAGAGATGGTGCGATCTATGATGTCTCTTACTGATTTGCCGTTATCATTTTGGGGTTATGCATTAGAAACAGCTGCATTCACTTTAAATAGGGCACCATCGAAATCCGTTGAGACGACACCATACGAACTGTGGTATGGCAAAAGGCCAAAGTTGTCGTTTCTTAAAGTTTGGGGATGTGATGCTTATGTCAAAAAGCTTCAGCCTGAAAAGCTGGAACCCAAAGCGGAAAAGTGCGTCTTCATAGGTTACCCAAAAGAGACAGTTGGGTACACCTTCTATCTCAAATCCGAGGGCAAAGTGTTTGTTGCTAAGAACGGAACTTTTCTCGAGAAGGAGTTTCTCTCGAGAGAATTGAGTGGGAGGAAGATAGAACTTGACGAGGTTGTCGAACCTCTCATCCCTCTGAATGGTGGCGCAGGGCAAGGGGAAACCTCTGTCGTTGCGACGCCGGTTGAGGAGGAAGTTAATGATGATGATCATGAAACTCCAGTTCAAGTTTCTGTTGAACCACGCAGGTCGACGAGATCACGCGCTGCTCCAGAGTGGTACGGTAATCCCGTCTTGTCAATCATGTTGTTAGACAACAATGAACCTGCAAATTATGAAGAAGCAATGGTGGGCCCAGATTCCAACAAATGGCTAGAAGCCATGAAATCCGAGATAGGATCCATGTATGAGAACAAAGTGTGGACTTTGGAGATACTCCCTGAGGGCCGCAAGGCTATTCAGAACAAATGGATCTTTAAGAAGAAGACGGACGCTGACGGTAATGTGACCGTTTATAAAGCTCGACTTGTGGCAAAGGGTTTTTCACAAGTTCCAAGAGTTGACTACGATGAGACCTTCTCACCCGTAGCGATGCTTAAGTCCGTCAGAATCATGTTATCAATAGCTGCATTTTTCGATTATGAAATCTGGCAGATGGATGTCAAAACGGCGTTCCTTAACGGTTTCCTTAAGGAAGAGTTGTATATGATGCAACCCAAAGGTTTTGTCGATCCTAAAAATGCTGACAAGGTGTGCAAGCTCCAGCGATCCATTTATGGACTGGTGCAAGCATCTCGGAGTTCGAACAAACGCTTTGATGAGGTGATCAAAGCATTTGGGTTTATAGAAGTGGTTGGAGAATCTTGTATTTACAAGAAAGTGAGTGGGAGCTCTGTGGCGTTTCTAATATTATATGTGGATGACATATTACTGATTGGAAACAACGTAGAGCTTTTGGAGAGCATAAAAGGTTACTTGAATAAAAGTTTCTCTATGAAGGACCTAGGAGAAGCTGCTTACATTCTAGGCATTAAGATCTATAGGGATAGATCAAAACGCCTGATAGGACTTTCACAAAGCACGTACCTTGATAAAGTTTTGAAGAGGTTCAAAATGGAACAGTCCAAGAAAGGGTTCTTGCTAGTGTTACAAGGTACGAGATTGAGTAAGACTCAGTGCCCAGCAACTGATGAAGATAGAGAGCATATGCGCTCCGTCCCCTATGCTTCAGCCATAGGCTCTATCATGTATGCAATGTTGTGCACTAGACCGGATGTTAGCCTGGCCATAAGTATGGCAGGTAGGTTCCAGAGTAATCCAGGAGTGGATCACTGGACGGCGGTCAAGAATATCCTGAAGTACCTGAAAAGGACTAAGGAGATGTTTCTCGTGTATGGAGGTGACGAAGAGCTCGCCGTAAAAGGTTACGTCGATGCAAGCTTTGACACAGATCCGGACGACTCTAAGTCGCAAACCGGATACGTATTTATTCTTAATGGGGGTGCAGTAAGCTGGTGCAGTTCCAAGCAAAGCGTCGTAGCAGATTCTACATGTGAAGCGGAGTACATGGCTGCCTCGGAGGCGGCTAAGGAGGGTGTCTGGATGAAGCAGTTCATGACGGATCTTGGAGTGGTGCCAAGTGCACTGGATCCAATAACCTTGTTCTCTGACAACACTGGTGCCATTGCCTTAGCAAAGGAACCAAGGTTTCACAAGAAGACCAGACACATCAAGCGACGCTTCAACCTCATCCGCGACTACGTCGAGGAGGAGGACGTAAATATATGCAAAGTGCACACGGATCTGAATGTAGCAGACCCACTGAATAAACCTCTTCCACGGCCAAAACATGATCGACACCAGAACTGTATGGGTGTTAGATTTATTACAATGTAATTCACATGGTGATGTGAGGGCTAGATTATTGACTCTAGTGCAAGTGGGAGACTGTTGGAATTATGCCCTAGAGGCAATAATAAAAGTATAGTTATTATTATAATTCCTGTATCAAGATAATAGTTTATTATCCATGCTATAATTGTATTGAATGAAGACTCATTTACATGTGTGGATACATAGACAAAACACCGTCCCTAGCATGCCTCTAGTTGGCTAGCCAGTTGATCGATGATAGTCAGTGTCTTCTGATTATGAACAAGGTGTTGTTGCTTGATAACTGGATCACGTCATTGGGAGAATCACGTGATGGACTAGACCCAACCTAATAGACGTAGCATGTTGATCGTGTCATTTTGTTGCTACTGTTTTCTACGTGTCAAGTATTTATTCCTATGACCATGAGATCATATAACTCACTGACACCGGAGGAATGCTTTGTGTGTATCAAACGTCGCAACGTAACTGGGTGACTATAAAGATGCTCTACAGGTATCTCCGAAGGTGTTAGTTGAGTTAGTATGGATCAAGACTGGGATTTGTCACTCCGTGTGACGGAGAGGTATCTCGGGGCCCACTCGGTAATACAACATCACACACAAGCCTTGCAAGCAATGTAACTTAGTGTAAGTTGCGGGATCTTGTGTTACGGAACGAGTAAAGAGACTTGCCGGTAAACGAGATTGAAATAGGTATGCGGATACTGACGATCGAATCTCGGGCAAGTAACATACCGAAGGACAAAGGGAATGACATACGGGATTATACGAATCCTTGGCACTGAGGTTCAAACGATAAGATCTTCGTAGAATATGTAGGATCCAATATGGGCATCCAGGTCCCGCTATTGGATATTGACCGAGGAGTCTCTCGGGTCATGTCTACATAGTTCTCGAACCCGCAGGGTCTGCACACTTAAGGTTCGACGTTGTTTTATGCGTATTTGAGTTATATGGTTGGTTACCGAATGTTTTTCGGAGTCCCGGATGAGAACACGGACATCACGAGGGTTTCCGGAATGGTCCGGAAACGAAGTTTGATATATAGGATGACCTCATTTGATTACCGGAAGGTTTTCGGAGTTACCGGGAATGTACCGGGAATGACGAATGGGTTCCGGGAGTTCACCGGGGGGGCAACCCACCCCGGGGAAGCCCATAGGCTTTGGGGAGACACACCAGCCCTTAGTGGGCTGGTGGGACAGCCCCAAGGGGGGCTATGCGCCAAGAGAAAGAAATCAAAGGAAAAGAAAAAAAAAAGAGGGAAGAAGTGGGAAGGGAGGGGGACTCCTCCCACCAAACCAAGTCCAACTCGGTTTGGGGGGGGGAGTCCTCCCCCCCTCGGCTCGGCCGACCCCTTGGGAGTCCCTTGGACCCCAAGGCAAGGTCCCCCTCCCTCCTCCTATATATATGGGGCTTTTAGGGCAGATTTGAGACGACTTTCTCACGGCTGCCCGACCACATACCTCCATAGTTTTTCCTCTAGATCGCGTTTCTGCGGAGCTCGGGCGGAGCCCTGCTGAGACGAGATCATCACCAACCTCCGGAGCGCCGTCACGCTGCCGGAGAACTCTTCTACCTCTCCGTCTCTCTTGCTGGATCAAGAAGGCCGAGATCATCGTCGAGCTGTACGTGTGCTGAACGCGGAGGTGCCGTCCATTCGGTACTAGATCGTGGGACTGATCGCGGGATTGTTCGCGGGGCGGATCGAGGGACGTGAGGACGTTCCACTACATCAACCGCGTTCTCTAACGCTTCTGCTGTACGATCTACAAGGGTACGTAGATCACTCATCCCCTCTCGTAGATGGACATCACCATGATAGGTCTTCGTGCGCGTAGGAAAATTTTTGTTTCCCATGCGACGTTCCTCAACAGTCTATACAAAGAACTCCAAAGGCTCAAACCTGCTAGTTGGAGTTTATGTCGACGATCTGATTATCACCGGAGATAGCGTACAAGAAATTGAACGTTTCAAGGCGCAAATGAAGAACAAGTTTAGCATGAGCGATCTGGGATTAGTCAGCTATTACTTGGGCATCGAAGTGAAGCAAAGCTTTGGAGAGATTTCCCTATGTCAATCGGCTTATGCGGTCAAGTTATTGGAAAAGTGTGGCATGTCAAATTGCTACGAGACACAAGTTCCAATGGACCAATGTCACAAGTTGAGCAAGCATAGCTCAAATCCGCCGGTGGACACCACAATGTATCGAAGCGTTGTGGGCAGCCTAAGATATTTGGTGCATACCCGACCTGACTTGGCTTATTCAGTCGGGATCGTGAGTCGTTTCATGGAGAATCCGACAACCGAGCACATGAGCGCGGTCAATCAAATCTTGCGCTATGTGAAAGGCACCATTAATCTTGGTTGCACGTACAGAAAGGGAAAGGAAGGATTGATCCTTCGTGGATATTCAGATTGCGACATGGCAGGTGATGTTGATGACCGAAAGAGCACAACGGGCATGGTTTTCTACCTTGGCCCGAATCCGATTAGCTGGAATTCTCAGAAGCAAAAGGTGGTGGCACTGTCTTCATGCGAGGCAGAATACATAGCGGCAAGCACGGCGGCTTGTCAAGCAGTGTGGCTGAGAAGACTCCTAGCTATTCTTGCAAAGCGGGAGGTGCAGAAGGTGTCACTGAAGATCGATAACCAAGCTGCAATCTCGTTGTGCAAAAATCCGGTTCATCACGAAAGGAGCAAGCACATAGATACCTGGTTCCACCATATCCGGGAGTGCATTGAAGAAGGGTTGATCGAGGTTCAACATGTGAACATGAAAGACCAACTTGCCGATATTTTCACCAAGTCCCTCGGTCGACAGAAGTTCATCGAGATGAGGAGGAAAGTCGGAGTGCAAGAAGTGAAGTCAAGCAACAAGATTAAGGAGGTGAATGTAGAAGTTAATCATGTTGTTTCTTTAGGATTAGGAAAGAAAGCCAAACCGAGTCCTAGTACTATTAGGATTCCTAGTCCTAGTCTATTTTCATAGTCCCTTGTGGACGTGTATAAAAGACACCCTAGGGGTGTTGATTGTAACACCAGAAAAACGAAAAGCAATACAAAGCAAAGGCACGACACGAGCCTTTAGCCATCAAATCCATCGATCAGTTTTATTCGTGTCGCTAGTTACGCAAGTTCCGTCAAGTAGCCGGCCGAAGCAAGAATCGCGTAGGCACGCGTGTACAGCTGCATACGCACGTTCAAAAGCCAACAAGTAAGAGATGCCGCGAGTGCCCCTCGGCAACAGGTGGATCACGGCAAACACACGATGTTGCCGAAAGTAGGCCTTGATAAAACGGTAACACTCGGCAAAGTTTTGTCACGTGGCACATCCAATGGCGAATAACACGACGGTCATGGTTTAGCTTCTTTACTGAGAAGGCCACTTGAAAAAGATTTGGCACATATTTTGTCCCACCTCGCCTATCGACAAACAAAAAGACATGTTTAAATTGTCTGATATTACAACTGCACTAAGCTTTGGTGTTCTTTATTAAGAATATGATCAAGCCGTACCTTTACTGAGGGTCGCTCTCGGAAACGTAACAATTGCGAGTGTAGCTCTCAGTAGAGATAAGATTCCCATCAAACTTTAGTCCCACCTGGCCAAAGATAAGCAAGATGATCTGTTTAAATAGTGGGACAGTCAAGATGTAGTAAGCTTCGGTATTCACTACACTCCTGCTAAGAAGATGAATTGTGACTCTGAATCTTCACTTGTTTCGGGAATAGAAGATTCAAAGAGATAGGCCATCCGAATATTGCTTTTGGCTCCCGAGCTCACTGGAGGCCTTTAAATTCAAACTTCAAATTCAGTGAAAATTTTTATTTTAATGTTTCAAAAAATTCTGAAAAAAATACATAGATAAATGAAGGTATAATACACAAGTGTGTAAATTTTCAGAACAAAATACGTTGAAATGAGGGCTGTGCAAAAAAGACAAATCTGAGGCTGTTTAGCACATGTTACTATTCATCATTTCAGACCATGAATTTGTCTTTTTTGTACAGATCACGTTTTAAAGTATTTTAACCTGAAATTTTACACACATGTCGGTTACATCCTTGCATACATGCATATTTTTTCTCAGAATTTTTTGGACCATAAAAATTTGAATTTGAATTTTTTAAAATTAAAGGCCTCCATGGCTTCGGGAGCCAAAACGCCATTCTCTAGGCCATCCTCCTAATAATGGATGCTGACGCTTTTTATTTTTACTAATTCAATTATTATTATTTTAAGTTATTTATTGTACTTCAAGAGAGAACGTGACCGGTTTGTGTGGGAGAGAGAACGTGACCGATGTCTGAGCGAGAGAGAATGTGACCGGTTTGTGAGGGAACCGCATGCAATATTTGAGTCATTTACTACTCTTCTAGGGTTTCAGCGTCGGAAATTGAAGATCTACAAGGCGGCACATGAAATCATGCCCGGAAGCGGCGTGTCAAATCCTTTGTAATGTCCTTTTGATATGTGTAGGCCTTTTGCATAAGAGGGACGGGCATGCCCTGCCACCAGGTGGCGAAAGTACCTTGATGGCATGCCCGATGCAACCGTTTAAATCCTCGGGAAATCGTACGATCCTGGATTTTCTCGAAAATTAGCAAAGTGGAATCACATGCCCCCTAGAGGGTGTGTTAAAAGTTTGGGTGCGTTTCGAATAAGTCTCCCATGAGGCCACTTGTAAACCACACCATCTCCGAGCTAGTCTTTGCAAATCGAGAAGGAATGTGACCGGTTTGTGAGGGAAGTGCGGGTCATGTTGCTCCGTTGGCCTTGAAACATCTTGTGCTCTCGAAGGTGACCGTCGCATGACACATGCTAGGCCCTTGTATTCTTGGGAACCGCATGCAATATTTGAGACACTTATTGCTCTACTAGGGTTTCAGAGGAAATTGTAGATCTGCAAAGGCTGCGCATGAAATTTTGCCCGAAAGAGGCGTCAAAAATCCTTTGGGATGTTCTAGTGACATGCGTAGGACTTGTGCAGATGAGGGAGGGGCATGCCCTGCCATCGGGTGGCGAAAGTACCTCGATTGCATGCCTGCTGCAACCATTTAAATCCTCGGAACATCGTACGATGCCAAATTTTCTCGATAACTCGCACACTAGCTAGCATCACATGGCTCCTATAGGGTGGTAAAAGTTTTGGCGCATTTCTAATAAGTCTCCGTGAGGTTGCTTGTAAACCGCACCATCTTCGAGCTAGTGTGTGCCTATCAAGAGGGAACATTACCAGTTTGTGAGCGAAGTGCGGGTCCGGTTGCTCCGTTGGCCTCGAAACTTATTGTGCTCTCAAAGTAGGCCATGCCATGACACATGTCTGGCCCCCGCATTTTTCAAAACAACATGCAATATTTGAGATATTTATGGCTCTGCTAGAGTTTCAACGTCGGAAATTGCAAATCTGCAAGGCGACGCATGAAAGCATGCCCGGAATGTTGGGGAACGTCGCATGGGAAACAAAAAATTTCCTACGCGCACGAAGTCCTATCATGGTGATGTCCATCTATGAGAGGGGATTTCTGATCTACGTACCCTTGTAGATCGCACAACAGAAGCGTTAAGAAACGCGGTTGATGTAGTGGAACGTCCTCACGTCCCTCGATCCGCCCCGCGAACCGTCCCGTGATCCGTCCCACGATCCGCTCCGATCTAGTGCCGAACGGACGGCACCTCCGCGTTCAGCACACGTACAGCTCGATGATGATCTCGGCCTTCTTGATCCAGCAAGAGAGACGGAGAGGTAGATGAGTTCTCCGGCAGCGTGACGGCGCTCCAGAGGTTGGTGGTGATCTAATCTCAGCAGGGCTTCGCCCGAGCTCCGCAGAAACGCGATCTAAAGGAAAAACCGTGGAGGTATGTGGTCGGGCTGCCGTCGCAAAAGTTGTCTCAAATCAGCCCTAAAACCCCACTATATATAGGAGGGAGGGAGGGGAGGAGGCAGCCTCAAAACCTAAAGGTTTGGCCGAAATTGGAGGTGGAGGAGTCCTACTCCAATCCTACTTGGAGTAGGATTCCACCTTCCCACTTGGAAACTCTTTCCACCTTGTGTTTTTTCCTTCTCAAACCTTATGGACCTTAGTGGGAACTTATTCCAGCCCACTAGGGGCTGGTTTATATCTTCCCATAGCCCATGAGACCCCTTGGGGCGTGACACCCCTCCTGATGGTCCCCGCCACCCCTCCCGGCACTCCCAGTACAGTACCGATGAGCCTGAAACTTTTCCGGTAATGCACGAAAACCTTCCGGTAACCAAATGAGGTCATCCTATATATCAATCTTCGTTTCCGGACCATTCCGGAAACCCTCGTGACGTCCGTGATCTCATCCGGGACTCCGAAAAACATTCGGTAACCAACCATATAACTCAAATACGCATAAAACTACGTCGAACCTTAAGTGTGCAGACCCTGCGGGCTCGAGAACTATGTAGACATGACCCGAGAGACTCCTCGGTCAATATCCAATAGCGGACCTGGATGCCCATATTGGATCCTACATATTCTACGAAGATCTTATCGTTTGAACCTCAGTGCCAAGGATTCATATAATCCCGTATGTCATTCCCTTTGTCCTTCGGTATGTTACTTGCCCGAGATTCGATCGTCAGTATCCGTATACCTATTTCAATCTCGTTTACCGGCAAGTCTCTTTACTCGTTCCGTAATACAAGATCCCGCAACTTACACTAAGTCACATTGCTTGCAAGGCTTGTGTGTGATGTTGTATTACCGAGTGGGCCCCGAGATACCTCTCCGTCACACGGAGTGACAAATCCCAGTCTCGAATCCATACTAACTCAACAAACACCTTCGGAGATATCTGTAGAGCATCTTTATAGTCACCCAGTTACGTTGCGACGTTTGATACACACAAAGCATTCCTCCGGTGTCAGTGAGTTATATGATCTCATGGTCATAGGAACAAACAC
Organism: Hordeum vulgare subsp. vulgare; assembly: GCF_904849725.1. Classification (NCBI taxonomy): domain Eukaryota; kingdom Viridiplantae; phylum Streptophyta; class Magnoliopsida; order Poales; family Poaceae; genus Hordeum; species Hordeum vulgare. The sequence continues at coordinate 24,202,725 of NC_058524.1, forward strand.
TTGACACGCAGAAAACAGTAGCAACAAAATGACACGATCAACATGCTACGTCTATTAGTTTGGGTCTAGTCCATCACATGATTCTCCTAATGATGTGATCCCGTTATCAAGTAACAACACTTGCCTATGGCCAGGAAACCTTGACCATCTTTGATCAACGAGCTAGTCAACTAGAGGCTTACTAGGGACAGTGTTTTGTCTATGTATCCACACAAGTATTGTGTTTCCAATCAATACAATTATAGCATGGATAATAAACGATTATCATGAACAAAGAAATATAATAATAACTAATTATTATTGCCTCTAGGGCATATTTCCAACAACCTCCCACTTGCACTAGAGTCAATAATCTAGTTCACATCACCATGTGATTTCAACGAATCCAACACCCATATAGTTCTGGGGTCTGATCACGTCTTGCTCCTGAGAGAGGTTTTAGTCAACGGTTCTGAAACTTTCAGATCCGTGCGTTCTTTACAAATCTTTATGTCATCTTATAGATGCTGCTACTACGTGCTATTCGGAAATGCTCCAAATATCTACTCTACTATACGAATCTGTTTCACTACTCATAGTTATTCGGATTAGTGTCAAAGCTTGCATCGACGTAACCCTTTACGACGAACTCTTTAACCACCTCCATAATCGAGAAAAATTCCTTAGTCTATTTAGTTACTAAGGATAACTTTGACCGCTGATCAGTGATTCAATCCTGGATCACTCTGTGTACCTCTTAACAGACTTGCTGCAAGGCACACATCAAGTGCGGTACTCAGCATGGCATACTTTAGAGTCTACGGCTAAGGCATAGGAGACGACATTCGTCTATTCTCTTTATTCTGCCGTGGTCGGGTTTTGAGTCTTACTCAAATTCACACCTTACAACACAGTCAAGAACTCCTTCTTTGCTGATCTATTTCGAATTCCTTCAAAAACTTGTCAAGGCATGCATCTTGTTGAAACTTCTATTAAGCGTTTTGATTTACCTCCATAGATCTTGATGCTCAACGTTCAAGTAGCTCAATCCAGGCATTCCTTTGAAAAACTCCTTTCAAACAACCTTTTATGCTTCACAGAAATTCTACATTACTTCTCATCAACAATATGTCAACCACATATACTTATCAGAAATTCTATAGTGCTCCCACTCACTTCTTTGGAAATACAAGTTTCTCATAAACCTTGTACAAACCCAAAATCTTTGATCATCTCATCAAAGTGTATATTCCAAATCAGAGATGCTTGCACCAGTCCATTGAAGGATCGCTGGAGCTTGCATACTTGTTTGTATCTTTAGGATCGACAAAACCTTCTGGTTGTATCACATACAATGTTTGCTCAAGGAAACTGTCAAGGAAACAATGTTTTGACATCCTATGTGCAATATTTCATAAATAATGCAGCAACTACTAACATAATTCTAACAGACTTTTAGCATCGCTACGAGTGAGAAAGTCTCATCATAGTCAACTGTTTGATCTTGTCGGAAACATCTTTGCGACAAGTCGAGCTTTTCTTAATAGTGACTTATCACCATCATCGTGTGTCTTCCTTTTAAAGATCCATCTTTACTCAATAGTCCTATGACCATCAAGTAGTTCGTCCAAAGTCTACACTTTGTTTTCATACATGGACCCCCTCTCGGATTTCATGGCTTCCAGCCATTTGTCGGAATCCGGGCCCACCATTGCTTTCTCCATAACTCGTAGGTTCATTGTTGCTCAACAACATGACCTCCAAGACAGGGTTACCGTACCACTCTGCAGTAGTACGCGACCTTGTCAACCTACGAGGTTTGTAATAACTTGATCCGATGCTCGATGATCACCATTATCAGATTTCACTTCAATTGGTGTTGGCGCCACAGGAACAACTTCATGCGCCCTGCTACACACTGGTTGAAGTGATGGTTCAATAACCTCATCAAGTTCTACCACCCTCCCACTCAATTCTTTCGAGAGAAACCTTTCCTCGAGAATGGATCCGTTTCTAGAAACAAACACTTTGCTTTCGGATCTGAGATAGGAGATGTACCCAGCTATTTTAGATATCCCATGAAGATGCATTTATCCGCTTTGGGTTCGAGCTTATCAGACTGAAACTTTTTCACATAAGTGTCGAAGCCCCAAACTTCCAAGAAACGACAGTTTAGATTTCTCTAAACCTCAGTCTATACTGTGTCATCTCAACGGAAATACGCGGTGCCTTATTTTAAAGTGAATGCGGTTGTCTCTAATGCATAACCCATAAACGATAGTGGTATTTCGATAAGAGACATCATAGCATGCACCATACCAAATAGTGCGTGGCTATGACGTTCAGACACATCATCACACTATGATGTTCCGGGTGGAATGAACTGCGATACAATTTCCACATTGTCTTAACTACGTACCAAAACTCGTAACTCAGATATTAATTTCTATGATCATATCGTAGACAGTTTATCCTCTTGTTACGACGAACTTCACTCTGAAACAGAATTGAACTTTTCAATATTTCAGACTTGTGATTCATTAAGTAAATACTCTTGTATCTACTCAAATCGTCATTGAAGTAAGAACATAATGATATCCATTGCATGCCTCAGCACCCATTGGATTGCATACATCAAAATGTATCACTTCCAACAAGGTACTATCTTGTTTCATCTCAATGAAAACAAGGCCTTGCTCATGTGGTATGATTTGCATGTCACTAGTGATTCAAAATCAAGTGAGTATAAAGATCCATCAGCATGGAGCCTCTTCATGCAATTTATACCAACAAGACTCAAGCGGCAGTGCCACAAGTAAGTGGTACTATCATCATTACCTCGTATCTTTTTGGCACCAATATCATGAACATGTGTAACACTACGATCGAGATTCAATAAACCATTGAAGGTGATTATTCAAGCAAATAGAGTAACCATTATTCTCTTTAAATGAATAATCGTATTGCAATAAACACGATCCAATCATGTTCATGCTTAACCCAAGCACCAAATAACAATTATTTAGGTTTAACACCAATCCCGATGGTAGAGGGGGTGTGCGACGTTTGATCATATCAACCTTGGAAACACTTCCAACACGTATTGTCACCTTGCCTTTAGTTAATCCCCGTTTATGTCGTAGATTTCATTTCGTGTCACTAATCACTTAGCAACCGAACCGGTATCCAATACCCTCGTGCTACTAGGAGTACTAGTAAAGTACACATCAACATCATGTATATCAAATATACTTCTTTTGACTTTTGCCACCCTTCTTATCTACCAAGTATCTAGAGTTGCTCTGCCTCAGTGATTGTTCCCCTCATAACAGAAGCACTTAGTCCCGGGTTTGGGTTTAATCTGGGGTCTCTTCATTAGTGCAGCAACGCCTTTGCCGTTTCATGAAGTATCCCTTCTAGCCCTTGCCTTTCTCGAAACTTAGTGGTTTTACTAACCATCAACTATTGATGCTCCTTCTTGATTTCTACTTTCGCAGTGTCAAACATCGCGAATCGCTCAAGGATCATTGTATCTATCCTTGATATGTTATAGTTCATCACGAAGCTCTCACAGCTTGGTGGCAGTGACTTTGGAGAACCATCACTATCTTATCTGGAAGATCAACTCCCACTTGATTCAAGCGATTGTCGTACTCAGACAATCTGAGCACACGCTCAACGATTGAGCTTTTCTCCTTTACTTTGTGGACCAAGAATCTTGTCGGAGGTCTCATACCTCTTAACAAGGGCACAAGCATGAAATCACAATTTCATCTCTTTAGAACATCTCTTATGTTCCGTGACGTTTCAAAACGTCTTCGGCGCCTTGATTCTAAGCCATTAAGTATTTTGTACTGAACTATCGTGTAGTCATCAGAAACGTGTATGTCGGATGTTCACAACATCTACAGACGACGCTCGAGGTGCAGCACACCGAGTGGTGCATTAAGGACATAAGCCTTCTGCGCAGCAACGAGGACAATCCTCGGTTTTACAAACTCTGTCTGCAAAGTTTCCTACTATCAACTTTCAACTAAATTTTCTCTAGGAACATATAAAAACAGTAGAGCTATAGCGCAAGCTACATCGTAATTCGCAAAGACCATTAGACTATGTTCATGACAATTAGTTTAATTAATCATATTACTTAAGAACTCCCACTTAAAAAGTACATCTCTCTAGTCATTTGAGTGGTACACGATCCAAATCCACTATCTCAAGTCCGATCATCACGTGAGTCGAGAATAGTTTCAGTGGTAAGCATCTCTATGCTAAGCATATCAACTATACGATTCATGCTCGACCTTTCGGTCTCATGTGTTCCGAGGCCATGTCTGCACATGCTAGGCTCGTCAAGCTTAACCCGAGTGTTCCGCATGTGCAACTGTTTTGCACCCGTTGTATGTGAATGTTGAGTCTATCACACCCGATCATCACGTGGTGTCTCGAAACGAAGAACTGTCGCAACGGTGCACAGTCGGGGAGAACACAATTTCGTCTTGAAATTTTAGTGAGAGATCACCTCATAATGCTACCGTCGTTCTAAGCAAGATAAGGTGCATAAAGGATTAACATCACATGCAATTCATAAGTGACATGATATGGCCATCATCATGTGCTTCTTGATCTCCATCACCAAAGCACCGGCACGATCTTCTTATCACCAGCGTCACACCATGATCTCCATCATCATGATCTCCATCAACGTGTCGCCATCGGGGTTGTCGTGCTACTCATGCTATTACTACTAAAGCTACGTCCTAGCAATATAGTAAACGCATCTGCAAGCACAAATGTTAGTTTAAAGACAACCCTATGGCTCCTGCCGGTTGCCGTACCATCGACGTGCAAGTCGATATTAACTATTACAACATGATCATCTCATACATCCAATATATCACATCACATCGTTGGCCATATCACATCACAAGCATACCCTGCAAAAACAAGTTAGACGTCCTCTAATTGTTGTTGCATGTTTTACGTGGTGACCATGGGTATCTAGTAGGATCGCATCTTACTTACGCAAACACCACAACGGAGATATATGAATTGCTATTTAACCTCATCCAAAGACCTCCTCGGTCAAATCCGATTCAACTAAAGTTGGAGAAACCGACACTCGCCGGTCATCTTTGAGCAACGGAGTTACTCGTAGCGATGAAACCGGTCTCTCGTAAGCGTACGAGTAATGTCGGTCCGAGCCGCTTCGATCCAACAATATCGCGGAATCAAGAAAAGACTAAGGAGGGCAGCAAAACGCACATCACCACCCACAAAAACTTTTGTGTTATACTCGAGAAGACATCTACGCATGAACCTAGCTCATGATTCCACTGTTGGGGAACGTCGCATCGGAAACAAAAAATTTCCTACGCGCACGAAGTCCTATCATGGTGATGTCCATCTATGAGAGGGGATTTCCGATCTACGTACCCTTGTAGATCGCACAGCAGAAGCGTTAAGAAACGCGGTTGATGTAGTGGAACGTCCTCACGTCCCTCGATCCGCCCCGCGAACCGTCCCACGAACCGTCCCGCGATCCGTCCCACGATCCGCTCCGATCTAGTGCCGAACGGACGGCACCTCCGCGTTCAGCACACGTACAGCTCGACAATGATCTCGGCCTTCTTGATCCAGCAAGAGAGACGGAGAGGTAGATGAGTTCTCCGGCAGCGTGACGGCGCTCCGGAGGTTGGTGGTGATCTAATCTCAGCACGGCTCTGCCCGAGCTCCGCAGAAACGCGATCTAGAGGAAAAACCGTGGAGGTATGTGGTCGGGCTGCCGTGGCAAAAGTTGTCTCAAATCAGCCCTAAAACCCCACTATATATAGGAGGGAGGGAGGGGAGGAGGCAGCCTCAAAACCTAAAGGTTTGGCCGAAATTGAAGGTGGAGGAGTCCTACTCCAATCCTACTTGGAGTAGGATTCCACCTTCCCACTTGGAAACTCTTTCCACCTTGTGTTTTTTCCTTCTCAAACCTTATGGGCCTTAGTGGGAACTTATTCCAGCCCACTAGGGGCTGGTTTATCTCTTCCCATAGCCCATGAGACCCCTTGGGGCGTGACACCCCTCCTGATGGTCCCCGGCACCCCTCCCGGCACTCCCAGTACACTACCGATGAGCCCGAAACTTTTCCGGTAATGCACGAAATCCTTCCGGTAACCAAATGAGGTCATCCTATATATCAATCTTCGTTTCCGGGCCATTCCGGAAACCCTCGTGACGTCCGTGATCTCATCCGGGGACTCTGAACAAGATTCGGTAACCAACCATATAACTCAAATACGCATAAAACTACGTCGAACCTTAAGTGTGCAGACCCTGCGGGCTCGAGAACTATGTAGACATGACCCGAGAGACTCCTCGGTCAATATCCAATAGCGGGACCTGGATACCCATATTGGATCCTATATATTCTACGAAGATCTTATCGTTTGAACCTCAGTGCCAAGGATTCATATAATCCCGTATGTCATTCCCTTTGTCCTTCGGTATGTTACTTGCCCGAGATTCGATCGTCAGTATCCGTATACCTATTTCAATCTCGTTTACCGGCAAGTCTCTTTACTCGTTCCGTAATACAAGATCCCGCAACTTACACTAAGTCACATTGATTGCAAGGCTTGTGTGTGATGTTGTATTACCGAGTGGGCCCTGAGATACCTCTCCGTCACACGGAGTGACAAATCCCAGTCTCGATCCATACTAACTCAACGAACACCTTCGGAGATACCTGTAAAGCATCTTTATAGTCACCCAGTTATGTTGCGACGTTTGATACACACAAAGCATTCCTCCGGTGTCAGTGAGTTATATGATCTCATGGTCATAGGAACAAACACTTGACACGCAGAAAATAGTAGCAACAAAATGACACGATCAACATGCTACGTCTATTAGTTTGGGTCTAGTCCATCACATGATTCTTCTATTGATGTGATCCCGTTATCAAGTAACAACACTTGCCTATGGCCAGGAAACCTTGACCATCTTTGATCAACGAGCTAGTCAACTAGAGGCTTACTAGAGACAGTGTTTTGTCTATGTATCCACACAAGTATTGTGTTTGCAATCAATACAATTATAGCATGGATAATAAACGATTATCATGAACAAAGAAATATAATAATAACTAATTATTATTGCCTCTAGGGCATATTTCCAACACGGAAGAGGTGTGGGAAATCCATTGGGATGTCCTTGTGACATGTGTAGGCCTTGTGCAGATGAGGGAGGAGCATGCCCTCCCACCGGGTGGTAAAAGTACGTCAATGGCATGCCTGATGGAACCGTTTAAATCCTTAGAAAATCGTATGATACCATATTTTCTCGAGAACTAGCACGGTGGCATCACATGGCCCCTATAGGGAGTGGTAAAAGTTTGGGCTTGTTTAGAATAAGTCTCCCCTTGAGGCCGCTTGTAAACTGCACCATCTCCGAGCTAATCTCTCCATATCAAGAGGGAACATGACCCGTTTGGGAGGGAAGTACGGGTACTGTTGCTCCGTTGGCCTTGAAACTTCTTTTGATCTCAAAGGAGACCATGCATGCTACGTGCCAGTCCCTGCATTTTTGGGAACCGCATTTTTGGGAACCGCGTGCAATATTTGAGACATTTATTGTTTTGCTAGAGTTTCAGCGTCACAAGTTGCAGATCTGCAAGGATGCATATGAACTCATGCCCGGAAGAGGCATCTAAAATCCGTTGGGTTGTACTTTCGACATGTGTAGGCCTTGTGAAGATGAGGGAGGCGCCCGCCCTGCCACCGGGTGGCGAAAGTACCTCGATGGCATGCCCGATGCAACCGTTTAAATCCTCGTAAAATCGTACGATGCCATATTTTCTTGAGAACTCGCACAGTGGCATCACATGACCCCTATAGGGTGTGGTAAAAGTTTGGGTGCGTGTTGAATAAGTCTTCGTTGAGGCCGCATGTAAACCGCGCCATCTCCGAGCTAGTGTGTGCATATTGAGAGGGAATGTTACTGGTTTATGAGGAAAGTGTGGGTCATATTGCTCCGTTGGCCTCAAAACTTCTTGTGCTCTCAAATGAGGACATCCCATGACACGTGTGAGGCCCCCGCATTTTTCAGAACCGAATGCAATATTTGACACATTTATTGCTCTCCTAGGGTTTCATCGTCGAAAATTGCAACAAGGCGGCGCATGAAATCATGCCCGAAAGAGGCATGGAAAAATCCTTTTGGATGTCCTTGTGACATGCGTAGGCCTTGTGGAGATGAGGGAGAAGCATGACCTGCCACCGGGTGGCGAAAGTACCTCGATGCCATGCGTGATGCAACCGTTTAAATTCTCAGAAAATTGTACGATGCCATATTTCTTGAGAACTGGCACGGTGGCATCACATGGCCTTTATAGGGAGTGGGAAAAGTTTGGGCGCGTTTAGAATAAGTCTCTCTTGAGGTCCCTTGTAAACCGCATCATCTTCGAGCTAGTTTTTGTGCATTTCGAGAGGGACCGTGACCTGTTTGTGATGGAAGTGCCGGTCATGTTCTTCCGTTGGCCTCGAAACTTCTCGTGATCTCAAAGGAGGCCATCACATGACACGTGCCAGGTCCCTGCATTTTTTGGAACCGCGTGCAATATTTGATACATTCATTGCTCTGCTAGGGTTTGAGCGTCAGAAATTACAGATCTGCAAGACGACGCATGAAATCATGCCCGGAAGCGGCATGAAAAATCCTTTGGGATATCCTTGTGATATGCGTGGAGGGTATCATGGACCTTTTCGAAGAGTAGCTCTCGGTATGTTTGGACTTTTCCGTGCATCCTCTCGATAAACGATGAACCCTATATCTAGGGTTTGACCTTTACCGAGTTGAACCCTCGATAAATGGTGAACCCTAGATCTAGGGTTTGACCTTTACCGAGTGCCGCACCGACATGCTCTCATATGAATCAATCATGAGAGCAATCATGAGAGCCACATATGGCTTGAGTGTCAAAGATGACAACACTTGAAACTATGCAATATGCCTAGCTAGGGGCATAAAACAATAGCGCTTGTTGGGAGGCAATATAATAGTTATGTTTAATTTTTGCTTTTTATTTCTGTTAGTGTGCGATAACATGATTATTGCTTCTGTAATTATTGTTTTTTATGTTTTAGTTAGTGTTTTCATGATTAGTAGAATTGCTATGGTGCAAAAACAAAAACTTTAACGTCCTGTGCAAAAATTTTCTGATTTTGCTGGAATGTCTTTTTAACATGAATTTTTTAGAGAGTATTTCCTTACAAATTCCTCGGGTCTTCCTATTTGTTCAGAATTTTTGGAGTTACAGAAGTATAGGTTCATTACAGATTACTACAGACTGTTCCATTTCAGTCAAATTCTGTTTTTTGCATATGTAGTTTGCTTGTTTTGATGATGCTATGAATTATATCTGGAGGTATAAGCCATGGAGAAGTTAAGATATAGTACCCTATGCTAAAATAAAACAAGAATCAATATGTAACAACACCTTAAAGTATTTGATATGTTGCTTATACTAACGGATCTCACGACGTTTTGTTGAGTTTTATATGATTGAAGTTTTCAAGTTTTGGGTATTGTCTTGATGGACAAAGGACTGAGGAACAACAAAAGGCTAAACCTGAGGATGCCCAAAGCACCCCCAAGGTAATTAATATTCTAGGAAGAGTCAAGCGTTTAAGCTTGGGGATGCCCCGTCTCAATCCATCGGTATGTTACTTGAAGCTATATTTTTATTCGTCATATGATATGAGTTTTGCTTGGAACGTCGTTTGATTTTGTTGAATTTTACTTCCAGTATACCACAACCATTATTTCATAGACACACCTATTTGAGAGAGAGATCACATCATCATAATTTGTTAGAATACTCTATGTGTTTCATTTATATGTTTTGAGCTTAGCATTTGCTCTAATACTTCACTTATATCTCTTTGATCTTGGTAGCGTATAGATTTTAAAAAATATTATGCTTTCGTTTTTTCACTTATTTATTTTTTAAAGGTAATATCTGGTAATGGCCGCGCAGTGGTCGGACCATTAGGAGGTCCTCTTCTTTTTCCGGCTGGCAAGCCGGAAATAGTTCAGCCTCTACTCCTGGCGGCGGAGAAGTCGGGGTGGCAACAGCAAGCCGGTAAAGGAGATGAGGCTGACGCGCCAGTCGCATTCGTTGTAAAAAAAGGAGGTGGCGTCGATGTGGTGAAGGCGATCTAATGGGCGGAGGCGGAGCTACCGATGCGGAGCAGTGGAGTCGGAGGTCGATGGCATCGAGAACCCCGGCAGAGTTCACAGAGAGCGACAGCGGTGGCCGGAGTTGTGTGTTGGCGTGGAGTGAGGAAGCTTCGACCTCCATCTGTGGTTGATTAGTTGATTCCAGTAAAGCTACAAGCGGCGGGAGTAAAGAAGTGAGCTTCGACCTCCATCAGTTGTTTGTTGTCTCCTGGAATCCACCTTTGGAGCTTCTTCCTCGCAATTCCATGCCAATAAACAAGGTGGCTCTTGTTTTCTTCATTTGGCGTTTCTGCTGTCATGCAGTGCTGCCCCTCAAAAGAATCCGTACAAATAGTTTGCGTTTCTGCATATCACACAAGTATATGCGTAGAAAGAAGAATCTAAGGGAAGTATATGCGTCCCTTACTTCGGCACCGTCTTCCCTTTTTCTTGTCATTTTTGAAACCCTCACATTAGTATTCGACTCTGATTGTTCCCAACGATGGCAGAATATCCGAGTGCGTACCCTTGCTGGAATATTCACCGGACATATGCTGATTCTTGGGGAATATACATGATTCTTTGGGGGTCAATGGTTTATAAAACCATGCATCCGATTCCGGTGTCAGTATGCATTCAAGCTCATACAGGCTTGCATGGCATGGCGGAGGCCGTTGTGGGCTCGCTGATCCTTAAGCTTGCGGATGCGCTAGTGAATGAGGTCGTAGAGCTTGCTGGGTCCTTGTTCGGACTCGAGGGATATGCTCTGAAGCCACTATTCTCCGAGATAAGGAAGGTCAAGAGTGAGCTAGAGAGTATTCAGGCTTTCTTGCACGCCGCCGAGAGCTTCAGGGACACTGATGAGACCACTGCTGCATTTGTTAGGCAAATCAGGATCCTTTCCTTCAACATTGAAGATGTCGTCGATGAGTTCACCTACGAGTTGGCGGATGATGGTAGAGGTATGCTTCTCTTCAAGGCGATCAGGAGGTTGGGGCAAATCAAGATATGGAACCGGTTGGCAGGCCGTCTCCGAGATATCAAGGCGGATCTCAGGAGTGCTGCTGAAAGAAGGGGAAGGTATGATCTGAAGGGCATTCAGAGAGACGCAAGGCTGACAGGAAGAAATGGCTCAAATTGGAGTTGCTTAAGATACACTTCCTTTGAAGCAGAGGATGATCCTGTGGGGATTGAGGAGGAAAAAAATTTCTTAATGAAGTGGGTCCAGGATAAGGATCGACGAAACTTGATTGCAGCTGTGTGGGGGATGGGTGGCATAGGCAAGACAACACTTGCTCATCATGTTTATAGTTCTGTCAAGGATAATTTTGACATTTGTGCTTGGGTTACAGTATCACAAAGCTCTGAAGCTGACGATCTGCTGAGGAAAATAGTTGAGGAGTTCCGCAAGAATGATCGGACAAAGGAATTTCCCAAGGATGTTGATGTAACAGACTGTCGAAGCCTAGTGAAGGCGATCTGCTGTTACCTCCAGCACAAAAGGTACATTCTTGTTCTGGACGATGTGTGGAATGTGAATGTGTGGTTTGATTGTAAAGATGCTTTTCTTCATGGCAAGGGCCGGATACTGTTTACATCAAGGATTTACGAGGTAGCATCACTAGCACAAGAATCAAACATAATAAATTTGCAGCCACTTGGAGAACATGATGCACTGGATCTATTCTGTAGAGAGGCATTTCAAAAGGAAGAGAAGAGGATTTGCTCACCAGAGTTATCAGATTTGGCGGGCATGTTTGTAACGAGTTGCAACGGCTTGCCAATTGCTATCAAATGCATTGGGAGATTGTTATCATTCCGAAGCACATGTTTCTCTGAGTGGGAGAAAGTGTACAAAGATATGAAGAAGCAGCTCACTGACAACCCGGTCATGGATATGCACGTAATCTTGAAGGTTAGTTTGGAAGATCTGCCACATAGTGTTAGAAGTTGTTTCCTGTATTGTTGCATGTTCCCAGAGAAATATGTGATGCAGAGAAAATCTCTAGTAAGACTTTGGGTTGCAGAAGGGTTTGTTGAAGAGAGTGAACATAAGACACTCGAGGAGGTGGCTGAGGATTATCTGACTGAACTGATCCACCGGTGTCTATTGCTAGTAGTCAAGAGGAATGACTCTGGATGTGTATATGAAGTTCAAATGCACGACATCTTTCGTGTTTTAGCTCGTTCCAAGGCACGTGAAGAGAATTTTTGCGGTGTCTACAACCCCTTGAAAATTCATGCCATCAGAGAAGCACGGCGTGTATCAACTGAAACAGGGGATATTTCTCTGTTGGCAGAGAATGCTCCGCATCTTCGTTCATTGCTTGTCTTCCACAGTTCGTTTAGCTTCATTTCACTCCGTTCACTAGCAATGAACAACAAGTTATTATCTGTTCTAAACCTGCAAGATAGTTCAATTAAGAGGCTTCCAACAGAGGTGTTTGGCTTGCGTAATCTGCGGTTTCTCGGCCTTAGGCGAACAAAAATCTCAAGTCTTCCAGGATCCATCGGAAGACTAAAAAATTTGCTGGTGTTGGATGCCTGGAAGTGTGAAATACTAAAGCTACCATCGCAAGTTACGAAACTCAATAAGTTGACACATATTATTGTGACTTTGAAGCATGTTGGACCATCATTGCACTTTGTTCCTTCTGTTGGTGTACCAGCTCCTACTGGTATATGCTCTTTGACTAGCCTGCAGACACTTCTGCAGATGGAAGCTAATGCTGAAATGGTCCGTGCCATGGGTGCTCTAGTGGAGTTGAGAACATTCCGTATCAGCAAAGTGCAAGGTTCCCATTGTGAAGATTTGTTCAAGGGTATTGGCAGAATGACTCATCTTACCCGTCTCGGAATCCAGGCAGATGATAACCAGGAAATTTCGCAGCTCAAAGCATTTCAGCCACCTCCCTTACTTCAGAAGCTTTTCTTGCTAGGGGCACTATCCAAGGAATCCTTGCCTAATTTCTTCACCGCATTGAGTAAGCTGAAGAACCTCAAATTTCTGAGGCTTGTTGGCTCACGGCTTAATGAAGAAACATTTTCATATCTTAAGGGATTGGAGAATCTAGTTAAGCTTCAACTTTATGATGCATACACTGGTGATAAGATGTACTTTCATGCAACATCTTTTCCGAAGCTCAGGGTACTGAAAATACGAGGTGGACCACATCTGAATGAAATCATGATAGAAAGAGGCGCCATGCCGAGCTTGGTTGATCTTAAGCTCCTGCTCTGCCCACAGTTGAAGATGCTGCCACATGGTATTGAACATGTGAGTACTCTTGAAGAACTGACTTTGGATACGGCAGAAGAACTAGTTGACAGGGTTCGGCAGAAGGAAGAGACGAGCATTTTTCATGTCCGACGAGTTTTCATTGGGAATCAGAAGTTGCCGGTATCATAGTTTCCTATTCTAAGGTAGGCATCCGCTGAAGATTTTTCCCTTTCTGTGGCCTAATCCTGTGTGATCTCAACTTCATGTTTTCATCTATTGCTTCTTGTACTATCTTTTCGATCACCTGGATCATCAGTTTTATTTTGCTCTCTAGTGTGAGCTTGATCTGAACCAATGTATAGCTATAGGTTTGTTTTAAGCATCGGAAGTTTTATTTTCTGCTCGTGGATGTTCTTTCATCAAGCAATCATTCATGTACTTGTTGTTGTGATTATTTATTGTCGGTGTTAAGCTTTGGTAGCCTTCGTCGAATGCACGAGGTGACCTGCTCGCATAGCGCTTAGAGCAACTATAGCAGACACCGCAAAAGAGGCAAACCCGCAAAAGTCCGACGAGTATGCGGGTTAGGCCCATTTTTTCGGTCACAACAGAGCACGCATACTCGCCCGGTCCGTAAAATAATTTGCCGCGGTCCTGGTCCTGCTAGAGTTGCTAACATATATTAAAATATGTTGCTGTTGCTGAAAATTGTTCAGAAATTGAGAAAATGTCTGCAGTTATAATTTTTTGTTTGGAATATTAGGAAATGTTCCATTTTTCAAATGTGTTTACAAAAATTGAAAAAATGTTCGTGGTTGCAAAATTTGTTCAGAATTTCATAATTTGTACATATATTAAAAATGTTCCGGTTGCCAAAAATTGTTGAGAAATTGAGAACATGTCTGCAGTTATAAACTTTTGTTCGGAATATCAGGAAATGATTCATTTTTCAAATGTGTTTTCAAAAATTCAAAAAATGCTCGTGGTTGCAAAATGTGTTCATAATTTCATAATTTGTACATATATGAAAAAATGTTACTGTTGCCGAAAATTGTTGAGAAATTGATAATGTCTGCAGTTATAAACTTTTGTTCGGAATATCAGGAAATGTTCAGTTTTTCAAATGTGTTTTCAAAAATTCAAAAAATGTTCGTGGTTGCCAAATTTGTTCAGAATTTCATATTTCTTTCATATATTAAAAAATATTCCTGTTGCCGAAAATTGTTCAGAAATTGTGAAAATGTCCGCAGTTATAAACTTTTGTTCGGAATATCAGGAAATTCTTCATTGCATTTGGAAAATGTTCACACATTTCAGGCAGGTAATCCTTCACGGCATTTCAAATTTTCAAGCATTACAGAATATAGTACGTGGCATTTCAAAATATATTTAAATTTTGTACAAATATATATGTGTGTAATTTTAAATTGTACTTTGCATTTCGAAAATGTTCACACATTTGAAAAAATGTTTGGGACATTTCAAAAAACGTATACAATGTATTCAAAAAACAATTGAGGAAGTGTTATTTTCTAACCATGTAATTTTGTCTCTATTTTTTTGGGTCCGTACTGTGTAAATGAGCTTGACTGGGCTGGTCCAGTCTTCTCCGCGCGTCCACCTCGCAGCGCTGCCCAATCTTGGTTTAGCAAATGAACCCAGAGTCCTTTTTAGACCGAGATTGCATAGTTTAGGATGCAATCGAGAAATATTTTGATGTGAGGGTTTGTTTCGCTGATGTTAAGGAGTCGAGCCATGAAAACGTTGCGAAAACTAATGCCATGCATGTGGCCAGAGGTCACGTGCGATCAGCTATGTGGGCCAAAAATCAGTTTTGTAATAGGCCGACCAGAAACCAAATATGTGACACATGCAATGGGTTCAAGACTTGTGCTTGACACGCCAGTGGGAAGTCCCTATTTGACGCACACCCAGCTAACGTTTGGGCATGGGCCGGCCCATTTATATGCCAACACCTTCGCTTTTGGGAACCTTCTAGAGGTTTTCAGCCAGTTTTTTCCTGTTTTGGGAACTTTTTAGAAGATTCCCTGAACCGGTTTTTTATTTTTATTTTGTTTTCTTTTTTCTTTATTCTTCTTTGTTTTTTTTCTGTTTCTGTTTTAAAAATGTTCTGGATTTTCAAGAAATGTTCCAGAATTTGAAAAAAATGTTTTGAAATTTGAAAAATGTTCCAGAAGTTGAAAAAATGTTTCAGAAGTTAAAAAGTGTTCAGGAATTTTAAAAAATGTTCCAGAATTCAAAAAATGTTCCGAAATTTCAAAAAAGTTCCGGAATTTAAAAAAATGTTCTGATATTTTGATTAAAATGTTTCGGATTTTTCAAAAAAAAAGTTCCAAAATTTAAAAAATGTTTCATAATTTGAAAAAATGTTCCGGAATTTGAAAAATGTTCCAGAATTTTGAAAACTGTTCCAGAATTTAGACAATGTTCAGGAATTTAAAATATTGGTCAAGAATTCGAATAAAAATTCTGGATTTGAAAAAATGTTCCGGAATTTACAAAACGTTCTGATATTTTTACTAAAATGTGTCGGATTTTTCAACTGCTGGTCGCTAACTTTTTTTGTAGTCTCCAGATTCGCTGCTGGTCGCTAACTTGAACCGGCAGGTAGGATATCCTCCTGTGCGTGCGGCCAGCAATTTTTCATAGAGAGCGACAAATAGGACCTCCCACGCCAGTGCATAGTCCTGTATGCATGGATTCCGGAGGTGTACGGCCTCGTTTGGTCCAAAGGAAAACAGGAAACCCAGGAAGATTAACCACAAAATAAATCAAGTCCGCTTTAACCACAAAAGGTATTATATCAACCAATGCTTCTACGCTTTAGTGAAACAAAGGAGATTACGAAGGATTATGCACCTGCCAAAGTGGAGCCAAAGTTTAGAATGCCACCTCGACTGTTACGGATTGAAGATGATATCCCGCTTCGGTACAACCCCCTTGTAATACGTATAAAGGATAATATAAACTTTATCCATATATGTATGTATGCGCCATATACACCTCGACTGGGCCGGCCCACGAGATGACTGCAGTAGTAATCTTAGAAAGAATACCTGCTAACCACATGGCAAATAGGTGTTGGCGTCTAATATTGCACGCCCCTTTTTTAAGAACTAAGTACAACGCAGAATCTGGGCTACTTTTAGAAACTGTGAAGAATTTTTTAAAACCAGTACTTTGTTCTATTAGGAATATGCTCTAGAGGCAACGATAAATAGTTATTATTATATTTCCTGTTTAAAGATAATCATTTATTATCCATCATATAATTGTATTGAATGAAAACATAGATACATGTGTGGATACATAGACAAAACAATGTCCCTAGCAAGCCTCTAGTTGGCTAGCCAGTTGATCAATGATAGTCAAGTTTTCTGACTATATGCAAGTGTTGTGACTTGATAACTAGATCACATCATTAGGAGAATCATGTGATGGACTAGACCTAAACTATGAACGTAGCATATTGATCGTGTCGTTTTATTGCTATTGTTTTCTGCGTGTCAAGTCTTTGTTCCTATGACTATGAGATCATATAACTCACTGGCACCGGAGAAATACCTTGTGTGCATCAAACGTCGCAACGTAACTGTGTGACTATAAATGTGCTCTAGAGGTATCTCCAAAGGTGTTCGTTGAGTTAGTATGTATCAAGACTGGGATTTGTCACTCCGTGTGATGGAGAGGTATCTCGGGGCCCACTCGGTAATACAACATCACACACAAGCCTTGCAAGCAATGTGACTAAGTGTAAGTCACGGGATCTTGTATTACAGAACGAGTAAATAGACTTGTCGGTAACGAGATTGAAATAGGTATGCGGATACCGACGATCAAATCTCGGGCAAGTAACATACCGAAGGACAAAAGGAATGGCATACGGGATTATATGAATCCTTAACACTGAGGTTCAACCAATAAGATCTTCAGAGAATATGTCGGATCCAGTATGGGAATCCAGGTCCCGTTATTGGATATTGACCGAGGAGTTCCTCGGGGCATGTCTACATAGTTCTCGAACCCGCAAGGTCTGCACACTTAAGGTTCGATGATGTTTTAGTATAGTTGAGTATATGTGTGGTTACCGAATGTTGTTCGGAGTCCCGGATGAGATCACAGGCGTCATGAGGGTTTCCGGAATGGTCCGAAAACAAAGATTGATATATAGGATGGTTTCATTTGGTCACCGGAAAGTTTCGGGCAATTCCGGCAGTGTACCGGGAGTGACGAATGGGTTCTAGGAGTTCACTGGGAGGGGCCCACCCACCCAAGAGTGAGCCCAAGGCACTAGGGTGGCGCCACAAGTCCTTAGTGGGATGGTGGAGTCAGCCCAAGGGGGCCATGGCGCAACATAAGAAAATACCACAGGAAAATAGAAGAAAACAGGAAAGAGGGAGGTGGGAAGGAAGAGGACTCCTCCTCCTTCCCAAACAGAATTGGAGGAGGAGTCCTCCTCCTCCCTTGGCCGGCGCACCTTGAGGCCTTGTGCCTCAAGTCTAGCCCTCCCCCTCCCTCATATATATATTGGTTGATTTAGGGTTGATTTGAGACACAACATTGCCACATGCAACTCAAACCTATACCACGTAGTTTTACCTCTAGATCGGATTTCTACGGAGCCCTGCAGGAGTAGATCATCACCACCACCGGAGCACCGTCACGCTGCCGGAGAACTCATCTACTTTTCCATCTTGCTTGCTGGATCAAGAAGGCCGAGATCATCATCGAGTTGTACGTGTGCTGAACGCGGAGGTGCTGTCCGTTCGGCGCTAGATCGGAACGGATCGTGGCACAGATCGCGGGACGGTTTGTGGGACGGTCCGAGGGATATGAAGACGTTCCACTACATCAACCGCATTTCTTAACGCTTCCTGTTATGCGATCTACAAGGGTACGTAGATCCAAATCTCCTCTCGTAGATGGACATCACCATGATAGGTCTTCGTGTGCGTAGGAAATTTTTTTGTTTCCCATGCGACGTTCCCCAACAGATCCTATCTCAGACTTCATGGCCTCTAGCCATTTGTTGGAATCCGGGCCCACCATTGCTTCTTCATAATTTGCAGGTTCATTGTTGTCTAACAACATGATTGATAAGACAAGATTATTGTACCACTGAGGAGCAGTACGTGATCTTGTCGACCTGCGAGGTCCAACAGTAACTTGATCTGAAACTTCGACAGAGGTTTCACCTTGCCCTGCGCCACCATCTAGAGGGATTAGAGGTTCGGCAACCTCATCAAGTTCTATCTTCCTCCCACTCAATTCTTTCGAGAGAAACTCCTTCTCAAAAAAAGCTCTGTTCTTAGCAACAAACACTTTGCCCTCGGATCTGAGATAGAAGGTGTACCCAACTGTCTCCTTTGGGTAACTTATGAAGACGCATTTTTCGCTTTGGGTTCCAGCTTTTCAGGTTGAAGCTTTTTGACATAAGCATCACATCCCCAAACTTTAAGAAACGACAACTTTGGCCTCTTGCCATACCACAGCTCGTATGATGTCGTCTCAACAGATTTTGACGGTGCCCTATTTAAAGTGAATGCAGCTGTCTCTAATGCATAATCCCAAAACGATAACGGCAAACCGGTAAGAGACATCATAGATCGCACCATATCTAACAAAGTACAATTATGACTTTCAGACACACCATTACGCTGTGGTGTTCCAGGCGGTGTTAATTGTGAAACGATTACACATTGTCTCAAGTGAGCACCAACTTGAAACTCAGATATTCACCCCCACGATCAGAACGTAGGAACTTGATCTTCTTGTTACGATGATTTTCAACTTCACTCTGAAATTGCTTGAACTTCTCAAATGTTTCAGACTTGTACTTCATCAAGTAGATATATCCATACCTACTCAAATCGTTAGTGAAGGTGAGAAAATAACGATATCCGTCGCGTGCCTCCACACTCATTGGACCGCACACATCGGTATGTATGATCTCCAACAAGTCACTTGCACGCTCCATTGTTCCGAGAACGGAGTCTTAGTCATCTTGCCCATGAGGCATGGTTCGCACATGTCACGTGATTCAAAATTAAGTGACTCCAAAAGCCCATCGGAATGGAGTTTCTTCATGCGCTTTACACCAATATGACCTAAGCGGTAGTGCCACAAAAATGTGGCGCTATCATTGTTAACTCTACATCTTTTGGTCTCAATGTTATGTATATGTGTGTCATCACAATCAAGATTCAATATGAACAATCCTCTCACATTGGGTGCATGACCATAAAAGATATTACTCATAGAAATAGAACAACCATTATTTTCTGACTTAAACGAGTAACCGTCTCGCAATAAACAAGATCCAAATATAATATTCATGCTTAACGCAGGCACTAAATAACAATTATTTAAGTTCATAACTAATCCAGATGGTAACTGAAGTCAGATTGTGCCGACGGCGATTGCATCAACCTTGGAACCATTTTCCACGCGCATCGTCACTTCATCCTTCGCCAGCCTTCGTTTATTCCGCAGTTCCTGCTTCGAGTTGCAAATATGAGCAACAGAACCGGTATCAAATACCCAGACACTACTACGAGAGTTGGTTAAGTACACATCAATAACATGTATATCACATATACCTGATTTTTCTTTGACCCCTTCTTATCAGCCAAATACTTGGGGCAGTTGCGCTTCCAGTGACCCATCCTCTTGCAATAATAACACTCTATTTCCGGCTTAGGTCCAGCCTTGGGTTTCTTTGTTGGATTGACATATCCTCATATGTGTATTAATAAAATGTAGTCTGTTGATTTTATTACAACTTTTCTGGCGTTGGAAGTCCATGTACTACATGTTCTTAAATGTTTTCCACTAGGTTTTACTGTCATTGTGTGGCTAAGAAATATAACTGTCTGGCCTCGGTCTTGCTAGTGACACGAAACGTCTACCATAAGCGTATAGCAGCCTATAATCTAACCCCGTATAATTTTAAGGAAACCAACGAGTAGGTATATAAGAAGTCACATCCCTAGAGATCGATAACAAGATGCATGTTCAAGCAGAGAAGAACATACTTCATGTTAGTGATTGACACAAGAGACACATGTTTCTCGTCCACGAAGAAAAATAGTTACAACTGTCATGAAATGTCATTGCCAGGTTGAGGTTCGTCCACCATGCTAGTGGTGTCCTCCATGCCCCTTCTAGCCATGATCTTTTCCTTCTCTGTCATTTTGATCAGTGGTCTTGTGTCCACCCGGTCAAGTTGGGAGTCTAGCTATATAGATGCTCTAAGCCTCTCGGTCCACAAGCCAATCCACAAATACTTTACATAAAGTGGATATAAAAAATGATACTTTTAATATATTAATTTTAAACAAATATATTTTTGATAGTCTTTGGCTGGACCAAGATTAGTCTTGGCCTTTTGATGTCAGAATTTTGAAATGGATCTGGTCCTTTGCAAGAAACTGGGCAGTCCGGGTGGCCATGTTCCACTCGGTGTTAGTGGACATTTTGTGTTACTTGTGGATTTCCATGTTTCATGTTCTGGATTTGCACTATTTAGACATATGTATGTGAGTCAATGTTGAAAAGATTTGTCCCAGTGTGTGAGTGAATCACAATCTTAACTATCTTTTTTACATCTGCACATACAACTTCAAAGTTTCTATCCATAACGAGTTTTGGGCATCAATTTTTCATGTGACACGGGTCTAGATAATAACAAAATATAAGATCAACCAAATAATTTACTAAATGCATATTATTATATTGTCCAATGAAGAACATCATAACTAAAAACTCGACATCTCATTAATATTTTTAACCTAGATATATGGTTTCACAAGAAGGTGCATGCCCGCACAATCAAAGATGACGCTGGTGGTTCAGCACCCATGCATGTTGGGCTTATTTGGACACATTTCCGAATCTTTAGTACTACGATAAGTGTAGAACTGCTACAAAAAGCATGTCCAAGTTGCTCAAAGAATTTGTCACATCCATCGAGGAGGAAAAATTGCAACATGGGAAACGAAAAGTGTTTCCAACAGTTAACAAAGAGATATATAGAAGAAAGAAGACACCAAACTCGAAAGTATTCGGCTAGCAAAACCAATCTGCAAGGAATGGAGGTAGTACATAGGAAACCATTCGAGATTGCATATTGTTGAGCTGGTTGTGACAAGCTTAGTCAACAACTCTAATTATTTAGAACCTGATTACTATCTACCAAGATTAAAGGTGAATGTTCCATATAATTTAATTTTTTTTTCTATACCACAGAGCCAACCCGCATGATATAAGCATATTTATATTGATGAATTTGTTGATTTTCATTAGAGGCTTTCCTAGATCTGGATGTCCATGTACTACAAGATCTGAAATAGTTTCTACTAGCTGTTACCCTCAATGAGTGGAAAAGAAAGATGAGTTGTTGGCCTTGGTCTTTGCTTGTAATAGGCAAATTCTACCACTGGTGTGTATAATAGCCTGAAAGTTCATCCCGTTTAATCAGGGACGAAGCTAGAAAATTTTCTTATCGGGGTCATCTCTTAGTTATCTGTAATTTAAGGGGGTCATCTTACTAAAATAGCTAGTTGTTAGTACTAATTGATGAAAGGATTTCAGAATTCCATTGGGGTCAACTGACCCCAATGCTACTGTACCAGCTCCGTCCCTGCGTTTAATTAGAGGGAAACCAAAGAGTGAGGGATATAAGAAGCCACATGTCAACAGCAAGATGCACACCCAAGTAGTGGCGCGTGGCCTTCTTAATGTTTGCGATTGACATCAAAAGACACATACATGCCTTGTGAACGAGGAAAACCGACTATAACTAGCCCAATGTGTCATGAATTGTCGATGCAAGACGAAGTGCCATCTACCACGCTAGTCGTATCCCCCACGTCTTCTATCCCTCGGGCCAACACAGCCCGTTTCTTCGACTAGTACGCCTCCACCTTCAGTTGATGTCTCCTTCCCGATTCCTCATATTCATAAGTTTTATTTTCACCATTCTTTTGTTGCTTTCAAAGTTTCCTTCTAACTAGTCACTGCATGTGAGACATCCCAACTACATTGTTTTGGATTTTTCATTGGGCAAGCGCTAGTAGAGCAACATGTATATATGCCCAGAGATATCGGTACACAATGACACAAGTTGTCCGTGGGTCAGGCCTGGCCCAAAACCAGACAACCAAGCATGTCTTAACATCACTTGTCAACCAAAACCGACTAGCCCATAAGTCACAAATACTTTAGGTTACTAGTTTTATAAATAGATACATTAAAATAATTATTTGAAACTGATTAATTTAATAAGTTGAATTCTAAACAGTTTAATTTTACCTCTTTTAGGATGGAACAAGGTCCATCTTGGCCTTTTGATGTCAGCCTTATCAAATCTTGGCCCTAAATTCGGACTTATAAGTGGTACAAACAGATTCCGCTCAAGGCTAACGAACATTTTGTGTGTTACATACGCATATTTACGTTCCAAGATCTGGATTTGCACTATTCAGTTTTGGGTTTTAACTTGTGATCTAACACCGGTCGGGCTAGCGAGTGACAAAAGTAGAAGATCACCTTAACAATTTACTAAATGCATATTATTATATTGATGGTTGAATAATATCATAAGTAGAGACAAGTGCTCCCGTACTTAACCTAGGCATGTGGATTCACAATAAGGTGCCTATCAACACTTTTAAGGACCGAGCTGGTGATTGAGCACAGGCCGGGTTGGGTCTCTTTGGACGCAATTCTAAATCCCGAGTAGTAGGTTAATGACAAGATTTTCTCGGGCTTTCGGTCCTACTCCAAGGGTCAGTTACTAGAACAATTGCACAAAATCCTATCTAGTGTGCGCAAAATAATCATTTCATCCATCCCTTGGACGAAAGCAACAAGGATTTTTTTTTCTATACATTTAACTAAGATCACCTATATTTCAAAAACTACAATACTCACCAGACAAGATGTTTGTAGACGTATGGTGACAAAAAAAATGAAGAGTACTACATCCATTTCAAACTAATTGAAGTTATGAGTTCCCCATAAGTCAAATTTGTTCGACCATGTTTAAAGAAAAAATATGCCAACATCTACAACACCAAATTAGCATTATTTGATATCGTAGATATTAGCATTTGTCTATAAAGTTTGGTCAAACTAGAAGAAATATAATTTCAGAAAAATATAGAATTCCAATTATTTTTGGAACGAATGACTATTTGGAACTGATGGAATCTTCGAGGGGGAGGAAGTGAGGGACTGAAGTAGGCTACTCAAGTTATATCATCTCGAACCCCCCCCCCCCCCCACACACACACACTTTCCCCCTATATGTTCAAGTGGACATCCCAAAGAAAGTATGGACAAGAGAGAGAAAAAAAATCCCGCCCCATCAGACCCCATACTCAGCCTATTTGCCTAGGTTGTCTGACACCCCCTCAAACCTAGGCCCCACCTGCATACACATTTCCATCTTTTCCCTCTCTCCCCCCCTCTCTCGTTTCCGTGGGCAAGATGAGGATGGAGCATGAACGGCGGCTCCATCGTCATGGGAAGTCGTTCCCCCGCCAACAGAGCCTTCGTCGCTCGTGCCCCTCTCTGACACCTGCATTCGAAGCTCGAGGGGTGCTGGCAGCCGACCTCACACTTGACATGTTTGTTGAAATGCCTAAAATGAGAAGGATAAATTTAGGGGTGTAGTTGTGCACGCGAACAAAGAAGGGTTCACCATGGACATGCTCCATGGACATACAAATGGTCAAATTAGTTCATCATGTCATCTATCGACGGGCAAGTAGGAAGGGCATGCCCGGAAGGGTGCATTGGGTCTTGATGAGTACAAACGAGCACCCCTGGAAAAAAAGTAGTACAAATAAGGACCATGTACCTGCAGGGTTGAGTGACACATGATCTGGGTTTCTACCGACACATATAGGAACCTCAAATATGGATGTGGGGTATCTGTTCGTGATCGAGCTCATGTGCTCTCGGATGAACATTATATTTGAGAAGGGGTAAATTAAATCAAAAAATCTGAAAAAAATCAGACATTAAGAAATGTTTGGGTGGTTGCAAACTTTTATCATGAAATAACTTTCGTTAAAATCGTGGCAAATAAAACAAAATTGATGCTCTGAAAATGATACTTTCAAAAGCATTTTGAAGCTTTCGTATTTTTATTTTTACTGTCATGACTTCCACGAATGTGACTCCCTAACGAAAGTTGACGAGCACTCCACACATTCTATGTTGTTAGCCAAAAAAGACAGATTTAACAAAAATCAGTTTACTGTTTATGCTAGAAGAATTTGAGCTTGCGCTGGGAGAAAGGCACTTTGGCTCAGATATCATGTTGTGCCGTGAGGGTGCGTGCCACGAGCTGGTACATAAGAGCATCTACGGTTGGAATTTGCAAATTTGGTCCCTCAAAAGTCCATGGACGAGCCCGGTCAGTGACCGGGCATGTTCTCTATTTGTTCATCCGCGCAGCCACGCTCCTCATTTTCTTTCGCATATGTCCAGCCACTTGCACATGATTGATGAAGAGGAAAAGAGAGAAATACAAGAATAAGTAAAGAAAAGGAAAAGGTGTTCCGGAGTGGGGACGCGTCTACGTGACGGACTGATCGGGCGTGTCCGGACGCGTCCGCGAGCCCTCATGTCCTCCCTATATTTGAAATGGATATGAGGGTTCACCGACAGCCTAGACGAATAGAGATGATATCAGAGGTCCCGTTGGGTCATTTTTTTTCCTTTTCTTTTGTCCGGTCACGAACCGAACTTGTCCACGGGCGTATGAGGAATCGTTTGTGGCGTTCGGCTGTAGATGCTCTAAAGGCACAGTCTTCACACGGTGTATGCCCACCAGCCCGCCACAACTCCACAACAACTCTATTTCCAGCTACAGTTTCTTCTTCCATTCCTTTATTTTTTCCGGGATCACCGACAGCTATAGATCTCTCCACGAGGCTTGATGATGAACCGACCACACGAAAGCAAAACTTGATCACTGCTGCAAGTCGGCAGGTCGGCACCCAGAATCTGAAGCAAGTCGGCAGAGTTACCATGGATCACTGCTGCAAGTGAGAGAGTACATGGATCCCCCGAGAGAAAAGAATGCTGCAGTGCCCACCATTTTGCTTACTGTGAGCCGCTGGTAGATCCTGTCGGTGTGCCGACGAGGTCACTAACTCTAATTAATCTTGAAAATCAAGCCGGTTATCTTAGGTCCGCATGAGTATATAATTTACAAAAATTCATGGTATGAACAGAAATCGTACGGAGGTGAACGGAAGCTAGCTCCATGCAGGGTCAACGCACGGGGGGTCATGCGCAGATGAACGGAAGCCCAGGTCAAAGATCCATAGATTTGTTCCAAGGCATGAAGCAAAGATCCATAGATTTGTTCCAAGGCATGAAGCAAATGCAGGGTCCAATGCTCGTACTTGGTTCCATGAGCACAAGAGTTTGGATTCTTACCATATGGAAATGATCTGAGATCATTCGTCAAAGTCGCTCATCCATGGATGATACACCATTCAATAGTCGGTGAGAAAGAATTGCGGTCATCTCAATAGACTCAGAACACAATGGCCAAGTCGTGTGCAAATCATGGAGGAAGTAGGAGGTTCTACGTGTTGGTCATTTGGCCAAATATGCTATATGTGTTGGTCATTTGACCACATATGTTTTATGTTGGTCATTTGGACGAATATTCACATTGTTGACCATGTCATTTTTTAGCTAACCTTCGAGTGCATGCACATTGTACATGAAGTTGGAGTAGAGGAACTTCATCCTCACGCATGGTTGGTTGAAGTTTAGTTGGAAACCAAAGTAGCTTCTATCCATTGCCCGTACCGTCAAGACTGTAGACATCGACAATGAAAGCGAAGGTGCTGATCCAATCGTCTGAAAAAAACGAGAGCCAGCCAAGAAGGTAAAAAGGGATCCAAGGAGGAAGTGGGTGGAGGAAAGGAGAAGCAAGAAGGGGCGGTAGGCAAGATGAGAAGTTTGAGGGCATCAGTGACAAGAAGGAGGAGTCATGTGTCAAGCGCTATGACATTATAGAGCGAAAGAATGTAGAGAGGTTTGACATCTTTTCGTGAATGCGATGGAGAAGAAGATCAACCGCAAAGAAAGGTAGACCGAACTCAAAGATAATAAGACCACGCTTTAAAAGAGGAGGTTTGAGATCGCAGACGCTTTGGGGAAACCAAAATTTTGACCACAAAGATTAAATAATTAGATCGTGATGTGGCAAAGATCAAGCAACCTTCCGTGCATAGATGTTGAAGCGTTTAACGCATACATGGTGAAGATGGAATATCTGGACGAGGTGACGGCAGAGTGGTGATGGATGGGGCACGAAAAGCCTGTCTGGGATGTCGAAATAGGTTGGAACGTCGTACCCATCCTGGACGACGGCTGCGTGTTTATATAGAAGGGGCGCGACTCCCTGATAGCGTACATTGTTGAGATTACAACTTGGAGATAAAGCAAAGCCTAGAGATAGAGATAGTTGTTTAAGTTACAAACAAGATCTTTATATCTAAACAACCTAGTCTATCTTTATCTTAACCGAGACTATATCCTCAACGGTATAGGGACTATCCCATGTTTAACATGGGAGAGCAAAATGTACGCGGACTGCCGGACTAAAACTTTTGCGATAAGGCACATGAATAAACTTACGAACATTTGCCTTTTTTGATTGTGAAGAGTGCAAAGATATGCACCTCATCAAATTGCTTTGATTAACATCTGCAATCCAAAGGTATTCCGTTGGAGCAGGATCTAGGTGGACTTTTTCGGCATTGGATAGCCGGCACCCTATCCGTGTCAGTGAGTTAGTTTTGTAACATAGTGTTCAAGATGCCCTTAGGATTTCTGATAAATTTGGTCGACGCCGCCGCTATTTCAAATGTGGTAGATGTGGATGTTGCTATTGTAAGGGAAGGAACGGGTACCCTTGCTTGTGAGAAGCTAGAGGGGACGTGGCCGATACCTACACCGTGATGCACGAATAGCCTGTTGGGAGGGCAAAATTTACGCGGACTGCCCCGGACTAAAACTTTTGTGATTAGGTTCATAGAAGAACTTATGAACATCCGCCTTTTTTTGTGAAGATTGCAAACTTATGCAGCCCATCAAATTGCTTTTAATTAACATTTGCACTCTATATGTATTTGGATGGAGCTGGATCTCGACAGACTATTTCGACACTGCGTTGGATATGCGTCCGTGTCCGTGACAGCATACAGAAGGTCACTGAGTCAGTTTCTCGCACAGTGTTGGAGATGTCCTTAGGCTTCGTGATAGATTTGGATGTGGACGTGGATGCTGCTATTGGCAGGGACGTGATGCTAACCTTGCTTGTGAGATGCTCGAGGAGACTAGCCGCAGTGGGGCTGCCAGTCTAGCAAGATGTTGGGCAATATTCTTCAGACATCGTCCCGTTCTCGGTGTCTCCTATTCATAATGCTCTTTGCACACTTATTTTATTTTTCATTCCCTTGTCTCACCTTCGTACTAGCAACAGAAATGTGTCTTCGTCCATTACATACATCGAAAGAGTTTGATCCCAAAGACAAGTATATATACGTGAGAGAAGATGGAACAGTAGAGAACATTTATGCACAAACTCGGTGGAAGTACGAGCACACTTCTGCATTGATCCATGTCCTGTATACATTAGAAAATATACGACCTGGGCTTGTATACGTGTGCGCATGTGCACCTTTGTTCTGGAAGAGATCCTAGAGCATCTGAGCAAAAATCACTATTTTAACCTTGTTAGAAAATTTTATCACGAAATATTCACTCAGATTTTATTTCACAATCTTATTCTTTTCAACAACACCACAAGCTATGACGTTTTTGCTACACGTCGCAACGCAGACATGGTTTGAATTTTTACTTGACCACGACCTAGCCAAGCCTCCTACGGGCAGCAATGACATGGTTCATGGCATTTTTAGTAACGCAATGGTCCATGGCGTTAAATGCCATGGCCCATGGCGTTTCCGCCTTAAAAAGAAAGACATGCTCTTCGGCATTTTCAATAATGCGTGCACACGATCGCTTATCTATTCAGAAAAGAAAGCTGACTGGTTGGACGTGTCAAGTACCGGAAGAATCAGATTGTAAAATAAAATCTGGAAGAGTTCAAATCGAGCTAAATTTACCGAGAGTGATCAAAACAGTGAAAACGTCCGAGCACAGTGTTGGATATGCGTCCGTGTCCGTGACCGCATCCGGATGGTCAGTGAGTAAGTTTCGTCGCACAGTGTTGGAGATGTCCTTAGGCTTCGTGATAGATTTGGATGTAGACGTGATAGATTAGGCTTCGTGATGCCAACCTTGCTTGTGAGATGCTCGATGAGACGTAGCCGCAGTGGGGCTGCCAGTCTAGAAATCTAGAAAGATGTTGGGTAACGTTCTTCAGACATCGTGGCAAATAAAACAAAACTGATGCTCCGAAAATGATAATTTCAAACGCATTTTGAAGCTTTGATAGCTTTGATATTTTTTTTTTGTCATGACTTCCACGAATGTGACTCCCTAACCAAAGTTTGTGAGCACTCCAAACATTCCATGATGTTAGCCAAAAAAATCATTTTACTGTTTATGCCAGAAGAATTTGAGCTTGAGCTGAGAGAAAGGCGCTTTGGCTCACATATCATGTTGCGCCGTGAGGGTGAGTGCCACGAGCTGGTACATAAGAGCATCTATAGCCGGTACTCGCAAATTTGTTTCAAGGCATGAAGCAGATGGCTGTTTAGACTATCGTCGGAAAATGAGGGTTTGTGGGTACAAATTCTGAAGAATAAGTACTTACACATCAAAACCTTATTTCAAGTTACAGCACGACCAACTGATTCTCCTTTCTGAAAGGGGTTGATGCGGATAAAAAATGCTTTCTTCAGAACAACTAGGTTTATCATAGGCAATGGTGAATCTACTAGTTTCTGGGAAGACACTTGGTTAAGGGAGATGCCTTTAGCTATTCAATACCCGCGGTTGTATCATATTGCACAACGTCGACAAGCGTCTGTTGCGTCAATACTTAGTGAGATTCCTCTAAATATTCAATTCCGTAGATCTCTCATTGGCGATAGATGGATTAGTTGGTTGCACCTCGTGAGAAGGTTGATGGACGTTAGCCTCTCTCACACACCTGATCGTGTGTATTGGAAGTTGACCACAAACGGAATATTCACGGTAAAATCTATGTACATGCATCTCATAGATTCAACACCTATTCCAAAATCTGCGCATATTTGGAAGATAAAAGTTCCTCTTAGAATCAAAGTCTTCATGTGGTTTGTTCACAAAGGAGTTATTCTAACGAAGGATAATCTTGCCAAGCGAAACTGGAATGGTAATACTAGATGCAACTTCTGTCCGAATAAGGAAAGTATTAAGCACCTCTTTCTCGATTGTCCTATGGCTAAACTGGTTTGGCGGTCTCTGCACATTGCTTTTAACATCACCCCCCTAATAGTATAAACACGTTATTTGAGATGTGGTTACAGGGGGTTGATGTAAACACTGCTAAACTTATTCGCATGGGTTCTTGTGCACTCTTGTGGGCTGTATGGAACAACAGAAATGATTTGGTTTTTAATAGACAATGCGACTTTAACTTCTTGCAGGTTATCTTCAGGGCTACCGCACTGATCTGCACATGGTCGTTACTCACTCCTGTGGAAGCCAGGGAGCCTATGGTTACTGGGTGTGTCCGTTGGGAGATGGTAGCACAGGATATCTTCAACCGGTTTGGATGACGTCATGTTAATAGGATAGGTGTTTAGTCATCTATATATTTTGTCGTCTCCGGCTTGGGCAAGAAAGATGCCTTGTATCGTCCTTTTTTATTTTTGTTGCTCACTTTTTGTACTTTGTCCGAGACTTCATTTCGATTTTAATATATTTGGCCGTATGCATCTCTCGATGCAGAGGCCGGGGCTCAGCCTCCATTTCGAAAAAAACGCCCACGGACGAGCCCGATCAATGACCGGACGTGTTGCCTATTTGTCCATCCGCGCAGCCACAGTCCTTGTTTTCCTTTTTATATGTCCGGTCACTTGCACGTGATTGATGAAGAGAAAGAGAGAGAAATAAAATAATGAATAAATAAATGAAAAAGGTGTTCCGGAGTGGGGACGCGTCCTATGAAGTGGACAGATCTGGCGCATCCAGGCGCATCCGCAAGTTCTCATATCATCCCTATATTTGAGATGGATATGAGTATTCGCGAACAGCCCGGACGAATAGAGATGATATAAAGGGTCCGGTTGGGTCGCTCTTTTCCTTCTCTCTTTTATACAATCATGTATCGTACTCGTCAGCGGACGCATGAGGGGTCATTTGAGACGTCCGATTGTAGATGCTCTAAAGGCAGACTCTTCACACGGTGTATTCCCACTAGACCCCACAACTCCACAGCAACTCTATTTCCAGCTACAGTTTCTTCTTTCATTCCTTTCTTTTACCGGGATCACCGGCAGCTACAGATCTCTACACACAGCCCACGAGGCTTGATGATGAACCTACCACACGAAAGAAAACTTGAGCTGGTACTGTCTCCTGTGAGCTCTGAATCTGAAGCAAGTCGGCAGGGTTACCATGGATCATTGCCTCAAGTGAGAGAGTGCCTGGATCCCCCGAAAGAAAAGAATCCTGCAGTGCTCACCATTTTGCTTACTGACAGCCGCTGGTAGATCCTATCGGCGTGCCGATGAGGTCGATAGCGCTAATTAATCTTCAAAAGCATGCCGGTGATCTTAGGTCTGCATGAGTATATAATTTACAAAAATTCAAGTAAGCGTAAGCTAGCTCCATGCAGGGTCAACGCATGAGGGATCACACGGAGGTGAACGGAGGCGGAGACATAGCCCTGGCCGTCGGTCAGGTCCGTCAGGTCCAGGCATGCCTAGTGCCCTGATCTACGGCCAGGTCAAAGATCCATAGATTTGTTTCAAGGCATGAAGCAAAGAGGCTCAACCTTTTGGTTCAATGTTGGTATTTGGTTCCATGACCAAAAGAGCTTGGATCCCTACCATATGAAAGTGATCTCAGATCATTCGCCAAAGTCGCTCATCCATTGATGATACACCATCCAATAGTCGGTAACAAAGTATTGCGGTCATCTCAATAGATTCATGAAAGAATGGCCAAGTGGTGCGCAAACCGTCGAGGAAATAAGTGGTTCTATGTGTTGATCGTTTGGCCGGATATGCTATATGTGTTGGTCATTTGGCCAGATATGTTCTATGTTGGTCATTTGGCCGAATACCCACATATTGTTAAACGTGGCATTTTTTGCTAGCCCTTCCGTGAATGCACATTGTACTTAAAGTTGGAGGAGAAGAACTTCATCCTCAAGCATAGTTGGTTGAAGTTTAATGGACAACCAAAGTGGCTTATATTCATTGCCCGTACCGTCAAGACGACATCCGTCGAAAATGAAGATGGTAATCCAACCAAACAAACAAAATGAGAGCCAGCCAAGAAGGTAAAAAAGGAGGGTCGAAGGAGGAAGTAGGAGGAGGAGATGAGAAGTGAGAAGGGGCGACGACCAAGATGGCGAAGAAGTTCGAGGGCATCATGGACAAAAAGGAGGAGGCATGTGTCAAACGCCATGACATTACAAGGGAAAGAAAGTAGATAGGTTTGACATCTTCATGGCTGGGACGGAGAAGAAGATCAACCGCAAAGAGACGAAAACCAAACTCAAAGAGAACAAGACCAAGCTTTAAGAGAGGAGGGTTGAGATCGCGGCAGCTTCGAAGGAAACCAAAAAATTGACCATGAAGATTGAATAGTTGGATCATAATTCCGCGAAGATCATGCAAGCCTTCCATGCATGGATGTTGAAGCCCTTAACGACATAGATGGAGGAGATGTGATCTCTGGAGGAGGTTGCGGCAGAGTGACGATAGGGGGCACGAACTACCTGTCTGGACTGGAAGGGTCAAATTTACGCTTACTATCAGACTAAAACTTTTGTGATCAGGTGCATGAAAAAACTTATGAACGTCTGCCATTATTTTATTGTGAAGATTTAAACTTATGAACCTCATCAAATTGCTTTTGGGTTAACATTTGCACTCCAAATACATTCGGATAGAGTCGGATCTAGGCAGACCTTTTTCAGCACAACGTTGGATATACGTACACTGCCCGATCCGGATGGTCGGTAAGTCAGTTTTGTGGCACAGTGTTGGAGCTGCCATTAGGCTTCCTGATAGATTTGGTCGACTCGGGTGCTAATTGAGATGCCGTAGACGTGGATGTTGCGATTGGAAGGGAAGGGACGATACCCTTGCTTGTGAAAAGCTCGAGGGGATGTGGCCGATACCTACATCGTGATGCAGGAAGGCCCGGAGTGGGGCTGCCTGTCTAGGACGATGTTGCAGAACATTTGTCAAACATGAACTCGTTCCTGGTGTCTCCTATTCATAATGTTTTTTTTGCACGCTCTTTTTTTTCATTTCCTTGTCTCTCCTTCGTACTAGCTCTTTTTTGCCTGTCTCATATGTGACCTACTTAAAATGATAGCAACAGAAATGTGTGTTCGTCCATTACGTACATCGAAAGAGTTTGATGCCAAACACAAGTATACATATGCACAAACTCGGTGGAAGTACGAGCACACTTCAACATTGATTCATGTCCTGCATACTTTAGTAAAGACGACCTGGGCTTGCATACATGTGCGCATGTGCACCTATGTATTGAAGTTTTGAAAACATCGGGGAAAAAACGGAATGTTAAGAGGATGGTGTTTTATTACCACACAAGATTTTAAATTAAAACGCATTATGAGATGCGAGCTATGAAAAAGACAAAATCAGCTCTGAATAGTGTCAAATAATAATGTCACTATTCAGGGCTGAAATTTGTCTTTTTCGTAGCTCACATCTCGTAATTTGTTTCAACTTGAAATTTTATGTGACAATAAAACATCATCCGGTTAACATCTCTTTTTTAAAAAAAAAAAATCACAACTTGAAAATATGATTTGCACAAAATTTTCATTGAATATTTGTTTTCGAATGATATTCTCTCATGTTTACTTGACCACGACCAAGCCAAGCGTCCTACGTTGCAGTGCAAAAATGCCACCGCCCATGGCATTTTTAAGTAACGTCATGGTCTATGACGTTTCTGCCCAAAGAAGAAAATCATGCCACGTTTTCAATAACCTGTGCACATGATCGCTTATCTATTCAGGAAAGGAAGTTGTCTGGTTCGACGTGTCAACGTAGGAAGAAACGCTGTAATTCTTGACGTTGTCGAAAGGATCAGATTATAAAATAAAATCTGAAAGAGTTCAAATCGTGCTAAAGTAACCAAATGTGATCAAAAGAATAAAACATCCGAGCATCTCGAGTGGCTCCCTGTTTCAAGAAAAATCATGCAGAGTAAGTCGCCACAGAAAAAAGCTCCAGCAATTTTCCTAATCCAAATAATTTCGGGATCTCACCCCAAAAGCACCGCAGAAGATGGATCGTCCCCTACCTTCACGTCAAGTTGGCAAGAGCCAACTTCCTCCAACTTTACGGTCTGGCGCTTGAGTCCAGCAGCCGCACGAGATCGCCATACCACCGTGCCACCTTCCCGTCCAATCGCCGGCCACTGTTGCTGCCGGCCCTGTCGCAGCGCCTCCCCTGCCCTTGGGCCCGTAGTAGGGCTTGCTATCCAAGGACGCCTAATGGAGTCAAATCCAAAAGATCTCCGATACACCTATCCAAATGCACTTAATTTGCATGCAGTCTTAAATATACTTTCACGTCTGCTCACACAACTAATTCAAAGCATGTGCCATAATCCAATTACAATCATATAAATATTTATTGAGTCTATACTAGTTTGTCTGCTGAATAATATCATAAGTAGAGACAAGTCATCTCATCAACGTACTTAAACCAAAATACTCAGCAGAAGGTTCTTACTAGAACTATCAATGATGGAGCTGGTGGTTGACCATACACGGGGATGGATCTCTTTAAACACATTTCTGAATCTCGATCCTCAAGTAGTAGGTTAATGACAAGATTTTCTTGGATTTTTGGTCCAGAGCCAAGGGTGCCCACTGTTGGGCGTAATAAGCCGCGATGACGAGCCGGACGCGTCGAGCACGTGTATGGGCGCGCGCTGGACGTGTCAGGCGCGTCGGGTCCGCGGCGTAGGTGTGCGTGCGTGTGGGCGCACCGAAGGTGTGCGAGTGTCTGGCCATAGTCCGACCATTGTCTGGGCATGGTCCGACTTAGATATGGCCATTGTCTGAGGCGTGTCCGACTGTAGGGAAATAAGCCACGGTGAGCGGCGACGCGGAGCGCGTGCGTGCGCGCGGTGGACACGTCGAGCTCGGTCCGCGGCAGGTCGAGTGTAGTGTGTGTGTGTGTTCTGTTGGCGGGATCGGAGGAAGCGTTGGAGTCGGTCATATGGCGGACGCGCACAACCAGGGCATGTACGTGCATGTCACGAGGGGCGTGGATGGCGCGGGCGGATGGAGCGCTCGCCATGGACTAGGACGTGGGTACGTGCCCGGCGGGTCCCAGGATATAAGTACCCCATGCGTTGTAACAGAAGTACTACGAGTTTATTGCTCGGGGGAATATAGGTTGTACGTGCGGCGGCAGCGTTTGTGCGCTGGGAAGAAAATATGTTGTGTCTCCCTGCTCCTTCTTGTGTACTCCTCTCGCGTCTACCTCCAGTCCGTTGTGTGAGAGAGAGAGCGCTCCGGCGAGAGGCAAGGAAAGGCTACGGCCCCCACACCCACAAAGTAACCCTCATTCATCCGACAGACAGGGACAAAAGCAACGTGGGAAATTATTTCCCACTAAAAAGATCACTGGCCAAGAGATCTGCCGATGGGTGCTTGCTCGGCACTGCAGCATTGAATAATCCCTTCCAGCTTGCTGCTTTGCTGGTTAGGCTAGCCATAGTGGGAGTAACTTAGATAGTATTATGTATTTGGGACTAGCAAACATGCTGATGTGGCACACAATTAAAGAAGAGAAAGAGGGTTAGACTAACATAGGTAGATACCGTAACATGTTAAACGCTATGCTACTATATGTCATGCATGTTAATAAATGAGGTCATCTATGATACTAGTTTATGATACTATGCATTATGAAGATAGTATCATACAATAGTATCACATGCATGATACTACTATATGATACTCTCCACTATGACCAGCCTTACAGCTTGCCGAATTGTTGCTCGCAACTCGTCATGGTCACTATTGCAACTCGCCAACTTACCATCGACACTCGCATCTCAGCGTGTCGCCGCCCCCGGTTTCCATCGTCTCATCGCCTACACGGCATCAACTCTTCAAGGTTAAAGGTTGTGGATCCCATGCAAAAAGCCAGTACATAAATTCCAATTCATAGCTTGGCAAGGAATGATATCAAAGTTTGCTATATATCTAAATTGAATGGTTGGCACCGCATTGTATTGTACCATGTTAGTATTGCATTATTGGTCATTTCAACATTTATGTGTTCTGTGCATCTCAATTTTAGGGTGCAAGATGGAGCTATTTCTAAGGTAAGGCATATACTATTGGAAATATGCCCAAGAGGCAATAATAAAATGGTTATTATTATATTTCCTTGTTCATGATAATCGTTTATTATCCATGCTAGAATTGTATTGATTGAAAACTCAAATACATGTGTGGATACATAGACAACACACTGTCCCTACAGAGCCTCTAGTTGACTAGCTCGTTGATCAAAGATGGTCAAGGTTTCCTGGCCATAGACAAGTGTTGTCACTTGATAATGGGATCACATCATTAGGAGAATGATGTGATGGACAAGACCCAAACTATGAACGTAGCATATGATCGTGTCAGTTTATTGCTACTATTTTCTGCATGTCAATGTATCTGTTCCTGTTACCATGAGACCATGAGATCATGCAACTCCCAAACACCGGAGGAATACCTTGTGTATATCAAGTGTTGTAACGTAACTGGGTGGCTATAGAGGTGCTCTACAGGTATCTCTGAAGGTGTCTGCTGGATAGGCATGAATCAAGACTGGGATTTGTTACTCCGTATGACGGAGAGGTATCTCGGGGCCCACTCGGTAATACAACATCACAATAATCCTTGCAAGCAATGTGACCAAGGAGTTAGTCATGGGATCTTGTATTACGGAACAAGTAAAGAGACTTGCCGGTAACAAGATTGAAGTAGGTATGGAGATACCGACGATCGAATCTCAGGCAAGTAACATAGTGGAGGACAAAGGGAACCGTATATGGTATTAACTGAGTCCTTGACATAGAGGTTCAACCGATAAAGATCTTCATAGAATATGTAGGAGCCAATATGGGCATCCAGGTTCCACTATTGGTTATTGATTGGAGGGTGTCTCAGGTCATGTCTGCATAGTTCTCGAACCCGCAGGGTCTACACACTTAAGGTTTGGTGACGTTTCGGTATTATTGAGTTATGTGTGTTTGGTGACCAAAAGTTGTTCGGAGTCCCGGATGAGATCCCAGACGTCACGAGGAGCTCCGGAGTTGTCCGGAAGTAAAGATTTATATATAGGAATATGCATTTGGGTTCCGGAAAGATTTTGAGCATTACCCGTAAAGTACCGGGAGTGACGAATGGGTTCTGCGGTTTTACCGGGAGGGGCCACTCACCCGGGAGAGGACCTAATAGACCTATGGGTGGTGCACCTGCCCTTAGTGGGCTGGCGAGGCCAGCCCAATAACTTATTTCAGCCAAAGGAAAAAATAAAAGGCAAAAGGAAAAGAAGGAAGGAGGTGGACAAGTGGGAAGGGAGTCCTCCACCAAACCTAATTGGAGGAGGACTCCTCCCCTAGGCTCGGCCGAAGCCCTCCTACTTTGAGTAGGAGGCAAGGCAACACTGCCTCTTGTTCCTCCTATATATAGTGGAGGTTTTGAGGGCAAACAACGCCAGAAAAATCCATGTGTTGCCCTCTTCTCCACAGATCGTCTTCCTCGTCTAGATTAGTCCGACATAGCTTGGCGAAGCCCTGCTCGATTAGTTCACCACCACCACCACCACGTTGTCATGTTGGAGAACTCATCTGCCTCTCCGCCCCGCTTGCTGGATCAAGAAGGCGGTGATCGTCATCGAGCTGTACGTGTGCTAAACGCGGAGGTTTCGTCCGTTTGGCACTAGATCGGGATGGATCATGATGGGATCGTGGTACTGATCGTGATGAGATTGCGGGACGGGCTGTGATTTGGATCGCGAAGATGTTCCACTATATTAACCGCCTTATATACGCTTCCGCTTGGCGATTGCTATCCCACAGACAACAGCGCCAGAAATTGACACGTTGACAGAGGTTGGGCTTGCGTTGGTTCTTCCCTTGAAGAGGAAAGGGTGATGCAGCACATGAGCAGTAAGTATTTCCCTCAGTTTGAGAACAAAGGTATCGATCCAGAAGGAGGGTCTCGTCAAGTCCAGAGTACCTGCGCAAACACAAACAAGCTTGCACCCAACACTTCAAAGGGGTTGTCAATCCCTTCAAGATTGTTTGCAAAGTGAGATCTGAAGGCGGAAAGTGCAATGAAGTAAAAAGTGTAAGGCTGAAAATATGGTGTGGAGTAGACCCTGGGGTCCATAGTGTTCACTAGAGGCTTCTCTCAAAATAGCAAGTATCACGGTGGGTGAACAAATTACTGTCGAGCAATTCATAGAACCGCGCAAAGTCATGACGATATCTAAGGCAATGATCATGCATATAGGCATCACGTCCGAGACAAGTAGACCGATACTTTCTGCATCTACTACTATTACTCCACACATCGACCTCTATCCAGCATACATCTAGTGTATTGAGTTCATGACAAACAGAGTAACGCTTTAAGCAAGATGACATGATGTAGAGGGATAATCTCAAACCAATGATGAAAACCCCATCTTCTTACCCTTGATGGCAACAACACGATGCATGCCTCGCTACCCCTTCTGTCACTGGGTGAGGTCACCGCACGGTATGAACCCAAAACCAAGCACTTCTCCCATTGCAAGAATCATAGATCGAGTTGGCGAGACAAAACCCACAACTCGAAGAGAATTACAAGGATATGAAATCATGCATAAGAGAGATCAGAAGAAACTCAAATAAGATTCATAGATAATCTGATCATAAATCCACAATTCATCGGATCTCGACAAACACACCGCAAAAGAAGATTACATCGAATAGATCTCCATGAAGATCATGGAGAACTTTGTATTGAAGATCCAAGAGAGAGAAGATGCCATCTAGTTACTAGCTATGGACCCATAGGTCTATGGTGAACTACTCACGCATCATCGGAGAGGTCATGGTGTTGATGAAGAAGGATCTGACAAGTGGTTTTCAGCAAGGTAAAATCTGCAGGTACTGAAATTGTGGTAACAAGTGATTGTGTGGTGAGATGATTCGTAGCAAGCAACAAGTAACAAAAGTAG
Organism: Hordeum vulgare subsp. vulgare; assembly: GCF_904849725.1. Lineage (NCBI taxonomy): Eukaryota > Viridiplantae > Streptophyta > Magnoliopsida > Poales > Poaceae > Hordeum > Hordeum vulgare. Next base: position 24,241,602 of record NC_058524.1, read on the forward strand.
CAACGGTGCAGCAAAGTGGCCCAATCCCTTTTGTAGCAAGGGACAAGCCTGGACAAAGTCTTATAGGAGGAAAAACGCTCCCGAGGACACACGGGAGTTTATGTCATGCTAGTTTTCATCATGTTCATATGATTCGCGTTCGTTACTTTAATAGTTTGATATGTGGGTGGACCGGCGCTTGGGTACTGCCCTTACTTGGACAAGCATCCCACTTATGATTAACCCCTCTCTCAAGCATCCGCAACTATGAAAGAGGAATTAAGACAAAGTCTAACCATAGCATTAAACTAGTGGATCCAAATCAGCCCCTTACGAAGCAACGCATAAACTAGGGTTTAAGCTTCTGTCACTCTAGCAACCCATCATCTACTTACTACTTCCCAATGCCTTCCTCTAGGCCCAAATAATGGTGAAGTGTTATGTAATCGACGTTCACATAACACCACTAGAGGAAAAAAACAATATACAACATATCAAAATACCGAACGTATACCAAATTCACATGACTATTATTAGCATGACTTATCCCATGTCCTCAGGAACAAAAGTAACTACTCACGAAGCATAATCATAATCATGATCAAAGGTGTAATGAGTAGCATCAAGGATCTGAACATAAACTCTTCCACCAAGTAATCCAACTAGCATCAACTACAAAGAGTAATCAACACTACTAGCAACCTTACAAGTACCAATCGGAGTCGCGAGACGGAGATTGGTTACAAGAGATGAACTAGGGTTTGGAGATGAGATGGTGTTGATGAAGATGTTGATGGTGACGAGTCCCCTCCGATGAGAGGAGTGTTGGTGATGACGATGGCGACGATTTCCCCTTCCGGGAGGGAATTATCCCCAACAGGATCGTCCTGCCGGAGCTCTAGATTGGTTCTGCTCAAGTTCCGCCTCGTGGCGGCGGCGAAACCACGAAAAAGCTCCCGTCTGATTTTTTCCTGGACAAAACCCTCCATATAGCAAAAGATGGGGCCAGTGGGCCAGTGGGCTGCCCACAAGCCCCCATGGCGCGGCCTGGGGGGTGGCCGCACCGTGCAGCCTTGTGGGCACCCCCTGGTGCCCCTTCGGCACTTCTTCGGCCCAGTATTTTTTATAAATTGGGAAAAAAAATCTCCGCTGATTTTCACGGCGTTTGGAGTTGCGCGGAATAGGTATCTCAACTTTGCTCCACTTTCAGGCCAGAATTCTAGTTGCCGGTATTCTCCCTCTTCATGTAAACCTTGCAAAATAAGAGAGAAAAGGCATAAGAATAGTACCGTGAAGTGAAATAACAGCCAAAGAAGCGATAAATATCAACATGAAAATATGATGCAAAATGGACGTATCAACTCCCCCAAGCTTAGACCTCACTTGTCCTCAAGCGAAAACCGAGCTCAATAAATATGTCCACATGTTTAGGGAGAGAGGTGTCGACAAAAGAAGATACGAACATGCATGCATCATGATCATGATCAGAACAACATACCAACATATAATCTCTCATGCTAAAGTGATAATTCCTTCACAAAGTAAAGCATGGATCAAGAATCTTACCGAGAAGTAACAACTGATAGCCTTTAGTAATTGAAGCAATTGCAATTTATCACAACATCAGAAAAAGTCAAATAAGAGCTTGTAAAGCAAATCCACATACTCAATCATTCTTTCATTCTCTACAATTGCTACAACTCACGTGGTACTCATGAGATCAAAGTTTCAGCTGGACAGAGAGAAATATAGGGGCTTATAGTTTTGCCTCCCAACTGCTTACCTCAAGGGTAATGTCAACAATAATAATTCATGAATGCCTACTTTCAAGTTGACATATGAATATAGATCTTTCCCAAGCATATGACGGTAGCCAAGATAAAGTCGAAACAAGGGATTGGTGAAGATCACCATGACTCTTTCAAGGGAAAAAACTAAAGGTACAAGATAGGCCCTTCGCAGAGGGAAGTAGATGTTGTCATGCACTTTTGAGGTTTGGATGCGTGTCCTCTTAGTGCGGAGGAACGTCACTTTATATTGCCCCCTGTTATAAAGAACTTTATTATGCAGTTTGTCGCTTTTATGTCTTCCTCATCACATGTTCGTACAAAGCTTAATTTCCACACACTAATAGATCATACATATTAGAGAGCAATTTTTATTGCTTGCACCGATGACAACTTACTTGAGGGATCTTATTCAATCCATAGGTAGGTATGGTGGACACTCATGGCAAAACTGGTTTGAAGGTTTATGGATGCACAAGTAGTATCTCTACTTGGTACGGGAGTTTTGGCTAATATGAGGTGGAAGCAATCGTCACATGCTAAGGGATCTCTAATCATATAACATTGTTCAGAGCCAAGCAAACACAATTCATTACGTTGTCTTCCTTGTCCAACATCTACTTCTAGGCATGCAATAGTTTAGTGAGTGTTCACAATCACAGATGGTGTCAGAGATGATATATTTATTTGTGAACCTCTCCTTCTTTATCACTTCCTATTAATTTCAACAATGACCAAGGTCTACGTTTGCCTACCCTCAACAAGTTTCAATCCTCATTCCTTTTATATGTGAAGCCATCACTTCCCATAAGATCATTACATGATCTTTCATGCTTTTGTTCTATTCTCACTCTTTTGATCATGGCAAGAGGCAAAGCCCTTCAACTAAGACACTCTTTATTATAAGGCTCACGAGCAGGAATACATCGGGGGTGACACAAAACTAAACTCAAGACTAAAACACTGAGACTTTTACTCTACTAGAAAAAGAGAAAACTGAAAAGGAAAATTAAAACAAAGGTAAAGGCAAAAGATGTGATGGTGATACGATACCGGGGCAACTCCCCCTAGCTTGGCACAAGCCAAGGGGATTGCCCATACCAATGCTCAGTTGTCTTCCTTTGGTGGTGGTGGAGGAGTTGTTGCAGAGGTATTGAGCTTGTCCAATTTTCACTTGAGCATAAAATTCTTCTCTCTCAGATCATCATTTTCCTCCTCAAGCTTCAACACCCTTTGGCATAATTCTTGTTTACTCTCCTGCAAGAAACGAGAAGGGATAAACAAGGTCTTAGGCTTCTTCCTTGAGTCAGGGAGGCTCGACTTCTTGAACTCCACATGAGTGCGTCCAGGTTGAGGTAGAGGAGCCTCCTCTTCATCGGAACTCGTTTGTTCCTTCCCCTTGGGATCATAGTCTTCTTCCTCATCAGTGGTCCAGCCGTATGGTTCCAAGTCCCCATAGACCTTGGGGTTAGCAAGGTAATCAGCCACATAGCTCTCCCCCTTTGAATCCTGAGAACACATCTTGACCTAGATCTGCGGCAGAAAACAGGCTCGAAACGAAAAACAGAGGAAATCTGCGTGATGCAGGGGTCAGACCAAACAGAAGTATATATAATGATTTTTTCCAGACCAGAAGGAGTCCCCTGCACGAAAACGGAGTTCGGGAGGCGCACGAGTTGGCCAGAAGGCCTCACGGCGCGGCCAGGGGGTGGGCCCGCGCCGTGCAGGCTTGTCGCCTCCTCGCGCACTTTCCGGACTACTTCCATTTTTTGTATTTTTTCAAATATTCCAAAACGGAGAAAATTTCCTATTGGAAAAGTTTTGGACTCTGTTTTCTTACCGAATCACATACCTCTTCGTTTTCGGAGTCTGAAACAAGCTGATAAATGTCCCTTAGGTATTCTTCCGAAGTTATGGTATTGATGATATTGCTTTCAACATTTATGGGAGTACCTCGGATATAATGCTTGATTCTCTGCCCATTTACCACTCTTGGACAATTACCTTTCGTGTTGTTGATCTTGATAGCACCGGAACGATATACTTCATCAACAACATAGGGACGTTCCCATTTAGAGAGAAGCTTGTCTGCAAAGAATCTTAAACGAGAGTTATATAGCAAGACATAATCACCTACATTGAACTCACGCTTTTGTATCCTCTTATCATGCCACCTCTTAACCTTCTCTTTGAACAGCTTGGCATTCTCATATGCTTGAGTTCTCCACTCATCAAGCGAGCTAATGTCAAATAACCTCTTCTCACCAGCAAGTTTGAAATCAAAGTTGAGCTTTTGATTGCCCAATAAGCTTTATGCTCTAGATCAAGGGGTAAGTGACATGCTTTCCCATACACCATTTTGTACGGAGACATGCCCATGGGATTCTTATAGGCAGTTCTATAAGCCCACAGTGCATCATCGAGCTTCTTAGACCAATTCTTTCTAGACCTGTTGACAGTCTTTTGCAGAATCAGTTTAATTTCTGTGTTACTTAGCTCTACTTGACCACTTGACTGAGGGTGATAGGGAGACGCAATTCTATGGTTGACATCGTACTTAGCAAGCGTTTTACGGAAACCACCATGAATGAAGTGTGAACCACCGTGGGTCATTAGATATCTAGGGACTCCAAATCTAGGGAAGATAACTTCTTTCAGCATCTTGATAGAAGTGTTGTGATCAACACTACTAGTTGGGATAGCTTCTACCCACTTAGTGACGTAATCAACATCAACTAAGATATGCGTATATCCGTTGGATTTTGGAAAAGGTCCCATATAATCAAAGCCCCAAACATCAAATGGTTCAATGATAAGTGAATAGTTCATAGGTATTTCCTGACGTTTGCTAATATTACCTATTCTTAGACATTCGTCACAAGACAAGACAAACTTACGGGCATCCTTGAAGAGAGTGGGCCAATAGAAACCTGATTGCAATACCTGGTGTGCATTTCTATCTCCCGCATGGTGTCCTCCGTAGGCCTCGGAGTGACACTTCTGTAGGATTTGTCCCTGTTCATGTTCAGGTACACAACGTCTAATAACACCATCTACTCCTCCCTTATAAAGGTGAGGATCATCCCAAAAGTAGTGTCTCAAGTCAAAGAAGAACTTCTTCTTTTGCTGGTACGTGAAACTAGGTGGTATGTATTTGGAAACGATATAGTTTGCATAATCAGCATACCACGGTGCACTATGTGAAGCATTGATGACATTCAGTTGCTCACCGGAAAACTATCATCAATAGGCTGTGGGTCATCAAGAATGTTCTCCAACCTAGACAAGTTATTTGCTACTGGGTTATCAGCACCCTTTCTGTCGACAACGTGCAAATCAAATTCTTGTAGCAAGAGAACCCATCTGATAAGTCTAGGTTTAGCGTCCTTCTTCTCCATGAGGTACTTAATAGCAGCATGATCAGTGTGAATAGTGACTTTGGAATCAACTATGTAAGACCTGAACTTTTCACATGCAAACACGACTGCTAAAAATTCATTCTCCGTAGTGGCATACTTTCTCTGGGCACTGTCTAGAATTTTACTAGCGTAGTGAATAGCATTCAACTTCTTATCAACTCTTTGCCCTAGAACAGCACCAACAGCATAATCGCTAGCATCGCACATGATCTCAAAAGGTAAGTTCCAATCAGGTGGTTGAACAATAGGTGCAGTTATCAAAGCCCTCTTAAGTATTTCGAAGGCTTCCTCACAATCATCGGCAAAAACAAAAGGAATATCCTTTTGCAAGAGATTGGTAAGAGGCCTGGAAATCTTAGAGAAGTCTTTAATGAACCTTCTATAGAAACCAGCATGACCAAGGAAACTTCTTATACCTCTGATATCTGTTGGGTATGGCATTTTCTCGATTGCATCAACCTTAGCCTTATCGACTTCAATACCTCTTTCAGAAATTTTATGTCCTAAGACGATGCCTTCATTAACCATAAAGTGGCACTTCTCCCAATTCAAGACAAGATTGGTGTCTTTACATCTCTGTAAGACTCGATCAAGGTTGCTGAGGCAATCATCAAAGGAAGACCCGTAAACGGAGAAGTCATCCATGAAAACCTCAACAATCTTTTCACAAAAGTTAGAGAATATAGCCATCATACATCTTTGAAAGGTGGCAGGTGCATTACACAAGCCAAAAGGCATACATCTATAAGCAAAGGTACCTAAAGGACAGGTGAAAGTGGTTTTCTCCTGATCAGATTGTGCAACTGGTATTTGGGAGAAACCAGAATAACCGTCTAGAAAGTAGAAGTGCGTGTGTTTGGATAGTCTTTCTAGCATTTGGTCGATAAAAGGCACAGGGTAATGATCTTTCCTAGTGGCCTTATTCAACTTCCTAAAATCAATCACCATCCTATAGCCAGTAATAATCCTCTGTGGGATCAACTCATCCTTATCATTAGGGACAACGGTGATGCCTCCCTTCTTAGGAACGCAATGCGCCGGACTCATCCAATCGCTACAAGAAACAGGATATATAATAACCGCTTCCAGGAGCATTAGTATTTCTTTTCTCACTGCTTCTTTCATCTTAGGATTCAATCTCCTTTGATGATCAGCAACTGGTTTGAAATCAGGATCAGTTTTGACCTTGTGCTGGCATAGAGTGGGACTAATGCCCTTAAGATCATCAAGAGTATATCCTATAGCAGCATGGTGCTTGCTCAGAGTTTTTAGTAACTTCTTTTCTTCATGCTCTGAGAGGCTAGCACTAATAATAACATGATATATCTCTTTTTCATCAAGATAGGCATACTTAAGAGTATCAGGCAACTGTTTAAGCTCGAACACAGGATCACCCTTTGGTGGAGGTGGATCCCCAAGCAGTTCAACCGGCAGATTATTCTTAAGGATAGGATATTGTTCTAAGAAAACTCTATCTATTTCATCCCTTTCATCCATATGCATATCATTTTCATGCTCAAGCAAGTATTGCTCTAAGGGATCAGTAGGAGGCACGGCAATAGAAGCTAAGGCAATAGTTTCATCCCTACTAGGCAACTCCTTTTCATGAGGTTGTCTATCAACTTAGAGAAGTTGAACTCATGTGACACACCTTCAAAGCCAACAGTGACAGTTTGCTTCTCACAGTCAATATGAGCATTGACGGTATTGAGGAAGGGTCTGCCAAATATGATGGGACAAAATCTATCTTCAGCGGTAGCAAGAACGAGGAAATCAGAAGGATACTTCGTTTTACCACACAAGACTTCAACATCCCTAACAATTCCTACAGGGCAGATAGTATCTCTATTGGCAAGCTGAATAGTGACATCAATCGGCTCTATCTCTACAGGTGCAATCTCATCTTTGATTTCATCGTATAAGGATTGAGGTATTGCACTAACACTAGCACCCACGTCACATAAACCATGATAACAATGATCTCCTATCTTAACAGAAACCACATGCATGCCAACAACAGGCCTATGTTTGTCTCTAACGTGAGGTTTAGCAATTCTAGCAGCATCTTCACAGAAGTGAATATTATGTCCCTCAACTTCTTCAGACAGAAGATCTTTGATAATAGCAATGCTAGGTTCAACTATAATTTTCTCAGGGGGTGTAGGTGTTCTAATATAGCCTCTACGTATCACAGTTGAAGCTTTAGAATGATCCTTTATCCTACAGGGAAAGGTGGTTTCTCAATGTAAGCACTGGGTACCACAGGATCATTATAGGCAATGACTTTCTCTTCAACTGGAGTGAGTTTAACTACATTGACTTCTAAAGGAGGATGATATTTAAACCACTTCTCTTTGGGGAGATCAATATGAGCATCAAAAGATTCACACAATGAAGCTACTATCTCAGAGTCAAGTCCATACTTAGCGCTAAAGTCACTAAAGATATTTGTCTCAACAAAGGATTTAACGCAATCAAACATGAAATTCATACCTGACTCCTTACCTTCTTCAAGCTCCCAATCTTCAGAGTTGCGTTTAATTCTCTCCAATAAATTCCATTTGAAGTCAATATCTCTCTTCATAAAAGAACCGGTACAAGAAGTGTCAAGCATGGTGTGATCATCATGAGAAAGCTGAGCATAAAAGTTCTGAATGATAATTACTCTCGAGAGCTCATGATTGGGGCATGAATATAGCATTGATTTAAGCCTCCCCCAAGCTTGAGCGATGCTTTCTCTGTCACGAGGCCAAAAATTATAAATATAATTCCGATCACGATGTACTAAATGCATAGGATAGAACTTTTGATGAAATTCCAATTTCAACCGATTGTAGTCCCATGATCCAGTATCATCACATAGCCTATACCATGTCAATGCCTTATCCTTCAAAGATAAAGGAAATACCTTCTTCTTGACCTCATCCTCGGGCACACCAGCAAGCTTAAATAAACCACAAGCCTCATCTACATAGATCAGATGCAAGTCCGGATGTGATGTTCCATCTCCTGTAAAAGGATTAGCCAGCAGTTTCTCAAGCATACCCGAAGGAAATTCAAAGCAAATATTTTCAGTAGGTGCAGCAGGTTGAGGAGCAACTCTTTGTGCTTCCGTTCGAGGTGAAGATACCCCGAACAAGCCCGTCAAAGGATTAGTATCCATAGTGACAAGTGACAACAAATTTCAGCACAATATATGAATGTTTCCTTACCAAGTTCCACTTACCAAAGGCACTTCACTTACCAAAAGAGTCTTGATCACCCACAAGTATAGGGGATCAATCGTAGTACTGTCGATAAGTAAGAGTGTCGAACCCAACGAGGAGCAGAAGGATCCGACAAGTGGTTTTCAGCAAGGTAAAATCTGCAGGCACTGAAATTGTCGGTAACAAGTGATTGTGTGGTGAGATGATTCGTAGCAAGCAACAAGTAACAAAAGTAGCAACGGTGCAGCAAAGTGGCCCAATCCCTTTTGTAGCAAGGGACAAGCCTGGACAAAGTCTTATAGGAGGAAAAACGGTCCCGAGGACACACGGGAATTTCTGTCATGCTAGTTTTCATCATGTTCATATGATTCGCGTTTGTTACTTTGATAGTTTGATATGTGGGTGGACCGACGCTTGGGTACTGTCCTTACTTGGACTAGCATCCCACTTATGATTAACCCCTCTCTCAAGCATCCGCAACTACGAAAGAAGAATTAAGACAAAGTCTAACCATGGCATTAAACTAGTGGATCCAAATTAGCCCCTTACGAAGCAACGCATAAACTAGGGTTTAAGCTTTTGTCACTCTAGCAACCCATCATCTACTTACTAATTCCCAATGCCTTCCTCTAGGCCCAAATAATGGTGAAGTGTTATGTAGTCAACGTTCACATAACACCACTAGAGGAAAAACAACATACAACACATCAAAATATCGAACGAATACCAAATTCACATGACTACTATTAGCATGACTTATCCCATGTCCTCAGGAACAAAAGTAACTACTCACAAAGCATAATCATATTCATGACCAGATAGGTAATGAGTAGCATCAAGGATCTGAACATAAACTCTTCCACCAAGTAATCCAACTAGCATCAACTACAAAGAGTAATTAACACTACTAGCAACCTTAGAAGTACCAATCGGAGTCGCGAGACGGAGATTGGTTACAAGTGATGAACTAGGGTTTGGAGATGAGATGGTGCTGATGAAGATGTTGATGGTGATGAGTCCCCTCCGATGAGAGGAGTGTTGGTGATGACGGTGGCAACGATTTCCCCCTCCGGGAGGGAAGTTTCCCCGGCAGGATCGTCCTGCCGGAGCTCTAGATTGGTTCTGCTCAAGTTTCGCCTCGTGGCGGTGGAGAATCCACAAAAAAGCTCCTCCCTGATTTTTTTTCCGGACGAAACCCTTCATATAGCAGAAGAGGGGGGCCAGTGGGCCAGTGTTAGTAGATCCCCGGCAACGGCGCTAGAAAAATACTGTTAGCAGATCCCCGGCAATGGCGCCAAAAAAATGTTGTTCCCAATTGTTCAACAATTAGAAATTGTCTTGCAATAGCCCACCAGCGCGTGGGATCGAGGCAGTTTTCGAGGGTAGAGTATTCAGCCCAAATTTGTTGGTTCGCACGACGGGAAGTGAAAGAATATTGTCAAGTATTAGCAGCTGAATGTGTCAGATTCAACCACACCTGAAAGATTAGTATCTGCAGGCAAAGTGTCAACAACAAAGTAGTATGATAACAACGGTGCCAGAAACGATCTGTTGACGGCAGACTATTCCTAACTGTTGTATAAATGGCGCCAGACAAGTATTATAGCAGGTAGCAGCAGTGTAACGAGTAAGAGCAGTGGCAAGGAACAGCAGTAGTGACAGCAGTAGCAAGTAGCAATAGCAAGTAACAGTAGTGGCAGCAGCAACAGGACAAAGTAAGTAACAACAGCAGCAAGTAACAGTAGCAGCAACAGTAGTAACAGCAGCAGAGCAAAACAAGTAACAGCAGAAGTGGGACAAACTCGTAGGCAATGGGTCGGTGATTTATTGGATGACATTCATCATGCAACAGTTATAACACGGAGAGATATGTGGCTAGCTCCCGTTCGTCAATGTGATGTAGGCATGCATTCCGTGTGTCGTCATACGTGCTTAGGGAAAAGAACTTGCATGACATCTATTGTCCATCCCTCCCGTGGCAGCAGGGTCCAAAAGGATACTACGGGATATTAAGGTTCTCCTTTTAATAAAGAACCGGAACAACGCATTAGCACTTGGTGAACACATGAACTCCTCAAACTATGGTCATCACCGGGAGTGGTTCCGGTTATTGTCACTCCGGGGTTGCCGGATCATAACACATAGTAGGTAACTACAACATGCAAGATGGGATCTAAAACACACATATATTGGTGACAACATAATAATTTCAGATCTGAAATCATGGCACTCGGGCCCTAGTGACAAGCATTAAGCATGGCAAAGTAGTAGCAACATCAATCTCAGAACATAGTGGATACTAGGGATCTATCCCCGTCAAAACTAACTCGATTACATGATAGATCTCATCCTACTCATCACCGCCCAGCGAGCCTACGAATAGATCACTCACAAACGATGAAGAGCTTCATGGAATTGGAGAGGGAAGAAGGTTGATGATGACAATGGCGACGATTTCCCCTCTCCGGAGCCCAAAACGGACTCTAGATCTGCCCTTCAGATGAAGAACAGGATGTGGCGGCACCTCCGTATCGCAAACGCGATGAAATCTTCTCTCCTCATTTTTTCTGGGACAAAAGGGAATAAATAGCGCTGGAATTGGGGGCGGCAAAGCCACGTGGGCCCCACAAGCTTGGTAGCCGCCACCAGGGGGCGGCGGCTACACGGCTTGTGGCTCACTGGCCCATCCCCTCCAGTGGATCTTTGCGCAGGTATTTTTCATATTTTCCAAAAATATTCTCCGTAAATTTTCTGGACGTTTCGAGAACTTTCATTTCTACACAAAAACAACACCATGGCAATTCTGCTGAAAACAGCGTCAGTCCGGGTTAGTTCCATTCAAATCATGCAAATTAGAGTCCAAAACAAGGGCAAAAGAGTTTGGAAAAGTAGATACGATGGAGATGTATCAACTCCCCCAAGCTTAAAACCTTGCTTGTCCTCAAGCAACTCAGTTGACAAACTGAAAGAGAAATAAAAACTTTGACAAACTCTGTTTGATCTTGTTGTTGCAACTATGTCTAACTCATAACCCGAATTTCAGCAAGATCACAAGTTAACCACATAAGCAAGTGACACAAAGGTCACACGGTAAACTAATATCAATGGCATAATCAGCTAGCGAGCAAATAATTATGAGTTTTAGATACCAACAATTCAATCAAAACAAGCATCAAGCAATATGAATAAGTGGTATCTCGCTAGCTCTTTCTGAGACCGCAAAACATAAATGCAGAGCACTTTCAAAGATCAAGGGCTGACTAAACATTGTAATTCATAGCAACAAAGATCCAGTCATAGTCATACTCAATATCAATCAAAAGCAAAGCATAAAAATGACAGAGGTGCTCTCTAATTGGTGCTTATACAAGAAGAGGATGACTCAACAGGAAAATAAATAGACAGGCCCTTCGCAGAGGGAAGCATTGATTTGGAGAGGTGCCAGAGCTCAAGCTTTGAAAACAGAGATAATAATTTTGGGTGGCATGCTTTTATTGTCAACGCAATGACCAAGAGTTCTCAATATCTTCCATGCTATTCATGCTATAGGCGGTTCCCAAACAGAAAAGCAAAGTTTTAACTCCCCCACCACCAATCAATCACACTCCACGGCTAGCCGAATCCTCGGGTACCGTCCATACTAACAACAATCCGGGGGAGTCTTGTTTTATAGTTATGTTTTCGATTTAAGAGTGGAACTGGGCATTCCAATTACCGTCCCCTTTCTCGTGAATGACAGTGAATAACACATGTCGAGGATAACACGCCTAACATGGAAGATACCAATAGCCCCTGTCACCACATGAGTGGTTCGGGCATGCAAAACAGATTATTTCTTGAAGGTTTAGAGAATGGCACATGCAAATTTACTTGGAACGACAGGTAGATACCGCAAATAGGTAGGTATGGTGGACTCTCATGGAAAAACTTTTGGGTTTATGGAAGTGGATGCACAAGCAGTATTCCGCTTAGTACAAGTGAAGGCTAGCAAAAGACTGGGAAGCGACCAACTAGAGAGCGACAACAGTCATCAAGATGCAATGAGTTTGACTAACATTGAATGCAAGCATGAGCAGGATATAAATCACCACGAATACGAACATCATAGAGGCTATGTAGATTTTGTTTCAACTACATGCATGAACATGCGCCAAGTCAAGCCACTTGAATCATTCAAAGGAGAATACCATCCTATCATACTACATCATAGTCATCTCAAAATCTATGTTGGCATTCAAGACAAACCATTATAAGCTCTCAGCTAATTAAGCATGGCATCAGAAACTATGATCTCTAAGTTGTCATTGCAAACATGGTTCTCTCACAACAAAGCTGAATCTGGGACGACAAGCTAGTCATATTTACAAAAACAAGATAGATAGAGTTCATACCAGCTTTTCCAGTCTCAGTCACTTCATCATATATCATCATTATTGCCTTTCACTTGCACGATCGAACGATGTGAACAATAATAAGAGTGCTCATGCATTGGACTAAGCTGAATCTGCAAGCAAACACAAAGAAGAAGACAAAGTAATATGGCTCTTTGAAAGCTAAACATGTATGCATGCAAGAGCCACTAAACATTGTAACCAATATCTTCTACCTTGACCCAAAGAAAAAGAAAACTATTTACACGGGAAAACTCCAACAAGCAAAAGAAGAAAGGAAAATCTTTTTGGGTTTTCTCAAAAGGACACAAAACAAGAAAACAAGAAAACGAAAATGAACTAGCATGGATAATACAGTGGCAAAGTGTGAACACCGACTATCAAAGTGAAAGCATAAGCATGAATGTAAGGTCGTTGAGAACACGTACTCCTCCAAGCTTAGGCTTTTGGCCTAGCTTGGTCTACTCCCAAGGCGGGAAATAACCAGCTCCGGGATACTCCGGAGCAGACTATGGATGCCACTGCTGTGTGAGCTCCTCTGGCTCCCACTGATAAACTGGCGTCTGGTACTCGACTGGCGGCTCGGGCATGAGCACCTGTGGTTGGGCCAAGCCCCAATATGCCTAGATGTCCGAGGGCATAATAGTGTACATGCCTGCATGAAGATCGAACAAAGAAGGTGAAAAGGATCGAGATGGTCCTAGAGGGGGGTGAATAGGTACAGTTCCAAATTTTAATAATTACTTAGCAATTTTAGGCAAAAGTGCGGAATATGAGTGTAGGCCTAATAATTGCTTTGACAAGGAGTAAGCTATTTAGAGCAAAGTAAGGCAAGCGGTAAACAATAATCAAATACAAGTACGTAATAAGGATTAACACAAGTAGAGAGTTAGGGTTAGGAATAACCGAAACTCCAAGAGAGACGAGGATGTATCCCGATGTTCACTTCCTTGGAGGGAAGCTACGTCACCGTTAGAGGGGCGGATCTTACCACGAAGGCACACCAACGCCACGAAGGCTCGCCCTATTCTCCCTTTGAGATAACTCCACGAAGGCGTTTCTCAACCACTAGTGGTAAGCCTTGAGGTGGCTTCCAAACCTTCACAAACTTTCCGGGGGAAATCACAATGGTTTGATTCCTCTCCGAAGACTCCTACCGCCTAGGAGTCTCCAACCTCCAAGAGTAACAAGATCACGGGGATTGCTCAAAACTTGCTCAAATCACAAATCACTTTGGTGGAAAGGAGGAGAAGGAGACGATCTATCTTTTGATTGGAACACCACTCAAAGGGACTCACAAATGCTCTTGGGATCTAAGATTTTGTGTAGACAAGAGTGAGTGAGAAGAAAGGTGTTCTTGGATGTGTTCTAGCTGTGTTGGACACCCACTCACGAAGTGGGAGGGGGTATATATAGTGGGGAGTGTAAAACAGCCATTGGGGACACTTTAAGTCACATAGGGTTCGGACGTCCGGCAGTTTACGGAAGTCCGGGCGTCCACAAGGGGTCGGTCGTCCGAGGGTTGTAGATATGTCTGGGAACACTGTGAGTTGAACAGGGACCAGACTGTTGGGGAACGTCGCATGGGAAACAAAAATTTTCCTACGCGCACGAAGACCTATCATGGTGATGTCCATCTACGAGAGGGGATGAGTGATCTACGTACCCTTGTAGATCGTACAGCAGAAGCGTTAGAGAACGCGGTTGATGTAGTGGAACGTCCTCACGTCCCTCGATCCGCCCCGCGAACAATCCCGCGATCAGTCCCATGATCTAGTACCGAACGGACGGCACCTCCGCGTTCAGCACACGTACAGCTCGACGATGATCTCGGCCTTCTTGATCCAGCAAGAGAGACGGAGAGGTAGAAGAGTTCTCCGGCAGCGTGACGGCGATCCGGAGGTTGGTGATGACCTTGTCTCAGAAGGGCTCCGCCCGAGCTCCGCAGAAACGCGATCTAGAGGAAAAACCGTGGAGGTATGTGGTCGGGCTGCCGTGGAAAAAGTCGTCTCAAATCAGCCCTAAAACCCCACTATATATAGGAGGAGGAGGGGGGAGACTTGCCTTGGGGTCCAAGAACTCCCAAGGGAGTCGGTCGAGCCAAGGGGGAAGGTCTCCCCCTCCCAAACCGAAATCCACTTGGTTTGGAAGGTGGAGTCCTTCTTCCCTTTCCCACCTCCTTCTTTTTTTTCCTTTCCTCTTTGATTTTCTTTCCTATGCGCATAGGCCTCTCTTGGGCTGTCTCACCAGCCCACTAAGGGCTGGTGCGGCACCCCAAACACCCATGGGCTTCCCCGGGGTGGGTGGGCCCCCCCGGTGAACTCCCGGAACCCATTCGTCATTCCCGGTACATTCCCGGTAACTCCGAAAACCTTCCGGTAATCAAATGAGGTCATCCTATATATCAATCTTCGTTTCCGGACCATTCCGGAAACCCTCGTGACGTCCGTGATCTCATCCGGGACTCCGAAAAACATTCAGTAACCAACCATATAACTCAAATACGCATAAAACAACGTCGAACCTTAAGTGTGCAGACCCTGCGGGTTCGAGAACTATGTAGACATGACCCGAGAGACTCCTCGGTCAATATCCAATAGCGGGACCTGGATGCCCATATTGGATCCTACATATTCTACGAAGATCTTATCGTTTGAACCTCAGTGCCAAGGATTCATATAATCCCGTATGTCATTCCCTTTGTCCTTCGGTATGTTACTTGCCCGAGATTTGATCGTCAGTATCCGCATACCTATTTCAATCTCGTTTACCGGCAAGTCTCTTTACTCGTTCTGTAATACAAGATCCCGCAACTTACACTAAGTCACATTGCTTGCAAGGCTTGTGTGTGATGTTGTATTACCGAGTGGGCCCCGAGATACCTCTCCGTCACACGGAGTGACAAATCCCAGTCTCGATCCATACTAACTCAACGAACACCTTCGGAGATACCTGTAGAGCATCTTTATAGTCACCCAGTTACTTGTGACGTTTGATACACACAAAGCATTCCTCCGGTGTCCGTGAGTTATATGATCTCATGGTCATAGGAACAAATACTTGACACGCAGAAAACAGTAGCAACAAAATGACACGATCAACATGCTACGTCTATTAGTTTGGGTCTAGTCCATCACATGATTCTCCTAATGATGTGATCCCGTTATCAAGTGACAACACTTGCCTATGGCCAGGAAACCTTGACCATCTTTGATCAACGAGCTAGTCAACTAGAGGCTTACTAGGGACAGTGTTTTGTCTATGTATCCACACAAGTATTGTGTTTCCAATCAATACAATTATAGCATGGATAATAAACAATTATCATGAACTAAGAAATATAATAATAACTAATTTATTATTGCCTCTAGGGCATATTTCCAACACGGACGTCCGGAGAAGGCCGGAAGTCCGAGTTATTCGACTCAACTTCTTCTGGTGCAAGGTTCCGGATTTCCGAAAGGGGACGGACGTCCGGCCCTTGGACGTCCGGAGGGAGCCGGAAATCCGAGTTATAGGGCTCACGTTCTTCTGGTGCAGGGCTCCGGATTTTCGAAGCTGGTCGGTCGACCGGCCCTCGGATGTTCGGAGGGAGCCGGAAATCCGAGTTATAGGGCTCAAGTTCTTGTGGTGCAGAGCTCCGGATTTCCGAAGCCAGTCGGTCGTCCTACCCTCGACCGGCCCTCGGACGTCCGGAGGGAGCCGGAAGTCCGAGGCATTAAACTTGTTTTGAGATAGGAGCAGAGTAGAGAATATGTGGTATTGAGCAGAATAGTGAAGATGTGGTATGAGCAAATTCATTGCAAAACCTGTGATCCCCTCTTAATAGTGCGGGGTCGCTATACTCAAGAATAGTAAACCCCAAAGGATACTCTACATCATCTTTTCTCAATCCCGAGACTTCTTGACATATAAATCCCGATCTTCTCAGACCACCTTGGCACATAATTCTTAATCTACTAAAGTACTTGCCATCCTGAGATACACTCAACAAATAGGATTAGTTTCCTATGTATGTGTTGTCATTAGCACCAAAAGTCGATTAGAGGCATAGCATGCACTTTTAGAAGGAGCAGGCAAAGTAATAGTCTCTCGAGTACATTGGCTAAATACCAAGTTATAAATCATCCGTCTACTAGCATCTCTATCCAGAAAATCATGGCGAACCATGCTGTCATAATCCAGATATTTCTCAGGAAGAAGCATCTCTCCTTCCTCCCCCAGTCTAACAGGTATCTCAAAGTGTCTGGCAAGACGGGTAGCATAGATACCTCCATAGACGACACCCTTGGAACGGTTTGTGTTCAACCGCTGAGCTACTATAGCACCTAGGCTATAAGTCTTATCGTTATAAAGGCCTTCGCGCAAAACCGCAAGGTCTGGAGAGCTAAGTGATCCAGCCTCCCCACGGCCAATCAAACATTTTCCCATAAATAATGAGAAGTACCGAAGCACAGGAAAATGTATGCTAGCAATTCTAGCGCGAGACACTCCTCTCTCCTCTCCAACAGCAATAGTACCTATGAAATCCTCCAAGTCCCTTGGACGAGGGTCATGAATATCCCCAACATAAGGTAATTTGCATACATTGCAAAAATCCTATAGTGTCATGCACTGGGGGATGTCATATAACATGAACTCAACCATGGGAGGATTCTTCCTCGGATAAAAGTTGAAGCTTTGAATGGAAATATTGGTGAGGAGGAGGTATTGTGAGCACTTATCTTCAACGAACGCGATAAGACCTGCGTTCTCCACCAAGTAATAAAAGTCTTCATAAAGCCCAGCGGCGCGCAAAAATTCATCACTTGGCCACTCGCACGCTCGAACTGCTGTGACTCGAGGAACCACGTACTTGGGGTGGTTCTTCTCATCCTCCTTGGGGTTACGGCTTGAAGAGCCTCTCGAGAACCTCCTCATCTTTTCCCTTTTCTAACTCTGAAAAATTCTGAAATTTTTAGAGACTTCGAAATAAAAATGAGTAAGGATTAACCCAACTCGTAGCAACTACTCCTACTAGTGCCTAGAGACTGTATCACGTGCTAAAACTACTTGGGATCAGCTAAAATCAACATTTCAAGCTCAAGAACACGGTCACCAAGTAGCAAGAATACGCGAAGGATAAAGCACTAGAAAAAAACTAATTGGACCAATGGGGGAGTCACTTACCAAGGACTAATTTCCCCAAAATGGTTCGGAGAATGGTGCTTTGAGCAAGGAGATCGAAAATCTCAGCCAAATGAGCAAGAACATGGGTTTGAGCTACGAAACGGTTTTTTCTGGAGGTAGAAGAAGAGGATGGGAGTTGGAATGAGTGGAGGGGGTCCGTGTGGGCCCCACAAGCTTGGTAGCCGCCACCAGGGGGCGGCGGCTATAGGGCTTGTGGCACACTCGTGTGGCCCCCAGGCCAACTCTTAGTCCCAGTATTTTTCAAATATTCCAGAAAAAATCATATTTGATTTTCAGGACCATCGGAGAACTTTTATTTTCGGGGTATTTTTCTCCGAGACGCTAAAACAGAAAGGAGGAAAAACTAAACTAAATCTATCATTTTTCTTCTAAGCAACAGAAAGTGAAAGCTTAAAACAGAGGTATGTGACTCCTTGATTCATCCATTGCATGGTCATCGAAAGAAATCCATCAATGGGGTTGATCAAATCCTTATGACAAAATCTTTTCGAATCGCAAGAGGAAACGGAGAATTGTCGAATAGCCACTAAGTCACCTCAATGGGGATATGTATCTCCCCAACGAGCAAATCATACTTCATCTTGACACGAGGAATAGGGCATTCAAAGCTCCCAATAAGAATCGATGAAGTTTTTTCGGTAGCATTAATGCAATGTACTTGATATCGTTTCTTCGGAAAGTGCACTGTATGCTCATTACCGTTGACATGGAAAGTGTCATTGCCTTTGTTGCAATCTATAACAGCCCCTGCAATGTTTAAAAAGGGTCTTCCGAGGATGACGGCCATGGCATCATCCTCAAGAATATCCAAGATAACAAAGTCTGTTAAGATAGTGGTGTTAGCAACCACAACAGGCACATCCTCGCAAATGCCGATAGGGAAAGCAGTTGATTTGTCGGCCATTTGCAGAGAAATTTCAGGGGGTGTCAACTTATCCAGTTCAAGTCTATGATAAAGAGAGAGCGGCATAACACTAACACCGGCTCCAAGGTCACATAAGGCAGTTCTTACGTAGTTTCCTTTAATGGAGCAAGGTATAGTGGGCACTCCGGGATCACCAAGTTTTTAGGAGTTCCACCTTTGAAAGTGTAATTGGCAAGCATGGTGGAGATCTCAAGATCTGGTATCTTCCGTTTATTAGTCACAATATCTTTCACGTACTTGGCATATGGAGACATTTTGAGCATATCAATTAACCGCATCTGCAGAACGACGGGTCTTATCATCTCAACGAAGCGCTCAAAATCCTCATCATCTTTTTTCTTGGATGGCTTAGGAGGAAAGGGCATAGGTCTCTGAACCCATGGCTCCCTTTCTTTACCATGCCTCCTAGCAGTGAAGTCATTCTTATCGTATCTCTTAGGTTGTGGGTTATCAGGATTAACCATAGGTTCAATCTCCACATCATCATCATTGCTAGGTTGAGCATTATTATGAACATCGCTGTCCATATTGTCACCAGGTTCATGTTCATCACCAGATTGTGTTTCTGCATCAGATGCAGAAATATCATTTGATTCTTCAGGTGTGACAGTATTTGGTGAACTGAGATGTAGGTTTCTATCATCCTTCTTCTTCTCCTTAGGATGACTGGGTGTATCAGCATTAATTCCTTGAGAATCTTGATCAATTCTCTTAGGATGGCCTTCAGGATACAAAGGTTCCTCTGTCATTTTGCCTCCTCTAGTAATGACTCTGACAGAGTTGTCATTTAATTCATTGAGCAAGTCATTCTGAGCTTTAAGTACTTGTTCTACTTGAGTAGTAATCATAGAGGCATGTTTACTCAGAAGCTTCAGATCATTGACATTTCTGTCTACACAAGCACTTAAATGACTAAGCATACGAGTACTTTGTTCCAAATGTCTGCTAACATAATAATTGAAACTCTGTTGTTTGGCAACAAAGTTGTCAAATTCATCCAAGCATAGGCTAGCAGGTTTGTCAAAAGGAATATAACTCTCATCAAACCTACGCAGAGAATTCACTTCTACTACTTCTATCGGGTTATCGAGACCATGGATCTCTTTGATAGGTGGTAGATTTTTGACACCTTCAGATCTAATGCCTTTCTCTTGCATAGATTTCTTGGCTTCTTGCATATCTTCGGGACTGAGGAATAGAATACCTCTTTTCTTAGGAGTTGGCTTAGGAGGTGGTTCGGGAATAGTCCAAGCATTATCGTTGATCAAGATGTTATTAATAAGGACCTCAGCCTGTTCTATAGTTCGTTCCCTAAAAACACAACCAGCACAACTATCTAGGTGGTCTCTAGAAGCATCGGTAAGTCCGTTATAGAAGATATCAAGTATCTCGTTCTTCTTAAGAGGGTGATCAGGCAAAGCATTCTGTAGCTGGATGAGCCTCCCCCAAGCTTGTGGGAGACTCTCTTCTTTGAGTTGAGCAAAGTTGTATATGTCCTGCAAGGCAGCTTGCTTCTTATGGGCAAGGAAATATTTCTCACAAAAGTAATAGACCATATCCTGGGGACTACTCACACATCTAGGAGCAAGAGAAGTGAACCAGGCTTTAGCGTCATCCTTTAGAGAAAGAGGAAACAACTTAAGGATATAGTAGTAGCGGATCTTCTCCTCACTTATGAAAAGGGTGGCTATATCGTGTAGTTTGGTAAGATGGGCTACGACCGTCTCAGACTCATAACCATGGAAAGGATCAAATTCGACTAGAGAGATTATCTCAGGGTCGACAGAGAATTCATAATCCTTATCGGTGATAAAGATAGGTGAAGTGGCAAACTTTGGGTCGTATTTCATCCTAGCTTTCAGAGATTTTTCCTTCCACTTGAGAAGTAATTTCTCAGCGTCATAGGCATCCTTACACGCAAGAAAATCCTCAGCTATCTCTCCCTCCATAACATAACCCTTAGGTATATCAGGCAATTCATAGCTAGGAGAGCTAGATCTAGCAGGAGCAAAAGCAGGTTCTATCTCAATAGCATTGGCAGTTTCAGAAGCATCACGAGCATTGGCAGTAACTCTAGCAATATGAGCATCAAGGAATACCCCTAGTGGCATATCAGGCAAAGTAGTATCTCTAGAAGTATCAAGCATAGCATCATAAGGCAAAATAGCATCTCTAGCATCATCAGGCAAAGCAGTATCAGGCATATCATCATCAGGCAAGGCAGTATCAGGCATATCATCTCTAACAGTATCAGGCATAGCATCTCTAGCAGTATCAGGCATAGTAGCATCATAAGCATCATCAAGCACATGCGACATATCAAGATTTCTAGCAGGAGGTGGTGTCGCAAACTTACTCATAACTGAAGGTGAATCAAGTGCAGAGCTAGATGGCACTTCCTTACCTCCCCTCGTAGTTGAGGGCAAAACTTTGGTTTTTGGATCTTTCAGATTCTTCATAGTGATCAGCAAATATAAATCCCAAGTGACTCAGAGAATATAGCAATCCCTTCCCCGGCAACGGCGCCAGAAAAATGCTGTTAGCAGATCCCCAGCAACGGCGCCAGAAAAATGCTGTTAGCAGATCCCCGGCAATGGCACCAGAAAAATGTTGTTACCAATTGCTCAACAATTAGAAATTGTCTTACAATAGCCCACCAGTGCGTGGGATCGAGGCAGTTTGAGGGTAGAGTATTCAACCCAAATTTGTTGGTTCGCACGACGGGAAGTGAAAGAATATTCTCAAGTATTAGCAGCTGAATGTGTCAGATTCAACCACACTTGAAAGATTAGTATTTGCAGGCAAAGTGTCAACAGCAAAGTAGTATGATAACAACGGTGCCAGAAATGATCTGTTGACGGTAGACTATTCCTAACTGTTGTATCAATGGCGCCCGAAAAGTATTGTAGCAGGTAGCAGCAGTCTAATGAGTAATAGCAGTGGCAAGGAACAGTAGTAGTGACAGCAGTAGCAAGTAGCAACAGCAAGAAACAGTAGTGGCAGCAGCAGCAGGACAAAGCAAGTAACAGCAACAACAAGTAACAGTAGCAGCAACAGTAGTAACAACAGCAGACCAAAACAAGTAACAACAGCAGTGGGACAAACTCGTAGACAATGGGTTGGTGATTTATTGGATGACATTCATCATGCAACAGTTATAACACGGATAGATATGTGGCTAGCTCCCGTTCGGCAATGTGATGTAGGCATGCATTCCGTGTGTCGTCATACGTGCTTAGGGAAAATAAAAGAACTGAGGATACTACGGGATATTAAGGTTCTCCTTTTAATAAAGAACCGGAACAACGCATTAGCACTTGGTGAACACATGAACTCCTCAAACTATGGTCATCACCGGGAGTGGCTCCGGTTATTGTCACTCCGGGGTTGCCGGATCATAACACATAGTAGGTAACTACAACTTGCAAGATCGGATCTAAAACACACATATATTGGTGACAACATAATAATTTCAGATCTAAAATCATGGCACTCGGGCCCTAGTGACAAGCATTAAGCATGGCAAAGTAGTAGCAACATCAATCTCAGAACATAGTGGATACTAGGGATCAATCCCCGTCAAAACTAACTTGATTACATGATAGATCTCATCCTACTCATCACCGCCCAACGAGCCTACGAATAGATCACTCACGAACGATGAAGAGCTTCATGGAATTGGAGAGGGAAGAAGGTTGATGATGACAATAGCGACGATTTCCCCTCTCCGGAGCCCAAAACGGACTCCAGATCTGCCCACCAGATGAAGAACAGGATGTGGCGGCGCCTCCGTATCGCAAACGCGATGAAATCTTCTCCTCTCATTTTTTCTGGGACGAAAGGGAATAAATAGCGCTGGAATTGGGGGCGGCAGAGCCACGTGGGTCCCACAAGCTTGGTAGCCGCCACCAGGGGGCGGTGGCTACAGGGCTTGTGGCCGGCTGGCCCGTCCCCTCCGGTGGATCTTTGCGCAGGTATTTTTCATATTTTCCAGAAATATTCTCCGTAAATTTTCAGGACGTTCCGAGAACTTTCATTTCTGCACAAAAACAACACCATGGCAATTCTGCTGAAAACAGCGTCAGTCCGGGTTAGTTCCATTCAAATCATGCAAATCAGAGTCCAAAACAAGGGCAAAAGAGTTTGGAAAAGTAGATACGATGGAGATGTATCAGCCAGTAGGCTGCCCACAAGCCCCCTAGGCGCGGCCAGGGGGGTGGCCGCGCCTAGCAGGCTTGTGGCCACCTGCTGGCACCCCTCTAGCGCTTCTTCAGTCCAGTATTTTTTATAAATCCAAAAAAAATCCTCGTTGATTTTTACGGCGTTTGGAGTTGCGCGGAATAGGTATCTCAAACTTGCTCCACTTTCAGGCCAGAATTCCAGCTGTCGGCATTCTCCCTCTTCATGTAAACCTTGCAACATAAGAGAGAAAAGGCATAAGTATTGTACCGTGAAGTGAAATAACAGCCCAAGAAGCGATAAATATCAACATGAAAACATGATGCAAAATGGACGTATCAACTCCCCCAAGCTTAGACCTCGCTTGTCCTCAAGCGAAAGTCGAGCTCAATAAATATGTCCACATGTTTAGGGAGAGATGTGTCAACAAAACAAGATACGAACATGCAGGCATCATGACCATGATCAGAACAGCAATACCAACATATAATCTCTCGCGCTAAAGTGATAATTCCTTCACAAAATAAAGCATGGATCACGAACCTTACCAAGAAGTAACAACCGATAGCCTGTAGTCATTGAAGTAATTGCAATTTATCACAACATCAGAAAGAGTTAAATAAGAGCTTGCAAAACAAATCCACATACTCAATCATCTTTTCATTCTCTACAATTGCTACAACTCGCGTGGTACCCATGAGATCAAAGTTTCAGCCGGACACAGAGAAAGATAGGGGCTTATAGTTTTGCCTCCCAAGTACTTACCTCAAGGGTAATGTCAATAATAATAATTCATGAATGCTTACCTCCAAGTTGACATATGAATATAGATCTTTCCCTAGCATATGACGTTAGCCAAGATAAAGGCAAACAAGGAATTCGTAAAGATCACCATGACTCTTTCAGGGACAAAAAGTAATGGTACAAGATAGGCCCTTCGCACAGGGAAGCAGAGGTTGTCATGCGCTTTTGAGGTTTGGATGCGTGTCCTCTTAGTGCGGAGGATCGTCACTTTATATTGCCTCCTATGATAAAGAACTTTATTATGTAGTCTGTCGCTTTTATGTCTTCCTCATCACAGGTTCGTACAAAGCTTATTTTCCACACACTAATAGATCATACATATTAGAGAGCAATTTTTATTGCTTGCACCGATGACAACTTACTTGAGGGATCTTATTCAATCCATAGGTAGGTATGGTGGACACTCATGGCAAAACTGGTTTGAAGGTTTATGGATGCACAAGTAGTATCTCTACTTGGTACGGGAGTTTTGGCTAATATGAGGTGGAAGCAATCGTCACATGCTAAGGGATCTCTAATCATATAACATTGTTCAGAGCCAAGCAAACACAATTCATTACGTTGTCTTCCTTGTCCAACATCTACTTCTAGGCATGCAATAGTTTAGTGAGTGTTCACAATCACAGATGGTGTCAGAGATGATATATTTATATGTGAACCTCTCCTTCCTTATCACTTCCTATTAATTGCAACAATGACCAAGGTCTACGTTTGTCTACCCTCAATAAGTTTCAATCAACATTCTTTCTACATGTGAAGCCATCACTTCCCATAAGATCATTACATGATCTTTCATGCTTTTGTTCTTTTCTCAATCTATTGATCATGGCAAGAGGCAAAGCCCTTCAACTAAGACACTCTTTATTATATGGCTCACGAGCTCGAATACATCGGGGGTGACTCAAAGCAAAACTCAAGACTAAACACTAAGACTTTTATTCTACTAGAGAAAAAGAAAACTGAAATGGAAAACTAAAGCAAAGGTAAAGGCAAAAGATATGGTGGTGATACGTTACCGGGGCAACTCCCCCAAGCTTGGCAAAAGCCAAGGGGATTGCCCATACCCATGCTCAGTTGTCTTCCTTTGGAGGTGATGGTGGTGGAGTTGTTGTAACATGGGTTTGATCCTCCGTCTTCCAAGGCATAGGTGCTCCATCACGGAAAGATGAACGAGTCTCCGGAATCCTCAAATCTACAGCCAGCATTATTGATTTAAATCTATACTCATACTCACAGCTTTGGTTCTGCAGGTCATGGATCTAGGCCTGGAGTTGATCAATCCTGTCATAGAGCCTGGAGAGGTGCTTCCCAATGTCATTGGCATCAATCCTGTGCTTGTTGGTGAACTCCGTGATCATCATGTGGTTGGCGTTGAGTCCACGCTCTACCATCCCCTGGCACTTGAAGACTTGTTGCTCCATTGCTTCGAGCCTCGTCTCCACGCTTTTGGTCTTCTTGGGCCCCTCAACATCACGGATGTGCAACATCCCCTCATGCATCTCGATAGATTGAGGGTGTTGCAGCACTCCCGTGAGGTAGGGATTGATGACCTTCTCGAAGATATTGTCCTTCGGAGCTTTTGGGGAAGTCATAGCGATCTAGATCTGCAACAGAAATAGGCTCAAAACGAAAACAGAGGAAATCTACGTGATACTGGGGTCAGACCAAACGGGAGAATATATAATGATTTTTTCCAGATCAGAAGGAGTACTCCGCACGAAAATGGAGTCCGGGAGGTGCACGATGTGGCCACAAACCCCCCAGGCGGGGCCAGGGGGTGGGCCCGCGCCTGGCGGGCTTGTCGCCTCCTCGCGCACTTTCCGAACTATTTCCAATTTTTGTATTTTTTTCAAATATTACAAAACGGAGAAAATTTCCTACTGGAAAAGTTTTGGAGTCTGTTTTCTTACCGAATCATATACCTTTTCGTTTTCGGGGTCTGAAACAGGCTGATAAATGTCCCTTAGGTATTCTTCCGGAGTTATGGCATTGATGATATTGCTTTCAACATTTATGGGAGTACCTGAGATATAATGCTTGATTCTCTGTCCATTTACAACTCTCGGAAAATTACCTTCCATGTTGTTGATCTTGATAGCACCGAAATGATATACTTCCTCAACAATATAGGGACCTTCCCATTTAGAGAGAAGCTTGCCTGCAAAGAATCTTAAACGAGAGTTATATAGCAAGACATAATCACCTACATTGAACTCACGCTTTTGTATCCTCTTATCATGCCACCTCTTAACCTTCTCTTTGAACAACTTGGCATTCTCATATGCCTGAGTTCTCCATTCATCAAGCGAGCTAATGTCAAATAACCTCTTCTCACCCGAAGTCTGAAATCAAAGTTGAGCTCTTTGATTGCCCAATAAGCTTTATGCTCTAGCTCAAGAGGTAAATGACATGCTTTACCGTACACCATTTTGTACGGAGACATGCCCATGGGATTCTTATAGGCAGTTCTATAAGCCCACAGTGCATCATCAAGTTTCTTAGAACAATTCTTTCTAGACGTGTTGTCAGTCTTTTGCAGAATCAGTTTAATCTCTCTATTACTTAGCTCTACTTGACCACTGGACTGAGGGTGATAGGGAGACGCAATTCTATGGTTGACATCGTACTTAGCGAGCATTTTACGGAAAGCACCATGAATGAAATGTGAACCACCGTCGGTCATTAGATATCTAGGGACTCCAAATCTAGGGAAAATAACTTTTAAGCATCCTGATATAGGTGTTGTGATCAGCATTACTAGTGGGGATAGCTTCTACCCACTTAGTGACGTAATCAACAACAACTAAGATGTGAGTATACCCAATGGATTTTGGAAAAGGTCCCATGTAATCAAAGCCCCAAACATCAAATGGTTCAATGACAAGTGAATAGTTCATAGGCATTTCCTGATGTTTACCGATATTACCTACTCTTTGACATTCGTCACAGGACAAGACAAACTTACGGGCATACTTGAAGAGAGTGGGCCAATAGAAACCTGATTGCAATACCTTGTGTGCAGTTCTATCTCTCGCATGTTGTCCTCCGTAGGCCTCGGAGTGACACTTTTGTAGGATCTGTCCATGTTCATGTTCAGGTACACAACGTCTAATAACACCATCTACTCCTTCCTTATAAAGGTGAGGATCATCCCAGAAGTAATGTCTCAAGTCAAAGAAGAATATCTTCTTTTGCTGGTATGTGAAACTAGGTGGTATATATTTGGCAACGATATAGTTTGCGTAATCAGCATACCACGGTGCACTACGTCAAGCATTGATGACATTCACTTGCTCACCGGGAAAGCTATCATCAATGGGTTGTGGGTCATCAAGAACGTTCTCCAACCTAGACAAGTTATCTGCTACGGGGTTATCAGCACCCTTTTTGTCGACAACGTGCAAATCAAACTCTTGTAGCAAGAGAACCCATCTGATAAGTCTAGGTTTAGCATCCTTCTTCTCCATGAGGTACTTAATAGCAGCGTGATCAGTGTGAATAGTGACGTTGGAATCAACTATGTAAGACCTGAACTTTTCACATGCAAACACGACTACTAAAAATTCCTTCTCCGTAGTAGGATAGTTTCCTTGGGCACTGTCTAGAGTTTTACTAGCATAGTGAATAACATTCAACTTCTTGTCAACTCTTTGCCCTAGAACATCACCAACAGCATAATCACTAGCATCACACATGATCTCAAAAGGCAAGTTCCAATCAGGTGGTTGAACAATAGGTGCAGTTATCAAAGCCCTCTTAAGTATTTCGAAGGCTTCCTCACAATCATCGTCAAAGACAAAAGGAATATCCTTTTGCAAGAGATTGGTAAGAGGCCTAGAAATCTTAGAGAAGTCTTTAATGAACCTTCTATAGAAACCAGCATGACCAAGGAAACTTCTTATACCTTTGATATCTGTGGGGTATGGCATTTTCTCGATTGCATCAACCTTAGCCTTATCGACTTCAATACCTCTTTCAGAAATTTTATGTCCTAAGGCGATGCCTTCATTAACCATAAAGTGGCACTTCTCCCAACTCAAGACAAGATTGGTGTGTGTACATCTCTGCAAGACTCGATCAAGGTTGCTGAGGCAATCATCAAAGGAAGACCCGTAAACGGAGAAGTCATCCATGAAAACCTCAACAATCTTTTCACAAAAGTCGGAGAATATAGCCATCATACATCTTTGAAAGGTGGCAGGTGCATTACATAAGCCAAAAGGCATACGTCTATAAGCAAAGGTACCGAAAGGGCAGGTCAAAGTGGTCTTCTCCTGATCAGATTCTGCAACTGGTATTTGGGAGAAACAAGAATAACCGTCTAGAAAGCAGAAGTGTGTGTGTTTAGACAGCCTTTCTAGCATTTGGTCGACAAAAGGTAAAGGGTAATGATCTTTCCTAGTGGCTTTATTCAATTTCCTAAAATCGATCACCATCCTATAGCCAGTGATAATCCTGTGTGGGATCAATTCATCCTTATCATTAGGGACAATGGTAATGGCTCCCTTCTTAGGGACGCAATGCACCGGACTCACCAAATCGCTATGAGCAACAGGATAGATAATACCTACTTCCAGGAGCTTTAGTATTTCTTTTCTCACTACTTCTTTCGTCTTAGGATTTAATCTCCTTTGATGATCAGCAATTGGTTTGAAATCAGGATCAGTTTTAATCTTGTGCTGACATAGAGTAGGACTAATGCCCTTAAGATCATCAAGAGTATATCCAATAGCATCACGGTGCTTCCTCAGAGTTTTTAGTAACTTCCTCTCTTCATGCTCTGAGAGGCTAGCACTAATAAGAACAGGATATATCTATTTTTCATCAAGATAAGCATACTTAAGAGTATCAGGCAACTGTTTAAGCTCGAACACAGGATCACCCTTTGTGGGGGTGGATCTCCAAGCACTTCAACAGGCAAGTTATTCTTAAGGATAGGATATTGTTCTAAGACAATTCTATCTATCTCATCCCTTTCATCCATATGCATATCATTTTCATGCTCAAGCAAGTATTGCTCTAAGGGATCAGCAGGAGGCACGGCAATAGAAGCTAGGGCAATAGTTTCATCCTTACTAGGCAACTCCTTTTCATGAGGTTGTCTACCAAACTTGGAGAAATTGAACTCATGTGACACACCTTCAAAGCCAATAGTGACAGTTTGCTTCTCACAGTCAATATGACCATTGATGGTATTGAGAAAAGGTCTGCCAAATATGATGGGACAAAAGCTATCTTGTGCGGTAGCAAGAACGAGGAAATCAGCACGATACTTCGTTTTACCACATAAGACTTCAACATCCCTAACAATTCCCACAGAGCAGATAGTATCTCTATTGGCAAGCTGAATAGTGACATCAATAGGCTCTATCTCAACAGGTGCAATCTCATCTTTGATTTCATCACATAAGGATTGAGGTATTGCACTAACGCTAGCACCCACGTCACATAAACCATGATAACAATGATCTCCTATCTTAACAGAAACCACAGGCATGCCAACAATAGGCCTATGTTTATCTCTAGCGTGAGGTTTAGCAATTCTAGCAGCATCTTCACAGAAGTGAATATTATGTCCCTCAACATCGTCGGATAGAAGATCTTTGATAATAGCAATTCTAGGTTCAACTCTAATTTGCTCAGGGGGTGTAGATGTTCTAATGTAGCCTCTATGTATCACAGTTGAAGCTTTAGAATGATCCTTTATCCTAACAGGGAAAGGTGGTTTCTCAATGTAAGCAGTGGGAACAATAGGATCATTATAGGCAAAGACTTTCTCTTCAACTGGATTGGGTTTAACTACATTGACTTGTAAAGGAGGATGATATTTAAACCACTTCTCTTAGGGGAGATCAATATGAGCAGCAAATGATTCACACAATGAAGCTAATATCTCAGTGTCAAGTCCATACTTAGCGCTAAAGTCACAAAAAGTATTTGTTTCAACAAAGGATTTAACGCAATCAAACGTGAAATTCATACCTGACTCCTTACCTTCTTCAAGCTCCCAATCTTCAGAGTTGCGTTTAATTCTCTGCAATAAATTTCACCTGAAGTCAATATCTCTCTTCGTAAAAGAACCGGTACAAGAAGTGTCAAGCATGGTGCGATCATCATGAGAAAGTCGAGCATAGAAGTTATGAATGATAATTTCTCTCGAGAGCTCATGATTGGGGCATGAATATAACATTGATTTAAGCCTCCCCCAAGCTTGAGCGATGCTTTCTCTCTCACGAGGCCAAAAAATATAAATATAATTCCGATCACGATGTACTAAATGCATAGGATAAAACTTTTGATGAAATTCCAATTTCAACCGATTGTAGTCCCATGATCCAGTATCATCACATAGCCTATACCATGTCAACGCCTTATCCTTCAAAGATAAAGGAAAGACTTTCTTCTTGACCTCATCCTCGGGCAAACCTGCAAGCTTAAATAAACCACAAACTTCATCTACATAGATTAGATGCAAGTCTGGATGTGATGTTCCATCTCCTGTAAAAGGATTAGCCACCAGCTTCTCAAGCATACCCGAAGGAAATTCAAAGCAAATATTTTCAGTAGGTGCAGCAGGTTGAGGAGCAACTCTTCGTGCTTCCGTTCGAGGTGAAGATACCCCGAACAAGCCCCTCAAAGGATTAGTATCCATAGTGACAAGTGACAATAAATTTCAGCACACTATATGAATGTTTCCTTACCAATTTCCACTTACCAAAGGCGCTTCACTCCCCGGAAACGGTGCCAGAAAAGAGTCTTGATGACCCACAAGTATAGGGGATCAATCGTAGTCCTTTCGATAAGTAAGAGTGTCGAACCCAACGAGGAGCAGAAGGATCTGACAAGTGGTTTTCAGCAAGGTAAAATCTGCAGGCACTGAAATTATTGGTAAGAAGTGATTGTGTGGTGAGATGATTCGTAGCAAGCAACAAGTAACAAAAGTAGAAATGGTGCAGCAAAGTGTCCCAATCCCTTTTGTAGCAAGAGACAAGCCTGGACAAAGTCTTATAGGAGGAAAAACGCTCCCGAGGACACACGGGAATTTCGGTCATGCTAGTTTTCATCATGTTCATATGATTCGCGTTCGTTACTTTGATAGTTTGATATGTGGGTGGACCGGCGCTTGGGTACTGCCCTTACTTGGACAAGCATCCCACTTATGATTAACCCCTCTCGTAAGCATCCGCAACTACGAAAGAATAATTAGGACAAAGTCTAACCATAGCATTAAACTAGTGGATCCAAATCAGCCCCTTACGAAGCAACGCATAAACTAGGGTTTAAACTTCTGTCACTCTAGCAACCCATCATCTACTTACTACTTCCCAATGCCTTCCTCTAGGCCCAAATATTGGTGAAGTGTTTTGTAGTCGACGTTCACATAACACCACTAGAGGAAAAACAACATACAACACATCAAAATACCAAATTCACATGACTACTATTAGCATGACTTATCCCATGTCCTCAGGAACAAAAGTAACTACTCACAAAGCATAATCATATTCATGACCAGAGAGGTAATGAGTAGCATCAAGGATCTCAACATAAACTCTTCCACCATATAATCCAACTAGCATCAACTACAAAGAGTAATTAACACTACTAGCAACCTTACAAGTACCAATCGGAGTCGTGAGACGGAGATTGGTTACAAGTGATGAACTAGGGTTTGGAGATGAGATGGTGCTGATGAAGATGTTGATGGTGATGAGTCCCCTCCGATGAGAGGAGTGTTAGTGATGACGATGGCGACGATTTCCCCCTCCGGGAGGGAAGTTTCCCCGGCAGGATCGTCTTGCCGAAGCTCTAGATTGGTTCTGCTCAAGTTCCGCCTCGTGGCGGCGGAGAATCCATGAAAAATCTCCTTCCTGATTATTTTTTCCGGACGAAACCCTTCATATAGCAAAAGAGGGGTGCCAGTGGGCCAGCAGGCTGCCCACAAGCCCCCTAGGCGCGACCAAGGGGTGGCCGCGCCTAGCAGGCTTGTGGCCACCTGCTAGCGCCCCTTTGGCGCTTCTTCGGCCAAGTATTTTTTATAAATCCGAAAAAAATCCTCGTTGACTTTTACGGCGTTTGGAGTTGCGCAGAATAGGTATCTCAAACTTGCTCCACTTTCAGGCCAGAATTCCAGCTGCCGGCTGATACGTCCATTTTGCATCATGCTTTCTGTTGATATTTATTGCTTCTTGGGCTGTTATATTACTTGTGGTACCATATTTATGCCTTTTCTGTCTTATTGTGCAAGGTTTATTTGAAGAGGGAGAATTCAGGCAACTGGAATTCTGGACTGGAAAAGGAGCAAATCCTAGTCCACTATTCTGCACATCTCCAAATGCCCTGAAATTTACGTGGATTTTTTCTGGAATATATTGAAAATACTGGGCGAAACAACTACCAGAGGGGGGGCACGAGGGCCCCACAAGCCCCCATTCCCCCACCACCCCCCTAGTGGCGGTGGGCAAGCTTGTGGGCTGCCTGAAGGCCCACTAGCCCCCCTCTTTTGCTATATGAAGCGTCCTGGTCTGGAAAAAATCAATCGGGAACTTTTTCGTGGTTTCGCCGCCGCCACGAGGCGGAACTTGAGCAGATCCAATCTATGGCTCCGGCAGGACGATCCTGCCGGGGAAACTTCCCCCCCGGAGGGGGGAATCATCGCCATCGTCATCACCAACACTCCTCTCGTCGGAGGGGAGGCATCTTCATCAACATCTTCATCAGCACCATCTCCTCTCCAATCCTTAGTTCATCTCTTGTAACCAATCTTCGTCTCGCAACTCCGATTGGTACTTGTAAGGTTGCTAGTAGTGTTGATTACTCTTTGTAGTTGATGCTAGTTGGATTATTTGTTGGAAGAGTTTATGTTCAGATCCTTGATGCTATTCATTACACCTCTGGTCATGATTATGATTATGTCTTGTGAGTAGTTACTTTTGTTCCTAAGGACATGGGATAAGTCATGCTGATAATAGTCATGTGAATTTGATATTCATTCGGTATTTTGATATGTTGTATGTTGTTTTTCCTCTAGTGGTGTTATGTGAACGTCGACTACATAACACTTCACCATATTTGGGCCTAGAGGAAGGCATTGGGAAGTAGTAAGTAGATGATGGGTTGCTAGAGTGACAGAAGCTTAAACCCCAGTCTATGTGTTGCTTCGTGAGGGGCTGATTTGGATCCACTAGTTTAATGCTATGGTTAGACTTTGTCTTAATTCTTCTTTTGTAGTTGCGGATGCTTGCGAGAGAGGTTAATCATAAGTGGGATGCTTGTCCAAGTAAGGTCAGTACCCAAGCGCCGGTCCACCCACATATCAAACTATCAAAGTAACGAACGTGAATCATATGAACATGATGAAACTAGCATGACAGAAATTCCCGTGTGTCCTCGGGAGCGTTTTTCCTCCTATAAGACTTTGGTCAGGCTTGTCCCTTGCTACAAAAGGGATTGGGCCACTTGCTGCACCGTTTCTACTACTTGTTACTTGTTACGCTTTGCTTGCTACGTTTCACCTCGCTACACAATCACTTGTTACCGCTACTTTCAGTGCTTGCAGTTATTACCTTGCTGAAATCCGTTTATCAGAGCCTTCTGCTCCTCGTTGGGTTCGACACTCTTACTTATAGAAAGGACTACGATTGATCCCCTATACTTGTGGGTCATCAAGACTCTTTTCTGGCGCCGTTGCCGGGGAGTGAAACGCCTTTCGTAAGTGGAAATTGGTAAGGAAACATTTATATACTGTGCTGAAATTTATTGTCACTTGTCACTATGGAAACTCTTCCTTTGAGGAGTTTGTTCGGGGTATCTTCACTACGAACGGAAGCACGAGGAGTTTCTCCTCAACCTGAGGTACCTACTGAAAATATCTTTTATGAAATTCCCTTGGGTATGCTTGAGAAACTGCTGGCTAATCCTTTTACAGGAGATGGATCTTCACATCTAGACTTTCATCTAATCTATGTACATGAAGTTTGTGGTTTAGTTAAGCCTGCAGGTTTGCCCGAGGATGAGGTAAAGAAGAAAGTCTTTCCTTTATCTTTGAAGGACAAGGCGTTGACATGGTATAGGCTATGTGATGATGCTGGATCATGGGGCTACAATCGGTTGAAATTGGAATTTCATCAAAAGTTCTATCCTATGCATTTAGTACATCGTGATCGGAACTTTATTTATAACTTTTGGCCTCGTGACAGGGAAAGCATAGCTCAAGCTTGGGGGAGGCTTAAATCAATTCTATATTCATGCCCCAATCATGAGCTCTCGAGAGAAATCATCACTCAAAACTTTTATGCTCGGCTTTCTCATGAAGATCGTACCGTGCTTGACACTTCTTGTGCCGGTTCTTTTATGAAGAAGGATTTTGATCACAAGTGGAATTTATTGGAGAGAATCAAATGCAACTCTGAAGATTGGGAGCTAGAGGAAGGTAAGGAGTCAGGTATGAATTTCTAGTTTGATTGCGTTAAATCTTTTGTTGAGACAAACACTTCTAGAGATTTTAGCGCTAAGTATGGACTTGACTCTGAGATAGTAGCTTCTCTATGTGAATCTTTTGCTGCTCATGTTGATCTTCCCAAACAGAAGTGGTTTAAATATCATCCTCCTATAGAAAGCAACATAGCCAAAACCAATCTAGTTGAGGAGAAAATCATAGCTTTTAGTGATCCTGTTGTTCCTTGTGCTTACACTGAGAAACCACCATACCCTGCTAGGATGAAGGATTATTCTAAAGCTCCAACTATGATACGTAGGGGTTACATTAGACCACTTGCACCCCCTGAGGAGATTAGAGTTGAACCTAGTGTTGCTATTATCAAAGATCTCTTAGCCGAAGACATAGGTGGGCATGTTATCAAATTATGTGAGGACTCCTCTAGAATTGCTAAACCTCACGTGAAAGACTAGCACGGACATGTAGTTGGCCTGCCCGTTGTTTCTGTTAAGATAGGAGATCACTGTTACCATGGTTTATGTGATATGGGAGCTAGTGTTAGTGCAATACCCCGTTCTCTATATGATGAAATGAAACATGAGATTGCACCTGCTGAGTTAGAACCCATTGATGTCACTATTACGCTAGCCAATAGAGACACTATCTACCCTCTGGGAATTGTGAGAGACGTAGAAGTCATGTGTGGTAAGACAAAGTATCCTACTAATTTCCTCGTCCTTGGTACTGCACAAGATAGCTTTTGTCCCATCATATTTGGTAGACCCTTTCTCAACACTGTCAATGCTCACATTGATTGCATTAAGCAGACTGTCACGGTAAGTTTCGAGGGTGTGTCTCATGAATTTAACTTCTCCAAGTTTGGAAGACAAACCCATGAAAGAGAGTCGTCTGGTAGGGATGAAATCATTGCTCTTGCCTCTATTGTCGTACCTCCTACGGATCCTTTAGCGCAATATCTGCTAGAGCATGAAAATGATATGCATATGGAGGAGAGAGATGAGATAGATAGAATTTTCTTAGAACAACATCCTATTCTCAAGAATAATCTGCCTGTTGAACTGCTTGGGGATCCTCCCCCACCAAAGGGTGATCCTGTGTTCGAGCTTAAACAGTTGCCGGATACTCTTAAGTATGCCTATCTTGATGAGAAGGAGATATATCCTGTCATTCTTAGTGCTCTCCTCTCAGAGCGCGAAGAGAAGAAGTTACTAAAAACTCTGAGGAAGCACCACGCTGCTATTGGATATACTCTTGATGATCTTAAGGGTATTAGTCCTACTCTATGTCAGCACAAGATTAAAACCGATCCTGACTTTAAACCAGTTGCTGATCATCGAAGGAGACTAAATCCTAAGATGAAAGAGGTCGTTAGAAAAGAAATATTAAAGCTTCTGGAAGCAGGAATCATTTATCATGTTGCTCATAGTGATTGGGTAAGTCCAGTACATTGCGTACCTAAGAAGGGAGGTATCACCGTTGCTCCAAATGATAAGGATGAACTAATCCCACAAAGGATTATTACCGGCTATAGAATGGTGATAGACTTCCGGAAACTGAACAAGGCAACCAGGAAAGATCATTACCCTTTGCCGTTCATCGACCAAATGCTAGAAAGGCTATCAAAACACACACACTTCTGCTTTCTAGACGGTTATTCAGGTTTCTCGCAAATACCTGTTGCACAGTCTCATCAAGAGAAAACCACTTTCACATGCCCTTTCGGTACCTTTGCCTATAGACGTATGCCTTTTGGCTTATGTAATGCACCTGCCACCTTCCAAAGATGTATGATGGCTATATTCTCTGACTTTTGTGAAAAGATTGTCGAGGTTTTCATGGATGACTTCTCCGTTTATGGGTCTTCCTTTGATGATTGCCTCAGCAACCTTGATCGATCTTACAGAGATGCGAAGAAACCAACCTCGTCTTGAATTGGGAGAAGTGCCACTTTATGGTTAATGAAGGTATCGTCTTAGGACACAAACTCTCTAAAAGAGGCATTGAAGTTGATAATGCTAACGTTGATGCAATTGAGAAAATGTCGTGCCCCACAGATATCAGAGGTATACGAAGTTTCCTAGGTCATGTTGGTTTCTATAGAAGGTTCATTAAAGACTTCTCTAAGATTTCTAGGCCTCTTACCAACCTCTTGCAGAAGGATGTTCCTTTTATTTTTGATGAGGATTGTGAGGAAGCCTTTGAAATAGTTAAGAAGGCTTTGATAACCGCGCCTATCGTTCAACCACCTGACTGGAACTTGCCCTTTGAAATCATGTGTGACGCTAGTGATTATGCTGTTGGTGCTGTTCCAGGACAAAGAGTTGACAAGAAGTTGAATGTCATTCACTACGCTAGTAAAACTCTAGACAGTGCCCAAAGAAACTATGCCTCTACGGAGAAGGAATTTTTAGCCGTCGTGTTTGCATGTGAAAAGTTCAGATCTTACATAGTTGACTCCAAAGTCACTATTCACTCTGATCATGCTGCTATTAAGTACCTTATGCAGAAGAAGGACGCTAAGCCTAGGCTGATCAGATGGGTTCTCCTGCTACAGGAATTTGATTTGCACGTCGTTGACCGAAAAGGTGCTGATAACCCTGTAGCAGATAACTTGTCTAGGCTAGAGAATGTCCTTGATGACCCACTACCAATTGATGACAGCTTTCCTGATGAGCAATTAAATGTCAGCCGCACTTCACTTAGTGCACCGTGGTATGCTGATTATGCAAACTATATCGTAGCCAAATACATACCACCCAGTTTCACCTATCAACAAAAGAAGAAATTCTTCTTTAATTTGAGACACTACTTTTGGGATGATCCTCACCTTTATAAGGAAGGAGTAGATGGTGTTATTAGACGTTGTGTGCCTGAAAATGAACAGGGACATATCTTGCAGAAGTGTCATTCCGAAGCCTACGGAGGACACCATGCTGGAGATAGAACTGCCCATAAGGTATTGCAATCAGGTTTCTATTGGC
The DNA here is from genome assembly GCF_904849725.1 of Hordeum vulgare subsp. vulgare. Taxonomy (NCBI): domain Eukaryota; kingdom Viridiplantae; phylum Streptophyta; class Magnoliopsida; order Poales; family Poaceae; genus Hordeum; species Hordeum vulgare. Next base: position 24,278,922 of record NC_058524.1, read on the forward strand.
CCACTCTCTTCAAGGATGCTCGTAAGTTTGTCTTGTCTTGTGACGAATGCCAAAGGATAGGTAACATCAGTAAGCGTCAAGAGATGCCTATGAACTATTCACTTGTCATTGAACCATTTGATGTCTGAGGCTTTGATTATATGGGACCCTTCTCGAGTTCCAATGGGTACACTCACATCTTAGTTGCTGTGGATTACGTTACTAAGTGGGTAGAAGTTATTCCCACTAAAAATGCTGATCACCACACCTCTATTAAGATGCTTAAAGAAGTCATATTCCCAAGATTTGGAGTCCCTAGATACTTGATGACTGATGACGGTTCACACTTCATTCATGGTGTTTACCGTAAGATGCTAGCTAAGTATGAGGTCAACCATAGAGTCGCATCTCCTTATCATCCTCAGTCTAGTGGTCAAGTGGAGTTGAGTAATAGGGAGATCAAGTTGATCCTACAAAAGCCCGTCAATAGATCTCGAAAGAACTGGTCTAGCAAACGTGATGATGCACTATGGGCTTATAGGACTGCTTATAAGAATCCCATGGGCATGTCACCGTATAAAATGGTTTACGGCAAAGCCTGTCATTTACCTCTTGAGCTGGAACACAAAGCTTATTGGGCAATCAAAGAGCTCAACTTTGATTTCAAACTTGCCGGTGAGAAGCGGTTGTTTGATATGAGCTCGTTAGATGAATGGAGAGCCCAGGCATATGAGAATACCAGGTTGTTCAAGGAAAAGGTTAAGAGATGGCACGACAAACGAATACAGAAACGAGAGTTCAATGTAGGTGATTATGTCATGTTATACAATTCTCGTTCGAGATTCTTTGCAGGCAAGCTTCTCTCTAAATGGGAAGGTCCCTATGTTGTCGAGGAAGTATATCGTTCCGGTGCCATCAAAATCAATAACACGGAAGGAAATTTTCCTAGAGTGGTAAATGGGCAAAGAATCAAGCATTACATCTCTGGTACTCCCATAAATGTTGAGACCAATATCATCAATGTCAGAACTCCAGAGGAGTACATAAGGGATGTTTATCAGCCTGTTTCAGACCTTAAAAACGAAGATGTATCTGTTTCGGCAAGAAATTGGACTCCCATACTTTTTAATTGGAAATTTCCTCAGTTTTGGAATTTTTGGAAAATTATAAAAATAAAAAGCAGTCCGGAGAGAAAACGAGGAAGCCACAAGGGCCCACTCCGCCACCACCCCCCTGGTGGCGGTGGGCAAGCTTGTGGGCACCTCGTGTGCCTCCCGGACTCCGTTTTCTTGCGGAGGACTCCTTCTCGCCCAGAAAAAATCAATATATAGTCGCCCGAAGGTTTTGATCTCCGTATCGCGTAGTTCTCCTCTGTTTTCGTTTCGAGCTTGTTTCTATCGCAGATCTAGATCATCATGACTTCCCCAAAGGCTCCTAAGGACAAGATCTTCAAGAAGGTCATCAATCCCTACCTCACGGAAGTGCTGAAACACCCTCAATCTATCAAGATGAGCGAGGGGATGTTGCACATCCGTGATGTTGAGGGGCCTAAGAAGACCGGAAGCGTGGAGACGAGGCTCGAAGCAATGGAGCAACAAGTCTTCAAGTGCCAAGGGATGGTTGAGCATGGACTCAACGCCAACCACACGATGATCACGGAGTTCACTAGCAATCACAAGATGGATGCCATTGATATTGGGAAACACCTCTCCAGGCTTTACGATAGGGTTGACCAACCCCGGGGCCAGATGTATGACCTGCAGAATCAAAACTCTGAGTATGAGTACAGATTTAAATCAATAAGGTTGGCTGCAGATTTGAGGATTCCGACGACTCGTTCATCCTGTCATGATGGAGCACCTATGCCTTGGAAGACGGAGGATTAGACTACTCCAACAACACCACCATCACCACTAAAGGAAGACAACTAAGCATTGGTATGGGTAATCCCCTTGGCTTCTGCCAAGCTTGGGGGAGTTGCCCTGGTATCGTATCTCCTTTATATCTTTTGCTTTTACCTTTGTTTTAGTTCTTTCCTTTTCAGTTTTTATTTCTTCTTTTAGAGGAATAAGTCTTTAGTTTTTAGTTTGAGTCTTTTGCTTTTGTCTCTCCCCCGATGTATTCGAGCTTACGAGCTATATAATAAAGAGTGTCTTAGTCAAGGGCTTTGCTTTGTGCCATGATCAAAAGTATGAAAAGAACGATAGCATGAAAGAACATGAGACGATCTTATGGAAAGTGATAACTTCACTTAGGACACGTATGATGATTGAAACTTGTTGAGAATAAATCAACATAGACATTAGTCATTGTCGCAACTAATAAGAAGTAATGAGGAAAGAGAGGTTCACATATAAATATATCATCTTAGACACTTTTTGCAATTGTGAGCACTCACCAAACTATTACATGCCTAGGAGTAGATGTTGGACAAGGAAGACAACATAGTGAATTGTGTTTGCTTGGTTCCAAACAATGTTATATGATTAGAGATCCCTTAGCATCTGACGATTGCTTCCACCTCATATTAGCCAAAACTCCCCAACCAATTAGAGATACTACTTGTGCATCCATAAACCTCCAACCCAGTTTTGCCATGAGAGTCCACCATACCTGCCTATGGATTGAATAAGATCCTTCAAGTAAGTTGTCATCGGTGCAAGCAATAAAAATTGCTCTCTAATATGTATAATATATTAGTGTGTGGAAAATAAGCTTTGTACGAACCTGTGATGAGGAAGACATAAAAGTGACAGACTGCATAATAAAGTTCTTTGTCATAGGAGGCAATATAAAGTGATGTTCCTCCGCACTAAGAGGACACGCATTCAAACCTCAAAAGCGCATGACAACCTCTGCTTCCCTCTGCGAAGAGCCTATCTTGTACCTTTACTTTTTACCCTTGAAAGAGTCATGGTGATCATCACCAATTCCCTTTTTTGCCTTTGTCTTGGCTACCGTCACATGCTTGGGAAACATATATATTCATATATCAACTTGGAGTTGAGTACTTGTGCTTTATTGTTGTTGACTTTACCCTTGAGGTAAACCGTTGGGAGGCAAAACTATAAGCCCCTATCTTCCTTTGTGTCCAGCTGAAACTTTGACACCATGAGTACCACGTGAGTTGTAACAATTGTGGAAAACGAAAGAGATGATGGAGTATGTGGGTTTGCCTTACAAGCTCTTATTTGACTCTTTCTGATGTTGTGATAAATCGCAATTGCTTCAATGACTATGGACTATTGTTGGTTACTTCTCGGTAAGGTTTTTGCTTCATGCTTTGCTTTGTGAAGGAATTGTTACTTTCCCATAAGAATCTTTATGATATATTGTTGTTCTATGTGTGATCATGATGCCCTCATGTTTGTATTATGTTTTATCGACACCTTCGTCCCTAAACATGTGGACATGTTTATGGAACTTGGTTTTCCCTTGAGGACAAGGGAGGTCTAAGCTTGGGGGAGTTGATACGTCCATTTTGCATCATGCTTTCATGTTGATATTTATTGCTTCTTGGGCTGTTATATTACTTGTGGTACCATATTTATGCCTTTTCTCTGTTATTTTGCAAAGTTTATTTGAAGAGGGAGAATTCAGGCAGCTGGAATTCTGGACTGGAAAAGGAGCAAATCCTAGTCCACTATTCTGCACATCTCCAAATGCCCTGAAAATTTATGTGGATTTTTTCTGGAATATATTAAAAATACTGGGTGAAAGAACTACCGGAGGGGGGCCACCAGGGCCCCACAAGCCCCCAATCCGCCACCACCACCCTAGTGGCGGTGGGCAAGCTTGTGGGCTGCCTGAAGGCCCACTAGCCCCCCTCTTTTGCTATATGAAGCGTCCTGGTCTGGAAAAAATCAATCGGGAACTTTTTCGTGGTTTCGCCGCCGCCACGAGGCGGAACTTGAGCAGATCCAATCTATGGCTCCGGCAGGACGATCCTGCCGGGGAAACTTCCCCCCGGAGGGGGGAATCATCGCCATCGTCATCACCAACACTCCTCTCGTCGGAGGGGAGGCATCTTCATCAACATCTTCATCAGCACCATCTCCTCTCCAATCCTTAGTTCATCTCTTGTAACCAATCTTCGTCTCGCAACTCCGATTGGTACTTGTAAGGTTGCTAGTAGTGTTGATTACTCTTTGTAGTTGATGCTAGTTGGATTATTTGTTGGAAGAGTTTATGTTCAGATCCTTGATGCTATTCATTACACCTCTGGTCATGATTATGATTATGTCTTGTGAGTAGTTACTTTTGTTCCTAAGGACATGGGATAAGTCATGCTGATAATAGTCATGTGAATTTGATATTCATTCGGTATTTTGATATGTTGTATGTTGTTTTTCCTCTAGTGGTGTTATGTGAACGTCGACTACATAACACTTCACCATATTTGGGCCTAGAGGAAGGCATTGGGAAGTAGTAAGTAGATGATGGGTTGCTAGAGTGACAGAAGCTTAAACCCCAGTCTATGTGTTGCTTCGTGAGGGGCTGATTTGGATCCACTAGTTTAATGCTATGGTTAGACTTTGTCTTAATTCTTCTTTTGTAGTTGCGGATGCTTGCGAGAGAGGTTAATCATAAGTGGGATGCTTGTCCAAGTAAGGTCAGTACCCAAGCGCCGGTCCACCCACATATCAAACTATCAAAGTAACGAACGTGAATCATATGAACATGATGAAACTAGCATGACAGAAATTCCCGTGTGTCCTCGGGAGCGTTTTTCCTCCTATAAGACTTTGGTCAGGCTTGTCCCTTGCTACAAAAGGGATTGGGCCACTTGCTGCACCGTTTCTACTACTTGTTACTTGTTACGCTTTGCTTGCTACGTTTCACCTCGCTACACAATCACTTGTTACCGCTACTTTCAGTGCTTGCAGTTATTACCTTGCTGAAATCCGTTTATCACAGCCTTTTGCTCCTCGTTGGGTTCGACACTCTTACTTATCGAAAGGACTACGATTGATCCCCTATACTTGTGGGTCATCACCGGCATTCTCCCTCTTCATGTAAACCTTGCAAAATAAGAGAGAAAAGGCATAAGTATTGTACCGTGAAGTGAAATAACAGCCCAAGAAGCGATAAATATCAACCTGAAAACATGATGCAAAATGGATGTATCAGGGGCCACCCGCCCGGGAGAGAACCTAATAGCCCATGGGTGGTGCACCAGCCCTTGGTGGGCTGGTGGGGCCAGCCCAAGTGACTATTTCGGCTAAGGCAAAAAATCAAGGAGAAAAAAAAGAGGGAGGTGGGAAGGAAGGAAGGGACTCCTCCTTCCCCACGAATTGGAGTTGGAGTCCCTCCTCTCCCACTTCGACCAACGCCCTAGGGGCTCCCTTGAGACCCAAGGCTAGCCCCTCCCCTCCTCCTATATATACTAGAGGTTTTAGGGTTTTTGAGACACAACTTTGCCACGTGCAACCCTAAACCTCTACTTCGTAGTTCTTCCTCTAGATCGGTTTTCTGCGGAGCTCGGGCGGAGCCCTGCAGGAATAGATCATCACCATCACCGGTGCGCCGTCACGCTGCCGGAGAACTCATCTACTTCCCTGTCTCTCTTGCTAGATCAAGAAGGCAGAGATAGTCATCGAGTTGTACGTGTGTTGAACGCGGAGGTGACGTCCGTTCGGTACTAGATCGGAACGGATCGTGGGACGACGGTGATTTGAATCACGAAGCTGTTCCACTACATCAACCGCGTTTCTTAACGCTTCCCGCTTAGCGATCTACAAGGGTATGTGGATCCGATCTCCCTCTCGTAGATGAACATCACCATGATAGGTCTTCGTGTGCGTAGGAAATTTTTTGTTTCCCATGCAATGTTCCCCAACAATTTTTAGTTGTGGGCAAATTTTAGCAATTGTTGTAAGTCAAGCACACCCTACACACGCAAGTCTAAGAGTATAGCAGCGAGAAGTAAAGACATGCACATGTAAATAGAGGGTAGGGATAGGAAGATCAAACACAAAGGTTGACACGGCGATTTTTGGCATGGTTCTGATAGTTGGTGCTATCATACGTCCACGTTAGTGTAGACTTCAAACCATGCAGGGGAACGGTTGCACGAGTTCACGGAGGGCTACACCCACGGTGGGTCCACGAAGAAGCTTCCTTGTCTATTCCACCATGGTTTACGTCCACGAAGGACTAGCCTCACTTGGGGTAGATCTTCACGAAGTAGGCGATCTCCTTGCCCTTACAAACTTCTTGGTTCAACTCCACAACACAAAGTGGGAGGCTCCCAAGCGACACCTAACCAATTTAGGAGGCACCACCATCCAAAAGATAATAGATATGGTAGTACGATGAACTCATTGCTCTTGTGCTTTAAAAGATAGTCTCATCAACACTCAATCAGTCTCTCACAGATTCGGCTTGGGTAGAAAAGATTGATTGGGTGGAAAGCAACCTGCACTAGTAAAAAGGACCTTTCATCCAGAGCATTAGTACCGGTTGGATTTCAGACCGAGCATGATGTGATCATTAGTCCCGGTCCCAACAGCTAGGAGTAGCTGGGGCACGGCCACCATTAATCCCGGTTCATTTGTGACCTTTAGTCCCGAACCAGGACTAAAATGGTGGTGGCAGGCTAGCATCAGGCTGGGGCCCGAGCGATCCCATTTTGTCCCGGTTGGTAATACCAACCAGGACTAGAGGTGCACCTTTAGTCCCGGTTTGTATCAACAACCAGAACTAAAGATGTCCCATATAAACCCCTTCGTCTAGCCCGAGCTCATCCTCTCTGTTTTCTCCTCTCTATTTTCCCCATAGCTCCAGCTCTCATCCTCCATTTTTGCCAACATTTGTCAAGATTTGAGGGACCCGATCTATCCAAGGAGTGTAAAAGGATAGCAACGTCATGCTATCACCTCTCAGCTTGTTTCATGCTCTATAAGTATAGTGATCAATTGTGGGTTTTAGTTTGGGAGTATTTATGTGGGATTTTGTTTGATTATTATGCAATCTGAGCTCAAATTAACTTCTTAGTTTGTGTATGTGTAGGTGTGGTTTAGATAGTTGGTCAGGCTCTTGTTTTTATCCTTTTTGTGAAAAAAAAATCTTATTTGTATGATTTAGATAGTTGGTTGTATAATTTTCTTACTTGTATGATTGTTTGTTATACGTAGTGCCAGGGTTTTGATATTCGTCCCCGTCAACCCTCGTCCAGTTTATGATTCGGATGTGGTATAATATCTTTTATAACTATTTGTTGTATTTCATGTTTATGACAATTATGACCATCAAGTTGACATAGATATTTTTATCTAGGAGATATGTGAAGAGGAAATTGCAACCGACCCTCTTGTAGAGAAGTTAAATTTAGTTGAAAAAGAAAACAAGTATTTGAAAGAAAAATTGAAAAGAATTGAAGAAGAGAAGATGAAATTGGAGTTGTATGTTATTGGTGTCGTCCATATTCACAAGATCAAGATGGATGCAATGCACTTGAAGATTAGAAAGATTAGAAAATATGTCGTTAATAAAGAGTCTTGTTATCATTATGTTGTTGGATCAATTAACTTAGTTGCGATTTTGATCGCTTATGTTGTTACATTTAAATGATTTAGCTAGATTGTTTTATGTTGTTTTATGAGAATAAGTGTGTATGAACTTATATGAATTTGTATTAATTTGTTCTTTTCGGTGTTGTGTAATGAAGATGAGCTAGCAATGTATGTACGATGACCGACGCTCTCCCAAGTTCCTTAATGGCCTGCATAGTTTTCTGCGTGCGGCTGAGACAAACAAGCGGGATGATTTTATGTGTTTTCCATGTGGTGTGTGTAAGAATGATAGGAATTACTCTAGCTCAAAAGTCCTTCACGTCCACATTTTTACGTCCGGTTTCATGTTCGACTATAACTGTTGGATCAAGCACGGAGAAAGAGGGGTTCTAATGGAAGAGAATGAAGAAGAAGAGGATGATTACAATTATCCTAGGTTCTTTGAATACGATGGTACTACAATGGGGGAAGAAGCTGGAGAAGATGATCTTGGTCGGGCCATTGTTGATGCCAAGAGAAACTGTGCAAGTGAAAATGAGAAGTTGAAGTTGTATCGCATAGAGGATCAAAAAATATTGTTATACCCGAATTGCGAAGATGACAAGAAAAAGCTGGGTACCACATTGGAATTCATGCAATGGAAGGCAGAGAATGGTGTATCTGACAAGGGATTTGAAAAGTTGGTGAAAATGTTAAAGAAAATGCATCCAAAGAACAACAAATTGCCCGACAGTACGTACGAAGCAAAGAAGGATGTCTGTCATCTAGGATTAGAGGTGTAAAAGATATATGCATGCCCTAATGACCACATCCTCTACCGCGGTGCGGCGTACCAGAATTTGAATGCATGAACGGTACGCAGTGCTTTGCGCTATAAGATCAACAATGATGACCCTGGTGATGTTGATGGCGAGCGCCCCGGGGAGAGTATTCTTGCCAAGGTGATGTGTTATGCTCCTATAATACTATGGTTGAAACGTTTGTTCCTAAATAAAGAGCATGCCAAGTTGTTGCAATGGCACAAAGAAGACCGTAAGAAACACAGGAAGTTGAGAATACCCACTGATGGGTCGCAGTGGAAAAAAATCGAGAGAAAGTGGTCGGAGTTTGCATATGACGCAAGGAACTGTTGGTGTGGTATAAGTGCAGATGACATTAATCCTTTTGGGGAGCAGAACAGCAATCACAGCACCTGGCTTGTGACTCTATGTATCTATAACCTTCCTCCTTAATTATGCATGAAGCGGAAGTTCATTATGATGTCAGTGCTCATCCAAGGTCCTAAGCAACCCGGCAAAGACACTTATGTGTACCTAAGGACATTAGTTGAAGAACTTTTACAGTTGTGGGATACAAAAGGTGTACGTGTACGTGTGGGATGAGCACAAACGGAAGGAATTTGAACTACGAGTGTTGCTGTTTGTAACCATCAATGATTGACCTGATCTTAGTAACCTTTTAGGACAGACAAACAAGGGATACAATGCATGCACACACTATTTAGATAAGACCCAAAGTATATATTTGGATAAATGTAAGAAGAATGTGTACCTCGGACATCTATGATTTATTTTGATCAAGCATCTCTTAAGAAAGAAAGGCAAGCATTTCAAAGGTGAGGTAAATCACCGGAAGAAGCCTGACCACCGTAGTGGTGATCATATATTTGATAAGGTCAAGGATTTAAAAACAATCTTTGGAAACGGTCCGAGCGGACAATCCGTTCCAAATGACGTTGACGAACACGCACCCATGTGTAAGAAGAAATCTATATTTTGGAACCTACCCTATTGGAAAGTCCTAGAGGCCGCTCTGCAATCGACGTGATGCACGTGATGAAAAATCTTTGCGTGAACCTGTTAGGCTTCTTGGATGTGTATGGGAACACAAAATATACACCGGAGGCATGGGAGGACTAGCAACGTATGCATGGAAAAGACGACATGCATCAAGGTCCTGCCAACTATGCTCTTATCAAAGAGGAGAAGGAAATCTTCTTTGAATGTCTCCTCGGTATGAAGGTCACGTCTGGCTTCTCGTCGAATATAAAGGGAATAATAAATACGATAGAGAAAAAAAATTCCAAAACCTGAAGTCTCATGACTGTCATGTGATTATGACGCTATTGCTTCCGGTTGCATTAAGGGGGCTTCTACCAGAAAATGTTCCATTAGCCATAGTGAAGTTATGTGCATTCCTGAATGCAATTTCTTAGAAGGTAATCGATCTAGAAATCCTACCAAGGTTACAGAATGATTTGGTACACTGTCTTGTCAGTTTCGAGTTGGTTTTCCCACCTTCCTTCTTCAATATCATGAAGCTCGTCCTAGTTCACCTAGTCGAAGAGAATGCCATTCTGAGTTGTGTATTTCTACACAATATGTTCTCCTTTGGAAGGTTCCTGGGAGTCTTAAAAAATATGTTCATAGTTGTGCTAGGAAAGAAGGAAGCCAACAAGGTAAAAAGGAGGATCGAAGGAGAAAGTGGGAGGAGGAGACGAGAAGTGAGAAGGGGCGACGAACAAGATGGTGAAGAAGTTCGAGGGCATCATGGACAAAAAAGAGGAGGCATGTGTCAAGCACCATGACATTACAAAGGAAAGAAAGTAGATATGTTTGACATCTTCATGGCTGCGACGGAGAAGAAGATCAACCGCGAAGAGACGAAAACCGAACTTGAAGAGAACAAGACCAAGCTTTAAGAGAGGAGGGTTGAGATCGCGGTAGCTTCGAAGGAAACCAAAAAATTGACCATGAAGATTGAATAGTTGACCAAGAAAGAGCCGGGGGTCGTCCTGATTTTTCAAAAAAAAGTAGTGCAGAATATATAGGGAACAATCGAATTTTCTATGATCCGCAGTGAATGTCGCCGCCTAGAATCACGCCAGATGCAAATATCACATATTTAACACATTTAAGATGACACAAGTTGAAAATTCCATGGATAGATGATGCACATTATCAACTTTAGGAACAAAATAGTGTCATAAGTACCGTTAGCTCACCCATCTCATCATCAAAATTAACCTTACGATCTGATTATGAGACGAACATGCAGATCACGAGATAAACTTTCCTATCAAACAAGGTAATAATGTATCAGAACCATATGGTTCCATCCGAGAACAAGGAGTGGATCACGAACAACCTATTGAATCTTCAAAAAATATGGTGATATTTACATAGATAGTAAGTTGATATTGCATTTCTCGAACTGTTTGTGATAAGCTTAATCAAGCACACTAATTATTCACAACACATTTATTATATCTGCGAGAAAAAGATAAGCGTACGTATTATAAATTCCCTGTACTGCAGAGCTAGCCCTCAAAATATATGGATAAATGGATATCAATTACCTGAAAAATAGTGTGATGAGAATTGTCTATTTGAATAAATCAGTGTATAATGTTTCGTTAATAGCTGTTATAGCGCGCTAATAGCGTATTTTAATGCGAGCACTATTTTGCTATAGCGAGGTGTTTTTCACTGATATTAATAGAATTGTTGTCTGTTGATTTCAATACAACTTTTCCTGGCTTTGGAAGTCCATGTACTAGATGTTCTTAAATGTTTTCCACTAGGTTTTACACTCATTGTGTGGCTAAGAAATATGAGTATGTGGCCTCGGTCTTTCTAGTGACAGGAAACATCTACCATGAGTGTATAGCTGCCTAGAAGCTACATTTAATTTTAGGGGAAACCAACGAGTAGGGAGATAAGAAGTCGCATCCCAAGAGATCAACAACAAGATTCATGCTCAACCAGAGAAACACATACTACTTCATGTTAGCGATTGATAGAAGAGACACCAGTTTCTCATCCATGAAGAAAAATAGCTACAATTGTCGAATTTTCGTTGCCACGGAGTCGTCCGTCCACCATGCTAGTAGTGTCGTCCATGCCCCAAACCGATTAAGCCATCATAGCCCCTTTTGTGGGCTAACTCTCATCCTAAACCGCTTGATGTCTCCTTTCCTATGCATCTTATTCTATAGATATTTTTCCTTCATTTTTGTTTGTTCGTTTCGGGTTTCTTTCTAGCTAGGTCACTGCATGTAATATATCTCAACTACACAGTTTTGGTTAACCATTTTTTGGCATGTGCTAGTGGAGCAACGTATATATGCAATGAGAAACAATATGTACACAAGTTTCTTAACTCTAGGTACACCTAACCATTTGATTGGGTCAGGCCAGGCTGACAACCAAGCTCGTTTTCGATCCACTTGTCATCATAGGCCACAATACGACCCAAAGTTTAAGATCAATCGAATAATTTACTAAATGCATCTTATTATATTGCACACTAAATAACATCATAAGTAGAAACACGACATCTCATCAACATAATTAACCTAGATAATATGGATTCACCAGAATGTGCCTACCAGCACGATCAAGTGACGAAGCCGGTGGTTGAGCACCCAGGCTGGGTTTATTTGGACACATTTTTGAATCTTCGATCCTAGACTGCGGGTAGCACTGCTACACAAAAGCCTATCCAAGTTGCACAAAGCAATTGTCACGTCCATCCATGAGGAACAAAACCAACATGGGAAACATAAAGTGGTTCCAATGGTTAGGAAAGCCCATCCAAAGATATGTACAAGAAAGAAGACACCAAACTCAAAAGTATTTGGCTAGCTAAATCAATCTGCAAGGAATAGAGTGATATGTCTCCAACGTATCTATAATTTTTGATGGTTTCATGCTATTATCCTGTCAAACTTTGGATGTTTTGCATGCCTTTTATATATTTTTTGGGACTAACTTATTAACTCAGTGCCAAGTGTCAGTTCCTGTTTTTCCATGTTTTTGACCCCTTTCAGAGGAGATTTTGAAACGGAGTCCAAACGGAAGAAAATCCCCGAAAAGATTTTTTCTAGAACGGAAGAAGATCGGGAAGCTTGAGAGCCAAGGCAAGGGATCCTCAGCGGCCCCACTAGCCCGCACCCCGCGGCCAGGGGGTAGGTCGTGGCCCACAGGCTTGTGGGCCCCCTGAGCGCCCCCTGACCTAGGGGTTGCGCCTATAAATTCCCTAAAAATCCCAATAAAATCAAGAGATCATCGAAAGTACTTTTCCGCCGCCGCCAGCTTCTGTCTCCGCAAGATCCCATCTGGGGCACGTTCTGGTGCCCTGCCAGAGGGGGCATTCGGACACGGAGGGCTTATTCATCAACACCATGACCTCTCCGATGATGCGTGAGTAGTTCACCATAGACCTACGGGTCCATAGCTAGTAACTAGATGGCTTCTTCTCTCTCTTGGATCTTCAATACAAAGTTATCCATGATCTTCATGGAGATCTATCCGATGTAATCATCTTTTGCGGTGTGTTTGTCGAGATCCGATGAATTGTGGATTTATGATCATATTATCTATGAATCTTATTTGAGTTTCTTCTGATCTCTCTTATGCATGATTTCATGTACTTGTAATTCTCTTCGAGTTGTGGGTTTTGTCTGGCCAACTAGATCTATGATTCTAGCAATGGGAGAAGTGCTTGGTTTTGGGTTCATACCGTGTGGTAACCTCACCCAGTGACAGAAGGGTTAGCGAGGCACGCATCGTGTTGTTGCCATCAAGGGTAAAAAGATGGGGTTTTCATCATTGGTTTGAGATTATCCCTCTACATCATGTCATCTTGCTTAAGGCGTTACTCTGTTCGTCATGAACTCAATACACTAGATGCATGCTGGATAGCGGTCGATGTGTGGAGTAATAGTAGTAGATGCAGAAAGTATCGGCCTACTTGTCTCGGACGTGATGCCTATATGTATGATCATTGCCTTAGATATCGTCATGACTTTGCGCGGTTCTATCAATTGCTCGACAGTAATTTGTTCACCCACCATGATATTTGCTATTATGAGAGAAGCCTCTAATGAACACTATGGCCCCGAGGGTCTACTCCACACCATATTTTCAGCCTTACACTTTTTACTTCGTTGCACTTTCCGCCTTCAGATCTCACTTTGCAAACAATCTTGAACGGATTGACAACCCCTTTGAAGCGTTGGGTGCAAGCTTGCTTGTCTTTGCGCAGGTACTCTAGACTTGACGAGACCCTTCTTCTGGATCGATACCTTGGTGCTCAAACTGAGGGAAATACTTACTGCTCCTGTGCTGCATCACCCTTTCTTCTTCAAGGGACAAACCGACGCAAACCAGAGAAGTAACAAGAAGAATTCCTAGCGCCAAGGAAGGACTTTTGTTGCCGCAGCAGAAGAATTTCTGGCGCCATTGCCGCGGAGGAAGATCAAGTCAAGAACTCATCCAAGTAGGTGTCACAAACTCGTCTCTTGCATTTACTTTGTTTACCAGTTGACTCTCGTTTTCCTCTCCCCCACTTCACCAATTTACCTTTTCGTTCGCCTTTTCGTTCGCCCTTTTCTCTCGCTTATTCTCTGTTCGTCTGTGTGGGATAGTCTACCCGTTCTCATGGCTAGATCCACCACTTCTAACGATACTCCCGAGAGCAAAGTTCTCAATTTCAAACAAATTGAGGAAGAAAACTTAAAGGACGCTTGGTATAGGATTTGCAATGCTCGGAGTAGATCTACTCATAAGCAATCCACTACCGTCTTGCTTCGCAGTTTTTATGTGGGTGTTTCTCCTTGGAATAGGTATATTCTTGACACCATCGTAGGTGGAAATTTCTTGGGTAGCCATACCGTTGATTCTTACAGAGTTGTGATAAATTTGGTAGGCTCACCCCCACTCATGGTTAATGGAACTACCTTAACTCTGGAACATGTGATGCGTAGGCTGGACGTTATTGAAAATAAAGTTGCTACAATTGAACTCATTGAGAAGTTGGATAAAAAGATCCACAATCAAATCACTCAGTACGGATCCAAGGTGAGAATAGTTTTGAAAATTTAAAGGAGAAGGAACCCACAGTTAACGAAAATCTAGGTCATGATTCCGCTAGGATTGGCAAACTAGAGGATGTTATAACCAACTTGGGTTCCGCTTTTGCCGCTATGCAGAATACTCCAAATTTTGCCCACAATAAAATCACCAAGTCTGTCTTTGTTCCTAAAAGTAGTGGTGAATCATCCAGCAAGAAAGATGAAAACCTTAAGATGATAAGTGATCACGCCACTTATGGTTTGAACACCAAAGATGACGATACGTGATTCTATCGCTTTTATGCCTAGCTAAGGGCGTTAAACAATAGCTCTTGTTGGGAGGCAACCCAATGAAGTTATCTTCTTCTTTCTGTTTTGTTGCGTCCACACTTTCATAATTCTGTTGTGGTTGTGTTTTTTGTGTTTCTTTTTGTGTTTGAGCCAAGCAAAGCCTTTATGACTAGTCTTGGTAATGGTTGTTTGATCTTGCTGGAAAAAGACAGAAACTTTTCGCTCACGAGATGATTTTTCATTTTTATTCAGAAAGAGATTTTGAGTTGATTCTTTTTGCTTCTCATTTATATGCTTTTTTCCCAGGCAGTCGTAATTTTTCATATTTGTTGAGGTACCAGAAGTATACGAAGTATACAGATTGCTACAGACTGGTCTATTTTTGACAGATTATGTTTTTGTTGAGTTGGTTGCTTGTTTTGATGAAACTATGGTTAGTATCGGGGGGTACTAGCCATGGAAAAGTGAGAATATAGTATCCCAACACCAATATAGATGGAATTCAAGTTTTCTACAGTACCAAAAGAAGTGGTAGTTTGTTTTCTTGTGCTAATGTTATCACGAGTTTCTGTTTAAGTTTTGTGTTGTGAAGTTTTCAAGTTTTGGGTGATGTTCTCATGGAAAAAGAGATAAGGAGTGGAAAGAGCTCAAGTTTGGGGATGCCCAAGGCATCCCAAGCCAAATTCAAGGACACCAAAAAGCCTAAGCTTGGGGATGCCCCGGGAAGGCATCCCCTCTTTCGTCTTCAATCCATCGGTAACATTACTTGGAGCTATATTTTTATTCACCACATGATATGTGTTTTTGCTTGAATCGTATTGTATCGTAGGAGTCTTTTCCTTTTGTTGTTTCACAATCATCCTTGTTGCACACCTTTTTGAGAGAGAGAGACATGCACTCATCGTGATTTTGCTAGAATGCTCATAGTGCTTCACTTATATCTTTTGAGCTAGATACTTTTGCTCTATGTGCTTCACTTATATCTTTTAGAGCACGGCGGTGCGTGATTTGGTAGTTGGCGTATGCTATGAAAGTAGTCCCAAAAGTGATAGATACCCAAAGAGGATGCAAAAACCTCTATCTTCATGTGCATTGAGTAGAAAGAGAAGTTTTGATTCCTCTCAAATAGTTTTGAGACATGGATTTGATAATATTAAGAGTTATGTTAGTAGGGTGTTGTGAATCTAGAAATACTTGTATTGAAATTAGTGATTCCTGTAGCATGCACGTATGGTGAACCGCTATGTTAGGAAGTCGGAGCATAATTGATCTATTGAGTGTCATCCTTTGTGTTGAGGTCGGGATCGCACGATGGTTTACACCTACCAATCCTTCCCCTCGGATTTAGCACTTTGTTTCAATTACTAATAAAAACTTTCGCAACAAGTTTGTGAATTCTTCATGACTAATGTGAGCCCATGGTATAGATGCACCTTCACCTTCCACCATTGCTAGCCTCTCTAGTGCCGCGCAAATCTCACCGGTGCACAAATCCACCAAAATCCTTCCTCAAAACAGCCACCATATCTACCTACTATGGCATTTTCATAGCCATTCCGAGATATATTGCCATGCAACTCCCACCATTCCGTCTCATGACTTGTGCCATCACTCTCATATTGCCATTGCATGATCGTAAGATAGCTAGCGAGATGTTTCAACGTCATACGGCATGCTAGATCGTTGCACATCCCGGTACACTGCCGGAGGCATTTCCTATGAAGTCATCATCATTGTGATCTTTGAGCTGTGAGTAAATAAAAGTGTGATGATCATCATTATTAGAGCATTGTCCCATGTGAGGAAATAAAAAAAAGGCCAAAGAGCCAAAAAAAGAGAAAAGAATAGAAAAGAAAAAAAGAGTCCTAAGAGCCCAAATAAAAAAAAGAGAGAAAAAGAGAGAAGGGACAATGCTACTATCTTTTTCCACACTTGTGCTTCATGATAGCACCATGTTCTTCATGATTGAGAGCTTCTTGCTTTGTCACTATCATATGCTAGTGGGAATCTTCATTATATAACTTGGCTTGTATATTCCAATGATGGGCTTCCTCAAAATTACCCTAGGTCTTCCTGAGCAAGCAAGTTGGATGCACACCCACTAGTTTTCCTTTTGAGCTTTCACATACTTATAGCTCTAGTGCATCTCTTGTATGTCAATCTCTACTCATTCACATTGATATCAATTAATGGGCATCTCCATAGACTTTTGATACGCCGAGTCAATGTGACCATCTCCTCCTTTTTGTCTCACAACCACCACCAAACTCTATTCCACCTATAGCGCTATATCCATGGCTCGCGCTCATGTATTGCGTGATAATTATAAAAAGTTTGAGAAAGTAAGAGTGCGAAAACAATTACTTGGCCAATACCGGGGTTGTGCATGATTTATATTACTTGCGTGAGGATGATGGAGCATAGCCAGACTATATGATTTTGTAGGTATAACTTTCTTTGGCCTTGTTATTTTGAAAGTTCATGATTACTTTGCTAGTTTGCTTGAAGTATTATTGTTTTCATGTCAATAGCAAACTATTGTTTTGAATCTTATGGATCTGAACATTCATGCCACGTGAAAGAAGTTGCAAAGGACAACTATGCTAGGTAGCATTCCACATTAAAAATTCATTCTTTATCACTTCCCTACTCGAGGACGAGCAGGAGTTAAGCTTGGGGATGCTTGATACGTCTCCAACGTATCTATAATTTTTGATGGTTTCATGCTATTATCTCGTCAAACTTTGGATGTTTTTGCATGCCTTTTATATATTTTTGGGGACTAACTTATTAACTCAGTGCCAAATGCCAGTTCCTGTTTTTTCCATGTTTTTGACCCCTTTCAGAGAAGATTTTGAAACGGAGTCCAAACGGAAGAAAATCCCCAAAAAGATTTTTTGTGGAACGGAGGAAGATCGGGAAGCTTGAGAGCCAAGGCAGGGGAGCCTCAGGGGCCCCACAAGCCCCCACCCCGCGGCCAGGGGGTAGGTCGCGGCCCACAGGCTTGTGGGCCCCCTGAGCGCCCCCTGACCTAGGGGTTGCGCCTATAAATTCCCTAAAAATCCCAGAAAAATCAGGAGATCATCGAAAGTATTTTTCCACCGCCACAAGTTCTGGCTCTGCAAGATCCCATCTGGGGCACGTTCTGGTGCCCTGCCGGAGGGGGGATTCGGACACGGAGGGCTTCTTCATCAACACCATGACCTCTCCGATGATGCGTGAGTAGTTCACCATAGACCTACGGGTCCATAGCTAGTAACTAGATGGCGTCTTCTCTCTCTTGGATCTTCAATACAAAGTTCTCCATGATCTTCATGGAGATCTATCCGATGTAATATTCTTTTGCGGTGTGTTTGTCGAGATTGGATGAATTGTGGATTTATGATCAAATTATCTATGAATCTTATTTGAGTTTCTTCTTATCTCTCTTATGCATGATTTCATATCCTTGTAATTCTCTTCGAGTTGTGGGTTTTGTCTGGCCAACTAGATCTATGATTCTTGCAATGGGAGAAGTGCTTGGTTTTGGGTTCATACCGTGCGGTGACCTCACCCAGTGACAGAAGGGGTAGCGAGGCACGTATCGTGTTGTTGCCATCAAAGGTAAAAAGATGGGGTTTTCATCATTGGTTTGAGATTATCCCTCTACATCATGTCATCTTGCTTAAGGCGTTACTATGTTCATCATGAACTCAATACACTAGATGCATGCTGGATAGCGGTCGATGTGTGGAGTAATAGTAGTAGATGCAGAAAGTATCGGTCTACTTGTCTCGGACATGATGCCTATATGTATGATCATTGCCTTAGATATCGTCATGATTTTGCGTGGTTCTATCAATTGCTCGACAGTAATTTGTTCACCCACCGTGATATTTGCTATTATGAGAGAAGCCTCTAGTGAACACTATGGCCCCGGGGTCTACTCCACACCATATTTTCAGCCTTACACTTTTTACTTCGTTGCACTTTTCGCCTTCAGATCTCACTTTGCAAACAATCTTGAACGGATTGACAACCCTTTTTAAGCGTTGGGTGCAAGCTTGTTTGTGTTTGCGCAGGTACTTTGGACTTGACGAGACCCTCCTTCTGGATCGATACCTTGGTTCTCAAACTGAGGGAAATACTTATTGCTCCTGTACTACATCACCCTTTCCTCTTCAAGGGAAAAACCGACGCAAACCAGAGAAGTAACAAGAAGAATTCCTAGCGCCAAGGAAGGATTTTTGTTGCCGCAGCATAGAGCTAGTACATAGGAAACGAGATTGCATATGGTTAAGCTGGTTGTTGTTGGGAATAAGTCGTGACGGAGCACGGTGCGACCGGCGTCGATGCGCCAGGTCGGGTCCGTGGCGGTGCGACCGACGTCGGTGCGTTGGGTCGGGTCCGCAGGCTGGGTCACGGCAACACGGCGTACGTGTGTGTGCATATATGTGTGGCGTGTGTGTGCTTGTAGTTGTAGTACGTAGTTAGGCTGTTAGGTTTGACCGATGGAGCTGGCCGCGTCGTTCGCGTAGCGCGCGTCGTGCGCATGGCCGGGCGGATCGCTCGTTAACAGCTGAGCCGGCGAGGCGTTCGTGTGTACGTGCGTATACAGAGACGTGGGCGCTGCGCTACTATGGCACTACAAAGCCACAGCCTGGAGTGCGTTCTTCAGTTAGTTTTGAGCACTGAGAAATAGAAACGGCTGTACGTGCGGCCGGGCGTTCGTCGCCGAAACTCTCTGTGTTCAGCTCGTTCTTCTACCTCCGTCCAGCTAAGAGTGAGAGAGCTGTCCCAACAGTTGTGACAAGCTTAGTTAACCGCTCTGATTATTTACTCATACAACCCAATTTATATCTACCGAGATTGAAGGTGAATGTTGTATATAGTTTAAATGTTTCCGTACCATAGAGTTGAATCGCACAGTATAAGGATATGTATATTGATAAATTTGATATTTTTCATTAGAGGTTTTCCTAGATTTCGATGGCCATGTACCACACGATCTTAAATAGCTTCCCCTAGTTATTACCCTCAAGTGGCTAAGAAACATGAGTAGACGGCCTACAGGTTTGCTTGCAGCAGGAAAATTCTACCACTGGCGTGTAGCAACCCGTGTAATTAGAGGGAAACTAAAGAGTGAGGGATAGAAGAAGTCATAGGTCAACAACAAGATGCACACCCAAGCAACGACGTGTGGCCTTCTTCGTGTTTGTGGTTGACATGAAAAGACATCCCTGCCTTGTGAACGAGGAAATCAGACTATGGCTGGTGTTGTGTGTCATCAATTGTCGTTGCAAGGCAGAGCTCCATCTAACATGCCAACCATTTCCACCACATAGTCTACCCCTCAGACCAACATAGCTCATTCCTTGGACTGATCCTCCTCCCCCTTCAGTTGATATTGCCTTCCCGATGCCTCTTATTCCATAGGTTTTTCTCACCATTCTTTTGTTGTTTTCAGATTTGCCTTCTAGCTAGGTCAGTGAGTGTGAGGTATGTTTAGAATTTTCCATTGGGGCAAGTGCGAGTGGAGGAACATGTATATATGCAGAGAAATATCCGTACATAAGTTGTAGGCTAACCATGTGGGTCATACCTGGCCCAAAAACCAGACAACCAAGCACGTCTTAACAACACTAGTCAACCAAAACCGCCAAGCCCATAAGTCACAATTACTTTAGATTACTAATTATATAAAAACATACATGAAAATAATCATTTGAAACTGATTAATTTATTATGTTGAATTATAAACGGTATAATTTTACACTCTGTTAGGATGGAACACGGTCCCTCTTGGCCTTTTGATTTGAACCTTATCAAATCCCGGCCTTAAATTCTGACTTATCCGTGGTACGAACAGATTCTGCTCAAGGCTAACATCGTGTTACTTCCGGTTTTTTATGTTCCAAGATCTAGATTTGCACTATTCAATCACATGTATGTGAGTCCATAAACATTTTTTTTGAAAAGATTCATTTCAATCGTTTGAATATATCATATGTAGTCAATTTGAAATGCACAATCTTAACTATATATTCACATCTGCATAGAGCCCATTTCAAAGCATGCACCCTTAACCAGATATGGGTTTTAACTTGTGATCCGACACAAGGCCAGCTAGAGAATGACAAAAGTAGAAGATCATCTTAATGATTTAATAAACGCATATTACTATGTTATTGGCTGAATAATATCGTAAGCAGAGACAAGCCATCCAATCAACGTACTTAACCTAGATATGTGGATTCATAGTAACACTGGTGGAAAAAAGGCCTTTGGTCGCGGTTCGCAACTGCCATTAGTCGCGGTTGCGCAACCGCGACCAACTAAGCGCGACTAAAGCCCCCCACCTTTAGTCGCGGTTTCTGAAGAACCGCGACTAAAGGCCCGTCCACGTGGGCGCCAGGCGGCCGTCGGGGCGGAGGACCTATAGTCGCGGTTCTTCTGGCCAACCGCGACTAAAGGCCCCCGCGCCCACCCCCTAAACCTGTTTTCTGTTTAATTTGTATTGTTTTATTTCTTTTGTGCTTTATTTTAATTTTGAAGGAATTTCATATATTCTACGTTACTACATACATGCATATGAATGTACAATTTCAAACAAATTTGAAATTAGAACCAAAAAGAATTCAAGAGGAATATACAATATATATTCAATATCATCGGATGACCATATACAATTTTGAACAAGTTTCCATACATAATTTAATGCATATAAAGTTCTACGTCCTCGTAATGGTGTTCTCCTTTAGGATGGAGGACTTCCCTGCTGAACCATCCAGCTAGTTCCTCTTGAAGTGGTCGGAAGCGAGCTTCTGGACTAAGCATCATCCGGAGGTTATTCCTCTTAGCATTGGTATCACTCGGAACCCGCTCAGAGGTGTATCTCCGGATCATCTCACAGACATAGTATCCACATAGATTGGTCCCCGCTGGCTGAATATCCCCAGCATTCTTCGGCTTTGACCTTTTGAATTCTAGCTCTTTTTTGAATTCACCGACCTTTGTATCTACGAACCGTCTCCAAACCCTACGAGGCAAAGAAAATTAAATGAACAAGAGAGTTATTAGTTACTTGATATTAGGAAATGAACGAAATAGGCCGATCGATATAGAGCGCAAATGAATGAAAATAATTACTTCTGCAGCATTCTTCTCATGCCGCCCCAAAGCTTTGGATCCATATTCAGAGAGTCGTGGACGAGACATTCTGAGGTGTTAACTTTAATTACTAGCAGAATCCAGTGGAACCTGCGGACACGATACATGCACAGTACGTCATGCATAACTCATCGATTAGCCGGCCACATACCATGCATGGAGTAAACAAAAGAGAATGTGCTCAAGACAGAAACACTCACCCAAAATGGTAAGGAAATAGAATATCACTTTTGAGTTCCTGCTTTGTAAGAAACTGCCACAGGTCTGCCTCCATGTCGGCGGGGTGATGCTCCAACACATGTCCATTAACGATGTGTGGGTCAATGAACCCAACATCATGGATGTTCCTTACTCTGCATTCCTTAATCTTCATTCTGCATGTATAATAGCGGACACAACAATATAGTTAGGACATATATATAGTGCAGGCAATATGAACGAGATGGGGTAGAAATAAATCACTTACAGAACGTAGCAACTGATGATAGATTTGTCGAGATCGCGCAGATTGAAAAGCTGGAACAATTCACTCAGTTCAATTTGTACATAGTAATGTTTGAAGTGATGCTCATGTCTAACTTCCGCATAAATATAATCTTTGGCGCTTTTATTTTTTATGTAACCCTTGTACCATTTCAGCAGACCTTTCATTTGTGGAGGTAGATCCTTTTCCTGCGCAGGCTCGACGAGAGGCCCATTCTTGACATATGTAATTACTACCTCCTTCACTGGCGCCTCATCAAGGCCTAACAGTTCACGAAGAGTAATACCTAAGTTGGCCGCTTGTTCTCTGGCACTCGTTGCAGTCAATCCCTGTGCTGCCGCAGCTTGTATGATCTCGGGGGCATCCGGACCGGCGGCTTCCACTATAAGCGGGGCAATCGATTGTTTACTTTCTTCCCCGAGCTGGGCAACTTGTTTCCCGCTTTTTTTACTTTCGGCCTTCTCCCGCTCTTTGTTCTCCTTGAACATGAGTGCCTGCCTGCGAAGTTCACGTGCATAGTCGTCAGGCAGATTCTTCGCGGCTTGGGACGGTGTGCTCAAAAATGACTTAGCCCACTTCTTTTGCTCATCAGAAAATACTGGCTTGGGCTCGGGCTCTCTTTTCTTCTTGCAGTCCGCCTTCCATTTCTCCAAATCAGCAGCCGCGGCCGTGTCGACTTCCTCGGCACTACGTTCCCAAGGCCTTGTGGGGAGAGGCTTCAGTGATGGCTCCGGTACCTTTGTGGTCTTAGGTACATAAGGGTCCGGGTTAATAATCCAGGACTGCTTCTGCTTCTGCTTCTTTGCCGGAGGTGGATTGGGGGGCGGCGTCTGATCACCCGCCGGACGAGGACTGGGGGGCGGCGTCTGATCACCCGCCGGACGTTGTGGACTGGGGGGCGTCGGCTGACGTGACGGAGGTGTAGGTGAACCGCCACCACCACCACCACCACCACCACCGCCACCGCCACCACCACCACCGTAGGGGGGTGGACTTGTTGTCCTTGGCGCCTCGCCTGGAAACTTGATAAACTTCTTTTGCCATAGAATGAAATGGCGCTTGACATCTCCAAGTCTTTTCTCCCCTTCAGGTGTAGCAATGTCAATCTCCAGGTCCTCAAACCCTTGGACTATGTCCTCCACCGTGACACGAGCATAGCCATCTTGAATGGGGTTGTTGTGGTGGAGTGCTCCAGGTAAACATGGTAAAGCACTGCCGATGGCTACCTTCATGGACATGTTCCCGATAGGATAATACAGATGACATTCTTTCATCTCCTTTATATCGTCCACGGGGTAGCGAGGAGGCTCCGGTGCAGTAATTTCGACCACCAGAGGCTCCGGTGCAGTAATTTCGACCACCAGAGGCTCCGGTGCATTAATTTCGATCGTCGGTGCATCTGCACCAGCCGGTGGGGCCTCCGTGGAAGCCACGCTGCTTCTCCGCTGCTGGCTTCCGAGATCCGCTGGATGATCTTCATGCTGCACCCGAGCTGCATCTCTTTCGGCTACTAGTACACTCATGGTTTTCTTCATCACATCCATTTCCGATGCCAACCGCGCCACAACATCTGCTTCCCGATCCATCTTTCTCTTACGGCTTCTGTAACCGTACGGGTCATCGTTCTGGGGGAACCCTATTTTCCACGGAATGTGCCCCATGCCTCGTACACGTCCTCCGTGTTCAGGATTCCCGAGGGCTTTTGTCAGCGCGTCGTTCTCTCTGTTGAACTTGATCTTCCCCTCTTGAGCATCCCTCATTGCGTCAATAAGGGCTTGGGTGGGTTTAATTAATTTGCCCCGGTAAACACACTCCCCTGTCTCCGGGTTCAGCGTTCCCCCATGCCCGTACCACCAGCTTTTGGCCCTTGGGTCCCATCCCTCCGTACCTGGACGGATTCCTCGCGCCCTCAGCTCGTTCTCCATCTTCTCCAACCTAGGCAACAAAATGCGATACCCTCCTGGCCCCATAATATGATTGTACTCCTTCTTAGCCGCATTTTCCTTATTTTTTTTCGATATTTGAATGAACTGCTCCGATTTCTTTTGCTTCACAAATTCTGGCCAATCATGTTTCAGTTTCTCATATTGTCCTTTGAAATCCGGAGTCTTGTTCTGCTTGACAAAGTCATGGGCTAGATTTTGCTTGAATTTCCGGAATGCGTCGGCCATCTTATGAAGAGCGAACTGTTTGACTAGCCTCCTCCTCTCCTTGTTTTCCTCAATCTTGTTACCCTCCTCATCGAATTTGTTGTATTCCGGAGGTAGAACGAAATGTTCCATAAGCTTCTTGAAGCAATCTTTTTTTGTTCTCTTATCGACAAAAGTGAAACCTGCAGCAATTCGTGCCTTCTTTGGCTCATTCCACTCCTGGACGGTGATCGAGACGTTGTCTCTAACAACGGCTCCGCATTGGCTGACAAACTTGGTGGCGTTCTTGCGGGGCTCCAGCGGCCTGCCGGTTGCACTGTCGACAACCTCGATGGTGCATGTTTCTCCTTGTTTCATCGTCTTGGTTGCGCCACGCTTTGACGACGTACTCGATTGTTTCGACGATCCGGCCGAGGGCTAAAATAAGAAAGAGAGTCGCGCGCGTTAGTACACACATATTTATTCAAATCAGTTAGTTTGTATCACCAGAGGCTCAATGTATATATATACCTCGGCGCCGGAGGTGGTTGCTACTTCCATTTGAAGATCGTCGTTTATCGACGTTTGTTCGGCATCATCTTGCTGACGGCGCCCTTCATCTTCACCGTCAAGGTTCAGATAAGAAGAGATATCATCTTCTTCTTCTCCGGTCGGCACATATAGAATATCGCCGTTTATGATGCCGAACATATGTGCTTCACCGTCCGGATCATAGTTGTCCATAATCGGGTCAGCTCTATCGTCCGCCATTATGTCAGTCCTGAAAACATGTAGTAAAAACAAATTAATTAAGTGAAGAAGGGGGGCGGTGGCGGTGGCGGTGGCAAAAAAATTCTGGCCCGAATTTTCAAGCCCAATGGGCCAAGCCCAAAAATTCTGACATATGACATGGCCCAATGGGCCAAGCCCAAAAATTCTGGCCCGAATTTTCACATATGACATGGCACGTGTTCGGATGCAATAAAATTAATATAAATTTTCAAGCCCAATGGGCCAAGCCCAAAAATTCTGGCCCATAAAACTCTTTTGCATTTTGTTGGACCACACGTTATATACAATACATTATTTCCACAATATATTTCTGATCTATTTTTTATTGTCTCATCTTTTTACACAAGAAATTTGAACTAGGGAATTTAAAAAAATGACATTTCATTGATATATAATTAGGACTGGATGCTGTATACATATTTCTTTTATTGACTCAAGTCACTAAGATAAGATTTTTTTACTCGTAAATTTTAATAATTGATACTTCATGAACCAAAAAATATGTGGCCAACAAGTTAAAATTAATGGAAAACATCAAAATTACAAGTTCAGTAATTGTATTTGACATATCCATATTATAAATAGCATTTTTATATGGTCATTAATATAGTATTATAATTATTATAAATAGCAAAATAAGCACTTAAACCTGCATATACATATTCAGATAACATATGTTATTTGATGTATGAATCCCAAATTTATACAATTAAAATTACACTTCAAAGCCACATGGAGACCAACTTGTTTTTTGGTGATGGTTAACACATTATAGAGCAAAGTACTTCTCTAAACAAAATATCTTCAAAAGTTAAGAAAAACCAAAATCATAATGCTTCATAGATTGTCGGTTCCCTAGATGTGCAAGATCAAATATATTTATTTCTTTCTTTTATCTCATTCGAAGGAAGGCATGTGAGTGAGACACCCTTCAAGATCGACGTTCGTTCTTCCAAGATCGACTTGTTCAAGATCGACGTTCGTTCTTCCAAGATCGACGTTCGTTCTTCCAAGACGGCGTTCTTCCAAGGAAGCGAGGAAGGCGGGCGCGCGGCGCGGGAAAGATGAAAGGAACCAACCGCGACGGCGAGGGCGGCGACGGCGGCGACGACGGCGAGGGCGACGACGACGGCGAGGGCGACGGCGGGCGGCGTCGACGAGGGCGAGGGCGACGGCGGCGGCAGGCCTTCGGCGCGCGCGCGACGGTTGGAATCGGAGAAGACGAGAGAGATGGAGAAGACGGCGGCAGGGGAGGCGCCCGCACTGTATTTATAGCCCCCCCTTTAGTCGCGGTTGGGGACGAGACCCGCGACTAAAGGTACCCTTTAGTCGCGGGTCGCCTCCCCAACCGCGACTAAAGGGTTTTTGGCGGGTTTTTTGCCTTCCCGCGCCCCCCCCCTTTAGTCGCGGTTGGGGAGGCGACCCGCGACTAAAGGGTAACCTTTAGTCGCGGTTGGCCAGACCGACCGCGACTAAAGGGTAACCTTTAGTCGCGGTTTGCCAGACCAACCGCGACTAAAGGCCCCCCCCAAATCTTCTTTTATTTTCAGAACCTTTTATCTTTTTCTTTTCAGAAAAATCATCATTGCTTTTATAGAAACTTCAAACATTTTATTTTCTGTTTTCTAAGCATATTTTCGTAGGAAAAATATGCATAGAGACAATACTTCTCGCCCGAGCCGTGAGCGCGCCGCCCCTTTCTTCTCCTATCCGCCCGCTGAGAGGATTCCTCTTCTTCCCGCCATTTCTTCCCTGTCTTCCCGCCTCTTTCTTCCCGCCACTTTCTTCCCGCCTCCTGTCTTCCCACCTCCTGTCTTCCCGCTCCCATTTTTCCCGCCATTTCTCACTACATATATGTAGCCCGGCTTGGCCAGCATTATCACATCTCTACAATCTCTCATCACTCTCTCATGGCTTCCACCGCACCCACTCTAACCTACCAGCAGGTGGAGGAGCTTTGCGCCTCGAACTACCCTTGTCCACCGGGCTACCGCGTCCCCACCGGCTGGAGCCTAAGCGCCGGCGGCGTGCCGGTCCCTCCCGTCCCTCAGGGTACTGCGCGCCGGGCGGCCATCACGAACCACTACTACCTCGACCTCACGCCGGAGCAGCGGATGAATCCCCGCTGGCATCCCGATAACCAGCATACTTGGGACGCCTTCTTCATCAATCGGCGTGAGAGGGCGCTCGCCAGGTATGAGGAGGACGGTCTGCCTCCTGGGAACTTCCACGAGGCCGGCCGTCGGCTATGGTGGTACGGCCGGACTCTGCAGAGCGTCATGGACTACATCACGGCCGGCGATATCCCCCGCCTGCGCTACCCTCAGTTCGAGCCACGAGCGCCGCCCGACGACAGCGACGACAGCAGCGACGACGACGGCGGAAACTTAGAAGGCGACGACTACCAGTACAACGACGACAGCGGCTATGAAGACTACGAGTATGCATATTATACGCCTAGGCAGGAGTATGACTAAATCACTCCAAATTTCATGTATCATCAGTGGTATCTCGAATCATTCGAAAATGGACACCAAACACATCACGGGTAATATAATTCACATGATCCATTCAACAAAGTTTGGTACAATAAATTATTACACATCATTTCTTCCCTTGTGTCCCTGCTTGCTTACGATTGTGCCGTATCCATGGAGCATCCTCATCATTTAACTTAATGCTTGGGTCGGTGTTCACTTTGAAGGGCGGAATTTCAGCAAACATATTATAATCTTCTGACATGTCTGTCTTGTCCTCCACTCCCACGATGTTTCTTTTCCCTGAAAGAACAATGTGGCGCTTTGGATCATCGCATGATGTACTGATCGTTTTCTTATCTTTCTGTTTCCTCGGTTTGCTACTCATGTCCTTCACATAGAAAACCTGAGCGACATCTTTCGCTAGGACGAATGGTTCGTCAAGGTAACCAAGATTGTTGAAATCCACCATTGTCATTCCGTATTGCTGGTCCACCTTTACCCCACCTCCTGTTAGCTTGAACCATTTGCACCGGAACAAAGGGACCTTAAAGGAGGGTCCATAGTCAAGTTCCCATATCTCCTCTATGTAACCATAATATGTGACCTCTTGCCCATTCTCGGTTGCTGCATCAAAGCGGACACCACTGTTTTGGTTGGTGCTCTTTTTATCTTGGGCGATCGTGTAAAATGTATTCCCATTTATCTCGTACCCTTGGAAAGTCGTTATAGTCGAAGATGGTGTCTTGGCCAACATGTACAGCTGATCTACAACATCATTGTCATTCATTAAATGTTTTCTCAACCAACTGCCGAAAGTCTCCATGTGGGCCTTCCTAATCCAGGATTCAGGCTTCCCCGGGTTGTCAGAGCGTAAAATATTCTTGTGTTTCTCAAAGTACGGAGCCACCAAGCTGGAATTGGTCAGTACAGTGTGGTGTGCTTCAGTCAGAGAATGGCCGTCCATACATATCGTTGATTTCCTTCCGATCGTGCCTTTTCCACTTAGTCTCCCCTCGTGCCGCGATCGAGGAAGACCAATCGGCTTAAGGTCAGGAACAAAGTCAACACAAAACTCAATTACCTCCTCATTTCCATAGCCCTTGGCGATGCTTCCTTCTGGCCTAGCACGGTTACGAACATATTTCTTTAATACTCCCATGAACCTCTCGAAGGGGAACATATTGTGTAGAAATACAGGACCGAGAACGAAAATCTCTTCGACTAGGTGAACCAGGAGGTGCGTCATAATATTGAAGAAGGATGGCGGGAACACCAGCTCGAAACTGACAAGACATTGGATCACATCGTTCTGTAACCGTGGTAGAACTTCTGGATTGATTACCTTCTGAGAGATTGCATTGAGGAATGCACATAGCTTCACAATGGCTACTCGAACATTTTCCGGCAGGAGCCCCCTCAAAGCAATCGGAAGCAATTGCGTCATAATCACGTGGCAGTCGTGAGACTTCAGGTTTTGGAACTTTTTCTCCGCCATGTTTATTATTCCCTTTATATTGGACGAGAATCCAGACGGGACCTTCATACTGCTCAGGCATTCAAAAAAGATGACCTTCTCTTCTTTGGTCAGAGCGTAGCTGGCACGACCTTGAAACCATTCCGGATGCCGGTCATCAGGGTCTTTCAAACGTTGCTGGTCCTGCCGTGCTTCCTTTGTATCATTTGTCTTCCCATACACGCCCAAGAAGCTTAGGAGGTTCACGCAAATATTCTTCGTAACGTGCATCACGTCGATTGCAGAGCGGACATCTAGGACTTTCCAATATTCTAGCTCCCAGAATATAGATTTCTTCTTCCACATGGCTGCGTGCCCGTCAGCTCCCTTCGGAACTGATTGTCCGCCAGGACCCTTTCCAAAGATGACTTTCAAATCCTTGACCATATCAAATACCTCAGCACCAGTGCGTTCCGCAGGCTTCGGCCGGTGATCTGCCTTGCCGTTGTAATGCTTGCCTTTCTTTCTTACTGGATGAATTTTCGAAAGAAATCGACGATGCCCAAGGTACACGTTCTTCTTACAATTTGGCAAATGTACACTTTCAGTCTCATGTAAGCAGTGCGTGCATGCATTGTATCCCTTATTTGACAGTCCCGAAAGGTTACTAAGAGCAGGCCAATCGTTGATGGTTACGAAAAGCAACGCTCGTAGGTCAAATTCCTCTTGTTTGTGCTCATCCCACACACGGACACCACCCCACAGCTGTAAAAGTTCATCAACTAATGGCCTTAGGTACACATCGATGTCGTTGCCGGGTTGCTTCGGACCTTGGATGAGCACTGGCATCATAATGAACTTCCGCTTCATGCACAACCAAGGAGGAAGGTTGTAGATGCATAGAGTCACGGGCCAGGTGCTATGGCTGGAGCTCTGCTCGCCAAAAGGATTCATGCCATCCGTACTTAGAGCAAATCTTATGTTCCTTGCGTCAGCTGCAAAATCTTTGAACCATCTGTCGATCTTTCTCCATTGCGTTCCATCTGCGGTGTGTCTCAACTCCCCGTCCGACTTACGGTCCTCTTTGTGCCATCGCAACAACTTGGCATGCTCTTTGTTCCTGAACAGACGTTTCAACCGTGGTATTATAGGAGCATACCACATCACCTTGGCGGGAACCCTCTTCCTGGGTTTCTGGCCCTCAACATCGTCACCAGGGTCATCGCCTCTGATCTTATAACGCAATGCAGTGCATACCGGGCATTCATTCAAATTCTCGTATTCACCGCGGTAGAGGATGCAGTCGTTGATGCATGCATGTATCTTCAGAACCTCTAAACCTAGAGGGTAGACAACCTTCTTTGCTTCGTACGTACTGGTGGGCAACTCGTTATCCTTTGGAAACATATTCTTCAACATTTTCAGCAAGTTTTCAAATGCCGAGTCAGCTACACCTGCCTCTGCCTTCCATTTCAGCAAATCCAGTGTGCAGCCCAGCTTTTTCAGACCATCATCGCATCCGGGGTACAGCGCCTTTCTGTGATCCTCTAACATGCGATCCAAATTCTCCCTCTCCTTTTCAGTTTCGCAGCGTCTCCGTGCATCAGCAATGGTCCGACCAAGATCATCAACGGGATCATCACGTGCCTCTTCTTCACCTTCCCCTTCACCTTCAGCATCCTCCATGAAAGTATCACCGAAATGAGCAAGATAGCTTTCATCGATGAAATCATCCCCTTCTTCATCTTCTTCCATTATAACCCCTCTTTCTCCATGCTTGGTCCAACAATTATAGCTTGGCATGAAACCGTGCCGAAGCAGATGCATGTGAACATCTCTTGAGGAAGAGTAACCCTTCTGATTCTTACAGTTAACACATGGACAGATAACAAAACCCCCCCGCTTGTTCGCATTAGCCACTACGAGGAAATCTTTCAAACCCGTACTGAACTCGCCGGAGAGTCGGTTAACGTACATCCATTGCCGATTCATCTGCATTATTATAATATAAAATATATAATTAACCATCATGCATTTGTTAAACTAACTAGCTACAAACAATATAAATTAAACAATGAACTACACACATGCATATTTTATCAATGACACATCAAAGGTTCATCAAGTTGCTAACCGCGATCGAGGAGTGTGGCTCCAACACTTCATGTCATGTTTGTTTCATGCTCTTGGGGCATTTCATCAAACACCTTATGTGCATAAGAGGAACCAAAAGCAAACCTAAACCCTAAGTGTGAAGAGAATGGCTCTAAATGGCTAAGTGTTGGCTGCTGGATGGGTATATATAGGGGAGGGGCTTTAGTTGCGGTTGGCCTGGCAAACCGTGACTAAAGGTGCCCGAAGGCCTTTAGTCGCGGTTGTCCTGGCCAACCGCGACTAAAGCCCCTCACGTGCACCAGCTGGCCACCGAGCGCCCTGGGCCCAGGCCTTTGGTCGCGGTTCACCTCCAGAACCGCGACTAAAGGTCCCATTAGTCGCGGTTCCTACAGCTTCGCGACTTATGGGGCTGGACGGAAGCCTGTTTTTCCACCAGTGTAAGGTGCCTATCAACACTATTAAGGACGGAGCTGGTGGTTGAGCACATGCCTGGTTGGGTCTCTTTGGGCGCATTCGTGAATATCGAGTAGTAGGTTAATGCCAAGACTTTCTTGGGCTTTAGGTCTTACTCCAAGGGTCAGTCAGTCCCAAGAACAACTACACAAAATCCTATCTGGTGTGCACAAAATAACTATTGCATCCATCCAGGAGGGACGAAAGCAACAAGAAAAATTGTTTCCTATACAATTAACAAAGATCACCTGCATTTCGAAAAAGACAATAGTCACCAGCCAAGATGTTTGTAGAAGAATGGTGACAGAAAAATGATGAGTAGTACATCCCTTTCGAAAAAGTTGAAGTTCTGAGTTCTCCGTAAGCCAAACTTGTTTGACCAATTATGCAGGAAATTATGTCAACATCTACAACACCAAATCAGCCTTATCAGACTAATCTGTTTTTCATACTATGATAGTATATATTGTCCATTTTCTGTAAAGTTTGATCAAACTTGAAGAAATTTAATTTCGAACAAACATAGAATTACAATTATTTCAGAAAGGAAGGACTATTTGGCTAAGCTAAACCAAGCGGCAAGGAACCAGTGGAATCCTCGAGGGAAAGGAAGTGAGGGCCTGAAGTAGGCTGCTCAAGTTATACCATCTCAATCGGACTCCCCACCCCCACCTACTTTCTCCATGTGTGTTCGAGTGGACAGCCCGAACAGAGCTTGAACATGAGAGAGAAGGAAAAAAGTCGACCCAATTAGACCTCCATACTCATCCTATTTATCCGGGTTGTCAGACACCCTCTCAAACCTAGGCCCTGTTGGAAATAACCACGACATGTGTGATCTGTGTCCGGTTCGTACACAGGACAATCATCGTATAGTGGTAGATTAGGATTCGTAGCCGTGTAGGTTATCTTATCTAATGTCCTGACTATTATATATAGGTAGCTATCCCCTTGTAAGCTGCTATCGCAAGATCCTGAGAGATCAAAAGCAATAAAAGACAGGCTCGACACGAGCCTGCTTGCTATCAATTCAAGTCTTTGTGCATGCGTAGTAGAGCCAGCCGGCTAGCAGATCAATTCGATCGGCCGTGCTTTTGCTGTATACCTGCGTATTTCGGCTGGACGGTGTATTAGTTAACTAGCTCAGGCTAGCTTGCTACGTTGTTGATTTCCAGTGGATCGAGCCGGCTTGGGGCAGGAACCAAGTTAGTCAACCAGCGTTGCTTCGCTTCGTCGTCGTTCGTGGTCGATCGTTGCCGTCGCCGGAAAGTATTTGGCGTCGGGTCTGGGCCAACAGATCCCACCTGCATCCACACTTCTATATTTTCCTCTCTCTCCTCTCTCTGGTTTTCGTGGGCAGGATGAGAATGGAGAACGAACGACGGCTTCGTAGTGCAGGTAGCTCGTTGCCTGCCACCACATCCTTCATTGCTCGTGTCCACCGCTGACTCCCAGGTGCGAAGCTCCAGGAGTGCTGGCAGCCGACCTCGCACATGACATGCTTGTGGAAATGTCTAAAATAGGAAGGATAATTTAGGGGTGTGGTTGTGTGGCCGGACAAAGGAGGGTTCGCCATGGACATGCCCAGGTCAAACTAGTTTATCGTGTCGTCTATCGATGAGCAAGTAGGAAGGGCACACATGGTGGAAAGTACCTTCTGCTCCCGAGTTCAAATGAGCTTGGTGAACAGTAAAACCGAAAAAAATAAAAAGTTTCTAAATTTTTTTGTAACCGACATTGACAAAAGTTTTAAGCGCATGCACAAATTTGGCCTGAAGTATAATTTCTATAAGGTGTTACAAAAAAAACAAAAGCGATACTTTGAAATGTGCATTTTCAGAGTATCAATTTTATTTATTTTTTTCTCACGTTTTATAGGAATCCAAATATTTGCATGAACTTAGAACTTTTATCGATGTTTCTTACAAAAAATCAGAAATTTTTAGATGTTTTTCGATTTTTTTGGAATTTACTGTGTCCACACATGGATATTGGCAGGCCAGCCAGAGAAGGGCTCATTGTGTCCTGATAGGCCTGTAGGGGTGAATGGCACGTGATCTGGTTTTAGCTGACACGTGCGTCGAAATGTCCCCTCATATAGGGATGTAGGATATCTGCTCGCCAGCTCACGTGCCCTAGTATTGAAAAAAGGTAAATGAAACAAAAAAATCTGAATATATTTTAAACATAAGAATATTTGGATGCTTCCAAAGTTTCATCATGAAATCACATTGGTGGTAGCCATGACAAATAAAACAAAATTGTTGCTCTGAAAATGATGTTTTTAAAAGCATTTTGGAGCTTCATTTTTTTCCACGTCTTCCACGAATGTGATTCCGTAATGAAAGTTTGCGAGCATTCCAAACAGTCATTAGGACAAATCCAACCGCGCGACCCAAACAGACATGTGCTTTGTTCGTCTTTTGTCCGTTTGGGTCGGCATCTTCACCCTCTTTTGCAAATGGGTCGGTCGTGTGCCCAACGCGCCGACCCATTTTTCATCCGTGCGGCCGGCTAGCATCCATTTTGGATCGGATTTGAGCGTTATTTTTATATCAAATGCATTTTAACATACATTTTTATCAATTCTTCGAATATAATAGCAAAGAAAACAAGAATCATAATTAGACATTTTAAAAGATGCCCAACTTCCCTAACTACTTCTACTAGTTGGACTAAGATCTTCTCTATGTCTTCCTTGTTGATCTGTGGATTCTTAGCACAACGACTTTCTTCTTCGATGCTACAGAATTAGACGTTGCTTCCCCTTTCGTCTCTTCTTTAATATCATCTATACCTTCAATTCTAAATAAGAGTGCACGAATATCTAGCAAATTTCATGAGATTAATAGATCGATGTATTCTTCTTCCCAATACCAAAAATTACATCCATCCTACACACAATATTGAGCAAATAATAAGCTACCGAAATTGCATCAAGCAAAGAGAAAAAGGCCGAACAAAAATCATACCCCATCATTTTTGCACTTGACGAACGTCCAACCAGGATGTTCCGACGTCCAAGAAACGCGTCAGACGACTGCAGCGAGCAATTGTTGTTGGAAATATGCCCTAGAGGCAATAATAAATTAGTTATTATTATATTTCTTAGTTCATGATAATCGTTTATTATCCATGCTATAATTGTATTGATTGGAAACACAATACTTGTGTGGATACATAGACAAAACACTGTCCCTAGTAAGCCTCTAGTTGACTAGCTCGTTGATCAAAGATGGTCAAAGTTTCCTGGCCATAGGCAAGTGTTGTCACTTGATAACGGGATCACATCATTAGGAGCATCATGTGATGGACTAGACCCAAACTAATAGACGTAGCATGTTGATCGTGTCATTTTGTTGCTACTGTTTTCTGCGTGTCAAGTATTTGTTCCTATGACCATGAGATCATATAACTCACGGACACCGGAGGAATGCTTTGTGTGTATCAAACGTCGCAACGTAACTGGGTGACTATAAAGATGCTCTACAGGTATCTCCGAAGGTGTTCCTTGAGTTAGTATGGATCGAGACTGGGATTTGTCACTCCGTGTGACGGAGAGGTATCTCGGGGCCCACTCGGTAATACAACATCACACACAAGCCTTGCAAGCAATGTAACTTAATGTAAGTTGCGGGATCTTGTATTACGGAACGAGTAAAGAGACTTGCCGGTAAACGAGATTGAAATAGGTATGCGGATACTGACGATCGAATCTCGGGCAAGTAACATACCGAAGGACAAAGGGAATGACATACGGGATTATATGAATCCTTGGCACTGAGGTTCAAACGATAAGATCTTCGTAGAATATGTAGGATCCAATATGGGCATCCAGGTCCCCTATTGGATATTGACCGAGGAGTCTCTCGGGTCATGTCTACATAGTTCTCGAACCCGCAGGGTCTGCACAGTTAAGGTTCGACGTTGTTTTATGCGTATTTGAGTTATATGGTTGGTTACCGAATGTTGTTCGGAGTCCCGGATGAGATAAAGGACGTCACGAGGGTTTCCAGAATGGTCCGGAAACGAAGATTGATATATAGGATGACCTCATTTGATTACCGGAAGGTTTTCGGAGTTACCGGGAATGACGAATGGGTTCCGGGAGTTCACCGGGGGGGCACCCACCCCAGGGAAGCCCATGGGTGTTTGGGGTGCCGCACCAGCCCTTAGTGGGCTGGTGAGACAGCCCAAGAGAGGCCTATGCAAATAGGAAAGAAAATCAAAGAGGAAAAAAAAAAGAAGGAGGTGGGAAAGGGAAGAAGGACTCCACCTTCCAAACCAAGTGGATTTCGGTTTGGGAGGGGGAGGACTTCCCCCTTGGCTCGGCCGACTCCCTTGGGAGTCCTTGGACCCCAAGGCAAGTCTCCCCCCTCCTCCTCCTATATATAGTGGGGTTTTAGGGCTGATTTGAGACAACTTTGCCACGGCAGCCCGACCACATATCTTCACGGTTTCACCTCTAGATCGCATTCCTGCGAAGCTCGGGCGGAGCCCTGCTGAGACAAGATCATCACCAACCTCCGGAGCGCCGTCACGCTGCCGGAGAACTCTTCTACCTCTCCGTCTCTCTTGCTGTATCAAGAAGGCCGAGATCATCGTCGAGCTGTACGTGTGCTGAACGCGGAGGTGCCGTCCGTTCGGCACTAGATCGTGGGACTGATCACGGGATAGTTCGCGGGGCGGATCGAGGGACGTGAGGACGTTCCACTACATCAACCGCGTTCACTAACGCTTCTGTTGTACGGTCTACAAGGGTACGTAGATCACACATCCCCTCTCGTAGATGGACATCACCATGATAGGTCTTCGTGCGCGTAGGAAAATTTTTGTTTCCCATGCGACGTTCCCCAACAGTGGTATCAGAGCTAGGTTCATGCGTAGATGTCTTCTCGAGTAGAACACAAAAGTTTTTTGTGGACGGTGATGTGCGTTTTGCTGCCCTCCTTAGTCTTTTCTTGATTCCGCGGTATTGTTGGATTGAAGCGGCTCGGACCGACATTACTCGTACGCTTACGAGAGACTGGTTTCATCGCTACGAGTAACTCCGTTGCTCAAAGATGACTGGCGGGTGTCAGTTTCTCCAACTTTAGTTGAATCGGAATTGACCGAGGAGGTCCTTGGATGAGGTTAAATAGCAATTCATATATCTCCGTTGTGGTGTTTGCGTAAGTAAGATGCGATCCTACTAGATACCCATGGTCACCACGTAAAACATGCAAACAACAAAATTAGAGGACGTCTAACTTGTTTTTGCAGGGTATGCTTGTGATGTGATATGGCCAATGATGTGATGTGATATATTGGATGTATGAGATGATCATGTTGTAATAGTTAATATCGACTTGCACGTCGATGGTACGGCAACCGGTAGGAGCCATAGGGTTGTCTTTATAACTAAACGTTTGTGCTTGCAGATGCGTTTACTATTTTGCTAGGACGTAGTTTTAGTAGTAATAGCATGAGTAGCACGACAACCCCGATGGCGACACGTTGATGGAGATCATGGTGTGACGCCGGTGACAAGAAGATCGTGCCGGTGCTTTGGTGATGGAGATCAAGAAGCACGTGATGATGGCCATATCATGTCACTTATGAATTGCATGTGATGTTAATCCTTTTATGCACCTTATTTTGCTTAGAACGACGATAGCATTATGAGGTGATCTCTCACTAAAATTTCAAGACGAAATTGTGTTCTCCCCGACTGTGCACCGTTGCTACAGTTCGTCGTTTCGAGACACCACGTGATGATCGGGTGTGATAGACTCAACGTTCACATACAACGGGTGCAAAACAGTTGCGCACGCGGAACACTCGGGTTAAGCTTGACGAGCCTAGCATGTGCAGACATGGCCTCGGAACACATGAGACCGAAAGGTCGAGCATGAATCGTATAGTTGATATGATTAGCATAGAGATGCTTACCACTGAAACTATTCTCGACTCACGTGATGATCGGACTTGAGATAGTGGATTTGGATCATGTACCACTCAAATGACTAGAGAGATGTACTTTTTGAGTGGGAGTTCTTAAGTAATATGATTAATTGAACTAATTATCATGAACGTAGTCTAATGGTCTTTGCGAATTATGATGTAGCTTGCGCTATAGCTCTACTGTTTTTATATGTTCCTAGAGAAAATTTAGTTGAAAATTGATAGTAGCAAAACTTTGCAGACTGGGTCTGTAAAACCGAGGATTGTCCTCGTTGCTGCGCAGAAGGATTATGTCCTTAATGCACCACTCGGTGTGCTGCACCTCGAGCGTCGTCTGTGGATGCTATGAACATCCGACATACACGTTTCTGATGACTACACGATAGTTCAGTGCAAAATACTTAATGGCTTAGAAGCAAGGCGCTGAAAACGTTGTAAAACGTCACGGAACATAAGTGATGTTCTAAAGAGATGAAATTGTGATTTCATGCTTGTGCCCTTGTTAAGAGGTACAAGACCTCCGACAAGATTCTTTGTCCACAAAGTAAAGGAGAAAGGCTCAATCGTTGAGCGTGTACTCAGATTGTCTGAGTACGACAATCACTTGAATCAAGTGGGAGTTAATCTTCCAGATGAGATAGTGATGGTTCTCCAAAGCCACTGCCACCAAGCTGTGAGAGCTTCGTGATGAACTATAACATATCAAGGATAGATACAATGATCCTTGAGCAATTCGCGATGTTTGACACTGCGAAAGTAGAAATCAAGAAGGAGCATCAATAGTTGATGGTTTGTAAAACCACTAAGTTTCAAGAAAGGCAAGGGCTAGAAGGGATACTTCGTGAAACGTCAAAACAGTTGCTGCACTAATGAAGAGACCCAAGATTAAACCCAAACCCGAGACTAAGTGCTTCTGTAATGAGGGGAACGGTCACTGAGGCGGAGAAACTCTAGATACTTGGTAGATAAGAAGGCTGGCAAAAGTCGAAAGAAGTGTATTTGATATACATGATGTTGATGTGTACTTTACTAGTACTCCTAGTAGCATGAGGGTATTGGATACCGGCTCGGTTGCTAAGTGATTAGTAACACGAAATGAAAGCTATGGCATAAACGGAGACTAGCTAAAGGCGAGGTGACGACACGTGTTGGAAGTGTTTCCAAGGTTGATATGAGCAAACGTCGCACGCTCCCTCTACCATCGGGATTGGTGTTAAACCTAAATAATTGTTATTTGGTGCTTGCGTTAAGCATGAACATGATTGGATCGTGTTT
The DNA here is from genome assembly GCF_904849725.1 of Hordeum vulgare subsp. vulgare. NCBI lineage: Eukaryota > Viridiplantae > Streptophyta > Magnoliopsida > Poales > Poaceae > Hordeum > Hordeum vulgare. The sequence goes on from NC_058524.1 coordinate 24,317,835, forward strand.
ATTGCAATACGATTATTCATTTAAGGAGAATAATGGTTACTCTATTTTCTTGAATATTCACCTTCAATGGTTTATTGAATCTCGATCGTAGTGTTACACATGTTCATGATATTGGTGCCAAAAGATACGAGTTAATGATGATAGTACCACTTACTTGTGGCACTGCCGCTTGAGTCATGTTAGTATGAATTGCATGAAGAGGCTCCATGCTGATGGATCTTTGTACTCACCTAATTTCGAATCACTAGTGACATGCAAATCATACCACATAAGCAAGGCCTTGTTTTCATTGAGATGAAATAAGATAGTAACTTGTTGGAAGTGATACATTTTGATGTATGCAGTCCAATGGGTACTGAGGCACGCAGTGGATATCATTATGTTCTTACTTCACTGACAATTTGAGTAGATACAGGAGTATTTACTTAATAAATCACAAGTCTGAAATGTTGAAAAGTTCAAATCCGTTTCAGAGTGAAGTTCGTCGTAACAAGAGGATAAACTGTCTACGATATGATCATAGAAATGAATATCTGACTTACGAGTTTTGGTACGCAGTTAAGACAATGTGGAAATTGTTTCGCAGTTCATGCCACCTGGAACATCATAGTGTGATGATGTGTCTGAACGTCATAGCCACGCACTATTTGGTATGGTGCATACTATGATGTCTCTTATCGAATTACCACTATCGTTTATGGGTTATGCATTAGAGACAACCGCACTCACTTTAAATAGGGCACCGCGTATTTCCATTAAGATGACACAGTATAGACTGAGGTTTAGAGAAATCTAAACTGTCGTTTCTTGAAAGTTTGGGGTTTCGACACTTATGTGAAAAAGTTTCAATCTGATAAGCTCGAACCCAAAGCGGATAAATGCTTCTTCATAGGGTATCCAAAACAGTTGGGTACATCTCCTATCTCAGATCCGAAAGCAAAGCATTTGTTTCTAGAAACGGATCCTTTCTCGAGGAAAGGTTTCTCTCGAAAGAATTGAGTGGGAGGGTAGTAGAACTTGATGAGGTTATTGAACCATCACTTCAACCGGTATGTAGCAGGGCGCAGGAAGTTGTTCATGTGGCGCCTACACCAATTGAAGTGGAAGCTGATGATGATGATCATTGAGCTTCGAATCAAGTTACTACAAACCTCGTAGGTCGACAAGGTCGCGTACTGCTGCAGAGTAGTACGGTAACCCTGCCTTGGAGGTCATGTTGTTGAGCAACAGTGAACCTACGAGTTATGGAGAAAGCGATGGTGGGCCCAGATTCCGACAAATGGCTGGAAGCCATGAAATCCGAGAGAGGATCCATGTGTGAAAAAAAGTGTAGACTTTGGTAGAACTACTTGATGGTCATAGGACTATTGAGTAAAAATGGATCTTTAAAGGAAGACAGACGATGATGGTGATAAGTCACTATTAAGAAAAGCTCGACTTGTCGCAAAGATGTTTTCGACAAGATCAAACAGTTGACTATGATGAGACTTTCTCACTCGTAGCGATGCTAAAGGTCTGTTAGAATTATGTTAGTTGTTGATGCATTATTTATGAAACATTGCACGTAGGATGTCAAAACATTGTTTTCTCGACGGTTTCCTTGAGCAAACATTGTATGTGATACAACCAGAAGGTTTTGTCGATCCTAAAGATACTAGCAAGTATGCAAGCTCCAGTGATCCTTCAATGGACTGGTGCAAGCATCTCGGAGTTGGAATATACACTTTGATGAGATGATCAAAGATTTTGGGTGTGTACAAGGTTTATGAGAAACTTGTATTTCCAAAGAAGTGAGTGGGAGCACTATAGAATTTCTGATAGGTATATGTGGTTGACATATTGTGGATCAGAAGTAATGTAGAATTTCTGTAAAGCATACAAGGTTGTTTGAAAGAAGTTTTCAAAGGAGTACCTGGATTACGCTACTTGAACGTTGAGCATCAAAGATCTATGGAGATAGATCGAAAGCACTTAATAGAAGTTTCAACAAGATGCATGCCTTGACAAGTTTTTGAAAGAGTTCAAAATAGATCAGCAAAGAAGGAGTTCTTGGTTGCGTTGTGAGGTGTGAATTTGAGTAAGACTCAAAACCCGACAACGGCAGAATAAAGAGAATAGACGAAGGTCGTCTTCTATGCCTTAGCCGTAGAATCTAAAGTATGCCATGCTGTGTACCGCACCTGATGTGTGCCTTGACTCAAAGTTTGTTGAGAGGTACAGAGAGTGATCCATGATTGAATCACTAGCAGCGGTCAAAATTTATCCTTAGTAACAAATGGACTAAGGAATTTTTCTCGATTATGGAGGTGGTTAAAGAGTTCATCGTAAAATGTTACGTCAATGCAAGCTTTGACACTAATCCGAATAACTATGAGTAGTGAAACGGATTCATATAGTAGAGTAGATATTTGGAGCATTTCCGAATAGCACGTACTAGCAACATCTATAAGATGACATAAAGATTTGTAAAGAACGCACGGATCTGAAAGTTTCAGAACCGTTGACTAAAACCTCTCTCACGAGCAAGACGTGATCAGACCCCATAACTATATGGGTGTTGGATTCGTTGGAATCACATGGTGATGTGAACTAGATTATTGACTCTAGTGCAAGTGGGAGACTGTTGGAAATATGCCCTAGAGGCAATAATAAATTAGTTATTATTATATTTCTTAGTTCATGATAATCGTTTATTATCCATGCTACAATTGTATTGATTGGAAACACAATACTTGTGTGGATACATAGACAAAACACTGTCCCTAGTAAGCCTCTAGTTGACTAGCTCGTTGATCAAAGATGGTCAAAGTTTCCTGGCCATAGGCAAGTGTTGTCACTTGATAACGGGATCACATCATTAGGAGAATCATGTGATGGACTAGACCCAAACTAATAGACGTAGCATGTTGATCGTGTCATTTTGTTGCTACTGTTTTTTGCGTGTCAAGTATTTGTTCCTATGACCATGAGATCATATAACTCACGGACACCGGAGGAATGCTTTGTGTGTATCAAACGTCGCAACGTAACTGGGTGACTATAAAGATGCTCTACAGGTATCTCCGAAGGTGTTCCTTGAGTTAGTATGGATCGAGACTGGGATTTTTCACTCCGTGTGACGGAGAGGTATCTCGGGGCCCACTCGGTAATACAACATCACACACAAGCCTTGCAAGCAATGTAACTTAATGTAAGTTGCGGGATCTTGTATTACGGAACGAGTAAAGAGACTTGCCGGTAAACGAGATTGAAATAGGTATGCGGATACTGATGATCGAATCTCGGGCAAGTAACATACCGAAGGACAAAGGGAATGACATACGGGATTATATGAATCCTTGGCACTGAGGTTCAAACGATAAGATCTTCGTAGAATATGTAGGATCCAATATGGGCATCCAGGTCCCGCTATTGGATATTGACCGAGGAGTCTCTCGGGTCATGTCTACATAGTTCTCGAACCCGCAGGGTCTGCACACTTAAGGTTCGACGTTGTTTTATGCGTATTTGAGTTATATGGTTGGTTACCGAATGTTGTTCAGAGTCCCGGATGAGATCACGGACGTCGCGAGGGTTTCCGGAATGGTCCGGAAATGAAGATTGATATATAGGATGACCTCATTTGATTACCGGAAGGTTTTCTGAGTTACCGGGAATGTACCGGGAATGACGAATGGGTTCCGGGAGTTCACCGGGGGGCCCACCCACCCCGGGGAAGCCCATGGGTGTTTGGGGTGCCGCACCAGCCCTTAGTGGGCTGGTGAGACAGCCCAAGAGAGGCCTATGCGCATAGGAAAGAAAATCAAAGAGGAAAAAAAAAAAGAAGGAGGTGGGAAAGGGAAGAAGGACTCCACCTTCCAAACCAAGTGGATTTCGGTTTGGGAGGGGGAGGACTTCCCCCTTGGCTCGGCCGACTCCCTTGGGAGTCCTTGGACCCCAAGGCAAGTCTCCCCCCTCCTCCTCCTATATATATAGTGGGGTTTTAGGGCAGATTTGAGACAACTTTGCCACGGCAGCCCGACCACATATCTCCACGGTTTCACCTCTAGATCGCGTTTCTGCGGAGCTCGGGCGGAGCCCTGCTGAGACAAGATCATCACCAACCTCCGGAGCGCCGTCACGCTGCCGGAGAACTCTTCTACCTCTCCGTCTCTCTTGTTGGATCAAGAAGGCCGAGATCATCGTCGAGCTGTACGTGTGCTGAACGCGGAGGTGCCGTCCGTTCGGCACTAGATCGTGGGACTGATCGCGGGATAGTTCGCGGGGCGGATCGAGGGACGTGAGGACATTCCACTACATCAACCGCGTTCACTAACGCTTCTGCTGTACGGTCTACAAGGGTACGTAGATCACACATCCCCTCTCGTAAATGGACATCACCATGATAGGTCTTCGTGCGCGTAGGAAAATTTTTGTGTCCCATGCGACGTTCCCCAACAGTTGTCACACTGTATGAATTGCAAAGGTGAGCCGGCAAGCTTTTGGGCCAACACCGAGCACAGGGCGGCGACCGACCGTGGCCTTGCCGGCGAATCTGCGACGGGTGAGACCCGAGCGGCTAGAGGCGGATTGAGCATCCGCATGTGGCACCGAGGGATTGCCCGAACCTGGTGAACCGGCACCCGGCTAGTCCATGGAAAGCACAGTCCGTTGGCGGCCTGATTCGACAAATCCTGTTGGCGGGATGCGTAAAATTTCACCAAATCCCGCCGCCGCCGCAGATCAACCAATAGGCCTTCCACACCGGGACGAAGGAGGCACCCGGCGGATTTGTTGCTCGAGAGCTAGGGTGGCCGGGGGAAAATGGGATCACCGTCCTAGAGTTTACGTGCTTGCGGGCAGCGGGTGAGAGGGAAGGGGATAAGAAGGAGAAACTTTGGCGCCGACTAGCGGGCCAGGGAAAGGAGCATGCGGGCGAGGCGTGTGTCTGCTCCATGTCCACGATGACGAAAATGACGCCCAAATTTGCGTCCAGAATGGATCGCGAGCAGACGAAAAGCGGACGCTCGTCCGTTTGGGTCGGCGCGTTAGGCCCACTTTTGTGTCTGCCGCGACCCAAACGGACGCGCGCCGACGAAATGGATCGGCGCGTTGGAGTTGCTCTTAATGTTAGCTAAAAATTAGCAAAAATGCTCATGCGTTGCAATGGGGAGTAAACATTTTATTTTATTTAAACTATTATTTTAATTTTGATCATGACTCGTCATATTGATGGCGTGCACTTATGATCACACTCATGCAACATCTGTATGGGCCGTTCGACACTAACGAGGTCAATCTATAAATTAACTTTATTTAAGAAAGCCTATATGTATCACTTTCACATACACCGGATGGAACACAAATTAAGATCGTACTTATCGGTTCAATATTAACGTTTATGACTATCACACAAATAGTCCAGGCAATTTAAAATAAACCATCGTGTACTTATAATGTTCATGAATTTATAAGCATATATACATTCACAAAATTGCTTATATATTCACTACAAAAAATAATATAGTCCGATGGTAAGCACGTGCGTAGATTTCACAGAAATAAGGTATATACGTACGGTCTTAGATCGCGCAACATGTATAAAAAGAGAATATCACGCAAATATCTCATGGGCAAGACTATATTTTTTTTTCCTTCGCTCGCTCCTTGTCAACCAACGCCAGTATGAAATAAAGACGAATCATGTATCATCTATTAAGTTCCATCCTAAATTGCATTTTAAAAATAATGAACATGTAAAATAATGACATATTCAAATTCTAGATATTTTTTTAATCAAATTTTAATATAATAAGTTAAAATTAAAGTTATGGTTTAAAAGATATACTCATTTAAAAATATATATTAATTCTTAATAGATACAGGATGATTTACACATATATTAGAAGCTTTTATGTAAAACTGAAAAAAAAAGGTTCATTGTCACTTAAAAGAGGGACCGTGGGTTAGTTCGGATAAAACATAGAAGTTTTGTGCAAAACGTAAAAGAGGTTTGACCTGACTTACAGCACGCCTACGGGTTAATTATTTGAAAAAGACATAGACGTTTCCGTAACAATGCAACGACGTACAGCAGAATAGGAGTATTAGATAAGATAAGATAAGGTAAGATTCAGATTTTTGTGATTTTTTTCCTGTTTTACTGTTTACTAGTGTGTCGTATAAGCATTTGAGCTCGAGACGAGAGAAAGGTCCGGTCCTTTCGCTCAGGTATCATGTTGCGCCGTGATGGTGCGTGCCAGGGGCTGCTACATACATACAGTAATTTGCTAAAAAAATTAAATATTGCTTTTTTTCAAATCTTTTTGAAAAATAATGTGTCTATTTGAAATTTTTCAAAAATATTATAACGTCGGCCTCCCAGTGGCCGACTGCCACTTGTCGGCTTGCCACTGGCCGAAAGGTGGCAGTCGGCCACCAGTTAGCCGACAGGTGGTAGGAGGGGGCAGTCGGCAGGGGAGGGGGGCCTGTCGGCCTGCCCGTAGCCGACAGGTCCCTGTCGGCCTCCTCTGAGCCGACAGGTGGCCTTTGGGCGGGAAACTCCTTTTTTTTCACTGTTTTGACCTTCCTCTCAATTTTGAGCATGAAATGAACCCATTTTGACCCTTTTAGTGGTATTAGAAACTTAAAACATAGTGTTATTACAAACTTAAAACATAGTGGTATTAGAAACTTAAAACATAGTGGTTTTAGAAACTTAAAACATAGTGCTATTACATAAATCTTAAACTCTTCAGCCTCTTGCACTCCCTCTTCCGCGTCCTTTTTGGCCCCCTCTTCCTCCTCTTCTTCCCCGGCTGCTTCGTCCACGCCTCGGGCCTCCAGTAACGAAAATGGGACAATTACTATCCGTATGCCCAAATTCATTACATAAAATGCATTGTCCGCGCGCCTCCGATTCATCCATGTCATTTCGGATGCGCTGAGACTGCCGCCTCCCTCTACTCGTACGCATATGTGCAGGGTGTGGTATATATACCCTTTCAGCAGGGTCAACGGTATTGAAGTTACCCATTGATCGGAAACCAAACAGCTCACCTGTCCAGGTATTGAGAACTGCCTGCTTCAAAAAATATGGAGACACAAACGAGATTGCGTCAAGGCCTAGCAGCCCACAAGCAGAAAGTACATGCGAGCAAGGTAGGTGAAGCAACTTTGGTTTGTTGCACGTGCACTCGCACGTTGGCCACAATTCATTTCCAATTATCACCTCATGCGTTCTCATCGCATTTGCACATCCGAATTTGTTGTTAGCCAAGCGGACCTCGAACCTACGCTCCAGATTTCCAATGGCGACAACACTGTGTGTCTGAGCTTTCTTCATCTTTTTATCCATGTACTTCATAACCCTTTCACAATACCGTGTGTTAGGATTGTTTGTGATATGCTCTGCAGCCTTTTCACGTCTTTCTCTGAAATACTTGACTGTGCCATAGAAAATGCCCCCGACAATCGCTGTGAGTGGCAAAGCTCTGTTTCCCGTGAGGACGAAATTATATGTTTCGGCCAGGTTGGTAGTCATGACACCGTACCTCGCTCCATGTGTGTCATGCAACAGAGACCACCTCTCCAATGGCTCATGCTCTATCCACTGATCAAAGGTTTTGATCGTCCTCGCAAGCCTTCTCCTTGTACCAGGCGGGTCAAATCCTGGCAAGTCACAAAGCCCAACCGGCTCTTCCTCCAGGGTGGCAGTTCCAGTTGCTAATTGTGCAGCTACCGCTTCGGCATGTGCCCTGACAGCGGCATCTCTTGCAGCTTTCTTGTCCCTAACATGCCTCTGTGTGCAAAGATTTAGTCTGTTACGTATCAGGTGATACTTCCATTGTTGGTTCTGCTTGCAAAGCTTCTTGAATAGATTCATCAGGTTCTTATTTCTAAACTGGGAAAAGAAATTTGCACCTAGATGGCGCATGCACCATCAGCTCTGAATGTCTTGCCAAGGAGCTTGTTCATCAGGAGCAGGGTTTGATAATGTCTTGATGGCGCTGAGTATACCCGGATGCCTGTCATGAAGGATGCACACATTCTGCTTATCTCGCACAACTGCTATTTTCAACTGCCTGAAAAACCATGTCCAACTGGGGCTGTTTTCGCCCTCCACAAAAGCAAATGCAAGTGGGACGCATTGATTTTGCCCATCTTGACCAATGGCTGTGAGGATCTGACCCTTGTATTTGCCAGTGAGAAAAGTGCCATCTACACATATCACCGGTCGACAATGTCTGAATGCTTCAATGCAGACACCAAAAGAGAAGAACAGCCGATGCAACACTCTAACATTTGGGAACTCTGGCAGGTACAAGTCTTGGATGTCAACATAGGTGCCTGGATTCCGGTTCTGCAGTGCCTGCAGGAGCCGAACAACAGAGTCATATGCATCAAAATACGAACCGAATCTGGTCTCAAGTGCCTTCTGCTTAGCCCTCCAAGCCTTGCCATATGATATGTTGTACTTGAACCTCACGAATACATTTTTCTGGATAGCCTTCACTTCCATCGCCTTACTCTCCACTATCTGGCTATAAAACAAGCGAGCAATCACCGTGGAAGTAAGGTTAGGATGATCTTGAGGGATACACGGAAGTACACATTTATGATTAACTATGTCACTTATGACCCAGCTTGTGCCATACTTCGGAAGATATCCATGCACCCTTGCGGGACAACCCTCGTTTCTGCATACCATTGTCAAGTTTTTCGGACAAGAAACTTGAGCTACAAAAACCCTTTGAGTGGACATTGCCCAATTAAGGATGGCATCCTTCAGAGCTTCTTTGTTCGGGTAGAGGGCACCTGTCGCAATGTTGTTCTGGTGATACTCCCACGAAGAATCATGACCGTCGTTCACCAACATTGCAGATGAAAAGTCATGATTCCATGATGCAGGAATAGGCACTTCATGTGCGTTCACTTCCTCATCTGAATCGGCCGAATCATCGGAGATATCACCTTCGATATCTTCATCATGCATCTGGTTTTGCATCTCCTCATCTATCTCGTCAGCATCCGCCTCGCCGCTGACATAATCATCCGCATCTCCCCCTTCCGCCTGGCTACTCTCGTCTGTTCCGTAAACATCATCTCCAGCATGGCAGCCATGAATTGACTGCGAATCATGCATCCCGTAGCTGCTCTGACCAGACTCATAGCTACCTTCGGCTTGAGGTTCAGTCACAGGCTTTACCACGGGGAGCAGTAAGGCCACAGGATTACATGCCCTACGATCGCAAGATTTTAACCAGTTCACCCACTGGTCGTCCCGCTCTATATGCTTCAAATACCAGAAAATATTTGCACTGGACCGGGTCCATAATGCATGAACACCGACGGTGTGTGTTTCAATATTGAACCCTAAACATCGGGCAAGCCATTCTGTCAACTGACTAACAGACCATGTTTCAGGGGAGGACACTTGCACCTCAGTGTACTGAAATTCACTAAGATCAGCTCCCATCTCATTTGTTCGAACGGAACCAGGACCGTAGCGCAAACATAATGTCACTAAATCAGACATCTGGCAGTTCAACAAGGACAAAAATTAGAACAAGGACAAACCTACTTCACTCACTAAACTAATTCACATAAGTAAAAATAATTTTACCTTTGAAGCGTGCGCAGAAACGAAGAACGACGAACGACGAACGACGAACGACGAACACCGAACACCGATAGCAAGAACAACCGTCACCACCAGCTCCAACTCCACCAACTTCACCCACACCTCCGCCACCACCACCACTACAACCTCCTCCTCAACCTCCTCCACAACCTCCACCACCACCACCAAAAATAGCTTCAAAGAACCACCGCAACGCGAATGAGAAGGATGATTAGGCTTCCCTCAAACTTACGCAACTAAACCACGGTTCAAAACGTAGTTTTATCGGAAGATTTTTCGTCTGGGGGAGAAAGAGAGAAATGAGAGCAAGGAGAAGAAAGGGAGGAAGAAGAAGATAGAGAAGAAAGAAGAAGAAGAAAGAAGAAGAAGAAAGAAGAAAGAAGGAAGGGAAGGAGAGAGCCGTTGCCCCTCTCGGCCAAGAGGTGGCCGACTGGCCTCCTGTCGGCCACCAGGAGGCCGACTGGCTGGCGCAAGCCGACAGGGCTCCATCGACGTGTTCTGGCCAGTACTCGGCCGGCGCGTGGCCGACTCAACTCCTGTCGGCTAACTGGTGGCCGACTGCCACCTTTCGGCCAGTGGCAAGCCGACAAGTGGCAGTCGGCCACTGGGAGGCCGACGTTATAATATTTTTGAAAATTTTCAAATAGACACATTATTTTTCAAAAAGATTTAAAAAAAGCAATATTTAAAAAAAATTAGCCAGTAATTTAAAGGCCGTCTCCTCACGGTGCATGCCCACCACGACTCCACATCAACTCTATTTTCAGCTACAGCTTCTTCTTCCATTCCTTTCTTCTACCGGGATCACCGACAGCCACAGATCTCTCCACACCGGCCGCGAGGCCGAATGCATGGTGAACCGACCACACGACGCGTTGGAGTTGCTCTGAATCTGAAGCAAGTCGGCATGGCTACTGAACTGCTGCTCACCATTTTGTTTACTGTCAGCCACCGGTAGATCCTGTCGGTGAGCCGACGAGGTCACCGGCGCTAATTACTCTTGAAAAACCATGCCGGTGATCTCAAGTCTGCACGATCTAGTATATACTTATAATAATTTACAAAATTCCAAGTACGCGGAAGCTAGCTAGCTCCCCGCCGGGTCAACGCATGGGGAGGCGGCGAAGGGAGGCCCAGACAGACATTGACCCGGCCGTCGGTCAGGTTCAGGCATGCCTCGTGCCCGGATCCACGGCCAGGTCAAAGATCCATGGATTCTGAGTATACTAGTAGTATATACACTAGTGGTAGCACCGAGATCGATGGTGCAAGTTTTCTGCTCAGGTTAGAGCAAGATCTGATCATCACGGGTAGGGCCAAAGCTTTCGTTATGCAGGATTACTGTGCTGCTAAAACCCAATCGTGCTAGTCACAAGTCACAACTGGAGGATTGCGAGCTACGATTCCCCGAGTGCGATGGCAATGGCAATGTCGGTCGTCGTCCTTGTTGAGAGGAGATGGGATCTGGATCCAGCGTGTGATTCCTTTCAGAGAGGACCATATGCATGGGTGTTTTTAGGTGAGGTGCTAATTGCATTAATAACCATAGCAACTAATCTTTCCACTGCATTGATCCTTAGCTTTTGTAAGCTTGTAGCTAAGGGCATCTTCAACGTCGACACGCAAATTTGCTTCAACATCCGTATATGTATGTGGGCAGGAGGGGACCAGTTTAGCGACAAGTGCAACCCGCCTTGTTTCGACCAAGTTGCACTACTATAAGGAAATCTTGCAAGCTTGAATGTTGAAATTGCTTCTTTTTTTAAAATCGACTCGCATATAGGGAAATGAGCCCCAACTCCCCACCCCCTCAAATAAAAGCGGCGAATTTTGTGGAAAAATGTACAGTAATGCAACAAACTATCATGGGTTATATTGGACGGGAGGTGGAGGGAGGGGTGATTACATGTAAAGATTGTTTCAATGACGGTAATAACGAACAAAATTTGCAAAAAAAGAGGTCGATGGTGCTGGTAACACTCAAAAATCAACAAAGAGAACCACCGGCAGCCACCCCTAAAATCAGGGGAAGGAGAGCTATACAGTGACAGCAGAAAATGCGAAGCGGCGGCCATCCAACCATCAGAGGAGGAACTCAAATGACATGCCCAAAAACTTTGCCGACTGCCGCTCGAATAGCAAAAAAAAAAAATCTTCCTCGGCAAAAAATAATAATCTCAACACCATGACAAAAGGATCTTCAACAGTGGTACTAAACATTCCAAAGTTGGTCTAATAAATGGAATAATAGTCCAAGTTTTTTTTAGGCCAATGGAATAGTCCAAGTGTCATTTTCCGTGGAGTGTCCAAACATTTTCCAGGTAGTACAAGATTGATTTGTAAAAGATATGGCTTGAATTTTGAAACACCAAACTCTAAAATAAAATATGGAAATATTTTTTTGTACAATTAACTGTCGGCAATTCTAGGACTACTGAACTCACCGTCATGGGACCGCAGGCCCTTGAGGATGGCTGATGGAGCCATGGAGACATCAAACACAAATTGCTCCTGGACAAGGTCTCGATCGACTCCAATCGGTAGATCACGCAGTCCCGGACGAAGGCAAACTTACATGTGTGCTTGATAGAGAGAGAATTTCTCGATCAAGTACTCGTCCATGACTCCATGTCCAGGGCGCTGGTAGCCTACTTGATCGTATCATCTCAAGCCTCATGTCATGGGCAAGGATCGATCTAAATTGGCGATTGTCGTCACCCGTAGAGAAAGAAGATGAACTAACGTCTGACGAAAGCGGAAGTACGCATTGTGACGTCTCACGCTAGAGGATCAAGACTTGTCCTTGTTGGTCGAATCATTGTCCGCGCCAGCCCTGATCCACCTCTACTCCTCTAGGACAGATCGAGCTTGATCCCATGACGCACGACGACCCGCGGTTGAGATCCGTAGAAAGAGGGCAACCCTATTTAGCACTTCGTGGTGTTTGGGGTGCTCAAGTGGAAAATTTGGGGGGCCCGTGCCATCCGCATCGGCTGCACACCCCATGCGCCCCGGCCTGAGGAGAGCTATAGAGTGACCACAGAAAATGTGAGGTGGCGATCATCCAACCATCGGTGGAGGGAATCGAATGACATGTCCAAACTCTTTGCCGACTGCCGCTCGACTACCATTCATTTTTATCCTCATCAGTAAAAAAATTATGACAAAAGAATTTTCAACGGTGGTACTATACATTCCAAAGCTGGTCTAATAAATGGAATAGTCAATTTTTTTCCCGAGGCAAATGGAATAGTCCAAGTGTCATTTTCTGTGGAGTGTCCAAACATTTTCGAGGTAGTACAAGCTGACCCAGACCCAGACCCAGACCCAAGTCTCCGGGCCCTACAAATACTCCTTGGGCCCATCTCCTCCTTCCTCCACCCAAATCACCCCCCACCCATCCCCACTCTCAGATCTCGGAAGGAAAGAATGGCCGACTCCTCCACCACGCCGCACTCCAACGGCGGCACCGTCGCCGTCGCCGTCGCCGAGGAGGAGGAGGCCCCCACCGTGCCCCGCTCCCCGGCGCCACCGCGGAAGGTGGCGCTGGTGACGGGCATCACGGGGCAGGACGGGAGCTACCTGACGGAGCTGCTCCTGTCCAAGGGGTACGAGGTGCACGGCCTCATCCGCCGCTCCTCCAACTTCAACACCCAGCGCCTCGACCACATCTACCACGACCCGCACGCCACCCCCTCCGCCGCCCGCCCGCCGATGCGCCTCCACTACGCCGACCTCTCCGACTCCTCCTCCCTCCGCCGCGCGCTCGACCACGTCCTCCCCGACGAGGTCTACAACCTCGCCGCCCAGTCCCACGTCGCCGTCTCCTTCGAGGTCCCCGACTACACCGCCGACGTCACCGCCACCGGCGCGCTCCGCCTCCTCGAGGCCGTCCGCCTCTCCGCCAAGCCCATGCGCTACTACCAGGCCGGGTCCTCCGAGATGTTCGGCTCCACGCCGCCGCCGCAGAGCGAGGCCACGCCCTTCCACCCGCGCTCCCCCTACGCCGCCGCCAAGGTCGCCGCGCACTGGTACACCGTCAACTACCGCGAGGCCTACGGCATCTTCGCCTGCAACGGCGTGCTCTTCAACCACGAGTCCCCACGCCGCGGCGAGAACTTCGTCACCCGCAAGATCACCCGCGCCATCGGCCGCATCAAGGTCGGGCTCCAGACCAAGGTCTTCCTCGGCAACCTCTCCGCCGCCAGGGATTGGGGCTTCGCCGGGGATTACGTCGAGGCCATGTGGCTCATGCTCCAGCAGGACAAGCCTGATGACTATGTCGTCGCCACCGAGGAGTGCCACACCGTGGAGGAGTTCTTGCAGGCCGCCTTTGGGTACGCCGGCCTCAACTGGAAGGATCATGTGGTCATCGACAAGAAGTACTTTCGCCCTTCCGAGGTGGACTGCCTTCAGGGAGATTCATCCAAGTCGAGGAGAGTGCTTGGGTGGAAGCCCAAGGTTGGCTTCCAGCAGCTTGTTGAGATGATGGTTGATAACGACATCGAGCTTGCCAAGAAGGAGAAGGTCCTTGTGGATGCTGGGTACCGCGACCCCAAGCAGCAGCCATAGAGTCGGTATCGATAGTTTGATTAAAATGGAGCCTGGTTTGGATTTGCCCCCCCCCCCCCCCCCCCCCCCTAGAAGCTGATACAGTGTGGCCATTGCAGTAGAAGTTGGCTCAAGTTATTGTTGTTTGTCTCAGGGTAGAAATAAGGAGGTTTGCAGTTTGATCCTACAGTACCGTTGATTAAGTTACTATGTGACGTACTTTTATCATATGAATGAATCAGTCAATTGATACCATACCGTTTTGAAGCAAACTCTTATGTGTTCGATTATGATAGCAAACTTGTCTTTCTGTACTGTGTGATGCATTCTGGATATATGTTATCTCGGTATTCGTCAGTAGCATTTTGCATTACCATCTTGGCACATTGCAATGGGGATATTTAAACCAGTAAAGTTCAAAATTGTAGTTAATATACATTATTGAAATGGTGAATATGGTAGCCCATATTTCTCATACATGAAGAGCGCCAGGTGGACTATAGTCCTACGATTAAATGAATGAAATGAGAGTCTTGGCCTGAAGCTTTTGCTTGTTCATTCATATGATTCATCAAGATGTCAAGTGAATGTCCAGTCTTTGCCTATTTGCTTTTCAGGTGTTAGGCATTTTGTCCTGAATATAACAAGGTCACTATCGTTGAATTAAACAATTGACATCATATAGATGTGACGCAAAGCCAGTGTGCATCTGGCAAAGACAAGGGAGTGTCCTACATGATCCACACAAAATAGGCTTCAGGACAAAGCATTGTAAGTATTGTATTTGCTTCTCCTTGTTTGCTATGTTTGACAAGTTGCTGGCAGAAGGGATGGTATATCTATCTTCAGGCTTCAGCAGTCAAAAGTACATTATATAGTCTAAAATTGTGTTCTGGTTAGCTTTGGGTGCTGAGACAATGATCTTAAATTATTCCAGTTCAGGGCATCCTTCATTTTTAAGTATGGTGCTCAATGACTTATAACCTGCACCATGAATTCATATGTACTGTATATCTATCTTCAGGCTTCAGCAGCCAAAAGTATATTATATAGTCTAAAATTCTACTCTGATTAGCTTTGGGTGCCGAGACAATGATCTTAAATTATTCCACTTCAGGCTATCCTTTGTTTGTAAGTATGGTGCTCATTGACTTGTAACCTGCACCATGAATTCATATGCAGTGTAATTCAAGGCTGTTCTGACCATCTCATGGTTGCTAACTTCCTGAGTTAATAAATTCCAGTTTCCTATGTATCTGGAGAGAAAACATTGCTTGCTGGTCTGAGTCATTCATGTACGATATGCTTAGAGTTTTTTAGATGAACGATGGGTAAGCAAAACAATGGTAGTCCTTCAGCTGATCGTTTTTCTTAAAATTTCTTATTATGCACAAATATTTACCTTTTAATCCAAACTCAAAATGCCAATTGAGACAAGATCCTTCGGCCAGCTAGAATATTTCTCTACTGTGTTCGACTATGATAGAAAACTTATCTTTCTGTACTGTGTGCCACATTCTGAATATATGTTATCTTGGTATCCATCAGTGGCATTTTGCATGACCATCTTGGCACATTGCAATGAGAATATTTAAACCACTACAGTTCTGAATTGTAGTTAATCTACATAGTTGAAATGGGGAATATGTTAGCCCATATTTCTCATACATGAAGAGCATGAGTTGAACTATAGTCCTCGGATTAAATGAATAAAATGAGGGTTGGCCTGTGTAGCCCTGAAGATTTCGCTTGTTCATTCGTATGATTCATCAAGGTTTCCAGTGAACTGTCCATTACTCTTGCCTATTATCTTTTCAGGTATTAGGCATTTTGTCCTTTAGTATAACAAGGTCACTATCCTTGAATTAAACAATTGACACCATATAGATGTGACGCAATGCCAGTGTGCATCTAGCAAAGACAAGAGAGTCTCCTACATGATCCACACAAAATAGGCTTCAGGACAAAGCATTGTAAGTATTGTATTTGCTTCTGCTTGTTTGTTACGTTTAACAAGTTGCTGGCAGAAGGGGTGGTATATCTATCTTAAGGCTTCAGCAGCCAAAAGTATATTATATAGTCTAAAGTTCTACTCTGGTTAGCTTTGGGTGCTGAGACAATGATCTTAAATTATTCCACTTCAGGCAATCCTTCGTTTGTAAGTATGGTACTCAATGACTTGTAACCTGCACCATGGATTCATATGCAGTGTAATTCAAGGCTGCTTTGACCATCTCATGGTTGCTAACTTGCTTAATCAATAAATTTCAGTTTCCTATGAACGTGGAGAGAAAACATTGCTTGCTGGTCTGAGTCATTCTGCACGATGTGCTTAGAATATTTTAGATGAACATTGGATAAGCAGAACAATAGTTGTCCTTCAGCTGATTTTCTTTTTTGAAATTCTTATGCAAAAATATATACTTACAGTGCAGAGGATTTTAACAACATATTTGCTACTAGCCCAAACTCTAAATACCAATTGAGACAATATCCCTGAAATGCCTTCTCTAATTCCTCTTAAATCTAGCATGTCAGCCTTCTCTAATTCCCCTTAAATCTAGCATATGAGCCTTCTCTAAGCCTTTCAGTCGATAACTGACATATGGGGCGAGGAATATACGCTTTTATCAAATGAATGAATGAATCACTGTCATTTTGGAGGAAACACATCTGCCTCTGATACTTATCTTTCTGTATTGCGGATCCATAGAGTCTGAATATATATCTTCAGCTGGTATCTTGACATCCATCTGTAGCATTTCACAGTACCACGTTGGTGCATTGCAAACGAGTGGTTAAATACATAACTACGATGATGAATTTATAGGTCCGAATATCTTGTATATGAAGAGCATGAGTGAACCTTTAGTTCAGCAAGTCTATGAAAATCCTGAACTCTTGGTCACAAGCTCTCATCTGTTCATGTGCATGACTGCTGAAGGCAAGTGTTGTCCACGGAACTGGATACATTCTTCTTGCCTATTTGCTTTTCATGTATTTTGACATTTGTTCCTGGGTATAATGGCCACTGTATTTCTGAAATATGAAATTAACACCTTATACATCCAACGCAAAGTCAATGCGCATCCTGGTTCTAATTTTGCGCCAACAAAATGGACTTCATGACAAGCACTCAAGCAGTGTGAGGATCTATTGCCCTCTGTTTGTTTCCTGCGCCAACAGAATCGGAATAGAGTTTCTATGTGCTCTGAACGACTTCAGGGTCCATCAGCCAAATTTACATTCTAAGATTCAACTCTTATGTCTTATCATCTTTGGGTGCCAAGACAGTGATCTTAAATTGTTTGGTTGCTCTGTAGATACGGTGTTCAGTGGTCTGCATCCCGCACTGTAAATTCATACGTACGTAATGTAGTCCTATGAACATCCTGCAGAGGAAGCAATCTTCTTAGTTCTTTCATATGTACGTAAATTTACTTTTTTGTTTCAGATGAACATTGGAGATGCTACTGCCCCGGACTGTATGCTGGATACAGATAGTGTTGCAGCTAAACAGTCGTTTCGAGTTGAAACTTGAAAGTTAACCTTAGAACTGGCACAAGGAATCCTAAACGCATTAGCCATTGACCGAGAGGACATTTTTTACCCTTCCCGGTGACCTCCTGACACTTGCCAATTAACGATGAAAGAGGGGCCGTTTGTGGCCAACATCATAGTACACGTTTAGTGTTATTTTTTACAAGTAGACGTGAGCTAGTTTGCTAAGTTTTGCAGGATAAGCGGGCGACATGTGAGCCTATGCACGGTGGTAGAGAAGGGTGTCTTCTGTTCTAACTCGAACTCCGCAGCAAAGATTAAGATAACCATTTTTCCGCGAGCTGTTCAAGAATCAGTGTGAGTGAGTGATGATGCAGAATCAAAAGGACTCACGACACGAAATCAAAATGAGGTATTATTTTTTGTGCTTTTGCACACTTCATGCTTCAGCAGCCAAAAAGTACAGTCTAAAATTCTGCTCTGATCATCTTTGGGTACTGAGACATTGATCTTAAATTATTCCACTACAGGCAATCCTTTGTCTCTAAGTATTTTACTGCCAGCAATCCTTCGTCTCTAAGTATTCCATTGCAGGCAATCCTTTGTCTGTGAAAATGGTGCTCAATGACTTGCAATTTATCTTGCACCATGAAATCTTAAGCAGTGAAAATCAAAGTTGAACTAGACTTCCTGAGTTAATGAATTTCAGTTTCCTATGCACCCAGAGAGAAAGCATGTTTGCTGGTCTGAGTAAATCATATACGATATGGTTAGAATATTTTAGACGAACATTGGATAAGCAAAACACTGGTAGTTCCCTTCAGCTGGCTTTCTTTTTGAGAATTTTTATTATGCAAAAATATATACCTGTAGTACAGGGGATTTATACAACATATTTGCTGCCAGTCCAAACTCTGAAGGCCAATTGAGACAACATCATCATCTTTTCGGCCAGCTAAAAATGCCTTCTCTAATTTTCCCTTAAATCTATTGTATTTATCTAAGCTTTTCATTTGCAAACTGAGTAACAGACATATCGACCGATGAATATGCACTTTTATCAAATCAATGAATGGATCACTGCCATTTTGGAGGAAACTCATGATAGCAAACTTGTCTTTCTGCATTGTGAATTCATGCAATCTGAACAGAGTATCTGCATACATGTCTTAAGCTGGTATCTTACATCCATCTGTAGCATTTGACAATACCATGTTGGCGCATTGCAAACACGCGGTTAAATACATAACTATAACGGCGAATTTCCTGGACCGTATTTCTCGTATATGATGAGCATGAGTTGAACTCTAGTTCAGCGAAATCTTGAGCTCTTGGCTCTAAGTTCTGATTTGCTCCTCTTGCCTATTTGCTTTTCAGTTAATGGGCATTTTGTCCTGGGTATAAAGGTCGACACATTTCTGAAATATGCAACTGGCATCTTATGCATGCTGACACAGGTTCAATGTGCACCCAGGTTCTAATTTTGTGCCAACAAGATGGACTTCATAACAAGCACCGTGAGGATTCTATCGCCTTCTCTGTTTGTTTGCTGCGTTCAACACGTTCCTGCCCGTGTATGTACCTTCAGGGTCCAGCAGCCAAACTTGTACTCTAAGATCGAACTCTCATCATCTTTGTGTGCCAAGACAGTGATCTTAAATTGTTTTGTTGCTGGTGATCGGTCGGTTTCAATGATCTGTATCCCGCACTGTCACAAGGAATCCTAAACACATTTGCCAATTAACTATGAAGGCGGGGACGTTTGCCACCAACATCATAGTACATGTTTAGTGTTTTTTAGGGAACATAGTAGTACATGTTTAGTGTTAACTTTACAATCAGACGTGAACTGATTTGCTAAGTTTCGCAGGATAAGCGGGCGACGTGTGAGCCTAGGCATGGCCCGGAAAGCACGGTCAAGGTCCACTTGTGCCTCTCCGACGGCATGCATCACGACGGTGGTAAAGAAGAGAAGGGTCTCTTCTAACACTGATCCCGCAACCGAGGTAAAGATAACCATTTTTCCGCGAGCTGTTCAAGAACCACAGTGCGAGTAACGATGCAGAATCAAAATTACTCGTGACACGAAATCAAAATGTGTTACGGTATTATTTCTGTACTTCCACACACATCGCACATGGTTGGTTGTATCCTTGAGGGCATGGTACATCTATCTTCAGGCTTCATCAGCCAAAAAGTATAGTCTAAAATTCTGCTCTGTTCATATTTGGGTGATGAGTCATTGATCTTAAATTATTCCACTGCAGGCAATCCTTTATCCCTAAGTATTCCCCTGGATGCAATACTTCGTCTCTTAAGTATTCCATTGCAGGCAATACTTCGTCCGTAAGTATGGTGCTAAAACAGTCATCCTCCATGATTCAACCCTTATCAAGTTATCATCTTTGTGTTCATTGGATTCTATCAACATCCTGCAGAGGAAATAATCGCTGCCTCTGAGTTTCTTGCAGACACGATGTGCTTGCATCTGCACGTGTCTTGGATCAACACTGGAGTGGAGATGCTACCACCCCGGACTGTACGTCGGGTACAGTAATGCAGCGAAACGGAAATTAACCTTGGAACTGGCGCAAGGAATCCTATGTTGACGCCTTTCAGCCTTTGCCATTTGTTGAGACGGCATTCTTGGCCAACATCATGGTACATGTTTAGTGTTAATCAACGGTGATAACGGGGTGAGCCTAATTCGTCTTTTTTGATCGAAGTTGTTCGTATAGACGGACATACACTCACCTATGTGAGCACACGCACGTACATATACACTATTCCTGAGTTTAATCAAAGTTGCCACAGACGCCTTCATGATCGACGGAAACGGAAACGTCTTTTCCCTGAAGGCACATCGTCGGAAGGCCTACAATAAATTCAGAAAAATATAAACATCAATGTAAATGTTGGACTTGAACTCTGGTGGGCAAGAAATATTAATCTTTTTAACCACCCAATCACATGTTAATTTTTTAATTTGTTGATAAAGAGTTTAAGATAACATCATAGTACATGTGTAAAAATTGATGTCATATAAGTTCTGAGTTTTACGCCTACTATTTTATGATATCAACATATGATACAATGTATCGTAGTTTCATTCATACATACACACACATATATAGGACGACCATTTGGGGCACCTAGGTGCCCGGGCTCCTTGCCTTTCAACCATTAGATTGCATCTAGATGTGCGCTGTCGTAACGGATATGTTTGTTAACGGGTTATTCCATTAAAAATTGTTAACCAAAATAATTGTAACATAATTACTCATTGAATGCCATAAATATGGCCTCACATGCAACATTCCTTGTTAAGAGACGTAATAGGAGAGAGAAAACAATAATTAATGTATCTTAATTAATTATCTTTTATTTCCTGTCATGTTTCATAGATGGACGTAAATGGTAGGTACGTGATAGTCATTAGGAATAGAAAAAAAACTATTTGTTAATAGAAGGGTATGCACATGAATATTGATTGAATTACCAGCACGTACACATGGGTATGTTGAGTTTATGTATAATTTCATTAGGTACAATACCAACACATAAATATTTCCGTTGGGTATAATACCCAATACCTACATACATGAAAATATTTATGGATATGTGAGATGTAAAGTACTCAATATATTTTTAGGCATGTGCATGTTCATGGTATTTCTCTACAACTACATACCCTCGCATGAAATGTATAAGCACATACCTTGAAAATATGTAGATATGCGATATTTATGAGTATGTACAAATAAATTTAACATATAGGTATGCACGTACATAGAAATATCGTGCTTATGAACTTATATATTTAATACTCTTAAGTTTCAATTATATATAATATCCAATTATATGCATATTTTCAATATCTATAATTTACATGGTACGTGTATATTTTCCTTAGGTATAATACCTCGGGTTTGCGTATATTTTCATCGTATATCATTAACACGTACATATTTTTAGTAGGTATAATACCTACCAATATGTACATGTGCATGACACATATTTCAGCTTTGCATGCGTGGGAAGTGCCTTTAAATGGCGCAGGTTTGATGTTATCTTTCATACAATTACAAATACTTAACATTATATAAGGACAGTCTTGCATGCAAATTTATAAGAAAACAAATCAACAATTATGGAAGCTGCCTGCAACCAAATGCATTAGCGGGTTACACCCGAACAAGGTGCCCAGGCACCTAGGTGCCTCAAACAATATATATATATATATATATATATATATATATATATATATATATATATAGTTTCTATGGGTCGCGTTATTCGTCATCCTGGGTGAGGAATAGTTATTCTTCACCCCTTCATTTTAACATCAATGCATCGTTATTTTACGTTCCGTAATTTTTTTTATTTCATACGTAAAAAGAGACAGTAAGAAAATATATAATCATCGTAAAAAATATTTTTGTTACGTAAAATTACAAACGTAAAAGCATAGTGTAAAAGATACATAAAATGCATATTTTCTTGTCTTACAGCCTATACTTTTAAAATTTTATGTCAAATTTTACAGTGGGTCAATATGAATGTAACTATTTGTATTTTAAATGTAATTTATTTATGAAAAGCTCGTAAGATTACCTCGGGTGAAGAATAACCTATTCTGCACCCTGGGTGATGAATAGAGTTTCTATATATATACCAGAACCACGGTACGAGTAGCGACGATACAGAATCTAAAATATATATATACTTACTTTCTACTACGACCAGCCTAATTACACAACTATACTTGGCTAAAACTCGGGCTAGGCCTCGGGCCGGACCTAAAAAAGCCCACGAAACAAAACTCAGACCCAGGCCCGGCCTGACATAGACGTAAAAACTGGTTTCCGCTTGCTTGAGCCTACCGATGGCACCCGCACCCATTGGGTGCGGGTAGAGCTCAACCAAACCCGCAACCATGTCCTCAAAATTTTAACCACACCCGCACCCGCGTCTGGGTATAAATTTTAAATTGCGGAACATAAGAACATGACATCAGTTCGAATATTTAAATTACACAAAGATATGTTGGTAAACCGTAAGTACAAACCTCCCTCCCCTCTTGGATGTCTTGAAGACATGTCCAGAAGCTAGCTTCTCTGTTATGAGCATCTATAAATAAAGTGAAGGAGTATGAATATATGAGCAGTGGGAAAAAGGAGGGGTTGTAAATAAAATGCACTATTTGATTACCTTTGAACTTGTTTCTAAGCCAATCCCGTGAGCACATTAAGACCTCCAACATTAGAACTGGTTTGGGCTACCTTGCGACCACGACCGCGTCCTCCACTCGGTGTCGAAGATTGTCGCCCGGGAACTTGCCCGCTTGCTGGATGTCGCAGTCGTGCAGCGAGAGATGATGCCGCCTGAGAACCACTCTCATCCTACTCGTCGGCGTTCTCCTTCTCCTGCTCGCGTTCGGACCTCAGCTCCGGTGCAGCGAGATCGTCGTGTTCCATCTCCTCCTGCTCCAGCAGGGCGTCACCCACGCGGAGCTCGCCTCCGCTAAACTCCATGGCGACCAGAGCCGCTGGTCGGAATTGGCAGGGCGGTGAGGTGAGGTCGTGACTCGCGAGGAGGAGATTGAGGAGACGGTGAGGTGAGGAGAAGATGAGATGGGAGGTAGAAAAGGCAGGGCGCGGCAGCGTAAATTACGACGATGATTGAGGAGATTGGGAGACGGGAGAGGAAACGAGGAGTCCAGCCTCCAGCGTAAATTACGACTACTTACCAGCAATACGAGGAGGCTGGAGGAGGCCGTGACTGCGTCTGCGTGGACTTTTGTTTTCAGATTTATTTGGGTTTTTTTTTTCTTCAGAATTACCTTGGTTTACAGACACACATATCATATATACTGGGTATGTGGGTACACGGACATGGGTTTTGATGTACCATGCCCGCACCCGCAATACCCAACAGATGCATACTTTTTATCATTTATTTACCATGTATGAAGATTTTTTTTTTCCACACCCTCATCCTAATAGGTAAATACCCGCTGGGTATGCGGATAATGGGTTCTTATTGCTATCGGGACTTGAGCCCGGCCCGGCCTTGGGGCTTGATTCCCTGGCCCGGCCTGGAAATTTCGTGAGCTAATGTAGAGGCCGAGTGTTATCCCTTTTCTCAAAAAATAAACAAATTCAGTGAGCTGTTGAAGAACCAGAACCACGGTACGAGTAGCGACGATGCAGAATCTAAAATTATGGACGACACACGAAATCAGGACGAGTCATCGTGCATTGTACTCTCTTGCACTCACCGCACGCACATTCTGCATCGCTTAGGAATGCCATATAATGAGTTATATATATATACAACATTTAAAATAAATAAAACTATCTAATCAACCATGCTATAACCCACTTTCCTCTACCACCGGCACCGGTCGGCCCGTCCGTCAGATCTCGCCTCGGACCAAACCCTAGCCACTCTCCCCCTTGCTTGCTTGCACTCGCTTCACTCTCCCAAATCCACCTCCTCTCCCCCACCGCTGGCCAATGGCCCCCTCCCCCACGCCGCCGGCAGCCGCCACCCCCCAGGACGCCGAGCCCCCGGAAGTCCAATCCCCGGACGCCGACACCCCACCGCCTGCCCCGCACACCGACGCCGACGCCGACGCCGCACCGCTGCCGGACGCCGAGGCCCCGAAACCCGACTCCCCTGCCGCGCCCCAGCCGCACCTCCCGGAGGGCATCCTGGAGGACATATTCCTGCGCCTGCCGACGGCGGGGGACGTGGCGCGGGCCTCGGCCGCCTGCTCCGCCTTCCGGGCCATCACGTCGGGGCAGCCCTTCCGGCGCCGCTTCCGCGCGCTCCACAGGGCCCCGCTCCTCGGCTTCCTCCGGGAGGACTTCTACCCGGCGCGGGCCCCGCACCCGTCCGCCCCGGCGGCCCGCGCCCTCGCGGGCGCCGCCGACTTCGCCTTCTCCTTCCTCCCCGGCGACGCCGACTGCTGGAGCCCCCGCGACGCGCGCGACGGCCGCGTGCTCTTCTCCGCCGTCCCCGCCTCCCACGGCCGCGGCAGCTTCGCCGACGCCACGTCCACCACCTTCGTCGACCTCGTCGTCGCCGACCCGCTCTCCCGCCGCTGCGCCCGCGTCCCGCCCGTCCCCGACGGCCTCGCGTCCCCCGTCCTCCGCTGCGGCATGCTCGACTTCGAGCCCTTCCTCGCGCCCGCCACCGCCGAGGACCTGCGGGACGAGGACGCCCCCTTCAGGGTCATCGGCAAGGTGCTGTGCGAGGACAGGGTCGCCGTCTTCGCCTTCTCCTCCCGCACCGGCGAGTGGCGCAGCCACGGCTCCAGCGACCTGTCCAACGACTTTGCGCTGGACGCGCTCTACGAGCGGCGACACTACGTGCAGGGCTGCTTCTGCTGGCTGCTCGAGTGGATGGAGAAGCTGCTCATGCTCGACGCCGGCACCATGGAGTTCTCCATCCTCGACCTCCCGCCCGGCAACGACGAGAGGCGGTTCGCCATTCTGGAGGCGGGGCAGGGCAGGATTGGGCTGCTCAATATTGGGCGCAACACCTTGGACCTCTACTATAAGGCTTGGCCAAGCAAACGCGGTGGCGCCCAAGCGTGGCAACACGAGACAAAAGACCACCCTCTGCCTGACTATCACTGGCGCATCATAGGTTCTGATGAGGAGTACTTGCTCCTAAGAGGGATCTCGCTTGATTGGCCCTGGTTTGGGAGCGCTTCATCGGAGAGTCCGGATATAGAGTATTTTGCACTGGAGCTCAAGGCGTTGCGGCTCGAGAGGATGTATGTGTCCAAGCACAAAATGCTGCATGCTCACCTGTATAGGGGCTACCCGCCGCAGATCTCGGCACCAACTCTATGAACTGGTAAACTTGCTACCGTATCATCTTCTTGTTTTCAGCAGTTGGGGGGAGAGGAGTTCTGATTGCTTTGAAAGCCATATTTGTTATTGCCTCTGCCCACAAAATTACATTGTATTAGACCATTAGCCATGGGCACAGACCACTCAATAACTATTGGATTGGCTAAATTTATCATCATTCATTTCTCTTGCTCCAAAGTTCCCCCGCATGTTGTTCATGGGAGTAATAGTTTTGGGCATAATAGGAAATGTGGAGAGAAGTGCCCTACAAAATTGAAAATTGTCCACTTAGCACATTGAAGGACAGAAAATTGCTAAGTGACCTACATTTGTTTCCAAGGGAGTAATTGACTAGCTGTTTGCACTTTTTTTTTCTTCTCTTTGGTTCCTACATGAGCATTTTAGTGGCTGCAACACTTGTAACACACAAATCCATGACGGAGATATATCAGGAAAAATGGCCCTGGTGCCATGTACATACTCTGTTTTTTAATAGAGCAGTAGGAGCCTCTCCCACTGTAACCTATCAAAAAAGAAGGTTAATATTGTTTTTGCAAAGATACGACTGCCACCATTGTCATGCTGTAATTCGACTGTCGTTAATGATTCAGTACTGTATGCCATCCATGGTTGAGAACCGCTAATTTGTACTAGTGGTTTCAGGTTTACAACATTGCTATCACTTTTACATCGCTGCCATACAGCCTATTTTAACTATTATCTCATTAACTCTTTTAGTAAATTTGATATCGTAGATGAAAACAACTTGGTATTATTGCTTCACTTATCCGGTAGTGAGCAAACGGAGTGAGTTTTAATTGATTTTAAAGCAATGTTCAGCAAATAGGGCAGCCCAGTTAATTGTTGCTCACCCAAAAATTCAGTCTGCCAACCGATTTTTCAGCCTGTCAGACTGCTTACCTGCCTGGGCGATTTTCTCAGCTGAATAGGTTTTTTTTTGCATCGGCCACCCTCCGAGACACGATAGTCAGTTAACTGTTATCTTGGTCGATATTTGGAATACATTTTTAAAGCCATATTTGCTATTCCCTCCGTACACAAAAGTACATTGTATTTGACTATTAGCAATGGGCCCAGTAAAATGAATAGGTTAAAATTATCATCATTCCTTTCTCTTGCTCCTAAGTGCCCTTGCATGCTTCGCTTCCAAAGAGGCAACTCTGCTGATGGGAGTAATAGTTTGGGGGCATAATAGGAAATGTGGATTGAAATGTCTACAGAATTGTGAATAGAGCACATTGAATGACAAAAAATGGCCAGGTGACCTACATTTGTTTGGAAGGGAGTAATTGACTAGCTGTACACACTTTTCTTTAGTTCCTAGTTCCTACACATGAGCATTTTCGTGGCTGTGACACTTCTTGCAACACAACTCCATGACAAAGATGTAGCTACTGTGAAGCATAGATTGCTGTCAACAAAGTTTTTTATTACTAGTATTTAGTTAGGTATTTGCATTCAAAATAAGAAAAGAGACCTATTAAGAACTTGTAATATAAGGATTAGGGATTACTTTGGGTTGCGCTATATCTGTCAAAGAGTATACAATAATGATGAAGCAGGAAAGATGGTCCTGGTGCCATGTACATGCCTTGTTTTTTAAATATAGAGCAGCAGAAGCCTCTCCTGCTGCAAGTTCTGAAAAAGGAAGGTTGATATTTTTTTTTTGCAAAGATACATACATGTGGCGATTTGATAACCTACGCTAAAATCCGAGATTATGTCCCTATTATGCTTTTGATGAACATGTTTGCCATTTCCTGTTGTGATTTTCTGTTCTTTTGCCAAAAAATAGGGCACAGTGGTCTCAGGTTTGGAATTGAGTGGTGGCGTGATGTGTATATTGCAGCTGGAGATGGCGAACGAGTTGGTATGGTTCTCTGACGGCAAGAAGCATGTCAGTGGAGGGCGGAAGTTTGCCGGTAGTGGCTGATGGTGGAAGGCAGGATGGCCGTGGCGAAGGGATGCCCAACCTTATGTGCCAGTTAATTCTTGAGCTGCGTCTTGGCCCACAGTTTGTCTACGTCGACTTACCTTGGCTGTGTTTGCTGGCTTAGGTCATTCTGAATTCTTGCCATCCCAAAGCATGTTTTGGAGAGTACGCTTTGGCGCCGAAGTTTGTAGTAATTTTCAGGATACTTTAGTACTCCTTGTGTATCATAATACCTGTAGTTGGGGATACTTGTATTAGTGTTTCCCAACAACAAGTATTTAGTAGGTACAAAGGGAGTACATTGCAAGGCTTTTTCTGCATGATAGATCCAACTGATAAATGTGGCAACCCAGGTTTTTTCATCACTGCTGCTAGCATTTGAGATCAGCGCAGCTGATGGGCTAGCATTGAGAGTGTTTATGTCTGGCGGCTCTGGTTTCTTTCTGACCTGATGCAGTGGAGGCCATTTGATTTATGTATGCATGTACGTACTATGTGGCCTGAATGGCCTTGTTGTATCTTGGTGTGTTATTGGATTTGGTTGCCCCATGTGAATATTATACGTACAGGAGGACCATTTGATTCAACATCCTAGAAAACAATTTTGTTGGGAGAAAGATGTCGCTCAAATCATGGCCGAAGTATCACCATGTAAACCACAAATTTTCAAACAAATCTCTCTAACGCTAAGAGCAACTCTAGCTGACCATGAAATTATAAAATAACCAATAACCGTAGGTTTACAGCTTTAGACGGCAAAAGCGACCCGAATAGAACCCAACTGCTCGCTTTTAGCCTCAATGCGGTTAACTGCACACCAATATGGAAAGGTCAGTAAACATCCGCAGCGTAGCTATGAAGTTAGCAGTCCAGGATCTAAAACTGTTGATGCGTAGGCAAGAATTTTGTTACTAATGCATTGATTGCTAGCAGCAGCTCCAAGAGACTGACATGCATACAGGAGCAGCATGGTTAGGCAGAGCAAAGCGCTGCTTAATTAATACTTCCTCCGTCCTAAAATAAGTGACTCAATTTTGTACTATCGAGTCATTTTTTAGTCACTTATTTTGAGAAGAAGGAAGTACAACTTAAAATTCACCATGTAAAACAGCCAGAGCGAATTACCTCTGTCGAACTTCTTCCCATCAGGATCGATCCTGGTCACGTTGAAAGATGTCTGCTCGGCCATTTTTCCTGCACAAGAGGGAGAACGCGAGCTTCAAATCCTACAGTGGTAAAGCAACAAACTTGCTAAGGGCACCCTGCAACCCTAGTACCCTACCGATTGTGGTTCTCAAATAATCCAAACAGGTTCCTACTAATTCGCGTTCACCAAACCCCCCCAAACAAAAAACCCAGTCCTGTCTTTACTGATGGATTCTCAAAAACAGATTACTAATGGCCCATGTACGTTGTCACCAATGTCGATTTTACCAGGAAGATGTTAACAACATAACAATAGCAGGAAGAAATAGGTAGATCATCTTACAAGCCTCCTAAGCTGTACGCTTGCACATTTCTAATGCCCATGTGAGAAAAAAAAAACATGCACGCATCTCCACAAACACCTACCAAGCAAACTCCATTGCACAATATAATCTCACAATATGCAGTACGTAGGAAGTAATCACCATGTTTTCCATACACAACATGCCTGCAGTTTTTTTAGAGGGCATACACAGACACTGCAACACTGCAACATTTTTTAGAGGGCGTGCACTGCAATTAGAACAGCATAGAGGCCAGTGCCTGCAGTTTTTTGAGATGCCATGCATACAAGCAAATTTATCCTAGATCATATTGCACTTCATACAAGCATTTACATAGCAACAGACCAAACAACAGTGCTTACACAAAATCAGGCAAAAAAAAAACATAGAACAGGGGAGGGGATGAGGGAGGGAGGATGGAGGAGAGGGTCGACCCAGATCTGGCCGGCGGCGCCGGAGGAACGGGCTGCAGCGAGCGAGCACATCCTGGACCGATGCAGGAAGAGGGGAGAGAAAGGAGGCAGGAGGGAGTAGGGTGGAGGAGGAGGAAGGAGGGCAGGTGCATAGCAAGCCGGCCACCGAACGGCTTGCTGAACTAAAAAGAACCATAAAAACCGTACTCCAACTTAAGGCCTTTTTTTTACCGTCTTCTAAAATAAGCTGAAATAGCCCAAAAAAGGCGACAAAAAAACCCCGACCCTTAGGGTGTGTTCTACGGGGTTGCATGTTTATATAGGATCAGAATTCGGTTTAGTCTTATCTCTGACTTCAATCAAACTCATACAAAGGTATCTAGATGATCCTAGACTATTCTTAACACTTAAACTTAACAAGTTCAACACGATCAACTCCTAAGCTCGTTAGTACGTACTCCTCCTATTCAATCTAATCTTACATGGCACCTCAATCCATCTATCCAATCTAGTCGACTCAACTTAGATCATTGGAGGCAACAAAGTAGTGTTCCTCCTCCTGTAGTCACCATACTCCGTTGTAGAAGTCACATCTATGCTCTTATCATAATATGTTAACTAGCACTGCGAGCTTAACGAGCTTCAAGCAAACAAAACCGATCAAGTTTTTTTTCCTCATTAATTCACCATGATGATCACAATTCGATGACCGCCCCACCACCGCCAAGTCTTGTCCACCATACAAGAGTTCCATCAGCATTCGCCTTTGTCCATCCCTCGTCACTTCGTTAGGAGGTTTCCATTGCTTGGCTGACACCGATGACTCATGTAATCCCTGACACTCTCCATCACATGTTGTATGCGGGTTGACTGCAATGACACGAGGATCGCCCTTGTTGTTTCAGTAGTAGAGCCCACCCGTTCTAAGAACCAATTTGGAAGATCGTGTTGAGAGGAGACAAATTACTACAGGTAGGAGATGCGAGAGACATCTTCAAAGCATGAGCTTCCAGAAAAGCTGGGAGTCAGGGCATGTCAAACGACGATGAATGGTTATTTCATCCCCTTCGTAGGCAGCACAAAACACTCTAGCTTTAACTCGTCGCTTGGGTATCTCCCCCTCCCCACAACCACCACAAGGCCATTCTTTAACATGAGCCATACACACACATTGACCCTTATTTAGGATGTCCATGCCACCAAAGAGTTACGTAGCCCTTGTGTGCGGAAATAGACGGCGATCATTCAGCCAAGTCCCACGATCTCTTCCTCAAAGCTATCGCCAACTGATAGGCCAAGTGGACTGTGAAAATACCATTTTGAGTAAAGTTTCGAGTGTAATAGTCAAATCGTTCACCCTCACTCACACATGCTTGATAGCACTTGCATCCCCTAATAAAAATATTGATCAGTCTTCACCTCATTCGTGCTCGTACTGCGATCATTAATAGTTCACTATCTCGATGTCCTTCGATGTCCACATTGGTATGACTGAAAAGTGTAGTGCCTTCATCGACCCTTCCCTTGGGATCTAGTTTTCCATACAAACATGCACCTTGATATATCACCTATCCTCCACACCAGACCTCCTCTCAACAAATCTCTAATAATACTCATCGGATAGAGGAGTCTCATCTTAGACACGTGGCATGCATCAAATATGTGTCATGGAGGTACAAGCTTTGAGCACACCAGAGAAAAGGACGAGACAGTGGTGATAATGCATCATGCTTGCTTGACTATGAGGGGGCCCTTAAAATCATCGAAACCCATGCATCCTTCTATTTTACAGGCACACATCTTATAGGAAGCAATCGAACGGATCTTTCATTCACCATTCGATGCCTCCACGAGAATTTTGATGTGATTTAGGTCAGTCGGATCTTGGGGAAACATAACCAACTCATAATGTACATAGGGGTAACTTGTAGGAGATACTTAATCATCACTGCCCAAAAGCGTGAAAGGGTAGCGGTTTTGGGAACCTTCTCGAAGATTTCGGCTGTTTTTTTACTTTGTTTTTCCATGATTCTCTTTTGTTGCTTTCTGCGTTTTTTGTACGGTTTCCATTGGTTTTCCAGTTTCTTTTTTCTTGTTTATTATTTTAGTTATTTCTTTTCCATTTTCCTTCCTTTTCCCCAAATAGTGCATGTGTACTTTTTTCAATACACATGGTACTTTTTTTACATAGGTTAACCAATTTTCAAATACATGCTAAACATTTTCCAAATAAATGTGAAATTTTATTAAAAATAAATAAATATCATGAATGTGTTTTTGAAATATGTGGCATGTTTTTGATATGTCATGGGTATTTTTTGAATGTAACGAAATATTTTTTGGAGCTACACAAACATTTGTTTCTTTGTATAAGAATTGATCTAAAAATGTCACAAACATATTTTTGAATGGCACAAACATTTTCCTGGATGGGTTGAAATATTTTTTTAGAATAACATGAATGTATGTTTCGCCATATAATTTTGTTTTTATAATGTCACGAACATTTTTTAACACGTGAACTTTTGTTAAATGTCATGAATATTTTTTGAATAGTACAAAAAACTTATGAAGTGCACGAACAAAAGCTTTAAATCGTGTTAACATTATAAATGCACGATGAATGCTTTCAAATTTTGAAGTAACATATAATGGTAGAAATATATATAAACTTTTTAAATAGGGATTGACTATTCGTCACCATGGGTGAAGAATAGTTACTATTCTTCACCCCCTCTATTTTCCAACAATGCACCATAATATTATGTTTCATAATTTTTTTATTTCATATGTAAAAATAGACCATAAGAAAATATATAGTCATCATAAAAAATATTTTATATCACGTAAAATTACAAGCAGAAAAACATAGTGTATAATATACATGAAGTACGTTTTTTCTGGCCTTATGACCTATATTTGTAACCTTTTACATCAAATTTTAAATAAGAATCAATTTTAATCTTACTATTGGTATTCCAAATATAATTTATTTATGAAACAATCGTCAGATTACATGGGTGAAGAATAACTTATTCTGCACCGTAGGTGATGAATAGACCACAAACAAAAGCTTTACATTGTGTTAACATTATAAATCCACGATGAATGCTTTCAAATTTTGAAGTAACATATAATGGTAGAAATATATATATTTTTTAAATAGGGATTGACACTTTATTCTTCAACAGTGCATCATAGTTTTATGTTTCATATTTTTTTCTTATTTTATATGTCAAAAGAGACCGTAAGAAATATATAGTCACCATAAAAAGTATTTTATGTCACGTAATATTACAAACAAAAAAACGTAGTGTAAAATATACATGAAATACAATTTTTCTTGCCTTGTGACCTATATTTTTAATTTTTTTAATCAAATTTTACGTATTGAATCAATATAAATCTAACTATTCATATTCCAAATGTAATTTGTTTATGAAACTATCGTAAGATTACCTCGAGTAAAAAATAACTTATTCAGTTGTAAGATTACTTGGATGAAAAATAACTTATTCTGCACCCTAGGATGCATAATAAGTTATTTTTCACTAGAGGTAATCTTACGATAGTTTCATAAATAAAGTTCATTTAAAATGCAAATAGTTACATTTATATTGATTCACTACGTAAATTTTGACGTAAGAAAACAAACATATAGGTTATAAGATTAGAAAAAACGCATTATATATATTTTTTACTCTATGTTTTTGTGTTTGTAATTTTATATGACATAAAATATGTTGTACAGTGACTATATATTTTATTACGGTCTCTTTTTACGTATGAAATAAGATAAAATTTACGAAACATAAAATTACGGTGCATTCATTTGAAAATGGGGGGGTTTGAATAAATAACTATTCATCACCCAGGGTGACGGATAGTCAATCCCTAGGTCGCGATATTCGTCACCCTCGGTGAGGAATAGTTATTATTCATCTCCTCCTATTTTAATATAAATGCATCGTATTTATACATCCCGTAAATTTTATCATACTTCACACATAAAAATAAAAATGTAAGAAAAATACATAATCACCATAAAATTATTTTATGTTACGTATATTTATGAACGTAAAATGATAGTGTAAAATGTACCTAAAAAACAAATTTTCAGGTCGTATGACCCATACATTTTTTTATGTCAAAATTTACGATGTGAATCAATATGAATGTAACTATTTATATATAATATGTAATTTATGTAAGGAACAATCGTAAAATTACCTCGGGTGAAGAAAAAGTTATTCTACACCCTGGATGATGAATAGATTGACTATTCGTCACCCCGGGTGAGGAATAGTTATTCTTCACCCCCTTTATTTATATATTAATTAACCATAATTTTACATTACATAATTTATTATTATTTAATACATAAAAGGAGTCCGTAACAAAATATATAGTCACCATAAAAACTATTTTATATCTTGTAAAATAAAAACACAAAAACATAGTGTCAAATATACATAAAATACGGTTTTCTAGTTGTATGACTTATATTTTTGTTTTTCTTATGCCGAACTTTACGTAATCAATCAATATAAATGTAACTATTTGCTTTCAAATTTAATTAATTTATTAAACAATTGAAAGATTACCTCGGGTGAAGAATAACTTATTCTGCACCCTGTGGGATGAATAGACTTTCTATAGGTAGTGACTATTCATCACCCTGGATGAGGAATAGTTATTCTTCACCCCCTCTATTTTTATATCAATGCACCGTAACTTTATGTTTCATATTGTTTTCTTATTTTATATGTAAAAAGAGACCTTAAGAAAATATATAGACACCGTAAAAATATTTATGTCATTTAAAATTATAAACACAAAAATATACTGTAAAATGTAATTTAATTATGAAACGGTAGTGAGATTATCTTGGATGAACAATAACGTATCCTGCATCATGGGTGATGAATAAAGTTTCTATATATATATATATATATATATATCGTCACCTTGGATGCAAAATAATTTATTTTTCATCCAGGTAATTTTATGATCGTTCCATAAATAAATTAAATTTGAAATACCAATAGTTAAATTTACATTGATTTTTTACGTAAAATTTGATGTAAATAATTAAAAATGTAAGTCATAAGATCAGAAAAATTGAATTTCATGTATATTTTACACTATGTTTTTTTGTTTGTAATTTTATATGAAATAAAATATTTTTTATGGTGACTATATTTTTTTACAATCTCATTTTACGTATGAAATAAGAAAGCAATTATGCGAAAATAAGGGGGGTGAAGAATAACTATTTTCTTCATCTAGGGTGACAAATAGTCAATCTCTCTATATAGATACATATATACATAGGGTCGTGTTATTCATCACCCTAGGTGAGGAATATATATTTTTTGACCACCTCTATTTTAACATCAATATATCGTAATTTTAAGTTCTGTAAATTTTACCTTATTTTATACGTACAAAAAATCATAAAAAAATATAGCAACGTAAAAATATTTTATTTCATGTAAAATTACGAAAATAAAAAAATAGTGCAAAAAATATAATAAATTGAATTTTCCTGATCTTGTGACCTATATTTTTGTTTTTTTGTCAAATTTTACGTAGTGATTCAGTATAAATGTAACTATTTGTATTTTAAATGTAATTTATTTGTAAATTAATCGTAAGATTATCTCGGATGAAGAATAAACTATTCTGCATCCTGAATGATGAATAGAGTGGTCGCGCTATTCGTCATCCTGGATGAGGAATAGTTATTCTTCACCCCCTTCTATTTTAATATCAATGCACCGTATTTTTACGTCCCGTAAATTTTATCTTACTTCACACACAAAAAGGAAAGTAAGAAAATACGTAATCACCGTAAAATTATTTTATGTTATGTATATTTATGAACGTAAAATTATAGTGTAAAATGTACATAAAAACAATTTTTCAGGTCTTGTGACCCATAATTTTGTTTTTTATGTCAAATTTTACGTTGTGAATCAATATGAATGTAACTATTTGTATATCATATGTAATTTATGTATGAAACAATCGTAAAATTGCCTCGGGTGAATAATAACTTATTCTGCACCCTGGATGATGAATAGTGTTATTATATATATACATATATATATAAGTCTTTACTGAACCTCCTATAGAAACCAGCATGACCAAGGAAACTTCTTATACCTTTGATATCTGTGGGGTATGGCATTTTCTCGATTGCATCAACCTTAGCCTTATCGACTTCAATACCTCTTTCAAAAAATTTATGTCCTAAGACGATGCCTTCATTAACCATAAAGTAGGACTTCTCCCAATTCAAGACAAGGTTGGTGTCTTTACATCTCTACAAGACTCGATCAAGGTTGCTGAGGCAATCATCAAAAGAAGACCCGTAAACGGAGAAGTCATCCATGAAAACCTCGACAATCTTTTTACAAAAGTCAGAGAATAGAGCCATCATACATATTTGAAAGGTGGCAGGTGCATTACATAAGCCAAAAGGCACACGTCTATAAGCAAAGGTACTGAAAGGGCAGGTGAAAGTGGTTTTCTCCTGACCAGATTGTGCAATAGGTATTTAAGAGAAACCAGAATAACCGTCTAGAAAGCAGAAGTGTGTGTGTTTAGACAGTCTTTCTAGAATTTGGTCGATAAAAGGCAAAGGGTAATGATCTTTCCTATTGGCTTTATTCAATTTCCTAAAGTCGATCATCATCCTATAGCCAGTAATAATCCTCTGTGAGATCAGTTCATCCTTATCATTAGGGACAACGGTACTACCTCCCTTCTTAGGGACGCAATGCACCGGACTTACCCAATCACTATGAGCGACATGATAGATAATACCTGCTTCCAGGAGCTTTAGTATTTCTTTTCTTACTACCTCTTTCATCTTAGGATTTAATCTCCGTTGATGATCAGCAACTGGCTTGGAATTAGGATCAGTTTTAATCTTGTGTTGGCATAGAGTGGGACTAATGCCCTTAAGATCATCAAGAGTATATCCAATAGCAGCACGGTGCTTTCTCACAGTTTTTAGTAGCTTCTTTTCTTCATGCTCTGAGAGGCTAGCACTAATAATAACAGTATATATCTCTTTTTCATCAAGATAAGCATACTTAAGAGTATCTGGCAACCGTTTAAGCTCGAACACATGATCACCCTTTGGTTGGGGTGGATCCCCAAGCAGTTCAACAGGAAAATTATTCTTAAGGATAGGATATTGTTCAAAGACAACTCTATCTATCTCATCCCTTTCAACCATATGCATATCATTTTCATGCTCCAGCAAGTATTGCTCTAAGGGATCAGTAAGAGGCCCGACAATAGAAGTTAAGGCAATAGTTTCATCCTTACTATGCAACTCTTTTTTATGAGGTTGTCTACCAAACTTGGAGAAATTGAACTCGTGTGATACACCTTCAAAGCCAACAGTGATAGTTTGCTTCTCACAGTCAATATGAGCATTGACAGTATTGAGAAAAGGTCTACCAAATATGATGGGACAAAAGCTATCTTGTGTGTTAGCAAGAACGAGGAAATCAACAGGATACTTCGTTTTACCACACAAGACTTCAACATCCCTAACAATTCCCACAGGGCAGATAGTATCTCTATTGGCAAGATGAATAGTGGCATCAATAGGTTCTATCTCAACAGGTGCAATCTCGTCTTTAATTTCATCATATAAGGATTGAGGTATTGCACTAACACTAGCACCCACATCACATAAACCATGATAACAATGATCTCCTATCTTAACAGAAACAACAGGCGTGCCAACAACATGCCTATGTTTGTCTATAGCGTGTGGTTTGGCAATTCTAGCAACATCTTCACATAAGTGAATATCATGTCCCTCAACATTGTCGGACAGGAGATCTTTGATAATACAAATGCTTGGTTCAACTCTAATTTGCTCAGGGGGTGTAGGTGTTTTAATATAGCCCCTACGTATCACAGTTCAAACTTTAGAATGATCCTTTATCCTAACACGGAAAGGTGGTTTCTCAATGTAAGCACTCGGAACAATAGGATCATTATAAGCGATGACTTTCTCTTCAACTGGATTGGGTTTAAGTACATTGACTTCTAAGGGAGGATAATATTTAAACCACTTCTCTTTGGGGAGATCAATATGAGCAGCAAATGATTCACACAATGAAGCTACTATCTCAGAGTCAAGTCCATCTTAGCGCTAAAATCACAAAAAGTATTTGTTTCAACAAAGGATTTAACGCAATCAAACTTGAAATTCATACCCGACTCCTTACCTTCATCAAGCTCCCAATCTTCAGAGTTGCGTTTAATTCTTTCCAATAAATTACATCTGAAGTCAATATCTCTCTTCATAAAAGAACCGGTACAAGAAGTGTCAAGCATGGTGCGATCGTCATGAGAAAGCCGAGCATAGAAGTTCTGAATGATAACTTCTTTCGAGAGCTCATGGTTGGGGCATGAATATAACATTGATTTAAGCCTCCCCCAAGCTTGAGCGATGCTTTCTCTGTCACGAGGCCAAAAATTATAAATATAATTCCGATCACGATGTACTAGATGCATAGGATAAAACTTTTGATGAAATTCCAATTTCAACCGATTGTAGTTCCATGATCGAGTATCATCACATAGCCTATACCATGTCAACGCCTTGTCCCTCAAAGATAAGGGAAAGACCTTCTTCTTGACCTCATCCTCGGGCAAACCTGCAAGCTTGAATAAACCACAAACTTCATCTACATAGATTAGATGCAAGTCTGGATGTGATGTTCCATCTCTTGTAAAAGGATTAGCCAGCAGTTTCTCAAGCATACCCGAAGGAAATTCATAGCAAATATTTTCAGTAGGTGCAGCAGGTTGAGGAGCAACTCTTTGTGCTTCCGTTCGAGGTGAAGATACCCCGAACAAGCCCCTCAAAGGATTAGTTTCCATAGTGACTGCTACTTCTCAAGCAACAGCGCCAGAAATTGACACGTTGACGGAGACTGGGCTTGCATTGGGTTTTCCCTTGAAGAGGAAAGGGTGATGCAGCACAGGAGCAGTAAGTATTTCCCTCAGTTTGAGAACCAAGGTATCAATCCAGAAGGAGGGTCTCGTCAAGTCCAGAGTACCTGCGCAAACACAAACTAGCTTGCACCCAACGCTTCGAAGGGGTTGTCAATCCGTTCAAGATTGTTTGCAAAGTGAGATCTGAAGGCGGAAAGTGCAACGAAGTCAAAAGTGTAAGGATGAAAATATGGTGTGGAGTAGACCCTGGGGGCCATAGTGTTCACTAGAGGCTTCTCTCAAAATAGCAAATATCACGGTGGGTGAACAAATTATCGTCGAGCAACTTATAGAACCGCACAAAGTCATGACGATATCTTAGGCAATGATATTACATATAGGCATCACGTCCGAGACAAGTAGACCGATACTTTCTGCATCTACTACTATTACTCCACACATCGACCGCTATCCAGCATGCATCTAGTGTATTGAGTTCATGACGAACAAAGTAACGCCTTAAGCAAGATGACATGATGTAGAGGGATAATCTCAAACCAATGATGAAAACCCCATCTTTTTACCCTTGATGGCAACAACATGATGCGTTCCTCGCTACCCCTTTTGTCACTGGGTGAGGTCACCGCACGGTATGAACCCAAAACGAAGCACTTCTCCCATTGCAAGAATCATAGATCTAGTTGGCTAGACAAAACCCACAACTCGAAAAGAATTACAAGGATATGAAATCATGCATAAGAGAGATCAGAAGAAACTCAAATAAGATTCATAGATAATCTGATCATAAATCCACAATTCATGGGATCTCGACAAACACACCGCAAAAGAAGATTACATCGGATAGATCTCCATGAAGATCATGGAGAACTTTGTATTGAAGATCCAAGAGAGAGAAGAAGCCATCTAGTTACTAGCTATGGACCCGTAGGTCTATGGTGAATTACTCACGCATCATCGGAGAGGTCATGGTGTTGATGAAGAAGCCCTTCGTATCCGAATCTCCCCTCCGACAGGGCACCAGAACGTACCCCAGATGGGATCTTGCGGAAACAGAAGCTTGCGGCGACGGAAAAGTACTTTCGATGATCTCCTGATTTTTTTGGGATTTTTAGGGAATTTATAGGCGCAACCCCTAGGGCAGAGGGCGCCTAGGGGGGACACAAGCCTGTGGGTCGCGGCCTCCCCCTGGCCGCGGGGTGGGGGCTTGCGGGGCCCCCGAGTCTCCCCTGCCTTGGCTCTCAAGCTTCCCGATCTTCTTCCGTTCCGAAAAAATCTTTTCGGGGATTTTCTTCCGTTTGGACTCCGTTTCAAAATATCCTCTGAAAGGGGTCAAAAACATGGAAAAAACAGGAACTCGCACTTGGCACTGAGTTAATAAGTTAGTCCCAAAAAATATATAAAAGGCATGCATAACATCCAAAGTTTGACAAGATAATAGCACGAAACCATATAAAATTATAGATATGTTGGAGACGTATCAGTGACAAGTGACAATAAATTTTAGCACACTATAAAAATGTTTGCTTACCAAGTTCCACTTACCAAAGGTGCTTCACTCCTCGGCAACGGCGCCAGAAAAGAGTCTTGATGACCCACAAGTATAGGGGATCTATCATAGTCCTTTCGATAAGTAAGAGTGTCGAACCCAACGAGGAGCAAAAGGATCTGACAAGTGGTTTTCATCAAGGTAATATCTGCAAGCACTGAAATTATCGATAACAAGTGGTTGTGTGACAAGATGATTCGTAGCAAGTAGCAAGTAACAAAAGTAACAACGGTGCAGCAAAGTGGCCGAATCCCTTTTGTAGCAAGAGACAAGCCTGGACAAAGTCTTATAGGAGGTAAAACGCTCCCGAGGACACATGGGAATTTCTGTCAAGCTAGTTTTCATCATGTTCATATGATTCACGTTCATTACTTTGATAGTTTGATATGTGGGTGGACCGGCTCTTGGGTACTGCCCTTACTTGGAAAAGCACCCCATTTACGATTAACCCCTCTCGCAAGCATCCGCAACTATGAAAGAAGAATTAAGACAAAGTCTAACCATAGCATTAAACTAGTGGATCCAAATCAGCCCCTTACGAAGCAACGCATAAACTAGGGTTTAAGCTTCTGTCACTCTAGCAACCCATCATCTACTTACTACTTCCCAATGCCTTCCTCTAGGCCCAAATAATATTGAAGTGTTATGTAGTCGACGTTCACATAACACCACTAGAGGAAAAACAACATACAAGATATCAAATTACCGAACGAATACCAAATTTACATGACTAATTATAGCAAGACTTATCCCATGTCCTCAGGAAGAAAAGTAACTACTCACAAAGCATAATCATATTCATGACCAGAGAGGCAATGAGTAGCATCAAAGATGTGAACATATAATCTTCCACCAAGTAATCCAACTAGCATCAACTACAAACAGTAATTAACACTACTAGCAACCTTACAAGTACCAATCGGAGTCGCGAGATGGAGATTGGTTACAAGAGATGAACTAGGGTTTGGAGATGAGATGGTGCTGATGAAGATGTTGATGGTGATGAGTCCCCTCCGACGAGAGGAGTGTTGGTGATGACGATGGCGACGATTTCCCCCTCCGGGAGGGAAGTTTCCACGACAGGATCGTCCTGCCGGAGCTCTAGATTGGTTCTGCTCAAGTTCCGCCTTGTGGCGGCGGCGAATCCTCCGAAAAGCCTCCTCTTGATTTTTTCCAGACCGAAACCCGTCTTGTAGCAAAGGGGGGCCAGTGGGCCAGCAGGGAGCTCACAAGCCCCCTAGGCGCGACCAGGGGGTAGGTCGCGCCTAGTAGGCTTGTGGCCTCCTGCTGGCACCCCTCTGGCACTTCTTCAGCCCAATATTTTTTATAAATCCTAAAAAAAATCCACGTTGATTTTCACGGCTTTTGGAGTTGCGCAGAGTAGGTATCTCAAACTTGCTCCTTTTTCAGGCCAGAATTCCAGCTGCCGGCATTCTCCCTCTTCATGTAAACCATGCAAAATAAGAGAGAAAAGGCATAAGTATTGTACCTTGAAGTGTAATAACAGCCCAAAAAGCGATAAATATCAACATGAAAGCATGATGCAAAATGGACGTATCAGTACCTCAGCATCTAAGGGCTCGATCAATATGAGTTAAAGATATACGCTACTGATAAAGTAAGCGGGCAATAAATGCTACTAAAGACCATTGGATGAACGTGTGTCCGTTGGCCCTTGTGGGTGACTTCTGATATTCAATACCGACCGGAATCCTTCCGAGTATACACGGGTTGTTGAGTGGATGTAAATATAATCCGAGTGCCTCCGTACCAAGTGACTTTTAA
The DNA here is from genome assembly GCF_904849725.1 of Hordeum vulgare subsp. vulgare. Classification (NCBI taxonomy): domain Eukaryota; kingdom Viridiplantae; phylum Streptophyta; class Magnoliopsida; order Poales; family Poaceae; genus Hordeum; species Hordeum vulgare. The sequence continues at coordinate 24,359,553 of NC_058524.1, forward strand.
GCACCATCTTCATCTAGTCGTAATCTTATGTTTGACCCTTGGCCTAATAATGAGGTGCCCTTGGGTCGGACATTTAGGTCAGGCCTCTGACCCTACCCTAGGTACATATCCCCATCAGGTATGATCCAACAGTCTAGGTTAGCTAACAAAATAACTAAAAAATGATAATACTGAACTGGTACTTGTCTTTTGACGAAACTGAAAGTGTTGAAAGCTAACACTAAACTGCATACATTCAGAGATCGAAAGTTGTAGGGTTTTCTCTCGCATTTGAGATACACACGGTGAAATCCATTACATTAAGGTTCCATGACATGGATGAAGCTAAAAAGTAGCAAGAACACAGTAGAAACATCTCTAACGAGAGATGACCATCAAGTAAAAAAATCCTAGAGGAAGTATTCCTAAAGCTATCAGATTAGATTGCTTCTCCAATTCAATCAACTGCCTCAAGTTCTTGTTCATCTTCTTCAATGCCCCCTTTAGTTCCGCATCCCTCGCCATCGGAGCAACACTGTCATGGGGCAAATTATCCCCAACAGACGGTTGATTGAGCTTGCAGGTTGCCTCCCCCTCGAATCCAGCAATCCCAACCCTTGAAGCCTCTCGATGTATGCATCCATCCACTCAAAATAGTTGCATTTATTCAAGATCTGAAAACGAAATCCTGAACACTAAATCTCAAATCTGACAAAAATAAAATTAAAGATAAAGGTTGCGAGAAGAACTCAGGTCTAACCTTTCCCTCTGGCCCGCTCTCGCATTTGACGAACTCGCACCCATAGTTCCCATTCTTGTGCTCCTTCGAAGTCACCCGCTTCAGTGGCGCAGTGCGTGGGCAGTTAGGGCATCGAGTCATTGGCACTAGACCATACACCAGCCACGTGGGATTGGAGGCTGACGAGAAGCTCGACATATCGCCGGAGAGAAGAAGCAGAGGAAGGGAGGTTGCTCTGTCGAGGAAGAAGCATAGGAAGGGAGCTTGCTCTGTCGAAGAAGAAGCAGATGGGGAAAGCAATTGGCCGAGCACGGGGCTGCTCTGTAGCCAATCAGGATGCAGAACCATCGTCACGCGGATCGCCCGTGGAATTCCATCTAGAAGGCCATATCGGACAGGTGGAGTTTGGCGCTAGGGTTATCCAACGGTTGGGACTAGTCGACGGGGTTTTGAGGGTTTGACCAGATCGGACGGGCGGAGTTTGGCACTAGGGTTATCCAACGGTTGGGACCATTCTGCGGGGTTATGAGCCAGTCAACGGGGTTATTAGGGTTTGACCAGATTTCAAATGACTATAACTAAATAAGAAAAATCACAAAAATCAAATTCCAGCGTAATTCGTCTGTTTATGTGACAAAGTTATAAAAAAATAATATGAACTTAGTATAGGGACATTTTTTTGAAAAAAACATTTTTTGAAGTGAGTCGTTGAAATCAAGTTCAAATGAGCATAAATAATTCAAAAAAATTTAAAATATTACAATTCTTGCGCACATTGTCAGTCATATGTGACATGGTTGTGAGAAAAAAATTTATAAACTTGGTGTAGGACATTTTCATGAAAAAAAGCTTCACACAAATGAGCTATCACGTATGAAGTTGTTCAGATTTCGTAGGAGAGTGAGAGAGGGTTTAGGTTTCGATAAAATTGAAAAAAAATCAAAAAAATCACTAAAGCTTCATTTTGGAGTGAATAAGAAGGATCTGAACTTACTTCTTCATTTTCATATCTAAAACGTATTATTTGACGGTTTTGAATTAAAATCATATTTTTTTTTTAAAAATGTAGTAATATGAATATTAATTCAATAAATAGTGAGACTTTGTTTTTATGCTATATATACGGAACATGTGTTAATAAAAAAATGATGCATCATTTATAGAAGGTAAAAAAAACTTGATTACAAATAGGCCTATTTATCCTAGGTTTCGAGCTCGTTTCTAGCACATTTCTCCATTTCTCATTCAGATTGATCTCCTACAAATATTGGATTTCAAATGTTCGATCAAATACATAGCAGAGAGCAATGGGCCTCATATGTTTGTTCAACTTCAACTTTGGCTCAAATTTAAATTTTGACTCAAATTAAAATATTGATTCAAATTCAAATTTTGGTGGAAATTTTCATAGCAGCTCAAATTATTATAACCAATCCCTTATTACAACAGATAAGTTTTCACAGTAGCTCAAATTGACAACACAAACCTCTTAATACAAATCTACCGATTTTTAAGCGATTGACTCGCCCTCAAAGTTCAAATTCAAATCTTCGACTTGGTCCTTGTGTTCGCATCTGGCTTCACAACCTTGCTCCTGGTTTCCCTAGTTGAGATACCCTTTTCATTCAGACACTTGATTCTTTTGATCTTTACTTGGGGCTTTGGCTTCACCACCTTGCTCCTGGTTTCCTTTTGATCCTTTTCATCTGTGGGTTCAATAATCTTTAAAGGGTCAACTGGAACAGTTACCCCCTCCTCTTCCTCTCTTATAGCTTGAAAACCATCAAAGGACATGGCTTCAAATTCTTCGGTTTCTTCATCTCTTGGCCTTTTCTCCCTAGAGCTGGTAAATAAAATTATAAGCCATAGATAAAAAGAGAACAAATGCAAACAAAAGGGTAGCTACATTCTACAAATGCAAACACATACCAAGGTGCTGGTACTTCTTCATTTACTTCAATCTCCAGTGTAGTTGCATTCTCCTCCGCATCTTCAATCTCCATGGCTACTGCATTCTCCTCTGCATCTTCAATCTCCATTGTTGTTGCATTCTCCTCTGTATTGGCTTCTGTCCATATTTCCTCCTCTCCAAATGATGCCTCCACTCGATTGGTACAAAGCCTAGCAAATATGCCCCAGAACTCCACATTTTCTGCAAGCACGCCTTTTTGGTAGACGACCCTCCTCACCCATTCTGAACCTGTGTTTCTTTGGTCTTCCTGGTGGTCTAGTCATTACAGGAGAGTGGAGTTTGAACCCTGGATCTACTATGTTCCATTGATCTTTTCCCAATAGTGCAGGCACATTGTCAGCATAAGTAGCCATAAATTTGGCAACAGAGAAATACTCAGAGCAATATTGATCAACTTCACCATGTGCACCCCCGATAACAGCCATCAGATGTAGGGAATGTATGCATGGCCTCCCACGGATCTGCCATTGCCTACAACTACATTCTCTAGCAGTTAGGTTCACATGATACCTCTATACCCTATTTTTACTATAAGTATATGTTACCTCACCTTCATATGTACTAGATCGAATGCATTTCATCTTCTATCTTCTTGCCTTCAAATACAATGCCTTAATCAATGATGGGAGCATTTGATGACCAACATATCGTGTTTCTGCAATTCTTTTGCGAAGAGCCATCTTTATCATGATCACCTGCCTCATCTTGTCAAATGCTTGCCACAACAAAAGCCCTTTCACTAACTTGAACTTTGAATTGAAGCATTCTGCAAGGTTATTGCTCACATAATCTACTTTGCAGATTTTGTTGAATTTGCTTCTTGACCACACCTTGCCATGATGTGCATCCATGTACTTCTTCACAAGAGGATTTTCATCATACAACACTCTCAAATGGTGTTCATGCTTCGTTTTGCTGCATGTGTATGATGCTGGCCATAAGTTCTCATCATAAACTTTACCTTTGAACTTCTTTTTGAAATTCCGCGCTAGGTGTCGCATACATTCCCTATGCTCCACTGTTGACGTGCAACTATTCCTGACTTGATGCCTCCCCGGCAACGGCGCCAGAAAAGAGTTGCTTGCAGTTGCTCAACAATTAGCAATTGTCTTGCAATGGCCCACCAGCGTGTGGGATCGCGGCAGTTTTCGAGGGTAGATTATTCAACCCAAATTTGTTGGTTCGGCACGATGGGAGTGAAAGGATATTCTCCAGTATTAGCAGTTGAGTTGTCGGCTCAACCACACCTGAAAGATTAGTATCTGCAAGCAGGGTATAAGCAACAAAGGTAGTATGATAGCAACGGTGCTAGGAAAGAATCTGTTGACGGCAGATTATTCCTAACTGAAGTATCAATGGCGCCAGAAAAGTATTGTAGCAGGTAGCAGCAGGGTAACGAGTAACAACAATGGCAAGGAACAACAATAGTGACAGCAGTAGCAAGTAGCAACAGTAGCAAGTAGCAGCAACATCAACTAATAGTAGCAGCAACAGTAGTAACAGCAGTAGAGCAAAGCAAGTAACAGTAGCAGCAAGTAATAGTAGCAGCAACAATAGTAACGACAGAGCAAGTAACAATGGCAGTGGGACAAACTCGTAGGCAATGGATCGGTGATTTGTCGGATGACATTCATCATGCAACAGTTGTAACACGGAGAGATATGTGACTGGCTCCCGTTCGTCAATGTGATGTAGGCATGCATTCCGTGTGTAGTAATATGTGCTTAGGGAAAAGAACTTGCATGACATCTATTGTTCATCCCTCCCGTGGCAGCGGGGTCCAAATGGATACTACGGGATATTAAGGTTCTCCTTTTAATAAAGAATCGGACCAACGCATTAGCACTTGGTGAACACATGAACTCCTCAAACTATGTCATCACCGGGAGTGGTTCTGGATATTGTCACTCCGGGGTTGCCGGATCATAACACATAGTAGGTAACTACAACTTGCAAGATCGGATCTAAAACACACATATATTGGTGGCAACATAATAATTTCAGATCTGAAATCATGGCACTCGGGCCCTAGTGACAAGCATTTAGCATGGCAAAGTAGTAGCAACATCAATCTCAGAACATAGTGGATACTAGGGATCAATCCCCGTCAAAACTAACTCGATTACATGATAGATCTCATCCTACTCATCACCGCTCAGCGAGCCTATGAATAGATTACTCACGAACGATGAAGAGCTTCATGGAATTGGAGAGGGAAGAAGGTTGATGATGACGATGGCGACGATCTCCTTGATCCGGAGCCCAAAACGGACTCTAGATCTACCCTCCAGGGCAAGAACAGGATGTGGCGGCGCCTCTGGATCGTGAAACGCGATGAACTCTTCTCTCCTAATTTTTTCCGGGACGAAAGGGAATAAATAGCGCTGGAATTGGGGGCGGCAGAGCCACGTGGGCCCCACAAGCCTGGTGGCCGCGGCCAGGGGGGAGGCCGCGGCCACAGGGCTTGTGGCCCACTGGCTCACCCCCTCCGGTGGATCTTTGCGCAGGTATTTTTCATATTTTCCAGAAATATTCTCCGTAAAGTTTGAGGACGTTCCGAGAACTTTCATTTCTGCACAAAAACAACACCATGGCAATTCTCCTGAAAACAACGTCAGTCCGGGTTAGTTCCATTCAAATCATGCAAATTAGAGTCCAAAACAAGGGCAAAAGAGTTTGGAAAAGTAGATACGATGGAGACGTATCAACTCCCCCAAGCATAAAACCTTGCTTGTCCTCAAGCAACTCAGTTGACAAACTGAAAGAGAAAGAAAAACTTTGACAAACTCTGTTTGATCTTGTTGTTGCAACTATGTCTAACTCATAACCAGAATTTCAGCAAGATAACAAGTTAACCACATAAGCAAGTGACACAAAGGTCTCATGGTAAACTAATATCAATGGCATAATCAGCTAGCGAGCAAATAATAATGAGTTTCAGATACCAACAATTCAATCAAAACAAGCATGAAGCAATATGAATAGGTGGTATCTCGCTAGCTCTTTCTGAGACCGCAAAACATAAATGCAGAGCACTTTCAAAGATCAAGGGTTGACTAAACATTGTAATTCATAACAACGAATATCCAGTCATAGTCATACTCAATATCAATCAAAAGCAAAGCATAAAAAATGATAGAGGTGCTCTCTAATTGGTGCTTATATAAGAAGAGGATGACTCAACAGGAAAATAAATAGACATGCCCTTCGCAGAGGGAAGCATTGATTTGCAGAGGTGCCAGAGCTCAAGCTTTGAAAACAGATATAATAATTTTGGGTGGCATGCTTTCATTGTCAACGCAATGACCAAGAGTTCTCAATATCTTCCATGCTACTCATGCTATAGGCGGTTTCCAAACAGAAAAGTAAAGTTTTAACTCCCCCACCACCAATCAATCACACTCCACGGCTAGCCGAATCCTCGGGTACCGTCCATACTAACATCAATCCGGGGGGAGTCTTTTTTACAGTTATGTTCTCGATTTAAGCGTGGAACTGGGCATTCCAATTACCGACCCCTTTCTCGTGAATGACAGTGAATAAACACATGTCGAGGATAACACGCCTAACATGGAAGATACCAATAGCCCCCTGTCACCACATGAGCGGTTCGGGCAAGCAAAACAGATTATTTCTTGAAGGTTTAGAGAATGGCACATGCAAATTTACTTGGAACGGCAGGTAGATACCGCAAATAGGTAGGTATGGTGGACTCTCATGGAAAAACTTTTGGGTTTATGGAAGTGAATGCACAAGCAGTATTCCGCTTAGTACAAGTGAAGGCTAGCAAAAGACTGGAAAGCGACCAACTAGAGAGCGACAACAGTCATCAAGATGCAATGAGTTTGACTAACATTGAGTGCAAGCATGAGCAGGATATAAATCACCATGAACACGAACATCATAGAGGCTATGTTGATTCTGTTTCAACTACATGCATGAACATGCGCCAAGTCAAGCCACTTGAATAATTCAAAGGAGAATACCATCTTATCATACTACATCATAGTCATCTCAAAATCTATGTTGGCATTCAAGACAAACCATTATAAGCTCCTAGCTAATTAAGCATGGCATCAGAAACTATGATCTCTAAGTTGTCATTGCAAACATGGTTCTCTCTCAACAAAGCTGAATCTGGGACGACAAGCTAGTCATATTTACAAAAACAAAATAGATAGAGTTCATACTAGCTTTTCCAGTCTCAGTCACTTCATCATCTATCATCATTATTGCCTTTCACTTGCACGATCGAACGATGTGAACAATAATAAGAGTGCTCGTGCATTGGACTAAAGCTGGAATCTGTAAGCAAACACAAAGGAGAAGACAAAGTAATATGGCCCTTTGAAAGCTAAATAGGTATGCATGCAAGAGCCACTAAACATTGTAACCAATATCTTCTACCTTGACCCAAAGAAAAATAAAATTATTTATGGGAAAGCTCCCAACAAGCAAAATAAGAAAGGAAAATCTTTTTGGGTTTTCTCAAAAGGACACAAAACAATAAAACAAGAAAACGAAAATAAACTAGCATGGATAATACAGTGGCAAAGTGTAAACACCGACTAACAAAATGAAAGCATAAGTAAGAATGTAAAGTCGGTGAGAACGCGTACTCCCCCAAGCTTAAGCTTTTGTCCTAGCTTGGTCTACTCCCAAGGACGGTCCTGGCGAAACCCAAAATCATAATCAGGGTTATACGGGAGCGCTGCAGCCACTGCTTGAATAGCTGCCTCACGGAGACGAGCAGCCTTCGCCTCCCTCTCATACTCCTCTGGTTATGTAATATCTCTGTTTTACCTGAATATCAAAGAAAGCAGGAATAGGAAGGGTAATATGGAAAACACGCTGCCGGTTAAATATCAATCAGTATAGGAGGGATTCATCATCCCACTCAAGGAACTAGTAGCGTGTCATAGCGACGCGGTCAAGTAAAGCTGTATGGAGCGGGGGATCTCCTGCGCGGATGGGTACTCCAAGAAAATTTGCTATGTGAGTGGCATAGATCCCGCCAAAGAAATCCCCACCGATAGCATTCTTATTCAGCCTGCTTGCTATAATAGCTCCCATGTTGAAGCTTTTGTCACCCGTCACTGCGCTCTTAAGGATACTAAGGTCGGATGTGCATAGGTGACAATGTTCAACCTTGCCGTTAATGCATCTACCTATGAAGAGGGCAAAGTAGTGCAAGGCAGGGAAATGAATGCTCCCTATGGTAGCTTGCGTGATGTCTAGAGTTTCTCCAACAGTTATACTAGAGACAAAATCTCTAACCGAAGATTTAGCAGGATCATTAAGATTACCCCCATCGGGTATCTTGCAAATCCTATTGAAATCCTCCAAATCCATGGTGTAGGATTTATCATACAGATCAAACAGTATGGATGAGTCACGGCCAACTGAAAATTTATATCTACGCACGAAAGAGGCAGTGAGCATAGCATACTATTCACATTTATCTGAGAGGAATTCTTCTAACCCGGCATTGCGGACAAGTGTATCAAACTCATCCTTGAAGCCTGCTTCGATTATGAACTCATCGGAAGGCCATTCACATGGTTGTACAGGTGCGTCCCTTAGTTGATAAGGATCGGGCTCCCGAATAGAAAGATGGGGACCCTTCTTACTTGAGGAACCACCATGAAACTTCCTCCTGAGCATAATTTCTTTTTGCTGAAATTTTTGAAGTTCAAGAGAAAAGTGAATAAATACCAACCACACCTTGTAGCAACTACTCCTACTAGTGCCTAGAGACCGTATCACGCGCTAAAACTACTTGGGACTAGCTAAAATCAACATTTCAAGCTCAAGAATAGGGTCACCAAGGTAGCAAGAATACGCGAAGGATAAATCACTAGAGTAGAAACTAATTGGACCAATGGAGGAGTCACTTACCAAGGAGTAATTTCCCCAAAACGGTTTAGAGAATGGTGCTTTGAGCAAGGAGATCGAAAATCACAGCAAAATGAGCAAGAACACGGGTTTGAGCTGCAAAACGATTTTTTCTAGAGGTAGAAGAAGAGGATGGGGGTTGTAATGAGTGGAGGGGGTCCCTGTGGGCCCCACAATCTTGGTGGCCGCGGCCAAGGGGGGAGGCCGCGGCTACAGGGATTGTGGCCCACTGGAGTGGCCCCCAGGCAGCTCTCAGTCCCAGTATTTTTCAGATATTTCAGAAAAAATCATACTAGATTTGCACAGCGTTCGGAGAACTTCTATTTTCGGGGTATTTTTCCACCGGACGCTAAGACAGAAAACAGGGAAAACTAAACTAAATCTATCATTTTCCTTCTATGCAACAGAAAGTGAAAGCTTAAAACAGAGGTTTGTGACTCCTCGATTCATCCATCTCATGGTCATCGAAAGAAATCCGTCAATGGGGTTGATCAAATCCTCATGACAAAACCTTTTCAAATCGCAAAAGGAAACGGAGAATTGTCGAATAGCCACTAAGTCACCTCAATGGGGATATGAATCTCCCCAACAAGCAAATCATACTTCATCTTGACACGAGGAATAGGGCATTCAAAGCTCCCAATAAGAATCGATGAAGTTTTTTCGATAGCATTGATGCAATGTACTTGATATCGTTTCTTCGGAAAGTGCACTGTATGCTCATTAACGTTGACATGGAAAGTGACATTGCCTTTGTTGCAATCTATAACAGCCCCTGCAGTGTTTAAAAAGGGTCTTCCGAGGATGACGGCCATGGCATCGTCCTCCGGAATATCCAAGATAACAAAGTCTGTTAAGATAGTGGTGTTAGCAACCACAACAGGCACATCCTCGCAAATGCTCATAGGGAAAGCAGTTGATTTGTCGGCCATTTGCAGAGAAATTTTAGTGGGTGTCAACTTATCCAGTTCAAGTCTATGATAAAGAGAGAGAGGCATAACACTAACACCGGCTCCAAGGTCACATAAGGCAGTTCTTACGTAGTTTCCTTTAATGGAGCAAGGTATAGTGGGCACTCCGGGATCACCAAGTTTCTTAGGAGTTCCACCTTTGAAAGTGTAATTGGCGAGCATGGTGGAGATCTCAAGATCTGGTATCTTCCGTTTATTAGTCACGATATCTTTCATGTACTTGGCATATGGAGACATTTTGAGCATATCAATTAACCGCATCTGCAGAAAGACGGGTCCCAACATTTCAATAAAGCGCTCAAAATCCTCATCATCCTTTTTCTTGGATGGCTTAGGAGGAAAGGGCATAGGTCTCTGAACCCATGGCTCCCTTTCTTTACCATGCTTCCTAGCAGTGAAGTCATTCTTATCATATCTCTTAGGTTGTGGGTTATCAGGATTAACCGTAGGTTCAATCTCCACATCCTTATCATTGCTAGGTTGAGCATTATTATGAACATCGCTGTCCATATTCTCACCAGGTTCATGCTCATCACCAGATTGTGTTTCTGCATCAGACGCAGAAATATCATTTGGTTCTTCAGGTGTGACAATATTTGGTGAACTGACATGTATGTTTCTATCATCCTTCTTCTTATTCTTAGGATCACTGGGTGTATCAGCATTAATTCCTTGAGAATCTTGATCAATTCTCTTAAGATGGCCTTCAGGATACAAAGGTTCCTGAGTCATTTTGCCTCCTCTAGTAATGACTCTGACAGAGTTGTCATTTAATTCATTGAGCAAGTTGATACGTCGATTTTGCATCATGCTTTCATGTTGATATTTATCGCTTTACGGACTGTTATTATACTTTGTGGTACCATACTTATGTCTTTTCTCTCTTATTTTGCAAGGTTTATTTGAAGAGGGAGAATACCGGCAGTTGGAATTCTGGACTGGAAAAAGAGCAAGTCTGAGTCCTCTATTCTGCGCAACTCCAAATGCCCTGAAAATCAATGTGGAATTTTTTGGGAATATATAAAAAATATTGGGCGAAAGAAGTGCCACAGGGGAGTTGCCAGGGCCCACAAGCCTGGTGGCTGCGGCCTACGCCCCTGGCCACGGCAACAGGGCTTGTGGGCACCCTGGTGGCCCACTGGCCCCCCTCTTTTGCTATATGAAGGGTTTCGTCCGGAAAAAAATTAGGGTGGAGCTTTTTCATGGATTCTCCGCCGCCACGAGGCGGAACTTGAGCAGAACCAATCTGGAGCTCCGGCAGGACGATCCTGCCGGGGAAACTTCCCTCCCGGAGGGGGAAATCATCGCCATCGTCATCACCAACACTCCTCTCGTCGGAGGGGAGTCATCTCCATAAACATCTTCATCAACACCATCTCCTCTCCAAACCCTAGTTCATCTCTTGTAACCAATCTCCGTCTCGCGACTCCGATTGGTACTTGTAAGGTTGATAGTAGTGTTGATTACTCTTTGTAGTTGATGCTAGTTGGGTTACTTGGTGGAAGAGTTTATCTTCAGATCCTTGATGCTACTCACTACACCTCTGATCATGATTATGATTATGCTTTGTGAGTAGTTACTTTTATTCCTGAGGACATGGGATAAGTCATGCTAATAATAGTCATGTGAATTTGGTATTCGTTCGGTATTTTGATATGTTGTATGTTGTTTTTCCTCTAGTGGTGTTATGTGAACGTCGACTACATAACACTTCACCATATTTGGGCCTAGAGGAAGGAATTGGGGAGTAGTAAGTAGATGATGGGTTGCTAGAGTGACAGAAGCTTAAACCCCGGTCTATGCGTTGCTTCGTAAGGGGCTGATTTGGATCCACTAGTTTAATGCTATGGTTAGACGTTGTCTTAATTCTTCTTTCGTAGTTGCGGATGCTTGCGAGAGGGGTTAATCATAAGTGGGATGCTTGTACAAGTAAGGGCAGTACCCAAGCGCCGGTCCACCCACATATCAAACTATCAAAGTAACAAACGTGAATCATATGAACTTGATGAAACTAGCATGACAGAAATTCCCGTGTGTCCTCGGGAGCGTTTTTCCTCTTATAAGACTTTGTTCAGGCTTGTCCTTTGCTACAAAAGGGATTGGGCCACTTTTCTGCACCGTTTCTACTACTTGTTACTTGTTACTTTTCACCTGCTACGTTTCACCTCACTACAGCATCACTTGTTACCGCTACTTTCAGTGCTTGCAGTTATTACCTTGCTGAAAACCGTTTATCAGAGCCTTCTGCTCCTCGTTGGGTTCGACACTCTTACGTATCGAAAGGACTATGATTGATCCCCTATACTTGTGGGTCATCAAGACTCTTTTCTGGCGCCGTTGCTGGGGAGGGAAGCGCCTTTGGTAAGTGGAATTTGGTAAGGAAACATTTATATATTGTGCTGAAATTTATTGTCACTTGTCACTATGGAAACTGTTCCTTTGAGGAATTTGTTCGGGGTATCTTCACCACGAACGGAAGCACGAGGGGTTGCTCCTCAACCTGAGGTACCTACTGAAAATATCTTTTATGAAATTCCTTCGGCTATGCTTGAGAAACTGATGGCTAATCCTTTTACACGAGATGGATCATCACATCCAGACTTGCATCTAATCTATGAAGATGAAGTTTGTGGTTTATTTAAGCTTGCAGGTTTGCCCGAGGATGAGGTAAATAAGAAAGTCTTTCCTTTATCTTTGAAGGATAAGGCGTTGACATGGTATAGGCTATGTGATGATACTGGATCATGGGACTACAATCGGTTGAAATTGGAATTTCATCAAAAGTTTTATCCTATGCATTTAGTACATCGTGATCGGAATTATATTTATAACTTTTGGCCTCGTGACAGGGAAAGCATAGCTCAAGCTTGGGGGAGGCTTAAATCAATGCTATATTCATGCCCTAATCATGAGCTCTCGAGAGAAATTATCACTCAAAACTTTTATGCTCGGCTTTCTCATGAAGATCGTACCATGCTTGACACTTCTTGTACCGGTTCTTTTATGAAGAAGGATATTGACCACAGGTGGAATTTATTGGAAAGAATCAAACGTAACTCTGAAGATTGGGAGCTTGAAGAAGGTAAGGAGTCAGGTATGAATTTCCAGTTTGATTGCGTTAAATCTTTTGTTGAAACAAACACTTTTAGAGATTTTAGCACTAAGTATGGACTTGACTCTGAGATAGTAGCTTCTCTATGTGAATATTTTGCTGCTCATATTGATCTTCCCAAAGAGAAATGGTTTAAGTATCATCCTCCTGTAGAATTCAACATAGTTAAACCCACTCTAGTTGAAGAGAAAGTCATTGCCTTTAGTGATCTTGTTGTTCCTTGTGCCTACGCTGAGAAATCACCTTACCATGCTAGGAAAAAGGATTATTCTAAAGCTCCAACTGTGATACGTAGGGGTTACATTAGACCACTTGCACCCCTGGAGGAAATTAGAGTTGAACCTAGTGTTGCTATTATCAAAGATCTCTTAACCGAAGACATAGACGGACATGTTATCAAATTCTGTGAGGACTCCACTAGAATTGCTAAACCTCACGCAAAAGACAAATACGGACCTGTAGTTGTCCTGCCAGTTGTTTCTGTCAAGATAGGAGATCACTGTTATCATGGTTTATGTGATATGGGTTCTAGTGTTAGTGCAATATCCCGGTCCCTATATGATGAAATCAAAGATGAGATTGCACCTGCTGAGTTAGAATCCATTGATGTCACTATTATGCTAGCTAATAGAGACACTATCTACCCTGTGGGAATTGTGAGAGACGTAGAAGTCATGTGTGGTAAGATGACGTATCCTACTAATTTCCTCATCCTTGCTACTGCACAAGATATCTTTTGTCCCATCATATTTGGTAGACCCTTTCTCAACACTGTCAATGCTCATATTGATTGTGTTAAACAGACTGTCACTGTTAGTTTCGAGGGTGTGTCTCATGAATTTAACTTCTCCAAGTTTGGAAGACAACCTCATGAAAAAGAGTCGTCTGGTAGGGATGAAATCATTGCTCTTGCCTCTATTGTCGTACCTCCTACGGATCCTTTAGAGCAATATGTGCTTGAGCATGAAAATGATATGCATATGGATGAAAGAGATGAGATAGATAAAATTGTTTTAGAACAATATCCTATTCTCAAGAATAATCTGCCTGTTGAATTGCTTGGGGATCCTCCCCCACGAAAGGGTGATCTTGTGTTCGAGCTAAAACAGTTACCAGATAGTCTTAAGTATGCCTATCTTAATGAGAAGGAGATATATCTTGTTATTATTAGTGCTCACCTCTCGAATCACGAAGAGAAGAAGTTATTAAAAAATTTGAGGAAGCACCGTCCTGCTATTGGGTATACTCTTGATGATCTTAAGGGTATTAATCCCATTCTAAGCCAGTTGCTGATCATCAATGGAGATTAAATCCGAGGATGAAAGAGGTCGTGAGAAAAGAAATATTAAAGCTTTTGGAAGCAGGAATCATTTATCCTGTTGCTCATAGTGATTGGGTAAGTCCAGTACATTGCGTACCTAAGAAGGGAGGTATCACCGTCGTTCCTAATGATAAGAATGAACTAATCCCACAGAGGATTATTACTGGCTATAGGATGGTGATAGACTTCCGGAAACTGAACAAGGCAACCAGAAAAGACCATTATCCTTTGCCGTTTATCGACCAAATGCTAGAAAGGCTATCTAAACACACACACTTCTGCTTTCTAGACGGTTATTCAGGTTTCTCGCAAATACCTGTTGCACAATCTGATCAGGAGAAAACCACTTTCAGCTGCCCCTTCGGTACCTTTGCTTATAGACGTATGCCTTTTGGCTTATGCAATGCACCTGCCACCTTTCAAAGATGTATGATGGCAATATTCTCTGACTTTTGTGAAAAGATTGTTGAGGTTTTCATGGATGATTTCTCTGTTTACGGTTCTTCCTTTGACGATTGCCTCAACAATCTTGATCGAGTCTTACACAGATGCAAAGATACCAACCTCATCTTTAACTGGGAGAAGTGCCACTTCATGGTTAATGAAGGCATCGTCTTAGGACACAAAATCTCTGAGAAAGGCATTGAAGTTGATAAGGCTAAGGTTAATGCAATTGAGAAAATGCCTTGCCCCACAGATATCAGAGCTATACGAAGTTTCCTAGGTCATGCTGGTTTCTATAGAAGGTTCATTAAAGACTTCTATAAGATTTCTAGGCCTCTTACCAACCTCTTGCAGAAGGATGTTCCTTTTGTCTTTGATGAGGATTGTGAGCAAGCTTTCGAAATACTTAAGAAGGCCTTGATAACCGCATCTATTGTCCAACCACCTGATTGGAACTTGCCCTTTGAAATCATGTGCGACGCTAGTGATTATGCTGTTGGTGCTGTTCTAGGACAAAGAGTTGACAAGAAGTTGAATGTTATTCACTACGCTAGTAAAACTCTAGACAGTGCCCAGAGAAACTATGCTACTACGGAGAAGGAATTTTTAGCAGTCGTGTTTGCATGTGAAAAGTTCAGATCTTATATAGTTGACTCCAAAGTCATTATTCACTCTGATCATGCTGCTATTAAGTACCTTATGGAGAAGAAGGACGCTAAGCCTAGGCTAATTAGATGGGTTCTCCTGCTGCAGGAATTTGATTTGCACGCTGTTGACCGAAAGGGTGCTGATAACCCTGTAGCAGATAACTTGTCCAGGCTAGAGAATGTCCTTGATGACCCACGACCTATTGATGACAGCTTTCCTGATGAGGAATTGAATGTCATCCGTACTTCACATAGTGCACCTTGGTATGCTGATTACGCAAACTATATCGTAGCCAAATACATACCACCGAGTTTCACCTACCAGCAAAAGAAGAAATTCTTCTTTGATTTGAGACACTACTTTTGGGATGATCCTCACCTTTATAAGGAAGGAGTAGATGGTGTTATTAGAGGTTGTGTGCCTGAACATGAACAGGGACAGATCCTGCAGAAGTGTCATTCCGAGGCCTACGGAGGACACCATGCTGGAGACAAAACTGCTCATAAGGTATTGCAATCAGGTTTCTATTGGCCCACTCTCTTCAAGGATGCCCGTCATTTTGTCTTGTCTTGTGACGAATGCCAAAGAATGGGGAACATCAGTAAGCGTCAGGAAATGGCTATGAACTATTCACTTGTCATTGAACCATTTGATGTCTGGGGCTTTGATTATATGGGACCCTTCCCGAGTTCCAATGGGTATACTCACATCTTAGTTGCTGTGGATTACGTCACTAAGTGGGTAGAAGCTATCCCACTAGAAATGCTGATCACCACACCTCTATTAAGATGCTTAAAGAAGTCATTTTCCCAAGATTTGGAGTCCCTAGATATTTGATGACTGATGGCGGTTCACACTTCATTCATGGTATTTTCCGCAAGATGCTCGCTAAGTATGATGTCAACCATAGAGTTGCAGCTCCTTATCATCCTCAGTCTAGTGGTCAAGTGTAGTTGAGTAATAGGGAGATCAAATTGATCTTACAAAAGACTGTCAATAGATCTCGAAAGAATTGGTCTACAAACTTGACGATGCACTATGGCCTTATAGGACTGCTTATAAGAATCCCATGGGCATGTCGCCGTATAAAATGGTTTACGGTAAGGCCTGTCATTTACCTCTTGAGCTGGAACACAAAGCTTATTGGGCAATCAAAGAGCTCAACTTCGATTTCAAACTTGCCGGTGAGAAGCGGTTGTTTGATATCAGCTCATTAGATGAATGGAGGGCCCAGGCATATGAGAATGCCAAGTTGTTCAAGGAAAAGGTTAAGAGATGGCACGATAAAAGGATACAAAAACGAGAGTTCAATGTAGGTGATTATGTCCTGCTATACAATTCTCGCTTAAGATTCTTCGCAGGCAAGCTTCTCTCTAAATGGGAAGGTCCCTATGTTGTCGGGGAAGTATATCGTTCCAATGCCATCAAAATCAGTAACACGGATGGTAATTTTCCTAGAGTGGTAAATGGGCAAAGAATCAAGCATTATATTTCTGGTACTCCCATAAATGTTGAGACCAATATCATCAATATCATAACTCCAGAGGAGTACATAAGGGATGTTTATCGGCCTGTTTCAAACCCTGAAAACAAAGAGGTATGTGTTTCGGTAAGTAATTGGACTCCGGAACTTTTCCAGTAGGAATTTTTCTCCGTTTTGGAATTTATGGAAAAATAGAAAAATAAAAAGCAGTCCGGAGAGCGCACGAGGCGGCCACAAGCTTGGTCGCCGCGGCCTCCCCCTGGCCGCGGCAACAGGGCTTGTGGGCACCTTGTGTGCCTCCCGGACTCCGTTTTCTTGCGGAGCACTCCTTCTGGTCGAGAAAAAAACATTATATATACGCCCGAGGGTTTTGATCTCCGTATCGCGCAGCTTTCCTCTGTTTTCGTTTCGAGCCTGTTTCTGTTGCAGATCTAGATTGTCATGACTTCCCCAAAAGCTCCTAAGGACAAGATCTTCGAGAAGGTCATCAATCCTTACCCCGCGGAAGTGTTGCAACACCCTCAATCTATCAAGATGAGTGAGGGGATGTTGCACATCCGTGATGTTGAGGGGCCTAAGAGGACCGGAAGCGTGGAGACGAGGCTCGAAGCAATGGAGCAACAAGTCTTCAAGTGCCAAGGGATGGTGGAGCGTGGACTCAACGCCAACCACATGATGATCACGGAGTTCACCAACAAGCACAAGATGGATGCCATTGACATTGGGAAGCACCTCTCCAGGCTCTATGACAGGGTTGATCAACTCCAGGGCCAGATCTATGACCTGCAGAACCAAAACTGTGAGTATGAGTATAGATTTAAATCAATACGGTTGGCTGCAGATTTGAGGATTCCGGCGACTCGTTCATCCTGCCATGATGGAGCACCTATGCCTTGGAAGAAGGAGGATCAAACTCATGTTGCAACTCCACCAACATCACCACCAAAGGAAGACAACTAAGCATTGGTATGGGCAACCCCCTTGGCTTTTTCCAAGCTTGGGGGAGTTGCCCTGGTATCGTATCACCTTTATATCTTTTGCTTTTACCTTTGTTTTAGTTCTTTCTTTTTTAGTTTTTACTTTCTTCTCTTAGTTGAATAAGTCTTTAGTGTTTAGTTTGAGTCTTTTGTTTTGTGTCTCCCCCGATGTATTCGAGCTTGCGAGCTATATAATAAAGAGTACCTTAGTCAAGGGCTTTGTTGTGTGCCGTGATCAAAAGTATGAAAAGAACGATAGCATGAAAGAGCATGAGATGATCTTATGGAAAGTGATAGCTTCACATATAACAAGTATGATGATTGAAACTTGTTGAGAATAGACCAACATAGACCCCAGTCATTGTTGCAATTAATAAGAAGTAATTAGGAAAGAGAGGTTCACATATAAATATACCTGTTGTGGAACGTCGCATGGGAAACAAAAATTTTCCTACGCGCACGAAGACCTATCATGGTGATGTCCATCTACGAGAGGGGATTTCCGATCTACGTACCCTTTCAGATCGCACAGCAGAAGCGTTAAGAAACGTGGTTGATGTAGTGGAACATCCTCACGTCCCTCGATCCGCCCCGCGAACCGTCCCACGAACCGTCCCGTGATCCGTCCCACGATCTAGTGCCGAACGGACGGCACCTCCGCGTTCAGTACACGTACAGCTCGACGATGATCTCGGCCTTCTTGATCCAGCAAGAGAGACGGAGAGGTAGATGAGTTCTCCGGCAGCGTGACGGCGCTCCGGAGGTTGGTGGTGATCTAATCTCAGCAGGGCTCCGCCCGAGCTCCGCAGAAACGCGATCTAGAGGTAAAACCGTGGAGGTATGTGGTCGGGCTGCCGTGGCAAAAAGTCGTCTCAAATCAGCCCTAATAGCTCCATATATATAGGAGGAGGGGAGGGGAGGCTTGCCTTGAGGCTCAAGGAGCCCCAAGGGCTGCGCCACCAAGGGAGGAGGAGTCCTCCTCCAATCCTAGTCCAACTAGGATTGGAAGGTGGAGTCCTTCTCTTCTTTCCCACCTCCCTTTTTTTTCTCTTTTCTCTTTGATTTTCTATCTATGGCACATAGGCCCTTCTTGGGCTGTCCCACCAGCCCACCAAGGGCTAGTGTGGCACCCCCAAGGCCTATGGGCTTCCCCGGGGTGGGCTGCCCCCCCCGGTGAACACCCGGAACCCATTCGTCATTCCCGGTACATTCCCGGTAATTCCGAAAACCTTCCGGTAATCAAATGAGGTCATCCTATATATCAATCTTCGTTTCCGGACCACTCCGGAAACCCTCGTGACATCCATGATCTCATCCGAGACTCCGAACAACATTCGGTAACCAACCATATAACTCAAATACGCATAAAACAACGTCGAACCGTAAGTGTGCACACCCTGCGGGTTCGAGAACTATGTAGACATGACCCGAGTTACTCCTTGGTCAATATCCAATAGTGGGACCTGGATGCACATATTGGATCCCACATATTCCACGAAGATCTTATCGTTTGAACCTCAGTGCCAGGGGTTCATATAATCCCGTATGTCATTCCCTTTGTCCTTCGGTATGTTACTTGCCCGAGATTCGATCGTCAGTATCCGCATACCTATTTCAATCTCGTTTACCGGCAAGTCTCTTTACTCGTTTCGTAATACAAGATCCCGCAACTTACACTAAGTCACATTGCTTGCAAGGCTTGTGTGTGATGTTGTATTACCGAGTGGGCCCCAATATACCTCTCCGTCATACGGAGTGACAAATCCCAATCTCGATCCATACGAACTCAACGAACACCTTCGGAGATACCTGTAGAGCATCTTTATAGTCACCCAGTTACGTTGCGACGTTTGATACACACAAAGCATTCCTCCGGTGTTAGTGAGTTATATGATCTCATGGTCATAGGAACAAATACTTGACACGCAGAAAACAGTAGCAACAAAATGGCACGTTCTACATGCTACGTCTATTAGTTTGGGTCTAGTCCATCACGTGATTCTCCTAATGACGTGATCCAATTATCAAGCAACAACACCTTGTACATAGTCAGAAGACCCTGACTATCTTTGATCAACTGGATAGCCAACTAGAGGCTTGCTAGGGACAGTGTTTTGTCTATGTATCCACACATGTATATAAGTCTTCATTCAATACAATTATAGCATGGATAATAAACGATTATCTTGATACAGGAATTATAATAATAACTATATTTATTATTGCCTCTAGGGCATAATTCCAACAGTCTCCCACTTGCACTAGAGTCAATAATCTAGCCCTCACATCACCATGCGAATTACATTGTAATAAATCTAACACCCATACAGTTCTGGTGTTGATCATGCCTTGCCCGTGGAAGAGGTTTAGTCAGCGGGTCTGCTACATTCATATCCGTGTGCACTTTGCATATATTTACGTCCTCCCCTTCGACGTAGTCGCAGATGAGGTTGAAGCGTCGTTTGATGTGTCTGGTCTTCTTATGAAACCGTGGTTCCTTTGCTAAGGCAATGGCACCCGTGTTGTCACAGAACAAGGTTATTGGATTCAGTGCGCTTGGCACCACTCCAAGATCCGTCATGAACTGCTTTATCCAGACACCCTCCTTAGCCGCCTCCGAGGCAGCCATGTACTCCGCTTCACATGTAGAATCAGCTACGACGCTTTGCTTGGAACTGCACCAGCTTACCGCACCCCCATTAAGAATAAATACGTATCCGGTCTGCGACTTAGAGTCGTCCGGATCTGTGTCAAAGCTTGCATCAACGCAACCCTTTACGGCGAGCTCTTCGTCACCTCCATACACGAGAAACATCTCCTTAGTCCTTTTCAGGTACTTCAGGATATTCTTTACCGCCGTCCAGTGATCCACTCCTGGATTACTCTGGAACCTGCCTGCCATACTTATGGCCAGGCTAACGTCCGGTCTAGTGCACAACATTGCCTACATGATAGATCCTATGGCTGAAGCATAGGGGACGGTGCTCATATGCTCTCTATCTTCATCAGTTGCTGGGCACTGAGTCTTACTCAATCTCGTACCTTGTAAAACTGGCAAGAACCCTTTCTTGGACTGTTCCATTTTGAACCTCTTCAAAACTTTATCAAGGTATGTGCTTTGTGAAAGTCCTATGAGGCGTTTCGATCTATCCCTGTAGATCTTAATGCCTAGAATGTAAGCAGCTTCTCCTAGGTCCTTCATAGAGAAACTTTTATTCAAGTAATCCTTTATGCTCTCCAAAAACTCTATGTTGTTTCCAATCAGTAATATGTCATCCACATATAATATTAGAAACGCCACAGAGCTCCCACTCACTTTCTTGTAAATACAAGATTCTCCAACCACTTGTATAATCCCAAATGCTTTGATCACCTCATCAAAGCGTTTATTCCAACTCCGAGATGCTTGCACCAGTCCATAAATGGATCGCTGGAGCTTGCATACCTTGTTAGCATTTCTAGGATCGACAAAACCTTCGGGTTGCATCATATACAACTCTTCCTTAAGGAAACCGTTAAGGAACGTCGTTTTGACATCCATCTGCCAGATTTCATAATCGAAAAATGCAGCTATTGCTAACATGATTCTGACGGACTTAAGCATCGCTACGGGTGAGAATGTCTCATCGTAGTCAACTCCTTGAACTTGTGAAAAACCCTTTGCCACAAGTCGAGCTTTATAAACGGTCACATTGCCGTCAGTGTCCGTCTTCTTCTTAAAGATCCATTTGTTCTGAATAGCCTTGCGGCCCTCAGGTAGTACTTCCAAAGTCCACACCTTGTTTTCATACATGGATCCTATCTCGGACTTCATGGCCTCTAGCCATTTGTTGGAATCTGGGCCCACCATTGCTTCTTCATAATTTGCAGGTTCATTGTTGTCTAACAACATGATTGACAAAACGGGATTACCGTACCACTCAGGAGCAGCACGTGGTCTCGTCGACCTGCGCGGTCCGATAGGAACTTGAACCTGAGTTTCATGATCATTATCATTAACTTCCTCCTCAGCCGGCGTCGCAACGACAGGGGTTTCCCCTTGCCCTGCGCCACCATCCAGAGGGATGAGAGGTTCGACAACCTCATCAAGTTCTATCTTCCTCCCACTCAATTCTCTCGAGAGAAACTCCTTCTCGAGAAAAGCTCCGTTTTTAGCAACAAACACTTTGCCCTCAGATTTGAGATAGAAGGTGTACCCAACTGTCTCTTTTGGGTAACCTATGAAGATGCACTTTTCCGCTTTGGGTTCCAGCTTTTCAGGCTGAAGCTTTTTGACATAAGCATCACATCCCCAAACTTTAAGAAAAGACAACTTTGGCCTTTTGCCATACCACAGTTCGTATGGTGTCGTCTCAACGGATTTTGATGGTGCCCTATTTAAAGTGAATGCAGCTGTGTCTAATGCATGACCCCAAAACGATAACGGAAAATCGGTAAGAGACATCATAGATCGCACCATCTCTAATAAAGTACGATTACGACGTTCGGACACACCATTACGCTGTGGTGTTCCAGGCGGTGTCAACTGTGAAACAATTCCACATTGTCTTAAGTGAGCACCAAACTCGAAACTCAGATATTCACCCCCACGATCAGACCGTAGGAAGTTGATCTTCTTGTTACGATGATTTTCAACTTCACTCTGAAATTGCTTGAACTTTTCAAATGTTTCAGACTTGTGCTTCATTAAGTAGACATAACCATATCTACTCAAATTGTTATCGAAGGTGAGAAAATAACGATATCCGCCGCGTGCCTCCACGCTCATCGGACCGCACACATCGGTATGTATGATTTCCAACAAGTCACTAGCACGCTCCATTGTTCCAGAGAACGGAGTTTTAGTCATCTTGCCCATGAGGCATGGATCGCACGTGTCAAGTGAATCAAAGTCAAGTGACTCCAAAAGTCCATCGGTATGGAGTTTCTTCATGCGCTTTACACCAATATGACCTAAGCGGCAGTGCCACAAAAACATGGCGCTATCATTGTTAACTCTAACTCTTTTGGTCTCAATGTTATGTATATGTGTATTATCACTCTCAAGATTCAATGTTTACCGGCAAGTCTCTTTACTCGTTGCGTAATACAAGATCCCGCAACTTACACTAAGTTACATTGCTTGCAAGGCTTGTGTGTGATGTTGTATTACCGAGTGGGCCCCAAGATACCTCTCCGTCATACGGAGTGACAAATCCCAGTCTCGATCTATACTAACTCAACGAACACCTTTGGAGATACCTGTAGAGCATCTTTATAGTCACCCAGTTATGTTGCGACGTTTGATACACACAAAGCATTCCTCCGGTGTCAGTGAGTTATATGATCTCATGGTCATAGGAACAAATACTTGACACGCAGAAAACAGTAGCAACAAAATGACACGATCTACATGCTACGTCTATTAGATTGGGTCTAGTCCATGACGTGATTCTCCTAATGACGTGATCCAGTTATCAAGCAACATCACCTTGTACATAGTCAGAAGACCCTGACTATGTTTGATCAACTGGCTAGCCAACTAGAGGCTTGCTAGGGACAGTGTTTTGTCTATGTATCCACACATGTATATAAGTCTTCATTCAATACAATTATAGCATGGATAATAAATGATTATCTTGATACAGGAATTATAATAATAACTATATTTATTATTGCCTCTAGGGCATAATTCCAACAATACCATCTTAGACACTTTTTACAATTGTGAGCACTCACCAAACTATTACATGCTTAGAAGTAGATGTTGGACAAGGAAGACAACATAATGAATTATGTTTGCTTGATTCCAAACAATGCTATATGAATAGAGATCCCTTAGCATGTGACGATTGCTTCCACCTCATATTAGCCAAAACTTCTGTACTAAGTAGAAATACTACTTGTGCATCCATAATCCTCCAACCCAGTTTTGCCATGAGAGTCAACCATACCTACCTATGGATTGAATAAGATCCCTCAAGTAAGTTGTCATCGGTGCAAGCAATAAAAATTGCTCTCTAATATGTATGATCTATTAGTGTGTGGAAAATAAGCTTTATACGAACTTGTGATGAGGAAGACATAAAAGCGACAGACTGCATAATAAAGTTCATTATCACAGGAGGCAATATAAAGTGACGTTCCTCCGCACAAAGAGGACACGCATCCAAACCTCAAAAGCGCATGACAACCTCTGCTTCCCTCTGCGAAGGGCCTATCTTGTACCTTTACTTTTGTCCTGGTGAAAGTCTTGGTGATTAACACCAATTCCCTATTCCGTCTTCATCTTGGTGAACGTCATATGCTTGGGAAAGATCTATATTCATATATCAACTTGGAGATGATTACTTATGCTTTATTATTGTTGACTTTACCCTTGAGGTAAATGGTTGGGAGGCAAAATTATAAGCCCCTATCTTTCTCTGTGTCCAACTGAAACTTTGATGCCATGAGTACCACGTGAGTTGTAACACTTGTGGAAAACAAAAGAGATGATTGAGTATGTGGATTTGCTTTACAAGCTCTTATTTGACTCTTTCTGATGATATGATAAATTGCAATTGCTTCAATGACTATGGACTGTTGTCGTCTATTTCTCGATAAGGTTTTTGTTTCATGCTTTGCTTTGTGAAGGAATTGTTACTTTCCCATAAGGATCTTTATGATACATTGCTGTTCTATGTGTGATCATGATGCCCTCATGTCCGTATTATGTTTTATTGACACCTTCATCCCTAAACATGTGGACATGTTATGGGTCTTGGTTTCCGCTTGAGGACAAGCGAGGTCTAAGCTTGGGGGAGTTGATACGTCCATGTTGCATCATGCTTTCATGTTGATATTTATCGCGTTATGGACCGTTATTATACTTTGTGGTACCATACTTATGTCTTTTCTCTCTTATCTTGCAAGGTTTATTTGAAGAGGGAGAATACCGGCAGCTAGAATTCTGGACTGGAAAAGGAGCAAGTCTGAGTCCTCTATTCTGCGCAACTCCAAATTCCCTGAAAATCAACGTGGAATTTTTTGGGAATATATCAAAAATATTGGGCGAAAGAAGTGCCAGAGGTGAGCTGCCAGGGGCTGATGACCCACAAGTATAGGGGATCAATCGTAGTACTTTCGATAAGTAAGAGTGTCGAACCCAACGAGGAGCAGAAGGCTTTGATAAACGGTTTTCAGCAAGGTAATAACTGCAAGCACTGAAAGTAGTGGTAACAAGTGATGATGTAGCGAGGTGAAACATAGCGAGCGAAAAGTAACAAGTAACAAGTAGTAGCAATGGTGCAGCAAGTGTCCCAATCCCCTTTTGTAGCAAGGGACAAGCCTGAACAAAGTCTTATAGGAGGAAAAACGCTTCCGAGGACACACGGGAATTTCTCTCATGCTAGTTTCATCATGTTCATGTGATTCGCGTTCGTTACTTTGATAGTTTGATATGTGGGTGGACCGACGCTTGGGTACTTCCCTTACTTGTACAAGCATCCCACTTATGATTAACCCCTCTGGCAAGCATCCGCAACTATGAAAGAAGAATTAAGACAACGTCTAACCATAGCATTAAACTAGTGGATCCAAATCAGCCCGTTATGAAGCAACGCATAGACTGGGGTTTAAGCTTCTGTCACTCCAGCAACCCATCATCTACTTACTACTCCCCAATGTCTTCCTCTAGGACCAAATATGGTGAAGTGTTATGTAGTCGACGTTCACATAACACCACTAGAGGAAAAGACAACATACAACATATCAAAATACCGAACGAATACCAAATTCACATGACTATTATTAGCATGACTTATCCCATGTCCCCAGGAACAAAAGTAAGTACTCACAAAGCATAATCATAATCATGATCAGAGGTGTAATGAATAGCACCAAGGATCTGAACATAAACTCTTCCACCAAGTAATCCAACTAGCATCAATTACAAAGAGTAATCAACACTACTAGCAACCTTACAAGTACCAATCTGAGTCGCAAGACGGAGATTGGTTACAAGAGATGAACTAGGGATTGGAGAGGAGATGGTGCTGATGAAGATGTTGATGAAGATGCCTCCCCTCCGACGAGAGGAGTGTTGGTGATGACGATGGCGAAGATTTCCCCCTCCGGGAGGGAAGTTTCCCCGGCAGGATCGTCCTACTGGAGCTCTAGATTGGATCTGCTCAAGTTCCGCCTCGTGGCGGCGGCGAAACCACGAAAAAGCTCCCGATTGATTTTTTCTGGAACGAAACCCTTCATATAGCAAAAGAGGTGGGGCAGTGGGCCATCAGGGAGCCCACAAGCCCTGTAGCCGCCACCAGAGGGGTGGAGGCTACCAGGTTTGTGGCGCCCTGGTAGCTCCCCTCTCGTACTTCTTTCGCCCAGTATTTTTTATATATTCCCAAAAAATTCCACGTAAATTTTCAGGGCATTTGGAGTTGTGCAGAATAGAGGACTCAGATTTGCTCCTTTTCCAGTCCAGAATTCCAGCTGCCTGAATTCTCCCTCTTCAAATAAACCTTGCAAAATAAGAGAGAAAAGACATAAATATGGTACCACAAAGTAATATAACAGCCCATAAAGCGATAAATATCAACATGAAAGCATGATGCAAAATGGACGTATCAACTCCCCCAAGCTTAGACCTCGCTTGTCCTTAAGCGAAAACCAAGTTCCATAAACATGTCCACATGTTTAGGGACGAAGGTGTCGATAAAACACAATACGGACATGAGGGCATCATGATCACACATAGAACATCAATACATCATAAAGATTCTTATGGGAAAGTAACAATTCCTTCACAAAGCAAAGTATGAATCAAAAACCTTACCGAGAAGTAACCAACAACAGTCCAAAGTCATTGAAGCAATTGCAATTTATCATAACATCAGAAAGAATCAAATAAGATCTTGTAAGGCAAACCCACATACTCAATCATCTCTTTTATTTTCCACAATTGTTATAACTCACATGGTACTCATGGTATCAAAGTTTTAGCTGGACATAGAGGAAGATAGGGGCTTATAGTTTTGCCTCCTAACTATTTACCTCAAGGGTAAAGTCAACAATAATAAAGCATAAGTACTCAACTAAAAGTTGATATATGAATATAGATCTTTCCCAAGCATGTGGCGGTAACCAAGACAAAGGCAAAAATAGGGAATTGGTGAAGATCACCATGACTCTTACAAGGGCAAAAAGTAAAGGTACAAGATAGGCCCTTCGCAGAGGGAAGCAGAGGTTGTCATGCGCTTTTGAGGTTTGAATGCGTGTCCTCTTAGTGCGGAGGAACGTCACTTTATTTTGCCTCCTGTGATAAAGAACTTTATTATGCAGTCTGCCGCTTTTATGTCTTCCTCATCACAGGTTCGTGCAAAGCTTATTTTCCACACACTAATAGATCATACATATTAGAGAGCAATTTTTATTGCTTGCACCGATGACAACTTACTTGAAGGATCTTATTCAATCCAAAGGTAGGTATGGTGGACTCTCATGGCAAAACTGGGTTGAAGGTTTATGGATGCACAAGTAGTATCTCTACTTGGCGCGGGAGTTTTGGCTAATATGAGGTGGAAGCAATCGTCACATGCTAAGGGATCTCTAATCATATAACATTATTTGGAACCAAGCAAACATAATTCATTATGTTGTCTTCCTTGTCCAACATCTACTTCTAAGCATGTAATAGTTTGGTGAGTGCTCACAATTGTAAAAAGTGTCTAAGATGATATATTTATATGTGAACCTCTCTTTCCTTATTACTTCTTATTAATTGCAACAATGACTGAGGTCTATGTTGATTTATTCTCAACAAGTTTCAATCATCACACGTGTCATATGTGAAGTTATCACTTTCCATAAGATCATCTCATGATCTTTCATGCTATCGTACTTTTCATACTTTCGATCACGACATAAAGCAACGCCCTTGACTAAGATACTCTTTATTATATAGCTCGTAAGCTCGAATACATCGGGGGAGACACAAGGCAAAAGACTCAAACTAAACACTAAAAACTTATTCCTCTAAGAGAAGAAATAAAAACTGAAAAGGAAAGAACTAAAACAAAGGTAAAAGCAAAAGATATAAAGGTGATACGATACCAGGGCAACTCCCCCAAGCTTGGCAAAAGCCAAGGGGATTGCCCATACCAATGCTTAGTTGTCTTCCTTTGGTGGTGATGGTGGTGGAGTTGTTGAAACAGTCTGATCCACCGTCTCCCAAGGCATAGGTGTTCCATCATGGTAGGATGAACGAGTCGCGAGAATCCTCAAATCTGCAACCAACCTTATTGATTTAAATCTATACTCATACTCACAGTTTTGGTTCTGCAGGTCATAGATCTGGCCCTGAAGTTGGTCAACCCTGTCATAGAGCCTGGAGAGGTGTTTCCCAATGTCAATGGCATCCATCTTGTGATTGCTGGTGAACTCCGTGATCATCATGTGGTTGGCGTTGAGTCCACGCTCCACCATCCCTTGGCACATGAAGACTTGTTGCTCCATTGCTTCGAGCCTCGTCTCCACGCTTCCGGTCTTCTTAGGCCCCTCAACATCACGGATGTGCAACATCCCCTCGCTCATCTTGATAGATTGAGGGTGTTTCAGCACTTCCGTGAGGTAGGGATTGATGACCTTCTCGAAGATCTTGTCCTTAGGAGCGTTTGGGGAAGTCATGATGATCTAGATCTGCCACAGAAACAGGCTCGAAACAAAAACAGAGGAAAACTGCGCGATACGGAGTTCAAAACCTTCGGGTGTATATATAATGATTTTTTCTGGACCAGAAGGAGTGCTCCACAAGAAAACGGAGTCCGGGAGGCACACGAGGTGCCCACAAGCCCTCTAGCCGCCACCAGGGGGGTAGGTGGCGGCTACCAACCTTGTGGCCACCTCGTGCACTCTCCGGACTGCTTTTTATTTTTCTAATTTTCCAAAAATTCCAAAACGGAGGAAATTTCCTATTGGAAAAGTTTCGGCGTCCAATTACTTACCGAAACACATACCTCTTCGTTTTCAGGGTCTGAAACAGGCTGATAAACATCCCTTATGTACTCCTTTGGAGTTATGATATTGATGATATTGGTCTCAACATTTATGGGAGTACCAGAGATATAATGCTTGATTCTTTGCCCATTTACCACTCTAGGAAAATTTCCTTCCGTGTTATTCATTTTGATGGCACCGGAACGATATACTTCCTCGATAACGTAAGGACCTTCCCATTTAGAGAGAAGCTCGCGTGCGAAGAATCTTAAGCGAGAATTGTATAGCAGGACATAATCACCTACATTGAACTCTCGTTTTTGTATTCGTTTATCGTGTCATCTCTTAACCTTTTCCTTGAACAACTTGGCATTCTCGTATGCCTGGGCCCTCCATTCATCTAATGAGCTGATATCAAACAACCGCTTCTCACCGACAAGTTTGAAATCGAAGTTGAGCTCTTTGATTGCCCAATAAGCTTTGTGTTCCAGCTCAAGAGGTAAATGACAGGCCTTACCGTAAACCATTTTATACGGCGACATGCCCATGGGATTCTTATAAGCCCATAGTGCATCGTCAAATTTGCTAGACCAATTCGTTCGAGATCTATTAACGGTCTTTTGTAGGATCAATTTGATCTCCCTATTACTCAACTCCACTTGACCACTAGACTGAGGATGATAAGGAGATGCAACTCTATGGTTGACATCATACTTAGCGAGCATCTTGCGGAAAACACCATGAATGAAGTGTGAACCGCCATCAGTCATCAAATATCTAGGGACTCCAAATCTTGGGAAAATGACTTCTTTAAGCATCTTAATAGAGGTGTGGTGATCAACATTTTTAGTGGGGATAGCCTCTACCCACTTAGTGACGTAATCCACAGCAACTAAGATGTGAGTGTACCCATTGGAACTCGGGAAGGGTCCCATATAATCAAAGCCCCAGACATCAAATGGTTCAATGACAAGTGAATAGTTCATAGCCATTTCCTGACGCTTACTGATGTTCCCTATTCTTTGGCATTCGTCACAAGACAAGAAAAACTTACGGGCATCCTTGAAGAGAGTGGGCCAATAGAAACCTGATTGCAATACCTTATGAGCAGTTCTGTCTCCAGCATGGTGTCCTCCGTAGGCTTCAGAAAGACACTTCTGCAGGATCTGTCCCTGTTCATGTTCAGGCACACAATGTCTAATAACACCATCTACTCCTTCCTTATAAAGGTGAGGATCATCCCAAAAGTAGTGTCTCAAATTAAAGAAGAATTTCTTCTTTTGCTGATAGGTGAAACTGGGTGGTATGTATTTGGCTATGATATAATTTGCGTAATCGGCATACCACGGTGCACTATGTGAAGTGCGGATGACATTTAATTGCTCATCAGGAAAGTTGTCATCAATAGGTCATGGGTCATCAAGGACAGTCTCTTGCGTGGACAAGTTATCTGCTACAGGGTTATCAACACACTTTCGGTCAACGACGTGCAAATCAAATTCCTGTAGCAGGAGAACCCATCTGATCAACTTAGGCTTAGCGTCCTTCTTTTCCATAAGGTACTTAATAGCAGCATGATCAGAGTGAATAGTGACTTTGGAGTCAACAATATAAGATCTGAACTTTTCACATGCAAACACGACTGCTAAAAACTCCTTCTCCATAGTGGCATAGTTTCTTTGGGCACTATCTATAGTTTTACTAGCGTATTGAATAACATTCAACTTCTTGTCAACTCTTTGTCCTAGAACAGCACCAACAGCATAATCACTAGCGTCGCACATGATTTCAAAGGGAAAGTTCCAGTCAGGTGGTTGAACAATAGGTGCGGTTATCAAAGCCTTCTTAACTATTTCGAAAGCTTCCTCACAATCCTCATCACAAACAAAAGAAACATCCTTCTGCAAGAGGTTGGTAAGAGGCCTAGAAATCTTAGAGAAGTCTTTAATGAACCTTCTATAGAAACCAGCATGACCTAGGAAACTTCGTATACCTCTGATATCTGTGGGGCAAGGCATTTTCTCAATTGCATCAACCTTAGCCTTATCAACTTCAATGCCTGTTTCAGAGATTTTGTGTCCTAAGATGATGCCTTCATTAACCATAAAGTGGGACTTCTCCCAATTCAAGACGAGGTTGGTATCTTTGCATCTCTGTAAGACTCGATCAAGGTTGCTGAGGCAATCATCAAAGGAAGACCCATAAATGGAGAAATCATCCATGAAAACCTCGACAATCTTTTCACAAAAGTCAGAGAATATAGCCATCATACATCTTTGAAAGGTGGCAGGTGCATTGCATAAGCCAAAAGGCATACGTCTATAAGCAAAGGTACCGAAGGGGCTGGTGAAAGTGGTTTTCTCCTGATCAGATTGTGCAACAGGTATTTGCGAGAAACCTGAATAACCGTCTAGAAAGCAGAAGTGTTGTTGGGGAACGTCGCATGGGAAACAAAAATTTTCCTACGCGCACGAAGACCTATCATGGTGATGTCCATCTACGAGAGGGGATGAGTGATCTACGTACCCTCGTAGACCGTACAGCAGAAGCGTTAGAGAACGCGGTTGATGTAGTGGAACGTCCTCACGTCCCTCGATCCGCCCCGCGAACAATCTCGCGATCAGTCCCACGATCTAGTACCGAACGGACGGCACCCCCGCGTTCAGCACACGTACAGCTCGACGATGATCTCGGCCTTCTTGATCCAGCAAGAGAGACGGAGAGGTAGAAGAGTTCTCCGGCAGCGTGACGGCGCTCCGGAGGTTGGTGATGACCTTGTCTCAGCAGGGCTCCGCCCGAGCTCCGCAGAAACGTGATCTAGAGGAAAAACCATGGAGGTAGCCGTGGAAAAGTCGTCTCAAATCAGCCCTAAAACCTCCGTATATATAGGTGGGAGGGAGGGGACCTTGCCTTGGGGCTCAAGGAGCCCCAAGGGGGTCGGCCGAGTCCAAGGGGGAGGACTCTCCCCTCCCCAAAACCGAGTTGGACTAGGTTTGGTGGGAGGGAGTCCCCCTTCCTTCCCACCTCCTCCTTTTTTTTTTCCTTTCTCTCTTGATTTTCTTCTCCTTGGCGCATAGAGCCTTTTTGGGCTGTCCCACCAGCCCACTAAGGGATGGTGTGCCACCCTCAATGTCTATGGGCTTCCCCGGGGTGGGTTGCCCCCCCCCCCCCCCCGGTGAACTCCCGGAACCCATTCGTCTTTTCCGGTACATTCCCGGTAACTCAGAAAACCTTCCGGTAATCAAATGAGGTCATCCTATATATCAATCTTCGTTTCCGGACCATTCCGGAAACCCTCGTGACGTCCGTGATCTCATCCGGGACTCCGAACAACATTCGGTAACCAACCATATAACTCAAATACGCATAAAACAACGTCGAACCTTAAGTGTGCAGACCCTGCGGGTTCGAGAACTATGTAGACATGACCCGAGAGACTCCTCGGTCAATATCCAATAGCGGGACCTAGATGCCCATATTGGATCCTACATATTCTACGAAGATCTTATCGTTTGAACCTCAGTGCCAAGGATTCATGTAATCCCGTATGTCATTCCCTTTGTCCTTCGGTATGTTACTTGCCCGAGATTTGATCGTCAGTATCCGCATACCTATTTCAATCTCGTTTACCGGCAAGTCTCTTTACTCGTTCCGTAATACAAGATCCCGCAACTTACACTAAGTTACATTGCTTGCAAGGCTTGTGTGTGATGTTGTATTACCGAGTGGGCCCCGAGATACCTCTCCGTCACACGGAGTGACAAATCCCAGTCTTGATCCATACTAACTCAACTAACACCTTCGGAGATACCTGTAGAGCATCTTTATAGTCACCCAGTTACGTTGCGACGTTTGATACACAAAAAGCATTCCTCCGGTGTCAGTGAGTTATATGATCTCACAGTCATAGGAATAAATACTTGACACACAGAAAACAGTAGCAACAAAATGACACGATCAACATGCTACGTCTATTAGTTTGGGTCTAGTCCATCACGTGATTCTCCTAATGACGTGATCCAGTTATCAAGCAACAACACCTTGTTCACAATCAGAAGACACTGACTATCTTTGATCAACTGGCTAGCCAACTAGAGGCATACTAGGGACGGTGTTTTGTCTATGTATCCACACATGTAAATGAGTCTTCATTCAATACAATTATAGCATGGATAATAAACGATTATCTTGATACAGGAATTATAATAATAACTATATTTATTATTGCCTCTAGGGCATAATTCCAACAAGTGTGTGTGTTTGGATAGCCTTTCTAGCATTTGGTCGATAAACGGCAAAGGATAATGGTCTTTCCTCGTTGCCTTGTTCAGTTTCCGGAAGTCTATCACCATCCTATAGCCAGTAATAATCCTTTGTGGGATTAATTCATTCTTATCATTAGGAACGACGGTGATACCTCCCTTCTTAGGTATGCAATGTACTGGACTTACCCAATCACTATGAGCAACAAGATAAATGATTCCTGCTTCCAGAAGCTTTAATATTTCTTTTCTAACGACCTCTTTCATCTTAGGATTTAATCTCCTTTGATGATCAGCAACTGGTTTAGAATCAGGATCGGTTTTAATCTTGTGCTGACATATAGTGGGACTAATACCCTTAAGATCATCAAGAGTATATACAATAGCAGCACGGTGCTTCCTCAGAGTTTTTAGTAACTTCTTCTCTTCGTGCTCTGAGAGGAGAGCACTAATAATAACAGGATATATCTCCTTCTCATCAAGATAGGCATACTTAAGAGTATCAGACAACTGTTTAAGCTCGAACATAGGATCACCCTTCGGTGGGGGAGGATCCCCGAGCAGTTCAATAGGCAGATTATTCTTGAGAATAGGATATTGTTCTAAGACAATTTTTTCTATCTCATCTCTTTCCTCCATATGCATATCATTTTCATGCTCAAGCAGATATTGCTCTAAAGGATCTATAGGAGGTACGGCAATAGAGGCAAGAGCAATTATTTCATCCCTACCAGACGACTCTTTTTCATGGGATTGTCTTCCAAACTTGGAGAAGTTAAATTCATGAGACACACCCTCGAAACTAACTGTGACAGTCTGCTTAATGCAATCAATGTGAGCATTGACAGTGTTGAGAAAGGGTCTACCGAATATGATGGGACAAAAGCTATCTTGTGTAGTACCAAGGACGAGGAAATCAGTAGGATACTTCGTCTTAGCACACAGGACTTCTACGTCTCTCACAATTCCCAGAGGGCAGATAGTGTCTCTATTAGCTAGCGTAATAGTGACATCAATGGGTTCTAGCTTAGCAGGTGCAATCTCATCTTTGATTTCATCATATAAGGAACGGGGTATTGCACTAACACTAGCTCCCATATCACATAAACCATGGTAACAGTGATCTCCTATCTTGACAGAAACTACGGGCAGGCCAACTACAGGTCCGTATTTGTCTTTCGCGTAGGTTTAGCAATTATAGCAGAGTCCTCACAGAATTTGATAACATGCCCGTCTACGTCTTCGGCTAAGAGATCTTTGATAATAGCAACACTAGGTTCATCTCTAATCTCCTCAGGGGGTGCAAGTGGTCTAATGTAACCCCTACGTATCACAGTTGGAGCTTTAAAATAATCCTTTATCCTAGCAGGGTATGGTGGTTTCTCAGCGTAGGCACAAGGAACAACAGGATCACTAAAAGCAATGACTTTCTCCTCAACTAGATTGGTTTTGACTATGTTGCTTTCTACAGGAGGATGATACTTAAACCACTTCTCTTTGGGAAGATCAACATGAGCAGCAAAAGATTCACATAGAGAAGCTACTATCTCAGAGTCAAGTCCTTACTTAGCGCTAGAATCTCTAGAGGTGTTTGTCTCAACAAAAGATTTAACGCAATCAAACTGGAAATTCATACCTGACTCTTTACCTTCCTCCAGCTCCCAATCTTCAGAGTTACGTTTGATTCTTTCCAATAAATTCCACTTGTGGTCAATATCCTTCTTCATAAAAGAACCGGTACAAGAAGTGTCAAGCATGGTACGATCTTCATGAGAAAGCCGAGAATAAAAGTTTTGAGTGATAATTTCTCTCGAGAGCTCATGATTGGGGCATGAATATAGCATTGATTTAAGACTCCCCCAAGCTTGAGCTATGCTTTCCCTATCACGAGGCCAAAAGTTATAAGTATAATTCCAATCACGATGTACTAAATGCATAGGATAAAACTTTTGTTGAAATTGAAATTTCAACTGATTGTAGTCCCATGATCCAGTATCATCACATAGCCTATACCATGTCAATGCCTTATCCTTCAAAGATAAAGGAAAGACTTTCTTCATTACCTTATCCTCGGGCAAACCTGCAAGCTTAAATAAACCACAAACTTCATCTACATAGATCAGATGCAAGTCTGGATGTGAAGATCCATCTTCTGTAAAAGGATTAGCCAGCAGTTTCTCAAGCATACCCGAAGAAATTTCATAAAAGATATTTTCAGTAGGTACCTCAGGTTGAGGAACAACTCCTCGTGCTTCCGTTCGTGGTGAAGATACCCCGAATAAACTCCTCAAAGGAACAGTTTCCATAGTGACAGTGACAATAAATTTCAGCACAATATATAAATGTTTCCTTACCAATTTCCACTTACCAAAGGCGCTTCACTCCCCGGCAACGGTGCCAAAAAAGAGTCTTGATGACCCACACGTATAGGGGATCAATCGTAGTCCTTTCGATAAGTAAGAGTGTCGAACCCAACGAGGAGCAAAAGGCTCTAATAAACGGTTTTCAGCAAGGTAATAACTGCAAGCACTGAAAGTAGCGGTAACAAGTGATGATGTAGCGAGGTGAAACGTAGCGAGCGAAAAGTAACAAGTAACAAGTAGTAGACATGGTGCAGCAAGTGGACAAATCCCCTTTTGTAGCAAGGGACAAGCCTGAACAAAGTCTTATAGGAGGAAAAACGCTCCCGAGGACACACGGGAATTTCTGTCATGCTAGTTTCATCATGTTCATGTGATTCGCGTTCGTTACTTTGATAGTTTGATATGTGGGTGGACCGGCGCTTGGGTACTGCCCTTACTTGGACAAGCATCCCACTTATGATTAACCCCTCTCGCAAGCATCCGCAACTACGAAAGAAGAATTAAGACAACGTCTAACCATCACATTAACTAGTGGATCCAAATCAGCCCCTTACGAAGCAACGCATAGACTGGGGTTTAAGCTTCTGTCACTCCAGCAACCCATCATCTACTTACTACTCCCCAATGTCTTCCTCTAGGCCCAAATATGGTGAAGTGTTATGTAGTCGGCGTGCACATAACACCACTAGAGGAAAAGACAACATACAACATATCAAAATACCGAACGAATACCAAATTCACATGACTATTATTAGCATGACTTATCCCATGTCCTCGGGAACAAAAGTAACTACTCACAAAGCATAATCATAATCATGATCAGAGGAGTAATGAATAGCATCAAGGATCTAAACATAAACTCTTCCACCAAGTAATCCAACTAGCATCAACTACCAAGAGTAATCAGAATTGCCCTAGGTCTTCGTGAGCAAGCAAGTTGGATGCACACCCACTAGTTCTACTTTTGAGCTTTCACGTACTTATAGCTCTAGTGCATCCTTTGTATGGCAATCCCTACTCATTCACATTGATATCTATTAATGGGCATCTCCATAGCCTTTTGATACGCCGAGTCAATGTGACCATCTCCTCCTTTTTGTCTCACAACCACCACCACACTCTATTCCACCTATAGTGCTATATCCATGCCCCGCGCTCATGTATTGCGTGATAGTAATAAAAAGTTTGAGAAAGTAAGAGTGCGAAAACAATTACTTGGCCAATACTGGGGTTGTGCATGATTTACATTAGTTGTGTGAGGATGATGGAGCATAGCTAGACTATATGATTTTGTATGGATAACTTTCCTTGGCCTTGTTATTTTGAAAGTTGATGATTACCTTGCTAGTTTGCTTGAAGTATTATTGTTTTCATGTCAATAGCAAACTATTGTTTTGAATCTTACGGATCTGAACATTCATGTCGCGTGAAAGAAGTTGCAAAGGACAACTATGCTAGGTAGCATTCCACATCAAAAATTCATTCTTTATCACTTCCCTACTCGAGGACGAGCAGGAGTTAAGCTTGGGGATGCTTGATACGTCTCCAACGTATCTATAAATTTTGATGGTTTCATGCTATTATCTTGTCAAACATTGGATGTTTTGTATGCCTTTTATATATTTTTTGGGACTAACTTATTAACTCAGTGCCAAGTGCCAGTTCCTGTTTTTCCATGTTTTTGACCCCTTTCAGAGGAGGATTTTGAACGGAGTCCAAATGGAATGAAACTGCCAAAAGGATTTTTTCGGAACATAAAAAGATCTGAGAGCTGGAGAATCAGGGCAGTGGGCCACCAGGGACCCCACAAGCCCTCACGCCGCGGCCAGGGGAGGCCCGTGGCCACCAGGCTTGTGGGCTCCCTGAGGCCCCTTTGCCCTAGGTTTTGCGCCTATATATTCCCTAAAAATCCCAAAAAAAACCAGGAGATCATCGAAAGTACTTTTTCGCCGCCACAAGCTTCTGTCTCCGCAAGATCCCATCTAGGGCACGTTCTGGTGCCCTGCAGGAGGGGGGATTCGGACACGGAGGGCTTCTTCATCAACACCATGACCTATCCGATGATGCGTGAGTAGTTCACCATAGACCTACGGGTCCATATCTAGTAACTAGATGGCTTCTTCTCTCTCTTGGATCTTCAATACAAAGTTCTCCATGATCTTCATGGAGATCTATCCGATGTAATCTTCTTTTACGGTGTGTTTGTCGAGATCCGATGAATTGTGGATTTATGATCAGATTATCTATGAATCTTATTTGAGTTTCTTCTGATCTCTCTTATGCATGATTTCATATCCTTGTAATTCTCTTCGAGTTGTGGGTTTTGTTTGGCCAACTAGATCTACTAGTCGCCAACCCGTGCATTCACGCGGTCTAGCATGAATACAATTTTCTATGATAGGGGAATGAACAATAGTTTGTTGTGCTATGACTTGCCTCCTATAAAATAAAGGAGCTAAAGCACATGAAAGAACTAAAGGTACAACTATACACATATTGTTTTTCTTATATATATTAAGAAGTTGAAAATTTTACTTGATTATATGTGTTATAAACATTACAGAACTTTTGAAATAGTTAGAAATACTACAACATTGGCTCTATACAATATTATTAATTGTTAATTTCCATAATATGAACAGTAATTTCCAATTTTATTATGTATTGTAATTTAATATAGAAATATTTTACGCTGATTTTTTTTTTAAATATTCATTTAACGACTGGACACCAATTTCCATTCTCATTGGAGAATTATCATGTTCCATGATTTGTTTGAAATATCATGGTCTCTACTTTAGTTATATTTTGTCATACATAAACTATTTAAGTTCCTGGTTGTGTCTTGTCTATCAATTGTTGCAGTAAATTCGAGCAAACTATTAATAAGAGTAGTGAAATATAGTAATAGACGATATATGTTTGATATAATTTAATGAGATTGCACAATATTCATCTTGAAAATTCTAATTAATATTCG
Source organism: Hordeum vulgare subsp. vulgare (assembly GCF_904849725.1). Lineage (NCBI taxonomy): Eukaryota > Viridiplantae > Streptophyta > Magnoliopsida > Poales > Poaceae > Hordeum > Hordeum vulgare. The sequence goes on from NC_058524.1 coordinate 24,397,658, forward strand.
TTAATAATTAATGGTTGTACAATATTCTTACATATAAATTTGGTTATACAGATCAGTGGTATTATCATATGCTTTTTTACTAAATATTGCAAATTCAATTTTTTGCTAATCACTAATTCTAAATTATTTAGTTGGAAAGTTCGGATGCGGGTGGTGTTAATATACATATTTTAGAACATCTTGTATGAAGATTTTTAATTATGAGAAACACATCAAATAACATTGGCATCTAGCTAGCAGTCAAGTATCATGTACTCTCAGAATCACCTTCTTTCATCCAGAATTCCAGATGTCTAGTGTCTCTTAGGCTCTCTCCGTGCCGTCGTATAGATCTAGTGAGCAGCTCCAGCTCTTCGGCCTCAAGAAACCACCTGTGCTCGCATGGACATGCGCCCAGGAGCTGCACACCAACGGCAATTATTATAAGGTGGCAGTCTTAGACAATCACCGTTGCCCTTTCTCATAGGAAGATCAAGGAGTACGTGGTAATTCGAGTCTGAGAATAACCTGAAAATTCGAAGGAGAAGCCAGAAAGTCAATTAGCAGGAAATAGAGGCACATGAAAATCCTACATGCCTGGGAACCACCTAGGGACACAAAATAAGAAGATACCGCTTCCTCCTAGATCGAAGGAGAGGACCATGAACGGGATAATTGGCTGACCTAGGGGGCAGTGAATTGGATAAGCGTTTGACCGCTCGAGAAAGGACAGATGGGGGCCTGGGGCTACCTTAGGAAGAAAGAAGAAACCACGGATCTACGTATATGGAAGGAACAGATAAAGATAACTTGACCAAAAGCTTAAAAAAGTTTTTTTTCCTTTTTGAAGAAACCATGTTTCTCATGGCAGGGATTGCACCATCCCGTGAGAAAAAAGGAGCGTGCACAATGAAATCTGTTATATTGTGTTAGCCAATGTTCTGTTATACTAATATGAGGTCTAGCTACAGCTAAATAACGTGATGGCATAGATGACTATTTTTCCAGCTATAATTTGAAAGATATAATGGTTTAAGCTGAAAAATACATGGGTTAATCTAGACCGTTATAACTTGGTCCCACCGGATTAACGGCTTGTAAATTCTAATTAATGTGGTAATTTCTGAAAAGATATAATGGTTTAAGCTGAAAAATACATGGGTTAATCTAGACCGTTATAACTTGGTCCCACCGAATTAATGGCTTGTAAATTCTAATTAATGTGGTAATTTCTGGAGAGTCTTTAATTAGTATAGGTATAGATGATTCTTGCAATGGGAGAAGTGCTTGGTTTTGGGTTCATACCGTGCGGTGACCTCACCCAGTGACAGAAGGGGTAGCGAGGCACACATCGTGTTGTTGCCATCAAGGGTAAAAATATGGGGTCTTCATCATTGGTTTGAGATTATCCCTCTACATCATGTCATCTTGCTTAAGGCGTTACTCTATTCGTCATGAACTCAATACACTAGATGCATGCTGGATAGCGGTCGATGTGTGGAGTAATAGTAGTAGATGCGGAAAGTATCGGTCTACTTGTCTCGGACGTGATGCCTATATGTATGATCATTGCCTTAGATATCGTCATGACTTTGCGCGGTTCTATCAATTGCTCGACATTAATTTGTTCACCCACCATGATATTTGCTATTTTGAAAGAAGCCTCTAGTGAACACTATGGCCCCCGGGTCTACTCCACACTATATTTTCAGCCTTACTCTTTTTACTTCGTTGCACTTTTCGCCTTCAGATCTCACTTTGCAGACAGTCTTGAAGGGATTGACAACCCCTTTAAAAGCGTTGGGTGCAACCTATTTTGTGTTTGCGCAGGTACTCTGGACTTGACAAGATTCTCTTACTGGATTGATACCTTGGTTCTCAAACTGAGGGAAATACTTACTGCTCCTGTTCTGCATCACCCTTTCCTCTTCAAGGGAAAAACCAACGCAAGCAAGTCCTCGTCAACGTGTCAATTTCTGGCGCTGTTGTTTGAGAAGTAGCAATCCACACACCCTTGTAGATCGCTAAGCAGGAAGCGTTAAGAAACACGGTTGATGTAGTGGTACAACTTCGTGATTCAAATCACCGTCGTCCCACGATCCGTTCCGGTCTAGCGTCGAACGGACGACACCTCCGCGTTCAGCACACGTACAGCTCGATGACGATCTCGGCCTTCTTGATCCAGCAAGAGAGACGGAGACGTAGATGAGTTCCCCAACAGCGTGACGGCGCGCCAGTGGTGGTGATGATCTACTCCTGCAGGACTCCGCCCGAGCTCTGCATTAATCTGATCTAGAGGAAGAACTACGTGGTATAGGTTTGAGTTGCACGTGGCAAAGTTGTGTCTCAAAAGCCCTAAAACCACCAGTATATATAGGAGGACGGGAGGGGCTAGCCTTGGGGCTCAAGGGAGCCCCAAGGGCGTCGGCCGAAGGGAGAGGTGGACTCCCACCCCAATTCGGTTTGGGGGGAAGGAGTCCACTCCTTCCTTCCCACCTCCCTCTTTCCTTTTTTTCTTTCCTTTGGTATTTTTCTCTTGTGGCGCCATATCCCTCTTGGGCTGGCCTCACCAGCCCACTAAGGGCTAGTGCGCCACCCTAGGGTTACTGGGCTCACTCCTGGGTGGGTGGGCCCCTCTCGGTGAATACCCGGAACCCATTCGTCACTCCTGGTAATGCCCGAAATCTTTCCGGTGACCAACTGAAACCATCCTATATATCAATCTTCGTTTCCGGACCATTTCGGAAACCCTCGTGACGTCCGTGATCTCATCCGGGACTCCGAACAACCTTCGGTCACCAACACGTATAACTCAACTGTACTAATACATCATCGAACCAAGTGTGCACACCCTGCGGGTTCGAGAACTATGTAGACATGACCCGAGACACTCCTCGGTCAATATCCAATAGCGGGACCTGGATGTCCATATTGGATCCTACATATTCTACGAAGATCTTATCGATTGAACCTTTGTGCCAAGGATTCATATAATCCTGTATATCATTCTCTTTGTCCTTCGGTATGTTACTTGCTCGAGATTTGATCGTCGATAAATCTATACCTATTTCAATCTCATTACCGGCAAGTCTCTTTACTCGTTCCGTAATACAAGATCCCGTGACTTACACTTGAGTCACATTGCTTGCAAGGCTTGTATGCCATGTTGTATTACGGAGTGGGCCCGAGATAGCTCTCCATCACACGGAGTGACAAATCCCAGTCTTGATCCATGCTAACTCAACGGACACCTTCGGAGATACCTGTAGAGCACCTTTATAGTCACCCAGTTACGTTGTGACGTTTGATACACACAAGGTATTCCTCCGGTGTCAGTGAGTTACATGATCTCATGGTCATAGGAATGAACATTTGACACGCAGAAAACAATAGCAACAAAATGACACGATCACATGCTACGTTTATAGTTTGGGTCTAGTCCATCACATGATTCTCCTAATGATGTGATTCAGTTATCAAGTGACAACACTTGCATATGATCAGAAAACCTTAACCATCCTTGATCAAATGGCTAGCCAACTAGAGGCTTGCTAGGGACAATGTTTTGTCTATATATCCACACGTGTATCTATGCTTTCATTCAATACAATTATAACATGGATAATAACGATTATCTTGAAACAGGAAATATAATAATAACTATTTTATCATTGCCTCTAGGGCAGATTTCCAACACCCTTGGCATGGCCGAGTCCACCTATGGGCAAAGTTGCGTTATCTATCAATGGTGCGTTCATGTTCTCCGATGGTTCAGCGGCAGCTGGGATGATTCTGCATTGACACGACGGAAGTGTGATATTTGTGGCCTATAGATGCATATTTAACTATAATGATGTGTTGGAGGCAGAACTACATGCAATAATGCATTGAATGGCTTTAGCTATACATCATAGTTCCCTGCCTATCATCGTTCAATCCGATTCCTCCGTGGCACCAACGGCTATGAATGTGGAGAGTTTAACCAGGTCGACGTTTGGTCACTTGGTTGCAGAGATTCGGCATCACATGGTTGAGAGAGAGTTTATTCTTTTAAAAATTAAGCATAAGAAAAATAGGATAGCACATGAGTTGGCATTTTATAGTCGTACAGAGAGTATTACTGCTGTATATATATAGCTTGATAGACTTCCACCTTATGTGGAGGAGTTGGTGCCTCTTGATTGTAACCCTATGAGTATGGAATAAAATTCTTTTACCAACGTAAAAAAATTTATTTTCACATGTTTTTTATAAAAAGTTTATTGAAATTTATTTATGCAGAATTTGTGCAAGTATTAACGAAAGAATAAAGGACCCGACTATAGAGCGGCGCCACACCCGGGCGTTGCCGTGCGGCGGCTCTTATACTAATATGCATGCATGTCGCTATCACACGCTGTTAAAAAGACGGATTCAACTCGCCAGATGCGGCGACTCGCGTGGACATGCACCTAAAATAGACGTAAAGATTCTCTCCAATGCTTGAAATTTAAAAAGATTTATCTTTAAAACCGTTAATTCAATCGATGATCTGTTTTCACCGTTGGCTTTGGCATGGCAAGATCTTCGAAACTAGATCCCATGTCGACATATTTTGACAAACTTTTTTTTCCTTCCGTAATTACCACATTGTTCCACTTACTTGCTATATTATTAACCACTTACTTGCCCAATAAAAATAACTTAATTGCCATATTGTTTGATGTCGTTTCGTGCAAAGATTGTCGATGCTTATAAATGCAGTCCCTAAAATGTTTTGATCTGCTTGTCATTTTTAGTCTACTAAGTTGTCATGTGGTCTCATAAAGCTTGTAGGTGCTTATAAAATCACAGTTGCCACATATATTTTTTGTGTTTGTCATTTTAATCCTACCTCGTTATCATATTGTCTCATACAACTTGTCAGACATTGTGAAAAAATAGTTTACTGTATTTATCTATTGAATTCTATCCTCGATTGTTATGTTGTGTAGTAATAAAAGGACATTTGATTATTCTGAAACGTAGTTGTGGTAGTGTTTTGTTGTGTTGGTCAGTTAAATTCTACTCAAATCTCATATAAGCTTGTCAGTTGTTATAAACACTATGGTTGTCGTATTATTTTACAACCCTTGCCATTTAAATTATAACTAGTGACCAGTTATTTTATAACGTTCATGCATCCCCGCCACCTCACTACCACGAGTATTCTATGTTGTAAAGAAAAGTAAACCAAGGATGCATAACATAACATGGAGTCAACATTATTCTGTAAATTATCTGTAAAATAGAAGATGTGTGCTAGTTGCAAAAACACAACAAGCTTCTACGCAAAAAAAGCATCACTATCACCGGTCGCTCTAGCGAAACACGTTACAATGGTGTACTATTGCAAAATATTATAGCATACCAACATCACATGCTTGCTGAGTACTTGTAATGCATGCAGAGCACATGTAATTCACAAGTATCATCCCGTAGCACCTTGTAGCAAAAACTGTAGCGGGATAGCGACGGGAGCGGGAATCCTAGCCCACGAGCCCGAGCCCGCCGCAGGGGGACGCATGCGTGCACACGCTTTAACTTAGATATTTCTAAAAGTAAAATTTTAAAAAACGTAAACGTGAGTTTTTTTAATAGAAAACGAGGCCGTGGCCTCACGTGCTCCTAGGCAGGTCGTTGTAGCGTGGAGTTGGATCGCCGGATATTGGCGTTCAAAATTAAAAGGATAGAGATGGATCGATATTGGGTATACGATCGGGTTCCCCGCGAAAAAAGATAGAAAATTGATTCCTTGTGCGAGTAGGGATCCAAACCTGCGACGACTCGGAAAAATGGAATCGAAACCGTTCCAATCTGTGACTCGGAGTAGTTACGGAAGACGAGAGGTTGACATCGTTAAGATCTCCTTGGAGCACACCGGCAAAAAAAAAAAAAAAAAAAGAGCAGGGAACTGCAGTTTAAACTAGGAGCTGATCACGCGACGGGATTGGATTGGATTGAACCCTAGTTAGCCTCTGGGCAGAGCGACAACTGCGGAGTCGAGGAGATCGGATTATTTTATCTATCTATATCTACCTCCCGCACGTACGTACGTCGTCCTAGATCGTGCAGCCATGGCGCCGATCGGCGATGATGAGAAGGGCTACAGCGATTTCGACGACGAGGAGGACCCGATCGTGCTCGAGTCGGACGACGACATGGCGACGGTGCTGTTCGCGAGGAAGCAGAAGTACAAGGTCCTCTCCGTGGACGCCGTGCGCGCGCTCCAGGCTGAGTGCATCGCCGGAGTCGCCGACCTCATCCAGGTCCCGCCGTCGCTCGCGGCCATCGTCCTGCGCCACTGCCACTGGAGCGCCCTCGTCGTCCAGGAGAAGTGGTTCTCCGACGAGCAGGGCCTCCGCGCCGCCGTCGGCCTGCTGCCGCCGACCGGCGACCCTGTGGCCGCCGTGGCGGAGCCCAAGCGCAAGAAGGGTAAGAGTAAGGCTAAGAAGCTCACCTGCGACCTCTGCTTCGACGCTCACCCTCCAGGCCAGATGAGGTCGGCAGGGTGCGGCCACCTCTACTGCCGCGTGTGCTGGCGCGGGTACGTCCGCGCGGCGGTGGAGGACGGCGCCCGGTGCCTGTCGCTGCGGTGCCCCGAGCCGTCGTGCTCGGCGGCCGTGATCCGGGACCTGGTGGACGACGTGGCCGACGAGGAGGACAAGCAGCGGTATGCGGGGTTCGCGCTCCGGTCGTACGTGGAGGAGAGCAAGAGCATGAGGTGGTGCCCCGCTCCGGGGTGTGGCCTCGCCGTGGAGTACCTCGGCGGGGAGAGCCTGAGCGAGCAGCTGGACGTGGTGTGCGAGTGCGGCCACGGCTTCTGCATCCTGTGCGCGGAGGAGTCGCACCTGCCGGTGCCGTGCCGGACGGTGCGCGAGTGGAAGGCCAAGAACAGCTCCGAGTCGGAGAGCACCAACTGGGTGCTGGCCAACACGAAGCTCTGCCCAAAGTGCCGGCGCCCCATCGAGAAGAACACGGGGTGCAACCACATGACGTGCCGTGACCCCTGCGGCCACCAGTTCTGCTGGATCTGCCTCGCCGACTACCGCGGCCACACCACCTGCAACCGCTACGAGGTGGACGAGATCGAGGCCCGGCAGACGTACGCCAGGGCCTCCCTCGACAGGTACATGCACTACTACGAGCGCTGGGTGGCGCACGAGCACTCGCGGCAGAGGGCCAGCGAGGACATGTTCGAGCTCGAGAGCGCCCGTGAGGGCTACGTCGACGGCAGCGCCGCCGCTGAGGAGGCGCAGAGGCAGCTCGGCTTCCTCATCGACGCATACAGGCAGATCCTCGAGGGCCGCCGGATGCTCAGGTGGACCTACGCATACGGCTACTACGCCGACTGGGACAAGCTCAACCTCCTCCAGTGCCTCCAGGGCGAGGCCGAGGGCTCGCTCGAGCGCCTCCACGGCATGGCCGAGGCCGAGCGCACCGGCAGCGAAAACTACTACGGCGGCGACGGCGGCGTCTCATCCTACTTCGACAGGCTCACCAAGCTCACCAAACAGACCCACGATTACTTTGAGAGCATGGCAGAAGCCTTCCAAACAGATCTCGACTAGCTGCTCGATCGCCCCTGCTTCCTAGTTTGTTACCTGCAGGCAGGAACTTGACTTGTTACTGTTAGGATTTAATTAATTAGTTTAATTAAAGAAATCTTTGTTTATGGAACCAACAACGGTTTTCCTCCCGAGAAGTCACGTCCATAATCTAACGGACGCGTCCCTCTATTCCCTTCTCCTGTAACAATCACGCCTGTGCGACGTGCCCCTTTCAGGGGTATATATTTGTACATCATCGCTATCAATAGAAATCAATCATTACTGTTCATTAATACGTTATCACGCACGTCTCTCCCGCGAGAGCGACAGGCCACGTACAGTGAGTACCTGGATGGACAAGGGGTTCCTTTTCGATTTCCATTTTAAAGCTTCTCTCTAGTTCGAATATATAGAACTTCCTTCTTAGAAATGGAATACCTTCACCTTAGAAGGGTGTTCTTCCTACTAGTTCAACCAGATCTACCTTTTTCAGCTAAGCCGATTCCAATGATCGGACGGACAATACTTGCTTAACTTGTCGGAGAAGATACCGAAACGGTGAGGATGTCGTCCCTCGCCTCCCTTCTCCTTGGTCTTCTCTGGGAAGAAGGACGCCGTCACTTCCTTGCCGAGCAGCGCCGCCGGTTCGTCCGCCATCGATGGGGGGCACCACCAGTAGTTTCTGGCCTTTGCATTAACCGCCGCCAGAACTTCGCTAGACGACGCCGCCACGTCATGGCCGCTGGACGACGCCGCCACGCCACATCGGTGAACCGACGCCTGGCCACGCCAGTGGACAACAACCAGGGACACAGGAGCCTGGACTCGCTGCTCCCTCCACTCCACGGTGGTGCCGTGTGCATTGGTATGGCCCGTGCCCCGCTCGCTCCATTGGCACACGCCTGCCGTCACCAATGCCAGCAGAGGAGCACGAGCGGGAGATCACCGTCGACGTACCTGCACGCGGCTACAGTCCGGCTCCGACGCGCATCGTCAGCGCCGGGGATGATCGCCTCGTCTTCATCCCGACCCCAGGAAGCGCCATGGCCACCACAGGCGCGGTTACCTCTGCCGGAGCTGGTGGCAGCGCTGGACCGGTCGTTGCAGGGGCAAGCAGAGCCCCATGGGCGTTTGGCCGCTCCCCTGCTCCCTTCGGCGAACAAGGTCCTCTCCTCTTCGGCAAAGGAGGGACGCCCTCCTCGGACGTCGCCGGCACGAGCGGCAGCGCGGGTCCGCCCGACACCGGCGCCAGCCGCCGTCTCCTCTTCGGGCACTACGTCGCCGCCGTCGACCGTCGTCCTGGACGCCGTCCAGGAGCATGGAACCCGATGTCACTCGGCCTCGCCAATGTCCAGAATGGAGTGGAGATCCCTGACTACAACCCCTCGTCGGACGAGGAGGACTTCGCTCCTCGACCGCCGGCGGCTCGTCGGTGAACGCTCGTGTCGGGCGGCGGCAGGGACAGGGGGTGGGTGGCGCCGCTTGGAAATGGATTTGGGGGCGGTAGGGGAAACCCTAACCGTCGCCCCCTTTTACGCAGCGAGAAAAGCGGCGCCGGGCCAAGTGGGCCGAAAGGCCAGATGGGTTGCCCCTGGTTCTGATGGGAAAAGGCCAGATGGGCTGCCCCTAGCAGTACTGTAGCAGTGTGTTATTTGTTGGTTTGGGCCTCTCTGTGTGCGACCCAGAACTATTTTTTTTCTGTTTTTCTTTTCTGTTTAGTTCTTTAACTAGCAGTTTAAAGTTGTGCGTTGTTATTTAGTAGTTTGTGTAAATTACTATACTTTATTGTTCAGTAATTAGTGTATATTACTGTATTGTACAAGCACAATGTATGTCAACGTATATGTTCCCGCAATTTGACAATTGCTATATGTTGATCAATTTACATGCATTGTTTTATTTACAACGCGATTAATTTGCTATGAGAGTAAATTAATAAGCATGATTATTGCATGCAGGATATGGCTGACATATCTAAAAAAGAATTTGCTGAACTTGCCGTCGATGGTTCTAACTATTTGACATGGGCAATGGATGTCAAAATCAATTTGACGGCCAAGGGACTCAATTCCGCCATAACCACACCTGCCCAAGGGACTTCGTCCATAACAGACATAACTAGGTATTCAGCATTGCACTTCATTCAACATCATCTTCACCCTGACCTAAAGACAGAGCATCTGGTGGAGGACAACCCTCTGACACTCTGGAACTCCTTAAAAGAGAGGTATGGTCAACAAAGGGCGGTGATGTTGCCTGAAGCGCAACGGGAATGGGCGCTAGTCCGATTCCAAGACTTTAAGTCTATAGGTGCATATAATTTTGTTATTCATAAGATCAACTCCAAGTTAAGATTCTGCAATAGTGCAGTTTCTGATGCTGATCTTATTGAAAAGACACTTTCTACTTTCCATCCTTCGATGAGGATACTTGCTGAACAATATCGTCAGCAAAAGTATAAGAAGTATTCCGAGTTGATTTACTCGTTGCTTCAGGTAGAGAAGCACAATGAGCTTCTTGAGAAGCACAATTTGGCTCGTCCAACAGGAACGATGCCTCTGCCTGAATCACACTTCAACTCTAAGAATACTCAAAAGTTCAATGGTTCCAACAAGAACCGTAGGACATTCAATGGAAAGTGGAAGTGTAATGAGAAGCAAAATAAGAATGGAGTCCAAAAGGGCAAAGGTTCTTTCAAGAAAAATGAAAGGACTAGCAACACTGGTTGTTTTAGGTGTGGTTGGAAAGGACATATTGCAAAGAAGTGTGACACTTCGAACCATTTGGTGGAATTGTACCAACAATCACTTGGAAAGGGCAAGAAGGCTTAGGGGAACCAGTATGAAGCACACTTCATTGGAAATGAAGATGGTACCCCTACGGTTGATGGTTCTCGAGATGATTCTCTGAACATGGACAACCAGAAGCAGAATCAGCAAATGGAGGATCCAATACTAGATGTCGATGACATGCTAGTGAAATTTGGTTCTAGTGACATATTTGGAGACCAGATTTAGTCTCATTTGTCAGTATTGTAATAATGTTATTAGACAGATTACATGTGTTGTAAAATAAGTTATGTCCTTAGACATAATGTGTTAGCTATGTCGTGTGACATAGGGCTTGTAATAAGTACAAGACATATATAGTTTGTAATGTATGTACTGATTCTATATGAGTTTGATTATATACTGAACTTTGTTCTTTTACTCTATAGAACTTCAAGGAATAATACAATGGAGGAGGAAATGTGTTTAGTGGATAGTAGATCTACTAACACGATACTTAGGGAGATGAAGTATTTCCAGACACTCAAGAAGAGTAATGGAAGTGTCATGACAATTGCTGGTCGAGACACGGTGATTGTTGGTTCTGGTCAAGCTACAATTACACTCCCTATGGGTACTAAATTGATAATCCAGGATGCTCTACTGTATCCATATTCTACTCGTACCTTGCTGAGTTTTAAGGATATCCGCAAAAATGGTTTTCATGTGGAAACTAATGAAGAGAGTGGGGCTGAATGCCTACTCATAACTCAACAAAAGGGATTTCGAAAGGAAATCCTTGAGAATCTGCCTTCTCTATCTTCTGGGTTGTATTATACATACATTAAACCAGAGACGCATTTGGCGTACAAGATAGTTTTTCAGAATCTTGATAAGTTCAAGATTTGGCATGGTCGCCTAGGTCATCCTGCTATTGGGATGATGAGAAAAATTATTGATGGTTCTGTTGGACACAACATAACGGATAGAAAGTTCCCAAAATCAACTGATTTTGTATGCACTGCATGTGCAACTGGGAAATTGATCACAAGGCCATCTTATGTGAAATTAAAGAATGAGCCACTTGATTTCCTTGAACGTATTCAAGGAGATATTTGTGGTCCAATACAACCGTTATCTGGACCATTCATATATTTCATCGTCCTAATTGATGCATCAACAAGATGGTCAAATGTGTGTCTACTGTCAACAAGGAACCATGCTTTTGCAAAGCTAATTGCTCAGATCATTAAATTGAGAGAAAATCATCCTGAGCATAGGATAAAAACCATCAGAATGGATAATGCTGCAGAATTCAGTTCTCGAGCATTTAATGATTACTGCCTAGCTTTGGGCATTTCTGTGGAGCACTCAGTACCTTATGTACATACCCAGAATGGTCTTGCGGAATCACTTATCAAGAGGATCAAGTTGATAGCAAGACCGCTCCTGCAGAATAGTAATCTTCCAGCTTCATGTTGGGGTCATGCAGTTTTACATGCTGCAGAATTGATACAAATTCGACCAACTGCATATCATACGGTCTCCCCATTGCAGTTAGTACGTGGAAACCAGCCAAGTATTTCCCATCTGCGACAATTCGGTTGCGCGGTATATGTACCGATCTCACCACCACAGCGTACATCAATGGGCCCTCATAGAAGAATGGGAATCTATGTGGGGTACAATTCTCCGTCAATCATTAAGTACTTGGAACCCCTGACAGGGGATTTGTTTACAGCCCGGTACGCTGATTGCATTTTTGATGAGGACAATTTCCCGGCATTAGGGGGAGAGAATAACCACAAAGAATGTCGAGAAATAGATTGGGATGTGAAAGGCATCCAGTCCTTAGATCCACGTACGAATGAGTCTGAACTGGCGGTTCAGAAGATTTTAAATTTGCAAAATATTGCAAATAATTTGCCAGATGCATTTACTGATTATAAAGGTGTCACAAAATCAAATGTTCCCGCTATGAATGTGCCAAAAAGAATAGATGTGACCCATATATCTACTCAGCCATCTAAGAGGGGGAGGAATCTGGACACAAAGGACAAGGCTTTGCAGAAGCGTCCAAGGGAAATGAGGAATCCTTAAAAGGTAAATGCAAATCAACAAAATGTTGATATTCAACCTAGGGTTGAAGGACACCCGAAGGATGTTGGACATCCAGAACCCAGCACGAGTGTGCACACAAATTTTGGTGTTGGGACATCGGAAGACCTTGATCCAATTGTCGAGGGAAATCACGAAGGATCAAAAGGTATTGATGAAATATCCATTAACTATGTTGATTCAGGAGAATCATACAATAGAAAGACTACAATTGTCGACATTTATTTCGCCTCTAGAATTGCAGAAGGCCTTGATTTGGATTGCGAACCTAAGTCCATGGCAGAGTGCATGAAGCGCTCAGACTGGTCCAAATGGAAGGCAGCAATTGAGGATGAATTGCGCTCACTCATAAAAAGAGGGGTATTTACTGCAGTAATACCTACTCCTCAGCATGTGTTCCCGGTGGGAGAAAAATGGGTTTTCGTTCATAAGAGGAACGAGAACAATGAGGTGGTGAGATACAAGGCGAGGCTTGTAGCACAAGGGTTCACGTAGAGACCCGGCATCGATTATGATGAAACGTACTCTCCAGTTATGAGTGGAACAACGTTCCGATATTTAATATCACTGGCAGTGAAAATAAATTTGTCTATCCAGCTGATGGATGTTGTGACTGCATATCTATATGGGTCACTGGATTCTGATATTTATACGAAAGTTCCTGAGGGAATGAAGCTTCCGAATCCAAAGGCTAATCGCAATATGTATTGCGTAAAGCTTCAGAAGTCATTGTATGGCTTGAAGCAGTCGGGAAGAAGGTGGTATAACCGACTGAGTATATTCCTTCTTCAGAAGAGTTACTCAAATAACAATGATTGCCCATGTGTGTTTATTAAGAAATCTAAAAATGGATTTTGTATTATCTGTGTATGTGGATGATCTGAATATCATTGGGACTACACAAGAAATACATGAGGCAAGTAATCATCTTAAGACGGAGTTTGAGATGAAAGATCTAGGTAAGACTAAATTTTGTTTGGGCTTACAACTTGAACATCTTCCTTCGGGAATACTAGTTCATCGGTCTGCTTATATCCATAAGATTCTTGAGAAATTTAATATGGATAAAGCATATCCATCGAAAACACCAATGGTTGTTAGATCTCTTGATAGAGATAAAGACCCATTTAGACCTAAGGGTGATGATGAAGAGGTATTAGGACCTGAGTTTCCTTACCTCAGTGCTATTGGAGCACTAATGTATCTAGCAAACTGCACCAGGCCTGATATATCATTTGCTGTAAATTTATTGGCTAGATTCAGTGCATCACCAACAAAGAGGCATTGGGTTGGTGTGAAGAACATTTTCAGATATCTTCAAGGCACCAAAGATCTAGGTTTGTTCTATCAGAAAAATCAAGATAGGACCATGGTGGGATATTGTGATGCTGGATACTTATCTGATCCCCATAATGCCAGATCACAGACTGGTTTTGTCTTCTTGAGTGGAGGTACGGCCTTCACTTGGAAGTCGACAAAACAAACTGTGGTGGCTACGTCCACGAATCATTCTGAAATTATTGTTTTGTTTGAAGCATCACGTGAATGTGCATGGCTTCGCAGAATGATAAACTTTATCGAAAGTGCAAGTGGGATTGGACCATTAGAATCACCCACCATTATCTATGAAGATAATGTTGCATGCATTACACAAATGCAAACAGGTTATATAAAGAGTAATATTACAAAGCATATTTCTTCTAAGTTATTTTATCCCCATGAGTTACAGGAAACTGGGGAGATAAATATTTTGTGAACGAAGTCATGTGATAATCTTGCTGATTTGTTTACAAAGTCATTACCAAGTTCTTTAATTGAGAAGTACATCAATGGAATTGGTATGAAACGACTTCGAGACTTGCAAAGTTCACGGGGAGTATATCCCTGAATGATAATTTATTTGTGATCCTCGGATCTTTGATATTGCACTCTTTTCCTTTATAAGTTTTTCCTGGATGGTTTCTTATGAAAGGTTTTTAATGAGGCAATAGTAATGCACACATTGTGATATGTCAGTTTCTCCTTATTTTCCCACTAGTTTTTGGAAGGGGTTTTTGATGGTATATTGTATATATCTCCTCATGTTTTTTCTACAGGGTTTTTGGAGGAGACTAATCAACTTGATGATGATGATGATGATGATGATGTTACAAGAATAATTGAAGCCGAGATTAGGGGAAGTGTTAGGATTTAATTAATTAGTTTAATTAAGAAAATCTCTGTTTATGGAACCGACAACGGTTTTCCTCCCGAGAAGTCACGTCCCTAATCCAATGGACGCGTCCCTCTATTCTCTTCTCCTATAACAGTCGCGTCTGTGCGCCGTGCCCCTTCCAGAGGTATATATTTGTACATCATCGCTATCAATAGAAATCAATCATTACTGTTCATTAATAGTTACTACGGCCAACATCTTAATTTAGAGACAATTTCTCACCTTAATTCTCTAGTATATTAGGTGCAACTTTTTAGCTTTTATATTTAAACTCTTTATTTTTCGTCTAAACTTTTAGGTTTGGTCATTAATTACTGCGATTAAACTTTGATTCCAACCTCGGTTTTCCGTTAGGCATGTAGATATCCTTGTTTTGGTCAAGATGAAAGATGTAACCCACCTCATCACAGCCAAAAGCTCTTTGCGCTCCTTTCGCCCGCTTGTTACTCCTTACAATGAGTTCTTATCGGCCTCATATATATATATATATATATATATATATATATATATATATATATATATAAGCAGCACCGTCTTATATCCAGAAAGGGATGTCGAATGGGCACATATGAGTGTACTTCAAGTCATTAAGTATGGCATATAGAGATTACTCCCTCCGTCTGGTGAAAAGTGTACATATAGATATTTTAGAATAAATTATGAAGTGGACTAAAAATGCATCGCAAAGGTGCAATCCACCATCTCTTTCCCCTTTAATTACCCAACCCCCAATAATTAAGCTCCAGGTATTTCAAATTCGCCTCAAATGCCCGATGGATTGTCCCGCCATTAACCGATTCCTCATATTTATGCCAAATATGAAGACTTCCGGTTGCATCCGCCACATCCGATCCTGCCCATGTTGGCCCACCTGATCTCACCTATATTCTTTTTCATCCGTTCGCCGGATCAAACCCTTGTCATTATCCGTCACTCGAGCTCATCCCTGACCTTCTCCGACATGAAGGGCAGCGGATCCGAATCCTTCGCCTCTAGATCCATCGACTCCGAGCTCATACCACGCGGCCCCGAGGAGGAGATAGACGTTCGGCTTTCGCTCTGCCGCTCCCCGCAGGTGGCCGCCCGACGATAGTGTGCATCCGCACAACCGATGCTTGGATCCATTGTATCTGCCTCATGGAGGCGGTGCGGTCCGTATGGTATTCGAACACACTGACAGACGCGCAACCCCTTCGTTGGCGGCCGAGCTGAAGGGCGCACCATGCGCGTCCTCGGATGCAAACATGGCACAGCGTGCCCGCTGTGTGAGGCAGCAGGCGCAAGAGGCAACGGAAGCCCTCGTGTTCAGATCCTAGCTGGAAAGATGTGTCATCAATCTCATGTCCATCGGCATCGTACGCATTGCAGACTCCGACAAGGAAGAGTAGGGCATGGGAGACGGCCAGGGCCGTCGACGAGGGTGTGCGATGTGGGCGACCACACGGGGCCCCAAAAAATTAGAGGCACCCAAATCGTGTATATGTGTTCTTCGTCGCCATGGATCTGAGACAACCAAACTGTTCATTTTCGTTGGAGACGAGAGGACATGAAGAAGATGGACCTGGGTTGTGGGCCCATCGGCATGTTATTTGCCTGAGATTCGATCGACGGTATCTCCATACCTAGTTCAATCTCGTTACCGGCAAGTTTGTTTACTCGTTCCGTAATACAACTTCTGTGACTAACTCTTTAGTCACATTGCTTGCAAGGCTTGTTCTGATGTTGCATTATCGAGTGGGCCCCGAGATACCTCTCTGTCACACGGAGTGACAATTCCCGGTCTTGATCCATGCCAACCCAACAGACACCTTCGGAGATACCTGTAGAGCACCTTTATAGTCATCCAGTTACGTTGTGACGTTTGATACACACAAGGTATTCCTCTGGTGTCCGGGAGTTGCATGATCTCATGGTCATAGGAATAGATACTTTGACATGTAGAAAACAGTAGCAATAAACTGACACGATCATATGCTACATTCATAGTTTGGGTCTTGTCCTTCACATAATTCTCCTAATGATGTGATCTTGTTATCAAACGACATCTCATGTCTATGGCAAGGAAACCTTGACCATCTTTGATCAACGAGCTAGTCCTTCAGAGACTCACTAGGGACAATGTGTTGTCTATGTATCCATACATGTATTTGAGTTTCCAATCAATACAATCCTAGCATGGATAATAAATGATCATCATGAACAAGAAAATATAATAATAACCAATTTATTATTGCCTCTAGGGCATATTTCCAACACTAGCCCCGTCCGTATTTTTCATCAAGGCATCTCAAATGTTGACTTGCAAATTTCCTTCTACATCCTGTTGGAAATATGCCATAGAGGCAATAATAAATTAGTTATTATTATATTTCTTTGTTCATGATAATCGTTTATTATCCATGCTATAATTGTATTGATTGGAAACACAATACTTGTGTGGATATATAGACAAAACACTGTCCCTAGTAAGCCTCTAGTTGACTAGCTTGTTGATCAAAGATGGTCAAGGTTTCCTGACCATAGGCAAGTGTTGTTACTTGATAACGGGGTCACAACATTAGGAGAATCATGTGATGTATTAGACCCAAACTAATGAACGTAGCATGTTGATCGTGTCATTTTGTTGCTACTGTTTTCTACGTGTCAAGTATTTATTCCTATGACCATGAGATCAGATAACTCACTGGCACCGGAGGAATGCCTTTTGTGTATCAAACGTCACAAGGTAATTGGGTGACTATAAAGATGCTCTACAGGTATCTCCGAAGGTGCCCGTTGAGTTAGTATGGATCAAGACTGGGATTTATCACTCCGTGTGACGGAGAGGTATCTCGGGGCCCACTGGGTAATACAACATCAAGAATGGGGTGAATGTTGACTTGCAAGGCTTGTGTGTGATGTTGTATTACCGAGTGGGCCCCGAGATACCTCTCCGTCACACGGAGTGACAAATCCCAGTCTTGATCCATACTAACTCAACTAACACCTTCGGAGATACCTGTAGAGCATCTTTATAGTCACCCAGTTACGTTGCGACGTTTGATACACACAAAGCATTCCTCCAGTGTCAGTGAGTTATATGATCTCATGGTCATAGGAATAAATACTTGACACGCAGAAAACAGTAGCAACAAAATGACACGATCAACATGCTACGTCTATTAGTTTGGGTCTAGTCCATCACGTGATTCTCCCAATGACGTGATCCAGTTATCAAGCAACAACACCTTGTTCATAATCAGAAGACACTGACTATCATCGATCAACTGGCTAGCCAACTAGAGGCATGCTAGGGACGGTGTTTTGTCTATGTATCCACACATGTAAATGAGTCTTCATTCAATACAATTATAGCATGGATAATAAACTATTATCTTGATACAGGAATTATAATAATAACTATACATTTATTATTGCCTCTAGGGCATAATTCCAACAGGATCCTCATCCACTTGCTAATCTCTTTAAGAGATCCACTTATGTGGAACCAATTGCTGGTGAATTGAATGCACTTGACTATCTTTATGGAGTTTTGCTTGAGATGCGTGAATCTGAAATTCGTGATGAAGAAATTTATGAAGTGATTCACGAGGGCTCCTTGAATGAAAAGCATGATTGCAATGGTTTCACTATATATTCTGTTAGTGACAATCATGCTAAAAATATGCAAAACCCTAAGCTTGGGGATGCTAGTTTTGCTTTTTCCACTACTTGTTGCAATAATCATGATTAGGGTGATGATCTTTCTTATGATCTTGAAAATTTGTTCAAACCTCATGATGAATATGATATTTGCAATAACATTGAAAGTGGGTTTGGAGAAGTCATGACTTTAGTTGATGATAATCCCACTATTTTTGAAGAGCGTCAACTTTGCTTGCATGTGGATCATGAAAATAATATCCTATGTGATAGTTACATTGTTGAATTTGATTATGATCCACATGTGATTGCTATGAGAGAGGAAAATATTGTGGTAGAAACTTTCATGTTACCAAATTACCTCTCGTTATGTGGAAATTGCTATTGTCTCTTTTTTCTTCCTTGCATATGGCAACTATTGGTTGTCTTGACAATATGTTTTCCTATAAAATGCCTATGCATAGGAAGTATGTTATACTTAGATGTGATTTTCACATGCTTTATGGTGCTCTCGTTGTGCTTCAATTCTTGTCTTTTGTGTGAGCATCATTGATTTATCAATGCCTAGCTAAGGGCGTTAAACCATAACGCTTGTTGGGAGGCAACCCGACGAATCTATCCTTTTTCTTTCTGTTTTGCGTTTTCCACACTTTCATAATTCTGTTATGATTGTGTTTTTTGTGTTTCTTTTTGCGTTTGTGCCAAGCAAAACCATTATGATTAGTCTTGGGGATGATCGTTTGGTCATGCTGGAAAAGACAAAAACTTTCTGCTCACAAAAAGAATTTTCATTTTTTTTGTAAGAGCTTTTGAGTTGATTCTTTTTTATGCTGATTGCTACGCAAATTCTTCAGACTGTCATAATGTTTCAGAAGTTTTGAAGTACCAGAAGTATACGAAATATACAGATTGCTACAAACTCGTCTGTTGTTAACAGATTCTGTTTTTGTTGTGTTGGTTGCTTATTTTGATGAAACTATGGATAGTATCGAGGGGTATTAGCCATGGAAGATTGAAAATACAGTAACCCAACATCAGCATAAGTAGAATTTAAGTTTGCTTCAGTACCTAAGGAAGTGGTGGTTTGCTCTCTCATACTAATGTTATCACGAGTTTCTGTTTAAGTTTCGTGTTGTGAAGTTTTCAAGTTTTGGGTGAAGTTCTTATGGACAAAGAGATAAAGAGTGGCAAGAGCTCAAGCTTGGGGATGCCCAAGGCACCCCAAGAGATTCAAGGATGCCGTAAAATCCTAAGCTTGGGGATGACCCGGGAAGGCATCCCCTCTCTTTTCTTCAATCCATCGGTAACGTTACTTGGGGCTATATTTTTATTCACCACATGTTATGTGTTTTTGCTTGGAGTGTCTTGTATCGTAGGAGTCTTTTATTTTTGTTGTGTTACAATCATCCTTTCTGCACACCTAGAGAGAGAGACATGCACTCACCGTGATTTTGTCGAGCTTCACTTATATCCTTCGGTAGACAATTCAGCTCACATGTGCTTCACTTATATCTTTTGAGCTAGATACTTTTGCTCTATGTGCTTCACTTATATCTTTTAGAGCACAGCGGTGCGTGGCTTGGTAGTTGATCTATGCTTTGAAAGTAGTCTCAAAAGGGATAGTTATCCAAATGGATACGAAAACTTCACCTTCATGTGCATTGAATAGTTAGAGAAGTTTGATTCATCTCAATTAGTTTTGAGTTGTGGTTGTGATAATATTAAAGTTATGCTAGTAAGGTGTTGTGGATCTAGAAATACTTGTGTTGAAGTTAGTGATTCCCGTAGCATGCACGTATGGTGAACCGCTATGTGATGAAGTCTGAGCATGATTAGTCTTTTGATTGTCATCCTTTGTGTGGCGGTCGGGATCGCGCGATGGTTTATACCTACCAACCCTTTCCCTAGGAGTATGCGTTGAATGCTTTGTTTCGATTACTAATAAAACTTTTGCAACAAGTATATGAGTTCTTCATGACTAATGTTGAGTCCATGGTTTATATGCACTTTTACCTTCCACCATCACTATCTTCTTAGTGTCGTGCAACTTTCGCCGGTTTACAAAACCCACCATTAGCCTCCCTCAAAACAGCCACCATACCTACCTACTATGGCTTTTTCAAAGTCATTCCGAGATAATTGCCATGCAACTACCACCATGACATGTGCCACCACTTCTACATTGCCATTGCATGATCGTAAGATAGCTAGCACGATGTTTCCATTAATGTCTATGCTATGCTAGATCATTGTCACGGTACACTACCGAAGGCATTCCATATAGAGTCATCGTTGCTCTAAGTTTTGAGTTGAAAGTGTGATGATCATCATTGATGGAGCATTGTCCCATGTGAGGAAATAAAAGAGGCCAAAGATGCCCACCAAAAAAAAGAGGCCAAAGAGCCCACCAAAAAAATAAAAAAATGAGAGAAAAGGAGAGAAGGGACAATGCTACCACCTTTCCACACTTGTGCATATTAAGCACCATGATCTTCATGATTGAGAGTCTCTCGTTTTGTCACCACCATATAGCTAGTGGGAAATTTTCATTATATAACTTGACTTGTATATTCCAATGATAGGCTTCCTCAAAATTGCCTTAGGTCTTCGTGAGCAAGCAAGTTGGATGCACACCCACTAGTTTTCTTTAAGAGCTTTCACATACTCTTAGCTCTAGTGCATCATTTGTATGGCAATCCCTACTCATTCACATTGATATCTATTGATGAGCATCTCCACATCTCATTGATATGCCTAGTTAATGTGACTATCTTCTCCTTTTTTGTCTTGCAACCTCCACCACACTCCACACCATCTATAGTGCTATAACCATGGCTCACGCTCATGTATTGCGTGAGAGTTGAAAAGGTTTGAGAAAGTAAAGGTGTGAAACAATTACTTGGCCAATACCGGGGTTGTGCATGATTTAAATTCGTTGTGCAATGATGATAGAGCATAGCCACACTATATGCTTTTGTAGGGATAACTTTCTTTTGGCCTTGTTATTTTGAAAGTTCATGATTACCTTGTTAGTTTGCTTGAATTATTATTGTTTCCACGTCAATAGCAAACTATTGTTTTGAATCTAATGGATCTGAACATTCACGTCACATAAGAGGAGTTACAAAGGACATCTATGCTAGGTAGCATGAAAGCATCAAAAATTCATTCTTTATCACTTCCCTACTCGAGGATGAGCAGGAGTTAAGCTTGGGGATGCTTGATACGTCTCAAACGTATCTACAATTTTTGATGGTTTCACGCTGTTATCTTGTCATCTTTGGATGTTTTATGTACCTTTTATATCTTTTTTGGGACTAACTTATTAATTCAGTGCCAAGTGCCAGTTCCTGTTTTTTTTTGTGTTTTTGGCTCTCTTTTCAGATTTGATTTTGGAATGGAGTCCAAACGGAATAAAATCCCCGAAATAAATTTTTCCCGAACGTAAGAAGATCAGGGGGCTTGTGGGCCAAGCCACGAGAGCTACAGGGAGCCCACAAGCCCCCTATCCGCCACCAGGGGGGCGGGGGCTGGCAGGCTTGTGGCCTCCCTGGCGCCCCCCTGACCTAGCTCCATCACCTATATATTCTCTAAAATACAGAAAAAAATCAAGGGATCCACGAAAATACTTTTCTGCCGCCGCAATCTTCCGTTTCCGCGAGATCTCATCTGGAGACCCTTCCCGGTGCCCTCCGGAGGGGACTTTGGAATTGGAGAGCTTCTACATCAACATCATCGCCCCTCCAATGACTCGTGAGTAGTTCACTTCAGACCTACGGGTCCGTAGTTAGTAGCTAGATGGCTTCTTCTCTCTCTTGGATCTTCAATACAAAGTTCTCCATGATCTTCATGGATATCTATCCGATGTAATACTCTTTGGCGGTGTGTTTGTCGAGATCCGATGAATTGTGGATTTGTGATCAGATTATCTATGATATATATTTGAGTCTTTGCTGATTTCTTATATGCATGATTTGATATCCTTGTAAGTCTCTCCGAATCTTGGGTTTTGTTTGGCCAACTAGATCTATGATTCTTGCAATGGGAGAAGTGCTTGGTTTTGGGTTCTTACCGTGTGGTGACCTTTCCCAGTGACAGTAGGGGCAGCAAGGCACACATTGAGTAGTTGCCATCAAGGGTAACAAGGTGGGCTTTGTCGTAGATATGAGATTGTCCATCTACATCATGTCATCTTGCTTAAGGCGTTACTCTGTTCTTTTGGACTTAATACACTAGATGCATGCTCGATAGTGCTACTGCAACAAAAGACCTTCCAACGGCGCCAGAAACACGTGCTGACGGGAGACTGTTCTTGTCTTGATTCTCCTCAGCAACGGCACCAGGAATCCTTCTGCTACGGCTACGCCTTTAGGGACTTCCTAGGCAAACATGCAAAGGATTTCCCCGTGGCCTTGGAGCATTGTGTTGGTGTTCCCTCGAAGCGGAAAGGGTGATGTACGCAGCGGTGGTAAGTATTTCCCTCAGTTTTGAGAACCAAGGTATCGATCCAGTGAAGGAGTATCACAAGTGCATGCACAAACACAAAGAACCTACTCCCAACGCTATGAAGGGGTTGTCAATCCCTTATAGATTGTTCGCAAAGTGAGAACTAAAAGCAACAAAGTAACAAGGCAAAGTAAAAGTGGAGGTGTAAACGATAGATGTGAATAGACCCAGGGGCCGTAGTGTTTACTAATGGCTTCTCTCATGAATGCAAGTAGACGGTGGGTGAACAAATTACTGTCGAGCAATTGATAGAACCGCGCAAAGTCTTGACGTCATCTATGGCAATGATTATATCTATATGCATCACGTCCAAAACAAGTAGACCGTTACTTTCTGCATCTACTACTATTACTCCACACGTCGACCGCTATCCAGCATGCATCTAGTGTATTAAGTCCAAAAGAACAGAGTAACGCCTTAAGCAAGATGACATGATGTAGATGGACAATCTCATATCAACGACACAACCCACCTTGTTACCCTTGATGGCAACTACTCAATGTGTGCCTTGCTGCCCCTACTGTCACTGGGAAAGGTCACCACATGGTAAGAACCCAAAACCAAGCACTTCTCCCATTGCAAGAATCATAGATCTAGTTGGCCAAACAAAACCCAAGACTCGGAGAGACTTACAAGGATATCAAATCATGCATATAAGAAATCAGCAAAGACTCAAATATATATCATAGATAATCTGATCATAAATCTACAATTCATTGGATCTCGACAAACACACCGCCAAAGAAGATTACATTGGATAGATCTCCATGAAGATCATGGAGAACTTTGTATTGAAGATCCAAGAGAGAGAAGAAGCCATCTAGCTACTAACTACGGACCCGTAGTTCTGAAGTGAACTACTCACGAGTCATTGGAGGGGCGATGATGATGATGAAGAAGCCCTCCAACTCCAAAGTCCCCTCCGGCAGGGCACCGGGAAGGGTCTCCAGATGAGATCTCGCGGAAACGGAAGCTTGCGGCGGCGGAAAAGTATTTTCGCGGCTCTCTTGATTTTTTCTGATTTTTAGGGAATATATAGGCGCATGATCTAGGTCAGGGGGCGCAAGGGAGGCCACAAGCCTGCCCACCGCCGCCTCCCCCTGGTGGCGGAGTGGGGGCTTGTGGGCTCCTTGTAGCCCTCTTGGCTTGGCCCACAGCCCCCTGATCTTCTTCTGTTCGGGAAAAAATCATTTCGGGGATTTTATTCCGTTTGGACACCGTTCCAAAATCATATCTGAAAAGAGCCAAAAACACAGAAAAAACAGGAACTGGCACTTGGCACTGAATTAACAAGTTAGTCCCAAAAAAGATATAAAAGGTACATAAAACATCCAAAGATGACAAGATAACAACATGAAACCATCAAAAATTATAGATACGTTTGAGACGTATCAGATAGCGGTCGACGTGTGAAGTAATAGTAGTAGATGCAGAAAGTATCGGTCTACTTGTTTTGGACGTGATGCCTATAGATATAATCATTGCCATAGATGACGTCACGACTTTGCGCGGTTCTATCAATTGCTCGACGGTAATTTGTTCACCCACCGTCTACTTGCTTTCATGAGAGAAGCCACTAGTAAACACTACGGCCCCAGGTCTATTCACACCTATCGTTTCCACTTTCGCTTTTACTTTGCTTTGTTACTTTGTTGCTTTCAGTTCTCACTTGGTGAACAATCTATAAGAGATTTATAACCCCTTCATAGCGTTGGGAGCAAGCGTTTTGTGTTTGTGCAGGCACTTGAGATACTCATTCACTGGATCGATACCTTGGTTCTCAAACTGAGGGAAATACTTACCACCGCTGCGCTAGATCACCCTTTCCGCTTCGAGGGAACATCAACGCAAGGCTCCGAGGCCACGAGGGAAATCCTTAGCATATTTGCCTAGGAAGTCCCTTAAGGCGTAGCCGTAGCAGAAGGATTCCTGGTGTCGTCAGCACGTTTCTGGCGCCATTGGAAGGTCTTTTGTTGCAGTAGCATCGCACCAAACCTTAGTGGGCTGGTGGGCAAGCCCAAGAAGGCCCCTGCGCAGGAGAGAAAGAAAATCAAAGAGAAAAGGAAAAAAAGGGGGAAGTGGGAAAATAGAGAAGGACTCCACCTTCCAATCCTAGTTGGACTAGGATTGGAGGAGGAATCCTCCTCCCCCCACTTCGGCCGACCCCTTGGGGCTCCTTGAGCCTCAAGGCAAGGTCCCTCCCCTCCCTCCTATATATAATGAGGTATTAGGGCTGATTTGAGACAACTTTGCCACGGCAGCCCGACCACATACCTCCACGATTTTTCCTCTAGATCGCGTTTCTGCGGAGCTCGGGCAGAGCCCTGCTGGAATAAGATCACCACCAACCTCCGGAGCGCCATGACGCTGCCGTAGAACTCATCTACCTCTCCGTCTCTCTTGCTGGATCAAGAAGGCCGAGATCATCATCGAGCTGTACGTGTGCTGAACGCGGAGGTGCCGTCCGTTCGGCACTAGATCGGAGCGGATCGTGGGACGGATCGCGGGACGGTTCGCGGGGCGGATCGAGGGACGTGAGGACGTTCCACTACATCAACCGCGTTTCTTAACGCTTCCTGCTGTGCGATCTACAAGGGTACGTAGATCGGAAATCCCCTCTCGTAGATGGACATCACCATGATAGGTCTTCGTGCGCGTAGGAAAATTTTGTTTCCCATGCGACGTTCCCCAACACATCCATGAGGCATAGGGGACCAGTCCATGGATTTTCAAATTAGTTTTAATGAGAAAAAAGAATTTTGATTCAAACTCAAACAAACCGGACGATATTCATTTAAACTAGGATAATTTTTACATAAAACCGGGTGATTTTTTGTCTGGTGACATAAAGAAACTAACCCTACATTACCCTGTACTTGACAATGACCTCGTAGGCCATGTCGGCATGGATGACGGCTCCTCCCTCATCGTCGTCGGAGCTGTTGCCGGAATTGTTGTCGTCGGGCTTCAGCCAACACAAGGGGTGGCATTGCGACAGGGCTTCCTAGCAGCTTCCTAATGCTTGCGGATGACCCTCTCCTATTCCTCATGCGTCGTTGAATGAGAGAGAGAAAGAGAAGGCAGAGCTTTGACTGTCCCCATTACATGACGAAGAGGGGCATCATCGATCTGGCATCAGTAGGACATATGAGGGCGAGGGCTATGTTGGCTACCAGAGCTGGCACACGCTCGTGCTCGCCAGGGAGCAGCAGCGCGAGCACTGCTCGTGTCGATGGTGATGGCATCGAGTAATTGAAGATGGCCAGCATTTGACAAACTGTTTTTGTCACAAAAAGGTCGTAAATGAAAAACAATGACCATTCAGTGACCAATATTGATGGTTGCAAGTTAGCATATTTCTTGTAGTAACCTAAAAAAACTAACCTACACTACCCTATATTTGAATGTGACCTCATAAGCCATGTCGGCATGGTCGATGGCTCCTCCATCATCGCCGCCGGAGCCGTTGTCGGAGTTGTTGTCGTCGGGCTTCAGCCAACAGAAGGGGGCGGCATCGCGACACGGCTTCCCGACAGCCGCTTGATGCTTGCGAATGACCCTCTCCCATTCCTCCTGCGTCCTTGCATGAGAGAGAGAGTGAGTGAGAGAGAGATAGATATATATAGAGAGAGGGGGAGAGCTCTGACAGTTGCCATCACATGATGAAGAGGGGCATCATCGATCTAGCATCAGTAGGACATATGAGGGCGAGGGCTATGTTGGCTACCAGATCCCGCACACGCTCGAGCTTGCCAGGGAGTGCAGCGAGCGTTCCTCGTGTCGATGGCGACGACATCGAGTGAGTGAGATCGATGCAAGTGAGAGAAAGAGGCGAGAGGAACTAGATCGAAACCTACCGTCTCACTCGGTTGAGGACGGAGCAACAAACCGTGTATAAGACACAGGACATCGGGTTACATGAAATTCCATTGGGCCTCGAAAACAGGCAGAGCCATCACAAGTTTCTACCGCGGGCTGCATGCACCGGGCTCCTAGAAACCCACAAGCGACCACCACAAAGAACCCCATCACCATCAAAGGTTGACCCGATACGACTGCTAACCAAGATTGAGGAGAAAACTATTGTAGAAGGGTTCGAACTTGGTTTTTATCCGATGTCTTGGATCATCCTCATACCAGATCAGACGGTTGAAACGCGTTTGGAACTTTGGATAGGTAATCGAATGGTTAGAATGCCCAAATCGCAGAGGAGGCCCAGGTTCCAGCCCCTCACTAACTATGGTTTTTTTAATTTTTTGAGGCAACTCAGACTATGGGATAGGGAATCGTTTCCCACCCGCGCGCCGGCCAAACCGACGCGCCGGTCGTCCCTCGCGCGTGCGGGCCCTTGCAACATTTTTCCCACCCGCGCGCTTCGCTGGTCAATGAATGCAACATTTTTCGTTTAAATATGTTGCAACCAACGTCATATTTGCTGCAAGCGTTTTTTTACTATTTTTTTGTCCCAGTAAAAAAGTTGCATATATGTTTGGTTGCAACTCCAGTTCGTCGGATTTTTCATTTACAATCGATGTTTTTTTTACTTTTGCTACAACCGTGTTAATTTTTGCTACAACCGGCATTATGTTTTGCTGCAACCGTTCACTAAAAAAGCTGCATACACGTCACGTAAATATTTGTTACAACAGGCGTTTGACTTTTGCTACCACGTACCATCAGCTTTATTTTTTTGCTACGATCATGTAGATATTTTTTTTACTATAAATTTTGTTTTTTGTTGCAACCGTTAAAAAATTTGCTGCATAGCATCGAAAATTTGCTGCACAGGGAGAAAAATGTTGCATGCGGATCTAACGGTGCGGACGACGCGGGATTGATGGATCCTGCGGCTCGCGCGCGGCCGGCCGAAAGTTTGGGCCGGCGTGTCGGCGCAGATCAGTCCCCTATGGGATATGCCATGTGAATTTTGTTGAGGGGTATGTTTTTTTGTTCTGAAGGGGATTTTGAGGAGTATGTGAAATTTGTTTTTCTTGTGCATGGTAGGTTGGACCGGAAATGGACCTTACTGGGCCGCATTGCCGTGAGCTGCTCCTCCTCTGAAAAGAAAGAAAAAAAGAAGGGAAAAACAGAGTGAGCTGCTCTGCTTCTGCTTCTGCTTCTGCTTCGAGCTGAGCTCCTCCCCACTCGCCTTCCCCCCCTCCCAGATCGGAGACTCACCGTCACCGGAGTCCACCACTCCTCCGCCGCCGCGGCGCCACCGCGGAGCAGGATACTAGCTCCTGCATCCCGTTGGAGTCCACCACTCCCAGCTGCTCCGCCTCCCACACTCGCCGCCGCCGCCATCCCCGTCTCCGGCCCCCCTCCACCGTCTGCTCCCCCTGCATTGGGTTTCCAGGCAAGAGGCCGCTCTCATCCGGCGATCAGCTGCCGAAATCCCACCGCGACCTTCCCGGTTCCTGACCGTCCGTCCGTGCCCTAAATTTTCGCAGGAGGCGGGGATTCGATGGGTTCCTCGCCCTCCAAGTCCGGCGGCGGCGGCGAGGACGCCCTAGCCCTGTGCAAGGAGCGGCTGCGCCGCATCAGGCGGGCCATCGAGTCCAGGGACGCGCTCTCGGCGGCGCACCTCTCCTACACCCACTCCCTGCGCGGCGTCGGCACCGCGCTGCGCCGGTACGCCGAGGCCGCCAACCTCTCGCCCGAGTCCTCGCTCTCCATCTCGGAGGCCGGCAGGTCGCCGTCCCGCTCCTCCATGGCGTCCCCTTCGCCGTCGCGCGCGGCGGAGGCGGACAACGCCGGGGCCTCCCCGTCCCCGATGCTGGCGACGCATCGGGGAGGGGGAGGGGATCGCCTGGCTTCTCCGTCGTCGGCGGCGCCGAGGGTCCACTGCATGAAGGCCGCGGGGACTGCTCCTCTGACGTTCACGGTCGATCCGTCCGCCGCTGAGTTTGTGGGCCAGGAGTCCCCAGTCTCCGCCTTCGTGCCGCCGCCGCCGCCGCCATTGTTGCCCTCGGAAGAACTGTGTGCCTCGTGGGATTTCTTTGACGCCGCTGGTGCTGCCAGAGCCAACAATGTGGATGGGCTGACCCTGAACTTTGATAGGCTCAAGGGCTTGAGAGAGTCATGGGAAGCCGAGCCGGTGGCATCGAGTGAAGAACCAGCAAACAGGTCCATCAGAATGCATTCAGAATCGTTAGAGATTGCCGATCATAACACGGTGCCGGAGCAGGAAACCAAAGCAACGCAAAGAGGGATCAGTAAAGCAAGCAGGTTGGTGGCTGCTTCTGATGAAGGGCCCTCTTCTGAGCAGGTTGTGCCAAAGGTGGAGGAAGGGGATCCAAAAAGAGAATCGCACGCAGAAACAGAAGACCCCTCTGAGTTCATCACCCATCGAGCAAAAGACTTTGTGTCAAGTATGAAGGAAATCGAAACCCGCTTTATACGTGCTGCCGAAGCCGGGAGTGAGGTTTCAAGAATGCTTGAGACAAAGAAGATCAGACTTGATATATCTGCTAAAATAGCAGGTGAGAATCATGAGGGGATACATGATCTTGTCTTTTTAGGCATCTCTTGGTTATACCAAACAATGTGAGGGCAAGCCCAAAAAATGGTTGCCATTTGGTGGGCTATCAGACCAAGATTGCCTGAAAAGACAAGATCATTTCTTCACTTTCCTATCTGTGTTAAAAAAAGATCGTTTGATGAACCTTCCTTTTCCATTTATTTCTTAAATTCTAGGTTCTCCAGGCAAACCTAGTGCCCGATTCGTATCAGCCCTTCGAGTCTGCTGCAATCGTCAAATTCTTCTCAATCAGGGTAAGTAGGATGTGTAACTGTCATCTTCTTATAGTTGCTACAATAATATTTGTCTAAAGATATATTATTTGTTTTGTTTCTGTAGAAACCGCACAACATGTTTCAAATGTTGTTACTTGGAAACGTTCAGTCTCGTCTCTATCATCGTCATCTAAAAGTCCACTTACAACTTCGATGATTCAAGATGATGTGGATGATAGTAATAATAATTTTATTGAGCAATTTGCTATGGTGTCTGGAAGCCATTCCTCTACACTGGATAGGCTACATGCATGGGAGAGAAAATTATATGATGAAATCAAGGTACATTTGCATTATTTAAGGAAGCTTTCCAGTATGACGCAACAATCATGAATTAGTCACTTCTCTAAAAATATGGCTGGTGTTCTGTTGTATGACTCTAGCGAAACCTTGTTTTTAATCTTGTAGTTCTCAAGACTAAGTTTAAGAGGCAACTGCTGTATCTTGAAAGAATGGTTGTAAAATGTAGCAGGCATACTATTTTTGTTTGTACTAATCGTAAAATTTGATTTGCTTAATACAACACCAGTTGGAGTGTAGATTGCATGTTGTATGCCAACTATAAAATAATGTAACAAAGGCTGTGAGTTGTGAAATAGAGGCTACCAATTAAATGTGTCTGTGGTTGGTATAATGAGTTACTGAAATTGCATTACTTTGTTTGTTTAGGCAAGTGAAAATGTCAGAAAGACTTACGACGAGAAATGTAACCTTCTCCGTCACCAATTTACACGAGGTCTAAATGCAGAACTCATTGATAAGACTCGAGCTGTTGTGAAGGATCTGCACTCCAGGGTTTCTGTTGCAATCCAGGCTGTTGATGCAATCTCAAAAAGAATTGAGAAAATAAGGGATGGAGAGCTGCAGCCACAACTTGTTGAGCTCATTCAAGGGTACTACCTAATTAATGCCTTTGTTTTGAGATTTAGTATGTACCAAACGTGTTGTTTTACATTAATATGTTTTTTTACCAGATTTGTTGATTGTGGTTCCTTTTTTCCTGCTTAATATTACCTTTTTGCTTTGTTGTAAGTTATGTAAATGTTATACCAAATTTTGTTTTGGCAGTACAATACTGAAAATAAGGAGAACATCATGATTGTTTTGACTACATC
Source organism: Hordeum vulgare subsp. vulgare (assembly GCF_904849725.1). Classification (NCBI taxonomy): domain Eukaryota; kingdom Viridiplantae; phylum Streptophyta; class Magnoliopsida; order Poales; family Poaceae; genus Hordeum; species Hordeum vulgare. The sequence continues at coordinate 24,428,364 of NC_058524.1, forward strand.
ATTCACTAGTTATTCTCTACAGAGCCTCTGTTTTACTGAGCAATCTGATGCTTGACATATAAACTTCAATCTGGGTTAATCAAAATGTGTTGTAGACATAATTATGTGCTATATTTTTATTGACATTTATTTTCCATGTTAACACTGAATGAATGCACATACATTCCTTTTGCAGATTAATTAGGATGTGGAAAGCAATGCTGGAATGCCACCACAAACAATTCATTACAATCTCACTGGCGTACCATGTAAAAACTTCAACCTCGGTGCAGCAAGGGGAGCATCACCGCCAGGCGGCAATGCATCTGTGTAGTGAGATGGACTGCTTTTCGTCCACCTTCAAGATCTGGGTCACTGCTCAGAAGTCATATGTGCATGCCCTCAATGAATGGCTCCAAAAGTGCATCCTGCAACCACCCCAGGAACGACGCCGTCGGAAGCGGAACAACTCATTTCCTCCTCGCCAGGCAGTCTCCCCTCCGATATTCATTCTCTGCAGGGACTGGCTTGCCATGATGGAGTCGCTCCCCACTGATGAGCTATGCAAGTCCATTAAAGATGTAATGCAGCTCTTGCGTGACTCGTTCGAGCATCAGGCTGATCAAACTAAACTGAGAAGAGAGCCACATTCCAGGAGTGAGTCTCAGGAATGTGTGATGCTGGAAAACAATGAGCAGGAATCAAGCGGCGGGGTAGCACTGGTGGAAGGGTTACAGTCAAAACTGACGATAGTCCTTGATTGGCTGACGAAGTTTTCTGAGGCTTCACTGAAGCACCACGAGGAGCTCAAGCGGAATTATGAGGAGGCTCATGACAAGTACAAGACAGTTGAGCCAAGTGTTCATCCAGTTTAACCAGATACTAAATCTGGTGTGTAATTTCCATCCTCTAGTCTGAAGAACTGAGAGTAGTTTGGTTGGCAGTTGATCACTGATTAGACTGTAATGCTATGTTTGGCAAGTATCGATGCTGTCAATTGTGCTTTTTTGTTGGCCTCATTTTAGCTTCATCACCTCTGGTATTTTCTAATGCATATCAAAGCCTCCTTACATGGACAGATCAGGTAATCTATAAGGAGGCTTCTAGTCTGTAATCAGTAATATTATTAGTCATAATGATGGCTCTGTCATAAGGAGACTTCTACAGTTTGCGCTTTCATCACCAGGTTTGTGCCAGGTTATTATCACGACTGAAGTTGGTATTGCCATAGTAATATAGTGTAGTATGATGCAATTGTTATTTGCCATTAGAGGTTTAGGTTTTGTTTGTCCTGGTCATGTTGGTCATATCTAGTCCTGGCCACGAGTCTCATCCTGGATGATGCTAACACCCCTGAATGATGCAGGTTGGGTTCTCTGCTGAACAGGAGCTACTTTGCGTTTCTTGTACATGCACTTTTGCAGATATCTCTGTCATTACTCTCCTTCCAGTGCTATTAGTATTAGTAGTGCTATTAGTATTAGTAGATCTATCACTTTTTCCCCCGATGGAATGGATTATCTTACAGACAGCTCTAGCTGTGATGTTACATGATCAGGTATTGCCGCCTATGGTACTTGAGACAGATTGTGCGGCCCAAGGCAGCCTATCTGATGAATAGGCACGATTCGTAGATTTTTGAAATTTCTTTTTCTATGAAATGGTTTTGACCACCAACAGTCTGAAATGTAAAAGTTGTACTGCTGCCATAGAGTTCTCTAAATCCACAATTTGGTGCAGAAACAGTTTCATAGCTTGGCTACCACATTATGTTCTTCACACCAGACATTTTTTTTGAACCTGTTGCTGTATAAATCTGAACTTGCACAGCGCTGTCAGGGAGCAAGTCATCAACCATTGCAAGCGGCTTTCCTTGTCATAAAGGTGAAGTTTCACTTAACCCCATTGTTTTCATTATGGTTATACTAAAATGTATTCACGCAAAGGCTTGCATTTTGTGTGCTACTTTCCCTGTGCTGTGGAATCTGCTATACAGTTCAAGTCATTTGCTGAATCCATTCTGATCCATCTGCTTATATTTGCAATTTTGCATAGCTTTCATGCTCTATTTGCTTTTTTTTTTTTTCTTCTGAAACTGATTCAAATGGTTCTAGCTTCACATTGAGGAACCACGGGTTGGTATTCAATTTTGCATAGCTTTCTTGTTGTGTTGTGCTGATTCTGTTTGTACCCTGATTGATAAAAAATGGTGATCTATCATTAGCAAATTGTTTGCTATGAACTATGGACGCGACAGAAAAATTGGCTATCACCCAATGACTCTGAATCGATACAGTTCTGTTTCGCCTTGATTATGGCATCTCTTTAATGTTTTGAGCGAGTGGCCAGCAGAAAAGATCTGGTTAGTCTATGTATGATTCGATTACACAATTTAGAAGTTGCAGAGGAGATTCCACATTGGCAGCTCCTACAAATCATCCGGCTGATTTCCTTCGGGTCCCTAACCGTTCGATCTGTCTCAAAACCGTCAGATTTCATCAACGCTTCGTTCTTATTTCATCTCCTCTAGCCAGCAGCGAAAGCAACAGCGCATCTCGCCATGGGGACAGCGCCGCGTGGCTCGAAGCAGCAGAGGCACCCGCCCCCCTCGTGGACGGAGCTCGTCTTCACAGCATTCACCCCACCCCCGTCTCCAATTGTCCCAGTCTGTCCGTGCGGCGCCGACAAGTGCTCGACCGGCGCGCCGCATCCGGCTTGCAGCAATAGCAACGCAGCAATTCCTCCATTGCAGCGCCAACACCAGTGCAGTGGTTCTCACTACTCCATCACAGCATCGACGGAAGCCTACGTGCTTCATTGCAGTGATAGCACCGACGGCAGTCGCAGTTTCATCGCAGCACCTGCAGTGATAGCACCGACGGCAGTTGCAGTTTCATCGCAGCACCGATGGAAGCCCGTGACCGTGATGCTTCATTGCAACGCCGACACTGACACGACGGTGCTCAATCGTAGCATGCGGCAACGATGGGTGTTGATGCTATGCAGCGCGCAGCGTCGACGGCCGTTACTGCTATGCATCACACGACAGCGGCAGCAGTTGCTACGATGCAGCATGTGGCGACGACGGCCGGTGGCCGGGATGAGAAGTAGCCATGCTCCGTCCATCGCTGCGTTAGTGGTCGGTGGTAGCTTGCTGCTGCTTTGTCTGTGGATGCCGTGATGTGACGGTGAGAGAGGTGGGTCGGTGCTGCTTCATTGGAGAAAGAATGACTGAATTAGATAGTGGAGTGCGCTAGGAAAACGATTGTGTGGGTGTTGGAGAACATAAGAGGGAGAGAGAGAGAGAAGCGGTGGTGGATTAGCACAGGACACGTGGCAGGAAAGAGAGGCGACTTACGCGTCGATTGTTATTATCCGGATGAAAATAAACGATTTCCTTCATTCCACATTACTTTGCGAGCTAGCTGCGATGCTGCTTGCCGCTTTTTTCGATTTCGTCATCTTGAAAGGATGCTGGGTTTTGGGTATGATTCATCTAGGGCTAGGGCTAGGACCAAGTAAAGAGTAGAATGAAGACATGGTTCCAAATGTGCAACAGCCCCTTTCCATCCAAAACTATCTTTACAGCACAGCCACACCCACCTATGATATCTCTTGCCAGCCGCTATCTTCTAGGTTCTGCTATCGGTAGCCTGTTGGTGGAAAAAAGAATTATCAGGTTGAACAAGAACAGCTTTTCCTATAACAAATTAAAGGGCGAAGCAACAGATTTGCAAGTTTTACAACATCAAACCATCGTAAACTTCTTTATGCTCAACTTGAACAATAACAGCGAGGCGGCGGTAGATATTTCAATTTTTCTTCCCCAAGCATTGTCTTTATTTTTTGTGATTAGAGCAAGTCTAGTAGAACCCTTAAAACAAAAACCAGTTTTAAGGGTTGAGAATTGTACATTTTTAACATTTTTAAGGGTTAAAAAACAGGGGCAAAGACTAGAACCCTCAAACCCAACCCTTATAACGGAATATTATAAGGGTTGGGTTTGAGGGTTCTAGTCTTTGCCCCAACCCTAAACCTTAAAACTGTCATTTGGCATTGCATAATTTTCACAAGACAAACATAATAAACCTTCAAACAAACACGGAAATAAAGATCATTGATGAATGGTTTAATAGTTTTTACATCACACAATCATCATCTTCTCCCTCTCATCGGCACCATCACCAAAAAGTTGCACTTGGCGCCATTTCCTAGACCACTTGCACGTCCATCAAGCACCTTCATTGGAGTCATCCACACCGCCATCGCCACCACCACTCATCGGAGTGTCACCTCGAAAAGTAGAGGACGCACCACGGAATATCCTCTTCCTCTCTGCGATGTCCTCCTTGTAGTCCTTCCACCATTGCAATTGTTCTTCATCCATGTCCTTCTTGGACATCATCATGTGCTCCTTCTCTTCCACCATGAGTTCTTTCCATACCTTTGCCTCTTTCACCTTGATCATCCTCTCCTCCAAGTCGGCCTTGCGCTTTGCTTCTTCACGTTTTGCTTCAACTTGTGCAAGCTTGACCTCTTTCTTCTTCTCGGTGATAAGAATCTTGGTCTCCAATGTCTTCCTAGTCAATTCCTCTCTTGCCTTCATCATTTGCTCCATCTTCTCCCTTAGGCTTGATGCCTCTCCTTCCATCTTCACCCTTTGCTTGCCCTTCTTGGTTCCCTCGGGCTTGCCCAAGTTCCTCTTCTTCTCCTCATCTTCACTATCATCCATCCTAAGCATTGCCGACTTCTTGGGTGCGGTCTCTTGATCCCTCAACTTTCACTTGTCAAAGGTTTGAAGAATTTCCCAAGCATGCTTAAATGGGAATGGCTTGCCCTTGGAAGCGGCCATCTCCTTGTACCTCATGCCGGCAATTGTCTCCTATCAAGCACACATAATCACATAAGAACCCACATAGTACACACACATAATGAAAATAGTGAAGATATATGTACTCACATAGTCACTCTCCACGGTTCCACTAGGTGGTGCATCCCTCACTTGGTCCATGGCCGCACTCCAACGAGCACAAGCGGGCTTCATCAAATCCCACCGGCCTTGAAGCGACCGGTAACTGCGAGAGAGGAACCCACAATTCTTCGGCTTGATCCTACAATAGTTGTCCTCGATCCTGTGCCAATACCTTTTACCGGTTTGATCGGTGCCGGTGGTTGCATCCATCCCCACAGATGCCCAAGCACGAACCAAGAGGATATCTTCCGCTTCGGTGTAGTTTGTCGACCGCGCGTGTGGGCGGGAAGCGGCGGTGAATGCCTCCTCCCCTATCTCGGCCACCTCCTCCTCGTCATCCCCTTCATCCTCCTCATCTTCTCCAACCTCCTCACCAAAGGGTTCTAGAGGCGGAGCCCCGAGGTCCACCTCCGCGTCTTGAAGGAGGTCCATGAACGAGGTTGGGTTTGCCATTTCCTCGAACACCTCGTGCACGGCGGGAGGAGGTTCGGTGACGGCGACGACCGGGGGCGCGGGCTTCTTCCGCGCCGCGACCTTCTTCCGCTTCGGGGATGCGCCGACGGCCTTCGAGGAAGCCCCTCGCGGCCCACGCGAGGAGACCTTCGGCCGGCTCTTCTTCGCGGGGGTGGGCTGGACGGTGGCAGGGGCGGGCGCGGCAGCGGCCGGGGCGGGAGGAGGCGGTGCGAGGCCCGCCCGCCGCCGCTTGGCCCCGACGTGGGTCACCGCCACCACGTCGGCCACGGTGGCCGGGGCGTGCGGGGCGGGGGCGGGGGCGGGCGGGGCTAGCGCGGCGGCGGCCTGGGCGGGCGGGGGCGGGCGGGGCATGCGCGGCGGCGGCCTGGGCGGGCGGGGTGGCTGGCGCGGCGGCGGGCGGGGGCGAGGCGGCGGCCGGGGGATCCATGGCGGTGGGAGGAGCTGGGGACGGGCGGTTTTCCCTCCCGCGCTGGAGATGAAAAGGAGTGCGGGTTGGGATTGGGTTTGCCCTCCCAACCCTCACTTCTACAGGCTGGGATTCGGTTTGCAGGTTCGACCTTTAATTTTTTTTACGGGTTTAAGGGTTTAAGGGTTCTAGTCTACGTCGTTTTGTCGACGAAAACTGTAAAAAAGCGGTTATTTTTATGAATTTAAGGGTTTGAGGGTTCTACTAGACTTGCTCTTACATGTTGGGAATCATCGGATTTGGAATAAGAAGCAACAGCCTTTGCGTTGACCTCTCTCTATCTATGTGTGTGCGCGCGCGCATATTGGTGCAGAGTGTTCTCACTTGTCCACAGTGGAGAGCGCAGTTGGATGCAGAGTGTTCTCGCCTGTTGGTCGGATGGGGCATGTCCGAGGCACGTAGCAAAGCCTTTTCGGGCCCATGGAAGCCTCCCATCACCCACCACCCAACAAACCACACACCTCACGCCAACCCATGGTTAGCTAGCGGTATGGTACAATTTCTTTTAAGGAAAGCGGTACGGTACAATTGGTATCTCGACAAAAGGATAACACATTTATCAATAACACATTTGACGTAAAAATATTTATCTCAACTCAACACTAGATAGCTGAGTACATGATAGTCATCTCAATTTAGACAAACCAACCTATGGTTGGTTAGAAGGACTGTGGTATCCTTAATCCATCAGAGTTTAAGTTCTGGTGCTTGGATTTATTCATTGATTTACTTCAGGATTCCGGCTATGCGCATTCAGTGGGAGGAGACGTTTCCTTCGACGCTGGGATGCCTATGATGACTACATAAATTTCAACATGATATGCCAACTCAGTCTTTCGGACCTACTTATAAGGGTAGAGTGTATGCGTGTGCATTTGTAGGGATGAGTGTGTGCGTGTGTGTATGAGCCCTTGCGTCTGTATTGTGTTTAATTTTATTATATCAATTCAAATTAACTGTTGGAGACAACCTTTAAATGGACGTGAGACTTAATTACGGGAGTAGATGAGTCGCTCAACTCTTTTCATGCTACCAACCCTTACACATATGTTGAAGCTTCAGTGATAAGGTCCACATGTAAATATAAATTGTAGTGTATGGATATATCCACTTATACAAGGCTATACCTATACCCTATCTACAATTTAATGGGTAGGATACATGTATTACTCATTGTATAAGTGCATTTCCTAGCCAATGCAACCAGAAGACCGATCTGATAGACGAAACTAAGCAATATATTTATACATCAACATCCCCCCTCACGTGTAGCCCTTGTTGGAAATATGCCCTAGAGGCAATAATAAATTAGTTATTATTATATTTCTTAGTTCATGATAATCGTTTATTATCCATGCTATAATTGTATTGATTGGAAACACAATACTTGTGTGGATACATAGACAAAACACTGTCCCTAGTAAGCCTCTAGTTGACTAGCTCGTTGATCAAAGATGGTCAAGGTTTCCTGATCATAGGCAAGTGTTGTCACTTGATAATGGGATCACATCATTAGGAGAATCATGTGATGGACTAGACCCAAACTAATAGACGTAGCATGTTGATCGTGTCATTTTGTTGCTACTGTTTTCTACGTGTCAAGTATTTGTTCCTATGACCATGAGATCATATAACTCACGGACACCGGAGGAATGCTTTGTGTGTATCAAACGTCGCAACGTAATTGGGTGACTATAAAGATGCTCTACAGGTATCTCCGAAGGTGTTCGTTGAGTTAGTATGGATCGAGACTGGGATTTGTCACTCCGTGTGACGGAGAGGTATCTCGGGGCCCACTCGGTAATACAACATCACACACAAGCCTTGCAAGCAATGTGACTTAGTGTAAGTTGCGGGATCTTGTATTACGGAACGAGTAAAGAGACTTGCCGGTAAACGAGATTGAAATAGGTATGCGGATACTAACGATCGAATCTCGGGCAAGTAACATACCGAAGGACAAAGGGAATGACATACGGAATTATATGAATCCTTGGCACTGAGGTTCAAACGATAAGATCTTCGTAGAATATGTAGGATCCAATATGGGCATCCTGGTCCTGCTATTGGATATTGACCGAGGAGTCTCTCGGGTCATGTCTACATAGTTCTCGAACCCGCAGGGTCTGCACACTTAAGGTTCGACGTTGTTTTATGCGTATTTGAGTTATATGGTTGGTTACTGAATGTTGTTCGGAGTCTCGGATGAGATCACGGACGTCACGAGGGTTTCCGGAATGGTCCGGAAACGAAGATTGATATATAGGATGACCTCATTTGATTACCGGAAGGTTTTCGGAGTTACCGGGAATGTATCGGGAATGACGAATGGGTTCCGGGAGTTCACCGGGGGGGGGGGGGGGGGGGCAACCCACCCTGGGGAAGCCCATTGGCCTTGAGGGTGGCACACCAGCCCTTAGTGGGCTGGTGGGACAGCCCAAGAGGGCCCTATGCGCCTAGAGAAGAAAATCAAAGAGAAAAGAAAAAAAAGAGGAGGTGGGAAGGGAAGGAAGGACTCCCTCCCACCAAACCAAGTCCAAGTCGGTTTGGGGGGGGGGGGAACCTTCCCCCTTGGACTCGGACGACCCCCTTGGGGCTCCTTGAGCCCCAAGGCAAGGTCCCCTCCCTCCCACCTATATATACGGAGGTTTTAGGGCTGATTTGAGACGATTTTTCCACGGCAGCCCGACCACATACCTCCACGGTTTTTCCTCTAGATCGCGTTTCCGCGGAGCTCGGGCGGAGCCCTGCTGAGACAAGGTCATCACCAACCTCCGGAGCACCGTCACGCTGCGGGAGAACTCTTCTACCTCTCCGTCTCTCTTGCTGGATCAAGAAGGCCGAGATCATCGTCGAGCTGTACGTGTGCTGAACGCGGAGGTGCCGTCCGTTCGGTACTAGATCGTGGGACTGATCGCGGGATTGTTCGCGGGGCGGATCGAGGGACGTGAGGACGTTCCACTACATCAACCGCGTTCACTAACGCTTCTGCTGTACGGTCTACAAGGGTACGTAGATCACTCATCCCCTCTCGTAGATGGACATCTCCATGGTAGGTCTTCGTGCGCGTAGGAAATTTTTTGTTTCCCATGCGACGTTCCCCAACAGTGGCATCATGAGCTAGGTTCATGCGTAGATATCTTCTCGAGTAGAACACGGAAGTTTTTGTGGGCGGTGATGTGCGTCTTTCTGCCCTCCTTAGTCTTTTCTTGATTCCGCGGTATTGTTGGATCGAAGCGGCTCGGACCGACATTACTCGTACGCTTACGAGAGACTGGTTTCATCGCTACGAGTAAGTCCGTTGCTCAAAGATGACTGGCGGGTGTCAGTTTCTCCAACTTTAGTTGAATCGGAATTGACCGAGGAGGTCCTTGGATGAGGTTAAATAGCAATTCATATATCTCCGTTGTGGTGTTTGCGTAAGTAAGATGCGATCCTACTAGATACCCATGGTCACCACGTAAAACATGCAAACAACAAAATTAGAGGACGTCTAACTTGTTTTTGCAGGGTATGCTTGTGATGTGATATGGCCAACGATGTGATGTGATATATTGGATCTATGAGATGATCATGTTTAATAGTTAATATCGACTTGCACGTCGATGGTACGGCAACCGGCAAGAGCCATAGGGTTGTCTTTATAACTAACGTTTGTGCTTGCAGATGCGTTTACTATTTTGCTAGGACGTAGCTTTAGTAGTAATAGCATGAGTAGCACGACAACCCCGATGGCGACACGTTGATGGAGATCATGATGATGGAGATCATGGTGTGACGCCGGTGACAAGAAGATCGTGCTGGTGCTTTGGTGATGGAGATCAAGAAGCACGTGATGATGGCCATATCATGTCACTTATGAATTGCATGTGATGTTAATCCTTTTATGCACCTTATTTTGCTTAGAACGACGGTAGCATTATGAGGTGATCTCTCACTAAAATTTGAAGACGAAATTGTGTTCTCCCCGACTGTGCACCGTTGCTACAGTTCGTCGTTTCGAGACACCACGTGATGATCGGGTGTGATAGACTCAACGTTCACATACAACGGGTGCAAAACAGTTGCGCACGCGGAACACTCGGGTTAAGCTTGACGAGCCTAGCATGTGCAGACATGGCCTCGGAACACATGAGACCGAAAGGTCGAGCATGAATCGTATAGTTGATATGATTAGCATAGAGATGCTTACCACTGAAACTATTCTCGACTCACGTGATGATCGGACTTGAGATAGTGGATTTGGATCATGTACCACTCAAATGACTAGAGAGATGTACTTTTTGAGTGGGAGTTCTTAAGTAATATGATTAATTGAACTAATTGTCATGAACATAGTCTAATGGTCTTTGCGAATTATGATGTAGCTTGCGCTATAGCTCTACTGTTTTTATATGTTCCTAGAGAAAATTTAGTTGAAAATTGATAGTAGCAAAACTTTGCAGACTGGGTCTGTAAAACCGAGGATTGTCCTCGTTGCTGCGTAGAAGGATTATGTCCTTAATGCACCACTCGGTGTGCTGCACCTCGAGCGTCGTCTGTGGATGCTATGAACATCCGACATACACGTTTCTGATGACTACACGATAATTCAGTGCAAAATACTTAATGGCTTAGAAGCAAGGCGCCGAAAACGTTGTAAAACGTCACGGAACATAAGTGATATTCTAAAGAGATGAAATTGTGATTTCATGCTTGTGCCCTTGTTAAGAGGTACGAGACCTCCAACAAGATTCTTTGTCCACAAAGTAAAGGAGAAAAGCTCAATCGTTGAGCGTGTGCTCAGATTGTCTGAGTACGACAATCACTTGAATCAAGTGGGAGTTAATCTTCCAGATGAGATGGTGATGGTTCTCCAAAGTCACTGCCACCAAGCTGTGAGAGCTTCGTGATGAACTATAACATATCAAGGATAGATACAATGATCCTTGAGCGATTCGCGATGTTTGACACTGCGAAAGTAGAAATCAAGAAGGAGCATCAATAGTTGATGGTTTGTAAAACCACTAAGTTTCAAGAAAGGCAAGGGCTAGCGGGGATACTTCGTGAAACGGCAAAACAGTTGCTGCACTAATGAAGAGACCCAAGATTAAACCCAAACCTGAGACTAAGTGCTTCTGTAATGAGGGGAACAGTCACTGATGCGAAGCAACTCTAGATACTTGGTAGATAAGAAGGCTGGCAAAAGTCGAAAGAAGTGTATTTGATATACATGATGTTGATGTGTACTTTACTAATACTCCTAGTAGCATGAGGGTATTGGATACCGGTTCGGTTGCTAAGTGATTAGTAACACAAAATGAAAGCTACGGCATAAACGGAGACTAGCTAAAGGCGAGGTGACGATACGTGTTGGAAGTGTTTCCAAGGTTGATATGATCAAACGTCGCACGCTCCCTCTACCATCGGGATTGGTGTTAAACCTAAATAATTGTTATTTGGTGCTTGCGTTAAGCATGAACATGATTGGATCGTGTTTATTGCAATACGATTATTCATTTAAAGAGAATAATGGTTACTCTATTTTTTTGAATAATCACCTTCAATGGTTTATTGAATCTCGATCGTAGTGTTACACATGTTCATAATATTGGTGCCAAAAGATACGAGTTAATGATGATAGTACCACTTACTTGTGGCACTGCCGCTTGAGTCATGTTAGTATAAATTGCATGAAGAGGCTCCATGCTGATGGATCTTTGTACTCACCTGATTTCGAATCACTAGTGACATGCAAATCATACCACATGACCAAGGCCTTGTTTTCATTGAGATGAAACAAGATAGTAACTTGTTGGAAGTGATACATTTTGATGTATGCAGTCCAATGGATGCTGAGGCACGCAGTGGATATCATTATGTTCTTACTTCAATGATGATTTGAGTAGATACTAGAGTATTTACTTAATGAATCACAAGTCTGAAATATTGAAAAGTTCAGTTCTGTTTCGGAGTGAAGTTCGTCGTAACAAGAGGATAAACTGTCTACGATATGATCATAGAAATGAATATCTGAGTTACGAGTTTTGGTACGCAGTTAAGACAATGTGGAAATTGTTTCGCAGTTCATGCCACCTGAAACATCATAGTGTGATGATGTGTCTGAACATCATAGCCATGCACTATTTGGTATGGTGCATGCTATGATGTCTCTTATCGAATTACCACTATCGTTTATGGGTTATGCATTAGAGACAACCGCACTCACTTTAAATAGGGCACTGCGTATTTCCGTTGAGATGACACAGTATAGACTGAGGTTTAGAGAAATCTAAACTGTCGTTTCTTGAAAGTTTGGGGCTTCGATACTTATGTGAAAAAGTTTCAGTCTGATAAGCTCGAACCCAAAGCGGATAAATGCATCTTCATAGGATATCCAAAACAGTTGGGTACATCTCCTATCTCAGATCCGAAAGCAAAGTGTTTGTTTCTAGAAACGGATCCTTTCTCGAGGAAAGTTTTCTCTCGAAAGAATTGAGTGGGAGGGTGGTAAAACTTGATGAGGTTATTGAACCATCACTTTGACCAGTGTGTAGCAGGGCGCATGAAGTTGTTCCTGTGGCGCCTACACCAATTGAAGTGGAAGCTGATAATGGTGATCATCAAGCATCGGATCAAGTTACTACAAGCCTCGTAGGTCGACAAGGTCGCGTACTACTGCAGAGTGGTACGGTAACCCTGTCGTGGAGGTCATGTTGTTGAGCAACAGTGAACCTACGAGTTATGGAGAAAGCAATGGTGGGCCCGGATTCCGACAAATAGCTGGAAGCCATGAAATCCGAGAGAGGATCCATGTATGAAAACAAAGTGTAGACTTTGAAAGAACTACTTGATGGTCATAAGACTATTGAGTAGAGATGGATCTTTAAAGGAAAACAGACGATGATGGTGATAAGTCACTATTAAGAAAAGCTCGACTTGTCGCAAAGATGTTTTCGACAAGATCAAACAGTTGACTATGATGAGACTTTCTCACTCGTAGCGATGCTAAAGGTCTGTTAGAATTATGTTAGTTGTTGATGCATTATTTATGAAATATTGCACGTAGGATGTCAAAACATTGTTTCCTCGACGGTTTCCTTGAGCAAACATTGTATGTGATACAACCAGAAGGTTTTGTCGATCCTAAAGATACTAGCAAGTATGCAAGCTCCAGTGATCCTTCAATGGACTGGTGCAAGCATCTCGGAGTTGGAATATACACTTTGATGAGATGATCAAAGATTTTGGGTGTGTACAAGGTTTATGAGAAACTTGTATTTCCAAAGAAGTGAGTGGGAGCACTATAGAATTTCTGATAGGAATATGTGGTTGACATATTGTGGATCAGAAGTAATGTAGAATTTCTGTAAAGCATACAAGGTTGTTTGAAAGAAGTTTTCAAAGGAGTACCTGGATTACGCTACTTGAACGTTGAACATCAAATATCTATGGAGATAGATCAAAAGCGCTTAATGAAAGTTTCAATAAGATGCATGCCTTGACAAGTTTTTGAAGGAGTTCAAAATGGATCAACAAAGAAGGAGTTCTTGGTTGCGTTGTATAGATGTGAATTTGAGTAAGACTCAAAACCCGACCACGGCAGAATAAAGAGAATAGACGAAGGTCGTCTTCTATGCCTTAGCCATAGAATCTAAAGTATGCCATGCTGTGTACCGCACCTGATGTGTGCCTTGACTCAAAGTCTGTTGAGAGGTACAGAGAGTGATCCATGATTGAATCACTAGCAGCGGTCAAAATTTATCCTTAATAACTAATGGACTAAGGAATTTTTTTCAATTATGGAGGTGGTTAAAGAGTTCGTCGTAAAGGGTTACGTTGATGCAAGCTTTGACACTAATCCGAATAACTATGAGTAGTGAAACGGATTCATATAGTAGAGTAGATATTTGGAGCATTTCCGAATAGCACGTAGTGGCAGCATCTATAAGATGACATAAAGATTTGTAAAGAACGCACGGATCTGAAAGTTTCAGAACCGTTGACTAAAACCTCTCTCACGAGCAAGACGTGATCAGACTCCATAACTATATGGGTGTTGGATTCGTTGGAATCACATGGTGATGTGAACTAGACTATTGACTCTAGTGCAAGTGGGAGACTGTTGGAAATATGCCCTAGATGCTGACGCGTGGATGCCATTTGGTCCCGGTGTTGGAAATATGCCCTAGAGGACATAATAAATTAGTTATTATTATATTTCTTAGTTCATGATAATCGTTTATTATCCATGCTATAATTGTATTGATTGGAAACACAATACTTGTGTGGATACATAGACAAAACACTTTCCTAGTAAGCCTCTAGTTGACTAGCTCGTTGATCAAAGATGGTCAAGGTTTCCTGGCCATAGGCAAGTGTTGTCACTTGATAACGGGATCACATCATTAGGAGAATCATGTGATGGACTAGACCCAAACTAATAGACGTAGCATGTTGATCGTGTCATTTTGTTGCTACTGTTTTCTGCGTGTCAAGTATTTGTTCCTATGACCATGAGATCATATAACTCACGGACACCAGAGGAATGCTTTGTGTGTATCAAACGTCGCAACGTAACTGGGTGACTATAAAGATGCTCTACAGGTATCTCCGAAGGTGTTCGTTGAGTTAGTATGGATCGAGACTGGGATTTGTCACTCCGTGTAACGGAGAGGTATCTCGGGGCCCACTCGGTAATACAACATCACACACAAGCCTTGCAAGCAATGTGACTTAGTGTAAGTTGCGGGATCTTGTATTACGGAACGAGTAAAGAGACTTGCCGGTAAACGAGATTGAAATAGGTATGCGGATACTAACGATCGAATCTCGGGCAAGTAACATACCGAAGGACAAAGGGAATGACATACGGGATTATATGAATCCTTGGCACTGAGGTTCAAACGATAAGATCTTCGTAGAATATGTAGGATCCAATATGGGCATCCTGGTCCTGCTATTGGATATTGACCGAGGAGTCTCTCGGGTCATGTCTACATAGTTCTCGAACCCGCAGGGTCTGCACACTTAAGGTTCGACGTTGTTTTATGCGTATTTGAGTTATATGGTTGGTTACTGAATGTTGTTCGGAGTCTCGGATGAGATCACGGACGTCACGAGGGTTTCCGGAATGGTCCGGAAACGAAGATTGATATATAGGATGACCTCATTTGATTACCGGAAGGTTTTCGGAGTTACCGGGAATGTACCGGGAATGACGAATGGGTTCCGGGAGTTCACCGGGGGGGGGGGGGGGCAACCCACCCTGGGGAAGCCCATAGGCCTTGAGGGTGGCACACCAGCCCTTAGTGGGCTGGTGGGACAGCCCAAGAGGGCCCTATGCGCCTAGAGAAGAAAATCAAAGAGAAAAGAAAAAAAAAGAGGAGGTGGGAAGGGAAGGAAGGACTCCCTCCCACCAAACCAAGTCCAACTCGGTTTGGGGGGGGGGGAACCTTCCCCCTTGGACTCGGACGACCCCCTTGGGGCTCCTTGAGCCCCAAGGCAAGGTCCCCTCCCTCCCACCTATATATACGGAGGTTTTAGGGCTGATTTGAGACGATTTTTCCACGGCAGCCCGACCACATACCTCCACGGTTTTTCCTCTAGATCGCGTTTCTGCGGAGCTCGGGCGGAGCCCTGCTGAGACAAGGTCATCACCAACCTCCGGAGCGCCGTCACGCTGTCGGAGAACTCTTCTACCTCTCCGTCTCTCTTGCTGGATCAAGAAGGCCGAGATCATCGTCGAGCTGTACGTGTGCTGAACGCGGAGGTGCCGTCCGTTCGGTACTAGATCGTGGGACTGATCGCGGGATTGTTCGCGGGGCGGATCGAGGGACGTGAGGACGTTCCACTACATCAACCGCGTTCACTAACGCTTCTGCTGTACGGTCTACAAGGGTACGTAGATCACTCATCCCCTCTCGTAGATGGACATCACCATGATAGGTCTTCGTGTGCGTAGGAAATTTTTTGTTTCCCATGCAACGTTCCCAAACAGCCCTCTCAGGGCTAAACGTGGACCAAAAGTGGGCTTTAATTCAATTGTGCAAGCCGGGTCTTTAACTCGAGATCTCTAGGCTCTAATACCATGTAAAAGTGCATATTCTAACCAATGCAATCAAAAAACTGATCTAATGAAAAAGACTAGACAATACATTTATATGTCAACACTCATGGATATAGAATTGTGTCCATACACCGTCCATGCAGGTATGGTATCCAGGGATATACCATACCTTGGGTAAAATTGCCATCCTTGGCAAAGACAACATTCCGCACTTACCATGAACACTTCGAATATAAGGTGATACCATTCGGTCTCACAACTGCAACAATAACCTTTCAACCATACATCAATGTGGTATTTTCATCATAGTTTAAGAAACTGGACCGGACAGCCGATCGGATAGGAAAAAGCCGGAACCGACAGGCTCGCTGATTTTTCGAGCTAATAAGATCGATCTGCAAACGAACCAAACAAGACGGGTCAAACCGGCCATTTTTTTTTGCTTAAACCAGCATAAAAACCGAAACCGGTTGAACAAGTATCATGCGCTAGCATCGCTGGGAAAAAGGAAAAAAGAATACAGCTGCTAGGGATCTATCCTTGGGCTGGGATAGATCCTTGGATGAGATGAAACAAGGCAATGCCATCAATTAGGCCTAACAACCAACTTGCCCAATCAACTTAGTTTTCAAAGGATAGAAACTGGTTTGAGACTTCCGGCTATAGATGCTTTTATCATTAATTCTCATGGGTCCACAAAACATAAAAACATTTGACTAAAGACAAACGTAAAACTTCAAATAATTTGGACGGTGCGTGTATTATGTATTAATGATGCAAATACGTGCGATCATAACACCCAGAAAGAGGAAGAAATGTCTTTGTGCGGTAAAACTTGACATGATGATGGCCTATGATAGGGTCGAGTGGAATTTTCTTGAGCATATGGTAGTTAAGTTTGGATTTGCCCATGAGTAGATTGTGATGGTTATGAGATGTGTTATGTCAGCGAGCTTCTCTGTTAAGCTTAATGGGGGACTATCGAAGAGCTTCTTTCCTTCACGTGGACTGAGGCAAGGGGACCCGTTGTCACCATACTTATTTCTATTTTGTGTAGAGGGTTTCTCAGCGTTATTAAAGAAGGCACAGGGTGACAATAAAATTAAGGGTGTGTCATTTGGGAGCACTGGCCCCCATATTACACACTTATTATTTGCTGATGATAGTATTGTCTTCCGGGAGGGACCCACAGAGAACATGGAGTCTCTTAAGGATATATTGATCAAGTATGAGGAGGCATCCGGACAGAGAGTTAATCTTCAGAAGTCGTCTATTTTCTTCGGAAAGGGGTGCCAAAATGAGACAAAAATCCAGCTGAAACAAGTGTTGGGGATCGATTCCGAGGTTCTTAGTGAGCGCTACTTAGGACTTCCAACACTGGTTGGGAAGTCCAAGGAGGGCACTTTCAAGTATGTTACAGAAAGCTCAAAAGGCAAAGTGACTGGATGGAAAGGATAGGGGCTGTCCAAGGCTGCAAGAGAGGTTTTTATAAAATCTGGCCTTCAGGCCACACCGACTTTCACCATGAGTTGTTTTCACCTCACAAAGAAGATGTGCCGGAACCTGACTTCAATCTCTTCAAAATTCTGGTGGGGTGCAATGAACGGCGAAAGGAAAGTGTATTGGATTTCGTGGGAGAAAATGTGTGCACCCAAGAGGGACGGTGGACTTGGTTTCCGGGATCCGGAAGCATTCAATCAAGCTCTCTTGGCAAAGCAAGCATGGCGTATTTTGCAAGCTCCTTCTTCTCTTGTGGCAAGAGTGTTAAAAGCACAGTATTTTTCTGATCACACAATATTGACAGCCACCCGTCCCTCAAATGCATCATATACTTTTAAGAGTATTTTGCATGGACAAGACTTATTAAGAGAACGGTTGATTTGGAGAGTAGGAGATGGTTCCAACATCACATACATCATGACAATTGGATACAGAGGAGTGGAAGTCTAAAACCTTTGGGACAAGAATATGTACATGGTATAACAAGGATGGCCGACCTGCTGACTAGTTCAGGTGAGTGTCGGTCTCGGATGCCTCAGATATAAAGAAAATCTCTGTTGGAGGCCCAGGTACTGAGGATTACTTAGCCTGGAATTATACAAAGAATGGTGTGTTTAATGTGTCAGCTTACCACCTAAGGATGTCATTGACAAGAACGAGATCTAGACAGCCACAAAGCTCGAGTTCAGTGGATAAACACAAAGGAAATCTTGTGTTGTGGGATACTAATGCTCCAGCCAAAGCAAAAACACACATGTGGAGGATGATTAGAAATGGTCTAGCAGTGGGTGCAGAGCTTCATCGACGTCGGATCAAGCCCGGTATTTTTTGTGTTGCATGCGGCAGAGAGGAAACAATTATTCACAGATTTTGGACGTGCCAACATTCATTACAGTTTTGGCAGATTTTGCGTTCAGAAAAGGGCGTCTCGGTGGCAACCCCACAGATACCGAATACCGATCGACTCCCAGAGCGCCCTATCTCGCTGGCTGCTGGGATGGTTTGCCAGTGCTGCTGACGACGAGTGGGAAGCAATGGTGCATGCTGCATATGGGATTGGCTGGCTAGGAACGAAGCAAGGGAGGGGAAGAAGATTGCTGCCCCACATACAATAGTGGAGTCTGTATCTTCTCACATACAAGAGTGCGGAGTACACATGAGCAGAAAGTGCGGCTGCCAAAAAGCTTGATTGTTCAGAGATGGGAGACACCCGAGGAAGGTTGGATTAAGGTTAACTCCGACGGCGCCATGTCTAAAGCTGGATCAAAGGGATGCGGAGGTGCTGTGTTGCGTGACCATAACGGTGCTTTTTTGGCTGGTATTAGCCATTTCTTCAAAGATGTCTTGGATCCAGAATCAGCTGAAATATTAGCATGCCGACGTGCCGTGCAGTTTGCAAGAGAATGAGGGATTGAGAAGGTCCATCTGGAATTAGACAACAAAGGGTTGGTGCTAATGCTCAAGGATCAACAGAAGAACCTGGCTGTAGTTGGTCCCTGGATTCAAGAGATTAAGTCTCTCATGAGTATTGTTTGGGACTAACAGTAAAGGAGGTCAATATCCTATCTTGCCCCAAACATCGTCGTCAACATATCATTATTCAGGAAAAAGAAGGATGCAGCAGCGACAGCTTGTTCCCCGTTCAGTTCCGACGACCCCTAGGGGGCACAGTGCAGTACGTGCACCGGCATCCGTCGGCAACGCACTCGCCCACCGATGTACGGCCGATGCCGCCCTGGCAGTCGTCCATGCACTTCTTGGGGGTACATTTGCCGGGGATGGTCGGGAGCACCTTGCAGTCCATCGGGGTCACCGTCGTAGCGGCGTCACCGCCTTTCGCCGTCACCACCTTCGTCGCCACATCTATGGATAGCGCACACAGAGAAATTAGCACGAGGTGTATATATATTTTACTCCCGTTTGTTACTTGAAAGTTGAAACTATAATAACGCACGTAGATCTGCCTATACCTGAACAGAGCACCACAATGGCGAGGGCTAGTAGCATCGTGTAGAACGGCCTCATCTTGACTTCGTAAGGTTGTTTGGGAATGCTGAGAGAGAGCTAACAGCTAAGCGAAGGTTACCGTTGGTTTGTGTATTCAGCTAATGGCTGCGGGACGAGCTAACTTCTTTGGCGTGGGTGTTTGTTTATAATGCAAAGAACGGGATGCAATTTTTGGAAGCATTTTATTTCCTGGCTTTAGATGGAATGTAATGCTTCTAAAAAAAGAGGATGGAATGTAATTAATAGTGGCAATTATAATTTTTTATCGAGTGCCTGTGAGTACCTCTAGTTGGAGTACTGAATTAGTTTTTCACATAAGGAGTAACGAATAATTATTGGTTTGAATAAAATTGCAAGTAATCAGGTGATGCTTTTGTGTGCTCACCTGGATATGCATAATACTCTATATATGCCCACCAATAGATAGATAATAATAATAATAATGTATGCATTTATTGTGTTCTCAAAAAACCATATGAATTCATTGTGTGCCAAAAATGGATTGTGTATATTGTGCATACTGCATTTAGGTTTTTTGGCCGGGATATCAAAGTATCAGAACATTCGAAGGTTAGCGGGTGTTTAACAGTCGCTAAGGCAAACACACAACTGTTTACGGTGCAACAACGTTCATTCACCTTTTATGATATTGCACTAGTAGAAAAAGGGTCTTTCGGCCGAGGACCGAAAGACCATTAGTCCCGGTTCAAATCAAAACCGGGACCAATGCCAGGCATTGGTCCCTGTTCGGTTTGCCGGGGCATTGTCCCGGTTCGGTTCACCTCACTAGTCCCGGTTCGGGGAAAAACCCGGGACTAAAGATCCAGCGACTCCCACGTGACGTGCCGTGGAGGATTAGTCCCGTTTTGTGACGCGAACCGGGATTAAAGGGTAGGCTATTAGTCCCGGTTTTAGACAAAAAACGGGACTAAAGTTCTGCCTATATATACCGTCGCCTGCCCACCCTTTCCTCTATTTTTTAGCTGAAGTGTGCCGATGCCATGCCACCCTTGCCACTCTAGTTCATGCACTTGACTTGTTCGATAAAATGCCCGAGCCACACTAGTTAAGCTTTCTCCTCTCCAAACTCGAACTCCAAACTCCATTTTCCTCAATATTTGTCTAGGTTTGGCCGTGCACCAACTCCACAAGTCTTTTAAAAGGTTAGCTACTTCATCCTTTCATCTGTCACTGCTAGTTTAGCTCATTTGAAATGCTCAAATTAACTTCTTAGAGTCTGCACATGTGTAGGGTGCCGTCCCGTGCCCGTCCTCACCGTTGTCGATTGCCCCGCGCCGATCTCGTCGCGAGCACCACCGTGGTGAGCTTCTTGTTCTTATCTTCTTTTTAAAATAAAAAAAATTCTTACTTGTATGATTTAGATACATACTTGTATAAATTACTTACTTTCATTATTTTTTGTTATTATATAGTACGATGGTTTTGGTATCCGCCTCCGTCTGCCCTCGTCCTGTCTATGATTCGGATGTGGTATATATTAACATTTATAACTATTTGTTTTATTTATTGTTTATGACAATTATGACGACCAATGTGACATATATTTTTTAATCTAGGAGGCATGTGAACCGAAAATTCCAACCCACATAGAAATTCTTCTCGAGAACTTAAATTTGGTTGAAAAAGAAAACAATAGTTGAAGGAAAAATTGAAAATAATTGAGGACAAGAATATGGAACTGGAGTTGCATGTCGTCGATGTCATCGATGATCGCAAGATGAAGATCGATGCGATGTTGTTGAGGATGGATGCAATGCGCTTGAAGATGGATGCAATGCGCTTGAAGATGGATGAAATGCGCTTGAACCCTAAACCCTAAACCCTAAAACCCTAAACTCTAAACCCTAAAACCTTAGACCCTAAACCCTTAGACAAAAGATTCAAGAGGCTGTTGAATGAGGATTATCTTAAAAAGAAAAAATATGGGTTATCATGTACCTTTGTTCGACATTTACGGGTGGAGGTTTTGTCAGGCAAACCCGCTGCAAGATCACCTGAAGAGCTTCTTGTCTGGCACCTTGGGGCAAATAAAGTCTTCTACAAAAGGAAATCGGGAGCCAAATGAGTTTCCGTGTGAGACGAAAATTAAAAAATTCCCAAAAAAATAAATGGGAAAATAGGGGGAAACAAAATAGCCCCATCAAATTTAGTGCAAAACCGTAAACCCAAAAATTGCTAAAAAAAAACAGCAAAGAAATAGGCCCGGTTTGTAATACGAACCGGGACTAATACCCCTCCCCCCTCGCTCCCAGCCCCGCCACGTGGAAGGCCATTAGCCCCGGTTCGGGGCCGAACCGGGGCTAGCATTAGTCCCGGTTGACTAGTCCCGGTTCGTGAACCGGGACTAATGGCCCAACCGAACCGGGACTAAATGCCCTTTTTCTACTAGTGTTGTGGTCCCTTCTAGTTATATTTTTTTTTGGATTTAACTAAATGTTTTTTTTTGATATAACTAAAAGGAAGAACACGCACCATCACTATGGCGGGAATATAACTAGAAGGGACCACAATATCATAGAAGTTGGTATTGTGGTCCCTTCTCATTATATTGTGGTTCAGCCTCCTCTGCCATTATGGCCGGTTGCTCGAGAGTGAGAGCTTCGACGCCACTACAAAAACCACCACTACCACGGGAATCAGTGCCAACATGACCATCATCGCCACCGCCATTTTGCATTCTAGTTGTTCTCTGCACTATCACGTACTGTGACAGTTAAATCACCGCAAAGCGATCTTGTTGGAGGGGTGTCTCCAATAAAAACCTCTACTATGGAAGCAAGTCACCATGGCGGTGGATGCGAAAAGACCATGAAAAGACTAGGTTGGTAGGTTGGAGCATTGTTGCCTTCTAAGCCATCATGCAACGTGACATATGATGACGAGGACATGGTTTTCCGAAACGCTTCTGACAACGACGAACTACATCTGACCCAATAGCTAGGTGTATCACGTCGGTGCCATCAGTGCATGGGTGTGTGCCGGTATGAGAAGGCAATGCGTCGTAGTTCTGCGGAGCCTCAGGAAGCCACGCCGAATCATCAAATGAAAAAACTGACAAAACCAAAGAGGATGATGTTTTCCGAAATCATCTCGACGTAGGAATTCCAGGAAGAAACCACCCGCGCCATGGATTGAAAGATGGGCAGCCCCACGATGGGGGGCTAACTCTTGTGGGGATAAATCTGATAGTAAGAGAGGTAGGAGAACAAGACTTGATCTATTGAGATATATGTGGGTGACAAAAGAAGTATACACATGATCTATCGAGGCTAAGGGGTCCTCGGGCCGTCGATCTATCTCCCATGGGCCGGATAGGTGGGCTTCTCTGTGACTATTACGGGAAGGCCGAACTATAAGACGTCTCTGTGTTCTGGAATGAATCCTTTAGTGCCTTGGTGTGTCCTCCAAGTCAAGTTGGAAGAATCAACATGTTTATTCCCTGATGGCAATCGACCATGTGTATAACCCTAGGTAACCCTGGTATCTATATAAACCAGAGGGTTTAGTTCATATAGAAAAAAATTCAATATCCGACATATCTAGGGTTTAGTTCATCTCATCTCGTGGTAGATCGACTATGTAATTTTCATACACACATCAATATAGTTAAGCATGGCGTATCGTTTTACCTCTGTGAGAGGGCTCGAACCTGGGTAAATACAGTCCCTATGTTTCTTGGTCGCCACTGATCCAAGTTCCACAGCTCAGCACTACCTGCCTGAGATCCGCCGGTATTGATACGTCCCAAACGCATCTATTATTTTTGCTTGTTTCATCATCTTTTGGGTGACATTGATATATTTTTTGCTACACTTCTATATCTTTTTACACATATTTGGACTAACCTACTAACTCAGTGCAGTCAGTGCCAGTTTCTGTCTGCTGATGTCTTTTTTGTTGGTTATTTTACCCAAATTTTCAGAGCCCTAAAAATCCCGAGAAAAATATATAAAAATCAGCCAAAGGGGTCGCCCATGCGGCCTCCCTGCACGGCCTGGCCCCTGGCCATGCCCACAGACCACCTGGGTGGGCCCCATCTCCTCTGACGCCCTTCTTTGGCCTATATTTACCCCTCCGATCAGAAACCCTTCCATGATATCCATAATTGCGAATTTCTCCATCGTTCAGGCGCCGCAGCGCTTCCGAGATCGGGAGCGTCAGGAGACCTCTTCCCAGCACCCTGCCGGAGGGAGGATTGACCTTCGGGAGCTTCTCCACCGTCATGGACACTTCCTGAACGTGCCGTGAGTAGTCCTCCTTGGACCATGAGTCCATGACTAGTAGCTATTTGATGTCTTCTCTCCAATCTTGTGCTTCCATGATTAGCCCTTGTGAGCTGCCCTACATGATCAAGGCATCTATGTAATTTTCCTGCTATTGCTATGCTCGTTTGCCGAGATCCGATGGATTATGTGATTTTGTTCAGATTGTGATGAGTTATATATTTGATTATCCTTTTATATTATGTTCTTTGGTAATTCATGCATGTTCTTCGTTGCCTTTTATTGTTTTGGCCGAGTAGTAGATTGTAACTCCAAGAGGGAGCGTCATGCATGATTGTGGCTTCATGCCCCGTGATGTCTAGCTTGAGTGACAGAAACATGAGACCAGGGGATGTGCTATTGTCATGAGGGAGAAAACAACGGTGCTTGTGACCATGGTTGCAAGGATGTTTTACCTTACGCAAAGTTCTTTCATGCAGTTGTCCGTTGCTTTGAGTTTACACTTTGGGTGGGGCTCGCAACTTAATACCAGCGAGATGTTCTGGATAGATATCTCAAGGTGGATGAATAGTAAGTAGATGTTGATGAATAAACGGTCTACTTGTCTTGGCGTATTGCCCATTACTTTTGAGCCTCTAACTTTCTTGTAGCATGATTAGCATTGAAGTGCGTTTGTAATTCTGTCAATTGCCAGCTGTAATTTGTTTACCCAAGCATACACTAGTAGAAAACAAGGCTTTGGTTCGGGCCTGGTTAGCCCATTAGTCCCGGTCTTCACGAACCGGGACTCATGGGGGGCATTAGTCCCGGTTCATGAGCCCAGGGGGCGGCCGGGGCCTCGTGGGCATTGGTCCCGGTACGTCTGGACCCATTTGTCCCGGTTCTAGGCACGAACCGGGACCAATGGGCCGCGCTCCTGGCCCACATCCATTGGTACCGGTTCGTGCCTTGAACCGGTATAGAAGGGGGGGGGGCGTTAGTCCCGGTTTATGCCACGAACCGGGACAAATAATTTCCCTATATATACCCATCGCCGTGGCAGAGCACTCTGTTTTTTCTGGCCGGCGAGGGGAGGGCATTTGGGTGCTCTAGCTCACCTCCTATGCACATGAGGTGTTCGATGAAATGCTTGAGCCACACTAATTAAGCTTTCTCCTCTCCAAGCTCGACCTCAGAGCTCCATATTTCTTGAGATTTGTCTAGATTTAGCGGTCCGTCACGCCCCGTCCCCGTTTTCACCGCCGTTGATCGTCCGCGTCGATCTCGTCGCCGGCACCACCGTGGTGAGCCTCTTGTTCTTATCTTCTTTCTGTTTTTCTTACTTTAGATAGAGACTTGTCTGGTTTTCTTTCTTTAGATAGATACTTGTCTGATTTTCTTACTTTTGACACACATAATTATATCTAATGCACGCAGATGAACCGACAATGGATGTATGGTGACAGACACACCTCCGAGTACATTAAGGGCGTGCATAATTTTCTCGAAGTGGCTGAGGCAAACAAGCAGAATGGTTTTATGTGTTGTCCATGCCCTAAATGTGGGAATACGAAGTCTTATTCTGACCGGAAAATCCTTCACACCCACCTGCTTTACAAAGGTTTCATGCCACATTATAATGTTTGGACGAGGCACGGAGAAATAGGGGTTATGATGGAAGACGGCGAAGAAGAAGAGGACGATGACAACTATGTGCCCCCTGAATACCGTGATGCTGCAACGGGGGGAGTTGCTGAAGATCAAGAGGATCCAGACGATGTGCCCGATGATGCTGCAACGGGGGAAGCTACTGAAGATCAAGAGGAACCAGACGATGTGCCCGATGATGATGATCACCGCCGGGTCATTGTTGCAAAGAGGTAATGCGAAAGTCAAAAGGAGAAGCTGAAGTTCGATCGCATGTTAGACGGTCACAAAAAAGGGTTGTATCCCAATTGCGAAGATGGCAACACAAAGCTGGGTACCGTACTCGAATTGCTACAGTAGAAGGCAGAGAATGCTGTGCCTGACAAAGGATTTGAGAAGCTACTGAAAATATTGACAAAGAAGCTTCCAAAGGATAACGAAATGCCCGACAGTACGTACACAGCAAAGAAGGTCGTATGCCCTCTAGGATTGGAGGTGCAGAAGATAAATGCATGCCCTAATGACTGCATCCTCTACCGCGGTGCGTACAAGGATTTGAACGCATGCTCGGTATGTGGTGCATTGTGGTATAAGATCAGACGAGATGACCCTGGTGATGTTGACGTCGAGCCCCGCAGGAAGAGGGTTCCTGCGAAGGTGATGTGGTATGCTCCTATAATACCACGGTTCAAACGACTGTTCAGAAACAAAGAGCATGCCAAGTTGATGCGATGGCACAGTGAGGACCGTAAGAAAGACGGGAAGTTGAGAGCACCCGCTGACGGGTCGCAGTGGAGAAAACTCGAGAGAGAGTACTGGGCTGAGTTTGCACGCGACCCAAGGAACGTATGGTTTGGTTTAAGCGCGGATGGCCTATGAGAAGATAGATGCATGTGAGAAAGGATGTGTCTTATTTAGGAAGGAGTATGCACACTTGGACTATTGTCCCAATTGCGAGTCTTGTAGGTATCTTGTGGTAGACAACGGTATGGGTGAGCAGAGGCAGACCAAAATCGCAGTTAGTGTTCTTCGGTATATGCCAATCGTACCAAGACTTCAACGTGTTTTCATGGTCGAAGAGACAGCCAGACAGATGACATGGCATAAATTGGGCAAAAGAACCGAACTAGATGCGGATGGGAATAAGATGATGGTACACACATCGGATGGGGAAGCGTGGAAACATTTCGATGGATTGCATCAGGATAAAGCGGCAGATCCAAGGAATCCTCGAGTCTGCGCCGCCACGGATGGTTTTAATCCCTTCGGCATGACGGCAACCCAATACAGTTGTTGGCCTGTATTTGTCATACCACTCAATCTCCCCCCAGGTAGATTATGCAAAGAAAGAACATATTTCTGACGTTGATAATTCCAGGGCCCAATTATCCGGGGAAGAATATGAATGTGTACCTGCAACCGCTTAAGGATGAATTGGAAGAATCTTGGGAAAATGGGGTCAAGACATACGATGCCGCTAGAAAAGAAAACTTCAAAATGCATGTGTGGTACATGTACTCTATGCATGACTTGCTACGTATGCACTATTCTCTGGATGGTGTGTGCATGGAAGGTTCCCGTGCCCCCAATGCAAGGCAGCTCTTCAGTTTCATTGCTTACAGGAGGGTCGGAAGTATTCTTGCTTTGACTTGCATAGATAGTTCCTGGATCCTGACCATCAGTTCAGAAAAGACAAGAAGAACTTTACCAAAGGTAAAGTTGTCAAAAACTTGGCACCACCTGCGTTCACAGGCCAACAGATCCTGGATCAGTTAAACGCCCTCGAGCCTGATCCAGAGCGTGCAGGGTATTTCAAGGGGTATAATTCAAAACATGCCTAGACTCACAAGTCATGCTTCTGGGATCTGCCTTACTTCAAAGACCTCCTTCTTCCACACAATATCGACATGATGCACACTGAAAAGAATATCGGAGAGGCTATTTTTGGTACATTGTTCGACATAGATGGGAAGACAAAGGATAATATTAAGGCTAGAGTCAATCAAGAGACACTATGTCATAGACCGTTACAAAACATGCGAGAAGGCAAA
Organism: Hordeum vulgare subsp. vulgare; assembly: GCF_904849725.1. Lineage (NCBI taxonomy): Eukaryota > Viridiplantae > Streptophyta > Magnoliopsida > Poales > Poaceae > Hordeum > Hordeum vulgare. Next base: position 24,455,731 of record NC_058524.1, read on the forward strand.
GGAAAGCAGAAGTGGTCGAAGCCAAAGGCCTGGTTCAATCTTGGAAGGCCAACTATGAGGGAAATTATCTTCTGGGTCAAAATGCACTTGATGTTCCCCGATGGGTATGCAGCGAATCTAAAGAGGGGAGCGAGTCTTGAAAAATTAAAAATCTTTGGTCTCAAGAGTCATGATTGGCACATATGGCTAGAGCGGATAATGCCGGTGATGTTACGTGGCTTTATTCCTGAGGATGAATGGCTAGTACTGGCGGAGCTGAGCTATTTCTTCCGTGTTCTTTGTGCGAAAGAATTGTCGCCTGGCGTGGTAGAAGACATGGAGGAGTTTGCACCGGAGTTGTTGTGCAAGTTAGAGAAGATCTTTCCACCGGGCTTCTTTAATCCAATGCAACATTTGATTTTACATCTACAGACCAAGGCAAGATTGGGTGGGCCCGTGCAAGATCGTTGGTGCTATGCAAGTGAGAGGATGCAGAAGCCCCTTCGAGCTAAATGTAAAAATAAGCGTAGAATTGAAGCATCAATGGCTGAGGCATTCATTACTGAGGAGGTGGCAAACTTTGTGACAGCACACTACGAAGCCAAAAATTATCATTTGCATAATCCGAAGCCTCGGCACAATGATGGAGACCCTAAAAAAGGTGGGTCCAACCTCAGCCTATTCAAAGGGAAGCTCGCACCAGCCGGTGCTTCGAAACCAATAACGTTGGATATCGAAGAATGGTGGAACATTTCGTTGTATATCTTCAACAACCTAACAGAAGTGCGGCCGTACATCGAGTGAGTTCTCGGCACATTTTCCCGTAACTTCTAATTCATTTGAACTGCTCTTATTCCCGGATATTTCAAACGGCCGTTACGTCGTCAAATTCTCGGATGGAGCGGTGATCGAAAATGATTCCGTCGAAGAGTATGAGCTTCTGTCAAAGACAGGAGCGGCTATCCCGGTTTCATTTCATGGTTCAAACAAACGGTAATTATCAATAATGGACCATTTCATTCTTGGTCTAACTTGCGGCTAATGCAACAACCGCTTCGTATTAAACTTGTAGGCTAATTCAGAGTGTATGGACGCCGAATTGAGACAAGTCGCTAATGGTTTTGACTATAAGGTCCGTTCATTTGAGAAATACAACATCAACGGGTATCTCTTTCGTACCTTTGGCAAAGAGCTATCTATGCCCGACTGGAAATCTTCAAATTGTGGTGTGTCTGCTATCGACGAAGGTGTTATCGAGTATTATGGAAGAGTTGAAGCAATTTATGAACTTCAATTCTATGGTGAAAACCCACTGAACGTCGTAGTCTTCAAATGTTATTGGTTCCAGCCGAAAAAGACTAGAAGGACTCATGAACATATAGGACTAGTCGAAATCAATCCAAACATCCATTTAGATGTTCCCGATGTCTATATTACGGCTCAACAGGCGACCCAAGTTTTCTATCTACCGTGGGCATGCCAAACGGATAAGAATCTGGAAGGTTGGTATGTTGTTTATGAAGTGCGGCCACATGTCAGACCACCTCTCCCAAATGAACAGGATTATGAACCTCACATTAACCCAGACACATATGATTGAGAATTCTTCCAAGAAGCACGTCTTTCCAAGAAACGTTTCAAGAACCGCCGTGCTTCATCCAAGAACATGGAAGTAGACAACGACAATGAATCCGACTCCAGCCCTGAGCCAGAACCAGAAGACCTGGAACTCGTAGAGATTACTGATGCGGATGACCTGTCAATGCTTCAACGATTAAAGGAAGGCCTTTGACAACTTCACGCCGTTGAACCCGATGAGCACGCCATTCATGAAGACATGCGTGATAGTGATGATGATGATGCATTTATTGATGATGATTATTAGTTTGTAAGATTCACAACTTAAATTATATATATTTTAATATTTATTATTCATGTACATATTATTATTCATGTCAGTCATTCAATTTTTTTATGTTGTACTAATTTCTTTTAATCTTTATCATGGCAGGTGTTGAAAGATGGTGGGCGCGGGTCCAGAGCGCTCGACGGGTTCTTCCCAGGCACCCCGCACGAGGGGTGGTACTTCCCTTCCACCCCTATTTCTCCGTAGAGCCTTGACAGACAGTCTTTCGACACCAGCCGGGGGTTCTTCTTCGTCGGCGGCATTGCCCACTGGGAGAGGTGCTGGTCGGGTAGGGAGGAAGGGGAAGGGTACAGGGAGAGGTGGTGGCCGTGGAAGATCCAGGAGGACTGTTGAGCCGTCCTCGCCACCACCACCAGCTCATTCACCCGAGCATAGGACTAGTATGGTCGACCCGTTTGCGGAGGAGGCTACGGGGACTCCGGTCCAGGAGCCTGGTGTTCACGGGCATTCGTCCCATGATACTCCGGTCCAGGAGCAGCCTCGGGTCGAGGTGCATTCGGCCCAGGAGCAGCCGGAGGAGACTACGGTTCCGGAGGCTTCACCCGACATGGAGAGGCCCGGATGGGAGCCTTGGCCGGATCGTTCCGAGTTGCCGGATTGGACCGAGGGTCCGGGTGGCTCAGGGGGCGGGGATGAGCTTACGGATAGTGAGGGCGATATGCAGGTGGACGGGGCCACCATGTACAAGCATGGTAGTACACGTCTCCCGGTCGCCCCGGCTACCCGCGAGCAGAGGCCGGTGATTAAACCTGAAGGAGATAGGTAAGTACATTCACCCTTTTTTAGCTTTTGCCTTCAAGTTTGTTCAAATATCTAATGCGCTGACCTTATCATACTGCAGGGGATGGGTACACCCTCTTGGAGTCCGCAGGCCGAACTCTCTCCTTGGTGTGCTTTGCCGGACAAATTTCCCGGGGTTTGTCACGTTGCCTGGTGAGGGTCAGGTTCCTACACTAGGATTTACCTGGGAGCACTACCAGGCTGCGCAGGCCCCGCCGGAGGAGATTATAGATGGTGTCTTGTGCCACACGAGGGCCGATATGGTGATCAAGAGCTTTTGGGTAAATTATCCTTTTACAGAATCTAAAATTAACAATATACCTAATTATTGTACTAATCGGTGTTTTCACGTTTGATTGCAGACCTTCTATAGGTGTGAGGATGGATATGAGGAGGAGGCGGCCAGGGTTCTCGAGGTCGAGTGTAGGCGGTTACTACAGAACTTGCGCCACGAGGCTCGGCCGCAGGCTATTCGAGATTACTACGCCACGCGTGGTATTAAGAAGGAGAAGAGGGATTGCCGCGGAAAGTTTCTAAAGAAGGAGCAATACATGAAGGTAATTACCTATTCTTAAGTCCTTCTACGTAGTTTTCTTGATTTCATTCATAGGCGTAGCGCTGAAAATTCTTTCTAATAACTTACAGGTGCCCCCGAGATGGTGTGCGGATAAGATGGAATGTTGGGAGGCGTTGGTTGATGAGTGGTGCACAGGCAGCTGGCGAGCCGTCCACGAAAATGCGAAGGATCGGCGTAGCCAAATGGTTGGTGTGCCACACCATCAAGGCAGTGTCAACTTACTTCAGTTCGAACGAAACTGGGTATGTGATTTGCTTCATGATTCATGCAATTCATTCTTGATGCTAATATTTTGTTCCTCTCTTTTAGGCGCATCACAATAAGACTGAGATGCCACACTTGTACGACCTTTATGGCATGGCCCATACTGCCTCGTACAAGAAGGCGAAGGCATTCTCTGAGTCTGACCTGGATGATCCCAGTAACTTCACCAACATATCATCCCACCAGAAGCTCGTGGCATACAGGGACGCGGGGAAGGCTACGAAAGGGGATGACTTTAACCCTAGCCAGGAACCTTTGGATCCAGAGCTGGTGATGATATCTGGTGGCGGGAGGCCCCATGGCTCGATAGCCATTGGAGATGGGATAATACGTTGTCCACTCACTCTTCCGGAGATCAAGGCGCGCCAGTCGAGCAGATGTCCTGAGATAACGCCTCGTCCACGGCGAGTCGAACTTGCCATCGAGGTTAGTTGTACGGACTAAGAACACTTTCATCCATTTCATTATGTGTGTCACCATAGATCATTACTGTGGTAACGAGGAATGGTTTTTCAGGCTGCTCTTCAGAAAGAGAGAGCGGCAAACCAGGCTGCTCTTGAGAAAGAGAGATTGGCAAGCCAGGCTGCTCTTGAGGCTGCTCTTGATGAGAGGGACCAGACCACGACATGATTGCTTGAGGAGGAGAGGGCCCGGAACGAGGCGGGTCAACGGGCCCTGTACGAGCTTTTTGTGGTATGTTTTTTTTTTCACATTAGCCAAATCATGTGTGTAATGTCTGTTTCAATACTAACTAATACGACCCACTCTTCAGGGTCTGTGCGAGAACAGCGGTCAAGTTCCTCCGCCGATGCCCGTCTTCTCTTCGATTGGCAAGGTGAGTTTCATTATAAACTAGTATTAATAATTGAGTGTCATCATGCTAACTGAGACATTGCAAAATATCTTTTCTGCAGAATAACTCCCGAGCGGCATCGCACGACCGTTCTCCAGGGCAACCGTCTCCAAACGAAGCCGGCGCGAGCAACCGTGGTGTTTCTCCTCCTTGATGACCACTACGGTAAGTTTCTCCTCCAAACTTAGCTTGTTTTCCTCTAAAATATGATAATTAGCCCATTTAGCTCCAAGAAGACATAATTAGGTAATTTAGCTCCAACAAGAGGAGAAGAAATAGGAAAAATGAAAAGAAAGAAGAAGAAGAAGAAGAGAAGAAGGAGAAGGAGGAGAAGCAGGAGGAGGAGGAGGAGGAGAAGGAGGAGAAGGCCAAGGACCTTCTAGTCCTTCTCCTCCTCCTCCTCCTCCTCCTTCTCCTCCTTGATTTCTTCTTCTTCTCCTCCTCCTTCTCTTTCTTCTCCTCTTTCATATTATCCTTGCTTTAATTTCCCCAACAATGACATAATTAGTCCATTTAGCTCCAAAATACCATAATAAGCTCAAAATGGCATAAGAACCTTGGTTAGCTCATTAATATTATATACTTAGCTTTTTTTCCTCTAAAATAGGATAATTAGCCCATTTAGCTCAAAAAAGACATAATTAGGTAATTTAGCTCCAACAAGAGGAGAAGAGGAGAAGAAATAGGCAAAATGAAAAGAAAGAAAGAAGAAGAAGAAGAAGAGAAGAAGGAGAAGGAGGAGGAGGAGGAGGAGGAGGAGGCCAAGGACCTTCTATCCTTCTCCTCCTCCCGCTTCTCCTCCTCCTCCTCCTTCTTGATTTCTTCTTGTTCTCCTCCTCCTCCTCCTTTCTTCTCATCTTTGATATTATCCTTGCTTTAATTAACCCAACAATGACATAATTAGCCCATTTAGCTCCAAAATACCATAATAAGCTCAAAATGGCACAAGAACCTTGGTTAGCTCATGAATATTATATACTTAGCTTCCTTTCCTCTAAAATGACATAATTGGAACATTTAGCTCAAAAAAGACATAATTAGGTAATTTAGCTCCAACAAGAGGAGAAGAGGAGAAGAAATAGGCAAAATGAAAAGATAGAAGAAGAAGAAGAAGAGAAGAAGAAGAAGAGAAGAAGGAGAAGGAGGAGGAGCAGGAGGAGAAGGCCAAGGACCTTCTATCCTTCTCCTCCTCCTCCTCCTTCTTCTTGATTTCTTCTTCTTCTCCTGCTCCTCCTCCTCTTTCTTCTCCTCTTTCATATTATCCTTGCTTTAATTAACCCAACAATGACATAATTAGCCCATTTAGCTCCAAAATACCATAATAAGCTCAAAATGGCACAAGAACCTTGGTTAGCTCATGAATATTATATACTTAGCTTGTTTTCCTCTAAAATGACATAATTGGAACATTTAGCTCAAAAAAGACATAATTAGGTAATTTAGCTCCAACAAGAGGAGAAGAAGAGAAGAAATAGGCAAAATGAAAATATAGAAGAAGAAGAAGAAGAGAAAAAGAAGAAGGAGGAGGAGGAGGAGGAGGAGGAGGAGAAGGCCAAGGACCTTCTAGTCCTTCTCCTCCTTCTCCTCCTCCTCCTCCTTCTTCTTGATTTCTTCTTCTTCTCCTCCTCCTCCTCTTTCTTCTCCTCTTTCATATTATCCTTGCTTTAATTAACCCAACAATGACATAATTAGCCCATTTAGCTCCAAAATACCATAATAAGCTCAAAATGGCATAAGAACCTTGGTTAGCTCATGAATATTATATACTTAGCTTGTTTTCCTCTAAAATGACATAATTAGCCCATTTAGCTCAAAAAGAAGGAGAAGGAAGAAGAAGAAGAAGAAGAGAAGAAGAAGAGAAGGAGAAGGAGAAGAAGAAGAAGGAGGAGGAGAAGAAGAGAAGAAGAAGGAGAAGGAGGAGAAGAAGGAGAAGGAGCCCTCCTTTTTCTCCTTCTTCTCCTCTCCTTCTTATCCTCCTTCTTCTCCTTCTTCTTCTCTTCTTTTTTCTTCTTCTCCTCCTCCTTCTCCTTCTCCTTCCCCTTCCCCTCCTCCTCCTCCTCCTCCTCCTCTTTCTTGTTTTTCTTCTCCTTGTTCTCTTCTTGCTTCTTCTCTTTCTTCTTCAATTTAGCTTATTTGTCATATATATGTTGTTTTTCTTCTTCTTCTGACTTTCTTATTCCCATTTTGCAGATTGGATGTACTACATGCATGGAAGCTGGCGTTGGAGTGCTTTAGTTTCCGTCTTTATATGAGTTGATGAACAATGTGGAACTATATGTATATGTATATATGGATGAACAATATATGTGCAACTATATGTATGTATATATGGATGAAACTTTGTATGTGTTGGTTCTTTTGATATATGGGATGTACGTTGATGAACAAATGGCATTGATGAGCTTTATATGTATATCATATATGTGTTGTGACCTATTTATGATATATGTGCTATGAATTATATGTATATGTGATGTGAAATAGAAAAAATAAATAAAAATGTGACAATATAGGCTCTTTTCCGTCTGCCAGCTGATGGCAAAGGCCTTTGCCGTCAGCTGAGCAACGGCAAAGGTGCCACGTGGCGCCCAGCTGTGCAACCTGGGCAGTAGCAGCTGGCCATATAGTCTCTTTGCTGTCTGCTTCCTAGGGGGCAGACGGCAAAGAAGAGGGCACAGAGGAGGGGGGAGGAGGAGGCAGACGACAAAGAGTGGAGAGAGGGGGGAGGGGAGGACCCGGCAGACGGCAAAGATGGACGGGGAGGCAGACATCAAAGATGGAGGGGGAGGGGAGGGGAGGAGAAGGCAGACGACAAATATGGGCGGGGAGGCAGACGGCAACGATGGAGGGGGAGGCAGACGGCAAAGCCTCCGTTAACCCGTAACGGAGGCAAAGCCTGTCGGCTGCCGTCTCAAGCGCTTTGCCGACTGCTCCTAAGGAAAGCTGACGGCAAAGAGCTTTGCCGTCCGCTTTGGGGGGGGGGGGGCAGACGGCAAAGAAGGTCCTATGTTTTCCCGCTACTTTGTTTTGCTAACCTTGGATCACTAGAAGTTCTTTTGCCGGCCGTGACAATCTTTGCCGTCTGTGGTATTGTCATTGCCGTCCGGGATATTGTCTTTGCCGTCTGTGATGGCAGACGGCAAAGAAGGTGATTCCTGTAGTGCATCTCTCAAGCCTCTGGAAAAGTTACCATATGAGAGGACCAAGGAGGAAAACGAGGACATATGTCGTGCCGAATTGAGGGCCCATTTTGCAAACAAAACTCCACCTCCAAAGGAAAAGCTAGATCCGGTGAAAGTGGAGCGCACTATCAATCAACTACATCGACCACCAGCGCCTCTGTCGGATTCCAACTATGACCACATTCTTGAAAAGAGATATGCACAAGCGGTGAGGTCGGGAACAACTTCTAGTGATCCAAGGTTAGCAAAACAAAGTAGCGGGAAAACATTTCCCGAGCTCGATATCGTCGTCGCTAATCATCCGGAGATGGTGCCCGGTCCCAATCCTGATGATTACTTGGGGGATGATGTAACAAAAGAACAATATAAATACTGGGAAGCCTCTCGTCAAACCTGGTCACCAGCTCTAACAACGATGATGCACAGATTGCATAAGTGGTACATGAAAACTTGCAGGGAGTCTGAAAAAAACGCTATGTATGTGGCAGTGAAACCAGAGCACGAATTCATTAGACTTCCCCTGATTACTATTCAATTTGAGGAGTTATTTCAGTTATACAATCAACTGGCCCTAGACAAACAACTCATGGCTTTCTACTGTTTGTAAGTGTTACTTGTATAGTTAAGTCTCTAGCTCAGCTCGTTCATTGCATGTATATATAATTATCCTCACTATATATATTATGCAGATTGAAGATCGTTGAATTAAAAAAAGAAGGAATCGTCGACGTTGGATTCATTAGCCCAGATGTCGTAAATGAATTGACGATATGAAGCTCAATCAAAGAGACCGAGGAGAACTTGCTAAACTCGTTCCTTATACATAAAAAAGGGGAAATAATCTTTCCTTACAACTTCAAGTGAGTGTTGCTGTCTTCTGTGTAAACTCGGTTTCGCTTACTCGAGGTTTGTTAAGTAATGTAATTGATGAGTTATATATGCTTGCGGAGAGACCACTTTATTCTGCTATCCATTGACGTTGGCACGACATTAGTAAATGTCTTAGACTCGAGACATAAAGCCGAAGAGGATTATGAGGACATTACTGCAATGCTCAAGAAGTAAGTTCTGACAATATACCAAGACCATATCGGCATGCAACTTTCGTTAATTTCCCGATATCAAGTAATCATTTTCTTTGCGTGGCAGGGTTTGGACGAAGTTCGCCAATAAGGTTACCGGTCTAAACAAAGAGTTGTGATTTACGCACCCCAAAGTAAGTAGTACTAGCTAGTTCCGCGCATCTCTAATTGATTCAAATTTTCATCAATATATCATTACCATGCTTGCTTATCAGTTTGATTGTACTGTATTCTCGTAAAGTGTATGTACCAGAAAGAATGCACTGTTTTATGTGCATACTACGTATGCGAGTTCATTCGCCACTCGACCTCTGAGCGGGTCTTCTCTGAGAAACAATTTCAATACGTAAATAATATTCACAATTGTGTTGAGTTTTATTCATATATATGCATGTATTGACCCCCTTCTTTAAATTAGATCTCGCTGATGCGGGATGAACTCCTACCATATGATCTCGTACGAGCAATTCAAGAGGAATTGGCGGGATTCTTTCTTGAACACGTCATACCTAAAGACGGAGAATGCCATGTGGATTTTTCATTGGATCTTAATTAGATGATGTTTTGGATTAATTGTAAAAGATGTTATATCGTATATGTGTAATAGTGTCAGATAGATATACGAAAACTTGTTGTTCGACCAAGAACGGAGAAAGAGAGGACACTTCTCTCTGACGCGTGGATGCCATTTGGTCCTGGTTGGTGTGACCAACCGGGACTAAAGTTCCTCCTGCCTGGGCTCCCCGCAGCGGCCACGTGGAGCTCCTTTAGGCCCAGTTCATAAGACAACCGGGACTAAAGGTTTGGGCCTTTAGTCCTGACCCTTTAGTCCCGGTTCCAAAACGGGGCTAATGGGCCTCTAGAACCGGAACAAATGAGGCTTTTTCTACTAGTGTAAGCTTGCATCTGAATTGGGACAATGCTGTAGTTATGCCTCATGGATCGATTGGGTTGATGCTGAAGCTGATATACTTCCTTGAGTTGCTCCAATCGGGAATGTCGATATACTTCCGTCAATCGGCCAAGAGGTGCGAGCCATATTTTTTACTGGATGATCTCTTCATCCTTTCTTCCTATGGATTTTGTAGGTTGCCAGACGTTCTCTCGCTGTGGATTGGAAACAATACTGTAACTCTTAGTCAAGGCGTGCGATTTTGAATGAAGGCTGTAAAATGTCTTCATTGTACAATACACATCAATTTTATTGCTGGTGCTTGTCTGGTTGTAAAATCTGCTCAATATGTATATTGTCCTTTCGTGACGTCCGTCCCTTTTTAGATATAACACTGAACCTTTTGGATATGTCTTTGTATATAAAAAATGTGTTTTGTCTCCCGATTGAAATGGACCTAAATATGAATACAAACCAGTAATTGTTTCGCGTTTTTATCACCATGTACATCAATAAATTTCTTGCCGCTGCTGATCGACGCGCCTCCTGTGCACACTGCCCTGAACTCCCTTTTACCATGAACGAACGTCCATTGAGTCATCCGTACATTGGAATACACATGATTGGATATGATAAAAGGTAGAAGCATCAGAGAATGTACACTCTTCGGCTATGATAAAGGGTAATGCAAGTTCGATCTCATTACCTTATTGTTGATCCTGTTGTTAACTAACTTGTGAATTTATGTGAAGTACGTCACTATCATTTAGTTTTTTAGCCTGTTTTGTAGAAGTAAAGTCAGAAATGGATCGTAGAATATGTATAACATATCTGAGCTACCTTTTTACAGCGGTCTACTGGGTAGAAAGTGTCAGGGCTGAGAGCGTGTGGCAGAAGAGGAGCTCTAATCTCTAACTATTTCTTCTCATATGCTCCCTCCATTCCCAAATATAAGTCTTTTTAGAGGTTTCACTAAAAAACTACATACAGATGTATATATATAGACATATTTTAAAGTATAGATTCATTTATTTTGCTTCGTATGTAGTCCCTTAGTGAAATGTCTAAAAAGACTTATATTTAGGAAGGGAGGGAGTATAAGAGGAGGATAAGCGCTGATATTTTTTTCTTGAACCGTTTTTACTGGGTAAGGGCTGGTAACATTTTTTCTCCCGTTGCAACACACGGGCTTTTTGCTAGTTCCTTTTAAGGGAAGCGATACGGTACAATTGGTCTCTCGGCAAAAGGGTCTACAACCATTCATGTGTCTTCATTGCCCATTTATCAATAACACATTTGACGAAAACCATTTATCTCAACTCAACAATAGATAGATGAGTACATGACATTTTTATCTCAATTCAAAAAACCAATCTGTGATTGGATGGTTAGAAAGTCTATGGTATCCCAGCCCACCAGAATTCAAATCCTGGTGTTCACATTTATTTATGAATTTATTTCAACATTTCGTGTATGCGCATTCAGTGGGAGGAGACATTCCCTTCGACGATATGACGCCTATGACGACTTCACAAATTTCAACATGATATGACGACTCAGTCTTAGACCTACTTCACAAATTTGTAGGGATGAGTGTTTGCACGTGTATATGAGCGCTTGCATCTGTATTGTGTTTAATTTTTTTAATCTCAATTCAAATTAACTGTTGGAGACGACTTTAAAATAGTTGTGAGTCCTAATTACGGTAGTAGATGAGTCTCTCAACTCTTTTCATGCTACTGAGCCTAACACATATGTTGAAGCTTCACTGATAAGGTCCACATGTACACATAAACGATAGTCTATGGATATATCCATTTATATAAGGCTATACCTATACCCTATCTAGGATTTAACGGATAGGGTACGTGTACTACTCATTATAGAAGTGCATGTTCTAGCCAATGCAACCAAAAGACCGATCCGATAGAAGAAACTAAGCAATACTTTTATACATCAACATTCTCTCTCATGTGTGGCTCCCTTGGGCCTAAAAGTGGATCAAAAATAGGCTTCAATTCAATTGTCCAAGCCGGGTCTTGAACTCAAGTCCTCTTGGCTCTGATACCAGGTAGAAGTGCATATTCTAGCATATGCAACAAAAAAATCTAATAAAAAAGACTAGACAATATATTTATAACACTCATGGATATAGAATTGTGTCCTTACACCGCCCATGCAGGTACGGTATCCGCGGATAACCATACCTTCGGTAAAACTGCCATCCTTGACAAAGGCACCATTCCACACTCATCACAGACACTTCGAATATAAGGTGATACCATTCGGTCTCACGGCTGCAACAGTAACATTTCAACCATCCCTGAATGTGGTGTTTTCACCATAGTTTTAAAAACTGGACCGGATCGCCGATCGGACAGGAAAAAATCAAAATCAATGGGCTCGCCGATTTTATGAGCTAATAAGACCGATCTACAAACGAAGCAAACAAGACCAGTCAAACCGGACATTTTTTTTGCTTAAACCAACATAAAAACGAAAATTGGTTGACCCAGTAGCATGCGCTGGGAAAAACAAAAGAAGAATACGACTGCTGGGGATAGATCCTTGGACGCCATGAAACAAGGCAATGTCATCATTTAGGCCTAACAACCAACTGGACCCATCAAGTTAGCTATCAAAGGATAGAAACTTATCATCTTTGACATATTTTTACATAGTTTTATGACTTGAAAAATCAGTAAATGAACAGACTAGCGGTCCGACCGATAAAAACCAGAACCGACGGATTCACCGGTTCGATTACTGAACCGGTTTTTTAAACTTTGATCTTCACCCTTGCTGCATCCTTGGGTACTAGTATCATTATAAAATATTTCCCCGCAATACAATAATCATTATAAAATATGCTTTTATACCATATATAATTTACTAATGTAGACATTGGAGCATCTACAACCAGATTTGATAAATCCAGACCCTCAAACACACGTGGACAATGATCGGTCACGCATGAAATAATGCATTCTATATTCGCATATCTCATATCCAGCACCAATATCCACACTACGCATGCAACGGGATAAACTACTCTACATGATCAAACAATGGACAAAGAAATTCACATGAAATGGACAATGAAATGCAAATAAACCCACTACAGCATCCAAAAAATCATCACATTTCATCACCGAACAAGTTCTTAACTTAAACAACTAGAAAATGATAATATAAACACAGATGGAGTAGGGTCATCACTTCCTCGCCGTGCGTCTGCCCTTTCAGTCGTCGGGACAACTGTAGGCGTCCATGGCTGGCCGTGGATATTGGTCGTTCGAGGTGGAGCTGTGGTCGTCGCCGTCGTTGGACGAGGAGTCGAAGAGGACGGTCATCCCCTTCATCCGGCAGATGACCCTGTTCTGGTGTTGCTTCAACTTGGCGATTCGAGCGAGAGTGGGAGCGAAGAAGGTTCATATTCAGTGCTGCCCCTGTTGTTCACCTTCGACCGCTCCGATGCAATATAGAGGGCCAACTCCTCCTCGACGTGAGTTTGGAGCCGGAGTGGCTGTCGGGGCTTGACATGTCGTCGGATTCGATCAAAACCAAAGAGGGGAGAGGAGGGGACGGAGTGAGAGAGGACAGTGAGTGATCTAGGGGTTTGGAGAGGGGATAGATTTGGTTTTTCTGTGGGACAACGGTGGGGTCGGTGATGGGCCGGGTTGACTGGCGGACACGCCCAAGCCGTCCCATATCCGCCTTACATTTAGGCTGGATATGAGGGTGCGGGACAACCGATACGTTTGAGGCCAGTTTGAGAAGATTGGGTGGGTCAATTTTTTGAAACCGGCCAGCCCGTCCGGACGTTTGAGACAGGTTTGAGACGCCTGGCTATAGATGCTCTTATCATGAATTCTCATGGATCCACAAAACATAAAAACGTTTGACGAAAGACAAACGTAAGACTTCAAATAATTTGGAACGGTGCAAGTATCATGTGTCAATGACGCAAATACGTGCGATCATAACACCCGGAAAGACGGAGTAGGAGTAGTAGTACTCATTGGTCGACCCTACGCTCGGCCAAAATTCACCACATGGTATTGTTACTTTGTTACTGACATCGTCGTCAACATATCATTATTCAGGAAAAAAGAAGCATGCAGCAGCGTCAGCCTGTTCCCCGTTCAGTTCCGACGACCCCTAGGCGGCACAGTGCAATACGTGCACCGGCATCCGTCGGCAACGCACTCGCCGACCGAGGTACGGCCGATGCCACCCTGGCAGTCGTCCATGCACTTCTTGGGGGTACATTTTCCGGGGATGGTCGGGAGCACCTTGCAGTCCATCGGGGTCACCGTCGCAGCGGCGCCACCGCCGTTCGCCGTCACCACCTTCGTCGCCACATCTATGGATAGCGCACACAGAGAAATTAGCACGAGGTGTATATATATTTTACTCCCGTTTGTTACTTGAAAGTTGAAACTATAATAACGCACGTAGATCTGCCTATACCTGAACAGAGCACCACAATGGCGAGGGCTAGTAGCATCGTGTAGAACGGCCTCATCTTGACTTCGTAAGGTTGTTTGGGAATGCTGAGAGAGAGCTAACAGCTAAGCGAAGGTTACCGTTGGTTTGTGTATTCAGCTAATGGCTGCGGGACGAGCTAACTTCTTTGGCGTGGGTGTTTGTTTATAATGCAAAGAACGGGATGCAATTTTTGGAAGCATTTTATTTCCTGGCTTTAGATGGAATGTAATGCTTCTAAAAAAAGAGGATGGAATGTAATTAATAGTGGCAATTATAATTTTTTATCGAGTGCCTGTGAGTACCTCTAGTTGGAGTACTGAATTAGTTTTTCACATAAGGAGTAACGAATAATTATTGGTTTGAATAAAATTGCAAGTAATCAGGTGATGCTTTTGTGTGCTCACCTGGATATGCATAATACTCTATATATGCCCACCAATAGATAGATAATAATAATAATAATGTATGCATTTATTGTGTTCTCAAAAAACCATATGAATTCATTGTGTGCCAAAAATGGATTGTGTATATTGTGCATACTGCATTTAGGTTTTTTGGCCGGGATATCAAAGTATCAGAACATTCGAAGGTTAGCGGGTGTTTAACAGTCGCTAAGGCAAACACACAACTGTTTACGGTGCAACAACGTTCATTCATCTTTTATGACACTAGTAGAAAAAGAGTCTTTCAGCCGAGGACCGAAAAACCATAAGTCCCGGTTCAAATCAAAACCGGGACCAATGCCAGGCATTGGTCCCTGTTCAGTTTGCTGGGGCATTGGTCCCGGTTCGGTTCACCTCACTAGTCCCGGTTCGGGGAAAAACCCGGGACTAAAGATCCAGCAACTCCCACGTGGCGTGCCGCGGAGCATTAGTCCCATTTTGTGGCACAAACCGGGACTAAAGGGTAGGCTATTAGTCCCGGTTTTAGACAAAAACCGGGACTAAAGTTCTGCCTATATATACCGTCGCCTGCCCTCCCTCTCCTCTGTTGTTTAGCTGAAGTGTGCCCATGCCATGCCACCCTTGCCACTCTAATTCATGCACTTGACTCGTTCGATGAAATGCCCGAGCCATACTAGTTAAGCTTTCTCCTATCAAACTCGAACTACAAACTCCATTTTCCTCAATATTTGTCTAGGTTTGGCCGTGCACCAACTCCACAAGTCTTTTAAAAGGTTAGCTACTTCATCCTTTCATCTGTCACTGCTAGTTTAGCTCATTTGAAATGCTCAAATTAACTTCTTAGAGTCTACACATGTGTAGGGTGCCGTCCCGTGTCCGTCCTCACCGTTGTCGGTCTCCCCGCGCCGATCTCGTCGCCAGAACCACCGTGGTGAGCCTCTTATTCTTGTCTTCTTTTTAAAAGAAATTTTTTTCTTACTTGTATGATTTAGATACATACTGGTGTATAAATTACTTACTTTCATTATTTTTTGTTATTATATAGTACGATGGTTTTGGTATCCGCCTCCGTCGGCCCTCGTCCTGTCTATGATTCGGATGTGGTATATATTAACTTTTATAACTATTTGTTTTATTTATTGTTTATGATAATTATGACGACCAACGTGACATATATTTTTTAATCTAGGAGGTATGTGAACCGGAAATTCCAACCCACATAGAAATTCTTCTCGAGAACTTAAATTTGGTTGAAAAAGAAAACAAATACTTGAAGGAAAAATTGAAAATAATTGAGGACAAGAATATGGAACTGGAATTGAATGTCGTCGATGTCATCGATGATCGCAAGATGAAGATCGATGCGATGTTGTTGAAGACGGATGCAATGCGCTTGAAGATGGATGCAATGCGCTTGAACCCTAAACCCTAAACCCTAAAACCCTAAACCCTAAACCCTAAAGCCCTAAACCCTTAGACAAAAGATTCAAGAGGCTGGTGAATGAGGATTATCTTAAAAAGAAAAAATATGGGTTATCATGTACCTTTGTTCGACGTTTACGGGTTGAGATTTTGTCAGGCAAACCCGCTGCAAGATCACCTGAAGAGCTTCTTGTCTGGCGCCTTGGGGCAAACAAAGTCTTCTTCAAAAGGAAATCGGGAGCCAAATGAGTTTCCGTGTGAGACAAAAATTAAGAAATGCCCAAAACAAATAAATGGGAAAATACGGGGGAAACAAAATAGCCCCATCCAATTTAGTGCAAAACCCTAAACCCAAAAATTGCTAAAAAAACAGCAAGGAAATAGGCCCGGTTCGTAATACGAACCGGGACTAATACCCCTCCCCCCTCGCTCCCAGCCTCGCCATGTGGAAGGCCATTAGCCCCGGTTCGGGGCCGAACCGGGGCTAGCATTATTCCCGGTTGATAAGTCCCGGTTCGCGAACCGGGACTAATGCCGCAACCGAACTGGGACTAAATGCCCTTTTTCTACTAGTGTTGTGGTCCCTTCTAGTTATATTTTTTTTTGATTTAACTAAATGTTTTTTTTGATATAACTAAAAGGAAGAACACGCACCATCACTATGGCGGGAATATAACTAGAAGGGACCACAATATCATAGAAGTTGGTATTGTGGTCCCTTCTTGTTATATTGTGGTTCAGCCTCCTCTGCCATTATGGCCGGTTGCTCGAGAGTGAGAGCTTCGACGCCACTACAAAAACCACCACTACCACGGGAAACAGTGCCAACACGACCATCATCGCCACCGCCATTTTGCATTCTAGTTGTTCTCCGCACTATCATGTACTGTGACAGTTAAATCACCGCAAGGCGATCTTGTTGGAGGGGTGTCTCCAATAAAAACCTATACTATTGAAGCAAGTCACCATGGCGATGGATGCGAAAAGACCATGAAAAGACTAGCTAGGTAGGTTGGAGCATTGTTGCCTTCTAAGCCGTCATGCGACGTGACATACAATGACGAGGACATGGTTTGCCGAAACGCTTCTGACAACGATGAACTACATCTGACCCAGTAGCTAGGTGTATCACGTCGGTGCCATTAGTGCATGGGTGTGTGCGAGCTATGAGAAGGCAATACATCGTAGTTCCGCGGAGCCTCAGGAAGCCACGCCGAATCATGAAATGAAAAAACTGACAAAACCAAAGAGGATGATGTTTTCCGAAATCATCTCGACGTAGGAATTCGAGGAAGAAACCACCTGCGCCATGGATTGAAAGATGGGCAGCCCCACGATGGGGGGCTAACTCTTGTGGGGATAAATCTGATAGTAAGAGAGGTAGGAGAACAAGACTTGATCTATTGTGATACATGTGGGTGACAAAAGAAGTATACACATGATCTATCGAGACTAAGGGGTCCTCGGGCCGTCGATCTATCTCCCATGGGCCGGATAGGTGGGCTTCTCTGTGACTATTACTGGAAGGCCGAGCTATAAGATGACTCTGTGTTCAGGAATGAATCCTTCGGTGCCTTGGTGTGTCCTCCAAGTCAAGTTGGAAGAATCGACATGTTTATTCCCTGATGGCAATCGACCATGTGTATAACCCTAGGTAACCCTGGTATCTATATAAACCAGAGGGTTTAGTTCATATAGAAAAAAAATCAATATCCGACATATCTAGGGTTTAGTTCATCTCATCTCGTGGTAGATCGACTCTGTAATTGTCATACACACATCAATATAATCAAGCATGGCGTATCGTTTTACCTCTGTGAGAGGGCTCGAACCTGGGTAAATACAGTCCCCATGTTTACTGGTCGCCACTGATCCAAGATCCACAGCTCAGCACCACCTACCTGAGATCCGCCGGTATTGATACGTCCCAAACGCATCTATAATTTCTGCTTGTTCCATCATCTTTTGGGTGACATTGATATATGTTTTGCTACATTTCTATATCTTTTTACACATATTTGGACTAACCTACTAACTCAGTGCACCCAGTGCCAGTTTCTGTCTGGTGATGTCTTTTTTGTAGGTTATTTTACCCAAATTTTCAGAGCCCCCAATATCCCGAGAAAAATATATAAAAAATCAGCGTGACGGAAGCTTCCAGAGCACCAAAAGGTGGGTCAGAGTGGAGCCAGGCGTCGCCCAGGCAGCCTCCCTACACGGCCTGGCCCCTGGCCATGCCCACAGACCACCTGGGTGGGCCCCATCTCCTCTGACGCCCTCCTTTGGCCTATATTTACCCCTCCGATCGGAAACCCTTCCATGATATCCAGAATCGCGAATTTCTCCATCGTTCAGGCACCACAGCGCTTCGGAGATCGGGAGCGTCAGGAGACCTCTTCCCAGCACCCTGCCGGAGGTAGGATTGACCTCCGGGAGCTTCTCCACCGCCATGGACGCTTCCCGAACGTGTCGTGAGTAGTCCTTCTTGGACCATGAGTCCATGACCAGTAGCTATTTGATGTCTTCTCTCCAATCTTGTGCTTCCATGATTAGCCCTTGTGAGCTGCCCTACATGATCAAGGCATCTATGTAATTTTCCTGCTATTGCTATGCTCGGTTTGCCGAGATCCGATGGATTATGAGATTATGTTCAGATTGTGATGAGTTATATATTTGATTATCCTTTTATATTATGTTCTTAGGTAATTCATGCATGTTCTCCGTTGCCTTTTATTGCTTTGGCCGAGTAGTAGATTGTAACTCCAAGAGGGAGCGTCATGCATGATTGTGGGTTCATGCCCCCTGATGTCTAGCTTGAGTGACAGAAACATGAGACTAGGGGATGTGCTGTTGTCACGAGGGAGAAAACAACGGTGCTTGTGACCATGGTTGCAAGGATGTTTTACCTTACGCAAAGTTCTTTCATGTAGTTGTCCGTTGCTTTGAGTTTACACTATGGGTGGGGCTCGCAACTTAATACCAACGAGATGTTCTAGATAGATATCTCAAGGTGGATGATTAGTAAGTAGATGTTGATGAATAAACGGTCTACTTGTCTTGGCGTATTGCCCATTACTTTTGAGCCTCTAACTTTCTTGTAGCATGATTAGCATTGAAGTGCATTTATAATTCTGTCAATTGCGAGTTGTAATTTGTTTACCCAAGCATACACTAGTAGAAAACAGGGCTTTGGTTCGGGCCTGGCCAGCCAATTAGTCCCGGTCTTCACGAACCGGGACCCATGGGGGGCATTAGTCCCGGTTCATGAGCCCAGGGGGCCGGCCGGGGCCTCGTGGGCATTGGTCCCGGTTCGTCTGGACCCATTTGTCCTGGTTCTAGGCACGAACCGTGACCAATGGGCCGCGCTCCTCACCCACATCCATTGGTACTGGTTCGTGCCTTGAACAGGTATAGAAGGGGGGGTGTTAGTCCCGGTTTATGCCACGAACCGGGACAAAAATTTGCCTATATATACCCATCGCTGCGGCAGAGCACTTTGTTTTTTCTGGCCGGCGAGGGAAGGGAATTTGGGTGCTCTAGCTCATGTCCTATGCACATGAGGTGTTCGATGAAATGCGTGAGCCACACTAGTTAAGCTTTCTCCTCTCGAAGCTCGACCTCGGAGCTCCATTTTTCCTGAGATTTGTCTAGATTTAGCGGTCCGTCACGCCCCGTCCCCGTTTTCACCGCCGTTGATCGCCCGCGTCGATCTCGTCGCCGACACCACCGTGGTGAGCCTCTTGTTCTTATCTTCTTTCTGTTTTTCTTACTTTAGATAGAGACTTGTCTGATTTTATTACTTTAGATAGATACTTGTCTGATTTTCTTACTTTTGACACACATAATTATATATAATGCACGCAGATGAACCGACAATGGATGTATGGTGACAGACACACCTTCGAGTACATTAAGGGCGTGCATAATTTTCTCGACGTGGCGGAGGCAAACAAGCAGAATGGTTTTATGTGTTGTCCATGCCCTAAATGTGGGAATACGAAGTCTTACTCTGACCGGAAAATCCTTCACACCCACCTGCTTTACAAGTGTTTCATGCCACACTATAATGTTTCGACGAGGCACGGAGAAATAGGGGTTATGATGGAAGACGGTGAAGAAGAAGAGGACAATGACAACTATGTGCCCCCTGAATACCGTGATGCTGCAACGAGGGGAGCTGTTGAAGATCAAGAGGAACCAGATGATGTGCCCAATGTGATGCTGCAACGGGGGAAGCTACTGAAGATCAAGAGGAACCAGACGATGTGCCCGATGATGATGATCTCCGCCGGGTCATTGTCGATGCAAAAAGGCAATGCGAAAGTCAAAAGGAGAAGCTGAAGTTCGATCACATGTTAGACGGTCACAAAAAAGGGTTGTACCCCAATTGCGAAGATGACAACACAAAGCTGGGTACCATACTCGAATTGCTACAGTGGAAGGCAGAGAATGCTGTGCGTGACAAAGGATTTGAGAAGCTACTGAAAATATTGACAAAGAAGCTTCCAAAGGATAACGAATTGCCCGACAGTACGTACACAACAAAGAAGGTCGTATGCCCTCTAGGATTGGAGGTGCAGAAGATACATGCATGCCCTAATGACTGCATCCTCTACGCCGGTGCATACAAGTATTTGAACGCATACTCGGTATGTGGTGCATTGCGGTATAAGATCAGACGAGATGACCCTGGTGATGTTGACGACGAGCCCCGCAGGAAGAGGGTTCCTGCGAAGGTGATGTGGTATGCTCCTATAATACCATGGTTGAAACGACTGTTCAGAAACAAAGAGCATGCCAAGTTGAGAGCACCCGCTGACGGGTCGCAGTGGAGAAAAATTGAGAGAGAGTACTGGGCTGACTTTGCACGTGACCCAAGGAATGTATGGTTTGGTTTAAGCGCGGATGGCATTAATCCTTTCGGGGAGCACAGAAGTGATACGTCTCAAACGTATCTATAATTTTTGATGGTTTCACGCTGTTATCTTGTCTTCTTTGTATGTTTTATGTATTTTACATCTTTTTGGGGACTAACTTATTGATTCAGTGCCAAGTGCCAGTTCCTGTTTTTCCGTGTTTTTGACTCTTTTCAGATCTGATTTTGGAACGGAGTCCAAACGGAATAAAATCCCGGAAATGATTTTTTCCCGAACGAAAGAAGACCAGGGAGCCTTTGGGCCAAGCCAGGTGGGCCCCAGGGAGCCCACAAGCTTGCACCATGCCACCAGGGGGGAGGCGGCAGTGGGCAAGCTTGTGGCTACCCTGGCCGCCTCCTGACCTAGATTTTGCGCCTATATATTCCCAAATATTCCGCAAAAAATTGGGGGAGCCTCGAAAATACTTTTCCGCCGCCGCAAGCTTCCGTTTCCGTGAGATCTCATCTGGAGACCCTTCCCGGCGCCCTGCCGGAGGGGACTTTGGAGCTGGAGGGCTTCTTCATCATCATCATCGCCCCTCCAATGACTCGTGAGTAGTTCACTTCACACCTACGGGTCCGTAGTTAGTAGCTAGATGTCTTCTTCTCTCTCTTGGATCTTCAATACAAACTTCTCCATGATCTCCATGGAGATCTATCCGATGTAATCTTCTTTGGCGGTGTGTTTGTCGAGATCCGATGAATTGTGGACTTGTGATCAGATTATCTATGATATATATTTGAGTCTTTGTTGATTTCTTATATGCATGATTTGATATCCTTGTAAGTCTCTCTAAGTCTTGGGGTTTGTTTGGCCAACTAGATCTATGATTCTTGCAATGGGAGAAGTGCTAGGTTTTGGGTTCTGCCATGTGGTGACCTTTCCCAGTGACAGTAGGGGCAGCAAGGCACACATGAAGTAGTTGCCATCAAGGGTAAAAAGGTGGGGTTTTTATCATTGGTTTGAGATTATCCCTCTATATCATGTCATCTTGCTTAAGGCGTTACTCTGTTCTTATGGACTTAATACACTAGATGCATGCTGGATAGCGGTCAATGTGTGGAGTAATAGTACTAGATGCAGAAAGTATCGGTCTACTTGTTTCGGACGTGATGCCTATAGAAATAATCATTGCATAGATATCGTCACGACTCTGCACAGTTCTATCAATTGCTCGACAGTAATTTGTTCACCCACCGCCTACTTGCTTTCATGAGAGAAGCCACTAGTAAACACTACGGCCCCCGAGTCTATTCACATCCATCGTTTACACCTCCGCTTTTACTTTGCTTTCTTACTTTGTTGCTTTCAGTTCTCACTTGGCAAACAATCTATAAGGGATTGACAACCCCTTCATAGCGTTGGGTGCAAGCTTTTGTGTTTGTGCAGGATCTTGAGATACTCTTCCGCCGGATGGATACCTTGGTTCTCAAACTGAGGGAAATACTTACCACCGCTACGCTACATCACCCTTTCCGCTTTGAGGGAACACCAACGCAAGGCTCCAAGGCCACGGGGGAAATCCTTTGCATACTTGCCTAGGAAGTCCCTTAAGGCGTAGCCGCAGCTGAAGGATTCCTGGTGCCGTTGCTGAGGAGTATCAAGCAACACTCCTATTTCTGGCGCCGTTGGAAGGTCTTTTGTTGCAGTAGCAGAAGAATTTCTGGCGCCGTTGCCGGGGAGGATGATCGCTTGCCGAGGAGTTCAAGACAAGAGTAATTTCCCGACAACGTGCCAATTTCTGGCGCCGTTGCCGGGGAGGAGAAATCAAGATATATCCAAGTAGGTCTCACAAACTCTTCTCTTGCATTTACTTTTGTTGCCAGTTGCCTCTCGTTTTCCTCTCCCCACTTCACATTTTCCGTTTTCATTCGCCTTTCTCCTTCGCCCTTTTCTCTCGCTTGCTTTCTGTTCGCTTGTGTGCCATGTGCCCTCAATATGCTTGCATCTTCGCTTGCTGAAAATCTAGTG
This sequence comes from Hordeum vulgare subsp. vulgare, assembly GCF_904849725.1. Lineage (NCBI taxonomy): Eukaryota > Viridiplantae > Streptophyta > Magnoliopsida > Poales > Poaceae > Hordeum > Hordeum vulgare. The sequence continues at coordinate 24,478,471 of NC_058524.1, forward strand.
ATATGGATCCTCATCCACTTGCTAGTCTCTTTAAGAAACCCACTCGTGTGGAACAAATTGCTATTGAGTTGAGGGAAATTGTCTATTCCTTTGGAGTTTTGCGTAAGATGCGTGAATCTGAAAATTATGAGGAAGAAATTCATGAAGTGATTCACGAGGGCTCTTTGGATGAAAAGCATGATTGCAATGATTTCACTACAAATCCTATTAGTGACAATCATGCTAAAAATATGCAAAACCCTAAGCTTGGGGATGCAAGTTTTGCTTTGTCCACTACTTGTTGCAATAATCATGATTGGGGTGATGATCTTTCTTATGATCTTGAAAATTTGTTCAAACCTCATGATGAATATGATATTTGCAATAATATTGAAAGTGGGTTTGGAGACGTCATGACTTTAGTTGATGATAATCCCACTATTTTTGAAGAGCGTCAACTCTGCATGCATGTGGATCATGAAAAGAATATCCTATGTGATAGTTACATTGTTGAATTCATTCATGATGCCACTGAAAATTACTATGAGAGAGGATCATATGCTTCTACTTATTGCAATAGTACCAAGCTTCCTCTCTATGTGTTGAAATTTTTGAAGCTATGCTTGTTTTGCCTTCCTATAATAGTTGATTCTTGCTCCCACAAGTTGTTTGTTCACAAAATCCCTATGCATAGGAAGTGGGTTGGACTTAAAAGTGCTAGCCATATGCTCCATGATGCTCTCGTTGTGTTTCAATCCTTACCTTTTATGTGAGCATCATTGAAACTTTTTGCCTAGCTAAGGGCGTTAAACAAAAGCACTTGTTGGGAGGCAACCTAACGAATCTATCCTTTTCTTTCTGTTTTGTGTTTTCCACACTTTCATAATTCCGTTATGATTGTGTTTTTTGTGTTTCTTTTTGCGTTTGTGCCAAGCAAAACAGTTATGATTAGTCTTGAGGATGATCGTTTGGTCATGCTGGGAAAGACAGAAACTTTCTGCTCACGAAAAGAATTTTAATTTTTTTCTGTAAGAGCTTTTGAGTTGATTCTTTTTGGTACTGATTTCTACGCAAATTCTTCACACTGTCGTCAATTTTTAGAATTCAGAGGTATACGAAACATACAGATTACTACAGACTGGTCTGCTGTTAACAGATTCTGTTTTTGTTGTATTGGTTGCTTATTTTGATGAAACTATGGATAGTATCGGTGGGGGGGGGGGGTATTAGCCATGGAAGATTGAAAGTACAGTAACCCAACATCAGCACAAGTAGAATTTAAGTTTGCTATAGTACCTAAGGAAGTGGTGGTTTGCTTTCTTGTACTAATGTTATCACGAGTTTCTGTTTAAGTTTCGTGTTGTGAAGTCTTCAAGTTTTGGGTGATGTTCTTATGGACAAAGAGATAAAAAGTGGCAAGAGCTCAATATTGGGGATTCCCAAGGCACCCCAAGAGATTCAAGGATGCTGTAAAAGCCTAAGCTTGGGGATGCCCCGGGAAGGCATCCCCACTCTTGTCTTGAATCCATCGGTAATGTTACTTGGGGCTATATTTTTATTCACCACATGTTATGTGTTTTTGCTTGGAGCGTCTTGTATCGTAGGAGTCTTTTATTTTTTTTTGTGATACAATCATCCTTGTTGCACACCTAGAGAGAGAGACATGCACACACCGTGATTTTGTCGAGCTTCACTTATATCTTTCGGTAGACAATTCAGCTCACATGTGCTTCACTTATATCTTTTGAGCTAGATACTTTTGCTCTGTGCACTTCACTTATATCTTTTAGAGCGCAGCGGTGCGTGGCTTGGTAGTTGATCTATGCTTTGAAAGTAGTCTCAAAAAGGAGTAGTTATCCAATGGGATACTAAAACTTCCTCCTTCATGTGCATTGAATAGTTAGAGAAGTTTGATTCATCTCAATTAGTTTTGAGTTGTGGTTATGGTAATATTGAATTCATGCTAGTAAGGTGTTGTGGATCTAGAAATACTTGTGTTGAAGTTAGATATTCCCGTAGCATGCACGTATGGTGAACCGCTATGTGATGAAATCTGAGCATGATTAGTATATTGATTGTCATCCTTTTAGTGGCGGTCGGGATCGCGCGATGATTTATACCTACCAACCCTTTCCCTGGGAGTATGCGTTGAATGCTTTGTTTCGATTACTAATAAATTTTTTGCAACAAGTATATGAGTTCTTCATGACTAATGTTGAGTCCATGGTTTAGATGCACTTTCACCTTCCACCATCACTATCTTCTTAGTGCCGTGCAACTTTCGCCGGTGCACAAAACCCACCATTAGTTTCCCTCAAAACAGCCACCATACCTACCTACTATGGCTTTTTCAAAGTCATTCCGAGATATATTGCCATGCAACTACCACCATGATATGTGCCACCACGTCTACATTGCCTTTGCATGATCGTAAGATAGCTAGCATGATGTTTCCATTGATGTCTATGCCATGCTAGATCGTTGCCACGGTACACTACCGAAGGCATTCCATATAGAGTCATAATTGCTCTAAGTTTTGAGTTGAAAGTGTGATGATCATCATTATTGGAGCATTGTCCCATGTGAGGAAATAAAAGAGGCCAAAGAAGCCCATAAAAAAGAGGCCAAAGAGCCCAGCAAAATAATTAAAAAATGAGAGAAAAAGAGAGAAGGGACAATGCTACCACTTTTTCCACACTTGTGCATTTTGAGCACCATGATCTTCATGATTGAGAGTCTCTCGTTTTGTCACCACCATATAGCTAGTGTGAAATTCTCATTATATAACTAGGCTTGTATATTCCAATGATAGGCCTCCTCAAAATTGCCTTAGGTCTTCGTGAGCAAGCAAGTTGGATGCACACCCACTAGTTTTCTTTAATAGCTTTCACATACTTGTAGCTCTAGTGCATCATTTGTATGGCAAGCCCTACTCATTCACATTGATATCTATTGATGAGCATCTCCACAGCTCATTGATATGCCTAGTTAATGTGACTATCTTCTCCTTTTTGTCTTGCAACCTCCAGCACATCCCACACCATCTATAGTGCTATAACCATGGCTCACGCTCATGTATTGCGTGAGAGTTGAAAATGTTTGAGAAAGTAAAGGTGTGAAACAATTACTTGGCCAATACCGGGGTTGTGCATGATTTAAATTCGTTGTGCAATGATGATAGAGCATAGCCAGACTATATGCTTTTGTAGGGATAACTTTCTTTTGGCCTTGTTATTTTGAAAGTTCATGATTACCTTGCTAGTTTGCTTGAATTATTACGGTTTCCACGTCAATAGCAAACTATTTTTTTGAATCTAATGGATCTGAACATTCACGTCACATAAGAGGAGTTACAAAGGACACCTATGTTAGGTAGCATGAAAACATCAAAATTTCATTCTTATCACTTCCCTACTCGAGGCCGAGCAGGAGTTAAGCTTGGGGATGCTTGATACGTCTCAAACGTATCTATAATTTTTGATCGTTTCACACTATTATCTTGTCTTATTTGTCTGTTTTATGTATTTTTATATCTTTTTGGGGACTAACTTATTGATTCGGTGCCAAGTGCCAGTTCCTGTTTTTTCTGTGTTTTTGACTCTTTTCAGATCTGATTTTGGAACGGAGTCCAAACGGAATAAAATCCCCGAAATGATTTTTTCCCGAACGAAAGAAGACCAGGGAGCCTTTGGGTCAAGCCAGGTGGGCCCCAGGGAGCCCACAAGCATGCACCACGCCACCAGGGGGGAGGCGGCGGTGGGCAAGCTTGTGGCTTCCCTGGCCGCCTCGTGACCTAGGTTTTGTGTCTATATATATTCCCAAATATTCCACAAAAAATCAGGGGAGCCTCGAAAATACTTTTCTGCCGCCGCAAGCTTCCGTTTCCGCGAGATCTCATCTGGAGACCCTTCCCGGCGCCCTGCCGGAGGGGACTTTGGAGCTGGAGGGCTTCTTCATCATCATCATCGCCCCTCCAATGACTCGTGAGTAGTTCACTTCACACCTACGGGTCCGTAGTTAGTAGCTAGATGGCTTCTTCTCTCTCTTGGATCTTCAATACAAAGTTCTCCATGATCTTCATGGAGATCTATCCGATGTAATCTTGTTTGGCGGTGTGTTTGTCAAGATCCGATGAATTGTGGACTTGTGATCAGATTATCTATGATATATATTTGAGTCTTTGCTGATTTCTTATATGCATGATGTGATATCCTTGTAAGTCTCTCCGAGTCTTGGGTTTTGTTTGGCCAACTAGATCTATGATTCTTTCAATGGGAGAAGTGCTTGGTTTTGGGTTCTGCCATGTGGTGACCTTTCCCAGTGACAGTAGGGGCAGCAAGGCACACATCAAGCAGTTGCCATCAAGGGTAAAAAGATGGGGTTTTTATCATTGGTTTGAGATTATCCCTCTACATCATGTCATCTTGCTTAAGGCGTTACTCTGTTCTTATGGACTTAATACACTAGACGCATGCTGGATAGCGGTCGATGTGTGGAGTAATAGTAGTAGATGCAGAAAGTATCGGTCTACTTGTTTCGGACGTGATGCATATAGAAATAATCATTGCATAGATATCGTCATGAATCTGCACAGTTCTATCAATTGCTCGACAATAATTTGTTCACCCACCGTCTAGTTGCTTTCATGAGAGAAGCCACTAGTAAACACTACGGCCCCCGGGTCTATTCACATCCATCGTTTACACCTTCGCTTTTACTTTGCTTTGCTACTTTGTTGCTTTAAGTTTTCACTTGGCAAACAATCTATAAGGGATTGACAACCCCTTCATAGCGTTGGGTGCAAGCTTTTGTGTTTGTGCAGGATCTTGAGATACTCTTCCGCCGGATTGATACCTTGGTTCTCAAACTGAGGGAAATACTTACCACCGCTATGCTACATCAACCTTTCCGCTTCGAGGGAACACCAGCACAAGGCTCCAAGGCCACAGGGGAAATCCTTTGCATACTTTCCTAGGAAGTCCCTTATGGCGTAGCCGTAGCTGAAAGATTCCTGGTGCCGTTGCTGAGGAGTATCAAGCAACACTCCTATTTCTGGCGCCGTTGGAAGGTCTTTTGTTGCAGTAGCAAGCAACAATCACAACACCTGGCCCGTGACTCCATGTATGTATAACCTTCCTCCTTGGATGTGCATGAATCGGAAGTTTATTATGATGCCAGTTCGCATCCAAGGCCCTAAGCAACCCGGCAACGACATTGACATGTACCTAAGGCCATTAGTTGAAGAACTTTTACAGCTATGGAATGGAAACGGTGTACGCGAGTGGGATGAGCACATACAGGGGGAATTTGACCTTCACGCGTTGCTATTTGTAACCATCAACGATTGGCCCGCTCCCAGTAACCTTTCAGGACAGACAAACAAGGGATACCATGCATGCACGCACTGTTTAGCTGACACCGAAAGTATATAGCTGGACAAATGCAGGAAGAATGTGTACCTAGGCCATCGTCGATTTCTTCTGACCAACCATCAATGTCGAAAGAAAGGCAAGCATTTCAAAGGTGAGGCAGATCACCGGAAGAAGCCCGCCATGCGTAACGGTGATCACGTACTTGCTATGGTCAATGATTTAAAAGTAATCTTTGGAAAGGGTCCCGGTGGACTATCTGTTCCGAGTGACATTGCGGGACACGCACCCATGTGGAAGAAGAAATCTATATTTTGGGACCTACCTACTGGAAATACCTAGATATCCGCTCTTCGATCGATGTGATGCACATCACGAAGAACCTTTGCGTGAACCTGCTAGGCTTCTTGGGCGTGTATGGGAAGACAAAAGATACAGCTGAGGCACGGGAGGACCTGCAACGTTTTCATGAAAAAGATGGCATGCCTCCAAAGCAGTATGAAGGTCCTCCCAGCTAAGCTCTTACCAAAGAAGAGAAGGAAATCTTCTTTGAATGCCTGCTTAGTATGAAGGTCCCGACTGGCTTCTCGTCGAATATGAAGGGAATAATAAATATGGCAGAGAAAAAGTTCCAGAACCAAAAGTCTCATGACTGCCACGTGATAATGACGCAACTTCTTCCGGTTGCATTGAGGGGGCTTCCACCGGAAAATGTCTGATTTGCCATTGTGAAGCTATGTGCAATCCTCAATGCAATCTCAGTTTGAATTATGCCCTAGAGCCAATAATAAATATAGTTATTATTATAATTCCTATATCATGCTATACTTGTATTGAATGAAGACTTATATACATGTGTGTATACATAGACAAAACACTGTCCCTAGCAAGCCTCTAGTTGGCTAGCCAGTTGATCAAAGATAGTCAGTGTCTTCTGATTATGAACAAGGTGTTGTTGCTTGATAACTGGATCACGTCATTGGGAGAATCACGTGATGGACTAGACCCAAAATAATAGACGTAGCATGTTGATCGTGTCATTTTGTTGCTACTGTTTTCTGCGTGTCAAGTATTTATTCCTATGACCATGAGATCATATAACTCACTGACACCGGAGGAACGCCTTGTGTGTATCAAACGTCGCAACGTAACTGGGTGACTATAAAGATGCTCTATAGGTATCTCCGAAGGTGTTAGTTGAGTTAGTATGGATCAAGACTGGGATTTGTCACTCCGTGTGACGGAGAGGTATCTCGGGGCCCACTCGGTAATACAACATCACACACAAGCCTTGCAAGCAATGTAACTTAGTGTAAGTTGCGGGATCTTGTATTACGGAACGAGTAAAGAGACTTGCCGGTAAACGAGATTGAAATAGGTATGCGGATACTGACGATCGAATCTCGGGCAAGTAACATACCGAAGGACAAAGGGAATGACATACGGGATTATATGAATCCTTGGCACTGAGGTTCAAACGATAAGATCTTCGTAGAATATGTAGGATCCAATATGGGCATCCAGGTCCCGCTATTGGATATTGACCGAGGAGTCTCTCGGATCATGTCTACATAGTTCTCGAACCCGCAGGGTCTGCACACTTAAGGTTCGACGTTGTTTTATGCGTATTTGAGTTATATGGTTGGTTACCGAATGTTGTTCGGAGTCCCGGATGAGATCACGGACGTCACGAGGGTTTTCGGAATGGTCCGGAAACGAAGATTGATATATAGGATGACCTCATTGGCTTACCGGAAGGTTTTCGGAGTTACCGGGAATGACGAATGGGTTTCGGGAGTTCACCGGGGGGGGGGGGGGCAACCCACCCCGGGGAAGCACATAGGCATTGGGGTGGCGCACCAGCCCTTAGTGGGCTGGTGGGACAGCCCAAAAGAGCCCTATGCGCCATAGGAAGAAAAAATCAAGGAGAAAAAAAAAGAGGAGGTGGGAAAAGGGGGAAGGACTCCTCCTTCCAAACCTAGTTGGACTCGGTTTGGAAGGGGAGATCTCCCCCCCCCCTTGGATCAGCCGAAGCCCTTAGGGGTCCTTGGACCCCAAGGCAAGGATCCCCCTCTTCCCCCTATATATACGGAGGTTTTAGGGCTGATTTGACAGAACTTTGCCACGGCAGCCCGACCACATATCTCCACGGTTTTACCTCTAGATCGCGTTTCTGCGGAGCTCGGGCGGAGCCCTGCTGAGACGAGATCATCAACAACCTCCGGAGCGCCGTCACGCTGCCGGAGAACTCTTCTACCTCTCCATCTCTCTTGCTGGATCAAGAAGGCCGAGATCATCGTCGAGCTGTACGTGTGCTGAACGCGGAGGTGCCGTCCGTTCGGCACTAGATCGTGGGACTGATCGCGAGACGGTTCGCGGGACGGATCGAGGGACGTGAGGACGTTCCACTACATCAACCGCGTTCACTAACGCTTCTGCTGTACGGTCTACAAGGGTACGTAGATCACACATCCCCTCTCGTAGATGGACATCACCATGATAGGCCTTCGTGCGCGTAGGAATATTTTTGTTTCCCATGCGACGTTCCCCAACAGTGGCATCATGAGCTAGGTTCATGCGTAGATGTCTTCTCGAGTAGAACACAAAAGTTTTTGTGGGCGGTGATGTGCATTTTGCTGCCCTCCTTAGTCTTTTCTGGATTCCGCGGTATTGTTGGAACGAAGCGGCTCGGACCGACATTACTCGTACGCTTACGAGAGACTGGTTTCATCGCTATGAGTAACTCCATTGCTCAAAGATGATTGGCGGGTGTCAGTTTCTCCAACTTTAGTTGAATCGGATTTGACCGAGGAGGTCCTTGGATGAGGTTAAATAGCAACTCATATATCTCCGTTGTGGTGTTTGCGTAAGTAAGATGCGATCCTACTAGATACCCATGGTCACCATGTAAAACATGCAACAACAAAATTAGAGGACGTCTAACTTGTTTTTGCAGGGTATGCTTGTGATGTGATATGGCCAACGATGTGATGTGATATATTGGATGTATGAGATGATCATGTTGTAATAGATAATATCGACTTGCACGTCGATGGTACGGCAACCGGCAGGAGCCATAGGGTTGTCTTTATAACTAACATTTGTGCTTGCAGATGCGTTTACTATTTTGCTAGGATGTAGCTGTAGCAGTAATAGCATGAGTAGCACGACAATCCTGATGGCGACACGTTGATGGAGATCATGGTGTGGCGCCGGTGACAAGAAGATCGTGTCGATGCTTTGGTGATGGAGATCAAGGAGCACGTGATGATGGCCATATCATGTCACTTATGAATTGCATGTGATGTTAATCCTTTTATGCACCTTATTTTGCTTAGAACGACGGTAGCATTATGAGGTGATCTCTCACTAAAATTTCAAGACGAAATTGTGTTCTCCCCGACTATGCACCGTTGCTACAGTTCGTCATTTCGAGACACCACGTGATGATCGGGTGTGATAGACTCAACGTTCACATACAACGGGTGCAAAACAGTTGCGCACGCGGAACACTCGGGTTAAGCTTGACGAGCCTAGCATGTGCAGACATGGCCTCAGAACATATGAGACCGAAAGGTCGATCATGAATCATATAGATGATATGATTAGCATGGGGATGCTTACCACTGAAACTATGCTCGACTCACGTGATGATCGGACTTGAGCTAGTGTAAGTGGATCATGAACCACTCAAATGACTAGAGAGATGTACTTTTTGAGTGGGAGTTTAGCGAGTAATTTGATTAAGTTAAACTCTAATTATCTTGAACATAGTCTAAGTCCACATTGAATATATTTGTGTTGTAGATCATGGCTCACGCGACAGTCACCCTGAATTTTAATACGTTCTGAGAGAAAGCTAAGTTCAAAGATGATGGAAGCAACTTTGTAGACTGGGCTCATAATCTTAAGCTAATCTTACAAGCTGAGAAGAAGGATTATGTCCTTAATGCTGCGCTAGGAGATGAACCACCCGCTACGGCTGATCAGGATGTTAAGAACGCTTGGTTATCACGTAAGGAGGACTACTCAGTAGTTCAATGTGCAGTCTTGTATGGCTTAGAACCGGGACTTCAACGTCGCTTTGGGCATCATGGAGCATTTGAGATGTTCCAGGAGTTGAAGTTTATCTTTCAGAAGAATGCCCGGATCGAGAGGTATGAGACCTCTGATAAATTATATGCTTGCAAGATGGAGGAGAACTCGTCTGTCAGTGAACATGTGCTCAAAATGTGTGGGTACTCAAACCGTCTAGCTGAGCTAGGGATTGAACTCCCGCAAGAAGCTATCACTGACAGAATCCTTCAATCACTGCCGCCAAGCTATAAAGGCTTTGTGTTGAACTACAACATGCAAGGGATGAACAAGTCTCCCGGCGAGTTGTTTGCGATGCTGAAAGTCTAAACTCCGTAAAGAGCATCAAGTGTTGATGGTGAATAAGACCACTAGTTTCAAGAGAAACGGCAAAGGCAAGAAGGGTAATTCAAAGAAGAGCGACAAGCCTGTTGCCAATCCGACGAAGAAACCCAAAGCTGGACCTAAGCCTGAAACAGAGTGTTACTATTGCAAGGGTATGGGTCACTGGAAGCGCAACTGCCCCAAGTATCTGGCTGATAAGAAGGCGGCCAAAGAAAAATCAGGTATATTTTATATACATGTTATTGATGTGTACTTAACCGGCTCTCGTAGTAGTGCCTGGGTATTCGATACCGGTTCTGTTGCTCATATTTGCAACTCGAAACAGGAACTGCGGAATAGACGAAGGTTGGCGAAAGATGAAGTGACGATGCGCGTAGGAAATGGTTCCAAGGTTGATGCAATCGCCGTCGGCACAGTTTCACTTCAGTTACCATCAGGATTAGTTATGAGCTTGAATCATTGTTATTTAGTGCCTGCGTTGAGCATCAACATTATATCTGGATCTTGTTTATTGCGAGACGGTTACTCTTTTAAGTCAGAGAATAATGGTTGTTCTATTTCTATGAGTAACATCTTTTATGGTCATGCACCCAATGTGAGAGGATTGTTCATATTGAATCTTGATAGTGATACACACATACATAACATTGAGACCAAAAGAGTTAAAGTTAACAATGATAGCGCCATATTTTTGTGGCACTGCCGCTTAGGTCATATTGGTATGAAGCGCATGAAGAAACTCCATGCCGATGGACTTCTGGAGTCACTTGACTTTGATTCACTTGACACGTGCGAACCATGCCTCATGGGCAAGATGACTAAAACTCCGTTCGCCGGAACAATGGAGCGTGCAAGTGACTTGTTGGAAATCATACATACCGATGTGTGTGCTCCGATGAGCGTAGAGGCACGCGGCGGATATCGTTATTTTCTCACCTTCACTTACGATTTGACTAGATATGGTTATGTCTACTTAATGAAGCACAAGTCTGAAACATTTGAAAAGTTCAAACAATTTCAGAGTGAAGTTGAAAATCATCGTAACAAGAAGATCAAGTTCCTACGGTCTGATCGTGGGGGTGAATATCTGAGTTTCGAGTTTGGTGCTCACTTAAGATAATGTGGAATTGTTTCATAGTTGACACCGCCTGGAACACCACAGCGTAATGGTGTGTCCGAACGTCGTAATCGTACTTTATTAGAGATGGTGCGATCTATACCGTCTCTTACCGATTTGCCATTATCATTTTGGGGTTATGCATTAGAAACAACTGCATTCACTTTAAATAGGGCACCATCAAAATCCGTTGAGACGACACCATATGAACTGTGGTATGGCAAAAGGCCAAAGTTGTCGTTTCTTTAAGTTTGGGGATGTGATGCTTATGTCAAAAAGCTTCAGCCTAAAAAGCTGGAACCCAAAGCGGAAAAGTGCATCTTCATAGGTTACCCAAAAGAGACAGTTGGGTACACCTTCTATCTCAAATCCGAGGGCAAAGTGTTTGTTGCTAAAAACGGAGCTTTTCTCGAGAAGGAGTTTCTCTCGAGAGAATTGAGTGGGAGGAAGATAGAACTTGACGAGGTTGTCGAACCTCTCATCCCTCTAGATGGTGGCGCAGGGCAAGGGGAAACCTCTGTCGTTGCGACGCCGGTTGAGGAGGAAGTTAATGATTATGATCATGAAACTCCGGTTCAAGTTTCTGTCGAACCACGCAGGTCGACGAGACCACGTGCTGCTCCAGAGTGGTACGGCAATCCCGTCTTATCAATCATGTTGTTAGACAACAATGAACCTGCAAATTATGAAGAAGCAATGGTGGGCCCAGATTCCAACAAATGGCTAGAAGCCATGAAGTCCGAGATAGGATCCATGTATGAGAACAAAGTGTGGACTTTGGAAGTACTGCCTGAGGGCCGCAAGGCTATTAAGAACAAATGGATCTTTAAGAGGAAGACGGACGCTGACGGCAATGTGACCGTTTATAAAGCTCGACTTGTGGCAAAGGGTTTTTCACAAGTTCAAGGAGTTGACTACGATGAGACATTCTCACCCATAGCGATGCTTAAGTCCGTCAGAATCATGTTAGCAATAGCTGCATTTTTCGATTATGAAATCTAGCAGATGGATGTCAAAACGGCGTCCTTAACGGTTTCCTTAAGGAAGAGTTGTATATGATGCAACCCGAAGGTTTTGTCGATCCTAAGAATGCTAACAAGGTGTGCAAGCTCCAGCGATCCATTTATGGACTGGTGCAAGCATCTCGGAGTTGGAACAAACGCTTTGATGAGGTGATCAAAGCATTTGGGTTTATACAAGTGGTTGGAGAATCTTGTATTTACAAGAAAGTGAGTGGGAGCTCTGTGGCGTTTCTAATATTATATGTGGATGACATATTGCTGATTGGAAACAACGTAGAGTTTTTGGAGAGCATAAAGGATTACTTGAATAAAAGTTTCTCTATGAAGGACCTAGGAGAAGCTGCTTACATTCTAGGCATTAAGATCTACAGGGATAGATCAAAACGCCTGATAGGACTTTCACAAAGCACATACCTTGATAAAGTTTTGAAGAGGTTCAAAATGGAACAGTCCAAGAAAGGATTCTTGCTAGTTTTACAAGCTACGAGATTGAGTAAGACTCAGTGCCCAGCAACTGATGAGGATAGAGAGCATATGCGCTCCGTCCCCTATGCTTCAACCATAGGTTCTATCATGTATGCAATGCTGTGCACTAGACCGGACGTTAGCCTGGCCATAAGTATGGCAGGTAGGTTCCAGAGTAATCCAGGAGTGGATCACTGGACGGCGGTCAAGAATATCCTGAAGTACCTGAAAAGGACTAAGGAGATGTTTCTCGTGTATGGAGGTGACGAAGAGCTCGCCGTAAAAGGTTACGTCGATGCAAGCTTTGACACAGATTCGGATGACTCTAAGTCGCAAACCGGATACGTATTTATTCTTAATGGGGGTGCGGTAAGCTGGTGCAGTTCCAAGCAGAGCGTCGTAGCAGATTCTACATGTGAAGCGGAGTACATGGCTGCCTCGAAGGCGGCTAAGGAGGGTGTCTCGATGAATCAATTCATGACGGATCTTGGAGTGGTGCCAAGCGCACTGAATCCAATAACCTTGTTCTGTGACAACACGGGTGCCATTGCCCTAGCAAAGGAACCACGGTTTCACAAGAAGTCCAGACACATCAAACGACGCTTCAAGCTCATCCGCAACTACATCGAAGGGGAGGACGTAAATATATGCAAAGTGCACACGGATCTGAATGTAGCAGACCCGCTGACTAAACCTCTTCCACGGGCAAAGCATGATCAACACCAGAACTGTATGGGTGTTAGATTTATTACAATGTAATTCACATGATGATGTGAGGGCTGGATTATTGACTCTAGTGCAAGTGGGAGACTGTTGGAATTATGCCCTAGAGGCAATAATAAATATAGTTATTATTATAATTCCTGTATCAAGATAATCGTTTATTATCCATGCTATAATTGTATTGAATGAAGACTTATATACATGTGTGGATACATAGACAAAACACTGTCCCTAGCAAGCCTCTAGTTGGCTAGCCAGTTGATCAAAGATAGTCAGTGTCTTCCACTACATCAACCGCGTTCACTAACGCTTCTGCTGTGCGGTCTACAAGGGTACGTAGATCGAATATCCCCTCTCGTAGATGGACATCACCATGATAGGTCTTCGTGCGCGTAGGAAATTTTTTGTTTCCCATGCGACATTCCCCAACAATCTCTCACAAGGTGATCGATCCAGAAATCATACCAAGGCTAAGGAGTGATGTGGTGCAATGTCTTGTCAGGTTCGAGCTGGTGTTCCCATCATCCTTCTTCAATATCATGACACACGTCCTAGTTCATCTAGTTGACGAGATTGTCATTTTGGGCCCCATATTTCTACACAATATGTACCCCTTTGAGAGGTTTATGGGAGTCCTAAAGAAATATGTCCGTAACCGCGCTAGGCCAGAAGGAAGCATCTCCATGGGCCATCAAACAGAGGATGTCATTGTGTTTTGTGTTGACTTCATTCCTGGCCTTAAGAAGATAGGTCTTCCTGAATCGCGGTATGAAGGGAGACTGACTGGAAAAGGCACGCTTAGAGGGGACTCAATAATATGCAGGGACGGATATTCTTGGTCTCAAGCACACTACACAGTACTAATGAACTCTACCTTGGTGACCCCGTATGTCGATGAACACAAGAACAGTCTACGCTCCAAACACCCGGAGCGGTGCGATGACTGGATTACAAGTGAACACATCAGGACTTTCAGCAGTTGGTTGGAAACACGTCTCAGAGGTGAGAACACTGTTTGTGTTGAGCTGTACTCGTTGTCCAGGGGACCATCTTCAACTGGATTGACTTACAAAGGATACGATATAAATGGGAATACATTTTACACGATCGCCCAAGATCAAAAGAGCATCAACCAAAACAGCGGTATCCGCTTTGATGCATCAACCGAGAGGGGAATAGACACATATTATGGTTACATAGTGGACATATGGGAAATGGAATACGGACATGATTTTAAGGCCCCTTTGTTTAAGTGCAAATGGTTCAATCTGTCAGGAGGCGGGGTACAGATAGACCTACAGTACGGAATGACAACAGTCGATCTGAACAATCTTGGGTACACTGATGAACCGTTCATCCTAGCCAATGATGTGGCACAGGTTATCTATGTGAAGGACATGTCTACCAAACCGAGAAAAAGAAAAGATAAGGAACCGAATACATCATACAATGAGCCAAAGCGCCACATAGTTTTTTCAGGAAAAAGGGACATCTTGGAAGTGGAGGGCAAGACAGACATGTCCGAAGATTATGAAAAGTTTCATGAAATTCCTCCCTTGAAAGTCAAGGCTGACCCAAGCATCCTGATAAATGATGAAGATTATCCATGGTTACGGCGCAAAAAGGAAAGGATACAAGCGAAGACAAAGTGCAGACTTTCTCCATAACTATTATGATGATACCATGCCAACTTTCAACCTTGTCGTAGTTCATTTGAAATGCCTATTGTAACAGACAAGTTTCCGTATGAAATCCTGATACTTCGAAAGAGATTGTCCGTTTTGTACACGAAGTGCATCCAGTTTTTGCTATAACCCTCTCAACTTTCTTGCATATGCTATGTGGATGAAATGATGATACCATGCCAAATTCCAACCTTTTTAGAGTTCATTTGAAATTCTTTTCAATTTCTGGGTCTTATAGCTCAAAATAATCAGTAAATGCAGGAAAAATAACATACGAAGTCAGAAAGGGATGAAAATTAATGATGTAAGTAGAAACCAAATAAAATAAATAAACTTTAATAAAACAAGAAGTCCGGACTAAAAGAATTATCATAAAAGAAAATAAATAAGTAATTAGAATTTTGTTACAAACTTTAATAGCAGAAAGAATTATCATAAAAGAAAATAAATAAGTAATTAGAATTTTGTTACAAACTTTAATAGCAAAAAGAATTATCAGAAAAGAAAAAAAATAAGTAATTAGAATTTTGTTACAAACTTTAATAGCAAAATAATTATCATAAAAGAAAATAAATAAGTAATTAGAAACAAAAAAGGAAGCAAAAAAACTAGATTTTTTTTAAACATAGCACCGCACCAAGCCAGCACACGGCGTTTGGTCCCGGTTGGTGCCAAAAAAAAAATTTAGTTGTAAGTAGAAACAAAAGAAAACAAATAAAGAAAAAAACAAAAAAAAATATTGGAAAAAATTAAAAAAATAGATGCGAATTTAAAGAGAAAATTCAACGCAAATTCAAAGTACTAGTTAGCTTAACTCGCTAACTAGCACTTTGAATTTAGATTGAATTTTGTCTTTAAATTCGAGCTCGATGTTGGAGCCGCGGCGGAGCTTATAAACAGGTTCGGGGGCCCTTCGCTTGGTGAGGTGGGACAAAACATCCAACCGCACCGCGGCTGTGGCAAGCACATGCCTTTAGTCCCGGTTTATGGCTCCAACCGGGACC
The DNA here is from genome assembly GCF_904849725.1 of Hordeum vulgare subsp. vulgare. Lineage (NCBI taxonomy): Eukaryota > Viridiplantae > Streptophyta > Magnoliopsida > Poales > Poaceae > Hordeum > Hordeum vulgare. The sequence goes on from NC_058524.1 coordinate 24,494,254, forward strand.
AAAGGCCTCTGCTTCCCACCCTTCGGGCTGCTGAAAAGAGACCTTTGGTCCCGGTTGGTGGCTCCAACCGAGACTAATGCCCCCTTTAGTCGCGGTTGGTGCTACTAACCGGGACCAAAGGTCTCTGTTTTCCACCCTTTTGGGCTGCTGAAAAGAGGCCTTTGATCTCGGTTGGTGGCACAAACCGGGACCAAAGGCCTTTGCTATATAAGCCAGCACTTGAAATTTTCAGATTTGTATCGCCACCATTGCCCCCCGCCCGACGACGCCGCGAGCTCATCCACGACGCCGCCAGGCTGCCCCCGTCGCCGTCACCCTCCGCCCCCCAAGCCCACGCCATCGCCCATCGCCGTCGCCCTCCGCCCCCCGCCGCCGTCGCCGTCGCCCTCCGCCGCCCCCGAGCCGTCGCCCGTCACCGTCGCCCTCGCCCTCCGCCCCCGCCCCCGTCGCCGTCACCCTCGCCGCCCACGCCGTCGCCCCGGCCGCCCCCGATGTGAGCCTCCGCCGCCGCCACGGCTCTGTTCTTTTTTTATTTATTGTTTTTAATTTTTGATTTATAACACAACAATTTGTTGATTAGAATAGAAAAATACAAATAAATATACATATTTTTTGATACAATTTTGTACTAAAATGAGCCTCTCAAGTGTCCATCTTATTCGAGAAAAGGCTTGGAAGTTCCACACCCACATAAGAAAATGAAGTCTTCATATATTTTGTTTCCTTGTTACCCAATGGAAAAATTCACGACCATTCGATTATCTATTTTCTTAGATTAAGCAACTAGTCTATAACTGATTATCCTTGAATGGAGTAGGAAGCAATACAATGTTTGTTTCTAGGAAACTAGAAATGCAATGCTAATGTACCATGTTCTTGGAACTCTTGACTATAGTTATTGCGTATTAAAGGCACAATATGTTTAAGAAATATATCAAAAAACTCTCCCAAAAATGAAACCATATGTTTTGTGAATCTGATGGACCCCTTTTCATAGCCATACCCTAACCAATAAGTCATCGTAAGCATCATCACCTATATTGTGAAAAAATTCATTATATTTGTGTTGAGATACATTTGTTATTTATTTTTAGAAGCACGCTGATATAAGAAGGATTGTCCAAGGTTTTATCATAAAAGACTATGTCCATATCTCAAAATCACGTATTTTAAAATGTGGTGATGTGGCAGTCCTACTACCATATGCCTATATAACATGCCTATCCCGCATAGAACTAGTTTATTTTTTTAGTTTATTTTACGATGATATAATATGCCTATCTAGTATTTTAAAATGTGGTCATGTGGTGATGTGGTAATTTGTTATTTACTTTTAGAAGCACGCTGATATAAGAAGTAGTTTATTTTTAGCAAGAAAATTAATAGAACTTGTTTATTTTTTAGTTCATTTTACGATGCCTATCCAGCATCCTCGTCGTCGACTCGGCAGATGACACCTGCTTGATCAGAGGGGCCCTGTCCGGGACTGGGCTTCGCCCGGCTGGAAGCAGTTCGTCTGTGCCTACGACTTGCGGCACGGGTACTTCCTTGTCTTCAGGTACGACGGCAATGCCACGTTCGCCGTGAAGGTGTTCGACACGACTATGTGTCGGAGGCGCTACCAGGATGACGACGATGCCAGTATTCTCTGTCTTTTCTTCCTCCCCATTAGGCTATGTCTCACACCCATTTAAAAAAACTTTTTTGCATTTGGCAAGGCAATGGGAGCAGGAGCAGAGAGTACTGACAATGTTGTAAAGGGTAGTAATTGGTCTCTTCTGCTGCTTTTTAGAGATGGAGTTCTTCACGATTATACTTGAGAAATCCTCCAGCAGGCAGGTGTTGCCAGAAAATTTTGTGAAGATGCTGGACGGCCATCAGCCACAGAACATGAAGCTGAGGCAGGCCGGCAACGGGCTTCACAAGATGTGGGACGTGAAGGTGGTGTTCGACATCGATGGAGGCATGTACCTAGATCGTGGCTGGAAGCAATTCGTCTGTGCCTACGACCTGCGGCACGGGTAGTTCCTTTTCTTCAGGTACGGCGACAACGCCACGTTCGCCGTGAAGGTATTCGACACGACTATGTGTCGGAGGCGCTACCAGGACGACGACGATGCCAGTACGCTCTCTCTCTTCTTCCTCTCTATTAGGCTATGTCTCACACCCGTTTAAAAAAAACTTTTATGCATTTGGCAAGGCAATGGGAGCAGGAGCAGCGAGTACTGCTACAGGTCCTATGTCTACGGCAGCAGCGACTCTGGCTGCAGCAAAAGTAGCAGCAACTCTGGCTACAGCAAAAGTAGCAGCGATGATGGCCTCGCGATGGTGATCCCATAGCTGGGTGAGAGGGCCATGCCAATTGTGGTAGAGGAGTACATCCCACAGCCTGGCCTGGGACTTCGCCGCTCTAAGCGCATCAGGATGATGAAGGAGAAGGTGAAGAAGCAGAAGTGAAGATCTTAAGAACCTGATGGAGCTTTAATCTTTCTAGTGTAAACCTTTTAAGTACGATAGTGTTGAACTGCTACTGCACTTTTAAGTGTGATGGTGGTGTGCCTAATGAAATTTTGTGCATGCTCATGGATGCTCATGGATGAAAGATAAAATTATTTCTTTTTGTGCTTGCTCATGGATGCTCTTTGGTTGGTGTATATAACAACCTAAATTAACCCCTAAACCATCCCCTTTCAAAAAAAAACAAAAACCTCAGCTTCAACTAGGTGCTAATGCGTGGATGCCTTTTGGTCCCGGTTGGTGTCACCAACCGGGACTAAAGGCCCCCCTGCGTGGCCTGGCCGCAACGGCCACGTGGAGGCCCCTCTGTCCTGGTTGGTCTAAGAATCGGGACTAAAGGCCGAGGGCATTAAAACGACCTTTTAGTCCCGGTTCCAAAACCGGGACAGAAGGCCCTTACGAACCGGGACAAAAGGCCCTTTTTCTACTAGTGATAGTTGTTTATCGTTTTTTGGGAGAGATACATCACTAGTCAACATCATGTGATTCCGGTCCATATCACCACCATTGCTTACACCTCCATCATTTACTGCTTTCATTTACTTTTCTGTTGCAGTCACTATCACTATTCCCGCTTGTGTTTTGATCCTTTGCAAACCACAAGGCCGAAGAGATTGACAACCTCTCTGTACTCATTGTTAGCAAACTTACTTCTTGTGTGTGCAGGTCCACGTCTTCTGCTAGCGCTAGAGTAGAGGACACCTACTTGTTGATCCTCTGAGTCCTCCTGGTTCAATAAACCTTACAGTCCTCGTGTAAGGGAAATTTGCTGCTGACTATATCTCCACCTTTCACTTGGGGTAACCAACGAGGGGCGAGAAGTATATCCATCAACTCGTCATCAAGCAACTTTTTGGCGGCGTTGCCGGGCACTCCAGTCTTCAAGATAGGGGAGTTGCACGCTATCTTTTACCTTTGCTTTTTAGTCCTGTTAGTTTGCTTTCTAGTTTTTGCTTTAGATTCCTATACCAAAAACCACAAAAAAATTAGTTTCTTTGTTCTTGCTTGTTGCTGCTATGGGTTCCACTGAAAAAACCAAGTTGCGTGACTTCACTAGTCACAACAACAATGATTTTACCCTCTCTTCTATTGCTCCAATTGCGACTGTTGGTATTTATAAAAGTAATAGACCTTGCGACTATGTTAGTCATTATGTAGAATTATGCCCTTGGCATGGTCTCCTCAGGAAGGAACCGGATCTTTGGTTTGAAGTTGCTCCTAAACGTCCCCAAACATGGGAAGACATCGAAACTCTTATAATAGAGAGAAAATCAAATATAGAAGATGCACTACAATTTTACTTAATAGTAATGATATTGATTTTGATAATTGTAGTCTTTTAAAAGTTATCACTTTTTTTCAAAGAATGGCTGAAGACCCCCACACTAGTACACTCAATATTGCCTTCACTGAGCATATTACCAATGCTCTTATGAAAGCTAGGGACGAGAAGCTCAAGCTAGATACTTCTATTCCTTGAAAACTAGAAGATGGTTGGGATCCTATGGTCAAGATTAAATTGAATAATATATCTTGCTTTGCTTTATGTGATGTTGGAGCTAGTGCCTCCGTTATGCCCAAAAGAATGTATGATATGCTTGATTTGAAACCTTTTGATCAATGTTCTTTTGGTGTTCGTCTTGTGGATTCTTCCATAAAGAAACCTTTAGGTAGAATTGATGATGTTCTTATTGTTGTCAATGATAATTATGTGCCCGTTGATTTTCTAATTATGGACATTGAGTGTGATCCCTCATGTCCAATTATTTTGGGACGTCCTTTTCTCCGCACCGTTGGTGCTATCATTGCCATGAAAGAAGGGACCATTAGATTCCAATTTCCCCTTAAAAAGGTAATGGAACACTTCCCTCGAAAGAAGATTAAGTTACCTTATGAGTCCGTTATTCGGGCAAGTTATTCTTATGGAGTTGATAATACTTGATATTTTTGTATCATGCCTAGCTCAAAGGCATAAAAGAAAGCGCTTGTTGGGAGGCAACCCAATTTGTTTTTACTTTCAGTTTTAGTGGTGTTTATGCTTGTTACTACTGTAGCAATATCATTGTATCTTTATTTTCAAGCTTTGTGCCAAGTTTTAACCTCCGATTGCAAGAAAGTTAAAAAGTTGTGACATGCTGTCGAGAAACAGATTATGTCTGCTTGACGGAAAAATTCGCCAAAAATCACCAGATCATCTTTTTGATCTGAATTTTTTGACAATATGCTCTATATGATTGTCTTTCTGGCATCTATTCTGAGTTTTTTGATTCAAGTTGCAGAAGTGCCCCAAAGAAATTATTTACTACCTATTGTTCTGTTTTTCGCAGATTTTGCCACGTTTTGCGTTTTCATCATTTTGCAAATCTTAAGCTTGCTTTTCCTGTGCAAAAACCTTTTGGAAATCATGAGAAACAGTAGATTTTCATGTAAATATATATTTCCAGTAGGAATAAATTATTTTATTATGGGTACTAACTATTCTAATTAGCTTATGTTGAGTTTCGTATGAAGGGAGTTTTCAATTATGCGATGGAAGATGATGAAAGAAGATCTAGGAATGTCAAGCGCTCAAGCTTGGGGATGCCCCCATGCACCCCAATAAATATTCAAGGATACTCAAGCGTCTAAGCTTGGGGATGCGCCCGTGCATCCCCTTCTCTATCAACAATCATCAGTTCGTCCTTCTTCATGCTATATTTTTATCACTTCAAATGTTATGTGCTATACTTGGAGCGTCCCGCTCTTTACTTTTTAGTTTGTTTTAGTTTTGCTTGCTGTTTATAACAAGTCGGAACCTAGCCTTTTTTGTTTGGGAGAGAAACACGCTCCATTCCACTGTAGAATACAACACAGGTTTTCATGCTTATCGTTTTGTGTGTTCTCTAGCTTTACATAGCTGTTGTCATGCTTAGCTCTTAGTTTTCATGCTAAATCTTTTTAAGAGATTTTATTTAGTTTTGTTTTGGAACTCTCTTGAGTTATCATGCTTATCTTGTTTAGAGAGTTGGCTGGTTGCACTGAGTTGTGTGTCTTGCATGAGTAGGTAATTGAGGTTGCTATTTAAGTATAGTAGTAACTTGCAATAGTTTAGAGCTATTGATTTGAGTAATGTAAGGACTATTGGTGCCAAGAGCTGGAGCCTATTAGTGATAGGTGTCGTATTTTGGAAAATCCGTGTGTTTTTCAGAAACTAAAAAATAGTTGAGAACTCTAGCTACTAGATTGATCGCTAACCTCTGGAGGGGTTGGAATATATAGAGTACACTCACGTTACCATGGGTCGAGGATGTGCAAGGATAACCAAACCCCCAAACACTCGTCCTCGGGGTACTTGTCTCTTTGTGAACTTTGAGCACATGTTCACTGACAGACGAGTTCTCCTCCATCTTGCAAGCATAGAATTTATCGGAGGTCGCATACCTCTTGATCCGGGCATTCTTCTGAAAGATGAACTTCAACTCCTGGAACATCTCAAATGCTCCATGACGCTCAAAGCGACGTTAAAGTCCCGGTTCTAAGCCATACAAGACTGCACATTGAACTACTGAGTAGTCCTCCTTACGTGCTAACCAAGCGTTCTTAACATCCTGGTCAGCCGTAGCGGGTGGTTCATCTCCTAGCGCAGCATTAAGGACATAATCCTTCTTCCCAGCTTGTAAGATTAGCTTAAGATTACGAGCCCAGTCTACAAAGTTGCTTCCATCATCTTTCAACTTAGCTTTCTCTAGGAACGTATTAAAATTCAAGGTCACTGTCGCGTGAGCCATGATCTACAACACAAATATATTTAAAGTGGACTTAGACTATGTTCAAGATAATTAGACTTTAACTTAATCAAATTACTCGCTAAACTCCCACTCAAAAAGTACATCTCTCTAGTCATTTGAGTGGTTCATGATCCACTTACACTAGCTCAAGTCCGATCATCACGTGAGTTGAGTATAGTTTCAGTGGTAAGCATCCCTATGCTAATCATATCATCTATATGATTCATGATCGACCTTTCGGTCTCATGTATTTCGAAGCCATGTCTGCACATGCTAGGCTCGTCAAGCTTAACCCGAGTGTTCCGCGTGCGCAACTGTTTTGCACCCGTTGTATGTGAACGTTGAGTCTATCACACCCGATCATCACGTGGTGTCTCGAAACGACGAACTGTAGCAACGGTGCACAGTCGGGGAGAACACAATTTCGTCTTGAAATTTTAGTGAGAGATCACCTCATAATGCTACCGTCGTTCTAAGCAAAATAAGGTGCATAAAAGGATTAACATCACATGCAATTCATAAGTGACATGATATGGCCATCATCACGTGCTCCTTGATCTCCATCACCAAAGCACCGGCACGATCTTCTTGTCACCGGCGCCACACCATGCTCTCCATCAACGTGTCACCATCGGGGTTGTCGTGCTACTCATGCTAGTACTACTAAAGCTACATCCCAGCAAAATAGTAAACGCATCTGCAGGCACAAACGTTAGTATAAAGACAACCCTATGGCTCCTGCCGGTTGCCGTACCATCGACGTGCAAGTCGATATTATCTATTACAACATGATCATCTCATACATCCAATATATCACATCACATCATTGGCCATATCACATCACAAGCATACCCTGCAAAAACAAGTTAGACGTCCTCTAATTTTGTCGTTGCATGTTTTACGTGGTGACCATGGGTATCTAGTAGGATCGCATCTTACTTACGCAAACACCACAACGGAGATATATGAATTGCCATTTAACCTCATCCAAGGACCTCCTCGGTCAAATCCGATTCAACTAAAGTTGGAGAAACTAACACTTGCGAGTCATCTTTGAGCAACGGGGTTACTCGTAGCGATGAAACCAGCCTCTTGTAGGCGTCCGAGTAATGTCGGTCCAAGCCACTTCAATCCAACAATACCGCGGAATGAAGAAATGACTAAGGAGGGCAGAAAAACGCACATCACCGCCCACAAAAACTTTTGTGTTCTATTCGATAAGACATCTATGCATGAACCTAGCTCATGATGCCACTGTTGGGGAACGTCGCATGGGAAACAAAAAATTTCCTACGCGCACGAAGACCTATCATGGTGATGTCCATCTACGAGAGGGGATATTCAATCTACGTACCCTTGTAGACCGCACAGCAGAAGCGTTAGTGAACGCGGTTGATGTAGTGGAACGTCCTCACGTCCCTCGATCCGCCTCGCGAACCGTCCCGCGATCAGTCCCACGATCTAGTGCCGAACGGACGGCACCTCCGCGTTCAGCACACGTACAGCTCGACGATGATCTCAGCCTTCTTGATCCAGCAAGAGAGACGGAGAGGTAGATGAGTTCTTCGGCAGCGTGATGGCGCTCCCGAGGTTGGTGGTGATCTTATCCCAGCAGGGCTCTGCCCGAGCTACGCAGAAACGCGATCTAGAGGTAAAACCGTGGAGATATGTGGTCGGGCTGCCGTGGCAAAGTTGTCTCAAATCAGCCCTAAAACCTCCGTATATATAGGGGGAGGAGGGGGAGCCTTGCCTTGGGGTCCAAGTACTCCCAAGGGAGTCGGCCGAGCCAAGGGGGGCAACCCTCCCCTTCCAAACCGAGTCCAACTAGGTTTGGAAGGAGGAGTCCTTCCCCCTTTTTCCACCTCCTCTTTTTTTTTCTTTTCTCTTTGATTTTCTTCCTATGGTGCATAGGGCCTTCTTGGGCTGTCCCACCAGCCCACTAAGTGCTGGTGCGCCACCCCCAAGGCCTATGGGCTTCCCCGGGGTGGGTTGCCCCCCCGGTGAACACCCGGAACCCATTCGTCATTCCCGGTACATTCCCGGTAACTCCGAAAACCTTCCGGTAATCAAACGAGGTCATCCTATATATCAATCTTCGTTTTCGGACCATTCCAGAAACCCTCGTGACATCCGTGATCTCATCCGGGACTCCGAACAACATTCGGTAACCAACCATATAAGTCAAATACGCATAAAACAACGTCGAACCTTAAGTGTGCAGACCCTACGGGTTCGAGAATTATGTAGACATGACCCGAGAGACTCCTCGGTCAATATCCAATAGCGGGACCTGGATGCCCATATTGGATCCTACATATTCTACGAAGATCTTATCGTTTGAACCTTAGTGCCAAGGATTCATATAATCCCGTATGTCATTTTCTTTGTCCTTCGGTATGTTACTTGCCCGAGGTTCGATCGTCAGTATCCCATACCTATTTCAATATCGTTTACTGGCAAGTCTCTTTACTCGTTCCGTAATACAAGATCCTGCAACTTACACTAAGTCACATTGCTTGCAAGGCTTGTGTGTGATGTTGTATTACCGAGTGGGCCCCGAGATACCTCTCCGTCACACGGAGTGACAAATCCCAGTCTCGATCCATACTAACTCAACGAACACTACCGGAGATACCTGTAGAGCATCTTTATAGTCACCCAGTTACGTTGCGACGTTTGATACACATAAAGTATTCCTCCGGTGTCAGTGAGTTATATGATCTCATGGTCATAGGAACAAATACTTGACACACAGAAAACAGTAGCAACAAAAGGACACGATCAACATGCTACGTCTAATAGTTTGGGTCTAGTCCATCACGTGATTCTCCTAATGACGTGATCCAGTTATCAAGCAACAACACCTTGTTCATAATCAGAAGACACTGACTATCTTTGATCAACTGGCTAGCCAACTAGAGGCTTGCTAGGGACAGTGTTTTGTCTATGTATCCACACATGTATATAAGTCTTCATTCAATACAATTATAGCATGGATAATAAACGATTATCTTGATACAGGAATTATAATAATAACTATATTTATTATTGCGTCTAGGGCATAATTCCAACACATTGCCCTTTGCCACCTTGAGAGTTGGTGCAAACTTCGCCGGTGCATCCATACCCTTGGCATGTTACGCTTTGTCATCATAAGCCTCATTATATCTTTCCTCAAAACTGCCACCATACCTACCTATTAAGACATTTCCATAGCCTTTCCGAGATACATTGCCATGCAACATCCACCATCTCATAACTTGATCTTCATGTCATACATGCTTTCGCTTGATTGAGGAGCCGCATGATAGTTGGGCCTTGCCCTTATTATTGCTACATGATGCACTAGTTTTATTGCATATCCTGCTACACTGGCAGAGGCATACATTTGCATACATCATGATAGTTTTTCAGTTGTCTTTATGTGAGTACTTATTATAAAGTGTGATGATCTTCTTTTTATTCTTGTTAAACATAGAGTGTTGCACTTAAGTGAGGAAAAGATCCAAAAGAGGACAAATTAAAAGATCCCAAATAGGACAAATTAAAAGATCCCAAAGATGACAAATGAGAGATAAATAGAAAGAGCCAAAGAGGCCACACAAAAAAAGAGAAATAAAAGGAGAGAAGTGGGCAACGCTACTATTCCTTTTGAAAGATCCACATTCGTACTCCATTGCTATATTTGTACTCCATAGAGATTATTATTCGTGCATAACGATGTGGGGACCCTTACACTATAGAACTTGGCTTGTATATTCCAATGATGAGCCTCCTCATATGAGCTCTAGGTATTCATGAGCAAGCAAGTTGGATGCACCCCCACTAGTTCTATTGGAGAGCTTACCTTAGCTCATATGTGCATCCGTTTCATGGCAATCCCCACTCCTCACATCATATGTATCATTTGGCTTTCTCTTGCCTATGGTTGTCCTCCTTGATGTAGGCCTTTCATACCCTTTTTGTCTTCCTTCCCCATCATTATTCTCTTTGCCATCCTAAGTGCCAACATATCTTGCTTGCACTCATCCATTGCCTGAGTGCTCAAAGTCGAAAGGGAGAGGATCATTTTGACTTGTGCCTGACTAGTGATCTGGGGATGAGTCAAAATAAGATTCTGAAGGAGACCAACTATGAAGTTTAGTAAATTGAGTTCTCAATTAAAAAAATATTTTTAAACTCTCAATCCATCTCCCACTTCTTGCACGAACACCATTTGGAGACATTCGAGTCACGGACAGCGAGAGCTCTTGCACCTTTATGTTCTTACTTTGCTAATTTCAATACTAGATATAGACTCTTGCTTGTTATTGTCTTGACTTGCATTGCATATCTTACTTGCTTTACTTTGAAGTTATTATATGTGTGTTAGCATGTCGCCATAGAAATTATTGGGTTATCATTTACCTACTTGAGGACGAGCAGGAATTAAGCTTATGGATGTTGATACATTCCAAACGTATCTACAATTTCTGCTTGTTCTATGATCTTTTGGGTGACATTGTTATATGTTTTGTTACACTTCTATATCTTTTTACACATATTTGGACTAACCTACTAACTCAGTACAACCAGTGCCAATTTCTGTCTGCTGATGTCTTTTTTGCAGGGACTTTTACCCAAATTTCCAAAGCCCCAAAAATCCCGAGAAAAATATATAAAAATCAGCATGACAAAAGCTTCTAGAGCACCAAAGGTGGGCCAGAGGGGAGCCAGGCGTTGCCCAAGCGGCCTGGCCCCTGGCCGCGCCCACAGGCCGCATGGGTGGGCCCCACCTCCTCTGACGTCCTCCTTTGGCCTATATTTACCCCTCCGATCGGAAACCCTTCCATGATATGCAAAATCAAGAATTTATCCACCGTTCCACCACCGCAATCCTTCTAAGATCGGGATCGTCAGGAGACCTCTTCCCAGCACCCTCCCGGAGGGAGGATTGACCTCCGAGAGCTTCTCCACCGCCATGGACGCTTCCCGGATGTGCCGTGAGTAGTCCTCCGTGGACCATGAGTCCATGACCAGTAGCTATGTGATGTCTTCTCTCCAATCTTGTGCTTCCATGATTAGCCCTTGTGAGATTCCCTACATGATCAGGTCATCTATGTAATTTTTCTGCTATTGCTATGCTCGGTTTGCTAGGATCCGATGGATTATGAGATTATTTTCAGATTGTGATGAGTTATATATTTGATTGTCCTTCTATATTATGTTCTTAGGTAATTCATGCATTATCTCCGTTGCCTTTTATTGGTTTGGCCGAGTAGTAGATTGTAACTCCAAGAGGGAGGGTTATGCATGATTGTGGGTTCATTCCCCCTGATGTCTAGCTTGAGTGACAGAAACATGAGACTAGGGGATGTGCTGTTGCCACCATGGAGAAAACAACGGTGCCTGTGACCACGGTTGCAAGGATTGTTTACCTTACACAAAGTTCTTTAATGCAGTTATCCGTTGCTTTGAGTTTACACTTTGGGTGGGGCTCGCAACTTAATATACCAGCGAGATGTTCTGGATAGATATCTCAAGGTGGATGATTAGTAAGTAGATGCCGAGGAATAAACGGTTTATTAGTATTGGCGTACTGCCCATTACTTTTGAGCCTCTAACTTTCTTGTAGCATGATTAGAATTGCGGTGCGTTTATAGTTCTGTCAATTGCCCAGCTGTAATTTGTTTACCCAAGCATAGTTGTTTATCTTATTTTGGGAGAGAGACGTCACTAGTGAACATCATGTGACTCCGGTGCATATCACCACCATTGCTTACACCTCCATCATTTACTGCTTTCATTTACTTTTCCGTTGCAATCACTATCACCATTCCCGCTTGTGTTTTGATCCTTTGCAAACTACAAGGACGGAGAGATTGACAACCTCCCTGTACTCGTTGGGAGCAAACTTACTTGTTGTGTGTGCATGTCCATGTCTTCTGCTCGCGCCAGAGCAGCGGAGACCTACTTGTTGATCCTCGGAGTCCTCCTGGTTCGATAAACCTTATAGTCCCCGTGTGAGGGAAATTTGCTTCTGATTACATCTCTACCTTCCACTTGGGGTAACCAACGAGGGGCGAGAAGTATATCAATCAACTCGTTATCAGGTATTCACACCGACATTGGTGCTTTCATTGAGAGTTCCACTGTGGGATCGCCAAAGGATCGATGACCCGCTTAGTCATCAGTGATAGCATCCATACCAGGGATGTCTTCGTCTTTGACTAACTCTTCACGTTGGACAACAACTTTCTACACGCCGAAGATCATCGGCTTCGCCCCAGAGCAAAGATCAGGTTCGGCAACCTAGAGTACGTCGGCGACGCCCGGGGCGATCTGGTTCTTAGGGGGCTCTCAACCTCACCCGATGGGCATGGAAATCCCGAAGCTTTAACTTTGGGCCTCCTGCCTGACTCTGTCTCCGGCTAGATTCTTACCTTGGGTCCGGCTTTGAGCTCGGATCTGCTTATAGCGTTCGAAGACCAGGGGTCAGCCTTGGTTGACCACGCTCCCTATGCCAACGCACCGGAGGTCAACTTCGGAAGACTGTGGAAGACTAATCCGACATACCTATCACTATTGAACGAGACGCTGGCACGGATCCATCCAATGAACATTATGGATGACCCATCCTCGACTTATGCTTGTATCGGTCTTGAGGGATACCACGGGGACTTTTACATCCGACCCACCACCCACTTGGTATCCACTATCAAAGATTTAACCGATATGCTAGACCATGCTCTGAGGAGGCCGAGGACATGGACGGAGATGTCAACACCACTCCCCCTCCCACCGCTGGACGATGGAAAACCACCTCCATCTACGACGTCTATATCGTGGACACCCCTTACGGCAAGGGCGATGGCACCATGGGGAGAGCGGCGACAGCACCCCAGAAAGAATGGAGACAAGCCTGGCGAGGAGCCGCCCAAGCGCCGAAGTCAGCGCAAATTATCCAAGGGGTATAAGGGTAGGGAAAGCAACACGGGCTTTGGAGAAAATGATACCCTGGACAATCTGGAAGACCTTGGCGACCAGACTGCCGCCAAATAACAACTCAATGACTCGGAGGTGCGCGACGATCCGGATAACCCCGAGGACCTCAGTGACTCCGAAGACATCAACTACCTTCCTCTCTTCTAAGAGGAGGTTAGCCTCGGAGATGAGGATTTCATCGTCCCCAAAGACCCGCTAGATCAACAATGATTCAAGCGGCAACTTATAACCATCGCCCAAAGTGTGAAGAAATAACAAAAGCAGCTAAAAGCTGAACAAGACACCCTCAATGACAGATGGATGAGAGTCATAGCAGTCGAAGAGGGCACGACAATGAACGGTTGAATCAAAACAAAAGTTACCCAAGCCGACGTTTGCCGCCGCAATTCGATGACGAGGCCCTTGATCTTCCACCCCAGACGCCCTCAGGACAACCAACCATACCGCTCCCTCGAGGACATGATATGACGACTGGAGAAGCCTAAATTGGACTCCCCCTCCACAGAAGAATGAAGGAGCCAATACATCCTGAGGACCCATACGACCTACGGCACGACCTGGACCCTAGAACAGGTTATGCAAGATCCATCTATGGATCTAAAGGGTACACTCCCGCTAGACGACACGGGTACGAAGCTTGGCTCGACCGAAATGATAGAGCTTGGAACAACATCGGTTTCGGATGACAGTCGATCGATATCCAGCGTGACATAGCACGGGTCCAGGGCGCCACTCACTCAGTCTGCTTTACAGATGAGGTGATGCAACATCACTTCCCCGAAGGGTTTAAACCCGTAAATATTGAATAATACAACAGGACAAGAGACCCGACCGTGTGGATTGCAGACTTCCTTCTTCTCATTCATATGGCTCGAGGAGATGACCTCCATGGCATAAAATACTTGCCAATAAAGCTTAAACGACCAACACGACATTGTTTGTACAGCCTTCCCGAAAACTCCATTGGGAGCTGGGAAGAGCTCAAGGATGCCTTCCGAGCTAAATTTCAATCTAGGGGCCTAGACTATCCAAGCTAACTTTCAAGGTCCCTAATGAGATGCCTGCGGGCGATGAAACTATCCCATTCATCTCCTCCAATCTGGGTTATGTTCCATCCCTTATTGACCTCCATAGTGTAGCCCCGTTGGAGTGTCGAAGATGATAGGGTGTCAAGTAGTGAGCTCATTGAAATTGAATCTAACATTGCAAGGGACGGTCTGTGTAAGAAAAACCAAAAACACATACACACACACACACAATGCATTAGTGGAAATAGCAAAAAAAGAGAGAAGAACAATCTATTTAGTAGGTTCATATAATTTTTTACCGCTACATGAAAAAAAAAGGCTCGAAGTAAATACCGAACAACGTGTCAGTTTAAAGGCTGATTGCACATCTTGACTTGCACGCTCAACATGGTGGTGGTTGCGTCATTTTACGTAAACATGTTAAAAACTAAGTATATAATCGAATTCTAGACTAGTAAATCGACACTAAGTATAATCGACTAGTACGGTGCTAAATATAATTCTACATTAGTAACTGTGTACACAAATAAACAAAATGCACGGAGGGAGACACAAATAAACAAATTCTACACCATATTTCTACTCAAAATGCACTATTAAAATCAGATTTCTACACAAAGCAATTCAAGGAATATGATTTGTACATCACACAAAGCAATCCTTTATATATATGTACTAAAATTTCTTCAAAGATGTGCTGTGTTGCGTGACCATAACGGTGCTTTTTTGGCTGGTATTAGCCATTTCTTCAAAGATGTCGTGGATCCTGAATCAGCTGAAATATTAGCATGCCGACGTGCCGTGCAGTTTGCAAGAGAATGAGGGATTGAGAAGGTCCACCTGGAATTAGATAACAAAGGGTTGATGCTAATGCTCAAGGATCAACAGAAGAACCTAGCTGCAGTTGGTCCCTGGATTCAAGAGATTAAGCCTCTCATGAGTTCTTTTTCAGATTTTAAAGTGGACTGGGTTCGTCGATCAGCTAATGTTGCCGCACATAAATTTGCGAAAGTAGGAGTAGGGGATGAACTTTGTAAGGTTTGGTTGGGGGTTTCCCCGGATTTTGTGTTGGATGTAATTTCAGATGACATTCCTAGCTTTGTTAGCTAGTTAAATAAAGCGGCAACATTAACACTCCAAAACAAAAAAAACACCCTGAAAGACGGAGTAGGAGTCTCTCAAAAAAAAAAAACAGAGTAGGAGGAGTAGTACTCGTTGCGACCCTAAGCTCGGCCAAAACTCAGCACATGGTATTGTTACTTTGTTACTGACGGTGAAAAATGTTAACTTTGGAACAATTGCCGGAGATAAAATTATGATTTCAGTTGAACAACTCTCTTCTTAACACATGTACAAAACCAGGAGTATTGTTTGAGAGTAACAGTAAAGGAGGTCAATATCCCCGTTCAGTTCCGACGACCCCTAGGGGGCACAGTAAACCAAAACATCGTCGTCAACATATCATTATTCAGGAAAAAGAAGGATGCAGCAGCGACATCTTGTTCCCCGTTCAGTTCCGACGACCCCTAGGGGGCACAGTGCAGTACGTGCACCGGCATCCGTCGGCAACGCACTCGCCCACCGATGTACGGCCGATGCCGCCCTGGCAGTCGTCCATGCACTTCTTGGGGGTACATTTGCCGGGGATGGTCGGGAGCACCTTGCAGTCCATCGGGGTCACCGTCGCAGCGGCGCGACCGCCGTTCGCCGTCACCACCTTCGTCACCACATCTATGGATAGCGCACACAGAGAAATTAGCACGAGGTGTATATATATTTTACTCCCGTTTGTTACTTGAAAGTTGAAACTAATAACGCATGTAGATCTGCCTATACCTGAACAGAGCACCACAATGGCGAGGGCTAGTAGCATCGTGTAGAACGGCCTCATCTTGACTTTGTAAGGTTGTTTGGGAATGTTGAGAAAGAGAGAGAGAGAGAGAGCTAACAGCTAAGCGAAGGTTACTGCCGGTTTGTGTATTCAGCTAATGGCTGCGGGACGAGCTAATTGCTTTGGCGTGGGTGTTTGTTTATAATGCAAAGAACGGGCATGCAATTTTTGGAAGCATTTTACTTCCTGGCTTTAGATGGAATGTAATGCTTCTAAAAAAAGAGGATGGAATGTCATTAATAGTGGCAATTATAAATTTTTATGTAGTGCATCTGAGTACTTCTAGTTGGAGTACTAAATTAGTTTTTCACATTAGGAGTAACAAATAATTATTGGTTTGAATAAAATTGCAAGTAATCAGGTGATGCTTTTGTGTGCTCACCTGGATATGCATAATACTCTATATATGCCCACCTATAGATAGATAATAACAATAATAATGTATGCATTTATTGTGTTTTCAAAAAACCATATGAATTCATTGTGTGCCAAAAATGGAATATGTATATTGTGCACACTGCATTTAGGTTTTTTGGCCGGGAAATCAAAGTATGAGAACATTCGAAGGTTGGCGGGCGTTTAACACTCGCTAAGACAAACACCCAACGGTTCATGGTGCAACAACGTTCATTCACCTTCTATGATATTGTGGTCCCTTCTAGTTATATATATATTTTTTTGGATATAACCTCTAGTAGAAAAAAGGCTTTTAGCCCCGGTTCGGTTGGGCCATTAGTCCCGGTTCTCGAACCGGGACTAATGCTAGCCCCGGTTCGTCCCTGAAACGGGGCTAATGGCCTTCCACGTGGTGGGGGGGGGGGGGGGTTATTAGTCCCGGTTTGTAGTACAATCCGGGGCTATTTCTTCGCTGTTTTTTTAACAATTTTTGTGTTTAGGATTTTGCACTAAATTCGATGGCGCTATTTTGCTGCCCCCTATTTTCCCATTTATTTGTTTTGGGCATTTGTTAATTCTTGTTTTGCACTAAATTGGATATTACATACACATCAATAAAGAAACAACTATATTACACATCGTCACTATCATTTAATTTTTTAGCCTGTTTTGGAGAAGTAAAGTGAGAAATGGATCGTAGAACATGTATAACATATCTGAGCTACCTTTTTACCGTGATCTAGTGGATAGAAAGTGTCAGGGCTGAGAGGGGGCTGGCAGAAGAGGAGCTCTAATCTCTAACTATTTATTCTCATATACTCCCTTCATTGCTAAATATAAGTCTTTTTAGAGGTTTTACTAAAAAACTACATACAAATGTATATAGACATACTTTAAAGTATAGATTCGTTCATTTTGCTTCGTATGTGGTGTTGGGGAACGTCGCATGGAAAACAAAAATTTTCCTACGCGCACGAAGACCTATCATGGTGATGTCCATCTACGAGAGGGGATGTGTGATCTACGTACCCTTGTAGACCGTACAGCAGAAGCGTTAGTGAACGCGGTTGATGTAGTGGAACGTCCTCACGTCCCTCGATCCGCCCCGCGAACCGTCCCGCGATCAGTCCCACGATCTAGTGCTGAACGGACGGCACCTCCGCGTTCAACACACGTACAGCTCGACGATGATCTCGGCCTTCTTGATCCAGCAAGAGAGACGGAGAGGTAGAAGAGTTCTCCGGCAGCGTGACGGCGCTCCGGAGGTTGGTGATGATCTCGTCTCAGCAGGGCTCCGCCCGAGCTCCGCAGAAACGCGATCTAGAGGTAAAACCGTGGAGATATGTGGTCGGGCTGCCGTGGCAAAGTTGTGTCAAATCAGCCCTAAAACCTCCGTATATATAGGGGGAATAGGGGGAGCCTTGCCTTGGGGTCCAAGGACCCCTAAGGGCTTCGGCCGAGCCAAGGGGGGGGAGATCTCCCCTTCCAAACTGAGTCCAACTAGGTTTGGAAGGAGGAGTCCTTCCCCCTTTTCCCACCTCTTCTTTTTTTTCTCTTTGATTTTTCTTCCTATGGCGCATACGGCTCTTTTGGGCTGTCCCACCAGCCTACTAAGCGCTGATGCGCCACCCCAATGCCTATGGGCTTCCCCGGGGTGGGTTGCCCCCCTCCCCCCGGTGTACTACCGGAACCCATTCGTCATTCCCGGTACATTCCCGGTAACTCCGAAAACCTTCCGGTAATCAAATGAGGTCATCCTATATATCAATCTTCGTTTCCGTACCATTCCGGAAACCCTCGTGACGTTCGTAATCTCATCCGGGACTCCGAACAACATTCGGTAACCAACCATATAACTCAAATACGCATAAAACAACGTCGAACCTTAAGTGTGCAGACCCTGCGGGTTCGAGAACTATGTAGACATGACCCGAGAGACTCCTCGGTCAATATCCAATAGCGGGACCTGGATGCCCATATTGGATCCTACATATTCTACGAAGATCTTATCGTTTGAACCTCAGTGCCAAGGATTCATATAATCCCGTATGTCATTCCCTTTGTCCTTCGATATGTTACTTGCCCGAGATTGAATCGTCAGTATCCATATACCTATTTCAATCTTGTTTACCGGCAAGTCTCTTTACTCGTTCCGTAATACAATATCCCGCAACTTACACTAAGTCACATTGCTTGCAAGGCTTGTGTGTGATGTTGTATTACCGAGTGGGCCCCGAGACACCTCTCCGTCACACGGAGTGACAAATCCCAGTCTCGATCCATACTAACTTAACGAACACCTTCGGAGATACCTGTAGAGCATCTTTATAGTCACCCAGTTACGTTGCGACGTTTGATACACACAAAGCATTCTAATCAGTAATATTCAAGTAATCTTTTATGCTAGGTCCTTCATAGAGAAACTTTTATTCAAGTCCGGTCCTTCATAGGTCATTCTAATCAGTCCGGTGTTAGTAAGCAGCTTCTCCTAGGTCCTTCATAGAGAAACTTTTATTCAAGTAATCTTTTATGCTCTCCAAAAACTCCACGTTGTTTCCAATCAGTAATATGTCATCCACATATAATATTAGAAACGCCACAGAGCTCCCACTCACTTTCTTGTAAATACAAGATTCTCCAACCACTTGTATAAACCCAAATGTTTTGATCACCTCATCAAAGCGTTTGTTCCAACTCCGAGATGCTTGCACCAGTCCATAAATGGATCGCTGGAGCTTGCACACCTTGTTAGCATTCTTAGGATCGACAAAACCTTCGGGTTGTATCATATACAACTCTTCCTTAAGGAAACCGTTAAGGAACGCCGTTTTGACATCCATTTGCCAGATTTCATAATCGAAAAATGCAGCTATTGCTAACATGATTCTAACGGACTTAAGCATCGCCACGGGTGAGAAAGTCTCATCGTAGTCAACTCCTTGAACTTGTGAAAAACCCTTTGCCACAAGTCGAGCTTTATAAACGGTCACATTGCCGTCAGCGTCCGTCTTCCTCTTAAAGATCCATTTGTTCTGAATGGCCTTGCGGCCCTCAGGTAGTACCTCCAAACTCCACACTTTGTTCTCATACATGGATCCTATGTCGGATTTCATGGCCTCTAGCCATTTGTTGGAATCTGGGCCCACCATTGCTTCTTCATAATTTGCAGGCTCATTGTTGTCTAAAAACATGATTGATAAGACGGGATTACCGTACCACTCTGGAGCAGCACGTGGTCTCGTCGACCTGCGTGGTTCGACAGAAACTTGAACTGGAGTTTCATGATCATCATCATTAACTTCCTCCTCAACCGGCGTCGCAATGACTGAGGTTTCCCCTTGCCCTGCGCCACCATCCAGAGGGACGAGAGGTTCGACAACCTCGTCAAGTTCTATCTTCCTCCCACTCAATTCTCTCGAGAGAAACTCCTTCTCGAGAAAAGCTCCGTTTTGAGCAACAAACACTTTGCTCTCGGATTTGAGATACAAGGTGTACCCAACTGTCTCTTTTGGGTAACCTATGAAGACGCACTTTTCCGCTTTGGGTTCCAGCTTTTCAGGCTGAAGCTTTTTGACATAAGCATCACATCCCCAAACTTTAAGAAACGACAACTTTGGCCTTTTGCCATACCACAGTTCGTATGGTGTCATCTCAACGGATTTTGATGGTGCCCTATTTAAAGTGAATGCAGCTGTTTCTAATGCATAACCCCAAAATGATAACGGCAAATCAGTAAGAGACATCATAGATCGCACCATCTCTAATAGAGTACGATTATGACATTCGAACACACCATTACGCTGTGGTGTTCCAGGCGGTGTTAACTGTGAAACAATTCCACATTCTCTTAAGTGAGTACCAAACTCGAAACTCAGATATTCACCCCCACGATCAGACCATAGGAACCTGATCTTCTTGTTACGATGATTTTCCACTTCACTCTGAAATTGCTTGAACTTTTCAAATGTTTCAGACTTGTGCATCATCAAATAGACATAACCATATCTACTCAAATCGTCAGTGAAGGTGAGAAAATAACGATATCCGCCGCGTGCCTCCACGCTCATCGGACCACACACATCGGTATGTATGATTTCCAATAAGTCACTTGCACGCTCCATTGTTCCTGAGAACGGAGTCTTAGTCATCTTGCCCATGAGGCATGGTTCGCACGTGTCAAGTGACTCAAAGTCAAGTGACTCCAAAAGTCCATCAGCATGGAGTTTCTTCATGCGCTTTACACCAATATGACCTAAGCGGCAGTGCCACAAAAATATGGCGCTATCATTGTTAACTCTAACTCTTTTGGTCTCAATGTTATGTATATGCGTATCGCTATCAAGATTCAATATTAACAATCCTCTCACATTCGGTGCATGACCATAAAAGATGTTACTCATAGAAATAGAACAACCATTATTCTCTGACTTAAAAGAGTAACCGTCTCGCAATAAACAAGATCCAGATATAATGTTCATGCTCAACGCAGGCACTAAATAACAATGATTTAAGTTCATCACTAATCCTGACGGTAACTGAAGTGACATTGTGCCGACGGCGATTGCATCAACCTTGGAACCATTTCCTACGCGCATCGTCACTTCATTTTTCGCCAGCCTTCGCCTATTCCGCAGTTCCTGTTTCGAGTTGCAAATATGAGCAACAGAACCGGTATCGAATACCCAGGCACTGCAACGAGAGTCGGTTAATTACACATCAATAACATGTATATCAAATATACCTGATTTTTCTTTGGTCGCCTTCTTATCTGCCAGATACTTGGGGCAATTGCGCTTCCAGTGACCCATACCCTTGCAATAGTAACACTCTGTTTCAGGCTTAGGTCCAGCTTTGGGTTTCTTCGTCGGATTGGCAACAGGCTTGCCGCTCTTCTTCAAATTGCCCTTCTTGCCTTTGCCGTTTCTCTTGAAACTAGTGGTCTTATTCACCATCAACACTTGATGCTCTTTACGGAGTTCAGACTCTGCGACTTTCAGCATCGCAAACAACTCGCCGGGAGACTTGTTCATCCCTTGCATGTTGTAGTTCAACACAAAGCCTTTATAGCTTGGCGGCAGTGATTGAAGGATTCTCTCAGTGATAGCTTCTTGCGGGAGTTCAATCCCCAGCTCAGCTAGACGGTTTGAGTACCCAGACATTTTGAGCACATGTTCACTGACAGATGAGTTTTCCTCCATTGCAAGCATATAATTTTTCGGAGGTCTCATCCCTCTCGATCCGGGCGTTCTTCTGAAAGATAAACTTCAACTCCTGGAACATCTCAAATGCTCCATGACGCTCAAAGCGACGTTGAAGTCCCGGTTCTAAGCCATACAAGACTGCACATTGAACTATTGAGTAGTCCTCCTTACGTGCTAACCAAGCGTTCTTAACATCCTGATCAGCCGTAGCGGGTGGTTCATCTCCTAACACAGCATTAAGGACATAATCCTTCTTCCCAGCTTGTAAGATTAGCTTAAGATTACGAGCCCAGTCTACAAAGTTGCTTCCATCATCTTTCAACTTAGCTTTCTCTAGGAACGTATTAAAATTCAGGATGACTCTCGCGTGAGCCATGATCTAGAACACAAATATATTCAAAGTGGACTTAGACTATGCTCAAGATAATTAGAGTTTAACTTAATCAAATTATTCGCTAAACTCCCACTCAAAAAGTACATCTCTCTAGTCATTTGAGTGGTTCATGATCCACTTACACTAGCTCAAGTCCGATCATCACGTGAGTTGAGTATAGTTTCAGTGGCAAGCATCCCTATGCTAATCGTATCATCTATATGATTCATGATCGACCTTTCGGTCTCATGTGTTCCGAGGCCATGTCTGCACATGCTAGGCTCGTCAAGCTTAACCCGAGTGTTCCGCGTGCGCAACTGTTTTGCACCCGTTGTATGTGAACGTTGAGTCTATCACACCCGATCATCACGTGGTGTCTCGAAACGACGAACTGTAGCAACGGTGCACAGTCGGGGAGAACACAATTTCGTCTTGAAATTTTAGTGAGAGATCACCCCATAATGCTACCGTCGTTCTAAGCAAAATAAGGTGCATAAAAGGATTAACATCACATGCAATTCATAAGTGACATGATATGGCCATCATCACGTGCTTCTTGATCTCCATCGCCAAAGCACCGTCACGATCTTCTTGTCACCGGCGCCACACCATGATCTCCATCAACGTGTTGCCATTGGGGTTGTCGTGCTACTCATGCTATTACTACTAAAGCTACATCCTAGCAAAATAATAAACGCATCTGCAAGCACACACGTTAGTATAAAGACAACCCTATGGCTCCTGCCGGTTGCCGTACCATCGACGTGCAAGTCGATATTTCTATTACAACATGATCATCTCATACATCCAATATATCACATCACATCATTGGACATATCACATCACAAGCATACCATGCAAAAACAAGTTAGACGTCCTCTAATTTTGTTGTTGCATGTTTTACGTGGTGACCATGGGTATCTAGTAGGATCGCATCTTACTTACGCAAACACCACAACGGAGATATATGAGTTGCTATTTAACCTCATCCAAGGACCTCCTCGGTCAAATCCGATTCAACTAAAGTTGGAGAAACCGACACTTGCCAGTCATCTTTGAGCAACGGGGTTACTCGTAACGACGAAACCAGTCTCTCGTAAGCGTACGAGTAATGTCGGTCCAAGCCGCTTCAATCCAACAATACCGCGGAATCAAGAAAAGACTAAGGAGGGCAGCAAAACGCACATCACCGCCCACAAAAACTTTTGTGTTCTACTCGAGAAGACATCTACGCATGAACCTAGCTCATGATGCCACTGTTGGGGAACGTCGCATGGGAAACAAAAAATTTCCTACGCGCACGAAGACCTATCATGGTGATGTCCATCTACGAGAGGGGATGAGTGATCTACGTACCTTTGTAGATCGTACAGCAGAAGCGTTAGTGAACGCGGTTGATGTAGTGGAACGTCCTCACGTCCCTCGATCCGCCCCGCGAACAATCCCGCGATCAGTCCCACGATCTAGTACCGAACGGACGGCACCTCCGCGTTCAGCACACGTACAGCTCGACGATGATCTCGGCCTTCTTGATCCAGCAAGAGAGACGGAGAGGTAGAAGAGTTCTCCGGCAGCGTGATGGTGCTCTGGAGGTTGGTGATGACCTTGTCCCAGGAGGGCTCCGCCCGAGCTCCGCAGAAACGCGATCTAGAGGAAAAACCGTGGAGGTATGTGGTCGGGCTGCCGTGGAAAAGTCGTCCGTATAAATAGGTGGGAGGGAGGGGACCTTGCCTTGGGGCTCAAGGAGCCCCAAGGGGGTCGGCCGAGTCCAAGGGGGGAAGGCTCCCCCCCAAACCGAGTTGGACTTGGTTTGGTGGGTGGGAGTCTTTCCCTTCCTTTCCACCTCCCTTTTTTTCTTTCTTTCTCTTTGATTTTTCTTTGTATGGCGCATAGGGCCCTTTTGGGCTGTCCCACCAGCCCACTAAGGGCTGGTGCGCCACCCTTATGGCCTATGGGCTTCCCCGGGGTGGGTTGCCCCCCCCCCCGGTGAACTCCCGGAACCCATTCGTCATTCCCGGTACATTCCCAGTAACTCCGAAAACCTTCCGGTAATCAAATGAGGTCATCCTATATATCAATCTTCGTTTCCGGACCATTCCGGAAACCCTCGTGACGTCCGTGATCTCATCCGGGACTCCGAACAACATTCGGTAACCAACGATATAACTCAAATACACATAAAACAACGTCGAACCTTAAGTGTGCAGATCCTGCGGGTTCGAGAACTATGTAGACATGACCCGAGAGACTCCTCGGTCAATATCCAATAGCGGGACCTGGATTCCTATATTGGATCCTACATATTCTACGAAGATCTTATCGTTTGAACCTCAGTGCCAAGGATTCATATAATCCCGTATGTCATTCCCTTTGTCCTTCGGTATGTTACTTGCCCGAGATTCGATCGTGAGTATCCGTATACCTATTTCAATCTCGTTTACCGGCAAGTCTATTTACTCGTTCCGTAATACAAGATCCCGCAACTTACACTAAGTTACATTGCTTGCAAGGCTTGTGTGTGATGTTGTATTACCGAGTGGGCCCCGAGATACCTCTCCGTCACACGGAGTGACAAATCCCAGTCTCGATCCATACTAACTCAACTAACACCTTCGGAGATACCTGTAGAGCATCTTTATAGTCACCCCGTTACGTTGCGACGTTTGATACACACAAGGCATTCCTCCGGTGTCAGTGAGTTATATGATCTCATGGTCACAGGAATAAATACTTGACACGCAGAAAACAGTAGCAACAAAACGACACGATCAACATGCTACGTCTATTATTTTGGGTCTAGTCCATCACGTGATTCTCCTAATGACGTGATCCAGTTATCAAGCAACAACACCTTGTTCATAATCAGAAGACACTGACTATCTTTGATCAACTGGTTAGCCAACTAGAGGCTTGCTAGGGACAGTGTTTTGTCTATGTATCCACACATGTAAATGAGTCTTCATTCAATACAATTATAGCATGGATAATAAACGATTATCTTGATACAGGAATTACAATAATAATTATACTTATTATTGCCTCTAGGGCATAATTCCAACAATACACTATAGCAAAATTCCTCCTCTCCTTATACACTATACACTATATACACTATACACTTAAGCATATACACTATACAATATACACTTTTTCTTCTTTTCTTCTCTTCCTCTTCTTATTTTCATTTTTCCTATTCTTATTTTCTTATTTTTGTTCATATTTCTTCTTCTTGTAACCCTAACCTAATTCTAAATATTACTAACCCTAATAATATAGCATAAATCTAATAACAATAGGAATTAAATGACAAAAAATATATTTTTCTTTTTCTTCTTTTCTTCTCCTTTTTCTTCTTTTCTTCTCCTTTTTCTTCCTTTCTTCTATATATACTGGCCGGAGTGTTGGCGAGGAGGGGGCGGGGGGCTTACCGGCCGAAGGTGTCGACGGCGCGCGGCGAGGAGGACGGCGCGGCGGCGAGGGGGACGGCGCGACGGCGAGGGGGACGACGCGGCGGCGAGGAGGACGGCCGACGGAGAGGAGGACGGCAGGCGGTGGCGAGCAGGACGGCGGGCAGCCTGACGGCGTCGATTAGTTCATCGCTGTGCCGCGCCGGGCAGGAGAACGAGAGGAAGAAGAAGAGAAATGGACGAATTGGGTTGGAAATTTTCGAAGTCCCGCTTATATAGGTGGATCTATAGTCCCGTTGCGTGGCTCGGGCCGCGACTAAAGACCCCCTTTAGTCCCGGGTAGAGCCACGACCCGGGACTAAAGGCCTCTTTTTGGGCAGACCAGGAGGCGGGAAGCAGGGGGTCTTTAGTCCCGGGGCGTGGCTCCAGCCGGGACTAAAGGGGGTCTTTAGTCCCGGGTCGTGGCTCCACCCGGGACTAAAGCCCCTCCTCGGCTGCACGATAAGTTTAGTCCCACCTCGCCAAGCGAGGGGGACAAACACTTGTTTATAACCCCCGTCGCAGCTTGTCCATCGAGCTCCTCTCTAAAGTAGGTTTACGGGCCTAACTTACTAAAAATTGAAATTATATTCGAAATTGTGGAGAAAATTCAATCTGAATTCAAAGTGAATTCAGGTCGAATTTTGTCCATGATTTCTCATATAGTTTCAACTTTTTTCTATTTTCAAAATTAATTATTTTGACTATCCAAACTATTAACTTATTTTGTTATTTTCAATAAAAAACTATGTTTATTAAAAATTCTTTTTGCATATTTGAGAATTTGACAAAACTATGATAATGAAAAGTGTTTGAAATTGAATAAATAACTCAAAACTATTTTCTATTTTCATAATTAATAATTTTGACTATCCAAACTATTATCTATTTTGTTATTTTCAATTAAAAACTATGTTTATTAAAAATTCCTTTTGCATATTTGAGAATTTGACAAAACTATGATAATGAAAAGTGTTTCAAATTGAATAAATAATGCAAAACTATTTTCTATTTTCATAATTAATAATTTTGACTATCCAAACTATTATCTATTTTGTTATTTTCAATCAAAAACTATGTTTATTGAAAATTCATTTTGCATATTTGAGAATTTGACAAAACTATGATAATGAAAAGTGTTTCAAATTGAATAAATAATGCAAAACTATTTTTTATTTTCATAACTAATAATTTTGACTATCAAAACTATTATCTATTTTGTTATTTTCAATTAAAAACTATGTTTATTAAATATTCTTTTTGCATATTTGAGAATTTGACAAAACTATGATAATGAAAAGTGTTTCAAATTGAATAAATAATGCAAAACTATTTTTTATTTTCATAATTAATAATTTTGACTCTCCAAACTATTATCTATTTTGTTTTTTTGACTTAATTTGGTATATTTCGTGCATTTACTTTTTTTTTGAGCTAGTTGACCCTGAAATTGAAAAGCACTAGAAATGAACTCTGAAAATGTTGAAAGTTGGCATGCTATCATCATTTCACCCACATAGCATGTGTTCAAACGAGGGCTACGACAAAAACTGGATGCAGTTCGTGTACAAAACGGACAATCTCTCTCGAAGTATGAGCGTTTCGAACGAGAACTCATCTCTTACAAAGGGATTTCATTTTTTTTAACTTATTTGAACTACATACTTTTTGTGTGTTCAAAATACACCATTCAAAGGCACATCACAATATTTCAACAATTACTGACTTCATTTGGTATATTTCGTGCATTTACTTATTTTTTTTGAGCTAGTTGACCCTGAAATTGAAAAGCATTACAAATGAACTCTGAAAATGTTGAAAGTTGGCATGCTATCATCATTTCACCCACATAGCATGTGTTAAAAAGTTGAGAGGGCTACGACAAAAATTGGATCCAGTTCGTGTACAATACTGACAATCTCTCTCGAAGTAGCAGGGTTTCGAACAAGAACACATCACTTACAAAGGGATTTCATTTTTTTGGAACTTATTTGAACTCCATACTTTTTGTGTGTTCAAAATGCACCATTCAAAGGCACATCACAAAATTTCAACAATTTCTGACTTCATTTAGTATATTTCGTGCATTTACTTATTTTTTTGAGCTAGTTGACCCTGAAATTGAAAAGCACTACAAATGAACTCTGAAAATGTTAAAAGTTGGCATGATATCATCATGTCACCCACATAGCATGTGTTAAAAAGTTGAGAGGGCTACGACAAAAACTGGATGCAGTTCGTGTACAAAATTGACAATCTCTCTCGAAGTAGCAGGGTTTCGAACGAGAACTCATCTCTTACAAAGGGATTTCATTTTTTTTGAACTTATTTGAACTCCATACTTTTTGTGTGTTCAAAATGCACCATTCAAAGGCACATCACTATATTTCAACAATTTCTGACTTTATTTGGTATATTTCGTGCATTTACTTATTTTTTTTGAGCTAGTTGACCCTGAAATTGAAAAGCATTACAAATGAACTCTGAAAATGTTGAAAGTTGGCATGCTATCATCATTTCACCCACATAGCATGTGTTAAAAAGTTCAGAGGGCTACGACAAAAACTGGATGCAGTTCGTGTACAATACTGACAATGTCTCTCGAAGTAGCAGGGTTTCAAACAAGAACTCATCTCTTACAAAGGGATTTCATTTTTTTTAACTTATTTGAACTCCAGACTTTTTGTGTGTTCAAAATGCACCATTCAAAGGCACATCACAAAATTTCAACAATTTCTGACTTCATTTAGTATATTTCGTGCATTTACCTAGTTGACCCTGAAATTGAAAAGCACTACAAATGAACTCTAAAAATGTTAAAAGTTGGCATGATATCATCATTTCACCCACATAGAATGTGTTGAAAAGTTGAGAGGGCTACGACAAAAACTGGATGCAGTTCGTGTACAAAACTGACAATCTCTCTCGAAGTAGCAGGGTTTCTAACGAGAACTCATCTCTTACAAAGGGATTTCATTTTTTTTTTTGAACTTATTTGAACTCCATACTTTTTGTGTGTTCAAAATGCACCATTCAAAGGCACATCACAAAATTTCAACAATTTCTGACTTCATTTGGTATATTTCGTGCATTTACTTATTTTTTTTGAGCTAGTTGACCCTGAAATTGAAAAGCACTACAAATGAACTCTGAAAATGTTGAAAGTTGGCATGCTATCATCATTTCACCCACATAGCGTGTGTTAAAAAGTTGAGAGGGCTACGATAAAAACTGGATGCAGTTCGTGTACAAAACTGACAATCTCTCTCGAAGTAGCAGGGTTTCGAACGAGAACTCATCTCTTACAAAGGGATTTCAATTTTTTAACTTATTTGAACTCCATACTTTGTGTGTGTTCAAAATGCACCATTGAAAGGCACATCATAAAGGAATTTCTTCTTCTCTCATATATGGTGGACACTAGCTCACCTGATTTTTCAACCGTCGATGATGGTCACTACTCCTACTTCCCCTAGTGCATAACCAATATCTAGCACAAGGAGAAGAAGGAGAAGCGACCCCCACAACAAAAGTGGTTCCGCGGCACGCCACGTGGTTCCGCTGCACGCCACGTGGGACTAAAGGTCTTTCATTTTTAAATGATTGTTTTAATCAAAAACAAATCCGTTACAAAAGGGATTTCATTTTTTGAACTTATTTGAACTGAAGACTTTTAGTATATATATGTGGTCGAAATGCATGATACCATGAAGTTAGAAAGTGCTAAACCATTCAAAAGTAGCAAATGAAGTTAGAAAGGGCTAAACCAGTCAAATTTGGAAACTATAATGGCACAAACAGAAACTAGACATATATAAATTGGTCCAAGAAGTACATGATACTAGCCCAAACAGTACATAATAATAGCTACCATAGATATATATACAAGTATTCGACGTTCAGAACACTACTCGTCTGAATCATCTAAATCAGAATGTCCACGTTCCTCGAGGTGACGCTGGCCATAGTTGACGACTCGAATCTTGCGGTACAACTCGTATGAAACGTATGCATCTTTTGCTGCATACTCAATGTTGATATCATCAAGTGGGCCCTTCTCCCAAAGTTTGTACTGATACTTTGGGAAACTGGTCTTCATATCACCATATGACTCGTCGATCAAGGCAACTGCCATATGAGCCATCGAAGTCCTGTCATGTCGAAGCCTAAATATCGTTTGGAGATCAACGAGGCAACCAGCTGGTATCTCAATACCGAAGCTGTGCCTCATCTTCAGCTTGTCGTTCCTTATGTCAGCGAAGCAAAAGTGATGCCGATGCGAAGGAACTCCATGAGTTCTGGACAATGCTTGTCACTCCTGCAACAGAAACAAATTAATATGGAACAAATGTTACATACTGCTGCAATTAGGAAACATGTTTCACTACAACTAAAGAGAAACTTATCTTTAGGATTCAAATAGAACATATGCAATGGAACCTAGAGAGATCACTATAGCTATCCAATGGAACCTAGAGAGATCACTAGCTATATGCAATTTTCATGACTATGACATATCATATTGCTATCCAATGGAACCTAGAGAGATCACTAGCTATATTCAATTTTCTTAACCTTGGATCAAAGAACACCGCATAAAATTGTATCACTACAACTATGATTTCAATGGAACATATTGAACCAATCAGATTTTTCAGATTATGGAACACTATTCCAATCAGATTGTGTTCCCTTCAACTAATCAAAATTGTTTCACTACAACTATTTGAAGCGAACCAACTATGATTCCAATGGAACATATTAAACACTAGTTCATTCTAATACGATTTTTCAGATTATGGAACACTATTCCAATCAGATTGTGTTCCCCTTCAACTAATCAAAATTGTTTCACTACAACTATTTGAAGGGAACCAACTATGATTCCAATGGAACATATTAAACACTAGTTGATTCTAATACGATTTTTCAGATTATGGAACACTATTCCAATTAGACTGTGCTCCCCTTCAAGTAATCAAAATTGTTTCACTACAACTATTTGAAGGGAACCAACTATGATTCCAATGGAACATATTAAACACTAGTTGATTCTAATACGATTTTTCAGATTATGGAACACTATTCCAATTAGATTGTGCTGCCCTTCAACTAATCAAAATTGTTTCACTACAACTATTTGAAGGGAACCAACTATGATTGAAACAAATAAACTTAGAATGTCATTATCTTGGATCAAAGAAAGCCTCAAAACTTACCTCGCCCATTGGAAGATCAAGACATGGCTTGCGAAGCATATTTGGATGACGGCAACACCGCGTTGATCGGCCGTTTACTCCAGATCAATCCCGAAGAACTTCTCATGATCCGCTGCGTGGTCAAACCATCGTTCCTTCAACTGTTGAAGAAAAAAGGCACCTCCCTGATCAGGTTCGTGTACACGACACGGAGCTTGGTCGTGCCATGTGCGAGCACCTCACGAAAGATAGTTGGCATGGTGGAAGAACAGAAGGGAAGAAGAGAGGAGAAGAACAGAGGAGAAGAACAGAGAGGGCGACGCGAGAGAGAAGAAGAACAGAGAAATGGCGACTGTACGCTTCGGTTCGTGCTTTTCATCGCCCGAAACGACGTGGGATGCAAACCGTTTGGGCCTTTAATCCTGGGTTGAGCCACCAACCGGGACTAAAGAGGTATACCAAACGGTTGCCACCACTATGGCAGGCCATTTGTTAGGCCTTTAGTCCCGGGTTGAGCCACCAACCGGGACTAAAGAGGTATACCAGCGGTCGCCACCACTACGGCAGGCCACGTGTTAGTCCTTTAGTCCCGGGTTGAGCCACCAACCGGGACTAAAGGGGGATACGAACGGTTGGCACCACCACTGCCCGCCGCGTAGCCCTTTAGTCCCGGTTTGGGACACGAACCAGGACTAAAGGCTCCTTACGGGCCGGGACTAAATCCTCGAGGGAGGCATTGAGAATTGGGGCGACGTGGCTGGGCCTTTATGTTGGGGAACATCGCATGGGAAACAAAAATTTTCCTACGCGCACGAAGACCTATCGTGGTGATGTCCATCTACGAGAGGGGATGAGTGATCTACGTACCCTTGTAGATCGTACAGCAGAAGCGTTAGTGAACGCGGTTGATGTAGTGGAACGTCCTCACGTCCCTCGATCCGCCCCGCGAACAATCCCGCGATCAGTCCCACGATCTAGTACCGAACGGACGGCACCTCCGCGTTCAGCACACGTACAGCTCGACGATGATCTCGGCCATCTTGATCCAGCAAGAGAGACTGAGAGGTAGAAGAGTTCTCCGGCAGCGTGACGGCGCTCCGGAGGTTGGTGATGACCTTGTCCCAGCAGGGCTCCGCCCGAGCTCCGCAGAAACGCGATCTAGAGGAAAAACCGTGGAGGTATGTGGTCGGGCTGCCGTGGAAAAGTCGTCTCAAATCAGCCCTAAAACCTCCGTATATATAGGTGGGAGGGAGGGGACCTTGCCAAGGAGCCCCAAGGGTGTCGGCCGAGCCAAGGGGGGAAGGCTCCCCCCCCAAACCGAGTTGGACTTGGTTTGGTGGGTGGGAGTCCTTCCCTTCCTTCCCACCTCCCTTTTTTTTCTTTCTCTTTGATTTTTATCTCTATGGCGCATAGGGCCCTTTTGGGCTGTCCCACCAGCCCACTAAGGGCTGGTGCGCCACCCTTATGGCCTATGGGCTTCCCCGGGGTGGGTTGCCCCCCCCGGTGAACTCCCGGAACCCATTCGTCATTCCCGGTACATTCCCGGTAACTCCGAAAACCTTCCGGTAATCAAATGAGGTCATCCTATATATCAATCTTCGTTTCCGGACCATTCCGTAAACCCTCGTGACGTCCGTGATCTCATCCGGGACTCCAAACAACATTCGGTAACCAACCATATAACTCAAATACGCATAAAACAACGTCGAACCTTAAGTGTGCAGACCCTGCGGGTTCGAGAACTATGTAGACATGATCCGAGAGACTCCTCGGTCAATATCCAATAGCGGGACCTGGATGCCCATATTGGATCCTACATATTCTACGAAGATCTTATCGTTTGAACCTCAGTGCCAAGGATTCATATAATCCCGTATGTCATTCCCTTTGTCCTTCGGTATGTTACTTGCCCGAGATTCGATCGTCAGTATCCGCATACCTATTTCAATCTCGTTTACCGGCAAGTCTCTTTACTCGTTCCGTAATACAAGATCCCGCAACCTACACTAAGTTACATTGCTTGCAAGGCTTGTGTGTGATGTTGTATTACCGAGTGGGCCCCGAGAAACCTCTCCGTCACACGGAGTGACAAATCCCAGTCTTGATCCATACTAACTCAACTAACACCTTCGGAGATACCTGTAGAGCATCTTTATAGTCACCCAGTTACGTTGCGACGTTTGATACACACAAGGCATTCCTCCGGTGTCAGTGAGTTATATGATCTCATGGTCATAGGAATAAATACTTGACACGCAGAAAACAGTAGCAACAAAATGACACGATCAACATGCTACGTCTATTATTTTGGGTCTAGTCCATCACGTGATTCTCCTAATGACGTGATCCAGTTATCAAGCAACAACACCTTGTTCATAATCAGAAGACACTGACTATCTTTGATCAACTGGCTAGCCAATTAGAGGCTTGCTAGGGACAGTGTTTTGTCTATGTATCCACACATGTAAATGAGTCTTCATTCAATACAATTATAGCATGGATAATAAACGATTATCTTGATACAGGAATTATAATAATAACTATATTTATTATTGCCTCTAGGGCATAATTCCAACAGTCTCCCACTTGCACTAGAGTCAATAATCTAGCCCTCACATCATCATGTGAATTACATTGTAATAAATCTAACACCCATACACTTCTGGTGTTGATCATGCTTTGGCCGTGGAAGAGGTTTAGTCAGCGGGTCTGCTACACTCAGATCTGTGTGCACTTTGCATATATTTACGTCCTCTCCCTCGACGTAGTCGCGGATGAGGTTGAAGCATCGTTTGATGTGTCTTGTCTTCTTGTGAAACCGTGGTTCCTTTGCTAAGGCAATGGCACCCGTGTTATCACAGAACAAGGTTATTGGATTCAGTGCGCTTGGCACCACTCAAAGATCCGTCATGAACTGCTTCATCCAGACACCCTCCTTAGCCGCCTCCGAGGCAGCCATATACTCCGCTTCACATGTAGAATCTGCTACGACGCTTTGCTTGGAGCTGCACCAGCTTACCGCACCCCCATTAAGAATAAATACGTACCCGGTTTGCGACTTAGAGTCGTCCGGATCTGTGTCAAAGCTTGCATCGACGTAACCTTTTACGGCGAGCTCTTCGTCACCTCCATACACGAGAAACATCTCCTTAGTCCTTTTCAGGTACTTCAGGATATTCTTGACCGCTGTCCAGTGATCCACTCCTGGATTACTCTCGAACCTACCTGCCATACTTATGGCCAGGCTAAAATCCGGTCTAGTGCACAGCATCGCATACATGATAGAACCTATGGCTGAAGCATAGGGGACGGAGCGCATATGCTTTCTATCTTCATCAGTTGCTGGGCACTGAGTCTTACTCAATCTCGTACCTTGTAGAACTGGCAAGAACCCTTTCTTGGACTGTTCCATTTTGAACCTCTTCAAAACTTTATCAAGGTATGTGCTTTGTGAAAGTCCTATCAGGCGTTTTGATCTATCCCTATAGATCTTAATGCCTAGAATGTAAGCAGCTTCTCCTAGGTCCTTCATAGAGAAACTTTTATTCAAGTAACCTTTTATGCTCTCCAAAAACTCCACGTTGTTTCCAATCAGTAATATGTCATCCACATATAATATTAGAAACGCCACAGAGCTCCCACTCACTTTCTTGTAAATACAAGATTCTCCAACCACTTGTATAAACCCAAATGCTTTGATCACCTCATCAAAGCGTTTGTTCCAACTCCGAGATGCTTGCACCAGTCCATAAATGGATCGCTGGAGCTTGCACACCTTATTAGCATTCTTAGGATCGACAAAACCTTCGGGTTGTATCATATACAACTCTTCCTTAAGGAAACCGTTAAGGAACGCCGTTTTGACATCCATTTGCCAGATTTCATAATCGAAAAATGCATCTATTGCAAACATGATTCTGACGGACTTAAGCATTGCTACGGGTGAGAAAGTCTCATCGTAGTCAACTCCTTGAACTTGTGAAAAACCCTTTGCCACAAGTCGAGCTTTATAAACGGTCACATTGCCGTCAGCGTCCGTCTTCCTCTTAAAGATCCATTTGTTCTGAATGGCCTTGCGGCCCTCAGGTAGTACCTCCAAAGTCCATACTTTGTTCTCATACATGGATCCTATCTTGGATTTCATGACCTCTAGCCATTTGTTGGAATCTGGGCCCACCATTGCTTCTTCATAATTTGCAGGCTCATTGTTGTCTAACAATATGATTGATAAGACGGGATTACCGTACCACTCTGGAGCAGCACGTGGTCTCGTCGACCTGCGTGGTTCGACAGAAACTTGAACTGGAGTTTCATGATCATCATCATTAACTTCCTCCTCAACCGGCGTCGCAATGACAGAAGTTTCCCCTTGCCCTGCGCCACCATCCAGAGGGATGAGAGGTTCGACAACCTCGTCAAGTTCTATCTTCCTCCCACTCAATTCTCTCGAGAGAAACTCCTTCTCGAGAAAAGCTCCGTTTTTAGCAACAAACACTTTGCCCTCGGATTTGAGATAGAAGGTGTACCCAACTGTCTCTTTTGGGTAACCTATGAAGACGCACTTTTCCGCTTTGGGTTCCAGCTTTTCAGGCTGAAGCTTTTTGACATAAGCATCACATCCCCAAACTTTAAGAAACGACAACTTTGGCCTTTTGCCATACCACAGTTCGTATGGTGTCGTCTCAACGGATTTTGATGGTGCCCTATTTAAAGTGAATGCAGCTGTTTCTAATGCATAACCCCAAAATGATAACGGCAAATCAGTAAGAGACATCATAGATCGCACCATCTCTAATAGATTACGATTACGATGTTCGGACACACCATTACGCTGTGGTGTTCCTGGCGGTGTTAACTGTGAAACAATTCCACGTTGTCTTAAGTGAGTACCAAACTCGAAACTCAGATATTCACCCCCACGATCAGACCGTAGGAACTTGATCTTCTTGTTACGATGATTTTCCACTTCACTCTGAAATTGCTTGAACTTTTCAAATGTTTCAGACTTGTGCTTCATCAAGTAGATATAACCATATCTACTCAAATCGTCAGTGAAGGTGAGAAAATAACGATATCCGCCGCGTGCCACCACGCTCATCGGACCACACACATCGGTATGTATGATTTCCAATAAGTCACTTGCACGCTCCATTGTTCCTGAGAATGGACTCTTAGTCATCTTGCCCATGAGGCATGGTTCGCACGTGTCAAGTGAATCAAAGTCAAGTGACTCCAAAAGTCCATCAGCATGGAGTTTCTTCATGCGCTTTACACCAATATGACCTAAGCGGCAGTGCCACAAAAATATGGCGCTATCATTGTTAACTCTAACTCTTTTGGTCTCAATGTTATGTATATGCGTATCGCTATCAAGATTCAATATGAACAATCCTCTCACATTCGGTGCATGACCATAAAAGATGTTACTCATAGAAATAGAACAACCATTATTCTCTGACTTAAAAGAGTAACCGTCTCGCAATAAACAAGATCCAAATATAATGTTCATGCTCAACGCAGGCACTAAATAACAATGATTTAAGTTCATCACTAATCCTGACGGTAACTGAAGTGACACTGTGCCGACGGCGATTGCATCAACCTTGGAACCATTTCCTAGGCGCATCGTCACTTCATCTTTCGCCAGCCTTCGTCTATTCCGCAGTTCCTGTTTCGAGTTGCAAATATGAGCAACAGAACCGGTATCGAATACCCAGGCACTACTATGAGAGCCGGTTAAGTACACATCAATAACATGTATATCAAATATACCTGATTTTTCTTTGGTCGCCTTCTTATCTGCCAGATACTTGGGGCAATTGCGCTTCCAGTGACCCATAGCTTTGCAATAATAACACTCTGTTTCAGGCTTAGGTCCAGCTTTGGGTTTCTTCATCGGATTGGCAACATGCTTGCCGCTCTTCTTCGAATTGCCCTTCTTGCCTTTGCCGTTTCTCTTGAAACTAGTGGTCTTATTCACCATCAACACTTGATGCTCTTTACGGAGTTCAGACTCTGCGACTTTCAGCATCGCAAACAACTCGCCGGGAGACTTGTTCATCCCTTGCATGTTGTAGTTCAACACAAATCCTTTATAGCTTGGCGGCAGTGATTGAAGGATTCTCTCAGTGATAGCTTCTTGCGGGAGTTCAATCCCCAGCTCAGCTAGACGGTTTGAGTACCCAGACATTTTGAGCACATGTTCACTGACAGATGAGTTTTCCTCCATCTTGCAAGCATAGAATTTATCGGAGGTCTCATACCTCTCGATCCGGGCGTTCTTCTGAAAGATAAACTTCAACTCCTGGAACATCTCAAATGCTCCATGACGCTCAAAGCGACGTTGAAGTCCCGGTTCTAGGCCATACAAGACTGCACATTGAACTATTGAGTAGTCCTCCTTACGTGCTAACCAAGCGTTCTTAACATCCTGATCAGCCGTAGCGGGTGGTTCATCTCCTAACGCAGCATTAAGGACATAATCCTTCTTCCCAGCTTGTAAGATTAGCTTAAGATTACGAGCCCGGTCTACAAAGTTGCTTCCATCATCTTTCAACTTAGCTTTCTCTAGGAACGTATTAAAATTCAGGATGACTGTCGCGTGAGCCATGATCTACAACACAAATATATTCAAAGTGGACTTAGACTATGGTCAAGATAATTTAGAGTTTAACTTAATCAAATTATTTGCTAAACTCCCACTCAAAAAGTACATCTCTCTTGTCATTTGAGTGGTTCATGATCCACTTACACTAGCTCAAGTCCGATCATCACGTGAGTTGAGTATAGTTTCAGTGGTAAGAATCCCTATGCTAATCATATCATCTATATGATTCATGATCGACCTTTTGGTCTCATGTGTTCCGAGGCCATGTCTGCACATGCTAGGCTCGTCAAGCTTAACCCGAGTGTTCCGCGTGCGCAACTGTTTTGCACCCGTTGTATGTGAACGTTGAGTCTATCACACCCGATCATCACGTGGTGTCTCGAAACGACGAACTGTAGCAACGGTGCACAGTCGGGGAGAACACAATTTCGTCTTGAAATTTTAGTGAGAGATCACCTCATAATGGTACCGTCGTTCTAAGCAAAATAAGATGCATAAAAGGATTAACATCACATGCAATTCATAAGTGACATGATATGGTCATCATCACGTGCTTCTTGATCTCCATCGCCAAAGCACCGGCACGATCTTCTTGTCACCGGCGCCACACCATGATCTCCATCAACGTGTTGCCATCGGGGTTGTCGTGCTACTCATGCTATTACTACTAAAGCTACATCTTAGCAAAATAGTAAATGCATCTGCAAGCACACACGTTAGTATAAAGACAACCCTATGGCTCCTGCCGGTTGCCGTACCATCGACGTGCAAGTCGATATTTCTATTACAACATGATCATCTCATACATCCAATATATCACATCACATCATTGGCCATATCACATCACAAGCATACCCTGCAAAAACAAGTTAGACGTCCTCTAATTTTGTTGTTGCATGTTTTACGTGGTGACCATGGGTATCTAGTAGGATCGCATCTTACTTACGCAAACACCACAACGGAGATATATGAGTTGCTATTTAACCTCATCCAAGGACCTCCTCGGTCAAATCCGATTCTACTAAAGTTGGAGAAACCGACACTTGCCAGTCATCTTTGAGCAACGGGGTTACTCGTAACGACGAAACCAGTCTCTCGTAAGCGTACGAGTAATGTCGGTCCAAGCCGCTTCAATCCAACAATACCGCGGAATCAAGAAAAGACTAAGGAGGGCAGCAAAACGCACATCACCGCCCACAAAAACTTTTGTGTTCTACTCGAGAAGACATCTACGCATGAACCTAGCACTGATACCACTGTTGGGGAACGTCGCATGGGAAACAAAAATTTTCCTATGCGCACGAAGACCTATCATGGTGATGTCCATCTACGAGAGGGGATGAGTGATCTACGTACCCTTGTTGATCGTACAGCAGAAGCGTTAGTGAACGCGGTTGATGTAGTGGAACGTCCTCACGTCCCTCGATCCGCCCCGCGAACAATCCCGCGATCAGTCGCACGATCTAGTACCGAACGGAAGGCACCTCCGCGTTCAGCACACGTACAGCTCGACGATGATCTCGGCCTTCTTGATCCAGCAAGAGAGACGGAGAGGTAGAAGAGTTCTCCGGCAGCGTGACGGCGCTCCGGAGGTTGGTGATGACCTTGTCCCAGCAGGGCTCCGCCCGAGCTCCGTAGAAACGCAATCTAGAGGAAAAACCGTGGAGGTATGTGGTCGGGCTGCCGTGGAAAAGTCGTCTCAAATCAGCCCTAAAACCTCCGTATATATAGGTGGGAGGGAGGGGACCTTGCCTTGGGGCTCAAGGAGCCCCAAGGGGGTCGGCCGAGCCAAGGGGGGAAGGATCCCCCCCAAACCGAGTTGGACTTGGTTTGGTGGGTGGGAGTCCTTCCCTTCCTTCCCACCTCCCTTTTTTTTCTCTTTGATTTTTATCTCTATGGCGCATAGGGCCCTTCTGGGCTGTCCCACCAGCCCACTAAGGGCTGGTGCGCCACCCTTATGGCCTATGGGCTTCCCCGGGGTGGGTTGCCCCCCCCCCCCCCCCGGTGAACTCCCGGAACCCATTCGTCATTCCCGGTACATTCCCGGTAACTCCGAAAACCTTCCGGTAATCAAATGAGGTCATCCTATATATCAATCTTCGTTTCGGACCATTCCGGAAACCCTCGTGACGTCCGTGATCTCATCCGGGACTCCGAACAACATTCGGTAACCAACCATATAACTCAAATACGCATAAAACAACGTCGAACCTTAAGTGTGCAGACCCTGCGGGTTCGAGAACTATGTAGACATGATCCGAGAGACTCCTTGGTCAATATCCAATAGCGGGACCTGGATGCCCATATTGGATCCTACATATTCTACGAAGATCTTATCGTTTGAACCTCAGTGCCAAGGATTCATATAATCCCGTATGTCATTCCCTTTGTCCTTCGGTATGTTACTTGCCCGATATTCGATCGTCAGTATCCGCATATCTATTTCAATCTCGTTTACCGGCAAGTCTCTTTACTCGTTCCGTAATACAAGATCCCGCAACTTACACTAAGTTACATTGCTTGCAAGGCTTGTGTGTGATGTTGTATTACCGAGTGGGCCCCGAGATACCTCTCCGTCACACGGAGTGACAAATCCCAGTCTTGATCCATACTAACTCAACTAACACCTTCGGAGATACCTGTAGAGCATTTTTATAGTCACCCAGTTACGTTGCGACGTTTGATACACACAAGGCATTCCTCCGGTGTCAGTGAGTTATATGATCTCATGGTCATAGGAATAAATACTTGACACGCAGAAAACAGTAGCAACAAAATGACACGATCAACATGCTACGTCTATTATTTTGGGTCTAGTCCATCACGTGATTCTCCTAATGACGTGATCCAGTTATCAAGCAACAACACCTTGTTCATAATCAGAAGACACTGACTATCTTTGATCAACTGGCTAGCCAACTAGAGGCTTGCTAGGGACAGTGTTTTGTCTATGTATCCACACATGTAAATGAGTCTTCATTCAATACAATTATAGCATGGATAATAAACGATTATCTTGATACAGGAATTATAATAATAACTATATTTATTATTGCCTCTAGGGCATAATTCCAACACTTTAGTCCCGGCCCAGAGGCAGGCCGGGACTAAATGGTCCAGGCCAAAGGCCCGTTTTCTACTAGTGAATTAGTCTCTCGGCAAAAGGATCTACAACCATACATGTGTCTTCATTGCCCGTTTATCAATAACACATTTGACGAAAAACGTTTATATCAACTCAACAATAGATAGATGAGTACATGACAATTTTATCTCAATTCAAACAAACCAATCCGTGATTGGATGGTTAGAAAGACTATGGTATCCCAGCTAACCAGAATTCAAATCCTGGTGTTCGCATTTATTTATGAATTTACTTCAGGATTTCGCCTATGCGCATTCAATGGGAGGAGACATTTCCTTCGACGATAAGACACCTACAACGACTTCACAAATTTCAACATGATATGCCGGCTCAGTCTGAGACTTACTCATAGGGGTAGAATGTACGTGTGTTCGTTTGTAGGGATGAGTGTTTGCGCGTGTATATGAGCGCTTGCATCTGTATTGTGTTTAATTTTTTTTATCTCAACTCAAACTAACTGTTGGAAACAACTTTAAAATAGATGTGAGACCTAATTACGGGAGTAGATGAGTCTCTCAAAACTTTTCATGCTACTGAGCCTAACACATATGTTGAAGCTTCAGTGATAAGGTCCACATGTAAATATAAACGGTAGTCTATGGATATATCCATTTATATAAGGCTATACCTATACCCTATCTAGGATTTAACGGATAGGGCACGTGTACTACTCATTATAGAAGTGCATGCCCTAGACAATGCAATCAAAAGACTGATTGATAGAAGAAACTAAGCAATACATTTATACATCAATAATATTCTCCCTCATGTGTGGCTCCCTCAGGCCTCAACGTGGACCAAAAGTAGTCTTCAATTCAATTGTGCAAGACGGGTCTTGAACTCAATCCTCTTGGCTCTGATATCAGGTAGAAGTGCATATTCTAACCAATGCAACCAAAAAGCAATCTAATAAAAGAGACTAGACAATATATTTATACATCAACACTCATGGATATAGCATTGTGTCCTTACACCGCCCATGCAGGTGTGGATAACCATACCTTGGGTAAAATTGCCATCCTTGGCAAAGACACCATTCCGTACTCATCACGGACACTTCGAATATAAGGTGATATCATTCGGTCTCACGGCTGCAACAGTAACATTTCTACCATCCATGAATGTGGTGTTTTCACTATAGTTCTAAAAACTGGACCAGACCGCCGATCGGACAGAAAAAAAAAGTCAAAATCGATGGGCTCGTGATTTTATGAGCTAATAAGACCAATTTACAAACGAACCAAATAAGACCGGTCAAACCGGACGTTTTTTTGCTAAACGAGCATATAAACCGAAACCGGTTGACCCAGTAGCATGCGCTGGGAAAAACAAACGAAGAATACGACTGCTGGGGATAGATCCTTGGACGCCATGAAACAAGGCAATGTCATCATTTAGGCCTAACAACCAACTGGCCCAATCAAGTTAGCTATCAAAGGATAGAAACTTATCATATTTGAACTATTTTTACATAGTTTTATGACTTAAACAATCAGTAAATGAACAGGTGGTCCGGAGGTCCGACCGATAAAAACCAGAACCAACGGATTCAACAGTTCGACTACTGATCCGGTTTTTAAAACTATGATCTTCACCCTTGCTGCATCCTTGGGTACTAGTATCATTATAAAATATTTCCCCGCAGAACAATAATCATTATAAAATATGCTTTTATACCATATATAATTTACTAAAGTAGACATTGGAACATCTACAACCGGACTTGATAAATCAAGACCCTCAAACACCCGCGGACAATGATCGGTCACGCATCAAATAATGCATTCTATATTCGCATATCTCATATCCAGCACCTATATCCACACTATGCATGCAACGGGATAAACTACTCTACATGATCAAACAATGGACAAAGAAA
Organism: Hordeum vulgare subsp. vulgare; assembly: GCF_904849725.1. Classification (NCBI taxonomy): domain Eukaryota; kingdom Viridiplantae; phylum Streptophyta; class Magnoliopsida; order Poales; family Poaceae; genus Hordeum; species Hordeum vulgare. Next base: position 24,536,686 of record NC_058524.1, read on the forward strand.
TTGGCATGAAATGGACAATGAAATGCAAATAAACCCACAATAGCATCCAAAAAATCATCACAATTCATCACCGTACAAGTTCTTAACTTAAACAACTAGAAAATGATCATATAAACACAGATGGAGAGGGATCATCACTTCCTCGCCGTGCGTCTGCCCTTTCGATCGTCGGGATAGCTGTAGGCGTCCGCGGTTGGCGTGTATATTGGTCGTTCGAGATGGAGTTGTGGTCGTCACCGTCGTTGGACGAGGAGTCGAAGAGGACGGTCATCCCCTTCACCCGGCAGATGACCCTGTCATGTTGTCGCTTCAACTTCGCCATTCGAGCCAGAGTGGGAGCGGCGAAGGTTCAGATTCGGAGCTGCCCCTGTTGTCCACCATCGACCGCTCCGATGCAATACAGAGGGCTAGCTCCTCCACGACGTCGAGTTTGGAGCCGGAGTGGTTGTCGGAGCTTGACATGTCGCCGGATTCGATCAAAATCAACGAGGGGAGAGGAGGGTACGGAGTGAGAGAGACAGTGAGTGATCTAGGGTTCGGAGAGGGGATAGATTTGGTTTTTTGGTGGGACAACGGTGGGGTCGGTGATGGGCCGGTTTGACTGGCGGACATGCTTGAGCCGTCCCATATCCGCCTTACTTTTGGGCTGGATATGAGGGTGTGGGACAAACCATACGTCTGAAGCTAGTTTGAGAAGGTTGGGTGGGTCAATTTTTTTAAACCGGCCAGTCCGCCCGGACGTTTGAGACGGATTTATCATGAACTATCATGGATCCACAAAACATAAAAACGTTTGACGAAAGACAAAGGTAAGACCTCAAATAATTTGGAACGGTCCAAGTATTATGTGTCAATGATGCAAATACGTGCGATCATAACACCCGGACAGACGGAGTAGGAGTAATAGTACTCATTGGTCGACCCTACGCTCGGCCAAAATTCACCACATGGTATTGTTACTTTGTTACTGACAGCGAAAAATGTTAATTTTGGAACAACTGCCGGAGATAAAATTATGATTTCAGTTGAACAACTCTCGTCTTAACACATGTACAAAACCATGAGTATTATTTGAGAGCAACAGTAAAGGAGGTCAATATCCTATCTTTCCCAAAACACACTATTCAGGAAAAAGAAGGATGCAGCAGCGTCAGCTTGTTCTCCGTTCAGTTCCGACGACCCCTAGGCGGCACAGTGCAGTACGTGCACCGGCATCCGTCGGCAACGCACTCGCCCACCGATGTACGGCCGATGCCGCCCTGGCAGTCGTCCATGCACTTCTTGGGGGTACATTTGCCGGGGATGGTCGGGAGCACCTTGCAGTCCATCGGGGTCACCGTCGTAGCGGCGTCACCGCCTTTCGCCGTCACCACCTTCGTCGCCACATCTATGGATAGCGCACACAGAGAAATTAGCACGAGGTGTATATATATTTTACTCCCGTTTGTTACTTGAAAGTTGAAACTATAATAACGCACGTAGATCTGCCTATACCTGAACAGAGCACCACAATGGCGAGGGCTAGTAGCATCGTGTAGAACGGCCTCATCTTGACTTCGTAAGGTTGTTTGGGAATGCTGAGAGAGAGCTAACAGCTAAGCGAAGGTTACCGTTGGTTTGTGTATTCAGCTAATGGCTGCGGGACGAGCTAACTTCTTTGGCGTGGGTGTTTGTTTATAATGCAAAGAACGGGATGCAATTTTTGGAAGCATTTTATTTCCTGGCTTTAGATGGAATGTAATGCTTCTAAAAAAAGAGGATGGAATGTAATTAATAGTGGCAATTATAATTTTTTATCGAGTGCCTGTGAGTACCTCTAGTTGGAGTACTGAATTAGTTTTTCACATAAGGAGTAACGAATAATTATTGGTTTGAATAAAATTGCAAGTAATCAGGTATGCTTTTGTGTGCTCACCTGGATATGCATAATACTCTATATATGCCCACCAATAGATAGATAATAATAATAATAATGTATGCATTTATTGTGTTCTCAAAAAACCATATGAATTCATTGTGTGCCAAAAATGGATTGTGTATATTGTGCATACTGCATTTAGGTTTTTTGGCCGGGATATCAAAGTATCAGAACATTCGAAGGTTAGCGGGTGTGTGTATCAGTCGCTAAGGCAAACACACAACTGTTTACGGTGCAACAACGTTCATTCACCTTTTATGATGTTGCACTAGTAGAAAAAGGGTCTTTCGGCCGAGGACCGAAAGACCATTAGTCCCGGTTCAAATCAAAACCGGGACCAATGCCAGGCATTGGTCCCTGTTCGGTTTGCCGGGGCATTGTCCCGGTTCGGTTCACCTCACTAGTCCCGGTTCGGGGAAAAACCCGGGACTAGAGATCCAGCGACTCCCACGTGGCGTGGCATTCTAGTTGTTCTCCGCACTATCACGTACTGTGACAGTTAAATCACCGCAAGGCGATCTTGTTGGAGGGGTGTCTCCAATAAAAACCTCTACTACGGAAGCAAGTCACCATGGCGATGGATGCGAAAAGACCACGAAAAGACTAGGTAGGTAGGTTGGAGCATTGTTGCCTTCTAAGCCGTCATGCGACGTGACATACGATGACGAGGACATGGTTTGCCGAAACGCTTTTGACAACGACGACCTACATCTGACCCAGTAGCTAGGAGTATCACGTCGGTGCCATCGGTGCATGGGTGTGTGCCGCTATGAGAAGGCCATACGTCGTAGTTCTGCAGAGCCTCAGGAAGCCACGCCGAATCATCAAATGAAAAAACTGACAAAACCAAAGAGGATGATGTTTTCCGAAATCATCTCGACGTAGGAATTCGAGGAAGAAACCACCTGCGCCATGGATTGAAAGATGGGCAGCCCCACGATGGGGGGCTAACTCTTGTGGGGATAAATCTGATAGTAAGAGAGGTAGGAGAACAAGACTTGATCTATCGAGATACATGTGGGTGACAAAAGAAGTATACATATGATCTATCGAGACTAAGGGGTCCTCGGGCCGTCGATCTATCTCCCATGGGCCGGATAGGTGGGCTTCTGTAGGGTTTAGTTCATCTCATCTCGTGGTAGATCGACTCTGTAATTGTCATACACACATCAATATAATCAAGCATGGCGTATCGTTTTACCTCTGTGAGAGGGCTCGAACCTGGGTAAATACAGTCCCTATGTTTCATGGTCGCCACTGATCCAAGATCCACAGCTCAGCACCACCTACCTGAGATCCGCCAGTATTGATACGTCCCAAACGCATCAATAATTTCTGCTTGTTCCATCATCTTTTGGGTGACATTGATATATGTTTTGCTACACTTCTATATCTTTTTACACATATTTGGACTAACCTACTAACTCAGTGCACTCAGTGCCAGTTTCTGTCTGCTGATGTCTGTTTTGTAGGTTATTTTACCCAAATTTTGAGAGCCCCAAAAATCCAAAGAAAAATATATAAAAATCAGCGTGACGGAAGCTTCCAGAGCACCAAAAGGTGGGCCAGAGTGGAGCCAGGCGTCGCCCAGGCGGCCTCCCTGCACGGTCTGGCCCCTGGCCATGCCCACAGACCACCTGGGTGGGCCCCATCTCCTCTGAGCCCTCCTTTGGCCTATATTTACCCCTCCGATCGGAAACCCTTCCATGATATCCAGAATCGCGAATTTCTCCATCGTTCAGGCGCCGCAGCGCTTCCGAGATCGGGAGCGTCGGGAGACCTCTTCCCAGCACCCTGCCGGAGGGAGGATTGACCTCCGGGAGCTTCTCCACCGCCATGGACGCTTCCCGAGCGTGCCGTGAGTAGTCCTCCTTGAACCATGAGTCCATGACCAGTAGCTATTTGATGTCTTCTCTCCAATCTTGTGCTTCCATGATTAGCCCTTGTGAGCTGCCCTACATGATCAAGGCATCTATGTAATTTTCCTACTATTGCTATGCTCGGTTTGCCAAGATCCGATGGATTTTGAGATTATGTTCAGATTGTGATGATTTATATATTTTATTATCCTTTTATATTATGTTCTTAGGTAATTCATGCATGTTCTCCGTTGCCTTTTATTGCTTTGGCCGAGTAGTAGATTGTAACTCCAAGAGGGAGCGTCATGCATGATTGTGGGTTCATGCCCCTTGATGTCTATCTTGAGTGACAGAAATATGAGACTAGGGGATGTGCTTTTGTCACGAGGGAGAAAACAACGATGCTTGTGACCATGGTTGCAAGAATGTTTTACCTTACACAAAGTTCTTTCATGCAGATGTCCGTTGCTTTGAGTTTACACTTTGGGTGGGGCTCGCAACTTAATACCAGCGAGATGTTCTGGATAGATATCTCAAGGTGGATGATTAGTAAGTAGATGTTGATGAATAAACAGTCTTGTAAAGGGTAGTAATTGGTCTCTTCTGCTACTTTTCAGAGATGGAGTTCTTCACGATTATACTTGAGAAATCCTCCAGCAGGCAGGTGCTGCCGGACAATTTTGTGAAGATGCTGGACGGCCATCGGCCACAGAACATGAAGCTGAGGCAGGCCGGCAACGGGCTTCACAAGTTGTGGGACGTGGAGGTGGTGTTCGACACCGATGGAAGCATGTACCTAGATCGTGGCTGGAAGCAGTTTGTCCGTACCTACGACCTGCGGCACGGGTACTTCCTTGTCTTCAGGTACGACGACAATGCCACGTTCGCCGTGAAGGTGTTCAACACGACTATGTGTCGGAGGCGCTACCAGGATGACGACGATGCCAGTACGCTCTTTCTCTTCTTCCTCTCCATTAGGCTATGTCTCACACCCATTTAAAAAAAACTTTTTTGCATTTGGCAAGGCAATGGGAGCAGTAGCAGCGAGTACTGCGACAGGTGCTATGTCTACGGCAGCAGCGACTCTGGCTACAGCAAAAGTAGCAGCGACTCTGGCTACAGCAAAAGTAGCAGCGACGATGGCCTCGCGATGGTGATCCCATAGTTGGGTGACAGGGCCATGCCAATTGTGGTAGAGGAGTACATCCCACAGCCTGGCCTGGGGCTTCGCTGCTCTAAGCACATCAGGATGATGAAGGAGAAGGTGAAGAAGCAGGAGTGAAGATCTTAAGAACCTGTTGGAGCTTTAATCTTTATAGTGTAAACCTTTTAAGTACGATAGTGTTGAACTGCTACTGCACTTTTAAGTATGATGGTGGTGTGCCTGATGAAATTTTGTGCATGATCATGGATGCTCATGGATGAAAGATAGAATTATTTCTTTTTTTTCTTGCTCATGGATGCTCCTTGGTTTGTGTATATAACAAACTAAATTAACCCCTAAACCAGCCCCTTTCAAAAAAAAACTTAGCTTCAGCCAGGTGCTGACGCATGGATGCCTTTTGGTCCCGGTTGGTGTCACTAACCGGGACTAAAGGCCCCCTGCCTGGCCTGGCCGCAGCGGCCACATGGAGGCCCATCTGTCCTTGTTGGTTTAAGAACCGGGACTAAAGGCCGATGGCATTAGTAACGACCTTTTAGTCCCGGTTCCCAAACCGAGATAGAAGGCCCTTACGAACCGGGACAAAAGGCCCTTTTTCTACTAGTGATAGTTGTTTATCGTTTTTTGGGAGAGATACATCACTAGTGAACATCATGTGACTCCGGTCCATATCACCACCATTTCTTACACCTCCATCATTTACTGTTTTCATTTACTTTTCTGTTGCAGTCACTATCACTATTCCCGCTTGTGTTTTGATCCTTTGCAAACTACAAGGCCGAAGAGATTTACAACCTCTGTACTCATTGGGAGAAAATTTACTTGTTGTGTGTGCAGGTCTACGTCTTCTGCTAGCGCCAGAGTAGCGGACACCTACTTGTTGATCCTCGGAGTCCTCCTGGTTCGATAAACCTTACAGTCCTCGTGTAAGGGAAATTTGCTGCTGACTACACCTCCACCTTCCACTTGGGGTAACTAACGAGGGGCGAGAAGTATATCCATCAACTCGTCATGAAGCAAGTTTTTGGCGCCGTTGCCGGGGACTCCAATCTTCAAGATAGGGGAGTTGCACGCTATCTTTTACCTTTGCTTTTTAGTCTTGTTAGTTTGCTTTCTAGTTTTTGCTTTAGAGTCCTATACCAAAAACCACAAAAAAAATTGTTTCTTTGTTCTTGCTTGTTGCTGCTATGGGTTCCACTAAAAACACCAGGTTGTGTGACTTCACTAGTCACAACAACAATGATTTTACCCTCTCTTCTATTGCTCCAATTGCGATTGTGGGTATTTATAAAATTAATAGACCTTGCGACTATGTTAGTCATTATGGAGAATTATGCCCTTGGCATGGTCTCCCCGGGAAGGAACAGGATCTTTGGTTTGAAGTTACTCCTAAACGTCCCAAAACTTGGGAAGACATCCAAACTCTTATAATAGAGAGAAAATCAAATATAGAAGATGACACTACAATTTTACTTAATAGCGACGATATTCATTTTTATAATTGTAGTCTTTTCGAAGTTATCACTTTTTTTTGCAAAGAATGGCTAAAGACCCCCACACTAGTACACTCAATATTGCCTTCACTGAGCATATTACCAATGCTCTTATCAAAGCTAGGGACGTGAATCTCAAGCTAGAGACTTCTATTCCAAGAAAACTAGAAGATGGTTGGGATCCTATGGTCAAGATTAAATTGAATAATATCTCTTGCTTTGCTTTATGTGATGTTGGAGCTAGTGCCTCCGTAATGCCCAAAAGAATGTATGATATGCTTGATTTGAAACCTTTTGATCAATGTTATTTTGGTGTTCCTCTTATTGATTCTTCCATAAAGAAACCTTTAGGGAGAATTTATGATGTTCTTATTGTTGTCAATGATAATTATGTGCCCGTTGATTTTCTTACGATGGACATTGAGTGTGATCCCTCATGTCCAATTATTTTGGGACGTCCTTTTCTCCGCACCGTTGGTGCTATCATTGACATGATAGAAGGGACCATTAGATTCCAATTTCCCCTTAAAAAGGGAATGGAACACTTCCCTCGAAAGATTATTAAGTTACCTTATGAGTCCGTTATCGGGAAAGTTATTCTTATGGAGTTGATAATACTTGATCTTTTTGTATCATGCCTAGCTCAAAGGCATAAAAAAGTGCTTGTTGGGAGGAAACCCAATTTGTTTTTACTTTAAGTTTTAGTGGTCTTGATGCTTGTTACTACAGTAGCAACATCACTGTATCTTCATTTTCAAGCTTTGTGCCAAGCTTTAGCCTCCGATTGCAAGAAAGTTAAAAAGTTGTGACATGCTGTGGAGAAACAGATTATGTCTGCTTGACGGAAAAATCCGCCAAAAATCACAATATCATCTTTTTGATCTGAATTTTTTGATAGTCTGCTCAATATAATTGTCTTTCTAGCATCTGTTCTAAGTTTTTTGATTTGAGTTGCAAAAGTGCCCCGAAAAAATTATTTCCTACCTGCTGTTCTGTTTTTCACAGATTCCGCCACGTTTTGCATTTTCATCATTTTGCAAATCTTAAGCTTTCTTTTCCTTTGAAAAAAACTTTTGGAAATCATGACAAACAACATGTTTTCATGAAAATCTTTATTTCTAGTAGGAATACATTATTTTATTATGGGTACTAACCATTCTAATAAGCTAATGATGAGTTTCGTATGCAGGGAGTTTTCAAGTATGCGATGGAAGATGATGAAAGAAGATATAGGAGTGTCAAGCGATCAATCTTGGGGATGCCCCCATGCACCCCAATAAATATTCAAGGAGACTCAAGCGTCTAAGCTTGGGGATGCGCCCGTGCATCCCCTTCTCTATCAACAATCATCAGTTCGTCCATCTCCATGCTATATTTTTATCACTTCATATGTTATGTGCTATACTTGGGCGTCCCGCTCTTTACTTTTTAGTTTGTTTTAGTTTTGCTTGCTGTTTATAACAATTCGGAACCTAGCCTTCTTTGTTTGGGAGAGAAACAGGCTCCATTCCACTCTGGAATACAACATAGGTTTTCATGCTTATCTTTTTTGTGTGTTCTCTAGCTTTACATAGTTGCTGTCATGCTTGGCTCTTATTTTCATGCTAAATATTTTTAAGAGCTTTTATTTAGGTTTCTTTTGGAACTCTCTTGTGTTATCATGCTTATCTTGTTCAGAGAGTTGGCTGGTTGCACTGAGTTGTGTGTCTTGCATGAGTAGGTAACTGAGGTTGCTATTTAAGTATAGTAGTAACTTGCAATAGTTTAGAGCTATTGATTTGAGTAATGTTTGGAATATTTGTGCCAAGAGCTTGAGCCTATTAGTGATATGTGTTGTATTTTGGGAAATCCATGGGAAACTAAAAATTAGTTGAGAACTCTAGCTACTAGATTGATCTCTAACCTCTAGAGGGGCTGGAATATATAGAGTACCCTCACGTTACCATGGGTCGATGATGCGCAAGGATAACCAAACCCCCAAACACTCCTCCTCAGGGTACTTGTCTCTTCGTGAATTTCCTAACTAGATAGAGAGTTATCGATAATAAGTGTATGAGTTCTTCGGACTAATGCGAGTATTCGATTGTTGGCACTTCCACCATCCATATTTTGCTAGCCTCTTCGGTACCGTGCATTGCCCTTTCTCACCTTGAGAGTTGGTGCAAACTTCGTTGGTGCATCTATACCCTTGGCATGTTACGCTCTGTAATCATAAGCCTCATTATATCTTTCCTCAAAACAACCACCATACCTACCTATTAAGACATTTCCATAGCCTTTCCGAGATACATTGCCATGCAACATCCACCATCTCATGACTTGATCTTCATATCATGCATGCTTTTGCTTGATTGAGGAGCCACATGATAGTTGGGCCTTGCCCTTATTATTGCTACATGACGCGCTAGTTTCATTGCATATCCTGCTACACTGGCAGAGGCATACATTTGCATACATCATGATAGTTTTTCATTTGTCTTTATGTAAGTACTTCTTATAAAATGTGATGATCTTCTTTTTATTCTTGTCAAACATAGAGTGTTGCCCTTAAGTGAGGAAAAGATCCCAAAGAGGACAAATTAAAAGATCCCAAATAGGACAAATTAAAAGATCCCAAAAAGGACAAATGAGAGATAAATAGAACGAGCCAAAGAGGCCACACAAAAAATTAAAAAAAGAGAAATAAAAAGAGAGAAGGGGCAACACAACTATTCCTTTTGAAAGATCCGCACTCGTACTCAATTGCTATATTTGTGTATTAAGTTGATTATTGGTTCTAACTGAAAGAAAACCTTTTTGCCTCTTGAGATCTATTGCAATATATATCATAACGTACATCTATGAACTATTCAACATTTGGAAATGAAATATAAAAAAGTTTGTGCATGTTTAAAATATATAAGTTCGTGTAATTCGGTTATTCATACAAGGAGCTGAAATATTTGCAGAAACTCTATGGATCAAAGATAACAGTTGTTGGGGGAGATAATGCTCGGTGATTATTTGTCGTATCTCAACGACACTGATGGTCTGGATGGAGAGGATGACGGCTCGGATGACCGAAAAATGCAGGAGGAAGGACATGATCATGATGGCTCCGGTGACCGAAGGCCTGAGGAAGAAGGAGACCATGATGATGACTCGGTGATCGAACGAAGGAGGGAGATGTTGCAAAGTCCGCCAGGTATATATATTAATAAAGCCCGAAGGTATGTACATATATTAACTCTTCTTTCTTCTTTTATGGCCCTCCGGATCGAGCCAAACTTCGGTAAAGAGACGAGGCCCGAAGAGAAGGTTGCGCATGGATGAAAAGTTCACGATCACAGCATTCGCAGACGATGGCCTACCGATTGAACCCAAGCGGACCAAGGACGCATTTTCTGCTCAATGCGGAGCTATTGTTAGGGACAACATCACGATCAGCATCATGAAATGAAAAAGCCTAAGGGGGACGACGTCCCTGAAGGTGATTATGTCACCGATAGGAAGAAAGATGATCTTTGGACCGCGCTAAAGGCAAATTTCACCCTACCAGCAGAGGACGATCCGGATAAACCAGTTATAGAGCCACTGGTCAAGGAGTGTGCTCTTAAGAAGATGACACATCTATTCGGGAAGTGGATGAATGATTTGAAATCAATGTTTCTCTATAAATGGACGACTCCAGAATTCGTTGGGCGATTTGAGAAGATAAGAGATCACTGGCCCACATTTGTGGCCTACAAGTTATCGGACAAGAGTAAGAAAATGTCAGAGACAAACAAGAACAATGCCGCAAAAAAGAAGTATCACTATCACACGTCATCGGACAAGAGTAAAAAATATCAGAGACAAACAAGAACAATGCCGCAAAAAAGAAGTATCACTATCACACGGGGTCAGGTGGCTACCTCAAAGCTCGGCCGTTGTGGGAAAAAGATGAGAATGACCTGATTGCTAAAGGGGTCCAACACAGACATTGAACTGGCCAGACCGTTCAAGGACTTGGTTCTTCGGGGTTGGGGGAACTTTGGACCCTAAAACAGGGAAGTGCCGTTGGACGGACGAGCAACTTGCAATACCCATGATCAAGCTTCAGAAGTGTATTGCCGCATCGCAGGAAGGGACGTTCATAACAGACAGAGAGAAGGACGAGCTGACTGAGGTGCTAGGGAATGCTGGGCACCCTGGATGAACCCGAGGAAGACCAGGCTCCGTTTCGTGGAAGTTTGGGTTTCCAAACGCAAGCGGTTACAGAAGCCGGGAGAGAAAGAGGAAAGCGGAGCTGAGTGACATGCAACAGATCAAGGCAAGACTGCAAAAGCTTGAGGAACATGAGAGTCAGCAAGCTGCCGGCCAACCATCTCAGCGGCAGGAAGCTATCCCAGAAGGTACCCCGCCGTCTCAGCGGAGAAGCAGCGTCGCTTCCACGGAGCCCGTTCAGCATGACTTCACGGCTCCTAGCTACCCCGTGGATACTATCACGGAAGCTCAACGTTGCGAGATTATGATGAAATGTCGGGACCTCACTTTCAAGGCGGCTATCGGCTCTATTGAACCTCCTCAACCCAACAGAACTTTTCACCGCCTTACGATTCCACATGGCTATGCTGTTGAGATGATGGATCAAGTAATGGAGGAATTTGAGAAGCTCGAGCTTGACCACCCTACAAGTAAAGGGGAGATTCAGCTGGTTCGTGCTCTGGGGAGTACATGTCTATGGCAGAAGGAGTTCATCAAGCTTCCAAACTGGACGCCTCCGCCTCCTGCTCCTCCTCCGACGAGTCAGGGCACTCCGCCTCCTCCCCCTCCTACTCCTCCAGTGAGTGATCAGGAAACTCAGCCTCCTTCTCTAGCTCCTCCGAAGCATGAGGGCACTTCACCTCCTCCTTCGCCTACTCCGGCGCGTCAGAGCAGTGTGCCTCCTCCGTCGCCTCGTCGGCAACGTTGGAAGACAAACGCCGCTGCTCTGGCTCGTCCGGTGCGTCTGAGCAGTCCGCCTCCTTCTCTCAAGCGGAAGATAGATACCTCCTTCTCTCCGGTGGCTAGCAGTACAAGCAGAGGCGGGAGGCAATTTAGATACGGTCCATCTCTCAAGCCTCTGGAAAAGTTACCATATGAGAGGACCAAGGAGGAAAACGAGGACATATGTCGTGCCGAATTGAGGGCCCATTTTGCAAAGAAAACTCCACCTCCAAAGGAGAAGCTAGATCCGGTGAAAGTGGAGCGCACTATCAATCAACTTCAGCGACCACCAGCGCCTCCGTCGGATTCCAACTATGACCGCATTCTTAAAAAGAGATATGCACAAGCGGTGAGGTCGGGAACAACTTCTAGTGATCCAAGGTTAGCAAAACAAAGTAGCGGGAAAACATTTCCCGAGGTCGATATCGTCGTCGCTAATCATCCGGAGATGGTGCCCGGTCCCAATCCTGATGATTACTTGGGGGGATGATGTAACAAAAGAACAATATAAATACGTGCATGGGAAGCCTCTCGTCAAACCTGGTCATCCTGCTCTGACAACGATGATGCACATATTGCATAAGTGGTACATGAAAACTTGTAGGGAGTCTGAAAAAAAACGCTATGTATGTGGCAGTGAAACCAGAGCACGAATTCATTAGACTTCCCCTGATTACTATTCAATTTGAGGAGTTATTTCAGTTATACAATCAACTGGCCCTAGACAAACAACTCATGGCTTTCTACTGTAAGTGTTATTTCTATAGTTAAGTCTCTAGCTCAGCTCGTTCATTACATGTATATGTAATTATCCTCACTATATATATTATGCAGATTGAAGATCGTCGAATTAAAAAAAGAAGGAATCGTCGACGTTGGATTCATTAGCCCAGATGCCGTAAATGAATTGACGATACGAAGCTCAATCAAAGAGACCGAGGAGAACTTGCTAAACTCGTTCCTTATACATAAAAAAGGGGAAATAATCTTTCCTTACAACTTCAAGTGAGTGTTGCTGTCTTCTGTGTAAACTCGGTTTCGCTTACTCGAGGTTAGTTAAGTAATGTAATTGATGAGTTATATATGCTTGCGGAGAGACCACTTTATTCTGCTATCCATTGACGTTGGCAGGGCATTAGTAAATGTATTAGACTCGAGACGTAAAGCCGAAGAGGATTATGAGGACATTATTGCAATGCTCAAGAAGTAAGTTCAGTCAATATACCAAGACCATATCGGCATGCAACTTTCGTTAATTTCCCGATATCAAGTAATCATTTTCTTTGCGTGGCAGGGTTTGGACGAAGTTCGCCAATAAGGTTCCCGGTCTAAACTAAGAGTTGTGATTTACGCACCCCAAAGTAAGTAGTGCTAGCTAGTTCCGCGCATCTCTAATTGATTCAAATTTTCATCAATATATGATTACCATGCTTGCTTATCAGTTTGATTGAACTGTATTCTCGTAAAGTGTATGTACCAGAAAGAATGCACTGTTTTATGTGCATACTACGTATGCGAGTTCATTCGACACTCAACCTCTGAGCGGTCTTCTCTGAGAAACAATTTCAATACGTAAATAATATTCACAATTGTGTTGAGTTTTATTCATATATATGCATGTATTGACCCCCTTCTTTAAATTAGATCTTGCTGATGCGGGATGAACTCCTACCATATGATCACGTACGAGCAATTCACGAGAAATTGGCGGGATTCTTTCTTGAACACGTCATACCTAAAGACGGAGAATGCCATGTGGATTTTTCATTGGATCTTAATTAGATGAAGTTTTGGATTAATTGTAAAAGATGTTATATCGTATATATGTAATAGTGTCAGATAGATATATGAAAACTTCTTGTTCGACCAAGCACGGAGAAAGAGAGGACACTTCTCTCTGACGCGTGGATGCCATTTGGTCCTGGTTGGTGTGACCAACCGGGACAAAAGTTCCTCCTGCCTGGGCTCCCCGCAGCGGCCACGTCGAACTCCTTTAGGCCCGGTTCATAAGACAACCGGGACTAAAGGTTTGGGCCTTTAGTCCTGACCCTTTAGTCCCGGTTCCAAAACGGGGCTAATGGGCCTCTAGAACCGGAACAGATGAGGGTTTTTCTACTAGTGTAAGCTTGCATCTGAATTGGTACAATGCTGCAGTTATGCCTGATGGATCAATTGGGTTGATGCTGAAGCTGATATACTTCCCTGAGTTGTTCCACTCGGGAATGTCGATATACTTCCGTCAATCGGCCAAGAGGTGCGAGCCATATTTTTTACTGGATGATCTCTTCATCCTTTCTTCCTATGGATTTTGTAGGTTGCCAGACGTTCTCTCGCTGTGGATTGGAAACAATATTGTAACTCTTAGTCAAGGCGTGTGATTTTGAATGAAGGCTGTAAAATGTCTTCATTGTACAATACACATCAATTTTATTGCTGGTGCTTGTCTGGTTGTAAAATCTGCTCAATATGTATATTGTCCTTTCGTGACGTCCGTCCCTTTTTAGATATAACACTGAACCTTTTGGATATATCTTTGTATATAAAAAATGTGTTTTGTCTCCCGATTGAAATGGACCTAAATATGAATACAAACCACTAACTGTTTCGCGTTTTTATCACCATGTACATCAATAAATTTCTTGCCGCTGCTGATCGACGCGCCTCCTGTGCACACTGCCCTGAACTCTCTTTTGCCATGAACGAACGTCCATTGAGTCATCCGTATATTGGAATACACATTATTGGATATGATAAAAGGTAGAAGCATCAGAGAATGTACAATCTTCGGCTATGATAAAAGGTAATGCAAGTTCGATCTCATTACCTTATCGTTGATCCTGTTGTTAACTAACTTGTGAATTTATGTGAAGTACGTCACTATTATTTAGTTTTTAGCATGTTTTGCAGAAGTAAAGTCAGAAATAGATCGTAGAATATGTATAACATATCTGAGCTACCTTTTTACAGGGGTCTACTGGGTAGAAAGTGTCAGGGCTGAGAGCGTGTGGCAGAAGAGGAGCTCTAATCTCTAACTATTTCTTCTCATATGCTCCCTCCGTTCCCAAATATAAGTCTTTTTAGAGGTTTCACTAAAAAACTACATCCAGATGTATATATATAGACATACTTTAAAGTACAGATTCATTTATTTTGCTTCGTATGTAGTCCCTTAGTGAAATGTCTAAAAAGATTTATATTTAGGAATGGAGGGAGTATAAGAGGAGGATAAGCGGTGATATTTTTTTCTTGAACCGTTTTTACTGGGTAAGGGCTGGTAACATTTTTTCTCCCGTTGCAACACACGGGCTTTTTGCTAGTTCCTTTTAAGGGAAGCGATACGGTACAATTGGTCTCTCGAGCAAAAGGGTCTACAACCATTCATGTGTCTTCGTTTCCCATTTATCAATAACACATTTGACGAAAACCATTTATCTCAATTCAACAATAGATAGATGAGTACATGACATTTTTATCTCAATTCAAAAAACCAATCTATGATTGGATGGTTAGAAAGTCTATGGTATCCGAGCCCACCAGAATTCAAATCCTGGTGTTCACATTTATTTATGAATTTATTTCAAGATTTCGTGTATGCGCATTCAATGGGAGGAGACATTTCCTTCGACGATAAGACGCCTACGACGACTTCACAAATTTCAACATGATATGACGGCTCAGTCTTAGACCTACTCATAGGGGTAGAACGTACGTGTGTTCGTTTGTAGGGATGAGTGTTTGCACGTGTATATGAGCGCTTGCATCTGTATTGTGTTTAATTTTTTTAATCTCAATTCAAACTAACTGTTGGAGACGACTTTAAAATAGTTGTGAGTCCTAATTACGGTAGTAGATGAGTCCCTCAACTCTTTTCATGCTACTGAGCCTAACACATATGTTGAAGCTTCACTGATAAGGTCCACATGTAAACATAAACGATAGTCTATGGATATATCCATTTATATAAGGCTATACCTATACCCTATCTAGGATTTAACGGATAGGATACGTGTACTACTCATTATAGAAGTGCATGTTCTAACCCATGCAACCAAAAGACCGATCCGATAGAAGAAACTAAGCAATATGTTTATACATCAACATTCTCTCTCATGTGTGGCTCCCTCGGGCCTAAAAGTGGACCAAAAATAGGCTTCAATTCAATTGTCCAAGCCGGGTCTTGAACTCGAGTCCTCTTGGCTCTGATACCAGGTAGAAGGGCATATTCTAGCATATGCAACAAAAAAAATCTAATAAAAAAGACTAGACAATATATTTATAACACTCATGGATATAGAATTGTGTCCTTACACCGCCCATGCAGGTACGGTATCTGCGGATAACCATACCTTCGGTAAAACTGCCATCCTTGACAAAGGCACCATTCCACACTCATCACACACACTTCGAATATAAGGTGATACCATTCGGTCTCACGGCTGCAACAGTAACATTTCAACCATCCCTGAATGTGGTGTTTTCACCATAGTTTTAAAAAGTGGACCGGATCGCCGATTGGACAGGAAAAAAAATCAAAATCAATGGGCTCGCCGATTTTATGAGCTAATAAGACCGATCTACAAACGAAGCAAACAAGACCAGTCAAATCGGACATTTTTTTTGCTTAAACCAACATAAAAACGAAAATTGGTTGACCCAGTAGCATGCGCTGGGAAAAACAAAAGAAGAATACGACTGCTGGGGATAGATCCTTCGACGCCATGAAACAAGGCAATGTCATCATTTAGGCCTAACAACCAACTGGACCCATCAAGTTAGCTATCAAAGGATAGAAACTTATCATCTTTGACATATTTTTACATAGTTTTATGACTTCAAAAATCAGTAAATGAAAAGACTGGCGGTCCGACCGATAAAAACCAGAACCGACGGATTCACCGGTTCGATTACTGAACCGGTTTTTTAAACTTTGATCTTCACCCTTGCTGCATCCTTGGGTACTAGTATCATTATAAAATATTTCCCCGCAAAACAATAATCATTATAAAATATGCTTTTATACCATATATAATTTACTAATGTAGACATTGGAGCATCTACAACCAGATTTGATAAATCCAGACCCTCAAACACACGCGGACAATGATCGGTCACGCATGAAATAATGCATTCTATATTCGCATATCTCATATCCAGCACCTATATCCACACTACGCATGCAACGGGATAAACTACTCTACATGATCAAACAATGGACAAAGAAATTCACATGAAATGGACAATGAAATGCAAATAAACCCACTACAGCATCCAAAAAATCATCACATTTCATCACCGAACAAGTTCTTAACTTAAACAACTAGAAAATGATAATATAAACACAGATGGAGTAAGGTCATCACTTCCTCGCCGTGCGTCTGCCCTTTCAGTCGTCGGGGCAGCTGTAGGTGTCCGTGGTTGGCCGTGGATATTGGTCGTTCGAGGTGGAGCTGTGGTCGTCGTCGTCGTTGGACGAGGAGTCGAAGAGGACGGTCATCCCCTTCATCCGGCAGATGACCCTATTCTGGTGTCGCTTCAACTTGGCCATTCGAGCCAGAGTGGGAGCGAAGAAGGTTCATATTTAGTGCTGCCCCTGTTGTTCACCTTCGACCGCTCCGATGCAATATAGAGGGCCAACTCCTCCTCGACGTGAGTTTGGAGCCGGAGTGGTTGTGGGGGCTTGACATGTCGTTGGATTCGATCAAAACCAAAGAGGAGAGAGGAGGGGACGGAGTGAGAGAGGACAGTGAGTGATCTAGGGGTTTGGAGAGGGGATAGATTTGGTTTTTCTGTGGGACAACGGTGGGGTCGGTGATGGGCCACTAGTGGGGACGGGGCCTTTAGCCCCGGCCCGTAAGGGGCTTTAGTCCCGGTTCATCAACCGGGACTAAAGGGGCGGGACTAAAGGCCTAACCTTTAGTCCCGACCCTGTTCCAAGCCGGGACTAAAGGTGCTCCACGTGGGCGCCTCGTAGCGCCCTCACGGGCAGGCCCTTTAGTCCCAGTTCGTTACATGGACCGGGATTAAAGTGTTTCAGATTTTGTTTATTTTTGGGTTTTAGGGTTTTAGGGTTTAGGTGTTCGGGAGATTAACGTGATGCCTCGTTTGGTGTTCGGGAATTAGTTTTCATATAATTTAAATAGAAATAATTATGCATATATATATAAGATTAACTGATCTTACAAGCGAGCATATATATACAATTATATGGAGATCTGAATTATCGGGACTAGAGCCCGTCTATTCGATTACATGGACGAACATCAGTAATGGCCCCTAGCTACACTAAATCGTCCTTTGTCATCTATAGCTTCCGTCCTTAGAAAGGTCGCAAGCTCCTCTGCCACAGCAATCGCGCGTTGCTCTGGTAGGACCTTCGTCCTCATGGCCGTGTACTATATAAGAAGAGGAGATGAATATGAATATCAATCATGATAACAAAGAATGACAGGTAAAAATAAAGGTGTGAATGTTCATTGCTTACATCGAATCTGTGATCCTTGTGCTCAGAGGTAAACGTGCGAATGGTCTCGCAAACATAGTATCCGCATAGATGCGTCCCCCGTGGCTGCTGGTCGCATTTCACGAGAATAAAATATATATAATCAAAATAATAATCTAGCATCATAAATGTATTGAAAATAGAAGTATATCATACTACTACTTACCTGAGCCGCTCCAAAGATCAGCTTCTCAGGCTGGATACCGGGAGTCACGCACTTGAACCGCTTCCAAACCCTGCCCGACAAGGATAATGATTTGCTAAGTTTTTCATTAATTGATATATCAGAAAATCATCGAAAGAGACCGATAGAGTGCAAGAATGATTGAAATTACCCTTGGAGCATGTCCTGCAGGCTTTGGAACTGTTCCAAGGGTCTCGATAATGGGTCGAAGGCATCAACTCTTCCCTTATCAATTTGAATGTCCAACAGAATCCAATGGAAGCTGCACATGTATATATATATATGTGTGTGTGTGTGTCAGTAACTTATCAATTACACTTATAAGTGAATGGACACAACAGAGTAAAGACCCTGACCTGAAGTTGTATGGAAACAGTATGTGGTCACATAAATTTTGATCTGTTAGAAACCTTGGAAGGCTCGGCCTTTCTAGCCTGGTGTTTTGTTCCACCTTTGCCCCCTTAGTTTTCGGCTACCGGTGTTATGTTCCATAAATGAGCGCTCCTAACACGATCGGGGTTGTTATGGGGACCCCCTTGATAATTCATTTAAGATTAAAGCTGGTCTGGCAAGGCCCAACATTGGTACTACATTTGCCTAATCACCTAATAAAATTGCATAGGGACTTTCCGGACCCCGAGGATAATTTAATCAACCCCCGGGCCAGTGCTCCTCATGAGTGTTGGTCCAAACTGGACAGACTCGGGGCCACCATGGGGCAACTCGAGGTTTTCCACCTGTAGGATTTTCCATCCGTCGTGTCCTGAGAACGAGATATGCGGCTCCTATCGGGTTCGTCGACACGTCGGGCGGCCTTGCTGGATTAGTTTTACCTTTGACGAGATATCTTGTGCATCGGGATTCCTGTGATGCTTTGGGTAATCTCAGAGTTGAGGTTTTCCACTAGGGAATCCGACGAGATCGCGAGCTTCGTGATTGAGGATTTCTATGCGGCTTGTGGTAATATGTGATGGACTAGTTTGAGCGCCCCTGCAGGGTTAAATCTTTTCGGAAAGTCGTGCCCGTGGTTATGTGGCGACGTGGAAGCTTTGTTTAACACTGGTTCTAGATAACTTGAAGTTAACTTAATTAAAACTTGCCAACTATGTGCGTAACTGTGACTGTCTCTTTCATGAGTTCCTTCTTCGATCGAGGACACGGTGGGGTTATGTCTGACATAGGTAGGTGTTCAAGATCATTCATTTGATCATCAGTAGTTCACGTCCGCTATGCGTAGATCTTCCCCCTCTTATTTCTGTTACTCGTAAGTTTAGCCACCAAATATATGCTTAGCCGCTGCTGCAACCTCACCATTTAACCATGTCTCACCCATTAAGCTTTGCTAGTCTTGATACCTTTGGAAATGAGATTGCTGAGTCCCCTGTGGCTCACAGATTACTACAACACCAGTTGCAGGTACAGGTAAAGGTTACTTGACGCGAGCGCGTTGATTGTTTATTTGGAGTTGCTTCTTCTTCTTCTTCTTCTTCTTCATCGATCTAGGATGGGGTCCAGGCCGGCAGCCTGGGATAGCAAGGATTGGCGTCGTTCTTATTTTTCTCGTTTGTTTTCGTCCGTAGTCGGACCCTGCTCTTACTCTTGATGAATATGTAATGTACTGATGTGACTCTGATGTAGCTTGTGGCGAGTGTAAGCCAACTATGTTATATACCTCTTCTTTTCAGTACATGTACTTGTAACGATATCCATTCTTACGACACGACGAGATGCGCTTCTATCCCTGACGAGGCATTCGTGCCAAATTGAGGATAGGGTCGCATCTTGGACGTGACACATTACCTGCTATCGGAGAGAATGAAGCAAGATCTGACGGGCATGCTTATACCGATGGCCTGCAGTTTCATTCTACCTCCCTTGTTGGGAGGGCTATTGTAAGCACAGAACCTTCACCACTGGCACAACCCGGAGACTGCGTAGATATACCTCTCCCTGACTGGCTGAAGGATATAGATTCAGGAGCAGGGTTGTGGACGGTTGTTAAACAATTTCGAAAAGATGGGAAGAAGTATGACATGGTTAGTATACTCATGTTCTTCTGCGCTCTTTCAGTTATCTTATAGATTACTGATCTTTTGCGTCACAATAATATTCTGCATTTTTCCGCACATGTAATTCTTTGGTGTTCAACTGAATAATTGAATTCTTCATAGCAAATAATGCAGAATTCAACCAGTGTGATTTTGATCTGTCCACACACTTTTTGATGCTCACTTGTCATAGCATGTAACCATAATTCATATGAACATGCAACACAGAAATACAATAATAAAATAATAAATATTTAGTATAGAATTCTCCATTGTCTGCTCTCACCACAACATTTTCCTTTTGTTATTAACAAATGAGTGTTTATTACAATAGTAACTTTCACCTTTTGTATTCCATATGCAATGTTACACGTTTAATCATATAATATATGCTAAATTAACTATAACTTTTTCCTCATTTCAGTACTACTTTCACAAGGAATATAGTCACAGATTCTGCTCCAAGCCCAACGTTCTTGAGTTCCTAACAACAGGAACTGTGAAGGGGGAGCCGGTTCAGAAGGTACCTACATACTTGACTTCAAAACATATAGTAATTGTATACACATGTATATGATTATGTATTTTTCATATATATTTACAAGTGTAAATTTCATATGGTATTCTATTTTTGGACAGAGATCAGCCGATACTTCTAGGGACAATCATGGTATGTGTAATTTCCGATGCATTTCAATATAGTTTTCTATTATTTTGTGCGTAACACTCAAACTTGGACTTCCAATGTAATCCATATCATGGAGAGAAATAGACTTCTACATGAAGTCAATATAAAATAATCGGTAGTGTAGTTACTCTACTTAAGTTAATATAAGAAATGGCATTATTTTAGGTTCTTTCTTGACATGATAAATAAAATTATTTATAATTTTTTTACATGGAACCCTCCTCATGATTGTATGTACATATTGTTTACAGTAATATTACTTGATTTCATATTATATCCATGTATCATCTTGTCTAGACGAACAATCATGCTAACCACAAGTTCAAGAAATGCTTCTGGTGAAAAACAGTAATTTTGTATGACTGGTGGAGGATGTAACTTGTTAGTGGCTCAATAATTTGACACACTAGAAATATTGTGTGCAACCATTACCTTTGCAATGATTTCACAAGACACTTGTTAAATTAGCGTGATCCAAAGTCTACTTGCACATACGCATTATTCTTTAGTATTTCTTGCATCACAATTACCTTTTAGTATTTAAATTTATAGTAAGATATATTTTTAATCTATCTACAATTTCTGCAGATTATAGACGGGCCACCAAAAGACAAAGGATGATGGTGCCAACTTTAGGTAATCCTACTTGCATACCACATAGGTTTCTCTAATATTGTGAAGATATCACTTGTAGTGTTGTTCAATATTTCAAACTAGCCTCACCGTCATGTATGCTATTAGTTATTTTGAGAACAATTTCATGACAAAATGCAACATATCAACAATCACTTATAGTTCCTTTAAAAAACTCACTTATAGTTCATGATTTTTTTATGGAAAGGAGGATTACCCATGGCCTCTACATCGAAGTGATACATGCAGCCATCTATACCTATACTAATTCTAGACTTCCTAGAAATTCTCACGTTAATTAGATTTTATGAACCGTTTATCTGGTGGGACCTAATAATTACGGTGTAGATTAACTCTAGGTTCAATCTTTTTCTTAATAAACTCCATGTTAAATCATTTTTTTTACAAACTCCACGTTCAATATAATTCCCACGTTAATTAGATTTTATGAACCGTTTATCTGGTGAGACCTAATAATTACGGTGTAGATTAACTCTAGGTTCAATCTTTTTTTTTTAATAAACTCCATGTTAAATCTTTTTTTTTACAAACTCCACGTTCAATTTAGGGTGAACTTCATGCTCATTCTTTTTTTTCCTAGCAAACTCCACGTTCAATCTATAAAAACAGTTCTCCACGTTCAATCTAGGAAGAACTCCACGTTCAATATCTGCACGTACAATTGTTTTTTTCTAACAAACTCCATGTTTTCAATCTAGGAAGAACTCCACGTTCAATTTCTGGCCCGCATGTCAATTTTTTTTTTTCCTAATAAACTGCACGTTCAATCTGTGGAAAACATCTGATATTTTAAAGGTCCAACTGCCCCAAGCCTGTTTGGGCGGACATCCAGAGACCGTACCTATCCATGGCGGCAGCAAAGACGGCAACCTGGTCTGGAGTCTGGACTGCTCCCGGCTGGGACGAAGGAAGTACCGCCGCTACGTTTCCTGGCCGTTGCTGCGTCCAATCTTGAGGTAGAAAGAAGGGTCCGTGCGCTTGCTCCCGGCATCTCAGTCGAAAAACAAAATAGCCTATCTACTCTTCAAATTTTCTCCTTCGAGTAATCTCTTATCCTATTTTTTGGTTGCAATTGCTTCATGTACGCGGCCTATTTTGTGTCTGATTAGTGACTATCTGGTAGCTGCATGTACGTGACCTGTTTTGCTTCTCCAGCGCGTGATTGTAAAAGAGATGCAGTGTCAGGAGTGGCGCCGATCAATGAGGATCTACATGGTGAGACATGTACCACACACATGTCCTGCAAGCTGCTAGATCTGGGCATATCCGTCGACAATGGTGAGATGGAACTGGTGTTATGGTCCTCTGTCCAGCAAACAATGTATTTACTCTTCGCATGTCCTTTGCTCTGCCAGTCTGAATCTGAATTATCACTTTGTATTTTGCAATGTGCTGGATGTGCTTGATGAGTTTTTAAGTTGCCAAAACTCAAATTCATATAGAAGAGTTCTCCTAACGGATTTCTTAAGTCTTTCATGTAGTGTGTTTTCGAACTGCATTTGTATTCATTGAGGACACTTATATTTTCAACCAGCACACGCGCTTTAGTTGTAGGAGGTATGGTTTGCAGCTAAACTGCATACTAATTGACCAGGATGATCGAAGTATAACATAACAAATCTCAAGTTTCAAATTGTGCCTTTCTTCTTCTTTTCTTCTACCTCTAGCCTCTTAGCTCCAAATGAATTGTTTAACCATAAGTTTTTATGTTGTTAGCATTCCACCAGAAACCTGAAGTACAACTCTACTTAAATTAATAATTTAGGACAGTATGATAAGAGTTCTCCTAATCATTAAATTTTTCCAAAGTTTATCCTTCAGTTCCTTTGCTTCCTATTTACGAGAAGGTCTTTATTGTTTGTTTTTTAGTTAAGAATTTTTTACTTAGGTACTTCACTAGAGAGAAGCAATCTGCAAGAGTTGGATGCTAAATGATGTTAATATGTTACGGGCAGAGCACAAATTGTTAATATGTCATTTTTGTCGTCGAGTAAGTTCAAGCCCTTAAGATGGTGGTCTAAATTTCATAGTGTCGGTTTCAGATTTGGTAAGAGTGCACCTGATGGTGTTCTTTATAACGGAAGTTGATCATAATCATTATGTGTACAGAGCATTTGAAAATGTTGTTCAGTGATGCCTCGTTCATAATCATAATCATTAGGGTTTAGGTGTTCGGGAGATTAACGTGATGCCTCGTTTGGTGTTCGGGAATTAGTTTTCATATAATTTAAATAGAAATAATTATGCATATATATATATATAAGATTAACTTATCTTACAAGCGATCATATATATACAATTATATGGAGATCTGAATTATCGGGACTAGAGCCCGTATATTCGATTACATGGACCAACATCAGTAATGGCCCTTAGCTACACTAAATCGTCATTTGTCTTCTATAGCTTCCATCCTCAGAAATCCCGCAAGCTCCTCTGCAACAGCAATCGCGCGTTGCTCTGGTAGGACCTTCGTCCTCATGCCCGTGTGCTATATAAGAAGAGGAGATGAATATGAATATCAATCATGATAACAAAGAATGACGGGTAAAAATAGAGGTGTGAATATTCATTGCTTACGTCGAATCTGTGATCCTTGAACTCAGAGGTAAACGTGCGAATGGTCTCGCAAACATAGTATCCGCATAGATGCGTTCCCCGTGGCTGCTGGTTGCACTTTACGAGAATAGAATATATATAATCAAATTAATAATCTAGCATCATAAATATATTGAAAATTAATATAAGTATATCATACTACTACTTACCTGAGCCGCTCTAAAGGTCAGCTTCTCAGGCTCGATACCGGGAGTCACGCACTTGAACCGCTTCCAAACCCTGCCCGACAAGGATAATGATTTGCTAAGTTTTTCATTAATTGATATATCAGAAAATCATCGAAAGAGACCGATAGAGCGCAAGAATGATTAAAATTACCCTTGGAGCATGTCCTGCAGGCTTTGGAACTATTCCAAGGGTCTCCATAATGGGTCAAAGGCATCAACTCTTCCCTTATCAATTTGAATGTCCAACAGAATCCAATGAAAGCTGCATATATATATATATATATATATATATATATATATATATATATATATATGTCAGTAACTTATCAATTACACTTATAAGTGAATGGACACAACATAGTAAAGACCCTGACCTGAAGTTGTATGGAAACAGTATGTGGTCACAGAAATTTTGATCTATTAGAAACCTTAGAAGGTTTTCCTCCGTCTCCTTGGGATAATTAGTTAGCGTCGCTATATGTATTTTATCTAGATCAATAAACCCAATATTTAGGATGCTCTTACTTTTACACTCCAGAATCTTCATTCTGCATAATAGAGTACAAGTTATATATAGACAATGAATTGAAATAACTAAACAAGTTATATGTAGACAACGAATTAAAAAACTTACAGACAATAGCAACTCATAAGCGATTTGTCGAGGGCATCACCATTGTACATCTGGAAGAGTTCATCAAAGTCGATATGGATTTCTTCGGTGCGGCCGTAGTACTCCCGTGGGACACTCAGCACGATCATCGTTCTCCCATTCTTTGATTCACTTAAGTACCATTTATGCAAGTAACGCATATTTGTTGGGAGATCATCTTTGCTGACCAAAGGCTCTCCCATGACAAACTATGGCTTAGGGGCTACCACAGCCTTGGTTATCCTGTCGTCTTGGGAAGCCAGCAAATCTTCAACCGAGATACCACATTCATCCGCCAACTCCTTTGCTTTTTCAAAAGCTTGCCCCCGCACCGGAGGGGGAACATTCTCGGTTAACACCTTGAGGGGTGGGATCGACTGTTTGCCCTGTTGTCCAAGCTAAGAAATGTCTGATTTTTTGTTTCTTGTAGTTGAATTTGATTTGCTCCCACTTGCACTTGCACGTGAGCTGCTCTTTTTCACTTCCTTCTGCAATGTGCGTGTATAGTCATCAGGCTTATAGTGTAAGTCATACTGTGATGGAGTGGTTATGAAGTCTTTTGCCCATGCTATGTGCTTCTCGGTGTATTCCGGGCAGGGCTCGGGTTCCTTCCTTTTCATCTGCGCATCATGTTGTTCCTTTGCTATCCTGGCATTTTCCTCGGGGGTACGATCATAAGGTCTAATAGGAAGATTAGCATGAGGTACCTTTGGGAGGGGCAACAGTTTGCGCTTTAGGGAGCTCCGTCGGTTAGAAATCATCGATGGAGCGTTTTTGCTGGCACGCTTCCGCTTAGTATCATGTGCGGTCGGCGGCGGAGACGGACGACCCAAGTCCGGCGGCGGTGATCGAGATGGACTCGTGTTTTGCTGGCCGACGTCATGTGGAGGGCTTGGAGGTAATGGAGGTGTAGGTGACCTGCGACGACTCGGAGGCGGTGTTGTCCTTGGGGCCGAGCCTGGAAGCTTGATGTAGTTCTTGTCCCATAGGATGACTCCACCCAGTACTTCTCCGAGTGTCCTCTCATCTTCGGGTCCAGCTATTTCGAGCTCCATATCATTAAACCCCGTCATGATTTCATCCACCCCGACTTTAGCAAAGCCAGCTGGAATCTCACGGCCATGCCAGCGTGCATCAGGGCCAGAAGGTAATGCTTGTCCGACGGCCACCTTCACGGATATGTTCTTGAATTTCTGATGGAGTTCACATTATGTTGACTCCTTGATTCCATCCATGGGGTAGCCGGGACCGCCCTCTATCATTCTTCGTTCATCGTCGGGCGGGGCCTCAGATTCAGCCACGCTGCTTTTCCTCTTAGATGGGGCGCCGGTAATATCAACTGCAGGATCTTCCTGGCGCGGTACTCCTCTAAGCTCATCAATCTGCTTCTGTTGCTCGTTAATCCTGGCAAGCAACTGGTTGAACTTGTCATTCTCCTCATCCTGCTGCCGCTTCTTTGCTCTCTCTCGGCTTCTGTAAGTGTCTTGGTCTCTGGCAAACCCAAGCCACCACGGGTAAGAAGGACCGAAGCCTCGCGTTCGTCCTCCATGTTCGTCATTGCCGAGGACCAGTGTGAGAAAATCTTTATCTCTATCTGTAGTGAACTTTCTTTGTCCCTCCTTAATTTCTTTCACTATCCTTTTCCAATTCTCCCTCGGTATGCTAAGATCGTCATTGCAGATAAGGTCCCCTGTTGTTTCGTCGTACGACCCACCATGCGCAAGGAACCAATTTCTTGCTCTCAATTCCCACTCATCACGGAGTGGTTCAGGTACGACGCCTTTATCTATCAGATCTTGCTCTTTCTTATCCCACTTTGGGATGGCAGTCTCATAGCCCCCTGGCCCCAGCTTGTGGTGATATTTCTTCTTGTCGGCATTTATCTTGTTCTTTTCTGATAATGCATCGGCATCTTCTGACTCCTTGTACTCTTGAAATGCCTTCCAGTGATTCGCCTGCTTGGCTAGATACCCCTCGAATACTGGCACTTTCTGTGTCTTCAGATAGTTTTTCCATAGCTTCTTCTTCCAGCTACGGAACAGTTCGGCCATCTTCTTGAGAGTCCACTTCTTGACTTTGGCCCTCAATTTGTCTGCAGCGTCTTCATTCTCACATTCTGGCAGGTTGAAATGTGACATGAGATCATTCCAAAGATTATCTTTGTACCTTTCGGGGATATAGTCACTATCGGCTGCTCCTTTGCGATTGTTCCACTCCCGAACGCTGATCGGGACATGATCCCTAACGAGAACTCCGCATTGCTTCTTGAATGTGTCAGCAGCATTCTTAGGAAGCTTGGGTTCGCCCGTAGGAAATATCACCTCAAATGTGTAATGTGTCCGTGCATCCAACTTTCTAGTCAGGCCTCGTTTCGTAGTTTTGCTCGATGTGGAGGTCTAAGAGGGAGAAACATTCGTCAAATGAATGTATATGTATACAATATAGAGCTATCTCCAATATTTTTCACATATTACAAGTGATTGTCGAACTTCATATGTATACCTCGCCGGACTTCTCCTCTTCACCGGCTTCTCCATCAGTGGACCTATCACCTTCTCCGTCATTGGACCTATGTCCTGCCCCATCGGCTTCATCTTCGTGTCGCTCGACCTCCATTCCAACGTCCTAGTTTAGATATGACGACGGAGATTCAGCTGGTTCAACGTCGGGGCCGTCTTTGATTATATCTTCGAGAAGTTCTTCCTCTTCGAGGTTCCTGATATGTGGATCCATAGTTCTGCAAAAAACGGATTCTCTTAACCTTTGTACCAAAAAAGAATTATTCTATCAGGAACTCCGTTCCAAAACAACTTAAGTCCCGGGTCGTGGCTCCACCCGGGAGTCCTAGATTTCTGCATAGTATTCAAAGTAGGAGTACTTTTCCAATTTGAGCATTGTGGATCCATAGTATTAAGCAAAACCAAATCGTAAAATAAAGTAGTATTCAAATTAGCATGCATTCAATTATAAGCTAATACATCATCACTTTTGTCCGTACATCATCGAATATTATCACTAATACTCCTCGGATACTATCATACATATAGCATCACTAATACATCTAGAACCGTAGCGCCCGACGGGTATCGGCGTGGGCGATGGACACCCAAAGAGAAGGAACCATCACAGGATCATAGATCCAGTGAGATCCCCGAAGAACCTGCCAGGTATGCTTGAACCTGCCCTCCAACGCAACCATGTAGCGACGGACGTGCTCATCCTCCTCGCTGACACGGTGACGTACCACCTCCGCGGTGTTCGGAAGCCTCGGCACCCTCACTGGCCCACGCGACCGCCACCAAACAATGATCGGGTCAACGACGGGCTGGCTCCTCACCAACCTACGCCCCCCGGAAGGTAGCACCTCCCAATACCAGCCGGGCGGAGCCCAGTCCCGGACAGGGCCCCTCTGATCAAGCAGGTGTCCTCCGCCGAGTCGACGACGAGGATGCGGGATAGACATCGTAAAATGAACTAAAAAAATAAACTAGTTCTATTAGTTTTCTTGCTAAAAATAAACTATTAACACTTAAGCATATACAATAGCAAAATTAAACTATTAACACTTATTTTTATTTTTATTCTCCTCCTCTTCTTTTCTTCTGTTCTCCTCCTCTTCTTTTCTTCTCTTCTCCTCCTCTTCTTTTCTTCTTTTCTTATACACTATACACTATATACACTATAGCAAAATTCCTCCTCTCCTTATACACTATACACTATATACACTATACACTTAAGCATATACACTATATAATATACACTTTTTCTTCTTTTCTTCTCCTCCTCTTCTTATTTTCATTTTTTCTAATGTTATTTTCTTATTTTTGTTCATATTCTTCTTCTTGTAACCCTAACCTAATTCTAAATATTACTAACCCTAATAATCTAGCACAAACATAATAACAATAGGAATTAAATGACAAAAAAAATCTTTTCTTTTTCTTCTTTTCTTCTCCTTTTTCTTCTTTTCTTCTCCTTTTTCTTCCTTTCTTCTCCTTTTTCTTCTTCTCTTCTCCTTTTTCTTCTTTTCTTCTGTACTGGCCTGAGTGTTGGGGAGGAGGGGGCGGCGGCAAGGAGGACGGCGCGACGACGAGGAGGACGGCGCGGCGGCGAGGAGGACGGCAGGCGGCGGCGAGCAGGACGGCGGGCAGCCTGACGGCGTCGGTTAGTTCGTGGCTCGGGTAGGAGAACGAGAGGAAGAAGAAGAGAAATGGATGAATTGGGTTGGAAATTTTCGAAGTCCCGCTTATATAGGTGGAGCTATAGTCCCGGTGCGTGGCTCGGGCCGGGACTAAAGACCCCCTTTAGTCCCGGGTGGAGCCACGACCCGGGACAAAAGGCCTCTTTTCGGGCAGACCAAGAGGCGGGAAGCAAGGGGTCTTTAGTCCCGGGGCGTCGCTCCAACCGGGACTAAAGGGCGTCTGTAGTCCCGGGGCGTGGCTCCACCCGGGACTAAAGCCCCTCTTCGGCTGCACGATAAGTTTAGTCCCACCTATACTTACGGGCCTAAACATACTGAAAATTGAAACTATATTCGAAATTGTGGATAAAATTCAATCTGAATTCAAAGAGAACTCAGGTTGAATTTTGTCCATGATTTCTCATATAGTTTCAATTTTTTTCTATTTTCAAAATTAATTATGTAGACAATCCAAACTATTAACTTCTTTTGTTATTTTCAATTAAAAACATTGTTTATTAAAAATTCTTTTTGCATATTTGAGAATTTGACAAAACTATGATAATGAAAAGTGTTTGAAATTGAATAAATAATTCAAAACTATTTTCTATTTTCATAATTAATAATTTTGACTATCCAAACTATTATCTATTTTGTTATTTTCAATTAAAAACTATGTTTATTAAAAATTCTTTTTGCATATTTGAGAATTTGACAAAACTATGATAATGAAAAGTGTTTCAAATTGAATAAATAATGCAAAACTATTTTCTATTTTCATAATTAATAATTTTGACTATCCAAACTATTATCTATTTTGTTATTTTCAATTAAAAACTATGTTTATTAAAAATTCTTTTTGCATATTTGAGAATTTGACAAAACTATGATAATGAAAAGTGTTTGAAATTGAATAAATAATGCAAAAATATTTTCTATTTTCAAAAGTAATTATTTTGACTATCCAAACTATTATCTCTCGAAGTAGGAGGGTTTCGAACGAGAACTCATCTCTTAGAAAGGGATTTCATTTTTTTGAACTTATTTGAACTCCATACTTTTTGTGTGTTCAAAATGCACCATTCAAAGGCACATCACAAAATTTCAACAATTTCTGACTTCATTTGGTATATTTCGTGCATTTACTTATTTGTTTTGAGCTAGTTGACCCTAAAATTGAAAAGCACTACAAATGAACTCCGAAAATGTTGAAAGTTGGCATGCTATCATCATTTCACCCACATAGCATGTGTTAAAAAGTTGAGAGGGCTAGGACAAAAACTGGATGCAGTTCGTGTACAAAACTGACAATATCTCTCGAAGTAGCAGGGTTTCGAACGAGAACTCATCTCTTACAAAGGGATTTCATTTTTTTGAACCTATTTGAACTCCATACTTTTTGTGTGTTCAAAATGCACCATTCAAAGGCACATCACAAAATTTCAACAATTTCTGACTTCATTTGGTATATTTCGTGCATTTACTTATTTTTTTTGAGCTAGTTGACCCTGAAATTGAAAAGCACTACAAATGAACTCAGAAAATGTTGAATGTTGGCATGCTATCATCATTTCACCCACATAGCATGTGTTAAAAAGTTGAGAGGGCTACGACAAAAACTGGATGCAGTTCGTGTACAAAACTGACAATCTCTCTCGATGTAGCAGGGTTTCGAACGAGAACTCATCTCTTACAAAGGGATTTCATTTTTTTGAACTTATTTGAACTCCATACTTTTTGTGTGTTCAAAATGCACCATTCAAAGGCACATCACAAAATTTCAACAATTTCTGACTTCATTTGGTATATTTCGTGCATTTACTTATTTTTTTTGAGCTAGTTGACCCTGAAATTGAAAAGCACTACAAATGAACTCTGAAAATGTTGAAAGTTGGCATGCTATCATCATTTCACCCACATAGCATGTGTTAAAAAGTTGAGAGGCCTACGTCAAAAACTGGATGCGGTTCGTGTACAAAACTGACAATCTCTCTCGAAGTAGCAGGGTTTCGAACGAGAACTCATCTCTTACAAAGGGATTTCATTTTTTTGAACTTATTTGAACTCCATACTTTTTGTGTGTTCAAAATGCACCATTCAAAGGCACATCACAAAATTTCAACAATTTCTGACTTCATTTGGTATATTTCGTGCATTTACTTATTTGTTTTAAGCTAGTTGACCCTGAAATTGAAAAGCACTACAAATGAACTCTGAAAATGTTGAAAGTTGGCATGCTATCATCATTTCACCCACATAGCATGTGTTAAAAAGTTGAGAGGGCTAGGACAAAAACTGGATGCAGTTCGTGTACAAAACTGACAATCTCTCTCGAAGTAGCAGGGTTTCGAACGAGAACTCATCTCTTACAAAGGGATTTCATTTTTTTGAACCTATTTGAACTCCATACTTTTTGTGTGTTCAAAATGCACCATTCAAAGGCACATCACAAAATTTCAACAATTTCTGACTTCATTTGGTATATTTCGTGCATTTACTTTTTTTTTTGAGCTAGTTGACCCTGAAATTGAAAAGCACTACAAATGAACTCAGAAAATGTTGAATGTTGGCATGCTATCATCATTTCACCCACATAGCATGTGTTAAAAAGTTGAGAGGGCTACAACAAAAACTGGATGCAGTTCGTGTACAAAACTGACAATCTCTCTCGATGTAGCAGGGTTTCGAACGAGAACTCATCTCTTACAAAGGGATTTCATTTTTTTGAACTTATTTGAACTCCATACTTTTTGTGTGTTCAAAATGCACCATTCAAAGGCACATCACAAAATTTCAACAATTTCTGACTTCATTTGGTATATTTCGTGCATTTACTTATTTTTTTTGAGCTAGTTGACCCTGAAATTGAAAAGCACTACAAATGAACTCTGAAAATGTTGAAAGTTGGCATGCTATCATCATTTCACCCACATAGCATGTGTTAAAAAGTTGAGAGGACTACGACAAAAACTGGATGCGGTTCGTGTACAAAACTGACAATCTCTCTCGAAGTAGGAGGGTTTCGAACAAGAACTCATCTCTTACAAAGGGATTTCATTTTTTTGAACTTATTTGAACTCCATACTTTTTGTGTGTTCAAAATGCACCATTCAAAGGCACATCACAAAATTTCAACAATTTCTGACTTCATTTGGTATATTTCGTGCATTTACTTATTTGTTTTAAGCTAGTTGACCCTGAAATTGAAAAGCACTACAAGTGAACTCTGAAAATGTTGAAAGTTGGCATGCTATCATCATTTCACCCACATAGCATGTGTTAAAAAGTTGAGAGGACTACGACAAAAACTGGATGCGGTTCGTGTACAAAACTGACAATCTCTCTCGAAGTAGGAGGGTTTCGAACGAGAACTCATCTCTTACAAAGGGATTTCATTTTTTTGAACTTATTTGAACTCCATACTTTTTGTGTGTTCAAAATGCACCATTCAAAGGCACATCACAAAATTTCAACAATTTCTGACTTCATTTGGTATATTTCGTGCATTTACTTATTTGTTTTAAGCTAGTTGACCCTGAAATTGAAAAGCACTACAAGTGAACTCTGAAAATGTTGAAAGTTGGCATGCTATCATCATTTCACCCACATAGCATGTGTTAAAAAGTTGAGAGGGCTACGACAAAAACTGGATGCAGTTCGTGTACAAAACTGACAATCTCTCTCGAAGTAGGAGGGTTTCGAATGAGAACTCATCTCTTACAAAGGGATTTCATTTTTTTGAACCTATTTGAACTCCATACTTCTTGTGTGTTAAAAATGCACCATTCAAAGGCACATCACAAAATCTCAACAATTTCTGACTTCATTTGGTATATTTCGTGCATTTACTTATTTTTTTTGAGCTAGTTGACCCTGAAATTGAAAAGCACTACAAATGAACTCAGAAAATGTTGAATGTTGGCATGCTATCATCATTTCACCCACATAGCATGTGTTAAAAAGTTGAGAGGGCTACGACAAAAACTGGATGCAGTTCGTGTACAAAACTGACAATCTCTCTCGATGTAGCAGGGTTTCGAACGAGAACTCATCTCTTACAAAGGGATTTCATTTTTTTGAACTTATTTGAACTCCATACTTTTTGTGTGTTCAAAATGCACCATTCAAAGGCACATCACAAAATTTCAACAATTTCTGACTTCATTTGGTATATTTCGTGCATTTACTTATTTTTTTTGAGCTAGTTGACCCTGAAATTGAAAAGCACTACAAATGAACTCTGAAAATGTTGAAAGTTGGCATGCTATCATCATTTCACCCACATAGCATGTGTTAAAAAGTTGAGAGGACTACGACAAAAACTGGATGCGGTTCGTGTACAAAACTGACAATCTCTCTCGAAGTAGCAGGGTTTCGAACGAGAACTCATCTCTTACAAAGGGATTTCATTTTTTTGAACTTATTTGAACTCCATACTTTTTGTGTGTTCAAAATGCACCATTCAAAGGCACATCACAAAATTTCAACAATTTCTGACTTCATTTGGTATATTTCGTGCATTTACTTATTTGTTTTAAGCTAGTTGACCCTGAAATTGAAAAGCACTACAAGTGAACTCTGAAAATGTTGAAAGTTGGCATGCTATCATCATTTCACCCACATAGCATGTGTTAAAAAGTTGAGAGGGCTACGACAAAAACTGGATGCAGTTCGTGTACAAAACTGACAATCTCTCTCGAAGTAGGAGGGTTTCGAACGAGAACTCATCTCTTACAAAGGGATTTCATTTTTTTGAACCTATTTGAACTCCATACTTTTTGTGTGTTCAAAATGCACCATTCAAAGGCACATCACAAAATTTCAACAATTTCTGACTTCATTTGGTATATTTCGTGCATTTACTTATTTTTTTTGAGCTAGTTGACCCTGAAATTGAAAAGCACTACAAATGAACTCAGAAAATGTTGAATGTTGGCATGCTATCATCATTTCACCCACATAGCATGTGTTAAAAAGTTGAGAGGGCTACGACAAAAACTGGATGCAGTTCGTGTACAAAACTGACAATCTCTCTCGATGTAGCAGGGTTTCGAACGAGAACTCATCTCTTACAAAGGGATTTCATTTTTTTGAACTTATTTGAACTCCATACTTTTTGTGTGTTCAAAATGCACCATTCAAAGGCACATCACAAAATTTCAACAATTTCTGACTTCATTTGGTATATTTCGTGCATTTACTTATTTTTTTTGAGCTAGTTGACCCTGAAATTGAAAAGCACTACAAATGAACTCTGAAAATGTTGAAAGTTGGCATGCTATCATCATTTCACCCACATAGCATGTGTTAAAAAGTTGAGAGGCCTACGACAAAAACTGGATGCGGTTCGTGTACAAAACTGACAATCTCTCTCGAAGTAGCAGGGTTTCGAACGAGAACTCATCTCTTACAAAGGGATTTCATTTTTTTGAACCTATTTGAACTCCATACTTTTTGTGTGTTCAAAATGCACCATTCAAAGGCACATCACAAAATTTCAACAATTTCTGACTTCATTTGGTATATTTCGTGCATTTACTTATTTTTTTTGAGCTAGTTGACCCTGAAATTGAAAAGCACTACAAATGAACTCAGAAAATGTTGAATGTTGGCATGCTATCATCATTTCACCCACATAGCATGTGTTAAAAAGTTGAGAGGGCTACGACAAAAACTGGATGCAGTTCGTGTACAAAACTGACAATCTCTCTCGATGTAGCAGGGTTTCGAACGAGAACTCATCTCTTACAAAGGGATTTCATTTTTTTGAACTTATTTGAACTCCATACTTTTTGTGTGTTCAAAATGCACCATTCAAAGGCACATCACAAAATTTCAACAATTTCTGACTTCATTTGGTATATTTCGTGCATTTACTTATTTTTTTTGAGCTAGTTGACCCTGAAATTGAAAAGCACTACAAATGAACTCTGAAAATGTTGAAAGTTGGCATGCTATCATCATTTCACCCACATAGCATGTGTTAAAAAGTTGAGAGGGCTACGACAAAAACTGGATGCGGTTCGTGTACAAAACTGACAATCTCTCTCGAAGTAGCAGGGTTTCAAACGAGAACTCATCTCTTACAAAGGGATTTCATTTTTTTGAACTTATTTGAACTCCATACTTTTTGTGTGTTCAAAATGCACCATTCAAAGGCACATCACAAAATTTCAACAATTTCTGACTTCATTTGGTATATTTCGTGCATTTACTTATTTTTTTTGAGCTAGTTGACCCTGAAATTGAAAAGCACTACAAATGAACTCTGAAAATGTTGAATGTTGGCATGCTATCATCATTTCACCCACATAGCATGTGTTAAAAAGTTGAGAGGCCTACGACAAAAACTGGATGCGGTTCGTGTACAAAACTGACAATCTCTCTCGATGTAGCAGGGTTTCGAACGAGAACTCATCTCTTACAAAGGGATTTCATTTTTTTGAACTTATTTGAACTCCATACTTTTTGTGTGTTCAAAATGCACCATTCAAAGGCACATCACAAAATTTCAACAATTTCTGACTTCATTTGGTATATTTCGTGCATTTACTTATTTTTTTTGAGCTAGTTGACCCTGAAATTGAAAAGCACTACAAATGAACTCTGAAAATGTTGAAAGTTGGCATGCTATCATCATTTCACCCACATAGCATGTGTTAAAAAGTTGAGAGGGCTACGACAAAAACTGGATGCGGTTCGTGTACAAAACTGACAATCTCTCTCGAAGTAGGAGGGTTTCGAACGAGAACTCATCTCTTACAAAGGGATTTCATTTTTTTGAACCTATTTGAACTCCATACTTCTTGTGTGTTAAAAATGCACCATTCAAAGGCACATCACAAAATTTCAACAATTTCTGACTTCATTTGGTATATTTCGTGCATTTACTTATTTTTTTTGAGCTAGTTGACCCTGAAATTGAAAAGCACTACAAGTGAACTCTGAAAATGTTGAAAGTTGGCATGCTATCATCATTTCACCCACATAGCATGTGTTAAAAAGTTGAGAGGGCTACGACAAAAACTGGATGCAGTTCGTGTACAAAACTGACAATCTCTCTCGAAGTAGGAGGGTTTCGAACGAGAACTCATCTCTTACAAAGGGATTTCATTTTTTTGAACCTATTTGAACTCCATACTTTTTGTGTGTTCAAAATGCACCATTCAAAGGCACATCACAAAATTTCAACAATTTCTGACTTCATTTGGTATATTTCGTGCATTTACTTATTTTTTTTGAGCTAGTTGACCCTGAAATTGAAAAGCACTACAAATGAACTCAGAAAATGTTGAATGTTGGCATGCTATCATCATTTCACCCACATAGCATGTGTTAAAAAGTTGAGAGGGCTACGACAAAAACTGGATGCAGTTCGTGTACAAAACTGACAATCTCTCTCGATGTAGCAGGGTTTCGAACGAGAACTCATCTCTTACAAAGGGATTTCATTTTTTTGAACTTATTTGAACTCCATACTTTTTGTGTGTTCAAAATGCACCATTCAAAGGCACATCACAAAATTTCAACAATTTCTGACTTCATTTGGTATATTTCGTGCATTTACTTATTTTTTTTGAGCTAGTTGACCCTGAAATTGAAAAGCACTACAAATGAACTCTGAAAATGTTGAAAGTTGGCATGCTATCATCATTTCACCCACATAGCATGTGTTAAAAAGTTGAGAGGACTACGACAAAAACTGGATGCGGTTCGTGTACAAAACTGACAATCTCTCTCGAAGTAGGAGGGTTTCGAACGAGAACTCATCTCTTACAAAGGGATTTCATTTTTTTGAACTTATTTGAACTCCATACTTTTTGTGTGTTCAAAATGCACAATTCAAAGGCACATCACAAAATTTCAACAATTTCTGACTTCATTTGGTATATTTCGTGCATTTACTTATTTGTTTTAAGCTAGTTGACCCTGAAATTGAAAAGCACTACAAATGAACTCTGAAAATGTTGAAAGTTGGCATGCTATCATCATTTCACCCACATAGCATGTGTTAAAAAGTTGAGAGGGCTACGACAAAAACTGGATGCAGTTCGTGTACAAAACTGACAATCTCTCTCGAAGTAGGAGGGTTTCGAACGAGAACTCATCTCTTACAAAGGGATTTCATTTTTTTGAACCTATTTGAACTCCATACTTTTTGTGTGTTCAAAATGCACCATTCAAAGGCACATCACAAAATTTCAACAATTTCTGACTTCATTTGGTATATTTCGTGCATTTACTTATTTTTTTTGAGCTAGTTGACCCTGAAATTGAAAAGCACTACAAATGAACTCTGAAAATGTTGAATGTTGGCATGCTATCATCATTTCACCCACATAGCATGTGTTAAAAAGTTGAGAGGGCTAGGACAAAAACTGGATGCAGTTCGTGTACAAAACTGACAATCTCTCTCGAAGTAGGAGGGTTTCGAACGAGAACTCATCTCTTACAAAGGGATTTCATTTTTTTGAACCTATTTGAACTCCATACTTTTTGTGTGTTCAAAATGCACCATTCAAAGGCACATCACAAAATTTCAACAATTTCTGACTTCATTTGGTATATTTCGTGCATTTACTTATTTTTTTTGAGCTAGTTGACCCTGAAATTGAAAAGCACTACAAATGAACTCTGAAAATGTTGAAAGTTGGCATGATATCATCATTTCACCCACATAGCATGTGTTAAAAAGTTGAGAGGACTACGACAAAAACTGGATGCGGTTCGTGTACAAAACTGACAATCTCTCTCGAAGTAGCAGGGTTTCGAACGAGAACTCATCTCTTACAAAGGGATTTCATTTTTTTGAACCTATTTGAACTCCATACTTTTTGTGTGTTCAAAATGCACCATTCAAAGGCACATCACAAAATTTCAACAATTTCTGACTTCATTTGGTATATTTCGTGCATTTACTTATTTGTTTTAAGCTAGTTGACCCTGAAATTGAAAAGCACTACAAATGAACTCTGAAAATGTTGAAAGTTGGCATGCTATCATCATTTCACCCACATAGCATGTGTTAAAAAGTTGAGAGGGCTAGGACAAAAACTGGATGCAGTTCGTGTACAAAACTGACAATCTCTCTCGAAGTAGGAGGGTTTCGAACGAGAACTCATCTCTTACAAAGGGATTTCATTTTTTTGAACCTATTTGAACTCCATACTTTTTGTGTGTTCAAAATGCACCATTCAAAGGCACATCACAAAATTTCAACAATTTCTGACTTCATTTGGTATATTTCGTGCATTTACTTATTTTTTTTTGAGCTAGTTGACCCTGAAATTGAAAAGCACTACAAATGAACTCTGAAAATGTTGAAAGTTGGCATGCTATCATCATTTCACCCACATAGCATGTGTTAAAAAGTTGAGAGGGCTAGGACAAAAACTGGATGCAGTTCGTGTACAAAACTGACAATCTCTCTCGAAGTAGGAGGGTTTCGAACGAGAACTCATCTCTTACAAAGGGATTTCATTTTTTTGAACCTATTTGAACTCCATACTTTTTGTGTGTTCAAAATGCACCATTCAAAGGCACATCACAAAATTTCAACAATTTCTGACTTCATTTGGTATATTTCGTGCATTTACTTATTTTTTTTTGAGCTAGTTGACCCTGAAATTGAAAAGCACTACAAATGAACTCAGAAAATGTTGAATGTTGGCATGCTATCATAATTTCACCCACATAGCATGTGTTAAAAAGTTGAGAGGGATACGACAAAAACTGGATGCAGTTCGTGTACAAAACTGACAATCTCTCTCGAAGTAGGAGGGTTTCGAACGAGAACTCATCTCTTACAAAGGGATTTCATTTTTTTGAACCTATTTGAACTCCATACTTTTTGTGTGTTCAAAATGCACCATTCAAAGGCACATCACAAAATTTCAACAATTTCTGACTTCATTTGGTATATTTCGTGCATTTACTTATTTTTTTTGAGCTAGTTGACCCTGAAATTGAAAAGCACTACAAATGAACTCAGAAAATGTTGAATGTTGGCATGCTATCATCATTTCACCCACATAGCATGTGTTAAAAAGTTGAGAGGGCTACGACAAAAACTGGATGCGGTTCGTGTACAAAACTGACAATCTCTCTCGATGTAGCAGGGTTTCGAACGAGAACTCATCTCTTACAAAGGGATTTCATTTTTTTGAACTTATTTGAACTCCATACTTTTTGTGTGTTCAAAATGCACCATTCAAAGGCACATCACAAAATTTCAACAATTTCTGACTTCATTTGGTATATTTCGTGCATTTACTTATTTTTTTTGAGCTAGTTGACCCTGAAATTGAAAAGCACTACAAATGAACTCTGAAAATGTTGAAAGTTGGCATGCTATCATCATTTCACCCACATAGCATGTGTTAAAAAGTTGAGAGGGCTACGACAAAAACTGGATGCGGTTCGTGTACAAAACTGACAATCTCTCTCGAAGTAGCAGGGTTTCGAACGAGAACTCATCTCTTACAAAGGGATTTCATTTTTTTGAACTTATTTGAACTCCATACTTTTTGTGTGTTCAAAATGCACCATTCAAAGGCACATCACAAAATTTCAACAATTTCTGACTTCATTTGGTATATTTCGTGCATTTACTTATTTTTTTTCAGCTAGTTGACCCTGAAATTGAAAAGCACTACAAATGAACTCTGAAAATGTTGAAAGTTGGCATGCTATCATCATTTCACCCACATAGCATGTGTTAAAAAGTTGAGAGGGCTAGGACAAAAACTGGATGCAGTTCGTGTACAAAACTGACAATCTCTCTCGAAGTAGGAGGGTTTCGAACGAGAACTCATCTCTTACAAAGGGATTTCATTTTTTTGAACCTATTTGAACTCCATACTTTTTGTGTGTTCAAAATGCACCATTCAAAGGCACATCACAAAATTTCAACAATTTCTGACTTCATTTGGTATATTTCGTGCATTTACTTATTTTTTTTGAGCTAGTTGACCCTGAAATTGAAAAGCACTACAAATGAACTCTGAAAATGTTGAAAGTTGGCATGCTATCATCATTTCACCCACATAGCATGTGTTAAAAAGTTGAGAGGGCTACGACAAAAACTGGATGCAGTTCGTGTACAAAACTGACAATCTCTCTCGATGTAGCAGGGTTTCGAACGAGAACTCATCTCTTACAAAGGGATTTCATTTTTTTGAACTTATTTGAACTCCATACTTTTTGTGTGTTCAAAATGCACCATTCAAAGGCACATCACAAAATTTCAACAATTTCTGACTTCATTTGGTATATTTCGTGCATTTACTTATTTGTTTTAAGCTAGTTGACCCTGAAATTGAAAAGCACTACAAATGAACTCTGAAAATGTTGAAAGTTGGCATGCTATCATCATTTCACCCACATAGCATGTGTTAAAAAGTTGAGAGGGCTACGACAAAAACTGGATGCGGTTCGTGTACAAAACTGACAATCTCTCTCGAAGTAGCAGGGTTTCGAACGAGAACTCATCTCTTACAAAGGGATTTCATTTTTTTGAACTTATTTGAACTCCATACTTTTTGTGTGTTCAAAATGCACCATTCAAAGGCACATCACAAAATTTCAACAATTTCTGACTTCATTTGGTATATTTCGTGCATTTACTTATTTGTTTTAAGCTAGTTGACCCTGAAATTGAAAAGCACTACAAGTGAACTCTGAAAATGTTGAATGTTGGCATGCTATCATCATTTCACCCACATAGCATGTGTTAAAAAGTTGAGAGGGCTACGACAAAAACTGGATGCAGTTCGTGTACAAAACTGACAATCTCTCTCGAAGTAGGAGGGTTTCGAACGAGAACTCATCTCTTACAAAGGGATTTCATTTTTTTGAACCTATTTGAACTCCATACTTCTTGTGTGTTCAAAATGCACCATTCAAAGGCACATCACAAAATTTCAACAATTTCTGACTTCATTTGGTATATTTCGTGCATTTACTTATTTTTTTTGAGCTAGTTGACCCTGAAATTGAAAAGCACTACAAATGAACTCTGAAAATGTTGAAAGTTGGCATGCTATCATCATTTCACCCACATAGCATGTGTTAAAAAGTTGAGAGGACTACGACAAAAACTGGATGCGGTTCGTGTACAAAACTGACAATCTCTCTCGAAGTAGCAGGGTTTCGAACGAGAACTCATCTCTTACAAAGGGATTTCATTTTTTTGAACTTATTTGAACTCCATACTTTTTGTGTGTTCAAAATGCACCATTCAAAGGCACATCACAAAATTTCAACAATTTCTGACTTCATTTGGTATATTTCGTGCATTTACTTATTTGTTTTAAGCTAGTTGACCCTGAAATTGAAAAGCACTACAAATGAACTCTTAAAATGTTGAAAGTTGGCATGCTATCATCATTTCACCCACATAGCATGTGTTAAAAAGTTGAGAGGGCTAGGACAAAAACTGGATGCAGTTCGTGTACAAAACTGACAATCTCTCTCGAAGTAGCAGGGTTTCGAACGAGAACTCATCTCTTACAAAGGGATTTCATTTTTTTGAACCTATTTGAACTCCATACTTTTTGTGTGTTCAAAATGCACCATTCAAAGGCACATCACAAAATTTCAACAATTTCTGACTTCATTTGGTATATTTCGTGCATTTACTTATTTTTTTTGAGCTAGTTGACCCTGAAATTGAAAAGCACTACAAATGAACTCTGAAAATGTTGAATGTTGGCAT
Source organism: Hordeum vulgare subsp. vulgare (assembly GCF_904849725.1). Taxonomy (NCBI): domain Eukaryota; kingdom Viridiplantae; phylum Streptophyta; class Magnoliopsida; order Poales; family Poaceae; genus Hordeum; species Hordeum vulgare. The sequence goes on from NC_058524.1 coordinate 24,578,471, forward strand.
GCTATCATCATTTCACCCACATAGCATGTGTTAAAAAGTTGAGAGGGCTACGACAAAAACTGGATGCAGTTCGTGTACAAAACTGACAATCTCTCTCGATGTAGCAGGGTTTCGAACGAGAACTCATCTCTTACAAAGGGATTTCATTTTTTTGAACCTATTTGAACTCCATACTGTTTGTGTGTTCAAAATGCACCATTCAAAGGCACATCACAAAATTTCAACAATTTCTGACTTCATTTGGTATATTTCGTGCATTTACTTATTTTTTTTGAGCTAGTTGACCCTGAAATTGAAAAGCACTACAAATGAACTCTGAAAATGTTGAAAGTTGGCATGCTATCATCATTTCACCCACATAGCATGTGTTAAAAAGTTGAGAGGCCTACGACAAAAACTGGATGCGGTTCGTGTACAAAACTGACAATCTCTCTCGAAGTAGCAGGGTTTCGAACGAGAACTCATCTCTTACAAAGGGATTTCATTTTTTTGAACTTATTTGAACTCCATACTTTTTGTGTGTTCAAAATGCACCATTCAAAGGCACATCACAAAATTTCAACAATTTCTGACTTCATTTGGAATATTTCGTGCATTTACTTATTTGTTTTAAGCTAGTTGACCCTGAAATTGAAAAGCACTACAAATGAACTCTTAAAATGTTGAAAGTTGGCATGCTATCATCATTTCACCCACATAGCATGTGTTAAAAAGTTGAGAGGGCTAGGACAAAAACTGGATGCAGTTCGTGTACAAAACTGACAATCTCTCTCGAAGTAGCAGGGTTTCGAACGAGAACTCATCTCTTACAAAGGGATTTCATTTTTTTGAACCTATTTGAACTCCATACTTCTTGTGTGTTCAAAATTCACCATTCAAAGGCACATCACAAAATTTCAACAATTTCTGACTTCATTTGGTATATTTCGTGCATTTACTTATTTTTTTTGAGCTAGTTGACCCTGAAATTGAAAAGCACTACAAATGAACTCAGAAAATGTTGAATGTTGGCATGCTATCATCATTTCACCCACATAGCATGTGTTAAAAAGTTGAGAGGGCTACGACAAAAACTGGATGCAGTTCGTGTACAAAACTGACAATCTCTCTCGATGTAGCAGGGTTTCGAACGAGAACTCATCTCTTACAAAGGGATTTCATTTTTTTGAACCTATTTGAACTCCATACTTTTTGTGTGTTCAAAATGCACCATTCAAAGGCACATCACAAAATTTCAACAATTTCTGACTTCATTTGGTATATTTCGTGCATTTACTTATTTTTTTTGAGCTAGTTGACCCTGAAATTGAAAAGCACTACAAATGAACTCAGAAAATGTTGAATGTTGGCATGCTATCATCATTTCACCCACATAGCATGTGTTAAAAAGTTGAGAGGGCTACGACAAAAACTGGATGCAGTTCGTGTACAAAACTGACAATCTCTCTCGATGTAGCAGGGTTTCGAACGAGAACTCATCTCTTACAAAGGGATTTCATTTTTTTGAACTTATTTGAACTCCATACTTTTTGTGTGTTCAAAATGCACCATTCAAAGGCACATCACAAAATTTCAACAATTTCTGACTTCATTTGGTATATTTCGTGCATTTACTTATTTGTTTTAAGCTAGTTGACCCTGAAATTGAAAAGCACTACAAATGAACTCTTAAAATGTTGAAAGTTGGCATGCTATCATCATTTCACCCACATAGCATGTGTTAAAAAGTTGAGAGGGCTAGGACAAAAACTGGATGCAGTTCGTGTACAAAACTGACAATCTCTCTCGAAGTAGCAGGGTTTCGAACGAGAACTCATCTCTTACAAAGGGATTTCATTTTTTTGAACCTATTTGAACTCCATACTTTTTGTGTGTTCAAAATGCACCATTCAAAGGCACATCACAAAATTTCAACAATTTCTGACTTCATTTGGTATATTTCGTGCATTTACTTATTTGTTTTGAGCTAGTTGACCCTGAAATTGAAAAGCACTACAAGTGAACTCTGAAAATGTTGAAAGTTGGCATGCTATCATCATTTCACCCACATAGCATGTGTTAAAAAGTTGAGAGGGCTACGACAAAAACTGGATGCAGTTCGTGTACAAAACTGACAATCTCTCTCGAAGTAGGAGGGTTTCGAATGAGAACTCATCTCTTACAAAGGGATTTCATTTTTTTGAACCTATTTGAACTCCATACTTCTTGTGTGTTCAAAATGCACCATTCAAAGGCACATCACAAAATTTCAACAATTTCTGACTTCATTTGGTATATTTCGTGCATTTACTTATTTTTTTTTTGAGCTAGTTGACCCTGAAATTGAAAAGCACTACAAATGAACTCAGAAAATGTTGAATGTTGGCATGCTATCATCATTTCACCCACATAGCATGTGTTAAAAAGTTGAGAGGGCTACGACAAAAACTGGATGCGGTTCGTGTACAAAACTGACAATCTCTCTCGAAGTAGCAGGGTTTCGAACGAGAACTCATCTCTTACAAAGGGATTTCATTTTTTTGAACTTATTTGAACTCCATACTTTTTGTGTGTTCAAAATGCACCATTCAAAGGCACATCACAAAATTTCAACAATTTCTGACTTCATTTGGTATATTTCGTGCATTTACTTATTTGTTTTAAGCTAGTTGACCCTGAAATTGAAAAGCACTACAAGTGAACTCTGAAAATGTTCAAAGTTGGCATGCTATCATCATTTCACCCACATAGCATGTGTTAAAAAGTTGAGAGGGCTACGACAAAAACTGGATGCAGTTCGTGTACAAAACTGACAATCTCTCTCGAAGTAGGAGGGTTTCGAATGAGAACTCATCTCTTACAAAGGGATTTCATTTTTTTGAACCTATTTGAACTCCATACTTCTTATGTGTTAAAAATGCACCATTCAAAGGCACATCACAAAATTTCAACAATTTCTGACTTCATTTGGTATATTTCGTGCATTTACTTATTTTTTTTGAGCTAGTTGACCCTGAAATTGAAAAGCACTACAAATGAACTCAGAAAATGTTGAATGTTGGCATGCTATCATCATTTCACCCACATAGCATGTGTTAAAAAGTTGAGAGGGCTACGACAAAAACTGGATGCAGTTCGTGTACAAAACTGACAATCTCTCTCGATGTAGCAGGGTTTCGAACGAGAACTCATCTCTTACAAAGGGATTTCGTTTTTTTGAACTTATTTGAACTCCATACTCTTTGTGTGTTCAAAATGCACCATTCAAAGGAACATCACAAAATTTCAACAATTTCTGACTTCATTTGGTATATTTCGTGCATTTACTTATTTTTTTTGAGCTAGTTGACCCTGAAATTGAAAAGCACTACAAATGAACTCTGAAAATGTTGAAAGTTGGCATGCTATCATCATTTCACCCACATAGCATGTGTTAAAAAGTTGAGAGGACTACGACAAAAACTGGATGCGGTTCGTGTACAAAACTGACAATCTCTCTCGAAGTAGCAGGGTTTCGAACGAGAACTCATCTCTTACAAAGGGATTTCATTTTTTTGAACTTATTTGAACTCCATACTTTTTGTGTGTTCAAAATGAACCATTCAAAGGCACATCACAAAATTTCAACAATTTCTGACTTCATTTGGTATATTTCGTGCATTTACTTATTTGTTTTAAGCTAGTTGACCCTGAAATTGAAATGCACTACAAGTGAACTCTGAAAATGTTGAAAGTTGGCATGCTATCATCATTTCACCCACATAGCATGTGTTAAAAAGTTGAGAGGGCTACGACAAAAACTGGATGCAGTTCGTGTACAAAACTGACAATCTCTCTCGAAGTAGGAGGGTTTCGAATGAGAACTCATCTCTTACAAAGGGATTTCATTTTTTTGAACCTATTTGAACTCCATACTTCTTGTGTGTTCAAAATGCACCATTCAAAGGCACATCACAAAATTTCAACAATTTCTGACTTGATTTGGTATATTTCGTGCATTTACTTATTTTTTTTGAGCTAGTTGACCCTGAAATTGAAAAGCACTACAAATGAACTCAGAAAATGTTGAATGTTGGCATGCTATCATCATTTCACCCACATAGCATGTGTTAAAAAGTTGAGAGGGCTACGACAAAAACTGGATGCAGTTCGTGTACAAAACTGACAATCTCTCTCGATGTAGCAGGGTTTCGAACGAGAACTCATCTCTTACAAAGGGATTTCATTTTTTTGAACTTATTTGAACTCCATACTTTTGTGTGTTCAAAATGCACCATTCAAAGGCACATCACAAAATTTCAACAATTTCTGACTTCATTTGGTATATTTCGTGCATTTACTTATTTTTTTTGAGGTAGTTGACCCTGAAATTGAAAAGCATTACAAATGAACTCTGAAAATATTGAAATGTGGCATGCTATCATCATTTCACCCACATAGCATGTGTTAAAAAGTTGAGAGGACTACGACAAAAACTGGATGCGGTTCGTGTACAAAACTGACAATCTCTCTCGAAGTAGCAGGGTTTCGAACGAGAACTCATCTCTTACAAAGGGATTTCATTTTTTTGAACTTATTTGAACTCCATACTTTTTGTGTGTTCAAAATGCACCATTCAAAGGCACATCACAAAATTTCAACAATTTCTGACTTCATTTGGTATATTTCGTGCATTTACTTATTTTTTTTGAGCTAGTTGACCCTGAAATTGAAAAGCATTACAAATGAACTCTGAAAATGTTGAAATGTGGCATGCTATCATCATTTCACCCACATAGCATGTGTTAAAAAGTTGAGAGGACTACGACAAAAACTGGATGCGGTTCGTGTACAAAACTGACAATCTCTCTCGAAGTAGCAGGGTTTCGAACGAGAACTCATCTCTTACAAAGGGATTTCATTTTTTTGAACTTATTTGAACTCCATACTTTTTGTGTGTTCAAAATGCACCATTCAAAGGCACATCACAAAATTTCAACAATTTCTGACTTCATTTGGTATATTTCGTGCATTTACTTATTTTTTTTGAGCTAGTTGACCCTGAAATTGAAAAGCACTACAAATGAACTCTGAAAATGTTGAAAGTTGGCATGCTATCATCATTTCACCCACATAGCATGTGTTAAAAAGTTGAGAGGACTACGACAAAAACTGGATGCGGTTCGTGTACAAAACTGACAATCTCTCTCGAAGTAGCAGGGTTTCGAACGAGAACTCATCTCTTACAAAGGGATTTCATTTTTTTGAACTTATTTGAACTCCATACTTTTTGTGTGTTCAAAATGCACCATTCAAAGGCACATCACAAAATTTCAACAATTTCTGACTTCATTTGGTATATTTCGTGCATTTACTTATTTGTTTTAAGCTAGTTGACCCTGAAATTGAAAAGCACTACAAGTGAACTCTGAAAATGTTGAAAGTTGGCATGATATCATCATTTCACCCACATAGCATGTGTTAAAAAGTTGAGAGGGCTACGACAAAAACTGGATGCAGTTCGTGTACAAAACTGACAATCTCTCTCGAAGTAGGAGGGTTTCGAACGAGAACTCATCTCTTACAAAGGGATTTCATTTTTTTGAACTTATTTGAACTCCATACTTCTTGTGTGTTCAAAATGCACCATTCAAAGGCATATCACAAAATGGACAATATCTCTCGAAGTAGAAGCGACCCCCACAATAAGAGACGACATTCTTCTTCTCGCATATATGGTGGACACTAGCTCACGTGATTTTTCAACCGTCGATGATGGTCGCTACTCCTACTTCCCCTAGTGGATAACCAATATCTAGCACAAGGAGAAGAAGGAGAAGCGACCCCCACAACAAAAGTGGTTCCGCGGCACGCCACGTGGTTCCGCTGCACACCACGTGGTTCCGCTGCACGCCACGTGGGACTAATGGTCTTCAAAAACAGATCTGTTACAAAAGGGATTTCATTTTTTGAACTTATTTGAACTGAAGACATTTTGTATATATATGTGGTTGAAATACATGATACCATAAAGTTAGAAAGGGCTAAACCATTCAAAAGTAGCAAATGAAGTTAGAAAGGGCTAAACCATTCAAATTTGGAAACTATAATGGCACAAACAGAAACTAGACATATATAAATTGGTCCAAGAAGTACATGATACTAGTCCAAACAGTACATAATAATAGCTACCATAGATATATATACAAGTGTTCGACGTTCAGAACACTACTCGTCTGAATCATCTAAATCAGAATGTCCACGTTCCTCGAGGTGACGCTGGCCATAGTTTACGACTCGAATCTTGCGGTACAACTCGTATGAAACGTATGCTTCTTTTGCTGCATACTCAATGTTGATATCATCAAGTGGGCCCTTCTCCCAAAGTTTGTGCTGATACTTTGGGAAACTGGTCTTCATATCACCATATGACTCGTCGATCAAGGCAACTGCCATATGAGCCATCGAAGTCCTGTCATGTCGAAGCCTGAATATCGTTTAGAGATCAACGAGGCAACCAGCTGGTATCTCAATACCGAAGCTGTCCCTCATCTTCAGCTTGTCGTTCCTTATGTCAACGGAAGAAAAAGTGATGCCGCTGCGAAGGAACTCCATGAGTTCTGGACAATGCTTGTCACTCCTGCAACAGAAACAAATTAAAATGGAACAAATGTTACATACTGCTACAATAAGGAAACATGTTTCACTACAACTCAAGAGAAACTTATCTTTAGGATTCAAATAGAACATATGCAATGGAAGCTAGAGAGATCACTATAGCTATCCAATGGAACCTAGAGAGATCACTAGCTATATGCAATTTTCATGACTATGACATATCATATTGCTATCCAATGGAACCTAGAGAGATCACTAGCTATATTCAATTTTCATAACCTTGGAACATATTGAATGGAACACCGCATAAAATTGTATCACTACAACTATGATTTCAATGGAACATATTGAACCAATCAGATTTTTTAGATTATGGAACACTATTCCAATCAGATTGTGTTCCCTTCAACTAATCAAAATTGTTTCACTACAACTATTTGAAGCGAACCAACTATGATTCCAATGGAACATATTAAACACTAGTTGATTCTAATACGATTTTTCAGATTATGGAACACTATTCCAATCAGATTGTGTTCCCCTTCAACTAATCAAAATTGTTTCACTACAACTACTTGAAGGGAACCAACTATGATTCCAATGGAACATATTAAACACTAGTTGATTCTAATATGATTTTTCACATTATGGAACACTATTCCAATCAGATTGTGCTCCCCTTCAACTAATCAAAATTGTTTCACTACAACTATTTGAAGGGAACCAACTATGATTCCAATGGAACATATTAAACACTAGTTGATTCTAATACTATTTTTCAGATTATGGAACACTATTCCAATTAGATTGTGCTCCCCTTCAACTAATCAAAATTGTTTCACTACAACTATTTGAAGGGAACCAACTATGATTCCAATGGAACATATTAAACACTAATTGATTCTAATACGATTTTTCAGATTATGGAACACTATTCCAATTAGATTGTGCTCCCCTTCAACTAATCAAAATTGTTTCACTACAACTATTTGAAGGGAACCAACTATGATTGAAACAAATAAACTTACAATGTCATTATCTTGGATCAAAGAAAGCCTCAAAACTTACCTCGCCCATTGGAAGATCAAGACATGGCGTGCGAAGCATAGTTGGATGACGGCAACACCGCGTTGATCGGCCGTGTACTCCAGATCAAGCCCGAAGAACTTCTCATGATCCGCTGCGTGGTCAAACCATCGTTCCTTCAACTGTTGAAGAAAAAACGGCACCTCCCTGCTCAGGTTCGTGTACACGACACGGAGCTTGGTCGTGCTATGTGCGAGCACCTCATGAGAGATAGTTGGCATGGTGGAAGAAGAGAAGGGAAGAAGAGAGGAGAAGAACAGAGAGGGCGACGCGAGAGAGAAGAAGAACAGAGAAATGGCGATTGTACGCTTCGGTTCATGCTTTTCATCGCCCGAAACGACGCGGGATGCAAACCGTTTGGGCCTTTAATCCCGGGCTGAGCCACCAACCGGGACTAAAGAGGTATACCAAACGATTGCCACCCCTACGGCAGGCCACGTGTTAGGCCTTTAGTCCCGGGTTGAGCCACCAACCGGGACTAAAGAGGTATACCAACGGTCGCCACCACTACGGCAGGCCATGTGTTAGTCCTTTAGTCCCGGGTTGAGCCACCAACCGGGACTAACGGGGGATACGAACGGTTGCCACCACCACTGCCCGCCGCGTAGCCCTTTAGTCCCGGTTTGGGACATGAACCGGGACTAAAGGCTCCTTACGGGCCGGGACTAAAGCCTCGAGGGAGGCCTTGAGAATTGGGGCGACGTGGCCGGGCCTTTAGTCCCGGCCAGAGGCAGGCCGGGACTAAATGGTCCAGGCCAAAGGCCCGTTTTCTACTAGTGGTAGTGAGGTAATGCAACTTCGAAGTATCAAATATACCTTATCTTCATATAAGTTTTCCGTTATATTTAATACATCTCATGCCTTGCAGGATCAATTTAGTGCGCCCAAGTGAATTATTTCTGTTGTTCCATTGTAACTACATTGAAGAGAAATATGATATCATATATTAATCCACTAAGGTATTCGATGTGCTCTCTTCTTTGGTTGAAAATTTCTTCCCATCCATTGCATAGGCAAAACCATAACAACTACAATACAATGAAGGTCTATAAAAACAATATATCCAAAATGCATGGATCTTATTCTTTACTTTTTCTTTAGCATGTGAAGTTACCGACTTCGTATTCTATGTGGATATAAGGATGGATTTAATTGGGCCAGGCACACTTTGGTGGGGATTACAAGTACAAGGGGATGCTTCATCAAAGATCACGGTTGTTGGTACAAAATATGAGGTGAATATTGGAAATTAATTCAGATCATTGTAACAGAAACACATCATTTCTTTGCTAATGATTATTTCCCAAATTGGAGTATATGCATAATCAGTATTTTTGTCTTTGCACCATTAGAGATTTACAACCATTTTATTGGGGATAAAATGAAGTGATAAACCTATATTGGTGGAAAATATTATTTCCTTTGTGGAGAAGAGACAAGATGGGGAAGACCATTGGAGTCACTGGTTTTTTTACGAACTACTAGCTCTACTTTGAGGAATGTATCGCTCTTGTGAAAACTTCATCTTACCTATGAAATAATATTTGTCTATACATATATTTCGGGTGGAATACTGCACCTTTTAGGCCTGATATACACCTTTATTAATGCAAATTCGATTGAACTCAGAAAAACTAATTAATCATGTTCTCTGCATGCGTGTGTCATTCATTATATACGTATATTATACATATCTAATGCAATATAAGAATTATTTAGAATCTACACAAGAACTTTGTTCATGAAAGGACAATGTTTCTTTCTCCTATCTATTATAGGTTGATTTTTTCACTTACATAAATTAAATCTTCAAGCCCTATGCCTCTGGCTTTCTACTGTTGTATCCATTTTGAGAAAATCTGTAGAAACCCTAACGTTCAGACCTATGACAAATAGTTCATGTACTTCTACTTTAGTAGTCATGTTTCACTAAGGGGGCACAAATCTACACTCTCCCAAATTGTGATAATATGCTTTTTTTTAATTTATACACCGTAAAAACTTATCACAATTTATTACATCGGATGTTATTGCAAATTTACATCATAAGCGTACAACACTAGATGTGATCTTTGCATATTCATTATAAATTGTTTTTAATAATTTCTTTATTTTGTCATTACCACGACAAGAGGTTGATTAGCTTCTCCAATATACGGTTTGTGATGGGATCAAACATTTATGTGTTACATGCTATCAAATGAATCTTCATACAACATATTTTACTTTTTTGGCACCCATCTCCTCTTGCTGTCTGTGGAATGGAATTATAATCGGTTCAAAATAGGAAATTATTACATTTGGTAAGAAGTGTGGAGAGCAAAAAAAATCACAGTAACTTCTGTTTGACGGTCCACCGATATTACTAAATATGACAAGACAAAAACTACACACGTATTGTTTTTGTTTTGAAAGTAGAACTGTACATGTTAGAAATTAATATATGTGTACACGAATTTCATTTATGTATATTTATGTGTGTGTGTGTGTGTGTGTGTGTGTTTTCATCTTAGAAGAAATCAAAAGACTGGAGGTTGTGATGGTCTTAAATGATATTCATATAGTTAAAGTGTGTAATATTTAGTTAATGATTCAAAGTCGGTAATCATGGATAACTGTTACATATTCTTAATTAGAACATTGAAAACATATCTGCAGCAGCCAGCTGGTGGTAATAAGTTTTAACACTTCTGCAAATTATTTGTTTATAGTCAAATATTTAACTTCTAACAACTCCAAATCGATAAGTTGGAAAATTGTGGTTCGCTTTGAATATTAAAATTATAACAGATATTTCTCTCAGTTTGTGCATATACAATGTAATGCAAAGGTCACTAAAGGTTGATAAACTCATTCTCTGTTATATCTGAGTGGACCACCAAATTAGACTATATAATGTTGGTAAGAAGGAACTTAGTGAAAGAACATAGTTATTTTGTACAATAAAAAATAGTTGATAACTTAACATGTCAAGATAATAAATATTTGAATATATTTTCCTATATTCTTATGAAAAAAATTGTAAAAGGAAACGTAGTTAAAATGTAAGTATTATGCATCTTTTTTAGTGCTAGCCCGTGCAAGTGCACGGGTTGACGACTAGTACTTATAGTTCATGACGATTCCTGGTTGCCTGATGACTAAGCATTACACCTTCTTACTATAGAAGTTGTTAATTCGATATGTATCTATAATATGTTATTATCTGTGATTATTGGGATTAGAATATTTGTTGCTCATGGTTAGAGTTTAGACTTTTATTAATACAACAATATAGAGAAAAGGCCAATATTGTTTAAAATAAATCATCAATTTCATATTAAATTATTCTGACTAGTTTGAATAGATGTATTCTGCAACTATATATTAGTTATATATTAAATGTTTCTAACTACTTTATCCATGAAATGTGCAGGTTCTGTTTTGTCAGCAGGAGGACGAACAGCCCCAACTTGTACAAAACTTCCACATGGTTTTGTGTAATTTCATGTAGAGCGCATTGAGACATTCGAGATTATTTATAGTGCCAAAAAATATGTTGGGCGCAACGTGATTTGAAAATTAACATGCACTCTCGTAGTATATGTGATACTTGGTGGTGGTTGTTGAGGAAGTTATTTCATTAGACTGTTATATTTTACATGATCATTTTGCGTATTTATTTGATTAATGAGTACTTATTTGATCTGTGTTCTTATGAATTTTCCCCAATAGGGAAATTTTGACAATGGAAGACACTCGTAGAAATATTTTAGTTTTCTGATAAAATTTTCTAGTAGCTAATCAAATCTATTTTAGCCACTACAAAGAGTAACATGGACTTTCTTAGTGCATGGGCAAGCTATTGCGCCGTGTTCACTTAGACAACGTACGAAATAATTCCTTATTTCAAATAGAAGACTCAACACCACCACCACACTATTGTAGTTAGTTACTTGTATCAATGTCCGTCCATAAATAAAGAAGCATGTACAAAAGGGAAAATATACAGGAGCACCTGGGTGCCCCACCTCCCTATATGAAAATCAAAATCAAAAGATACCTGGAAAATTCAAAAAAAACTTGGATTCTTAGGACATCAATCCTGGGTGACAAATCTACTACGGTGTGAAGTTACATCAAAACAGTCAAAACATACCAAGAACTGTATCAGTACCGAAGAAAACACAGTCCGGCATACATACAATGCCTCAAAAGAATTTTTTCCTATACGTATGATTCTTTTTTATCATTCTTACTTAGCATATGTTTCCTGATAGTGTATCACGTAACTTCACACCGGAGTAGATTGAGCATTGAGGTTTGATATCTCAAAATCCGAGTGCTCCAAATCTTCTTCCATACAACACGTCCTAATGTTAGATTTATAATACTCTCTTAAGAGCCTGTACAAGAGGACCTAGTAAAAATTAGCCTCCAAATGTCCACGGACGCGTCAAGTCACATCTATAGACGACGCCCGATTATCCTGTGTTTTTCATTCATTGCAACACACTCCTATTTTTAAATATCGTTTTTCATACAAGGCCATGCATCATTTATTTGATGTGCGTACATATAAACAAGGCTGAGAACTAGCAAACTAAACTACTCGTCATCAGATATGTCAATGACCTTGTCGGAGCCGATGGCCTCATGGTCATTGGTCGGCGGGCGAAGCGCCATCACCACCTGATCACCCTCCTCATCTGCGAAGAGCTGCTTGCGCTTCACGTCAGCCTCGTTAGCACCTTCTCCTGGGACTGGATGCACTTAAGGATGACATGTGGCTGTGTTGCCTCCTCCTTTTGGGCAAGCGACTCAGCTAGTGTGTCCTCTATGCCCAATCCGGCTGGTACAACATCAGTTCCTTCTCCTCCTCATCAGACGATGGCTCCTCCTCTTCCTGGTCCACCTATTCCATCTTGTCCGACGTGTCCATATGCTCCTCCATCACCTCCACCTTGTCCAGCTTCAGCATATATTTGTAGAATCAAGCTGCATACATCATTAATTATTTAAGTATAGTAAAAATCGACATACATGTTAAACTGCATACATGCCTTAACATATGACACACCTAACCCTTCATGGCAACAACAATACAAATACATGAAATTGTCCATCGAGTAAGCTACTCGTATTCAACCTGCTGAAATTAAATTGAACGAAAGAATCATTCATGAATATGCACAGGAATCTAGAGGACAGTTCAGCATAGAAGCTGTAACCAAATATGTATATGTACAAACTTACCATAATCAAACTGTTGTACATCACTCTCTCACTCTCTTCTCTAGTACTCCATGAAATATATATGTGCAAACCTATGATAATCAGACAATTGTGCAGCAACCTCTCCTCTCTAATTCTCCACACGAACACATGCGCGCACACACAGGACAAGTACGAGAACCACACAATAGATCATCCATAATTGAAAATCATATGCATCAATGCATGTATTGAACATATAAAGCATTTTTTATGGTGGGAGCCACAATTATGAAATCGCTTAGTTTTCTGGATTCAGGGAACATTCAGAAAACAACAGGTGTTAACTAAAAAAATCGAAGAATCGCCTAATGGGTGAAGCTACAGTTACGTATAAACAAGTACGTTATAGACTGCACGGTGATGCTCAAAAGCTAACGAATTTAACATACTTGTCATTACACTAGTAGAAAAGAGGGCTTTGGTCCAGGGCATGCAATTCCATTAGTCCCGGTTCACCCACGAACCGGGACCTATGGTTTCATTGGTTCTGGTTCATGAGGCCAGGGCGCCAGCCGGACATCGTGGGTCATTGGTCCCGGTTCGTGTCAACCCTTTGGTCTCGGTTCCAGATATGAACCGGAACCAATAGGCAGGGACCGTTCGTATCCCCCTTTAGTCCCGGTTGTTGGATCAAACCGGGACCAGGTGGACCGTTCGTATCCCCTTTAGTTCTGGTTAGTAGAACAAACTGGGACAAAGTGGTCGTGGCAACCGTTCATATCACCCTTTAGTCCTGGTTGGTGGCTCAACCCGGGACAAAGTGGTCGTGGTAACCGTTCATATCACTCTTTAGTCCCGGTTGGTATCTCAACCCGGGACTAAAGCCCCAATCGGTTTGCCTCCCGCTTCGTTCCCAGCGATGAAAAGCACAACCGAAGTAGAGTTTGTCGCCATTTCTCTGTTCTTCTCCTCTCTCGCTCTCCTCTCTTCTTCCCCTCTTCTTTACCTCTCTTCTTCCCTTCTCTTATTCCACCATGCCAAATCGCTTCGGAGAGGTGCTCGCATATGGAAAGACCAAGCTCGATGTCGTGTACACGAACGAGAGCAGGAAGGTGCCGCATTTTCTTAGACAGTTGAAGGGACGATGGCTTGACGCCGCGGTGGATCATGAGATGTTCTTGGGGTTTGATCTGGAGTACACAGCCGATCAACGAGGTGTTGCCGTCATCCAACTATGTTTCAAACACCATGTCTTGATCTTCCAATGGGCGAGGTATGTTTTGAGGATTTCTTTGATCCAAGGTTATATATATATATATATATATATATATATATATATATATATATATATATATATATATATATATATATATATATATATTGATTTCTTTTGGTTCCATTGGATAGCAATATGCAGTTTATATATATATTCCATTGGATATTAATTGAGGGTTTCTTGATCATTTCATAGGATATGAAAATTGCATAGGATCAATAGCAATATGTTCCATTTTGGAATCCTATAAAGATCAATTTCTCTTTAGTTGTAGTGAAACAATTTTATGCGGCGTTCTTTGATCCAAGGTTATGAAAATTGCATATAGCTAGTGTTCTCTCTTGGTTCCATTGGATAGCAATATGATATGTCATAGTTATGAAAATTGCATACAGCTAGTGATCTCTCTAGGTTCCATTGGATTGCAATATGCAATATGTCTACCTTGTTCATATTTGCAAAACCGTGGGAGAATATATATATATATATATATATATATATATATATATATATAGGATATGAAAATTTCATAGGATAGCAATATGTTTCATTTGAATCCTAAAGTTAATTTTCTCTTTAATTGTAGTGAAACATTTTTCCTTGTTGTAGCAATATGTAACATTTGTTCCATTTTAATTTGTTGTTGTTGCAGTAGTGACAAGCATTGTCCAGAACTCATGGACTTCCTTCGCAGCAGCATAAGTTTTGCTACCGTTGACATAAGGAACGACAAGCTGAAGATGAGGCACAACTTCGGTATTGAGGTACCAGCTAATTGATGATACGTCCCGAACGTATCTATAATTTCTGCTTGTTCTATGATCTTTTGGGTGACATTTTTATATGTTTTGCTACACTTTTATATCTTTTTACACATATTTGTACTAACCTACTAACTCAGTGCACTCGGTGCACCTAGTGCGAGTTTCTGTCTACTGATGTTTTTTTTGCACGGGCTTTCACCCAATTTTTCAGAGACCCAAAAATCCCGAGAAAAATATATGAAAATCAGCATAACGGAAGCTTCCAGATCACCGAAGATGGGCCACAGGGGGGCCAAGGGCTGCCTAGGGGACCACCCGTCATGGCCTGGCCACTGGCCACGCCCACAGGCCGCCTGGGTGGGCCCCACCTCTTCTGACGGCCCCCTTTGGCCTATATTTACTCCTCCGAGAGGAAACCCTTCCATCACATCCAGAATCACAAATTTCTACATCATTCCGCCGCCGCAGCACTTCCGAGATCGGGAGTGTTAGAAGACCTCTTCCCGGCACCCTACCGGAGGGAGGATTGACCTCCGGGAGCTTCTCCATCGCCATGGACGCTTCCCGGACGTGCCGTGAGTAGTCCTCCTTGGACCATGAGTCCATGACCAGTAGCTATGTCATTTCTTCTCTCCAATCTTGTGCTTCAATGATTAGCCCTTGTGAGATGCCCTACATGATCAAGGCATCTATGTAATTTTCCTGCTATTGCTATGCTCGGTTTGTTGGGATCCGATGGATTATGAGATTATGTTAAGATTGTTATGAATTATATATTTTATTATCCTTTTATATTATGTTCTTTAGTGATTCATGGATGCTCTCCGTTGCTTTGTATTGCTTTGGCCGAGTAGTAGATTGTAACTCCAAGAGGGAGCGTTATGCATGATTGTGGGTTCATGCCCCCTGATGTCTAGCTTGAGTGACAGAAACATGATACTAGGGGATGTTTTGTTGCCACCGGGGAGAAAACAACGGTGCTAGTGACCATGGTTGCAAGGATTGTTTACCTTACACATAGTTCATAAATGCAGTTGTCCGTTGCTTTGAGTTTACAGTTTGGTTGGGGCTCGCGACTTAACACCAGCGAGATGTTATGGATAGATATCTCAAGGTGGATGATTAGTAAGTAGATGTTGATGAATTAACGGTCTACTTGTCGTGGCGTACTGCCCATTACTATTGAGCCTCTAACTTTCATGTAGCATAATTAGCATTGCGGTGCGTTTATAATTATGTCAATTGCTCAACTGTAATTTGTTTACCCAAGCATAGTTATTTATCGTCTTTTGAGAGAGACACATCACTAATGAACATCATGTGACTCAGGTCCATATCACCACCATTGCTTACACCTCCATCATTTACTGCTTTCATTTACTTTTCTGTTGCAATCACTATCATTATTCCCGAATGTGTTTTGATCCTTTGCAAACTACAAGGCCGGAGAGATTGACAACCTTTATGTACTCGTTGGGAGCAAAGTTATTTGTGTGTGTGCAGGTCCACGTCTTCTGCTTGCGCCAGGGCAGGGGACACCTACTTGTTGATCCTCGGAGTCCTCCTGGTTCGATAAACCTTACAGTTTTCATGTAAGGGAAAACTTGTTGTTGACTACATCTCCACCTTCCCGTTGGGGTAACCAACGAGGGGCGAGAAATATATTCATCAACTCGTCATCAATTGCCTCATTGATCTCCAACAGGAATTCAGGCTTCGACATGACAGGACTTCGGTGGCTCATATGGCACTCACCTTGATCGATGAGGAGTATGCTGATACGAAGACCAAATTCTCAAAGTCTCAGCACAAACTTTGGGAGAGGACCCCACTTAACCGTATCAACATTGAGTATGCAGAAAAAGATGCATACGTTTCATACGAGTTGTACCGCAAGATTCGAGTCGTCAACTATGGCCAACGTCACCTCAGACCAGGTGGACATTCTTATTCAGACGATTCAGACGAGTAGTGTTCACAACGGCGAATACTTGTATATATTTCTATGCTAGATATTATTATGGATTGTTTGGACTAGTATCATTTTGTACTGCTTGGACCAATTTATATATGTCTAGTTTTTGTTTGTGCCATTATAGTTTCCAAATTTGAATAGTTTAGACCTTTCTAACTTCATTTGCTACTTTTGAATGGTTTATCCCTTTCTAACTTCATGGTATCATGCATTTCGACCACATACATATACAAAAAGTCATCAGTTCAAATAAGTTCAAAAAAATGAATTCCCTTTTGTAACAGATCTGGTTTTGATTTCACATATAAAATAACCTAAATCCTACCAAACTGAATAAACCCTATCAACTTTTTAGCACGTGCTATGTGGGTGAAATGATGATACCACGCCAACTTTCGACCTATTCAGAGTTCATTTGTAATGCTTTTCAATTTCTGGGCCATTTAGCTCAAAAAATCAGTAAATGCGTGAAAAATACCTAATGAACTCAGAAAGTGTTGAAAATTGATGATGTGGCCTTGAATGGTGCATTTTGAACACACAAAAAGTCTTGAGTTCAAATAAGTTCAGAAAAATGAAATCCGTTTTGTAACACATGAATTTTCGTAAGAAACCCTAATACTTCGAAAGAAATTGTCTGATTTGTACACGGAGTGCATCCAGTTTTTGCCGCAACCCTGTCAACTATTTAGCACATGCTATGTAGGTGAAATGATGATACCATGCCAACTTTCAACCTATTCAGAGTTCATTTGTAGTGCTTTTCAATTTCTGGGCCATTTAGCTCAAACAAATCCGTAAATGCATGACAAATACCAAATGAACTCAGAAAGTGTTTTAAATTGATAATGTGGCCTTGAATAATGGTGCATTTTGAACAAACAAAAATTCTTGAGTTTAAATAAGTTCAAAAAAAATAAATCCCTTTTGTAAGAGATGAGTTTTCGTAAGAAACTCTGATACTTCGAAAGAGATTGCCCGATTTGTACACGAAGTGCATCCAGTTTTTGCCGCAACCCTCTCAACTTTTTATCACATGCTATGTGGGTGAAATGATGATACCATGCCAACTTTCAACCTACTCAGAGTTCATTTGTAGTGTTTTTTAATTTCTAGGCCATTTAGCTCAAAAAAACAGTAAATGCATGAAAAATACCAAATGACTTCAGAAAGTGTGGAAAATTGATGATGTGGCCTTGAATGGTGCATTTTGAACACACAAAAAGTATTGAGTTCAAATAAGTTCATTGAACCCACAAATCACTATTCTTATAGAGCATTGAACGAGCTAATCTAGCAGTGAGAGATGAAAGGACAAAGTTGCTAACCTTTGTGAACACTTGAATAGATGGGGTGCCTTAAATCTTGACAAATTTTGGCAAAAATGGAGGGATGAGCTCGAGAAGTGAAGAGAAAACAAAGAATGGAGAGGATGAGCTCGGGCTGGAAGAAGCATCTATATATAGGGACATATTTAGTCCCGGTTGGTTCTATAAACCGGGACTAGAGATCCATCTCTACTCCCGGTTGGTGTTACAAACCGGGACTAAAGGGGCTCGCAGGGCCCTAGCCTGACACCAGCCTGCGACCACCCCTTTAGTCCCGGTTGATAACAACAACCGGGACAAGAGGTTCCTCATAAACCAGGACTAAACCCTAGCCTCATGAACCGGTACTAGTGGCAGCATTAGTCCCGGTTGAAAAAGCCAACCCGGACTAATGCTTCGGTCCGAATGTCTGTTTTCTACGAGTGACACAACTAAGAGCATTTCCAACAGAAGCGAGCTACCCCGGCGTGCAAAAAAAATTAGGCGTCAAAATAACGTTTAAGAGCACGCGGACGTGTGATAGGTTTTTTAGGCCCTGCAAAATTTACCGTGTCATTTTAGCGCTTCAGCATGCGCGGTAAAATACAACGCGCACCCACCCGTCGTTTGGTACATATGAATAATTTGTGAACATAAAACAACATGATTTTCGAGAATCAAAAATTTGCAAAACGATGAGTTGAGCAACATAGCATAGTTCAAATTCATGGTATAGTTTAAAATCATCTACCACAAGCAAGTTCATAACAAATAAATTCACACAAACGAATGAAACATTAGGAATCATGTTCCGTCTCCTTCCTTCTCTTCTTCCTCCTTTTCATCCTTCCCGTCCTCGTCCTCTTTTCCCTTCTCCTCATAATCTTCAAACACCTTTATGTCATTGGAACCTTGAACCGTGTTCGCATTATCTCCAAATGCATGTGAGGCATCATGCGAAGGCATGTGAGGCATCATGCGAGGTTCTCCCATGCCTCCCATAAGAGACCCAAACTCATGCCTTCCATAGTATCTCCCAAGCCTCCCATGTCGGTCATGCCTCCAATGCCTCCCGTAGTTGCTCTCATGCCTCCCATGCCTCACATAGGTGCTCCCATGCCTCCCATGCATGACGGTCATGCCTCCCATGTCTGCCATAGGTGGTCCCATTCATCCCATACCAACCATTGCTCCCATAGGTGCTTCCATGCCTCCCATGCCGGCCATGTCTCCCATGCCGCCCAAGCCACCCATGGTAGCTCTGAAGCCTCCCATGGTAGCTCCCATGCCCCCAAAGTCTCCCATGGTAGCTCCCATGCCTGTGAAGCCTCCCATGGTAGCTCCAATGCATCGCATGCCCGTCATTTTTTTGGACCAAGAGTTGATCATGGCAAATGTTGATGTAGTCCTTTTGCCTATCATAGAATTTAGATGTGTCCACGAAGAAGCGGTACTTCTCATATTCTAACAATCTAACTTGCTCCTCCATGGCTAATATCTTCTCCTCCAATGCCACCATCCTCTCCTCGGCCACCACCCTCCTCTTCTCAGCCACCAACCTCGTCTTCTCTGCCACTGACTCTTGGCACCTTGCCGCCCTCTTCTGCTTGTTTTCTTCCTTTCTTGCCATCACAATAGCCTCCATACAATTCTTTATGTCACCATCTACTTCCTTATTCTTCTGCTTATTATTTTCTTGTCTAACTCCACTCGATATTTTTGGCTTGGAGTAGACAACCGAGTTTGGTGTAGGGCTCCTCTTGGCGCCATCACTTGATGCCTCCTCCTCATCATCATCTAAGACCACCGCATCAGCATTGCCTTTCTTGTTCTCCTCATCACCATTTCGACATTTCTTCCATTTCTCCTCATCCCTCAACACTTCATAGCAATGGGACAACAAAAATGCTCTCCCTCTCTTAACCTTGCCTTTTTTTGTCTTGTTTTCTTCTCCTCGAAACAAGCTTTGAGTAATATTGTGCTACAAACAAAAGAACAATTTACCACTTGAAACACACAAGATGAACAACAACATGGAACATAAAGAAATTACACTTACCGTGTCTCTATCATTAGTGTCACTTCGGTTTATCTTGTCAACCGATGACATTGCCGCCACCCACCTTTGGCAATCTCTATTGATCGTCGACCACCGGGTGCGAAGACATCTATTGATGCCTTCAGTTTTACTCTTATGTTTTCATCAAAGTACTCCCTCATCCTATCCCAATATGTATCTCTAGTTTGGTCACCCCACAACAGTGGCGTCCATAGACACATTCAACTATGTCTTGCATAGCAAGATGTTTTCGTCCATGGTGTAGTTGCACACCCTTCCTCTCGGTGCATCAACCGTACCCTCACCCTCCTCATCCACTTCATATTAATGATCATCTTGATGCACTTCATTAGTTTGAGACCAATGAAAATTGTTGGATCAATCACCCATACATGACAAATATGCGTCATCCTTGAAGTATTCACTACAAAGTATGATAAAGAAAACTATATCAACCTATTCATATGTACACATTTCTAGCAACAACAAAAAAAGGAAAAAAGTCTTATCTTGCAGGCATTTCATCAAACACCATTTGGGCATCAGCCACCGATGCACCAAATTGCGACTCATCGGGCGCTTCTGGCAGCGGCAGATGCGGGGCCAAGGGCGCTGCCGGTTTCTTCTTCACCGCCACTTTCTTCTTCTTTTGGACCGTCGATGCCAACACCGTCGTCGCCGCCGTCATCAGTCGCTTGATGGCGGAGCTCCGTGGCTTCGAGGGGGGCTGCGGCGTGAAGCCAACCATAGGGTTCGACCGGGGTGCGATTAAAAGGTCGCGCGCGAGGCCGGTGCTTGGAGCCGTTGCTCCGCCGGTGGCGAAACCGGAGGTCAACCCCGCGCAAAAGTTTGCGGTGGCGGGCGGCGGCTGATGGGTCGCTGGCGTAGGGAGTGGTCGGATGGACGTCGGCGCGGTCGTCCATCGCCGTCGGAGGCTCGGGTTGGGGCGAAGGCGGGCAACACCAAAGCTGTCAGTGACGGTTGGAGGTTCACGCGTCCGATTTGTTTTGTCCAGCACCGTGGAGCGGGCACACCAAATATACTTCATGTAATGCAGTTTTTCCAGCGCGTTGGCGCCTTTTTTATCGCGTGCTGCATTATTGCACAGTTGCTAAAGCGTTGCTTTCACCAGCGCGGGCGCAATATGGCCGTTTTTTTGGGCGAGCGGCTTATTTAGCGCATATATTGGAGATGCTCTAAAGAGAGAACGGTGGACTTGTTACCGAGAGATAACTTGCCGGTGGGATATTTTAGGGTTTAGGCAGAACACCTTGCTTTGAGAAATTCAAGAGAGGGTGTCCGTCAGAGACGTGAGAGTCTTATTTGAAGAAGTGTGTGTGACAAAGAGTCTGTCAGAGACATGTATACTCTAGGCAAGTGAGAGAGACGTGCGAGTGTTTTTGTAGTCCTGGGTATAGCCACTACTTTCCCTTTGGATGCCATATTCGTGATATATTTCTTTTATGTATATCTTTGAAAGCTTTTAACTGCAAATATTTAAGCTATCTTTGGGGGCCTACTATCCGAGACACCTTTTCTGCAATGCAAATTCATCTATGCCACTTTTTTTTTGGTAACGACCAATAACTACAAAGAACGGTTTGGGAAAGTAATAGATTTTGACACAAAATCTATGGTAGTGATGAAATTCTGAATCTTTTCCCCAAAACTATCCACGTACATTGAATCCAGATTTTATACTATATATATAGACTGAATTGTGTTTACATATATAATTGCAAAAACACAAGGATATATCCTGGCAAAGCTCTTTCTGGCAGGAAGTAATTAAGAATTAATACTGGCTAGCTATACTTTGCTGGTGACAACATGTTGCATTAGCTGTAGAAAGCAACACGGTTTGACCCCCAGTCCCCCCTCCCCCCATTTATATTCCTGGTCAGAACACAAGTTTCAAATCTATGTTTTCTCTTCGTCTACACACTCCCACCTTCCTCCCATATCAGCAGAAAAAACAAATCATCCCAGGGCTCCCTGCCAAGAATCTCCCCCCTCTACACTCAAGAAACCAGGTTTGCTTTCATCTGCCTTCCTTGAATATATGCTCCTCTTCCCGTGTCTGCTTCTTCATCTTATTAAGCTTGTTGGTTACTAGGGCAAGATCTAAAAGGAGGTATGGGTAAAACATCACCCATTCCTGCTGACAAAACCTCAGAGAGAAAACTGGATCAACGTGATGAAATAGCAGATGATTCCACTGATAGTGAAAGAACCATCAGCGATTGTTTTTTGGGGATCGCATACTGGAGCAGCCATGCCCAAAATGACGACATGGAAGCAGATTCTGCTATGGCATTACCTGCTATCGGAGAGAATGAAGCAAGATCTGACGGCCATGCTTATACCGATGGCCTGGAGTTTCATTCTACCTCCCTTGTTGGGAGGGCTATTGTAAGCTCAGAACCTTTACCAGTGGCACAACCCGGAGACTGCGTAGATATACCTCTCCCTGACTGGCTGAAGGATATAGATTCAGGAGCAGGGTTGTGGACGGTTGTTAAACAATTTCGAAAAGACGGGAAGAAGTATGACATGGTTAGTATACTAATGTTCTTCTGCGCTCTTTCAGTTATCTTATAGATTACTGATCTTTTGCGTCACAATAATATTCTGCTTTTTTCCGCACATGTAATTCTTTGGTGTTCAACTGAATAATTGAATTCTTCATAGCAAATAACGCAGAATTCAACCAGTGTGATTTTGATCTGTCCACACACTTTTTGATGCTCACTTGTCATAGCATGTAACCATAATTCAGATGAACATGCAACACAGAAATATAATAATAAAAATAATAAACATTTAGTACAGAATTCTCCATTGTCTGCTCTCACCACAACATTTTCCTTTTGTTATTAACAAATGAGTGTTTATTACAATAGTAACTTTCACCTTTTGTATTCCATATGCAATGTTACACGTTTAATCATATAATATATGCTAAATTAACTATAACTTTTTCCTCATTTCAGTACTACTTTCACAAGGAATATAGTCACAGATTCTGCTCCAAGCCCAACGTTCTTGAGTTCCTAACAACAGGAACTGTGAAGGGGGAGCCGGTTCAGAAGGTACCTACATACTTGACTTCAAAACATATAGTAATTATATACACATGTATATGATTATGTATTTTTCATATATATTTACAAGTGTAAATTTCATATGGTATTCTATTTTTGGACAGAGATCAGCCGATACTTCTAGGGACAATCATGGTATGTGTAATTTGACCGATGCGTTTGAATATAGTTTTCTATTATTTTGTGCGTAACACTCAAACTTGGACTTCCAATGTAATCCATATCATGGAGAGAAATAGACTTCTACATGAAGTCAATATAAAATAATCGCTAGTGTAGTTACTCTACTTAAGTTAATATAAAAAATGGCATTATTTTAGGTTCTTTCTTGACATGATAAATAAAATTATTTATAAAAATGTTACATGGAACCCTCCTCATGATTGTACGTACATATTGTTTACAGTAATATTACTTGATTTCATATTATATCCATGTATCATCTTGTCTAGACGAACAATCATGCTAACCACAAGTTCAAGAAATGCTTCTGGTGAAAAACAGTAATTTTGTATGACTGGTGGAGGATGTAACTTGTTAGTGGTTCAATAATTTGACACACTAGAAATACTTTGTGCAACCATTACCTTTGCAATGATTTCACACAAGACACTTGTTAGTTTAGCGTGATCCAAAGTCTACTTGCACATACGCATTATTCTTTAGTATTTCTTG
This sequence comes from Hordeum vulgare subsp. vulgare, assembly GCF_904849725.1. Classification (NCBI taxonomy): domain Eukaryota; kingdom Viridiplantae; phylum Streptophyta; class Magnoliopsida; order Poales; family Poaceae; genus Hordeum; species Hordeum vulgare. The sequence goes on from NC_058524.1 coordinate 24,602,489, forward strand.
CATCACAATTACCTTTTAGTATTTAAATTTATAGTAAGATATATTTTTAATCTATCTACAATTTCTGCAGATTATAGACGGGCCACCAAAAGACAAAGGATGATGGTGCCAACTTTAGGTAATCCTACTTGCATACCACATAAGTTTCTCTAATATTGTGAAGATATCACTTGTAGTGTTGTTCAATATTTCAAACTAGCCTCACCGTCATGTATGCTATTAGTTATTTTGAGAACAATTTCATGACAAAATGCAACATATCAACAATCACTTATAGTTCCTTTAAAAAGCTCACTTATAATTCATGATTTTTTTATGGAAAGGAGGATTACCCATGGCCTCTGCATCAAAGTGATACATGCAGCCATACTTATAGTTCATGACGATTCCTGGTTGCCTGATGACTAAGCATTACACCTTCTTACTGTAGAAGTTGTTAATTCGATATGTATCTATAATATGTTATTATCTGTGATCATTGGGATTAGAATATTTGTTGCTCATGGTTAGAGTTTAGACTTTTATTAATACAACAATATAGAGAAAAGGCCAATATTGCTTAAAATAAATCATCAATTTCATATTAAACTATTCTGACTAGTTTCAGTAGATGTGTTCTGCAACTATATATTAGTTCTATATTAAATGTTTCTAACTACTTTATCCATGAAATGTGCAGGTTCTGTTTTGTCAGCAGGAGGACGAACAGCCCCAACTTGTACAAAACTTCCACATGGTTTTGTGTAATATCATGTAGAGCGCATTGAGACATTCGAGATTATTTATAGTGCCAAAAAATATGTTGGGCGCAACGTGATTTGAAAATTAACATGTACTCGTAGTATATGTGATACTTGGTGGTGGTTGTTGAGGAAGTTATTTCATTAGACTGTTATATTTTACATGATCATTTTGCGTATTTATTTGATTAATGAGTACTTATTTGATCTGTGTTCTTATGAATTTTCCCCAATAGGGAAATTTTGACAATGGAAGACACTCGTAGAAATATTTTAGTCTTCTGATAAGATTTTCCAGTAGCTAATCCAATCTATTTTAGCCACTACAAATAGTAACATGGACTTTCTTAGTGCATGGGCAAGCTATTGCGCCGAGTTCACTTAGACAATGTACGAAACTAATTCCTTATTTCAAATAGAAGACTCAACAACACCACCACACTATTGTAGTTAGTTACTTGTATCAATGTCCGCCATAAATAAAGAAGCATGTACAAAAGGGAAAATATGGAAAATTCAACCACCACCAATTCAAAAAAGATACGTGGAAAATTCAAAAAAACTTGGATTCAAAAAGATACGTGCTCCACCTCTATATGAAAATTAAAATCAAAAGATACGTGGAAAATTCAAAAAAACTTGGATTCTTAGTATAACAATCCTGGGTGCCAAATCTACTACGGTGTGAAGTTTCGTCAAAACAGTCAAAACATACCAAGAACAGTATCAGTACCGAAGAAAACACAGTCCGACATACATACAATGCCTCAAAAGTTTTTTTTTTTTCCTATACGTATGATTCTTTTTTATCATTCTTACTTAGCATATGTTTTCTGATAGTGTATCACGTAACTTCACACCGGAGTAGATTGAGCACTGAGGTTCGATATCTCAAAATCCGAGTGCTCCAAATCTTCTTCCATACAACACGTCCTAATGCTGGATTTATAATACTCTCTTAAGAGCCTGTACAAGAGGACCTAGTAAAAATTAGCCTCCAAATGTCCACGGATGCGTCCAGTCACATCTATAGACGACGCCCGATTATCCTGTGTTTTTCATTCATTGCAACACACTCCTATTTTTGAATATCCTTTTTTATACAAGGCCATGCATCATTTATTTACTCGTCAACAGATATGTCAATGACCTCCTTGTCGGAGCCGATAGCCTCATGGTCATTGGTCGGTGGGTGAAGCGCCGTCACCACCTGATCACCCTCCTCATCTGCGAAGAGCTGCTTGCGCTTCACGTCAGCCTCGTTAGCACCTTCTCCTCGGACTGGATGCACTTGAGGATGACATGTGGCTGTGTTTCCTCCTCCTTTTGGGCAAGCGACTCAGCTAGTGTGTCCTCTATGCCCAATCCGGCCTGGTACAGCATCAGTTCCTTCTCCTCCTCATCTGACGATGGCTCCTCCTCTTCCTGGTCTACCTATTCCATCTTGTCCGGCGTGTCCATATGCTCCTCCAGCACCTCCACCTTGTCCAACTTCAGCATATATTTGTGGAATCAAGCTGCATACATCATTATTTCAGTATAGTAAAAATCGACATACATGTTAAGCTGCATACATGCCTTAACATATGACACACCTAACCCTTCATGGCAACAACAATACAAATACATGAAATTGTCCATCAAGTAAGCTACTCGTATTCAACCTGTTGGAATTAAATTGAAGGATAGAATCATTCATGATTATGCACAGGAATCTAGAGGACAGTTCAGTATAGAAGCTGTAACCAAATATGTATATATATATATATATATATATATATATATATATGTGCAAACTTACCACAATGAAACTGTTGTGCATCAGTCTCTCACTTTCTTCTCTAGTAATCCACGAAATATATATGTGCAAACCTATGATAATCAGACAATTGTGCAGCAGCCTCTCCTCTCTAATTCTCCACACACACGGGCGCACACACATAGGACAAGTACGAGAACCATATAGTAGATCATCCATAACTCAAAATCATATGCATCAATGCATGTGTTGAACATATAAAGCATTTTTTTATGGTGGGAGCCACAATTATGAAATCGCTTAGTTTTCTGGATTCAGGGAACATTCAGAAAACAACAGGTGTTAACTAAACAAATCGAAGAATCACCTAATGGGTGAAACTACAGTTACGTATAAACAAGTAAGTTATAGACTGCACAGTGACGCTCAAAAGCTAACGAATTTAACATAGTTGTCATTACACAAGTAGAAAAGAGGGCTTTGGTCGAGGGCATGCAATCCCATTAGTCCCGGTTCACCCACGAACCGAGACCTATGGTTTCATTGGTCCCGGTTTGTGAGGCGAGGGCGCCAGCCGGACATCGTGGGCCATTGGTCCCGGTTCGTGTCAATCCTTTGGTCCCGGTTTCAGACATGAACCGGGACCAATAGGCAGAGACCATTCGTATCCCCCTTTAGTCCCGGTTGGTGGATCAAACCGGGACCAGGTGGATCGTGCGTATCCCCCTTTAGTCCCGGTTAGTAGAACAAACCAGGACGAAGTGGTGGTGGCAACCCGGGAATAAGGGCCCAAACGGTTTGCCTCCCGCTTCGTTTCCAGCGGTGAAAAGCACAACCGAAGTAGAGTCTGTCGCCATTTCTCTATTCTTCTCCTCTCTCGCTCTCCTCTCTTCTTCCCCTCTTCTTTCCCTTCTCTTCTTCCACCATGCCAACTCGCTTCGGAGAGGTGCTCGCACATGGAAAGACCAAGCTCGATGTCGTGTACACGAACGAGAGCAGGGAGGTGCCGCATTTTCTTAGACAGTTGAAGGGACGATGGCTTGATGCTGCGGTGGATCATGAGAAGTTCTTGGGGCTTGACCTGGAGTACACGACCGATCAACGAGGTGTTGCCTCTAGTGAACACTATGGCCCCTGGGTCTACTGCATATCATATTTTCAGATCCACGCAATTACTTTGTTGCACTTTTCACCTTTAGATCTCACCTTGCAAATGATCGTGAAGGGATTGACAACCCCTTTATAGCGTTGGGTGCAAGTTTGTTTGTTTTTGCGCAGGTACATTGGTGCCTCATCTTGATACTCCTACTGGATTGATATCTAGGTTCTCAAACTGAGGGAAATACTTACTGCTACTATGTTGCATCACCCTTTCCTCTTCAAGGGAAAAACCAACGCAAGCTCAAGAGGTAGCACTTCTCAACCGCCATGGACGCTTCCCGGACGTGCCGTGAGTAGTCCTCCTTGGACCATGAGTCCATGACCAGTAGCTATGTGATGTCTTCTCTCCAATCTTGTGCTTCAATGATTAGCCCTTGTGAGATGCCCTACATGATCAAGGCATCTATGTAATTTTCCTGCTATTGCTATGCTCGGTTTGTTGGGATCCGATGGATTATGAGATTATGTTAAGATTGTTATGAACTATATATTTTATAATCCTTTTATATTATGTTCTTTAGTGATTCATGGATGCTCTCCGTTGCTTTGTATTGCTTGGGCCGAGTAGTAGATTGTAACTCCAAGAGGGAGCGTTATACATGATTGTGGGTTCATGCCCCCTGATGTCTAGCTTGAGTGATAGAAACAGGAGACTAGGGGATGTGCTATTGCCACAAGGGAGAAAACAACGGTGCTTGTGACCATGGTTGCAAGGATTGTTTACCTTACGCATAGTTCGTTAAGGCAGTTGTCTGTTGCTTTGAGTTTACACTTTGGGTGGGGCTCGCGACTTAATACTAGTGAGATGTTCTGGATAGATATCTCAAGGTGGATAATTAGTGAGTAGATGCTGATGAATAAACGGTCTACTTGTCTTGGCGTACTGCCCATTACTATTGAGCCTCTAACTTTCATGTAGCATAATTAGCATTGCGGTGCGTTTATAATTATGTCAATTGCTCAGCTATAATTTGTTTACCCAAGCATAGTTGTTTATCGTCTTTTGGGAGAGAGACATCACTAGTGAACATCATGTGACTCAGGTCCATATCACCACCATTGCTTACACCTCCATCATTTACTACTTTCATTTACTTTTCTGTTGCAATCACTATCATTATTCCCGCTTGTGTTTTGATCCTTTGCAAACTACAAGGCCGGAGAGATTGACAACCTCTATGTACTCGTTGGGAGCAAAGTTATTTGTGTGTGTGCAGGTCCACGTCTTCTGCTTGCGCCACGGCAGGGGACACCTACTTGTTGATCCTCGGAGTCCTCCTGGTTCGATAAATCTTACAGTCTTCGTGTAAGGGAAAACTTGTTGTTGACTACATCTCCACCTTCCAGTTGGGGTAACCAACGAGGGGCGAGAAATATATTCATCAATTCGTCATCAATTGCCTCATTGGTCTCCAACAGGAATTCAGGCTTCGACATGACACGACTTCGATGGCTCATATGGAAGTCACCTTGATCGATGAGGAGTATGCTGATATGAAGACCAAATTCCCAAAGTCTCAGCACAGACTTTGGGAGAAGACCCCACTTAATCGTATCAACATTGCATTGAGTATGCAGCAAAAGATGCATACGTTTCATACGAGTTGTACCGCAAGATTCGAGTCGTCAACTATGGCCAACGTCACCTCAGACCAGGTGGACATTCTGATTCAAACGATTCAGACGAGTAGTGTTCACAACGGCGAACATTTGTATATATATATATATATATCTATGCTATCTATTACTATGGACTGTTTGGAGTAGTATCATTATGTACTGCTTGGACCAATTTATATATGTCTAGTTTCTGTTTGTGTCATTATAGTTTCCAAATTTGAATGGTTTAGCCCTTTCTAACTTTATTTGCTACTTTTGAATGGTTTAGCCCTTTCTAACTTCATGGTTCATTTGTAGTGCTTTTCAATTTCTGGCCCTTTTAGCTCAAAAAGATGAGTAAATGCATGAAAATTACCAAATAAACTTAGAAAGTGTTGAAACCTGATGATGTGGCCTTGAATGGTGCATTTTGAACACACAAAAAGTCTTGACTTCAAATAAGTTCAAAAAAATTAAATCCCTTTTGTAACAGATGAATTTTCGTAAGAAACCCTGATACTTCGAAAGAAATTGTCTGATTTGTACACGAAGTGCATCCAGTTTTCCCCGTAACCCTGTCAACTTTTTAGCACATGCTATGTGGGTGAAATAATGATACCATGCCAACTTTCAACCTATTTAGAGTTCATTTGTAGTGCTTTTCAATTTCTGGCCATTTAGCTCCAAAAAATCAGTAATGCATGAAAAATACCAAATGAACTCAGAAACTGTTGAAAATGGATGATGTGTTCTTGAATAATGGTGCCTTTTGAACACACAAAAAGTCTTGAGTTTAAATAAGTTCAAAAAAATGTAATCCCTTTTGTAACAGATGAGTTTTCGTAAGAAACCCTGATACTTTGAAAGAGATTGTTCGATTTGTACACAAAGTGTATCCAGTTTTTGCCGCAACGCTCTCAACTTTTTAGCACATGCTATGTGGGTGAAATGATGATACCATCCCAACTTTCAACCGATTCAGAGTTCATATGTAGTGCTTTTCAATTTCTGGGTCATTTAGCTCCAAAAACAGTAAATGCATGAAAAATACCAAATGAATTCAGGAAGTGTTGAAAATTGATGTTGTGGCCTTGAATGGTGCATTTTGAACACACAAAAAGTCTTGATTTTAAATAAGTTCAAAAAATGAAATCCTTTTTGTAACACAAACCCTCATACTTCGAAAGAGATTGTCCGATTTGTACACGAAGTGCATCCAGTTTTCGCCGCAAACCTGTCTACTTTTTAGAACATGATATGTGGGTGAAATGATGATACCATGCCAACTATCAACCTATTCAGATTTCATTTGTAGTGCTTTTCAATTTTTGGGCCATTTAGCTCAAAAAATCAGAAAATGCATGAAAAATACCAAATGAACTTAGAAAGTGTTGAAAATTGATGATGTGGCCTTGAATGGTGCATTCTGAACACACAAAAAGTCTTGAATTCAAATAAGTTCAAAAAAATGAAATCCCTTTTGTAACAGATGAGTTTTCGTAAGAAACCGTGATATTTCGAAAGAGATTGTCCGATTTGTACACGAAGTGCATCCAGTTTTTGCCGCAACCCTCTCAACTTTTTAGCACATGCTATGTGGGTGAAATGATGATACCATGCCAATTTTTAACCTATTTAGGGTTCATTTGTAGTGCTTTTCATTTTGTGGTTCATTTAGCTCAAAAAATCCATAAATGCATGAAAAATACAAAATGAACTCAGAAACTGTTGAAAATTGATGATGTCGCCTTGAATGGTGCATTTTGAACACACAAAAAGTCTTGAGTTCAAATAAATTCAAAAAAATGAAATCCTTTTTGTAACAGATATGTTTTTGATTAAAACAGTCATTTCAAATAACCTAAAACCTACCAAATTGAATATAATGATAAAAACACAGTAATATTAAATAGAAGGAAAAAAGAATCACTCAAAATTCTATTTTCTTAGTAAATTTATTCACACAAAAAAGTAAAAAAAAGAAAGAAAAAAATTAGTTTTTTTTTAAATGCCACCTACTAGGCTACCACGGTCAGAATACGACTAGAAACCCAACGTGAGAGTTGGGCCAGGATTCAGGCCGAGTAGACCCGGAAGCGTGTAGTTGAGAGGAGCTCGAGAGGGTGTGCGCACCATCGCTTATAAACCACTAAACATCCAATCGCACCGCGGCTGTGGCAGGCACAGGCCTTTAGTCCCGGTTTGTGCCACCAACCGACACGAAATACGCCCTTTCGTGTCGGTTTCTGGAGCCAACCGGGACTAAAGGTTGTTGGAATTATGCCCTAGAGGCAATGATAAATATAGTTATTATTATAATTCCTGTATCAAGATAATCGTTTATTATCTATGCTATAATTGTATTGAATGAAGACTCATTTACATGTATGGATACATAGACAAAACACCGTCCCTAGCAAGCCTCTAGTTGGCTAGCCAGTTGATCAAAGATAGTCAGTGTCTTCTGATTATGAACAAGGTGTTGTTGCTTGATAACTGGATCACGTCATTAGGAGAATCACGTGATGGACTAGACCCAAACTAATAGACGTAGCATGTTGATCGTGTCATTTTGTTGCTACTGTTTTCTGCGTGTCAAGTATTTATTCCTATGACCATGAGATCATATAACTCACTGACACCGGAGGAATACTTTGTGTGTATCAAACGTTGCAACGTAACTGGGTGACTATAAAGATGCTCTACAGGTATCTCCGAAGGTGTTAGTTGAGTTAGTATGGATCAAGACTGGGATTTGTCACTCCGTGTGACGGAGAGGTATCTCGGGGCCCACTCGGTAATACAACATCACACACAAGCCTTGCAAGCAATGTGACTTAGTGTAAGTTGCGGGATCTTGTATTACGGAACGAGTAAAGAGACTTGCCGGTAAACGAGATTGAAATAGGTATGCGGATACTGACGATCGAATCTCGGGCAAGTAACATACCGACGGACAAAGGGAATGATATACGGGATTATATGAATCCTTGGCACTGAGGTTCAAACGATAAGATCTTCGTAGAATATGTCGGATTCAATATGGGCATCCAGATCCCGCTATTGGATATTGACCGAGGAGTCTCTCGGGTCATGTCTACATGGTTCTCGAACCCGCAGGGTCTGCACACTTAAGGTTCGACGTTGTTTTATGCGTATTTGAGTTATATGGTTGGTTACCGAATGTTGTTCGGAGTCCCGGATGAGATCACGGACGTCACGAGGGTTTCCGGAATGGTCCGGAAACGAAGATTGATATATAAGATGACCTCATTTGATTACCGGAAGGTTTTCGGAGTTACCGGGAATGTACCGGGAATGACGAATGGGTTCCGGGAGTTCACCTGGGGGTGCAACCCACCCCGGGGAAGCCCATAGGCCATAAGGGTGGCGCACCAGCCCTTAGTGGGCTGGTGGGACAGCCCAAAAGGGCCCTATGTGCCATACAAAGGAAAATCAAAAGAAAAAAAAGGGAGGTGGGAAGGAAGGGAAGGACTCCCACCCACCAAACCAAGTCCAACTCGGTTTGGGGGGGGAGACTTCCCCCCTTGGACTCAGCCGACCCCCTTGGGGCTCCTTGAGCCCCAAGGCAAGGTCCCCTCCCGCCCACCTATATATACGGAGGTATTGGGGCTGATTTGAGACGACTTTTCCACGGCAGCCCGACCACATACCTCCACGGTTTTTCCTCTAGATCGCGTTTCTGCGGAGCTCGGGCGGAGCCCTGCTGAGACAAGGTCATCACCAACCTCCGGAGCGCCGTCACGCTGCCGGAGAACTCTTCTACCTCTCCGTCTCTCTTGCTGGATCAAGAAGGCCGAGATCATCGTCGAGTTGTACGTGTGCTGAACGCGGAGGTGCCATCCATTCCGTACTAGATCATGGGACTGATCGCGGGATTGTTCGCGGTGCGGATCGAGGGACGTGAGGACATTCCACTACATCAACCGCGTTCACTAACGCTTCTGCTGTACGATCTACAAGGGTACGTAGATCACTCATCCCCTCTCGTAGATGGACATCACCATGATAGGTCTTCGTGCGCGTAGGAAATTTTTTGTTTCCCATGCAACGTTCCCCAACAGTGGTATCAGAGCTAGGTTCATGCGTAGATGTCTTCTCGAGTAGAACACAAAAATTTTGTGGGCGGTGATGTGCGTTTTGCTGCCCTCCTTAGTCTTTTCTTGATTCCGCGGTATTGTTGGATTGAAGCGGCTTGGACCGATATTACTCGTACGCTTACGAGAGACTGGTTTCATCGCTACGAGTAACCCCGTTGCTCAAAGATGACTGGCAAGTGTCGGTTTCTCCAACTTTAGTTGAATCGGATTTGACCGAGGAGGTCCTTGGATGAGGTTAAATAGAAACTCATATATCTCCGTTGTGGTGTTTGCGTAAGTAAGATGCGATCCTACTAGATACCCATGGTCACCACGTAAAACATGCAACAACAAAATTAGAGGACGTCTAACTTGTTTTTGCAGGGTATGCTTGTGATGTGATATGGCCAACGATGTGATGTGATATATTGGATGTATGAGATGATCATGTTGTGATAGAAAATATCAACTTGCACGTCGATGGTACGGCAACCGGCAGGAGCCATAGGGTTGTCTTTATACTAACGTTTGTGCTTGCAGATGCGTTTGCTATTTTGCTAGGATGTAGCTTTAGTAGTAATAGCATGAGTAGAACGACAACCCCGATGACAACACGTTGATGGAGGTCATGGTGTGGCGCCGGTGACAAGAAGATCGCGCCGGTGCTTTGGTGATGGAGATCAAGAAGCACGCGATGATGGCCATATCATGTCACTTATGAATTGCATGTGATGTTAATCCTTTTATGCACCTTATTTTGCTTAGAACGACGGTAGAATTATGAGGTGATCTCTCACTAAAATTTCAAGACGAAATTGTGTTCTCCCCGACTGTGCACCGTTGCTACAGTTCGTCGTTTCGAGACACCACGTGATGATCGGGTGTGATAGACTCAACGTTCACATACAACGGGTGCAAAACAGTTGCGCACGTGGAACACTCGGGTTAAGCTTGACGAGCCTAGCATGTGCAGACATGACCTCGGAACACATGAGACCGAAAGGTCGATCATGAATCATATATATGATATGATTAGCATAGGGATGCTTACCACTGAAACTATACTCAACTCACGTGATGATCGGACTTGAGCTAGTGTAAGTGCATCATGAACCACTCAAATGACTAGAGAGCTGTACTTTTTGAGTGGGAGTTTAGCAAATAATTTGATTAAGTTAAACTCTAATTATCTTGAACATAGTCTAAGTCCACTTTGAATATATTTGTGTTGTAGATCATGGCTCACGCGACAGTCATCCTGAATTTTAATACGTTCCTAGAGAAAGCTAAGTTGAAAGATGATGGAAGCAACTTTGTAGACTGGGCTCGTAATCTTAAGCTAATCTTACAAGCTGGGAAGAAGGATTATGTCCTTAATGCTGCGCTAGGAGATGAACCACCCGCTACGGCTGATCAGGATGTTAAGAACGCTTGGTTAGCACGTAAGGAGGACTACTCAATAGTTCAATGTGTAGTCTTGTATGGCTTAGAACCGGGACTTCAACGTTGCTTTGGGCGTCATGGAGCATTTGAGATGTTCCAGGAGTTGAAGTTTATCTTTCAGAAGAACGCCCGGATCGAGAGGTATGAGACCTCCGATAAATTCTATGCTTGCAAGATGGAGGAAAACTCGTCTGTCAGTGAACGTGTGCTCAAAATGTCTGGGTACTCAAACCGTCTAGCTGAGCTGGGGATTGAACTCCCGCAAGAGGCTATCACTGACAGAATCCTTCAATCACTGCCGCCAAGCTATAAAAGCTTTGTGTTGAACTACAACATGCAAGGGATGAACAAGTCTCCCGGCGAGTTGTTTGCGATGCTGAAAGTCGCAGAGTCGGAACTCCGTAAAGAGCATCAAGTGTTGATGGTGAATAAAACCACTAGTTTCAAGAGAAACGGCAAAGGCAAAAAGGGTAATTCGAAGAAGAGCGGCAAGCCTGTTGCCAATCCGCCGAAGAAACCCAAAGCTGGACCTAAGCCTGAAACAGAGTGTTACTATTGCAAGGGTATGGGTCACTGGAAGCGCAATTGCCCCAAGTATCTGGCAGATAAGAAGGCGGCCAAAGAAAAATCAGGTATATTTGATATACATGTTATTGATGTGTACTTAACCGGCTCTCGTAGTAGTGCCTGGGTATTCGATACCGGTTCTGTTGCTCATATTTGCAACTCGAAACAGGAACTACGGAATAGACGAAGGCTGGCGAAAGATGAAGTGACAATGCGCGTAGGAAATGGTTCCAAGGTTGATGCAATCGCCGTCGTCACAGTTTCACTTCAGTTATCATCAGGATTAGTGATGAACTTAAGTCATTGTTATTTAGTGCCTGCGTTGAGCATGAACATTATATCTGGATCTTGTTTATTGCGAGACGGTTACTCTTTAAGTCAGAGAATAATGGTTGTTCTATTTCTATGAGTAACATCTTTTATGGTCATGCACCTAATGTGAGAGGATTGTTCATATTGAATCTTGATAGCGATACGCATATACATAACATTGAGACCAAAAGAGTTAGAGTTAACAATGATAGCGCCATATTTTTGTGGCACTACCGCTTAGGTCATATTGGTGTAAAGCGCATGAAGAAACTCCATGCTGATGGACTTTTGGAGTCACTTGACTTTGATTCACTTGACACGTGCGAACCATGCCTCATGGGCAAGATGACTAAGACTCCATTCTCCGGAACAATGGAGCGTGCAAGTGACTTGTTGGAAATCATACATACCGATGTGTGTGGTCCGATGAGCGTGGAGGCACGCGGCGGATATCGTTATTTTCTCACCTTCACTGACGATTTGAGTAGATATGGTTATGTCTATTTGATGAAGCACAAGTCTGAAACATTTGAAAAGTTCAAGCAATGTCAGAGTGAAGTGGAAAATCATCGTAACAAGAAGATCTAGTTCCTACGGTCTGATCGTGGGGGTGAATATCTGAGTTTCGAGTTTGGTACTCCCTTAAGACAATGTGGAATTGTTTCACAGTTAACACCACCTGGAACACCACAGCGTAATGGTGTGTCCGAACGTCGTAATCGTACTCTACTAGAGATGGTGCGATCTATGATGTCTCTTACCGATTTGCCGTTATCATTTTGGGGTTATGCATTAGAAACAGCTGTATTCACTTTAAATAGGGCACCATCAAAATCCATTGAGACGACACCATACGAACTGTGGTATGGCAAAAGGCCAAAGTTGTCGTTTCTTAAAATTTGGGGATGTGATGCTTATGTCAAAAAGCTTCAGCCTGAAAAGCTGGAACCCAAAGCGGAAAGGTGCGTCTTCATAGGTTACCCAAAAGAGACAGTTGGGTACACCTTCTATCTCAAATCCGAGGGCAAAGTGTTTGTTGCTAAAAACGGAGCTTTTCTCGAGAAGGAGTTTCTCTCGAGAGAATTGAGTGGGAGGAAGATAGAACTTGACGAGGTTGTCGAACCTCTCATCCCTCTGGATGGTGGCGCAGGGCAAGGGGAAAACTCTGTCGTTGTGACACCGGTTGAGGAGGAAGTTAATGATGATGATCATGAAACTCCGGTTCAAGTTTCTGTCGAACCACGTAGGTTGACGAGACCACGTGCTGCTCCAGAGTGGTACGGTAATCCCGTCTTATCAATCATGTTGTTAGACAACAATGAACCTGCAAATTATGAAGAAGCAATGGTGGGCCCAGATTCTAACAAATGGCTAGAAGCCATGAAGTCCGAGATAGGATCCATGTATGAGAACAAAGTGTGGACTTTGGAGGTGCTACCTAAGGGCCGCAAGGCTATTCAGAACAAATGGATCTTTAAGAGGAAGACGGACGCTGACGGCAATGTGACCGTTTATAAAGCTCGAATTGTGGCAAAGGGTTTTTCACAAGTTCAAGGAGTTGACTACGATGAGACATTCTCACCCGTAGCGATGCTTAAATCCGTCAGAATCATGTTAGCGATAGCTGCATTTTTCGATTATGAAATCTGGCAGATGGATGTCAAAACGGCGTTCCTTAACGGTTTCCTTAAGGAAGAGTTGTATATGATACAACCCGAAGGTTTTGTCGATCCTAAGAATGCTAACAAGGTGTGCAAGCTCCAGCGATCCATTTATGGACTGGTGCAAGCATATCGGAGTTGGAACAAACGTTTTGATGAGGTGATCAAAGCATTTGGGTTTATACAAGTGGTTGGAGAATCTTGTATTTACAAGAAAGTGAGTGGGAGCTGTGTGGCGTTTCAAATATTATATGTGGATGACATATTGCTGATTGGAAACAACATGGAGTTTTTAGAGAGCATAAAGGATTACTTGAATAAGAGTTTCTCTATGAAGGACCTAGGAGAAGCTGCTTACATTCTAGGCATTAAGATCTATAGGGATAGATCAAAACGACTGATAGGACTTTCACAAAGCACATACCTTGATAAAGTTTTGAAGAGGTTCAAAATGGAACAGTCCAAGAAAGGGTTCTTGCCAGTTTTACAAGGTACGAGATTGAGTAAGACTTAGTGCCCAGCAACTGATGAAGATAGAGAGCATATGCGCTCCGTCTCCTATGCTTCAGCCATAGGTTCTATCATGTATGCAATGCTGTGCACTAGACCGGATGTTAGCCTGGCCATAAGTATGGCAGGTAGGTTCCAGAGTAATCCAGGAGTGGATCACTGGACAGCGGTCAAGAATATCCTGAAGTACCTGAAAAGGACTAAGGAGATGTTTCTCGTGTATGGAGGTGACGAAGAGCTCGCCGTAAAAGGTTACGTCGATGCAAGCTTTGACACAGATCCGGACGACTCTAAGTCGCAAACCAGATACGTATTTATTCTTAATGGGGGTGCGGTAAGCTGGCGCAGTTCCAAGCAAAGCGTCGTAGCAGATTCTACATGTGAAGCGGAGTACATGGCTGCCTCGGAGGCGGCTAAGGAGGGTGTCTGGATGAAGCAATTCATGACAGATCTTGGAGTGGTGCCAAGCGCACTGAATCCAATAACCTTGTTCTGTGACAACACGGGTGCCATTGCCTTAGCAAAGGAACCGCGGTTTCACAAGAAGACCAGACACATCAAACGACGCTTCAACCTCATCCGCGACTACGTCGAGGGAGAGGACGTAAATATATGCAAAGTGCACACGGATCTGAATGTAGCAGACCCGCTGACTAAACCTCTTCCACGGCCAAAACATGATCAACACCAGAACTGTATGGGTGTTAGATTTATTACAATGTAATTCACATGATGATGTGAGGGCTGGATTATTGACTCTAGTGCAAGTGGGAGACTGATGGAATTATGCCCTAGAGGCAATGATAAATATAGTTATTATTATAATTCCTGTATCAAGATAATCGTTTATTATCCATGCTATAATTGTATTGAATGAAGACTCATTTACATGTGTGGATACATAGACAAAACACCGTCCGTAGCAAGCCTCTAGTTGGCTAGCCAGTTGATCAAAGATAGTCAGTGTCTTCTGATTATGAACAAGGTGTTGTTGCTTGATAACTGGATCACGTCATTAGGAGAATCACGTGATGGACTAGACCCAAACTAATAGACGTAGCATGTTGATCGTGTCATTTTCTTGCTACTGTTTTCTGCGTGTCAAGTATTTATTCCTATGACCATGAGATCATATAACTCACTGTCACCGGAGGAATACTTTGTGTGTATCAAACGTCGCAACGTAACTGGGTGACTATAAATATGCTCTACAGGTATCTCTGAAGGTGTTAGTTGAGTTAGTATGGATCAAGACTGGGATTTGTCACTCCGTGTGACGGAGAGGTATCTCGGGGCCCACTCGGTAATACAACATCACACACAAGCCTTGCAAGCAATGTGACTTAGTGTAAGTTGCGGGATCTTGTATTACGGAATGAGTAAAGAGACTTGCCGGTAAACGAGATTGAAATAGGTATGCGGATACTGACGATCGAATCTCGGGCAAGTAACATACCGAAGGACAAAGGGAATGATATACGGAATTATATGAATCCTTTGCACTGAGGTTCAAACGGTAAGATCTTCGTAGAATATGTAGGATCCAATATGGGCATCCGGGTCCCGCTATTGGATATTGACCGAGGAGTCTCTCGGGTCATGTCTACATGATTCTCGAACCCGCAGGGTCTGCACACTTAAGGTTCGACGTTGTTTTATTGCGTATTTGAGTTATATGGTTGGTTACCGAATGTTGTTCGGAGTCCCGGATGAGATCACGGACGTCACGAGGGTTTCCGGAATGGTCCGGAAACGAAGATTGATATATAGGATGACCTCATTTGATTACCGGAAGGTTTTCGGAGTTACCGGGAATGACGAATGGGTTCCGGGAGTTCACCGGGGGGGGGGGGGGGAAACCCACCCCGGGGAAGCCCATAGGCCATAAGGGTGACGCACCAGCCCTTAGTGGGCTGGTGGGACAGCCCAAAAGGGCTCTATGCGCCATACAAAGGAAAATCAAAGAGAAAGAAAAAAAGGGAGGTGGGAAGGAAGGGAAGGACTCCCACCCACCAAACCAAGTCCAACTCGGTTTGGGGGGGGGGGAGACTTCCCCCCTTGGACTCGGCCTTGAGCCCCAAGGCAAGGTCCCCTCCCTCCCACCTATATATACGGAGGTATTGGGGCTGATTTGAGACGACTTTTCCACGGCAGCCCGACCACATACCTCCACGGTTTTTCCTCTAGATCGCGTTTTTGCGGAGCTCGGGCGGAGCCCTGCTGAGACAAGGTCATCACCAACCTCCGGAGCGCCGTCACGCTGCCGGAGAACTCTTCTACCTCTCCGTCTCTCTTGCTGGATCAAGAAGGCCGAGATCATCGTCGAGCTGTACGTGTGCTGAACGCGGAGGTGCCGTCCGTTCGGTACTAGATCGTGGGACTGATCGCGGGATTGTTCGCGGGGCGGATCGAGGGACGTGAGGACGTTCCACTACATCAACCGCGTCCACTAACGCTTCTGCTGTACGATCTACAAGGGTACGTAGATCACTCATCCCCTCTCGTAGATGGACATCACCATGATAGGTCTTCGTGCGCGTAGGAAAATTTTTGTTTCCCATGCGACGTTCCCCAACAAAGGTCTCTTCTTCCCGTCCTTTGGTATGCTGAAAATTGTCATTTAGTCCCGGTTTGCAGCACCAACTCGGACGACAGGGGTGCAGTGGTCCCGGTTTTTGCCTCGAACCGGGAACACTGGTTTTCGCATATAAGCGGGAGTTGTCCAAATTTCCCCCAAACTCTCCCATTTGCCTCCCGAGCCCGTCATCCTCGTCGTCACCGCCGTCCCGAGCCAGTCGTCCTCCTCCTCGTCGTTGCCGCCGCCCCGAGCCCATCATCCTCCTCGTCGTCGCCGCCGCCCTCGAGCTCGTCGTCGTCACCAACCCGCCTTATCCACCCCGTGCGCTCCCTCTCTCTTTCTCACTCTCGGCCCCTCCTCGCTCCGCCTTTGTCCTCGCTCCGCCTTCCTCCTCCGTCCTCCTTCCTCCTCCCTCCTTTAGTCGCCCCTCCTTCTCCCTCCTCCCTCCTCCCCGCCCCACGTCCTCCCTCCGCTCCTCCATTCGCCGCCTGGTGGCCCCTCCTCGCTCGATCCTCCTTCCTCCTCCCTCCTTCAGTCGCCCCTCCTTCGCCCTCCTCCCTCCTCCGTCCACAACCTCTCCTCCCTGCTACATTTTGATTTAGTAGACTAGTTGATATTTTCTTGTTGATATGCAACATTTTGATTTACTTAATAGTTTGTGGTTGATATATAACAATTTTGATTTAGTATGATTAACTGATTAGTAAAAATGTAGACATAGTTGATAGTTTTTAGTTGATATAAGCCTCTGTTCGTATATAATACTTTGATTTAGGATAGTTTCTAGGGTTTAGTTGATAGTTTCTAGTTAACTGAATTATTACTAGGGTTTTAGTATATTATTTTTAGACATAGTTGATAGTTTCTAGTGATCCTGAAACTATTTACTCATTTGCTAGAATGAACATGTCATATCGCCGACCCCCTAAGACCTCTAGGTGAGAATAGCCAAATCCCCAAGTTGTTGATATAGATGATAATGTGTTGTAAATGTCGATGATGAAAATGCTAGTGCTAGTCGCCATGTCATTGATGTCGATGATGATGCATTCTGAATATAGAGGATGTCTTGGTGTTCTTGTTTGCAAATGTTGATTCATTTCCATTTCGACAAATTTCAGGCGCTCCATATGTCCACTTTTTAGCAAAGGTCATGCCTAAATTTTCCATGAATTTCAGCATCACTAGTGCTAGAAACTAGGACATATGCAGTGCCATGTAATTGCCGGAAATGGGAATGAAGAGGACAAGTAGAGTAAAATTAGAAGAAGAGGAGAAGTAGAAGAAAAAGAGGAGAAGTATAGAAGAGGAAGGGGAGGAAGAAGAGGAGGAAGGAGAGAGAATAATATTTTTTTAGGTTAATTCTGTTTTAGAATTATTTAGGTTAATTCTGTTTTAGAATTATTAGAGGAAGAATAGGAGGAAAAGAATAAAGAAGATTTATTTAGGTTAATTCTGTTTTAGAATTAATAGTGATCTGTCATATAAGTTTCCTGGTAGTTGCCTTCGATTGATTTTAAATGTTTCAACTATGAACATAGGAAATGTCTGACGATGAAAGGGAATTTGTTATGTGGGGATACTGTGAAGATGAGCGCGGCCTGTGCGACACGCCTCACCTAGTTGATGGTAGGCGCTTCACCATCATGCTGGATGAGAACTTCTCACAACGACAAGTCTTTTTCGTAATTAAGCATGAATTCTTTTGCTTTAACTTATAATTTTTATTTTTTTACTATTATACTAGCGTATCCCCTGCCATGCAAGAATTTTTGCCTTGGATAAGATTGGTTTCAGTACTAAAAAAATTATGCAGGTAAAGAGAGATCACTTGAGGACCGATCATGTGATTATACTTTTGTCGTAAAGTTGTACAATGTAGACACGTACTCCTATTTTGAATGCACAAATTGGCACGCACTATGCAAGGCTTATGCATTTGAGCCTAATAAGCTTATCACCTTTTATATTCGTCCGGAAGATGAAATTGAAGGTAATATCGACATCTGGGTCGATGGGCAAACGCCTCTAGTTCTACCATTATGTGAGTTTCTCAACCATATTTATTAAGTAATTTATATTGTTTATTTAAAAATAGTTGACAACTTATTTCCATTGACTGCTTATTTTCATTCTTCAAAAAATGTACGGAAGATGGTAGACAGAATCTACTACTACAATGATGAAGCGGAATTAACTTATAAGGAAAAAATCATCTTATCGCATTTACTAATTATCTTGAGAATTACAATAGCTATTATCAAACTCCTCGATATTATGGTCAATACGTGCCACTAATGCACGTGGTGAACTACGGTAACATCCAAGGAGATTGCATGGTAAGATTTTCTACTATTACGACATCCGTGCATCTTTTGCATAAATTCTTCTACAACTAAATAATAACCCACAAGTATAGGGGATCGCAACAGTTTTCGAGGGTAGAATATTCAACCCAAATATATTGATTCGACTCAAGGGGAAGCCAAAGAATATTCTCAAGTATAAGCAGTTGAGTTGTCAATTCAACCACACCTGAAAGATTTAGTATCTGTAGCAAAGTATCAGTAGCAAGGTAGTATGATAGCAGCAGTAGCAACAGTAACCAGTAGCAGCAAAGTGACAGCAGTAGCAGCAAAGTAACAGCAGTAGCAACAGAGTAACAGCGAAGTAACGTAGCAAGGACCAGTAGGAAATACTCGTAGGCATTGGATCGGTGATGGATGATTATGTCGGATGCTATTCATCATGCAACAGTTATAACACGGAGAGATAAGTAACTAGCTCCAGTTCGTCAATGTAATGTAGGCATGTATTCCGTATGTAGTCATACGTGCTTAGGGAAAAGAACTTGCATGACATCTATTGTCCATCCCTCCCGTGGCAGCGGGGACCTAATGGAAACTACGGGATATTAAGGTTCTCCTTTTAATAAAGAATCGGACCAACGCATTAACACTTGGTGAATACATGAACTCCTCATACTATGGTCATCTCCGGGAGTGGTTCCAGCTATTGTCACTCCGGTGTTGCCAGGTCATAACACATAGTAGGTGACTACAACTTGCAAGATATGATCAAGAACACACATATATTGGCGACAACATAATAGGTTCAGATCTGAAATCATGGCACTCGGGCCCTAGTGACAAGCATTAAGCATGGCAAAGTAGTAGCAACATCAATCTCAGAACATAGTGGATACTAGGGATCAATCCCCGTCAAAACTAACTCAATTACATGATAGATCTCATCCAACCCATCATCGTCCAACAAGCCTACGATGTGATTAATCACGAACGGTGAAGAGCATCATGGAATTGGCGATAAAGGAAGGTTGGTGATGACGATGGCGATGATCTCCCCTCTCCGGAGCCCAGAACAGACTCCAGATCTACCCTCCAGAGGAAGAACAGGAGGTGGCGGCACCTCTGTATCGTAAAACGCGATGAACTCTTCTCCTTGATTTTTTCCAAATGAAATGGACTAAATAGACCTGAGATTGGAGGTGGTGGCGTTTTGTGGGGCCCACAAGCCTGCCAGGCGCGGCCAGTGGGGCCCGCACCTGGTGGGCTTGTGGGCTCCACGCTCCACTTCCTCCGCTGATTCTTGCGCCAGTATTTTTTATATATTCCACAAAAATTCTCCGTAAATTTTCCGGTCATTCCGAGAACTTTTATTTCTGCTCAAAAACAACATCATGGCAATTCTACTGAAAACAGCGTTAGTCCGGGTTAGTTCTATTTAAATCATGCAAATTAGAGTCTAAAACAAGGGCAAAAGAGTTTGGAAAAGTAGATACGATGGAGGCGTATCAACTCCGCCAAGCTTAAAACCTTGCTTGTCCTCAAGCAATTCAGTTGACACACTGAAAGAGACAAAAGAAAAACTTTTACGAACTCTGTTTGATCTTGTTGTTGCAACTATGTCTAACTCATATCCAGAATTTCAGCAAGATCACAAGCAAACCACATAAGCAAATGACATCTAGGTCTCACGGTAAACTCATATCAATGGCATAATCAACTAGCGAGAAAATAATAATAAGTCTCAAACGTCAACACTTCAATCAAAACAATCATGAAGCAGTACGAACAAATGGTATCTCGCTAGCTCTTTCTAAGACCACAAAACATAAATGCAGAGCACCTACAAAAAACAAGGGCGTACTAAATATTGTAATTCATGGCAAAGAAGATCCAGTCACAGTCATACTCAATCACAGTTAAAAGCAAAGCATAAAAATGACAGAGGTGCTCTCTAATTGGTGCTTTTATAAGAAGCGTATGACTCAACAGGAACATAAATAGACAGGCCCTTCGTAGAGGGAAGTATTGATTTGCAGAGGTGCCTGAGCTCAAGCTTGTAAAATAGAGATAATAATTTTGGATGGCATGCTTTCATTGTCAATGCAATGACCAAGATTTTTCACCATCTTCCACGCTACACATGCTATAGGCAGTTCCTAGATAGAAAAGTAAAGTTTTGACTCCGCCACCACCGATTAATCACACTCCACGACTAGCCGAATACTCGAGTGTCGTCCATACCAACATCAATCCAGGGGGAGTTTTGTTTAAAATTATCTTTTCGATTTGAGCATGGAACTGGGAATTCCAATTACCGTCCCCTTTCTCGTGAATGATAGTGAATAAACACATATCGAGGATAACACGCCTAGCATGGAAGATACTGATAGCCCCCTGTCACCACATGAGCGGTTCGGGCATGCAAAACAGATTATTTCTTGAAGGTTTAGAGAGTGGCACATGCAAATTTACTTGGAACGGCAGGTAAATACCGCATATAGGTAGGTATGGTGGACTCATATGGAACGTCTTTGGGTTTATGGAGGTTGATGCACAAGCAGTATTCCCGCTTAGTACAAGTGAAGGCTAGTAAAAGACTCGGAAGCGACCAACTAGAGAGCGACAACAGTCATTAAAATGCATTGAGATTAACTAACATTGATTGCAAGCATGAGTAGGACATGAATCACCATGAACATGAATATCATAGAGGCTATGTTGATTTGTTTCAACTACATGCGTGAACATGCGCCAAGTCAAGTCACTTGAATCATTCAAAGGAGGATACCACCCTATCATACTACATCATAGTCATCTCAAGATTCATGTTGGCATCCAAAGAAAACCATTATAAGCTCCTAGCTAATTAAGCATGGCATAAGAAACTATGATCTCTAAGTTGTCATTGCAAACATGTTTCTCTCACAACAAAGCTGACCCAGGAACAATGAGCTAGTCATATTTACAAAAACAAAATAGATCGAGTTCATATCAGCTTTTCCAGGCTCAGTCACTTCATCATATATCGTCATTATTGTCTTTCACTTGCATGACCGAACGATGTGAACAATAATAAGAGTGCTCGTGCATTGGACTAAGCTAGAATCTGCAAGCAAACACAAAGGAGAAGACAAAGTAATATGACTCTTTAACAGATAAACAGATATGCATGCGAGAGCCACTAAACATTGTAACCATGGTCTTCTACCTTGACCCAAAGAAAAAGAAAACTATTTACATGGGAAATCTCCCAACAAGCAAAAGAAGAAAAATAAAATCTTTTTGGGTTTTCTCAAACTAGACAGACACACGAAAAAAAAAGGAAAAAAATAAACTAGCATGGATGATACAGTGGCAAAGTGTGAACACCGACAAACAAAGTGAAAGCATAAGCAAGAATATAAAGTCGGTGAGAAACACGTACTCCCCCAAGCTTAGGCTTTTGGCCTAAGTTGGTCTACTCCCAAGGAGGGAAATAAGCAGCTCCCGGGTACTCCCGAGTGGACTGAGGATTCCACTGCTATGTGAGCTCCTCTAGCTCCCACTGATAAACTGACGTGTGGTACTCGACTGGTGGCTCGGGCACGGCACCTGTGGTTGGGCTATGCTCCAATATGCGTAGATGTCCGAGGGCATAATGATGTACCAGCCTGCATGAAGATTGAACAAAGAAGGAGCAGGCAAAGTAACAGTCTCACGAGTACCCTGACTAAATACAAGGTTATAAATCATCCTTCTATTTATATCTCTATCAAGAAAGTCATGGCGAACCATGCTATCATAATCTAGACATCTCTCGGGAAGAAGAATCTCTTCTTCCTTGTCCAGTGTAATAGGTATCTCAAAATGTCTAGCAAGACGAGTGGCATAGATACCTCCATAGACAACGCCTTTAGAACGGTTTGTGTTCAACCGTTGAGCTACTATAGCGCCCAAGCTATAAGTTTTATCATTATAAAGAGCTTCGCGCAAGACCGCAGAATCTCGGGAGCTAAGGGACCCAGCTTTCCCACGGCCAATCAAACATTTTCCCACGAATAATGAGAAGTACCTAAGCATGGGAAAATGTATGCTAGCAGCTCTAGCACAAGACACTCCTCTCTCCTCTCCTACAGCAATAGTATCTATGAAAGCCTCCAAGTCCCGTGGACGAGGTTCATGAATATCTCCAACATAAGGTAATTTGCAAACATTGCAAAAATCCTGGAGTGACATGCGTTGGGGGATATCATATAATTTGAATTCAACCATAGGAGGATTCTTCCTTGGATAGAAGTTAAAGCTTTGCACGAAAATATTAGTGAGGAGGAGGTATTGCAGACACTTATCTTCAACGAAGGCAGTAAGGCCTGCGTTCTCCACCAAGTAGTAAAAGTCCTCATAAGGTCCGGCGGCGCGTAAGAACACATCGCTTGGCCACTCACACGCTCGAACTTCTGCAACTCGAGGGACCGGATACTTGGGTTTCTTCTTCTCACTTCCATCATCCTTGGGGTCACGGACTTAAGAGCCTCTTAAGAACCTCCTCATCTTTTCCCTTTTCTATCTCTGAAAATTTCTAAAAGTTTAGTGATTCTAAGGAAAAGTGAACAAGGCTCAACGAAACTCGTAGCAACTACTCCCACAAGTGCCTAGAGGTCATATTACGCATCAAAACTACTTGGGACCAGCTAAATTTAGCATGCAAAGCTCAAGAACATGGTCACCAAGGCAGCAAAAATATGCAATGTAGAAGGCACTAGAGCAAAAACTAATTGGACCAATGGAGGAGTCACTTACCAAGGAGTAATTTCCCCAAAACAATTTGGTGAATGGTGCTTTCCACAAGGAGATCGAAAATCCCAGCAAGAAGAGCAAGAACATGGGTTTGAGCTGCGAAACGATTTTTTTCTGGAGGTAGTAGAACCAGATGGGAGCTAGAATGAGTGGAGGGGGTGCACGTGGGCCCCACAAGCCTGGGTGGCGCGGCCAGGGGTTGTCCGCGCCTCCAGGGCTTGTGGCCCACTGGTGCAGCCCCAAACTAGCTCTTCGTCTCAGTATTTTTCAAAAAATCCAGAAAAAAAATTCATACTTGATTTTCACGGCATTCAGAGAACTTTTATTTTCGGGGTACTTCTCTATGGGACACTAAAACAGAAAACAGGGAAAACTAAACTAAACCTATCATTTTTCCTCTAAGCAACCGAAGGTGAAAGCTTGGAACACAGGTTTGTGACTCCTCGATTCATCCATCTCATGGTGATCGAAAGAAATCCGTCAATGAGGTTGATCAAGTCTCCTTGACAAACTTTTTCGAATCGCAAAAGAGAACGGAGAATTTTCGAATAGTCACTAGGTTACCTCAATGGGGATGTGTATCTCCCCAACAAGCAAATCATACTTCATCTTAACTGGAGGTATAGGGCATTCAAAGCTCCCAATAAGAATCGATGAAGTTTTTTCGATAGCATTGATGCAATGTACTCAATATTGTTTCTTCGAAAAGTGCACCGTATGCTCATTACCGTTTACATGGAAAGTGACATTGCCTTTGTTGCAATTTATAACAGCCCCTGCAGTGTTTAAAAAGGGTCTTACAAGGATGACCGCCATGGCATCATCCTCGGGAATATCCAAGATAACAAAGTCTGTTAAGATAGTGACATTCACAACCACAACAGGTACATCCTCGCAAATGCCGATAGGGAAAGCAGTTGATTTGTCGGCCATTTGCATAGAGATTTCTGTGGGTGTCAACTTATCCAGTTCAAGTCTACGATAAAGAGAGAGAGGCATAACACTAACACCGGCTCCAAGGTCGCATAAAGCAGTTCTAACGTAGTTACCTTTAATGGAGCAAGGTATAGTGGGCAATTCGGGATCACCTAGTTTCTTGGGAGTTCCACCCTTAAAGGTATAACTGGCAAGATGGTGTAAATCTCAACCTCAGGTATCCTCCTCTTATTAGTCACAATATCTTTCATGTACTTAGCATACAGAGACATTTTAAGCATATCTGTCAAACGCATTTGCAGAAAGACAGGTCTAATCATTTCAACAAAGCGCTCAAAATCCTCCTCATCCTTTTTCTTGGATGGTTTGGGAGGAAAGGGCATGGGTTTCTGAACCCATGATTCCCTTTCTTTACCATGCTTCCTAGCAGCGAAGTCATTCTTATCATATCTTCTATTCTGATCATATCTTCTATTCCCCCTCGCGAAGGTGTCTCACCCATGTTACTGGCTTGCTCAATGCCCTCCCATGCTGCCGATGTGGTGCGGTGGGCTGCGTGCTCTTGGTGTTGTCTCGGTTCTTCTTTGCTCATCGATGGCGCAAGATATCCCCTCAACTTGCTAATCGTCTCGAGACCATGGCGAAGCTCCCAGTCAAGGTTCGTATTTAGTTGCACCAGTAGATTGTGGATACTCCTGAGTTATGTCCTGTTCTCGTTATGCGCGTTGGTTTGCTGCGTTAGGCTGCGTGCAGAGTTCGAGTAGTGCGGTCGCTCGATGGCAGCCCACATCTACAATTGTCTTTCATGACGATGTTTCTTCTGTCTACTAGGTTGGCGTGTGTCATGTTTGGGCGTTGCTTTTTGTTTCTACCTGTACGGTTTCGACTTGTTTTTTCTTATAAATTGGGTCAATTTGTTTAGGTTTTCGATCTGGTTCTTTTTATAAACTGAATCAGTCGATGTTTAAAGAGTAACTCTTGGCTTGACAGCTTTTTGAACAATATATTCAGGTGGGGATTTTCTCCTCCCCGGTGACCTTTTAGAAAAAAAGACCATGTGCTCGTAGCCATGGAGGAATACATGGTCAAGGACGAACTGTTCTCTGTCTGGCACTGTACGCAGGCACCTCAGTACCTCCATGAGTCAGCACTCACGACTCAGAATACATGACGAAATCGAAGAAGATCGCGCCGACGCAGCCGCGGCACATGGCGGCGATGAGAGTCACAACGAGGGTGCCGCTGAAGATGGACGGCAAGTTCGCGCGAGAGTTACTTGGCGAGCAGGACATGGCATGGTGATCGTCGACGAAGTGCAGCGCATGCACTCCACAAACCTGGTGACTGCAAATAAGAATCTAGTCGGACTGATCTTATGCTTTCCTAACCCAAACGTGGTTTTCTATAAACAGAATCTTCACAAAAAAGTTAACAAAAGTGATTTTGCTAAAATCCGCTAAAAACTGGTTTTCTATAAACGTGTTGCTCATGAAACGATCTGTGTTGGGATGGTTAAAGCGAGAGTAATTTTCTCAACCCTCTAGGGCTAGGTTTGGTGCTCGTATTATTTAGGATTTTTGGCGATACGTATTTAGTGGATGAAGATGTTTTTGTTGACGACGTGGCATCTATGATAACATTGTAAAGCTCAAAATGATATGCCAGCTCAGTCTCTTGAAGATGCTTATAGGGATAGGGTGTGCATGTGTGTACTCATAGGGATAGCATGACAATGGGTTTGGGAATTGAGCCGAGCCGAACTTATACTACGTGCTTATTTTTATCTAAGGAACGGAGAGTTTGTATTGGACGCGCTACGACCTGAGACGTCGGATCGTGGGTTGTTGCCGACTCGGACGTGGGTCCAGCCCACGTCTCTCCAACCGTACGCGCATATATATGTGAGTCATCTGTCAACCCTGGCCGCCACGAGATCAGATCACATCTTCTCCACGTGAACCGTCATGTCATCCCTTTTGTTGCCGCTGCCGCTGGCGACTTCATCCCGTTCACCACGTACACGGTTAACGAAAGAGCAGGCCTGTGAAACTCCGCCTCTCTAGATCATGTATGGAGAGGGGTGATTAGGTTTTTGGGGAGTGAATATGCGATTGCTCGCCTTCGTCCGACTGCTTCCTCTGCGTGTGCGCCGTCTTCGTCATCATCATGGCTTCACCAACTGACGTGACCATCTCACCGCCGAGAAGTTCGAAGCCGACAAGAAGGCGGCCGAGGAGGCTATCGCCGCCACTTCTGCGACTATGACCAACTGGCCTATTGGAGGGTATGAATCGGTTATCCCGCTCCTGCTTATTGTTGTGTTAGGCATATTGATGATTTGCATATATATTTCTAATTTCTGTCTACTACGCGATAATATGATCAAATATCAGTATGTGTTTAACACTTTTTACATCATGCTCATGATTCATTCTTGGATCAATTTACTCGGTGCCTATTTACACAACACTAACAACAAAACGAGCATGCAAATCAAGTAGAGGCACTTATAACATAATCAAAACCACGCATTAGGACAAGTTTAACATAGTAGGATAAATTCTAAACCAAATCGCATTGCATAATATAGTCTTAAACCAAATCAAGCAATAGATGACATGAGCTTTTCTAGACGTTTATGATGAAGGTCTTGTGGTGCTACTTGCACTTAGAGCAACTCTAGCAGACCCCACAAAACGGCTTACCCGCAAAAACTCCGACGACTATACGGGTTTGGGCTAGTTTTTCTGTCAGAGCAGACACTGCAAACGCGGCCCGACCCGTAATTTTTTTGCGGTGGCCCGTAAACGCGACCGCTCGACCGGTATAACTGATGGTTCGACCGTTGGATGCGGGTCGAAACCCTATCCCTCCGCCGCCGCGAAAAGACCCCCCCCCCACCTCACCGCCAGCGCCTCCAATCCGCCGCCGCGCGCCTCCATTCCACCGCGTAGCCGCTCCAATCCACCGCCCTTGATGGCCAGCTCCGGTGGCCGTAGGAACGACGACCCCGAGAGGGCTCGTCGCGTCAGATCCGACGCCGCCCGTAAGCGCGCTGCCCGCCGGTACACGTGGTGGGGCCCGCCGTCACTCCTCCGTCGCGAGACAGAGGAGTACGAGCGCGCGCGCGGCCGCCTCTTCTCCGACAGCAGCTCATTCTAGGCATCGAGCTCGCGCTCGTCCTCCTCCCTCCCACCGGTGAAGAGGGAGCTCGAGGAGCTCCCGTCAGTGAAGATGGAGCCGGAGGCCGAGGCGGTTCCAGAGCGACGTCCCGGGGCCGTCGTCGGACCGGAGGATTTCCTCCCTGCGGTGGAGGCGGATAGCCTCCTGCCCATGCTGCTGGCACGGAGTGCACGAGAGGCGGAAGAGGACCAGCAGCGCCGCCGGAGGGAGGAGGATATCGACACCGTGCTCTGCGAGCAGGGTGTCGCGTCGGCCATCGCCTTCAGCCACAAGGTGGAGGAGTGGCGCCGCGAAGCGACTGCGTAGAAGCGCATCTACGTCGAGCTCTCCTCCGATGAGGACGACGACTGGATGTAGGATATCTACTACTGCACGAGCTCGACTCCGGTGAGCTCCACTTTGCGTAGTGCGGTAGGTTAGGTAGTAGCTCTGGTGAGCTCCGATGAGCTCCAGTAGGTGATGGCCCCCTTTAGTCCTGAATGTAGTTTGTATGATCATGACTGTGGTTCCAATTTCGCCCACGAATGTTTATTTTTCAAATTATGCAGTTTCATTATGTGGGTTCAGTTCTGCAGCGCAACTTTTCGTTCCGCAAAACCCCAGTTCGTCGAACTACAAAACGCATTTGCAGGTCGTGATTATACAGGGTCAGCTAAAGTTGCTCTTAGTGACAACCTCCATATCTCGTCCTCCTTAAAGACGATCACCTTCAGAGATATCAAGTAGATTCATTTCTAATGCATTTTGAAGAGTTTAAAAAACAATGTTAAGTTTCGACCTTTGAAACTTAGTACGCACGACCGATATATCACAAATTTGTATAGAAAAATAACTTAAATTTCAACTCTCAAAATTAATACGAGCAACCGGAAAAACCATAAGTTTCAGACACCGGCTTATTTCATGTTTACCATGTGCTGCAATTTTTTTGAGAAAATATCTTACTTCGTGTTTCTTGAAAAAACAGGCTAGAATGAGTAACTATATATATAGCAATATCTATTGCGCATTTAATTTGTTGAGATTTCCTACAGGGCTCAAGAATCTATGTTTTTTTTACGCCAAAGCTTTGCAAGAACTCAAGTATGTGTAAAAAGGTTGGCATAGAGGATAGGGCAGGGTTTTAAGCGAGCTTCTCATGGGAGGCGGAAGGGATCGTAGTTGCCTGCTCGGCTGGGAGCGTGAGCCCGCGCAGCATATGAGCAACTAACAGATCACACGAGACCAACCTTCTTATCTCTTGGTGGACACGATTTGCGACACACAAGCTTGTGAGTCATTTGTCGAACTTGCCGCACCAATTGCCACGGGCTCGAGCCCAAACCCACGCCCACCAGATGCCAACCCGCCCTCCGAAGCTGGAGTCACAGGCGTGCGCCACCACACCCGGCTGATGCAGAGGACGAGAGGCACGCATATATGCCGGGGTGAACATTGATGGGCTAGCGATATGGTACTATTTATCATATATCGTTCTTAGACCGTCTTCAACGTGTAGCCTCAAATCCCCGTAAGACCGTCTGGACGCGTTCTTTTCCGTAAGGCTGGTCATAGTAAGAGTAACTTAGGCATGTGTCAAAGCTAGTTTTTAACGTGATAACATAGACATTTTATTGATGTGGCATGCATACTAGTTAATGAAGAAAGAGTGTGATATTGTATCTTAGCTAACATACGACCCTTGTTAGGAATAACCACGACGTCCTAGGATTAGTTTTCGTGTCCGTGTCCATGTAAGTTTTCAGATAAACCACTAAGTAGAACTAGGATTAGTTGGCAGCCTAGCTAGCTAATATATATACTCATGTGCAGCCGACGATCCAGGAGGAGACGCTTTCAAGAAGGAGGGAGCCGAGCACTCGAAGGATCGGCAGGCAGCATCGGCGATTTACTTGATGATGCCGATGGATATCCTCCAACACCTGATCGCCAAAGAAAAGACGAAGGAGGTGTGGGATACCTTGGAGCTTATGTTCGAGGGACACACCCGCATCAAGCAAGCCAATCTCCAAACTCTCTTAAGGAACTATG
Source organism: Hordeum vulgare subsp. vulgare (assembly GCF_904849725.1). Taxonomy (NCBI): domain Eukaryota; kingdom Viridiplantae; phylum Streptophyta; class Magnoliopsida; order Poales; family Poaceae; genus Hordeum; species Hordeum vulgare. The sequence goes on from NC_058524.1 coordinate 24,632,154, forward strand.
AAACTTTGGTCATGGGCGACAATGAGTCCGTGGACGCGTTCGCTTCACGGGTTGCTACTCTCGTCAATCGGATCCGCGCACTTGGAGAAAACCTCACGGAGGCCTCGGTAGTCCGTCGGTTCTTGCACGCGGCTCCTCCCCGGTATCTGCAAATTGTCACGGCGATCGAGCAGTGCGTCGATCTCGAGACCCTCTCCATGGATGATGTCGTCGGCCGCTACAAGGCTCACGACGAGCGTATGCGGTATAGTCTCGGGAACGGGAGGAACGATGAGCATGTCATGCTCCCGCGGGCTCAGTGGCAAGTGCTGGACTCAAGGAGAGAAGGTGAGGGCTCTAGTAGTTAGGCTCGCCAAGATTGTGTGCCAAATGAACAAAGTCAGAAGGACGTCAACGATGGCGCTCCCAAGAAGAAGAAGAAGTTCGACAAGCGCAAGATCAAGTGTCATAATTGTGGCATCAAGGGGCACTTCAAGTCAGAGTGCAAGAATCCCCCGAAGGAGAAGGCGCTCATGGCCCAGCTAGGAGATGAAGGTGACATGATGTTGATGTGTGAACTCGTGGACGAGGAGGGTCCAGTTCTTCAAGTGTCGGCTAAATAATTTGCCGTGCTTCATGAAGAAAAAGTTTGCTCCCAAGATCATGGTTCGGAAACTCGTGTCGATGCTACAGATGCGGGGGATGATTCCGAAACTTACATCAATGCTACGGGTGTAAGTGGCAACTTTGCTGGAGCGAAGAAAGCGCTCATTGCATGTCCTCGGTCATGGAGAAGGAGCTTTGTTGTCGAAGATACTGACACGACACGTGATTACGAAAGTTGTGTCGATCCTCCAAACACGAAAGGTGATATTGAAACTGGTGTCGAAAGTAATGACACTGGTGATACGTCTTCTAGCACGAGCGTGAGGATGGATACAGGTGTATCGAGTGGATCCTCGTTGGTGAGCTCAAGCTCAAGCATGAATAAGCATGGAGCTGAGACCACGTCATGGCTCGAAGGCGATTGGCACCGTAGCGTTGCATGTAGTCCAAAAACGGGCGCAAAAGGAAACCCAGGCGTTGCTGTAGAAAGACCAACAGCACGACGGGCAGCGTGGAGGCCGAAAGCTGGTTGTAGCAACAGTCCACTCAGCATGTCAGAAAAAGGATCAACGGATCACAGCTTTGTAGGCTGTGATGGCCACGTTATTGGTCCAGAAACCATGCATGATGGCCATGCTAGCAGCTTAAGGTATGTTGCACCTGATGGTTTAGATAAATACCTTGCTTCATCAAAAGCAACCGAGTGAAGCAAACGCTGACACATCGCTCTTAAAGATACAAGGAGACACGCATGCAACGTCACATGTGACAGTAATGAAGGAAAGGACAACATCACCTACATCCATAGAGCTACAACCGGTGTTGATTGATCCGATAAAAGTGAAAGGGAGTGGGCGACGGTGTCTAGCAAGCGCCAAGGAACCGGTAAAATTTGAAGGCGCAAATACGAAGGAGTGTTGGCGTCATGCTATGAAAAAAGAGTTTGGATCGATCCACGACGACAATGTATGGGAGTTTGTAGATCTTTCCAACAATGAAAAAGCCCTGGAGCTCAAGTGGGAATTTAAGATCAAGAATGATGTCGAAAATTGTGTGGAGCACAAAGCGAAGCTGGTAGCCAAAGAATACATGCAAGATGAAGGTGTCGACTTCGAAGAAGTGTTCGTTCCCATTACACGGATGAAATCATGAGATTACTCCTCGCTCTCGCGGTTGAAGAATCATGGAAGATACATCACATGGATGTAAAATCCACGGTTTTCAACGAAGGAGATGTGTATGTGAATCAACCACCGAGTTTCATCAAAGAGGGAGAAGGACACGAGGTATTGAAGCTACACAAAGTTTTGTATGGGCGACGACAAGACCTTCGGGCGTGGAACATCAAACTTGATTGGACTTTGATTTCTCTTGGATTTGAGAAAGCCCCACTCAAGCATACAATGTACAAGAAAGGTGAAGGAAGTGATCGTCTACTAGTTGGCATCTATGACGACGATCTATTGATTACTGGAGCAGATGAAGAGGTGTTGCAAAGTTCAAGTTACAAATGAAGGAGCTTTTTAAGATTGGATGATGTAGGTCTTTTGAGTTGCTACCTCGGGCCAGAGTTACATCAAAAGTCGGAAGGGGTCATACTATGCCAGAAGGCATATGCGAGAAAGGCACTTAAAAGTTGTGGCATGAAAGATTGCAATCCAATTGATGGTTCAATGGAACGTCGTCTTGAGCTGAGCAAGAAGGAGATGAAGAAACTACTCAGCTAAAGTGATAGTGACAAGAAAGGAATTGTTGGCAGCCTAGCTAGCTAATATATACTCATGTATACCTTTGTACTTTGGACCTAGAAGACAAAGCAATAAAATTTACCAAGGCTCGACATGAGCCTTTTGGCCAACCCGACGTATTGTGTTACCGCGACTTGCGTTAGCTAGCAAGACACGAGAGATCCATCCACCAGGGTGCCTGCGTGCTTGTCGTACGTACGTGCATTGTTTAGCTTTGGCCAGCGGTGATTTAATCAAGGCAGAAGCTCAATCGAGGAAACTTGATTCTGTGGACCGATTAGGTAGTTGAGGCTAGCTTTACAATTTGGGTGGATCGGTCGGATCACTTCGGCTTGCTGCTTCGCTTCGTCGTCGGTCGTCGCGTGTCGTCGGAAAGTACTCGACGACACGGTCTGGACCAACAACTTTTGCACGTGGTCATAGGTAAAAAATGGTTCTAGCCCAATCATATATGTAGATACAATTCATAAAAAAGAATGCATTGGCTGTTGGAGATATGCCCTATAAAGGCAATCATATATGATGATATTTCCTATGTGTTTATGAATAAAGATAGTCCTTAGATATTAGCAATGATATGTATAAACAAGTACGTGACTTGTTTGTGAGCCTATACATTGTATGGTAAGTGTCCTAAATGGTCCCTAGTCGAAAGAATTGTGTGGGCGCGCAATCAGTCAGACTAGCATATGACACGGTGGATGGTTCGGTCTCACTGATCATGTAGCATTGGATGCTAACCGGATAATACGGACTCAGAAAATTTTGGTCGGATTTCATCGGATCCGAGTCGAGATAAGGTCTGAGTTGGACAGACCCAACTACGACGTAGCGATAGGTCATATGTGAGTCCCTAGTACAACATATGTTCTATGTCCTAAGACCTGAGCTGGCGGATGTATTCGGGATGGTCACAGACTTGCTTTGGGCCGGCCAAACGCTACTCCGTGACTGGGTAGTTACAAAGGTAGGCTTCGGACTTGTCCAGGCCCATGCTGTGAGACATGGTCGAACAAGATGGGATTTGCCCCTCCAAGTAGGAGAGTTATACTCTGTGCCCCTTGGATGATCCGACCTGGATAAGCATGGCCATGTGATGAGGATTATGAGATAATCCGAATGTTGATCGGATTCACCGGAACGAGAAAGAGGTCGTGCTGCAACAAGGATGACCGTGTGCCTTGTGCACGACAACATATATCGTGTGGCAAAGGGAAAAGAAGTACAAAGTACAAGTTCGCCTACCTAGCTTCATCAGACACTTGGACTCGGCATGCTTTACTAGAGGCCGCTATCGACTAGTCGATCATATGTGATATGACTTGCGACCAAGTGAACGAGAACCTAAGGGATCGCGCGCTTAAGGGAAGGAACATGCGGGCTTTAGGGTCCGTGCGAGGCCCAAGAGTTGAGCTTGCGTCGGACGTCTATATATAGTGGAGGTGTTGCACTATTATTTAATTGATCACATCGGTGCCGTCATTAAGTCTCTGCATGTGTTGCACCTAGCCACCTCCACTCGTCGCCGTCGACTGTGTGATCCGTACCTAGCAGTCCGCCACACGATGTTCCTCCTGTACGTTCGGATACTGTAAGAGGCGGTGCACTTGCGCCACTCCGGCACATGTATGTGGGATCCGGTGACCGACTGTTCGTGGGAGAGGGATCCAACGACCGGCTGTTCGAGGGAGATCGGTCGAGGAGGAGACCCACCACACGGACGTGCTGTCCCAACTCTACTTCCGCTGCACGGCACTGCGCATCTAGTGATAACAATATGTGATCCATCTCTATAGCATGTTCTTGGATGTTCTTTGCGTAGGAAAATTTTAATTTGCATCCAATGCGCCTACGGTTCTCCCAACAGTGGTATCAAAGTCTCTGCTATAGGATTTGGTATTCATATCCGATGCATATTTGATATGTGGAGGCGATGGATTAGATACGTCGCCGTTCTTGAGATCGGCTATGTGCACGGTTGATGAGATCAACTACACATCTCGATTGTTGTGGCTATGTTTTCTGTCCATGGGAATCAATGAGATCGTGACACAACCTACCCCTACCGGTTGGTTTCCGCCAGCGGGGCCGCCATGTACTTAGCGCCGAATATTTCGTACACGATCACATAAACTGGTAAAATGTGATTCTATGCATAAGTTTGTGTTGTGGGTTCGAATTGAATAGTATGATCCATATGTATATGATGCATGTGTGTAAGTTAACATGACCTACGTGTTATGATTGTCAGCCAGCAGAAACCAAAGTGTTGTCACTATATTGTATAACGACCTGCTTGCCGACTTGTGATTCTCTGTAAATTCATAACATCTATGTTCTTTTGTTTCTAGAGTTCTATATGCTGAATTTGGTTTTGTTTTTTCTATATAACAGATTAACAATATACATATATTATGTCTACATTATGTATATTTTTTAGATGTTTTAGATAGCTGTTTTTATTATGTAAAACAGGTGTTCGGTGCAGCTCCACAAGGCCGGTGCACCTGGTACTCACGTATGAAATTATCTAGCCTATCCTTATCACCATCACGACATATCATCCTCTCAATATCATTACAGGAATCAGCTAATTTGTCATCCGTGGAAAACAAACGACAATGGCCTAAAACCAGATGGTAAAGAATTTGCTAGTTATACATCTATACTATCTTTGTCGTGCGTTGTTGTCCAACGTTAGTAATTTGTTTTTTATAATAAAAAACATACTACTTCAGAAACTAAGAGCTTGAACTTCACAAAAAGTACTGATCGGGAGGTGACGGCGGCCGCGTTGGTCCGGCGGCGACGCGCGGTGGGGTCGGGAGGTGGCGACCGCTGATGGGGTTATAGTCCCAGGGTAGGGTCATAGAAGACAAGGCCCTTAGTCAGTTCCGACTGAACTAAGGACGCCCCCATCATCCAATCGGCGACGATCCACTCGAAACATATCTAACGTACCGACGGGAATCCACTATGTACATCGTAACCTCCGAGGAGGGCAACGGTCATACGTTTTCATACACCATTATTAGCATTTAAAGCTTACGTTACGTGTGACGTAAGCATTTACTCGCCACTATTCCACCCCTGTCCACCGGGCCATTATGAAGGGCAGCGCACTCTATATAAGCCGCCCTTCACCACTGGTACGGGGGTTGGCACTTGCTGTAATCATATAATCCACTCGACACAAAGCTTCTAGGAGCACTGAGACGTAGGGCTTTTACCTCCACCGTAGAGGGGCCTGAACTCATACATCCTCGTCGTAGCTAAGGCTCTGCCCATACTTTCGTACTCCATACTTCTACTGTCAGACTTATACCCACGACAGTTGGCGCCCACCGTGGGGCAGGCGTCTAAGCGACTTCCGGCGAGTTTGCGATTTCATCTTTTCGTCATGTCGTCCGGCGGAGATCTGTGCATGGGTCATGAGATCCTCTTCGGTGCCCTCTCCTTCATCGCCGACGATTCGGCATGGCTTCGGGATGCGGCCCTCGACGTCGAGGCGCTTCCCAGTCGCGCGGCTACGCACTTCTGTGCCAGTTCCCGCGGTGTTCTTCTTCTCCAGCCATCGACCCCAGTGTCGATCTTCGCCCCCGTCGCGCGCCGCAACAAGCGATCCCGTCGTCTGCGGCTCCAGCGTTGGGTGCGACACGCCCAGGCGCGACAGAGCGCGTCCTTTCAAGTGGCGGTGCTCGAATCGGTTGTGGTCCCGCCGCCATCCCAGTGCTTGGAGTCAGTTCCAACTGAGCTACCTTCCGAGTATCCGGGTCGCGGGCCTGCAGCCGAAGTTCTCATGGCCGATTCCCATGAAAGTCCCCTTGGGACTGGTCAGAACGAGCGTGAGTTCGGGGAATCATCCGGCGCTCGTCGTCAACACCATCGTTCTTCCAGTCGACGCACTCGCCAGAGCAACGTCGAGGTGTTCCGCACACCCATCCTCAACTTGGCTGCACCCGCCAGGATAGCCGATTCCCTCCAGCCGACTAATTCAGAGGCTGGTAGAGGAATCGAGCAGATCCGTGGCCTGTTGCATACGGCGCAGCAGCAAAATTCGGCGGTCTCCCAGTTGCACAACAAGATCCACAACAGTTCTGTTCAAGCGAACATGCATCGGTCGGTTTTCAGTCCCGACTCTCACCAGCGACGTAGAGGGGGCAGCCGTTCCAGGGACCCGAGTCGGAATCCGCTTCCCATTCGGTCTCATCCTGAAGATCATCGCCGTTCGCGTACTCCTCCGTGGGGTGGGCCTTACGGGCCCCGACATCACGATGATCGTCGTTCGGGCGGTGACGCGCATGATCCAAGGCCTGATGCAAGAGGGTACATCGCCCAGAAGAAGGTCGACAGATGTCGAGCCCACCGTGATGGTCACGATAGAGACCGTCCGAGTGGAAGCAGGACCGTTGTTTCTAGCCCCGAGTGCTTCAGTCGGGTCATCCGCTCAGCTGACATCCCTCCCAACTTCCGATTGGCGACGGGAATCAGCAAGTTCACAGGAGAGTCCAAACCAGAAACTTGGTTGGACGGCTACAGTGTGGCGGTCCAGATCGGTGGCGGAGATGACCATGTCGCCATGAAACATCTCCCACTGATGCTCGACGGTTCGTCGCGAGCCTGGCTGAACCAGTTAGCTCCGTCAAGCATCTACAGCTGGGCAGATCTGTCCCGAGTCTTCATCAGGACCTTCGAGGGTACGTGCAAATGCCCTGCTGGTCTCGTAGAGCTCCAGCACTGTGTCCAGAAGCAGAATGAGCCCTTGTGCGATTTCATCCAGCGCTGGACGACCCTCTACAACACGGTGGAGAACGTCACAGAGCACCAAGCAGTATGCGCCTTCAAGGCAGGCGTGCGGTACAGAGATCTGTACCTGAAGTTCGGTCGGACAGGCGACATCTCCATGAGCAAGATGATGGAGATAGCCGCGCGCTATGCAAATGGCGAAGAGGAGGACCGCATACGTAGCGGCAAGCATAAGTCAGTCGCCGAGGGAGATGGGAACAGCAGTCGGAAGCAGAAGCAGAAAGCTCAATCCACTCCACAGGCAGAGGCAGCAGCCTTTACAAATGCCAAGTTCAAAGGCAAGGGGAAAGCACAGTACACCCCTAAGAAGAGGCAGTCAGGAAATTCCATCCTGGATCGACCGTGTCCAATCCACACGAAAACGGATGAAGAACGCAATGTCATAGTGCCGAAGCATCCCACTCGGCATTGTCGCCTCCTGATCCAAGGATTCGGCGAAGGACAGCCGAGTGAGAAGGACACCGAGCAGGATGATGAGGACAAGGAGGACCCGTTCCCCCAAGTCCATGCAACGTTGATGATTTTTGCTGATGTGGAAAGCAAAAGTCGACTGAAGCTGGTCAACAGGGAGGTAAACATGGCAACCCCATCCACTCCCACGTTCCTCAAGTGGTCACAGACTACGATCACCTTTGATCAGTCAAACCACCCAGCACACGTACCCACCCCAGGCAGGCAGGCTCAGGTCGTCGACCCGGTGGTGGAAGGAGTTAGGCTGTGCAAACTCCTCATGGACGGCGGCAGCGGCTTGAATATCATGTATGCCGACACTCTCAAGGGAATGGGCATTCCGATGTCCAAACTTAGCGAGAGCAGTATGCAGTTCCACGGAGTCGTCCCAGGAAGAAAGGCCAAATCACTCGGCCAGATTGCGTTGGATGTCGTCTTCGGCTCTGACAAGAACTTCCGCAAGGAGAAGCTGACATTCGAGGTGGTGGACTTCCAGAGTGAATACCATGCGATTCTGGGCCGTCCGGCATATGCGTGTTTCATGGCCCGTCCATGTTACGTCTATTTGAAGCTGAAGATGCCAGGTCCCAAAGGTGTGATTACGGTCACAGGCAATCGGCAGCGGGCCGAGGAGTGTCTACAGCAGGGGTCGAGGATTGCTGATCAGCAGATGGCTATTCTCGAGCTGGATGAGTACAAGAAGACCGCCGACCCCGCTGACCTGATGCGTTCAAAGAAGCCAGCTTCCGAGTCCGCATTCCAGTCGGCGGGAGACACGAAGAAAGTCAGCATCCATCCGACGGACGACACCACCGCCCCGACAAACATCTCCACCACCCTTGATCCAAAATAGGAAGCCAAGCTCATCCAATTCCTCCGTGAGAACTAGGACATTTTTGCATGGAAGCCTGCTGACATGCCAGGTGTACCCAGGGAGTTGGCTGGGCACCGACTGCATGTGGATCCTGCTGCTCGACCTGTCCGAGAACGCCTGCGTCGGTCCGCCGCGCACAAGAGGAAAGCAATCGGAGAGGAGGTGGCTAAACTTTTGGCAGCCAACTTCATTCACGAGGTACACCACTCCGAGTGGCTCACTAATGTTGTCATGGTGCCCAAGAAGGAAAAGTCTCTCCGTATGTTCATCGATTTCAAGCATCTCAATAAGGTCTGTACGAAAGATCACTTCCGCTCCCCCGCATTGATCAAATTGTTGATTCGACTGCGGGTTGCGAGCGCTTATCCTTCCTTGATGCCTATTCGGGCTATCATCAGATCCGTCTGTATGGTCCAGATGAATTAAAAACATCCTTCATCACCCCATTCGGGTGTTTCTGTTACATCACTATGCCATTCGGTTTGAAGAATGCAGGAGCAACTTTTATGCGCATGATCCAAAAATGTCTCCTAGACCAGATCGGTCGAAATGTGGAGGCATATATGGATGATATCGTCATCAAGTCACGCAAAGGTTCTGACCTGCTGACTTGCTTCGCAGAAACATTCGCCAACCTACATAGGTACGATATCAAGCTCAACCCAGCCAAGTGTTCATTCGGCGTTCCCAGCGGGAAGTTACTTGGTTTCTTCGTTTCCGAACGAGGGATCGATGTCAACCCCGAAAAGATCGGGACCATCGTTCGAATGGAGCGGCCGGTAAGAGTACATGATGTTCAAAGGCTCACAGGTTGCGTAGCGGCTTTGAGCAGGTTTATCGCTTGACTCGGCGAGAAGGCGTTACTTCTGTACCGACTCATGAAGAAGTCAGATACCTTCGAGTGGGCAGATGAAGCCCAAATCGCATGCGACGATCTCAAAGCCATGCTTTCCACCCAGCCGGTTCTTACTGCCCCGCTCAGTAAAGAACCCCTTCTTATGTACATCGCGGCTACAAATCAAGTCGTCAGCACCATTCTGACAGTTGAACGTGAAGAAGAAGGCAAAGTATACAAGGTTCAGCGGCCAGTATATTATGTTTCCGAAGTGCTGACTCCTTCCAAGCAGAGGTATCCCCATTATCAGAAGCTTATTTATGGGATCTACATGACTGCAAAGAAGGTGGCTCATTATTTCCAAGACCACTCAGTATCTGTCATATCTGATGCTCCGTTGTCGGAAATTCTTCACAGTCGGGACGCATCAGGCCGAGTGGCAAAGTGGGCAGTGGAGATGCTATACTGCGACATCAAGTTTGAAGCCAAGAAAGCTATAAAGTCTCAAGCTCTTGCTGACTTCATAGCAGAATGGGTAGAACAAGAGCAACCGACTCACATCTACTCGGTTCATTGGACCATGTTCTTCGATGGGTCCAAGATGTTGAATGGCTCCGGCGCCGGCGTAGTGTTCATATCCCCGAAAGGTGATAAACTCAAGTATGTGTTGCAGATCCATTTTGATTCTTCCAACAACGAAGCAGAGTACGAAGCTCTCCTTTACGGGTTGCGCATGGCCATCATACTCGGCGTCCGTCGCCTGATGATCTATGGCGACTCAGATCTAGTGGTTAATCAAATAATGAAGGAATGGGATGTAAGGAACCCCACCATGACAGCATACTGCAACGCAGTAAAGAAGCTCCAGAAGAAGTTCGAATTCTGGAACTTCACCATGTTCCCCGACTGAAAAACCAAGCAGCAGATGAATTGGCAAAACTTGGATCCACTCAGAGACCGATCCCGAGTGATGTCTGCCTCGAGCACCTACACCTCTCCTCGGTAAAAGAAGACCCTTTTACAGAGGAACCAGTACAACCGAAGAGCTCAACAGATCAGACTGAAGTCGAGGTCCCCACTGTGGTTGATTTGATCATGGAGATTCTAGCTGTCATTCCCGAATGGACTGTGCCGTTCATTGCGTACATCATGAGGCAAGAGTTACCAAAAGACGAAGTCCAAGCTAGGTAGATCGTTCGCAGGTCGAAGTCCTTCACCGTCATTGATGACCAGTTGTACACGGAAAGTGTTTCAGGCGTCCTTCAGCGGTGTATTTCTCCTGAAGAGGGGCAGTTAATCTTGGAAGAAATTCACTCGGGAACCTGCGGTCATCATGCCTCCTCAAGGGCCATCGTCGCCAAGGCATTCAGAGCTGGTTTCTTCTGGCTGCAGGCGAATGAAATGGCAATAGATATGGTCGACCGTTGCGAAGGTTGTCAGTTCTATTCAAACAAGTCCCACAAGCCAACGTCTGCGCTGAAGACAATTCCTCTTGCTTGGCCATTCGCCGTGTGGGGATTAGATACAGTCGGACCATTCAGAACAGGCCAAGGAGGATTCACTCATTTGCTGGTAGTAGTCGACAAGTTTACCAAGTGGATTGAAGCCAAGCCCATCAAGAAGCTTGATGCCCTTACGACCATCAAATTTATCAGAGACATCATCGCCAGATACGGGGTTCCGCACAGCATAATCACCAACAATGGCACAAACTTTGACTCGGACAGGTTCAACGGTTTTTGCACAGGCCAAGGTATCCGAGTGGATTTTGCATCCGTGGCGCACCCCCAAACAAACGGGCAAGCAGAGCGGGCGAATGGACTTATTCTTCAAGGGTTGAAGCCTCGACTCCTGCGAGAAGTTGGACATGCCGCCGTTGCATGGGTCACCCAGCTGCCTTCGGTACTGTGGGGCCTCCGCACAACTCCGAATAGATCGACAGGGTGATCCCCGTTCTTCCTCGTTTATGGAGCAGAGGCAGTCCTTCCGAGTGACTTGCTTCGCAACTCTCCACGAGTCGAACTCTTCTCCGAAGCCGAAGCAGAGCAAGCCAGGCAAGATGGAGTGGACCTTTTAGAAGAGGAGCGCGAGATGGCACTGATCCGTTCAACAATTTATCAACAAGATCTGCGACGATTTCATGCGCGGCACGTGAGGAGCCGCACGTTCCAAGCAGGCGACCTGGTCCTCCGAGTGGATCAACAGAGACCACACAAGTTGGCTCCCGCCTGGGAAGGACCGTTCATCATTTCTAAGGTGCTGAACAACGGAGCATATCGACTCTACAACCTCGACAGGGAGACGGACGAGCCGCGAGCATGGAATGGAGATCTACTGAAGCGCTTCTACACATAACCGCCGACGGAGACAATGTAAAGAACAAGTATCATTGAAGTAATACAAAGCAGATTGATTTCTTGCCGATTCAAAATTCTTCCGCGTTTGCAGACTCCGGTCTAAAAAACTAACTCCGAGTGTGCACTAAAAGTCACACTCGGAGACTTAGCTGCGACCTAGAGTCGCCTAAGTACAAACTCGCTCCGAGTGTGCACTAAGAGTCACACTCGGAGACTTAGCCGCGACCCAGAGTCACCTAAGTAACAACTTGCTCCGAATGTGCACGAAAAGTCACACTCGGAGACTTAGGTGCCACCCAGAGTCGCCTAAGTAACAACTCGCTCCGAGTGTGCACGAAAAGTCACACTCGGAGACATAGCTGTGACCCTGAGTCGCCTAAATAGAAACTCGCTCCGAGTGTGCACTAAAAGTCACACTCGGAGACTTAGCTGCGACCCAGAGTCGCCTAAGTACAAACTCACTCCGAATGTGCACGAAAAGTCACACTCGGGGACTTGGCTGCGACTCAGAGTCGCCTAAGTAAAAAGCTTCCTCCGAGTGTATACTCGAGATACACTCGGAGGCTTAGCAGACCCTCATTGAGGCTCATGTGGATGTGAAGACAACTGACAACTACATGAGTAACAACTCGCTCCAAGTGCGCACAAAGAGTCACACTCGGGGACTTAGCTGTGACCCAGAGTCGCCTAAGCAAAAAACTCGCTCCGAGTGTGCACCAAAAGTCACACTCGGAGACTTAGCTGCGACCCAGAATCGCCTAAGTAAACAACTCACTCCGAGTGCGCACGAAAAGTCACACTCGGGGACTTAGCTGCGACTCAGAGTCGCCTAAGTAAAAAAGCCTCCTCCGAGTGCATACTCGAGATACACTCGGAGGCTTAGCAGACCCTCATTGAGGCTCATGTGGATGTGAAGACAACTGACAACTACATGAGTAACAACTCGCTCCGAGTGTGCACTAACAGTCACACTCGGGGACTTAGCTACGGTATAAACGGAGACTAGCTAAAGGCGAGGTGACGATACGTGTTGGAAGTGTTTCCAAGGTTGATGTGATCAAACATCGCACGCTCCCTCTATCATCGGGATTGGTGCTAAAATCTAAATAATTGTTATTTGGTGTTTGCGTTGAGCATGAACATGATTGGATCGTGTTTGTTGCAATACGATTATTCATTTAAAAGGAATAATAGTTGTTCTATTTGCTTGAATATTTACCTTCAATGGTTTATTGAATCTCGATCGTAGAGATACACATGTTCATAATATTGGTGCCAAAAGATACAAAGTAATAATGATAGTACCACTTAGTTGTGGCACTGCCACTTGAGTCATGTTGGTATAAAATGCATGAAGAAGCTCCATACTGATGGATCTTTGTACTCACTCATTTTTGAAAAGTTTGAGACATGCAAACCATACGTGATGGTATAAATGCATGAAGAAACTCCATAGAGATGGATCGTTTGGACTCACTTGATTTTGAATCACTTGAGACATGCAAAACATGCCACATGAAACAAGTAGAGTAACTTGTTGGGAGTAATGCATTTTTGATGTGTGCAGTCCAATAAGTGCTAAAGCACGCAGTGGATATCGTTATGTTCTTACTTCACTGACGATTTGAGTAGATACAGGAGTATTTACATGATGAATCACGAGTCTGAAATACTGAATAGTTCAAAGCAATTTCAAAGTGAAGATCGTCGTGACAAGAGGATAAACTATCTACGATATGATCATAGAGATGAATATCTGAGTTACGAGTTTTTGATACGTAGTTAGGACAAAGTGAAAATTGTTTCGCAGTTCATGCCACCTGGAACATCATAGTGTGATGATGTGTCTGAAGGTCATAGCCACGCCATATTTGATATGTTGCATACTATGATGTCTCTTATCGAATTACCACTATCGTTTATGGGTTATACATTAGAGACAACCGCGTTCACTTTGAATAGGGCACCACGTATTTACCTTGAGATGACACTGTATAGAGTATGGTTTGGAGAAACCTAAGTTGTCGTTTCTTGAAAGTTTGGGGCTGCGACTCTTATGTGAAAAGGTTTCGGTCTGATAAGCTCGAACCCAAAGCGGATAAATGCGTCTTCATAGGATATCCAAAACAGTTGGATACATCTCCTATGTCAGATCCGGAAGTAAAATGTTTGTTTCTAGAAACGGATCCTTTCTCGAGGAAAGGTTTCTCTCGAAAGAATTGAGTGGGAGAGTGGTTGAACTTGATGAGGTTATTGAACCGTCACTTCAACCAGTGTGTAGCAGGGCGCAGGAAGTTGTTCCTGTGGCGCCTACACCAATTGAAGTGGAAGCTGATGATAGTGATCATTAGAGCTTCGGATCAAGTTACTACAAACCTCGTAGGTCGACAAAGGTCGTGTACTACTACAGAGTGGTACGGTAACCTTGTCTTGGAGGTCATGTTGTTGAGCAACAGTGAACCTACGAGTTATGGAGAAGCAATGGTGGGCCCGGATTTTGACAAATGGCTGGAGGCCATGAAATCCGAGAGAGGATCCATGTATAAAACAAAGTGTAGACTTTGGAAGAACTACTTGATGGTAGTAAGACTATTAAGAAAAGATGGATCTTTAAAAGGAAGACAGACGATGATGGTGATAAGTCACTATTAAGAAAAGCTCGACTTGTCGCAAAGATGTTTTCGACAAGATCAAAGAGTTGACTATGATGTGACTTTCTCACTCGTAGCGATGCTAAAAGTCTGTTGGAATTATGTTAGTAGTTGCTGCATTATTTGTGAAATATTGCACATAGGAAGACAAAACATTGTTTCCTCGATGGTTTCCTTGAGGAAAGATTGTATGTAATACAATCAGAAGGTTTTTTCGATCCTAAGGATACTAACAAGTATGCAAGCTCCGGCGATCCTTTATGGACTGGCACAAGTATATCGGAGTTGGAATATACGCTTTGATGAGATTATCAAAGCTTTTGAGTTTGTACAAGGTTTATGAGAAAGTTGTATTTCCAAAGAAGTGAGTGGGAGCACTATAGAATTTCTGATAAGTATATGTGGTTGACATATTGTGGATCAAAAGTAAATGTAGAATTCTGTAAAGCATAAAAGGTTGTCTGAAAGGAGTTTTTCAAAGGGATACATGGATTGCGCTACTTGAACATTGAGTATCAAGATCTATGGAGATAGAACGAAACGCTTAATAGAAGTTTCAACAAGATGCATGCCTTGACAAGTTTTTGAAGGAGTTCAAAATAGATCAGCAAAGGAGTTCTTGGTTGTGTTGTAAGGTGTGAATTTGAGTAAGACTCAAAACCCGACCACGGCAGAAGAAAGAGAATAGGGGAAGGTCGTCAAAATAACGTTTAAGAGCACGCAGACGTGTGATAGGTTTTTTAGGCCCTGCAAAATTTAGCGTGTTGTTGTAGCGCTTCAGCAGGCGCGGTAAAATACAACGCGCACCCACCCGTCACTTTGGTACATATGAATAATTTGTGAACATAAAACAACATGATTTTCGAGAATCAAAAATTTGCAAAATGATAAGTTGAGCAACATAGCATAGTTCAAATTCATGGTATAGTTTAAAATCATCTACCACAAGCAAGTTCATAACAAATAAATTCACACAAACAATGAAACATTAGGAATCATGTTCCGTCTTCTTCCTTCTCTTCTTCCTCCTTTTCATCCTTCCCGTCCTCGTCCTCTTTTCCCTTCTCCTCATAATCTTCAAACACCTTCATGCCATTGGAACCTCGAACGGTGTTCGCATTATCTCCAAATGCATGTGAGGCATCATGCGAGGTTCTCCCATGCCTCCCATGAGAGACCCAAACTCATGCCTTCCATAGTATCTCCCAAGCCTCCCATGTCGGCCATGCCTCCAATGCCTCCCGTAGTTGCTCCCATGCCTACCATGCCTCACGTAGGTGCTCACATGCCTCCCATGCATGACGGTCATGCCTCCCATGTCTGCCATAGGTGGTCCCATTCATCCCATGCCGACCATTGCTACCATAGGTGCTTCCATGCCTCCCATGCCGGCCATGTCTCCCATGCCGCCCAAGCCACCCATGGTAGCTCTGAAGCGTCCCATGGTAGCTCCCATGCCCCCAAAGTCTTCCATGGTAGCTCCCATGCCTCTGAAGCCTCCCATGGTAGCCCCAATGCATCGCATGCCCGTCATTTTTTTGGACCAAGAGTTGATCATGGCAAATGTTGATGTAGTCCTTTTGCCTATCATCGAATTTAGATGTGTCCACGAAGAAGCGGTACTTCTCATATTCTAACAATCTAACTTGCTCATCCATGGCTAATATCTTCTCCTCCAATGCCACCTTCCTCTCCTCGGCCACCACCCTCCTCTTCTCGGCCACCAACCTCGTCTTCTCTGCCACCGACTCTTGGCACCTTGCCGCCCTCTTCTGCTTGTTTTCTTCCTTTCTTGCCATCACAATAGCCTCCATACAATTCTTTATGTCACCATCTACTTCCTTATTCTTCTTCTTATTATTTTCTTGTCTAACTCCACTCAATATTTTTGGCTTGGAGTAGACAACCGAGTTTGGTGTAGGGCTCCTCTTGGCGCCATCACTTGATGCCTCCTCCTCATCATCATCTAAGACCACCGCATCAGCATTGCCTTTCTTGTTCTCCTCATCACCATTTCGACATTTCTTCCATTTCTCCTCATCCCTCAACACATAATAGCATTGGGACAACAAAAATGCTCTCCCTCTCTTAACCTTGCCTTTCTTTGTCTTCTTTTCTTCTCCTCGAAACAAGCTTTCAGCAATATTGTGCTACAAACAAAAGAACAATTTACCACTTGAAACACACAAGATGAACAAGAACATGGAACATAAAGAAATTACACTTACCCTGTCTCTATCATTAGTGTCACTTCGGTTTATCTTGTCAACCGACGACATTGCCGCCACCCACCTTTGGCAATCTCTATTGATCGTCGACCACCGGGTGCGAAGACATCTATTGATGCCTTCAGTTTTACTCTTATGCACTAGTGGAAAACGGGCCTTTGGCCTGGACCCTTTAGTCCCGGCCTCCCTCTGGGCCGGGACTAAAGGCCCGGCCACGTCGCCCCAAATCGCAATGCCGCCCATGAGGCTTTGGTCCCGGCCCCAAATCAAAGTACTCCCTCATCCTATCCCAATATGTATCTCTAGTTTGGTCACCCCCAATAGTGGCATCCATAGACACATTCAACTATGTCTTGCATAGCAAGATGTTTTCGTCCATGGTGTAGTTGCACACCCTTCCTCTCGGTGCATCAACCGTACCCTCACTCTCCTCATCCACTTCATATTAATGATCATCTTAATGCACTTCATTAGTTTGAGACCAATGAAAATTGTTGGATCAATCACCCATACATGACAAATATGCGTCATCCTTGAAGTATTCACTACAAAGTATGATAAAGAAAACTATATCAACCTATTCATATGTACACATTTCTAGCAACAACAAAAAAAGGAAAAAAGTCTTATCTTGCAGGCATTTCATCAAACACCATTTGGGCATCAGCCACCGATGCACCAAATTGCGACTCATCGGGCACTTCTGGCAGCGGCGGATGCGGGGCCAGGGGCGCTGCCGGTTTCTTCTTCACCGCCACTTTCTTCTTCTTTTGGACCGTCGACGCCAACGCCGTCGTCGCCGCCATCATCCGTCGCTTGATGGCGCAGCTCCGTGGCTTCGAGTGGGGCTGCGGCATGAAGCCACCCATAGGGTTCGACCGGGGTGCGATAAAAAGGCCGCGCGCTAGGCCAGTGCTTGGAGCTGTTGCTCCGCCGGTGGCGAAACCGGAGGTCAACCCCGCGCAAAAGTTTGCGGTGGCGGGCGGCGGCTGATGGGTCGCTGGCGTAGAGAGTGGTCGGATGGATGTCGGCGCGGTCGTCCATCGCCGTCGGGGGCTCGGGTTGGGGCAAAGGCGGGCGCGACCAAGGCGGTCAGTGACGGTTGAAGGTTCACGCGTCCGATTTGTTTTGTCCAGCACCGTGGAGCGGGCACACCAAATATACTGCATGTAATGCAGTTTTTCCAGCACGTTGGCGCCTTTTTTATCGCGTGCTGCATTATTGCACAGTTGCTAAAGCGTTGCTTTCACCAGCGCGGGCGCAATATGGCAGTTTTTTTGGACAAGCGGCTTATTTAGTGTATATATTGGAGATGCTCTAAAGAGAGAACGGTGGACTTGTTACCGAGAGATAACTTGTCGGTGGGATATTTTAGGCAGAACACCTTGCTTTGAGAAATTCAAGAGAGGGTGTCCGTCAGAGACGTGAGAGTCTTATTTGAAGAAGTGTGTGTGACAAAGAGTCTGTCAGAGACATGTATACTCTGGTTTTTGTAGTTCTCTAGGCAAGTGAGAGAGACGTGCGAGTGTTTTTGTAGTCCTGGGTATAGCCACTACTTTCCCTTTGGATGCCATATTCGTGATATATTTCTATTATGTATATCTTTGAAAGTTTTTAACTGCAAATATTTAAGCTATCTTTGGGGGCCTACTATCCGAGACACCTTTTCTGCAATGCAAATTCATCTATGCCACTTTTTTTTTTGGTAACGACCAATAACTACAAAGAACGGTTTGGGAAAGTAATAGATTTTGACACAAAATCTATGGTAGTGATGAAATTCTGAATCTTCTCCCCAAAACTATCCACGTACATTGAATCCAGATTTTATACTATATATAGAGACTGAATTGTGTTTACATATATAATTGCGAAAACACAAGGATATATCCTGGCAAAGCTCTTTCTGGCAGGAAGTAATTAAGAATTAATACTGGCTAGCTATACTTTGCTGCTGACAACATGTTGCATTAGCTGTAGAAAGCAACACGGTTTGACCCCCAGTCCCCCCTCCCCCCATTTATATTCCTGGTCAGAACACAAGTTTCATATCTATGTTTTCTCCTCGTCTACACACTCCCACCTTCCTCCCATATCAGCAGAAAAAACAAATCATCCCAGGTCTCCCTGCCAAGCATCTCCCCCCTCTACACTCCGGAAACCAGGTTTGCTTTCATCTGCCTTCCTTGAATATATGCTCCTCTTCCTGTGTCTGCTTCTTCATCTTATTAAGCTTGTTGATTACTAGGGGACGATCTAAAAGGAGGTATGGGTATAACATCACCCATTCCTGCTGACAAAACCTCAGAGAAAAAACTGGATCAACGTGATGAAATAGCAGATGATTCCAGTGATAGTGAGAGAACCATCAGCGATTGTTTTCTGGGGATCGCATACAGTGGCAGCCATGCCCAAAATGACGACATGGAAGTAGATTCTGCTATGGCATTACCTGCTATCGGAGAGAATGAAGCAAGATCTGACGGGCATGCTTATACCGATGGCCTGGAGTTTCATTCTACTTCCCTTGTTGGGAGGGCTATTGTAAGCTCAGAATCTTTACCAGTGGCACAACCCGGAGACTGCGTAGATATACCTCTCCCTGACTGGCTGAAGGATATAGATTCAGGAGCAGGGTTGTGGACGGTTGTTAAACAATTTCGAAAAGACGGGAAGAAGTATGACATGGTTAGTATACTCATGTTCTTCTGCGCTCTTTCAGTTATCTTATAGATTACTAATCTTGTGCGTCACAATAATATTCTGCTTTTTTCCGCACATGTAATTCTTTGGTCTTCAACTGAATAATTGAATTCTTCATAGCAAATAACGCAGAATTCAACCTGTGTGATTTTGATCTGTCCACACACTTTTTGATGCTCACTTGTCATAGCATGTAACCGTAATTCATATGAACATGCAACACAGAAATATAATAATAAAAATAATAAATATTTAGTATAGAATTATCCATTGTCTGCTCTCACCACAACATTTTCCTTTTGTTATTAACAAATGAGTGTTTATTACAATAGTAACTTTCACCTTTTGTATTCCATATGCAATGTTACACGTTTAATCATATAATATATGCTAAATTAACTATAACTTTTTCCTCATTTCAGTAGTACTTTCACAAGGAATATAGTCACAGATTCTGCTCCAAGCCCAACGTTCTTGAGTTCCTAACAACAGGAACTGTGAAGGGGGAGCCGGTTCAGAAGGTACCTACATACTTGACTTCAAAACATATAGTAATTGTATACACATGTATATGATTATGTATTTTTCATATATATTTACAAGTGTGAATTTCATATGGTATTCTATTTTTGGACAGAGATCAGCCAATACTCGCCCCCCTCCCGATCCCCACCACCTCGTTTCAGGACAGGGACCGCGGGCTGTCCTCGTCAGAGGCGGCGGCGCGGCGGCGCGCGCACGGGCCCAACGAGCTGCTCGACCACCCGGGGCACTCGGTGCTGCAGCTCGTGGCGCAGCAGTTCGAGGACACGCTGGTGCGCATCCCTCTCGCCGCCGGCGGCGTCTCGTTCGCGCTCGCGCTCTCCTCGTCGGCCGGCGCGCTCACGCTCGCGGCCGTCGGCATCTGGAAGTACCAGCACAGGCCGCGCGCGCCGGCGCCGCACCCGTGCGTGCGCGCGTCCATGGTGGAGGCGCCTGACAGGGAGGAGCTGGACAAGGAGTTCGACACGATACCAAGCGCGAAGCGCCGGCACCCGCCAGACCGTCCAGCAGCAAGGTGATTGTTCCCCCTATCCGCCGCTCCCTCCATCCTCCGGCCGAGCGATCTGTTCTGGCCTGATCTGATCTAATCTGACTCCCTCCGCCCCCTCCGGCGGCCTGTAGAGTACAAGGTGCATTGCTACAACCAGGGCGGCCTCTGCGCCGTCGCCTTCACCGACGACCACTACCCCGTCCGGAGCGCCTTCTCCCTCCTCGGCAAGGTGCGAGCCAAAATGGCTGCTTTTCCCCCATTGTTTTTTGTAATCGTGAATCTGATTGTTGTGTCCACGAATGATTAGTGTCCTCACTCACATAGGTTATTCCTTTGGGGCCTCGCAGGTTCTCGAGGACTACCTCAAGAGTTTCGGAGAGTCGTGGAGGACAGCCAAAGACGACGCCACCCAGCATTGGCAATATCTCGATGACGCCTTGACAAAATACCAGGTCCATTCATTTGATCATCTCCAATGTTTTTATGTCGCTGTTTGAAGAAGTAGCTCTCTGTCAGTTGTAGCTTTCCAATATATAAAGTGCACATCTCTGTTAGCTGGGCAGGTGCCTTGGAATCCTTAGTTCATAATCATTTCCTATTTGGCAATGAATGTTAATTACAATAGTAGGCTCTGCATCTAGGCGCCGTGAAATGCATTGCAACTGACGGAAGCAAGCAAATCATATACTCCCTCAGTCAGCGACACTTATTTTGGGACCGAGGGAGTGCATTTTTTAAGGGCCTAATCTCATGAGCTTTTCATTTATAATCATTTTACTTCCGATACAAATTTGTTCGAACGCGATTTGATCCTCTAATGTTGTTCATATCACTGCTCGAGTAAGTAGCTAGCTCTTTCGATTGTAGCTCTTGAAGCGGTAAATGCACATTTCTGTCAGATGAATGAGTACCTTGGAATTCTTATTTCATAATCAGCTTCTGTTCAGTGAACTCTCCAGCTTTGACAATAGTAGCTTCTTGCATCTAGGTGAATGTTAGCTTTCCATCATTAAACTGAGAGGCTCATGTGGCCCACCAAATCAGGGGCTCCTATTATTTCATCTTCTAACAGTGAAAGTCCGTGGGCCTTTTTTTCTTGCGGAACTAAACAAAATTGCAGCCTTAAATTATATGGCTAGTCTCAGATTTGTGCTCCAGGTTTAATCCAAAGTACAAATGAAATGCTCGTACCGAATAACGGTCCTGGAGAGTAGGGATTTTTGTTTCCTAGCTTAGCACCCGAGTTAAAGTGACGTCCTGGAGAGGCACCTTTTTGTTCAATTTTGTAGCACTAATTCCCTGATTTCTAGTGTTTATGATGGATGGATGGATGGTCTGTGTTGCCATATTTGAAGTTGAGATCATTCATATAGGATCACAGCCTACTTCTCCTACTTCTCTCAGTCACATTTGTTTTTGTACAATGAGGCTAAGTGCAGCAGGAAAACATCATTTTTTCAGATAATTATTGCTTCAGTATATTTACTTGGACCGCTTAATTATATCTTGTTGGGAAAAACACCACACACATGTTTCTTTTGAAAGACACAAACATGTCTTCATTGTTGACCTTCTAAATAGCACACTACCAATTTCTAGTTGTTGATTTGGCTAGCTGTGAGTGAGATTTATCATATATATCCTCTAGGTTTAGTTTTGAGTACAAATTAAACGCTCATGCTTGTTAGTACAACAGTGCAAGTCTGATTAGTTAACTATTTGAGAGATGCATGCTAGGGGCATATATGATTCTAGACTCCTAAAACTTTTTAGTCCCTTACATACTTTTGGCTAGCTCTTGTCGCATTGCAAGCAATTCAATAATGTGATATCTGAAACTACTTTACCATCTCTTACAGGCAAGGTGCATGGAGGTAGGCTCAACTTCCGCGTCTTCCATTGGATTGCCCCGCTGCTGTCGGCAACGCTGTTTGGCATCGGCACGGTGAGCTCCTCTCCCTCCTCTGCTCCGTGCCTCCTGTCCCCGGTTGCTCTGATGATCCTCGTGGCCTTCGAGCCACGGTTATGGTGTGGGTCTATGGCCATCGTTCCATGGCTGTCTCGTTAGGCTGCTAGAGTCCTTTCATAATCATCATGCCACTGTTTGTTTTTAAGTTTGCTCATTTTTCTGCTTACCATGTTTGCTAACACTGGCCTACCTGATGCAAACTTGCTGAATATATGTATGGGTAGTTCCTGGTGGTCACTTATTATCCAAGGGAGTAGTTTTGCTTGGTGTTGGATAGACATTGTTTTGCATGACGAAATCCTTTAGTTCGCGTATGATGGATGGGTGGTTCCTACCCGTGGAGGTCCTGTATGAGCCTAGTTTTTTTTTGTAGTACAAATTAATTTGTAGTGGCTATCAATCTAATAGTGGCTATCAATCCAATAGCAGACAATGCTTACAAATTAATTGGTGTAGTGCTGCTATGTACGCATACTGTAGCTTTACTCTACTCTAAAATTAATTAATGTAGCTTTATTCTACTCTAAAAGAACCCAGAGAAGATTAATCTGCAGCAGTTTTCTTGCCAACTTTGGTAACGAGAGTATATCTGTTACTTCATATTATTGAAGATCTGAACATTTTCTTTTATTTTTGCCTCATATTTTGTTTCAACTTACGCTACAGTTTCACTTTAGATGATATTTTGTTCTTCGAAAGATGTTTTACAATTTAGCATTGCCATCTAGTTCCTGCGCCTCAACAATACATTACTTTGTTTGGATACAGGTATACTAGAGCCCATAAAAGTTGGTATCAGGGATGCAAAACTAGGAGTGGGGAAGCAAGAGCAGGATGACTTCTTCACAGCGAGTGCTAATTTCTGTATTTTCTTTTGAGATTCTTCTGGCTTGATGCTTCAGCTGTGAAAACTCGTATCTGATTGTCAACTGTGAACCAGATGAGTTATTGTGTTATGTAAACCTGGGAGATGTATTATGTGATGTTATATGATGGATGATTTTAATTCGACTTGGAGTTTTCTTAATTTAAATATGAAATAGTGCTGCATTTAATATTGGACAAATAATTGGTTGAAAAGGCCCAATAAATAGAAATGAAACCAAGTTCTTGAAAAAAAAGTTGCTGAATTCAAAAATAAAAAAACGGCCAAAACTGAAACTGGACCAAATGTATTTGGGCACTAAAAGGCCAGGGCCCAAAAAAAATTCAAAAAAGAAAAACTAAAAGTGGCTGAAAATAGGCCAAGGACCAAAAAAAGCCCAATAAGAAAAGCCCAAAAAAAAATAAAACGATCCCATGTGATCAATTGAAATGGGTTGGGCTGATTTCAGCCATGACGTTTTGATTTCTTCGTAATTTTGCCACGTAGGACTGCCACGTAGGACTGGGTTTGATTGTCAGCGATGATTTAGGATCGTCGTAAAGGTTACGACAATCCAGGAATCGTCGTAAAGTTACGACGATTTTGATCAAAACGTCGTTGCTGTTCATTTCTGACGCTCCGTTTCCGACGCTTGGTTTTTCGTCGTGCGATCGTCGTAAATGAAAAACTGTGACGATGTAGCGACGAAAAAATAGCGTCGTGTACTAGCATATTCCTTGTAGTGTTTTTGCCGCAAACTAGACAACGTTTTAGCACATGCTATGTGGGTGAAATGATGGTACCATGCCAACTTTCAACCTATTCAGAGTTCATTTGTAGTGCTTTTCAATTTCTGGGACATTTAGCTCAGAAAATCAATAAATGCATGAAAAATACCAAATGAACTCACAAAGTGTTGACAATTGATGATGTGGCCTTGAATGGTGCATTTTGAATACATAAAAATTCTTCAGTTCAAATAAGGTCAAAAATGAAATCCCTTTTGTAACAGGTGAGTTTTCGTAAGAAACCCTGATACTTCGAAAGAGATTGTCCGATTTACATACGAAGTGCATTCAGGTTTTGCCGCAACCCTCTCAACTTTTTAGCACATGCTATGTGGGTGAAATGATGATACATGCCAATTTTCAACCTATTCAGAGTTCATTTGTAGTGTTTTTCAATTTCTGGCCATTTAGCTCAAAAAAATAGTAAATGCATGAAAATACCAAATGAACTGAGAAAGTGTTGAAAATTGATGATGTGGCCTTGAATGGTGTATTTTCAACACACAGAAAGTCTTCAGTTCAAATAAGTTCAAAAAATGAAATCCCTTTTGTAACAGAAACCCTTATACTTCGAAAGAGATTGTCCGATTTGTACACGAAGTGCATCCAGTTTTTTCCGCAACCCTCTCAACTTTTTAGCACATGCTATGTGGGTAAAATGATGATATCATGCCAACTTTCAACCTATTCAGAGTTCATTTGTAGTGCTTTTCAATTTTTGGGCCATTTAGCTCAAAAAATTAGTAAATGCATGAAAAATACCAAATGAACTTAGAAAGTGTTGAAAATTGATGATGTGGCCTTGAATGGTGCATTCTGAACACACAAAAAGTCTTGAATTCAAATAAGTTCAAAAAAATGAAATCCCTTTTGTAAGAGATGAGTTTTCGTAAGAAACCGTGATATTTCGAAAGAGATTGTTCGATTTGTACACGAAGTGCATCCAGTTTTTGTCGCAGCCCTCTCAACTTTTTAGCACATGCTATGTGGGTGAAATGATGATACCATGCCAATTTTCAACCTATTCAGGGTTCATTTGTAGTGCTTTTCAATTTCTGGTTCATTTAGCTCAAAAAAATCAGTAAATGCATGAAAAATATAAAATGAACTCAGAAACTGTTGATAATTGATGATGTGGCCTTGAATGGTGCATTTTGAACACACAAAAAGTCTTGAGTTCAAATAAGTTCAGAAAAATGAAATCCCTTTTGTAAGAGATATGTTTTTTGTTAAAACAGTCATTTAAAATAACCTAAAACCTACCAAATTGAATATAATGATAAAAACACAGTAATATTAAATAGCAGGAAAAAGAATCACTCAAAAATCTATTTTCTTAGTAAATTTATTTACACAAAAAAGTAAAAAAAATGAAAGAAAAAAATTAGTTTTTTGAAAATGCCACCTACTAGGCTACCACGGCGTGAATACGACTAGAAACCCAACCACAGAGTTGGGCCAGGATTCAGGCCGAGTAGACCCGAAAGCGTGTAGTTGAGAGGAGCTCGAGAGGGTGTGTGCACCATCGCTTATAAACCACTTCCAGGCTCTTTCGGCTAGCAAGGTGAGACTAAACATCCAATCGCACCGCGGCTGTGGCAGGCATAGGCCTTTAGTCCCGGTTTGTGCCACCAACCGACACGAAATACGCCCTTTCGTGTCGGTTTCTGGAACCAACCGGGACAAAAGGTCTGTTCTTCCCGTCCTTTGGGATGCTGAAAATTATCATTTAGTCCCGGTTTGCAGCACCAACTGCGACGATAGGGGTGTAGTGGTCCCGGTTTTTGCCTCAAACCGGGACCACTGGTTTTCGCATATAAGCGGGAGTTGTCCAAATTTCCCCCAAACTATCCCATTTGCCCCCACCCCCGAGCCCGTCATCCTCGCCGTCGCCGCCGTGTCGAGCCAGTCGTCCCACAAGTGCCTAGAGGCCATATTACGCATCAAAACTACTTGGGACCAGCTAGATTTAGAATGCAAAGCTCAAGAACATGGTCACCAAGGCAACAAAAATACGCGATGTATAAGGCACTAGAGCAAAAACTAATTGGACCAATGGAGGAGTCACTTATCAAGGAGTAATTTCCCCAAAACAATTTGGTGAATGGTGCTTTGCACAAGGAGATCGAAAATCCCTGCAAGAAGAGCAAGAACACGGGTTTGAGTTGTGAAATGATTTTTTTCTGGAGGTAGGAGAACCAGATGGGAGCTAGAATGAGTGGAGGGGGTGCACGTGAGCCATACAAGCCTGGGTGGCGCGGCCAGGGGGGTGCCCGCGCCTCCAGGGCTTGTGGCCCACTGGTGCAGCCCCCAGACTAGCTCTTCGTCTTAGTATCTTCAAAAAAATCCAAAAACAAATCATACTTGATTTTCACGGCATTCGGAGAACTTTTATTTTCGGGGTACTTTTCTATGGGACACTAAAACAGAAAACAGGGAAAGCTAAACTAAACCTATCATTTTTCTTCTAAGCAACCGAAGGTGAAAGCTTGGAACACAGGTTTGTGACTCCTCGATTCATCCATCTCATGGTCATCGAAAGAAATCCGTCAATGAGGTTGATCAAGTCTCCTTGACAAACTTTTTCGAATCGCAAAAGAGAACGGAGAATTTTCGAATAGTCACTAGGTTACCTCAATGGGGATGTGTATCTCCCCAACAAGCAAATCATACTTCATCTTAACAGGAGGTATAGAGAATTCAAAGCTCTCAATAAGAATCGATGAAGTTTTTTCGATAGCATTGACGCAATGTACTCGATATTGTTTCTTCGGAAAGTGCACCGTATGCTCATTACCGTTTACATGGAAAGTGACATTGACTTTGTTGCAATTTATAACAGCCCCTGCAGTGTTTAAAAAGGGTCTTCCAAGGATGACCGCCATGGCATCATCCTCGGGTATATCCAAGATAACAAACTCTGTTAAGATAGTGACATTCGCAACCACAACAGGCACATCCTCGCAAATGCCGATAGGGAAAGCAGTTGATTTGTCGGCTATTTGCAGAGAGATTTCTGTGGGTATCAACTTATCCAGTTTAAGTCTACGATAAAGAGAGGGAGGCATAACACTAACACCGGCTCCAAGGTCGCATAAAGCAGTTCTAACGTAGTTACCTTTAATGGAGCAAGGTATAGTGGGCACTTCGGGATCACCTAGTTTCTTGGGAGTTCCACCCTTAAAGGTATAACTGGCAAGCATGGTGTAAATCTCAACCTCAGGTATCCTCCTCTTATTAGTCACAATATCTTTCATGTACTTAGCATACAGAGACATTTTGAGCATATCTGTCAAACGCATTTGCAGAAAGACAGGTCTAATCATTTCAACAAAGCGCTCAAAATCCTCCTCATCCTTTTTCTTGGATGGTTTGGGAGGAAAGGGCATGGGTTTCTGAACCCATGGTTCCCTTTCTTTACCATGCTTCCTAGCAGCGAAGTCATTCTTATCATATCTTCTATTCTGATCATATCTTCTATTCCCCCCTCGTGAAGGTGTCTCACCCATGTTACTGGCTTGCTCAATGCCCTCCCATGCTGCCGATGTGGTGCGGTGGGCTGCGTGCTCTTGGTGTTGTCTCGGTTCTTCTTTGCTCATCGATGGCGCAAGATATCCCCTCAACTTGCTAATCGTCTCGAGACCATGGCGAAGCTCCCAGTCAAGGTTCGTATTTAGTTGGACCAGTAGATTGTGGACACTCCTGAGTTATGTCGTGTTTTTGGTATGCGCGTTGGTTTGCTGCGTTAGGCTGCGTGCAAAGTTCGAGTAGTGCGGTCGCTCGACGGCAGCCCACATCTACAACCTTCTTTCATGGCGATGTTTCTTCTGTCTACTAGGTCGGTGTGTCATGTTTGGGCGTTGCTTTTTTTCCTACCTGTACGTTTTCGACTTGTTTTCCCTTATAAATTGGGTTAATTTGTTTAGGTTTTCGATCTGGTTTTTCTTATAAACTCGATCAGTCAATGTTTAAAGAGAAACTCTTGGCTTGACAGCATTTCGAACAATATATTAGGTGGGGATTTTCTCCTCCCCGGTGACCGTTTAGAAAAAAAACCATGTGCTCGTTGCCATGGAGGAATGCATGGTCAAGGACGAACTGTTCTCTGTCTGGCAATGTACGCATACACCTCAGTACCTTCATGAGTCAGGACTCACGACTCAGAATACATGACGAAATCGAAGAAGATCGCGCGGACGCAGCCACGGCACATGGTGGCGATGAGCGTGACAACGAGGGTGCCGCTAAAAACTGGTTTTCTATAAACGTGTTGCTCGCGAACCAACCTGTGTTGGGATGGTTAAAGCGAGAGTAATTTTCTCAGCCCCCTAGGTTTAGTTTTGGTGCTCGTATTATTTAGGATTTTCGACGATAGGTGTATAGTGGATGGAGACGTTTTTGTTGACGACGAGGCATCTATGATAACATTGTAAAGCTTAAAATGATATGTCAGCTCAGTCTCTTGAAGATGTTTATAGGGATAGAGTGTGCATGTGTGTGCTCATAGGGATAGCATGACAAGGGGTTTAGGGATTGAGGCGAGCCGAAATCATACCTACGTGCTTATTTAGTTATTTTTGCCTTAAGAAACGGAGAATTTGTATTGGACGCGCCACGACCTGAGACGTCAGATCGTGGGTTGTTGCTGACTCGGACGTGGGTCCAACCCACGTCTCTCCAACCGTACGCGCATATATATGTGAGTCATCTGTCAACCCTGGCCGCCACGAGATCAGATCACATCTTCTCCACGTGAACCGCCATGTCATCCCTTTTGTTGCTGCTGCCGCTGGCGACTTCATCCCATTCACCACGTACACGGCTAACGAAAGAGCAGGCCTGTGAAACCCCGCCTCTCTGGATCATGTACGGAGAGGGGTGATTAGGTTTTTGGGGAGCGAATATGCGATTGCTCGCCTTCGTCCGATTGCTTCCTCTGCGTGTGCGCCGTCTTCGTCATCGTCATGGCTTCACCAACTGACGTGACCATCTCGCCGCCGAGAAGTTCAAAGCCGACAAGAAGGCGGCCG
Organism: Hordeum vulgare subsp. vulgare; assembly: GCF_904849725.1. Classification (NCBI taxonomy): domain Eukaryota; kingdom Viridiplantae; phylum Streptophyta; class Magnoliopsida; order Poales; family Poaceae; genus Hordeum; species Hordeum vulgare. Next base: position 24,661,076 of record NC_058524.1, read on the forward strand.
AGGAGGCTATCGCCGCCACTTCTGCGGCTATGACCAACTGCCCTATTGGAGGGTATAAATCGGTTATCCCGCTCCTGCTTATTGTTGGGTTAGGCGTACTAATGATTTGCATAGATATTTCTAATTTCTGTCTACTACGCGATTATATGATCAAATATCAGTATGTGATTAGCACTGTTTACATCATGTTCATGATTCATTCTTGGATTAATTTACTCGGTGCCTATTTACTCAACACTAACAACAAACCGAGCATGCAAATCAAGTAGAGGCACTCATAACATAATCAAAACCACGCATTAGGACAAGTTTAACATAGTAGGATAAATTATAAACCAAATCGCATCGCATAATACAGTCTTAAACCAAACCAAGCAATAGATGACATGAGCTTTCTAGACGTGTACGATGAAGGTCTTGTGGTGCTACTTGCACTTAGTGACAACCTCCATATGTCGTCGTCGTTAAAGACGATCACCTTCAGAGATATCAAATAGATTCATTTCTAATGCATTCTAAAGAGTTTAAAAAAACACTATTAAGTTTGGACCTTTGAAACTTAGTACGCACGACCGATATATCACAACTTTTGTATAGGAAAATAACTTAAAATTTAAACTCTCAAACTTAATACGAGCAACCGGGAAAACCATAAGTTTCAGAGGCCGGCTTAATTCATGTTTACAATGTGCTGCAATTTTTTTGAGAAAATATCTTACTTCGTGTGTCTTGACACACAGGCTAGAATGAGTAACTATATATATAGCAATATCTATTGCGCATTTAATTTGTTGAGATTTCGTACAGGGCTCAAGAATCTATGTTTTTTTTTACGCCAAAGCTTTGCAAGAACTCAAGTATGTGTAAAAAGGTTGGCATAGAGGATAGGGCAGGGTTTTAAGCGAGCTTCTCATGGGAGGCGGAAGGGATCGTAGTTGCCTGCTCGGCTGGGAGCGTGAGCCCGCGCAGCATATGAGCAACTAACAGATCACACGAGACCAACCTTCTTATCTCTTGGTGGACACGATTTGCGACACACAAGCTTGTGAGTCATTTGTCGAACTTGCCGCACCAATTGCCACGGGCTCGAGCCCAAACCCACGCCCACCAGATGCCAACCCGCCCTCCGAAGCTGGAGTCACAGGCGTGCGCCACCACACCCGGCTGATGCAGAGGACGAGAGGCACGCATATATGCCGGGGTGAACATTGATGGGCTAGCGATATGGTACTATTTATCATATATCGTTCTTAGACCGTCTTCAACGTGTAGCCTCAAATCCCCGTAAGACCGTCTGGACGCGTTCTTTTCCGTAAGGCTGGTCATAGTAAGAGTAACTTAGGCATGTGTCAAAGCTAGTTTTTAACGTGATAACATAGACATTTTATTGATGTGGCATGCATACTAGTTAATGAAGAAAGAGTGTGATATTGTATCTTAGCTAACATACGACCCTTGTTAGGAATAACCACGACGTCCTAGGATTAGTTTTCGTGTCCGTGTCCATGTAAGTTTTCAGATAAACCACTAAGTAGAACTAGGATTAGTTGGCAGCCTAGCTAGCTAATATATATACTCATGTGCAGCCGACGATCCAGGAGGAGACGCTTTCAAGAAGGAGGGAGCCGAGCACTCGAAGGATCGGCAGGCAGCATCGGCGATTTACTTGATGATGCCGATGGATATCCTCCAACACCTGATCGCCAAAGAAAAGACGAAGGAGGTGTGGGATACCTTGGAGCTTATGTTCGAGGGACACACCCGCATCAAGCAAGCCAATCTCCAAACTCTCTTAAGGAACTATGAAACTTTGGTCATGGGCGACAATGAGTCCGTGGACGCGTTCGCTTCACGGGTTGCTACTCTCGTCAATCGGATCCGCGCACTTGGAGAAAACCTCACGGAGGCCTCGGTAGTCCGTCGGTTCTTGCACGCGGCTCCTCCCCGGTATCTGCAAATTGTCACGGCGATCGAGCAGTGCGTCGATCTCGAGACCCTCTCCATGGATGATGTCGTCGGCCGCTACAAGGCTCACGACGAGCGTATGCGGTATAGTCTCGGGAACGGGAGGAACGATGAGCATGTCATGCTCCCGCGGGCTCAGTGGCAAGTGCTGGACTCAAGGAGAGAAGGTGAGGGCTCTAGTAGTTAGGCTCGCCAAGATTGTGTGCCAAATGAACAAAGTCAGAAGGACGTCAACGATGGCGCTCCCAAGAAGAAGAAGAAGTTCGACAAGCGCAAGATCAAGTGTCATAATTGTGGCATCAAGGGGCACTTCAAGTCAGAGTGCAAGAATCCCCCGAAGGAGAAGGCGCTCATGGCCCAGCTAGGAGATGAAGGTGACATGATGTTGATGTGTGAACTCGTGGACGAGGAGGGTCCAGTTCTTCAAGTGTCGGCTAAATAATTTGCCGTGCTTCATGAAGAAAAAGTTTGCTCCCAAGATCATGGTTCGGAAACTCGTGTCGATGCTACAGATGCGGGGGATGATTCCGAAACTTACATCAATGCTACGGGTGTAAGTGGCAACTTTGCTGGAGCGAAGAAAGCGCTCATTGCATGTCCTCGGTCATGGAGAAGGAGCTTTGTTGTCGAAGATACTGACACGACACGTGATTACGAAAGTTGTGTCGATCCTCCAAACACGAAAGGTGATATTGAAACTGGTGTCGAAAGTAATGACACTGGTGATACGTCTTCTAGCACGAGCGTGAGGATGGATACAGGTGTATCGAGTGGATCCTCGTTGGTGAGCTCAAGCTCAAGCATGAATAAGCATGGAGCTGAGACCACGTCATGGCTCGAAGGCGATTGGCACCGTAGCGTTGCATGTAGTCCAAAAACGGGCGCAAAAGGAAACCCAGGCGTTGCTGTAGAAAGACCAACAGCACGACGGGCAGCGTGGAGGCCGAAAGCTGGTTGTAGCAACAGTCCACTCAGCATGTCAGAAAAAGGATCAACGGATCACAGCTTTGTAGGCTGTGATGGCCACGTTATTGGTCCAGAAACCATGCATGATGGCCATGCTAGCAGCTTAAGGTATGTTGCACCTGATGGTTTAGATAAATACCTTGCTTCATCAAAAGCAACCGAGTGAAGCAAACGCTGACACATCGCTCTTAAAGATACAAGGAGACACGCATGCAACGTCACATGTGACAGTAATGAAGGAAAGGACAACATCACCTACATCCATAGAGCTACAACCGGTGTTGATTGATCCGATAAAAGTGAAAGGGAGTGGGCGACGGTGTCTAGCAAGCGCCAAGGAACCGGTAAAATTTGAAGGCGCAAATACGAAGGAGTGTTGGCGTCATGCTATGAAAAAAGAGTTTGGATCGATCCACGACGACAATGTATGGGAGTTTGTAGATCTTTCCAACAATGAAAAAGCCCTGGAGCTCAAGTGGGAATTTAAGATCAAGAATGATGTCGAAAATTGTGTGGAGCACAAAGCGAAGCTGGTAGCCAAAGAATACATGCAAGATGAAGGTGTCGACTTCGAAGAAGTGTTCGTTCCCATTACACGGATGAAATCATGAGATTACTCCTCGCTCTCGCGGTTGAAGAATCATGGAAGATACATCACATGGATGTAAAATCCACGGTTTTCAACGAAGGAGATGTGTATGTGAATCAACCACCGAGTTTCATCAAAGAGGGAGAAGGACACGAGGTATTGAAGCTACACAAAGTTTTGTATGGGCGACGACAAGACCTTCGGGCGTGGAACATCAAACTTGATTGGACTTTGATTTCTCTTGGATTTGAGAAAGCCCCACTCAAGCATACAATGTACAAGAAAGGTGAAGGAAGTGATCGTCTACTAGTTGGCATCTATGACGACGATCTATTGATTACTGGAGCAGATGAAGAGGTGTTGCAAAGTTCAAGTTACAAATGAAGGAGCTTTTTAAGATGGATGATGTAGGTCTTTTGAGTTGCTACCTCGGGCCAGAGTTACATCAAAAGTCGGAAGGGGTCATACTATGTCAGAAGGCATATGCGAGAAAGGCACTTAAAAGTTGTGGCATGAAAGATTGCAATCCAATTGATGGTTCAATGGAACGTCGTCTTGAGCTGAGCAAGAAGGAGATGAAGAAACTACTCAGCTAAAGTGATAGTGACAAGAAAGGAATTGTTGGCAGCCTAGCTAGCTAATATATACTCATGTATACCTTTGTACTTTGGACCTAGAAGACAAAGCAATAAAATTTACCAAGGCTCGACATGAGCCTTTTGGCCAACCCGACGTATTGTGTTACCGCGACTTGCGTTAGCTAGCAAGACACGAGAGATCCATCCACCAGGGTGCCTGCGTGCTTGTCGTACGTACGTGCATTGTTTAGCTTTGGCCAGCGGTGATTTAATCAAGGCAGAAGCTCAATCGAGGAAACTTGATTCTGTGGACCGATTAGGTAGTTGAGGCTAGCTTTACAATTTGGGTGGATCGGTCGGATCACTTCGGCTTGCTGCTTCGCTTCGTCGTCGGTCGTCGCGTGTCGTCGGAAAGTACTCGACGACACGGTCTGGACCAACAACTTTTGCACGTGGTCATAGGTAAAAAATGATTCTAGCCCAATCATATATGTAGATACAATTCATAAAAAAGAATGCATTGGCTGTTGGAGATATGCCCTATAAAGGCAATCATATATGATGATATTTCCTATGTGTTTATGAATAAAGATAGTCCTTAGATATTAGCAATGATATGTATAAACAAGTACGTGACTTGTTTGTGAGCCTATACATTGTATGGTAAGTGTCCTAAATGGTCCCTAGTCGAAAGAATTGTGTGGGCGCGCAATCAGTCAGACTAGCATATGACACGGTGGATGGTTCGGTCTCACTGATCATGTAGCATTGGATGCTAACCGGATAATACGGACTCAGAAAATTTTGGTCGGATTTCATCGGATCCGAGTCGAGATAAGGTCTGAGTTGGACAGACCCAACTACGACGCAGCGATAGGTCATATGTGAGTCCCTAGTACAACATATGTTCTATGTCCTAAGACCTGAGCTGGCGGATGTATTCGGGATGGTCACAGACTTGCTTTGGGCCGGCCAAACGCTACTCCGTGACTGGGTAGTTACAAAGGTAGGCTTCGGACTTGTCCAGGCCCATGCTGTGAGACATGGTCGAACAAGATGGGATTTGCCCCTCCAAGTAGGAGAGTTATACTCTGTGCCCCTTGGATGATCCGACCTGGATAAGCATGGCCATGTGATGAGGATTATGAGATAATCCGAATGTTGATCGGATTCACCGGAACGAGAAAGAGGTCGTGCTGCAACAAGGATGACCGTGTGCCTTGTGCACGACAACATATATCGTGTGGCAAAGGGAAAAGAAGTACAAAGTACAAGTTCGCCTACCTAGCTTCATCAGACACTTGGACTCGGCATGCTTTACTAGAGGCCGCTATCGACTAGTCGATCATATGTGATATGACTTGCGACCAAGTGAACGAGAACCTAAGGGATCGCGCGCTTAAGGGAAGGAACATGCGGGCTTTAGGGTCCGTGCGAGGCCCAAGAGTTGAGCTTGCGTCGGACGCCTATATATAGTGGAGGTGTTGCACTATTATTTAATTGATCACATCGGTGCCGTCATTAAGTCTCTGCATGTGTTGCACCTAGCCACCTCCACTCGTCGCCGTCGACTGTGTGATCCGTACCTAGCAGTCCGCCACACGATGTTCCTCCTGTACGTTCGGATACTGTAAGAGGCGGTGCACTTGCGCCACTCCGGCACATGTATGTGGGATCCGGTGACCGACTGTTCGTGGGAGAGGGATCCAACGACCGGCTGTTCGAGGGAGATCGGTCGAGGAGGAGACCCACCACACGGACGTGCTGTCCCAACTCTACTTCCGCTGCACGGCACTGCGCATCTAGTGATAACAATATGTGATCCATCTCTATAGCATGTTCTTGGATGTTCTTTGCGTAGGAAAATTTTAATTTGCATCCAATGCGCCTACGGTTCTCCCAACAGTGGTATCAAAGTCTCTGCTATAGGATTTGGTATTCATATCCGATGCATATTTGATATGTGGAGGCGATGGATTAGATACGTCGCCGTTCTTGAGATCGGCTATGTGCACGGTTGATGAGATCAACTACACATCTCGATTGTTGTGGCTATGTTTTCTGTCCATGGGAATCAATGAGATCGTGACACAACCTACCCCTACCGGTTGGTTTCCGCCAGCGGGGCCGCCATGTACTTAGCGCCGAATATTTCGTACACGATCACATAAACTGGTAAAATGTGATTCTATGCATAAGTTTGTGTTGTGGGTTCGAATTGAATAGTATGATCCATATGTATATGATGCATGTGTGTAAGTTAACATGACCTACGTGTTATGATTGTCAGCCAGCAGAAACCAAAGTGTTGTCACTATATTGTATAACGACCTGCTTGCCGACTTGTGATTCTCTGTAAATTCATAACATTTATGTTCTTTTGTTTCTAGAGTTCTATATGCTGAATTTGGTTTTGTTTTTTCTATATAACAGATTAACAATATACATATATTATGTCTACATTATGTATATTTTTTAGATGTTTTAGATAGCTGTTTTTATTATGTAAAACAGGTGTTCGGTGCAGCTCCACAAGGCCGGTGCACCTGGTACTCACGTATGAAATTATCTAGCCTATCCTTATCACCATCACGACATATCATCCTCTCAATATCATTACAGGAATCAGCTAATTTGTCATCCGTGGAAAACAAACGACAATGGCCTAAAACCAGATGGTAAAGAATTTGCTAGTTATACATCTATACTATCTTTGTCGTGCGTTGTTGTCCAACGTTAGTAATTTGTTTTTTATAATAAAAAACATACTACTTCAGAAACTAAGAGCTTGAACTTCACAAAAAGTACTGATCGGGAGGTGACGGCGGCCGCGTTGGTCCGGCGGCGACGCGCGGTGGGGTCGGGAGGTGGCGACCGCTGATGGGGTTATAGTCCCAGGGTAGGGTCATAGAAGACAAGGCCCTTAGTCAGTTCCGACTGAACTAAGGACGCCCCCATCATCCAATCGGCGACGATCCACTCGAAGCATATCTAACGTACCGACGGGAATCCACTATGTACATCGTAACCTCCGAGGAGGGCAACGGTCATACGTTTTCATACACCATTATTAGCATTTAAAGCTTACGTTACGTGTGACGTAAGCATTTACTCGCCACTATTCCACCCCTGTCCACCGGGCCATTATGAAGGGCAGCGCACTCTATATAAGCCGCCCTTCACCACTGGTACGGGGGTTGGCACTTGCTGTAATCATATAATCCACTCGACACAAAGCTTCTAGGAGCACTGAGACGTAGGGCTTTTACCTCCACCGTAGAGGGGCCTGAACTCATACATCCTCGTCGTAGCTAAGGCTCTGCCCATACTTTCGTACTCCATACTTCTACTGTCAGACTTATACCCACGACAGTTGGCGCCCACCGTGGGGCAGGCGTCTAAGCGACTTCCGGCGAGTTTGCGATTTCATCTTTTCGTCATGTCGTCCGGCGGAGATCTGTGCATGGGTCATGAGATCCTCTTCGGTGCCCTCTCCTTCATCGCCGACGATTCGGCATGGCTTCGGGATGCGGCCCTCGACGTCGAGGCGCTTCCCAGTCGCGCGGCTACGCACTTCTGTGCCAGTTCCCGCGGTGTTCTTCTTCTCCAGCCATCGACCCCAGTGTCGATCTTCGCCCCCGTCGCGCGCCGCAACAAGCGATCCCGTCGTCTGCGGCTCCAGCGTTGGGTGCGACACGCCCAGGCGCGACAGAGCGCGTCCTTTCAAGTGGCGGTGCTCGAATCGGTTGTGGTCCCGCCGCCATCCCAGTGCTTGGAGTCAGTTCCAACTGAGCTACCTTCCGAGTATCCGGGTCGCGGGCCTGCAGCCGAAGTTCTCATGGCCGATTCCCATGAAAGTCCCCTTGGGACTGGTCAGAACGAGCGTGAGTTCGGGGAATCATCCGGCGCTCGTCGTCAACACCATCGTTCTTCCAGTCGACGCACTCGCCAGAGCAACGTCGAGGTGTTCCGCACACCCATCCTCAACTTGGCTGCACCCGCCAGGATAGCCGATTCCCTCCAGCCGACTAATTCAGAGGCTGGTAGAGGAATCGAGCAGATCCGTGGCCTGTTGCATACGGCGCAGCAGCAAAATTCGGCGGTCTCCCAGTTGCACAACAAGATCCACAACAGTTCTGTTCAAGCGAACATGCATCGGTCGGTTTTCAGTCCCGACTCTCACCAGCGACGTAGAGGGGGCAGCCGTTCCAGGGACCCGAGTCGGAATCCGCTTCCCATTCGGTCTCATCCTGAAGATCATCGCCGTTCGCGTACTCCTCCGTGGGGTGGGCCTTACGGGCCCCGACATCACGATGATCGTCGTTCGGGCGGTGACGCGCATGATCCAAGGCCTGATGCAAGAGGGTACATCGCCCAGAAGAAGGTCGACAGATGTCGAGCCCACCGTGATGGTCACGATAGAGACCGTCCGAGTGGAAGCAGGACCGTTGTTTCTAGCCCCGAGTGCTTCAGTCGGGTCATCCGCTCAGCTGACATCCCTCCCAACTTCCGATTGGCGACGGGAATCAGCAAGTTCACAGGAGAGTCCAAACCAGAAACTTGGTTGGACGGCTACAGTGTGGCGGTCCAGATCGGTGGCGGAGATGACCATGTCGCCATGAAACATCTCCCACTGATGCTCGACGGTTCGTCGCGAGCCTGGCTGAACCAGTTAGCTCCGTCAAGCATCTACAGCTGGGCAGATCTGTCCCGAGTCTTCATCAGGACCTTCGAGGGTACGTGCAAATGCCCTGCTGGTCTCGTAGAGCTCCAGCACTGTGTCCAGAAGCAGAATGAGCCCTTGTGCGATTTCATCCAGCGCTGGACGACCCTCTACAACACGGTGGAGAACGTCACAGAGCACCAAGCAGTATGCGCCTTCAAGGCAGGCGTGCGGTACAGAGATCTGTACCTGAAGTTCGGTCGGACAGGCGACATCTCCATGAGCAAGATGATGGAGATAGCCGCGCGCTATGCAAATGGCGAAGAGGAGGACCGCATACGTAGCGGCAAGCATAAGTCAGTCGCCGAGGGAGATGGGAACAGCAGTCGGAAGCAGAAGCAGAAAGCTCAATCCACTCCACAGGCAGAGGCAGCAGCCTTTACAAATGCCAAGTTCAAAGGCAAGGGGAAAGCACAGTACACCCCTAAGAAGAGGCAGTCAGGAAATTCCATCCTGGATCGACCGTGTCCAATCCACACGAAAACGGATGAAGAACGCAATGTCATAGTGCCGAAGCATCCCACTCGGCATTGTCGCCTCCTGATCCAAGGATTCGGCGAAGGACAGCCGAGTGAGAAGGACACCGAGCAGGATGATGAGGACAAGGAGGACCCGTTCCCCCAAGTCCATGCAACGTTGATGATTTTTGCTGATGTGGAAAGCAAAAGTCGACTGAAGCTGGTCAACAGGGAGGTAAACATGGCAACCCCATCCACTCCCACGTTCCTCAAGTGGTCACAGACTGCGATCACCTTTGATCAGTCAAACCACCCAGCACACGTACCCACCCCAGGCAGGCAGGCTCAGGTCGTCGACCCGGTGGTGGAAGGAGTTAGGCTGTGCAAACTCCTCATGGACGGCGGCAGCGGCTTGAATATCATGTATGCCGACACTCTCAAGGGAATGGGCATTCCGATGTCCAAACTTAGCGAGAGCAGTATGCAGTTCCACGGAGTCGTCCCAGGAAGAAAGGCCAAATCACTCGGCCAGATTGCGTTGGATGTCGTCTTCGGCTCTGACAAGAACTTCCGCAAGGAGAAGCTGACATTCGAGGTGGTGGACTTCCAGAGTGAATACCATGCGATTCTGGGCCGTCCGGCATATGCGTGTTTCATGGCCCGTCCATGTTACGTCTATTTGAAGCTGAAGATGCCAGGTCCCAAAGGTGTGATTACGGTCACAGGCAATCGGCAGCGGGCCGAGGAGTGTCTACAGCAGGGGTCGAGGATTGCTGATCAGCAGATGGCTATTCTCGAGCTGGATGAGTACAAGAAGACCGCCGACCCCGCTGACCTGATGCGTTCAAAGAAGCCAGCTTCCGAGTCCGCATTCCAGTCGGCGGGAGACACGAAGAAAGTCAGCATCCATCCGACGGACGACACCACCGCCCCGACAAACATCTCCACCACCCTTGATCCAAAATAGGAAGCCAAGCTCATCCAATTCCTCCGTGAGAACTAGGACATTTTTGCATGGAAGCCTGCTGACATGCCAGGTGTACCCAGGGAGTTGGCTGGGCACCGACTGCATGTGGATCCTGCTGCTCGACCTGTCCGAGAACGCCTGCGTCGGTCCGCCGCGCACAAGAGGAAAGCAATCGGAGAGGAGGTGGCTAAACTTTTGGCAGCCAACTTCATTCACGAGGTACACCACTCCGAGTGGCTCACTAATGTTGTCATGGTGCCCAAGAAGGAAAAGTCTCTCCGTATGTTCATCGATTTCAAGCATCTCAATAAGGTCTGTACGAAAGATCACTTCCGCTCCCCCGCATTGATCAAATTGTTGATTCGACTGCGGGTTGCGAGCGCTTATCCTTCCTTGATGCCTATTCGGGCTATCATCAGATCCGTCTGTATGGTCCAGATGAATTAAAAACATCCTTCATCACCCCATTCGGGTGTTTCTGTTACATCACTATGCCATTCGGTTTGAAGAATGCAGGAGCAACTTTTATGCGCATGATCCAAAAATGTCTCCTAGACCAGATCGGTCGAAATGTGGAGGCATATATGGATGATATCGTCATCAAGTCACGCAAAGGTTCTGACCTGCTGACTTGCTTCGCAGAAACATTCGCCAACCTACATAGGTACGATATCAAGCTCAACCCAGCCAAGTGTTCATTCGGCGTTCCCAGCGGGAAGTTACTTGGTTTCTTCGTTTCCGAACGAGGGATCGATGTCAACCCCGAAAAGATCGGGACCATCGTTCGAATGGAGCGGCCGGTAAGAGTACATGATGTTCAAAGGCTCACAGGTTGCGTAGCGGCTTTGAGCAGGTTTATCGCTTGACTCGGCGAGAAGGCGTTACTTCTGTACCGACTCATGAAGAAGTCAGATACCTTCGAGTGGGCAGATGAAGCCCAAATCGCATGCGACGATCTCAAAGCCATGCTTTCCACCCAGCCGGTTCTTACTGCCCCGCTCAGTAAAGAACCCCTTCTTATGTACATCGCGGCTACAAATCAAGTCGTCAGCACCATTCTGACAGTTGAACGTGAAGAAGAAGGCAAAGTATACAAGGTTCAGCGGCCAGTATATTATGTTTCCGAAGTGCTGACTCCTTCCAAGCAGAGGTATCCCCATTATCAGAAGCTTATTTATGGGATCTACATGACTGCAAAGAAGGTGGCTCATTATTTCCAAGACCACTCAGTATCTGTCATATCTGATGCTCCGTTGTCGGAAATTCTCCACAGTCGGGACGCATCAGGCCGAGTGGCAAAGTGGGCAGTGGAGATGCTATACTGCGACATCAAGTTTGAAGCCAAGAAAGCTATAAAGTCTCAAGCTCTTGCTGACTTCATAGCAGAATGGGTAGAACAAGAGCAACCGACTCACATCTACTCGGTTCATTGGACCATGTTCTTCGATGGGTCCAAGATGTTGAATGGCTCCGGCGCCGGCGTAGTGTTCATATCCCCGAAAGGTGATAAACTCAAGTATGTGTTGCAGATCCATTTTGATTCTTCCAACAACGAAGCAGAGTACGAAGCTCTCCTTTACGGGTTGCGCATGGCCATCATACTCGGCGTCCGTCGCCTGATGATCTATGGCGACTCAGATCTAGTGGTTAATCAAATAATGAAGGAATGGGATGTAAGGAACCCCACCATGACAGCATACTGCAACGCAGTAAAGAAGCTCCAGAAGAAGTTCGAATTCTGGAACTTCACCATGTTCCCCGACTGAAAAACCAAGCAGCAGATGAATTGGCAAAACTTGGATCCACTCAGAGACCGATCCCGAGTGATGTCTGCCTCGAGCACCTACACCTCTCCTCGGTAAAAGAAGACCCTTTTACAGAGGAACCAGTACAACCGAAGAGCTCAACAGATCAGACTGAAGTCGAGGTCCCCACTGTGGTTGATTTGATCATGGAGATTCTAGCTGTCATTCCCGAATGGACTGTGCCGTTCATTGCGTACATCATGAGGCAAGAGTTACCAAAAGACGAAGTCCAAGCTAGGTAGATCGTTCGCAGGTCGAAGTCCTTCACCGTCATTGATGACCAGTTGTACACGGAAAGTGTTTCAGGCGTCCTTCAGCGGTGTATTTCTCCTGAAGAGGGGCAGTTAATCTTGGAAGAAATTCACTCGGGAACCTGCGGTCATCATGCCTCCTCAAGGGCCATCGTCGCCAAGGCATTCAGAGCTGGTTTCTTCTGGCTGCAGGCGAATGAAATGGCAATAGATATGGTCGACCGTTGCGAAGGTTGTCAGTTCTATTCAAACAAGTCCCACAAGCCAACGTCTGCGCTGAAGACAATTCCTCTTGCTTGGCCATTCGCCGTGTGGGGATTAGATACAGTCGGACCATTCAGAACAGGCCAAGGAGGATTCACTCATTTGCTGGTAGTAGTCGACAAGTTTACCAAGTGGATTGAAGCCAAGCCCATCAAGAAGCTTGATGCCCTTACGACCATCAAATTTATCAGAGACATCATCGCCAGATACGGGGTTCCGCACAGCATAATCACCAACAATGGCACAAACTTTGACTCGGACAGGTTCAACGGTTTTTGCACAGGCCAAGGTATCCGAGTGGATTTTGCATCCGTGGCGCACCCCCAAACAAACGGGCAAGCAGAGCGGGCGAATGGACTTATTCTTCAAGGGTTGAAGCCTCGACTCCTGCGAGAAGTTGGACATGCCGCCGTTGCATGGGTCACCCAGCTGCCTTCGGTACTGTGGGGCCTCCGCACAACTCCGAATAGATCGACAGGGTGATCCCCGTTCTTCCTCGTTTATGGAGCAGAGGCAGTCCTTCCGAGTGACTTGCTTCGCAACTCTCCACGAGTCGAACTCTTCTCCGAAGCCGAAGCAGAGCAAGCCAGGCAAGATGGAGTGGACCTTTTAGAAGAGGAGCGCGAGATGGCACTGATCCGTTCAACAATTTATCAACAAGATCTGCGACGATTTCATGCGCGGCACGTGAGGAGCCGCACGTTCCAAGCAGGCGACCTGGTCCTCCGAGTGGATCAACAGAGACCACACAAGTTGGCTCCCGCCTGGGAAGGACCGTTCATCATTTCTAAGGTGCTGAACAACGGAGCATATCGACTCTACAACCTCGACAGGGAGACGGACGAGCCGCGAGCATGGAATGGAGATCTACTGAAGCGCTTCTACACATAACCGCCGACGGAGACAATGTAAAGAACAAGTATCATTGAAGTAATACAAAGCAGATTGATTTCTTGCCGATTCAAAATTCTTCCGCGTTTGCAGACTCCGGTCTAAAAAACTAACTCCGAGTGTGCACTAAAAGTCACACTCGGAGACTTAGCTGCGACCTAGAGTCGCCTAAGTACAAACTCGCTCCGAGTGTGCACTAAGAGTCACACTCGGAGACTTAGCCGCGACCCAGAGTCACCTAAGTAACAACTTGCTCCGAATGTGCACGAAAAGTCACACTCGGAGACTTAGGTGCCACCCAGAGTCGCCTAAGTAACAACTCGCTCCGAGTGTGCACGAAAAGTCACACTCGGAGACATAGCTGTGACCCTGAGTCGCCTAAATAGAAACTCGCTCCGAGTGTGCACTAAAAGTCACACTCGGAGACTTAGCTGCGACCCAGAGTCGCCTAAGTACAAACTCACTCCGAATGTGCACGAAAAGTCACACTCGGGGACTTGGCTGCGACTCAGAGTCGCCTAAGTAAAAAGCTTCCTCCGAGTGTATACTCGAGATACACTCGGAGGCTTAGCAGACCCTCATTGAGGCTCATGTGGATGTGAAGACAACTGACAACTACATGAGTAACAACTCGCTCCAAGTGCGCACAAAGAGTCACACTCGGGGACTTAGCTGTGACCCAGAGTCGCCTAAGCAAAAAACTCGCTCCGAGTGTGCACCAAAAGTCACACTCGGAGACTTAGCTGCGACCCAGAATCGCCTAAGTAAACAACTCACTCCGAGTGCGCACGAAAAGTCACACTCGGGGACTTAGCTGCGACTCAGAGTCGCCTAAGTAAAAAAGCCTCCTCCGAGTGCATACTCGAGATACACTCGGAGGCTTAGCAGACCCTCATTGAGGCTCATGTGGATGTGAAGACAACTGACAACTACATGAGTAACAACTCGCTCCGAGTGTGCACTAACAGTCACACTCGGGGACTTAGCTACGGTATAAACGGAGACTAGCTAAAGGCGAGGTGACGATACGTGTTGGAAGTGTTTCCAAGGTTGATGTGATCAAACATCGCACGCTCCCTCTATCATCGGGATTGGTGCTAAAATCTAAATAATTGTTATTTGGTGTTTGCGTTGAGCATGAACATGATTGGATCGTGTTTGTTGCAATACGATTATTCATTTAAAAGGAATAATAGTTGTTCTATTTGCTTGAATATTTACCTTCAATGGTTTATTGAATCTCGATCGTAGAGATACACATGTTCATAATATTGGTGCCAAAAGATACAAAGTAATAATGATAGTACCACTTAGTTGTGGCACTGCCACTTGAGTCATGTTGGTATAAAATGCATGAAGAAGCTCCATACTGATGGATCTTTGTACTCACTCATTTTTGAAAAGTTTGAGACATGCAAACCATACGTGATGGTATAAATGCATGAAGAAACTCCATAGAGATGGATCGTTTGGACTCACTTGATTTTGAATCACTTGAGACATGCAAAACATGCCACATGAAACAAGTAGAGTAACTTGTTGGGAGTAATGCATTTTTGATGTGTGCAGTCCAATAAGTGCTAAAGCACGCAGTGGATATCGTTATGTTCTTACTTCACTGACGATTTGAGTAGATACAGGAGTATTTACATGATGAATCACGAGTCTGAAATACTGAATAGTTCAAAGCAATTTCAAAGTGAAGATCGTCGTGACAAGAGGATAAACTATCTACGATATGATCATAGAGATGAATATCTGAGTTACGAGTTTTTGATACGTAGTTAGGACAAAGTGAAAATTGTTTCGCAGTTCATGCCACCTGGAACATCATAGTGTGATGATGTGTCTGAAGGTCATAGCCACGCCATATTTGATATGTTGCATACTATGATGTCTCTTATCGAATTACCACTATCGTTTATGGGTTATACATTAGAGACAACCGCGTTCACTTTGAATAGGGCACCACGTATTTACCTTGAGATGACACTGTATAGAGTATGGTTTGGAGAAACCTAAGTTGTCGTTTCTTGAAAGTTTGGGGCTGCGACTCTTATGTGAAAAGGTTTCGGTCTGATAAGCTCGAACCCAAAGCGGATAAATGCGTCTTCATAGGATATCCAAAACAGTTGGATACATCTCCTATGTCAGATCCGGAAGTAAAATGTTTGTTTCTAGAAACGGATCCTTTCTCGAGGAAAGGTTTCTCTCGAAAGAATTGAGTGGGAGAGTGGTTGAACTTGATGAGGTTATTGAACCGTCACTTCAACCAGTGTGTAGCAGGGCGCAGGAAGTTGTTCCTGTGGCGCCTACACCAATTGAAGTGGAAGCTGATGATAGTGATCATTAGAGCTTCGGATCAAGTTACTACAAACCTCGTAGGTCGACAAAGGTCGTGTACTACTACAGAGTGGTACGGTAACCTTGTCTTGGAGGTCATGTTGTTGAGCAACAGTGAACCTACGAGTTATGGAGAAGCAATGGTGGGCCCGGATTTTGACAAATGGCTGGAGGCCATGAAATCCGAGAGAGGATCCATGTATAAAACAAAGTGTAGACTTTGGAAGAACTACTTGATGGTAGTAAGACTATTAAGAAAAGATGGATCTTTAAAAGGAAGACAGACGATGATGGTGATAAGTCACTATTAAGAAAAGCTCGACTTGTCGCAAAGATGTTTTCGACAAGATCAAAGAGTTGACTATGATGTGACTTTCTCACTCGTAGCGATGCTAAAAGTCTGTTGGAATTATGTTAGTAGTTGCTGCATTATTTGTGAAATATTGCACATAGGAAGACAAAACATTGTTTCCTCGATGGTTTCCTTGAGGAAAGATTGTATGTAATACAATCAGAAGGTTTTTTCGATCCTAAGGATACTAACAAGTATGCAAGCTCCGGCGATCCTTTATGGACTGGCACAAGTATATCGGAGTTGGAATATACGCTTTGATGAGATTATCAAAGCTTTTGAGTTTGTACAAGGTTTATGAGAAAGTTGTATTTCCAAAGAAGTGAGTGGGAGCACTATAGAATTTCTGATAAGTATATGTGGTTGACATATTGTGGATCAAAAGTAAATGTAGAATTCTGTAAAGCATAAAAGGTTGTCTGAAAGGAGTTTTTCAAAGGGATACATGGATTGCGCTACTTGAACATTGAGTATCAAGATCTATGGAGATAGAACGAAACGCTTAATAGAAGTTTCAACAAGATGCATGCCTTGACAAGTTTTTGAAGGAGTTCAAAATAGATCAGCAAAGGAGTTCTTGGTTGTGTTGTAAGGTGTGAATTTGAGTAAGACTCAAAACCCGACCACGGCAGAAGAAAGAGAATAGGGGAAGGTCGTCAAAATAACGTTTAAGAGCACGCAGACGTGTGATAGGTTTTTTAGGCCCTGCAAAATTTAGCGTGTTGTTGTAGCGCTTCAGCAGGCGCGGTAAAATACAACGCGCACCCACCCGTCACTTTGGTACATATGAATAATTTGTGAACATAAAACAACATGATTTTCGAGAATCAAAAATTTGCAAAATGATAAGTTGAGCAACATAGCATAGTTCAAATTCATGGTATAGTTTAAAATCATCTACCACAAGCAAGTTCATAACAAATAAATTCACACAAACAATGAAACATTAGGAATCATGTTCCGTCTTCTTCCTTCTCTTCTTCCTCCTTTTCATCCTTCCCGTCCTCGTCCTCTTTTCCCTTCTCCTCATAATCTTCAAACACCTTCATGCCATTGGAACCTCGAACGGTGTTCGCATTATCTCCAAATGCATGTGAGGCATCATGCGAGGTTCTCCCATGCCTCCCATGAGAGACCCAAACTCATGCCTTCCATAGTATCTCCCAAGCCTCCCATGTCGGCCATGCCTCCAATGCCTCCCGTAGTTGCTCCCATGCCTACCATGCCTCACGTAGGTGCTCACATGCCTCCTATGCATGACGGTCATGCCTCCCATGTCTGCCATAGGTGGTCCCATTCATCCCATGCCGACCATTGCTACCATAGGTGCTTCCATGCCTCCCATGCCGGCCATGTCTCCCATGCCGCCCAAGCCACCCATGGTAGCTCTGAAGCGTCCCATGGTAGCTCCCATGCCCCCAAAGTCTTCCATGGTAGCTCCCATGCCTCTGAAGCCTCCCATGGTAGCTCCAATGCATCGCATGCCCGTCATTTTTTTGGACCAAGAGTTGATCATGGCAAATGTTGATGTAGTCCTTTTGCCTATCATCGAATTTAGATGTGTCCACGAAGAAGCGGTACTTCTCATATTCTAACAATCTAACTTGCTCATCCATGGCTAATATCTTCTCCTCCAATGCCACCTTCCTCTCCTCGGCCACCACCCTCCTCTTCTCGGCCACCAACCTCGTCTTCTCTGCCACCGACTCTTGGCACCTTGCCGCCCTCTTCTGCTTGTTTTCTTCCTTTCTTGCCATCACAATAGCCTCCATACAATTCTTTATGTCACCATCTACTTCCTTATTCTTCTTCTTATTATTTTCTTGTCTAACTCCACTCAATATTTTTGGCTTGGAGTAGACAACCGAGTTTGGTGTAGGGCTCCTCTTGGCGCCATCACTTGATGCCTCCTCCTCATCATCATCTAAGACCACCGCATCAGCATTGCCTTTCTTGTTCTCCTCATCACCATTTCGACATTTCTTCCATTTCTCCTCATCCCTCAACACATAATAGCATTGGGACAACAAAAATGCTCTTCCTCTCTTAACCTTGCCTTTCTTTGTCTTCTTTTCTTCTCCTCGAAACAAGCTTTCAGCAATATTGTGCTACAAACAAAAGAACAATTTACCACTTGAAACACACAAGATGAACAAGAACATGGAACATAAAGAAATTACACTTACCCTGTCTCTATCATTAGTGTCACTTCGGTTTATCTTGTCAACCGACGACATTGCCGCCACCCACCTTTGGCAATCTCTATTGATCGTCGACCACCGGGTGCGAAGACATCTATTGATGCCTTCAGTTTTACTCTTATGCACTAGTGGAAAACGGGCCTTTGGCCTGGACCCTTTAGTCCCGGCCTCCCTCTGGGCCGGGACTAAAGGCCCGGCCACGTCGCCCCAAATCGCAATGCCGCCCATGAGGCTTTGGTCCCGGCCCCAAATCAAAGTACTCCCTCATCCTATCCCAATATGTATCTCTAGTTTGGTCACCCCCAATAGTGGCATCCAAAGACACATTCAACTATGTCTTGCATAGCAAGATGTTTTCGTCCATGGTGTAGTTGCACACCCTTCCTCTCGGTGCATCAACCGTACCCTCACTCTCCTCATCCACTTCATATTAATGATCATCTTAATGCACTTCATTAGTTTGAGACCAATGAAAATTGTTGGATCAATCACCCATACATGACAAATATGCGTCATCCTTGAAGTATTCACTACAAAGTATGATAAAGAAAACTATATCAACCTATTCATATGTACACATTTCTAGCAACAACAAAAAAAGGAAAAAAGTCTTATCTTGCAGGCATTTCATCAAACACCATTTGGGCATCAGCCACCGATGCACCAAATTGCGACTCATCGGGCACTTCTGGCAGCGGCGGATGCGGGGCCAGGGGCGCTGCCGGTTTCTTCTTCACCGCCACTTTCTTCTTCTTTTGGACCGTCGACGCCAACGCCGTCGTCGCCGCCATCATCCGTCGCTTGATGGCGCAGCTCCGTGGCTTCGAGTGGGGCTGCGGCATGAAGCCACCCATAGGGTTCGACCGGGGTGCGATAAAAAGGCCGCGCGCTAGGCCAGTGCTTGGAGCTGTTGCTCCGCCGGTGGCGAAACCGGAGGTCAACCCCGCGCAAAAGTTTGCGGTGGCGGGCGGCGGCTGATGGGTCGCTGGCGTAGAGAGTGGTCGGATGGATGTCGGCGCGGTCGTCCATCGCCGTCGGGGGCTCGGGTTGGGGCAAAGGCGGGCGCGACCAAGGCGGTCAGTGACGGTTGAAGGTTCACGCGTCCGATTTGTTTTGTCCAGCACCGTGGAGCGGGCACACCAAATATACTGCATGTAATGCAGTTTTTCCAGCACGTTGGCGCCTTTTTTATCGCGTGCTGCATTATTGCACAGTTGCTAAAGCGTTGCTTTCACCAGCGCGGGCGCAATATGGCAGTTTTTTTGGACAAGCGGCTTATTTAGTGTATATATTGGAGATGCTCTAAAGAGAGAACGGTGGACTTGTTACCGAGAGATAACTTGTCGGTGGGATATTTTAGGCAGAACACCTTGCTTTGAGAAATTCAAGAGAGGGTGTCCGTCAGAGACGTGAGAGTCTTATTTGAAGAAGTGTGTGTGACAAAGAGTCTGTCAGAGACATGTATACTCTGGTTTTTGTAGTTCTCTAGGCAAGTGAGAGAGACGTGCGAGTGTTTTTGTAGTCCTGGGTATAGCCACTACTTTCCCTTTGGATGCCATATTCGTGATATATTTCTATTATGTATATCTTTGAAAGTTTTTAACTGCAAATATTTAAGCTATCTTTGGGGGCCTACTATCCGAGACACCTTTTCTGCAATGCAAATTCATCTATGCCACTTTTTTTTTTGGTAACGACCAATAACTACAAAGAACGGTTTGGGAAAGTAATAGATTTTGACACAAAATCTATGGTAGTGATGAAATTCTGAATCTTCTCCCCAAAACTATCCACGTACATTGAATCCAGATTTTATACTATATATAGAGACTGAATTGTGTTTACATATATAATTGCGAAAACACAAGGATATATCCTGGCAAAGCTCTTTCTGGCAGGAAGTAATTAAGAATTAATACTGGCTAGCTATACTTTGCTGCTGACAACATGTTGCATTAGCTGTAGAAAGCAACACGGTTTGACCCCCAGTCCCCCCTCCCCCCATTTATATTCCTGGTCAGAACACAAGTTTCATATCTATGTTTTCTCCTCGTCTACACACTCCCACCTTCCTCCCATATCAGCAGAAAAAACAAATCATCCCAGGTCTCCCTGCCAAGCATCTCCCCCCTCTACACTCCGGAAACCAGGTTTGCTTTCATCTGCCTTCCTTGAATATATGCTCCTCTTCCTGTGTCTGCTTCTTCATCTTATTAAGCTTGTTGATTACTAGGGGACGATCTAAAAGGAGGTATGGGTATAACATCACCCATTCCTGCTGACAAAACCTCAGAGAAAAAACTGGATCAACGTGATGAAATAGCAGATGATTCCAGTGATAGTGAGAGAACCATCAGCGATTGTTTTCTGGGGATCGCATACAGTGGCAGCCATGCCCAAAATGACGACATGGAAGTAGATTCTGCTATGGCATTACCTGCTATCGGAGAGAATGAAGCAAGATCTGACGGGCATGCTTATACCGATGGCCTGGAGTTTCATTCTACTTCCCTTGTTGGGAGGGCTATTGTAAGCTCAGAATCTTTACCAGTGGCACAACCCGGAGACTGCGTAGATATACCTCTCCCTGACTGGCTGAAGGATATAGATTCAGGAGCAGGGTTGTGGACGGTTGTTAAACAATTTCGAAAAGACGGGAAGAAGTATGACATGGTTAGTATACTCATGTTCTTCTGCGCTCTTTCAGTTATCTTATAGATTACTAATCTTGTGCGTCACAATAATATTCTGCTTTTTTCCGCACATGTAATTCTTTGGTCTTCAACTGAATAATTGAATTCTTCATAGCAAATAACGCAGAATTCAACCTGTGTGATTTTGATCTGTCCACACACTTTTTGATGCTCACTTGTCATAGCATGTAACCGTAATTCATATGAACATGCAACACAGAAATATAATAATAAAAATAATAAATATTTAGTATAGAATTATCCATTGTCTGCTCTCACCACAACATTTTCCTTTTGTTATTAACAAATGAGTGTTTATTACAATAGTAACTTTCACCTTTTGTATTCCATATGCAATGTTACACGTTTAATCATATAATATATGCTAAATTAACTATAACTTTTTCCTCATTTCAGTAGTACTTTCACAAGGAATATAGTCACAGATTCTGCTCCAAGCCCAACGTTCTTGAGTTCCTAACAACAGGAACTGTGAAGGGGGAGCCGGTTCAGAAGGTACCTACATACTTGACTTCAAAACATATAGTAATTGTATACACATGTATATGATTATGTATTTTTCATATATATTTACAAGTGTGAATTTCATATGGTATTCTATTTTTGGACAGAGATCAGCCAATACTCGCCCCCCTCCCGATCCCCACCACCTCGTTTCAGGACAGGGACCGCGGGCTGTCCTCGTCAGAGGCGGCGGCGCGGCGGCGCGCGCACGGGCCCAACGAGCTGCTCGACCACCCGGGGCACTCGGTGCTGCAGCTCGTGGCGCAGCAGTTCGAGGACACGCTGGTGCGCATCCCTCTCGCCGCCGGCGGCGTCTCGTTCGCGCTCGCGCTCTCCTCGTCGGCCGGCGCGCTCACGCTCGCGGCCGTCGGCATCTGGAAGTACCAGCACAGGCCGCGCGCGCCGGCGCCGCACCCGTGCGTGCGCGCGTCCATGGTGGAGGCGCCTGACAGGGAGGAGCTGGACAAGGAGTTCGACACGATACCAAGCGCGAAGCGCCGGCACCCGCCAGACCGTCCAGCAGCAAGGTGATTGTTCCCCCTATCCGCCGCTCCCTCCATCCTCCGGCCGAGCGATCTGTTCTGGCCTGATCTGATCTAATCTGACTCCCTCCGCCCCCTCCGGCGGCCTGTAGAGTACAAGGTGCATTGCTACAACCAGGGCGGCCTCTGCGCCGTCGCCTTCACCGACGACCACTACCCCGTCCGGAGCGCCTTCTCCCTCCTCGGCAAGGTGCGAGCCAAAATGGCTGCTTTTCCCCCATTGTTTTTTGTAATCGTGAATCTGATTGTTGTGTCCACGAATGATTAGTGTCCTCACTCACATAGGTTATTCCTTTGGGGCCTCGCAGGTTCTCGAGGACTACCTCAAGAGTTTCGGAGAGTCGTGGAGGACAGCCAAAGACGACGCCACCCAGCATTGGCAATATCTCGATGACGCCTTGACAAAATACCAGGTCCATTCATTTGATCATCTCCAATGTTTTTATGTCGCTGTTTGAAGAAGTAGCTCTCTGTCAGTTGTAGCTTTCCAATATATAAAGTGCACATCTCTGTTAGCTGGGCAGGTGCCTTGGAATCCTTAGTTCATAATCATTTCCTATTTGGCAATGAATGTTAATTACAATAGTAGGCTCTGCATCTAGGCGCCGTGAAATGCATTGCAACTGACGGAAGCAAGCAAATCATATACTCCCTCAGTCAGCGACACTTATTTTGGGACCGAGGGAGTGCATTTTTTAAGGGCCTAATCTCATGAGCTTTTCATTTATAATCATTTTACTTCCGATACAAATTTGTTCGAACGCGATTTGATCCTCTAATGTTGTTCATATCACTGCTCGAGTAAGTAGCTAGCTCTTTCGATTGTAGCTCTTGAAGCGGTAAATGCACATTTCTGTCAGATGAATGAGTACCTTGGAATTCTTATTTCATAATCAGCTTCTGTTCAGTGAACTCTCCAGCTTTGACAATAGTAGCTTCTTGCATCTAGGTGAATGTTAGCTTTCCATCATTAAACTGAGAGGCTCATGTGGCCCACCAAATCAGGGGCTCCTATTATTTCATCTTCTAACAGTGAAAGTCCGTGGGCCTTTTTTTCTTGCGGAACTAAACAAAATTGCAGCCTTAAATTATATGGCTAGTCTCAGATTTGTGCTCCAGGTTTAATCCAAAGTACAAATGAAATGCTCGTACCGAATAACGGTCCTGGAGAGTAGGGATTTTTGTTTCCTAGCTTAGCACCCGAGTTAAAGTGACGTCCTGGAGAGGCACCTTTTTGTTCAATTTTGTAGCACTAATTCCCTGATTTCTAGTGTTTATGATGGATGGATGGATGGTCTGTGTTGCCATATTTGAAGTTGAGATCATTCATATAGGATCACAGCCTACTTCTCCTACTTCTCTCAGTCACATTTGTTTTTGTACAATGAGGCTAAGTGCAGCAGGAAAACATCATTTTTTCAGATAATTATTGCTTCAGTATATTTACTTGGACCGCTTAATTATATCTTGTTGGGAAAAACACCACACACATGTTTCTTTTGAAAGACACAAACATGTCTTCATTGTTGACCTTCTAAATAGCACACTACCAATTTCTAGTTGTTGATTTGGCTAGCTGTGAGTGAGATTTATCATATATATCCTCTAGGTTTAGTTTTGAGTACAAATTAAACGCTCATGCTTGTTAGTACAACAGTGCAAGTCTGATTAGTTAACTATTTGAGAGATGCATGCTAGGGGCATATATGATTCTAGACTCCTAAAACTTTTTAGTCCCTTACATACTTTTGGCTAGCTCTTGTCGCATTGCAAGCAATTCAATAATGTGATATCTGAAACTACTTTACCATCTCTTACAGGCAAGGTGCATGGAGGTAGGCTCAACTTCCGCGTCTTCCATTGGATTGCCCCGCTGCTGTCGGCAACGCTGTTTGGCATCGGCACGGTGAGCTCCTCTCCCTCCTCTGCTCCGTGCCTCCTGTCCCCGGTTGCTCTGATGATCCTCGTGGCCTTCGAGCCACGGTTATGGTGTGGGTCTATGGCCATCGTTCCATGGCTGTCTCGTTAGGCTGCTAGAGTCCTTTCATAATCATCATGCCACTGTTTGTTTTTAAGTTTGCTCATTTTTCTGCTTACCATGTTTGCTAACACTGGCCTACCTGATGCAAACTTGCTGAATATATGTATGGGTAGTTCCTGGTGGTCACTTATTATCCAAGGGAGTAGTTTTGCTTGGTGTTGGATAGACATTGTTTTGCATGACGAAATCCTTTAGTTCGCGTATGATGGATGGGTGGTTCCTACCCGTGGAGGTCCTGTATGAGCCTAGTTTTTTTTTGTAGTACAAATTAATTTGTAGTGGCTATCAATCTAATAGTGGCTATCAATCCAATAGCAGACAATGCTTACAAATTAATTGGTGTAGTGCTGCTGTGTACGCATACTGTAGCTTTACTCTACTCTAAAATTAATTAATGTAGCTTTATTCTACTCTAAAAGAACCCAGAGAAGATTAATCTGCAGCAGTTTTCTTGCCAACTTTGGTAACGAGAGTATATCTGTTACTTCATATTATTGAAGATCTGAACATTTTCTTTTATTTTTGCCTCATATTTTGTTTCAACTTACGCTACAGTTTCACTTTAGATGATATTTTGTTCTTCGAAAGATGTTTTACAATTTAGCATTGCCATCTAGTTCCTGCGCCTCAACAATACATTACTTTGTTTGGATACAGGTATACTAGAGCCCATAAAAGTTGGTATCAGGGATGCAAAACTAGGAGTGGGGAAGCAAGAGCAGGATGACTTCTTCACAGCGAGTGCTAATTTCTGTATTTTCTTTTGAGATTCTTCTGGCTTGATGCTTCAGCTGTGAAAACTCGTATCTGATTGTCAACTGTGAACCAGATGAGTTATTGTGTTATGTAAACCTGGGAGATGTATTATGTGATGTTATATGATGGATGATTTTAATTCGACTTGGAGTTTTCTTAATTTAAATATGAAATAGTGCTGCATTTAATATTGGACAAATAATTGGTTGAAAAGGCCCAATAAATAGAAATGAAACCAAGTTCTTGAAAAAAAAGTTGCTGAATTCAAAAATAAAAAAACGGCCAAAACTGAAACTGGACCAAATGTATTTGGGCACTAAAAGGCCAGGGCCCAAAAAAAATTCAAAAAAGAAAAACTAAAAGTGGCTGAAAATAGGCCAAGGACCAAAAAAAGCCCAATAAGAAAAGCCCAAAAAAAAATAAAACGATCCCATGTGATCAATTGAAATGGGTTGGGCTGATTTCAGCCATGACGTTTTGATTTCTTCGTAATTTTGCCACGTAGGACTGCCACGTAGGACTGGGTTTGATTGTCAGCGATGATTTAGGATCGTCGTAAAGGTTACGACAATCCAGGAATCGTCGTAAAGTTACGACGATTTTGATCAAAACGTCGTTGCTGTTCATTTCTGACGCTCCGTTTCCGACGCTTGGTTTTTCGTCGTGCGATCGTCGTAAATGAAAAACTGTGACGATGTAGCGACGAAAAAATAGCGTCGTGTACTAGCATATTCCTTGTAGTGTTTTTGCCGCAAACTAGACAACGTTTTAGCACATGCTATGTGGGTGAAATGATGGTACCATGCCAACTTTCAACCTATTCAGAGTTCATTTGTAGTGCTTTTCAATTTCTGGGACATTTAGCTCAGAAAATCAATAAATGCATGAAAAATACCAAATGAACTCACAAAGTGTTGACAATTGATGATGTGGCCTTGAATGGTGCATTTTGAATACATAAAAATTCTTCAGTTCAAATAAGGTCAAAAATGAAATCCCTTTTGTAACAGGTGAGTTTTCGTAAGAAACCCTGATACTTCGAAAGAGATTGCCCGATTTACATACGAAGTGCATTCAGGTTTTGCCGCAACCCTCTCAACTTTTTAGCACATGCTATGTGGGTGAAATGATGATACATGCCAATTTTCAACCTATTCAGAGTTCATTTGTAGTGTTTTTCAATTTCTGGCCATTTAGCTCAAAAAAATAGTAAATGCATGAAAATACCAAATGAACTGAGAAAGTGTTGAAAATTGATGATGTGGCCTTGAATGGTGTATTTTCAACACACAGAAAGTCTTCAGTTCAAATAAGTTCAAAAAATGAAATCCCTTTTGTAACAGAAACCCTTATACTTCGAAAGAGATTGTCCGATTTGTACACGAAGTGCATCCAGTTTTTTCCGCAACCCTCTCAACTTTTTAGCACATGCTATGTGGGTAAAATGATGATATCATGCCAACTTTCAACCTATTCAGAGTTCATTTGTAGTGCTTTTCAATTTTTGGGCCATTTAGCTCAAAAAATTAGTAAATGCATGAAAAATACCAAATGAACTTAGAAAGTGTTGAAAATTGATGATGTGGCCTTGAATGGTGCATTCTGAACACACAAAAAGTCTTGAATTCAAATAAGTTCAAAAAAATGAAATCCCTTTTGTAAGAGATGAGTTTTCGTAAGAAACCGTGATATTTCGAAAGAGATTGTTCGATTTGTACACGAAGTGCATCCAGTTTTTGTCGCAGCCCTCTCAACTTTTTAGCACATGCTATGTGGGTGAAATGATGATACCATGCCAATTTTCAACCTATTCAGGGTTCATTTGTAGTGCTTTTCAATTTCTGGTTCATTTAGCTCAAAAAAATCAGTAAATGCATGAAAAATATAAAATGAACTCAGAAACTGTTGATAATTGATGATGTGGCCTTGAATGGTGCATTTTGAACACACAAAAAGTCTTGAGTTCAAATAAGTTCAGAAAAATGAAATCCCTTTTGTAAGAGATATGTTTTTTGTTAAAACAGTCATTTAAAATAACCTAAAACCTACCAAATTGAATATAATGATAAAAACACAGTAATATTAAATAGCAGGAAAAAGAATCACTCAAAAATCTATTTTCTTAGTAAATTTATTTACACAAAAAAGTAAAAAAAATGAAAGAAAAAAATTAGTTTTTTGAAAATGCCACCTACTAGGCTACCACGGCGTGAATACGACTAGAAACCCAACCACAGAGTTGGGCCAGGATTCAGGCCGAGTAGACCCGAAAGCGTGTAGTTGAGAGGAGCTCGAGAGGGTGTGTGCACCATCGCTTATAAACCACTTCCAGGCTCTTTCGGCTAGCAAGGTGAGACTAAACATCCAATCGCACCGCGGCTGTGGCAGGCATAGGCCTTTAGTCCCGGTTTGTGCCACCAACCGACACGAAATACGCCCTTTCGTGTCGGTTTCTGGAACCAACCGGGACAAAAGGTCTGTTCTTCCCGTCCTTTGGGATGCTGAAAATTATCATTTAGTCCCGGTTTGCAGCACCAACTGCGACGATAGGGGTGTAGTGGTCCCGGTTTTTGCCTCAAACCGGGACCACTGGTTTTCGCATATAAGCGGGAGTTGTCCAAATTTCCCCCAAACTATCCCATTTGCCCCCACCCCCGAGCCCGTCATCCTCGCCGTCGCCGCCGTGTCGAGCCAGTCGTCCCACAAGTGCCTAGAGGCCATATTACGCATCAAAACTACTTGGGACCAGCTAGATTTAGAATGCAAAGCTCAAGAACATGGTCACCAAGGCAACAAAAATACGCGATGTATAAGGCACTAGAGCAAAAACTAATTGGACCAATGGAGGAGTCACTTATCAAGGAGTAATTTCCCCAAAACAATTTGGTGAATGGTGCTTTGCACAAGGAGATCGAAAATCCCTGCAAGAAGAGCAAGAACACGGGTTTGAGTTGTGAAATGATTTTTTTCTGGAGGTAGGAGAACCAGATGGGAGCTAGAATGAGTGGAGGGGGTGCACGTGAGCCATACAAGCCTGGGTGGCGCGGCCAGGGGGGTGCCCGCGCCTCCAGGGCTTGTGGCCCACTGGTGCAGCCCCCAGACTAGCTCTTCGTCTTAGTATCTTCAAAAAAATCCAAAAACAAATCATACTTGATTTTCACGGCATTCGGAGAACTTTTATTTTCGGGGTACTTTTCTATGGGACACTAAAACAGAAAACAGGGAAAGCTAAACTAAACCTATCATTTTTCTTCTAAGCAACCGAAGGTGAAAGCTTGGAACACAGGTTTGTGACTCCTCGATTCATCCATCTCATGGTCATCGAAAGAAATCCGTCAATGAGGTTGATCAAGTCTCCTTGACAAACTTTTTCGAATCGCAAAAGAGAACGGAGAATTTTCGAATAGTCACTAGGTTACCTCAATGGGGATGTGTATCTCCCCAACAAGCAAATCATACTTCATCTTAACAGGAGGTATAGAGAATTCAAAGCTCTCAATAAGAATCGATGAAGTTTTTTCGATAGCATTGACGCAATGTACTCGATATTGTTTCTTCGGAAAGTGCACCGTATGCTCATTACCGTTTACATGGAAAGTGACATTGACTTTGTTGCAATTTATAACAGCCCCTGCAGTGTTTAAAAAGGGTCTTCCAAGGATGACCGCCATGGCATCATCCTCGGGTATATCCAAGATAACAAACTCTGTTAAGATAGTGACATTCGCAACCACAACAGGCACATCCTCGCAAATGCCGATAGGGAAAGCAGTTGATTTGTCGGCTATTTGCAGAGAGATTTCTGTGGGTATCAACTTATCCAGTTTAAGTCTACGATAAAGAGAGGGAGGCATAACACTAACACCGGCTCCAAGGTCGCATAAAGCAGTTCTAACGTAGTTACCTTTAATGGAGCAAGGTATAGTGGGCACTTCGGGATCACCTAGTTTCTTGGGAGTTCCACCCTTAAAGGTATAACTGGCAAGCATGGTGTAAATCTCAACCTCAGGTATCCTCCTCTTATTAGTCACAATATCTTTCATGTACTTAGCATACAGAGACATTTTGAGCATATCTGTCAAACGCATTTGCAGAAAGACAGGTCTAATCATTTCAACAAAGCGCTCAAAATCCTCCTCATCCTTTTTCTTGGATGGTTTGGGAGGAAAGGGCATGGGTTTCTGAACCCATGGTTCCCTTTCTTTACCATGCTTCCTAGCAGCGAAGTCATTCTTATCATATCTTCTATTCTGATCATATCTTCTATTCCCCCCTCGTGAAGGTGTCTCACCCATGTTACTGGCTTGCTCAATGCCCTCCCATGCTGCCGATGTGGTGCGGTGGGCTGCGTGCTCTTGGTGTTGTCTCGGTTCTTCTTTGCTCATCGATGGCGCAAGATATCCCCTCAACTTGCTAATCGTCTCGAGACCATGGCGAAGCTCCCAGTCAAGGTTCGTATTTAGTTGGACCAGTAGATTGTGGACACTCCTGAGTTATGTCGTGTTTTTGGTATGCGCGTTGGTTTGCTGCGTTAGGCTGCGTGCAAAGTTCGAGTAGTGCGGTCGCTCGACGGCAGCCCACATCTACAACCTTCTTTCATGGCGATGTTTCTTCTGTCTACTAGGTCGGTGTGTCATGTTTGGGCGTTGCTTTTTTTCCTACCTGTACGTTTTCGACTTGTTTTCCCTTATAAATTGGGTTAATTTGTTTAGGTTTTCGATCTGGTTTTTCTTATAAACTCGATCAGTCAATGTTTAAAGAGAAACTCTTGGCTTGACAGCATTTCGAACAATATATTAGGTGGGGATTTTCTCCTCCCCGGTGACCGTTTAGAAAAAAAACCATGTGCTCGTTGCCATGGAGGAATGCATGGTCAAGGACGAACTGTTCTCTGTCTGGCAATGTACGCATACACCTCAGTACCTTCATGAGTCAGGACTCACGACTCAGAATACATGACGAAATCGAAGAAGATCGCGCGGACGCAGCCACGGCACATGGTGGCGATGAGCGTGACAACGAGGGTGCCGCTAAAAACTGGTTTTCTATAAACGTGTTGCTCGCGAACCAACCTGTGTTGGGATGGTTAAAGCGAGAGTAATTTTCTCAGCCCCCTAGGTTTAGTTTTGGTGCTCGTATTATTTAGGATTTTCGACGATAGGTGTATAGTGGATGGAGACGTTTTTGTTGACGACGAGGCATCTATGATAACATTGTAAAGCTTAAAATGATATGTCAGCTCAGTCTCTTGAAGATGTTTATAGGGATAGAGTGTGCATGTGTGTGCTCATAGGGATAGCATGACAAGGGGTTTAGGGATTGAGGCGAGCCGAAATCATACCTACGTGCTTATTTAGTTATTTTTGCCTTAAGAAACGGAGAATTTGTATTGGACGCGCCACGACCTGAGACGTCAGATCGTGGGTTGTTGCTGACTCGGACGTGGGTCCAACCCACGTCTCTCCAACCGTACGCGCATATATATGTGAGTCATCTGTCAACCCTGGCCGCCACGAGATCAGATCACATCTTCTCCACGTGAACCGCCATGTCATCCCTTTTGTTGCTGCTGCCGCTGGCGACTTCATCCCATTCACCACGTACACGGCTAACGAAAGAGCAGGCCTGTGAAACCCCGCCTCTCTGGATCATGTACGGAGAGGGGTGATTAGGTTTTTGGGGAGCGAATATGCGATTGCTCGCCTTCGTCCGATTGCTTCCTCTGCGTGTGCGCCGTCTTCGTCATCGTCATGGCTTCACCAACTGACGTGACCATCTCGCCGCCGAGAAGTTCAAAGCCGACAAGAAGGCGGCCGAGGAGGCTATCGCCGCCACTTCTGCGGCTATGACCAACTGCCCTATTGGAGGGTATAAATCGGTTATCCCGCTCCTGCTTATTGTTGGGTTAGGCGTACTAATGATTTGCATAGATATTTCTAATTTCTGTCTACTACGCGATTATATGATCAAATATCAGTATGTGATTAGCACTGTTTACATCATGTTCATGATTCATTCTTGGATTAATTTACTCGGTGCCTATTTACTCAACACTAACAACAAACCGAGCATGCAAATCAAGTAGAGGCACTCATAACATAATCAAAACCACGCATTAGGACAAGTTTAACATAGTAGGATAAATTATAAACCAAATCGCATCGCATAATACAGTCTTAAACCAAACCAAGCAATAGATGACATGAGCTTTCTAGACGTGTACGATGAAGGTCTTGTGGTGCTACTTGCACTTAGTGACAACCTCCATATGTCGTCGTCGTTAAAGACGATCACCTTCAGAGATATCAAATAGATTCATTTCTAATGCATTCTAAAGAGTTTAAAAAAACACTATTAAGTTTGGACCTTTGAAACTTAGTACGCACGACCGATATATCACAACTTTTGTATAGGAAAATAACTTAAAATTTAAACTCTCAAACTTAATACGAGCAACCGGGAAAACCATAAGTTTCAGAGGCCGGCTTAATTCATGTTTACAATGTGCTGCAATTTTTTTGAGAAAATATCTTACTTCGTGTGTCTTGAAAAACAGGCTAGAATGAGTAACTATATATATAGCAATATCTATTGCGCATTTAATTTGTTGAGATTTCGTACAGGGCTCAAGAATCTATGTTTTTTTTTACGCCAAAGCTTTGCAAGAACTCAAGTATGTGTAAAAAGGTTGGCATAGAGGATAGGGCAGGGTTTTAAGCGAGCTTCTCATGGGAGGCGGAAGGGATCGTAGTTGCCTGCTCGGCTGGGAGCGTGAGCCCGCGCAGCATATGAGCAACTAACAGATCACACGAGACCAACCTTCTTATCTCTTGGTGGACACGATTTGCGACACACAAGCTTGTGAGTCATTTGTCGAACTTGCCGCACCAATTGCCACGGGCTCGAGCCCAAACCCACGCCCACCAGATGCCAACCCGCCCTCCGAAGCTGGAGTCACAGGCGTGCGCCACCACACCCGGCTGATGCAGAGGACGAGAGGCACGCATATATGCCGGGGTGAACATTGATGGGCTAGCGATATGGTACTATTTATCATATATCGTTCTTAGACCGTCTTCAACGTGTAGCCTCAAATCCCCGTAAGACCGTCTGGACGCGTTCTTTTCCGTAAGGCTGGTCATAGTAAGAGTAACTTAGGCATGTGTCAAAGCTAGTTTTTAACGTGATAACATAGACATTTTATTGATGTGGCATGCATACTAGTTAATGAAGAAAGAGTGTGATATTGTATCTTAGCTAACATACGACCCTTGTTAGGAATAACCACGACGTCCTAGGATTAGTTTTCGTGTCCGTGTCCATGTAAGTTTTCAGATAAACCACTAAGTAGAACTAGGATTAGTTGGCAGCCTAGCTAGCTAATATATATACTCATGTGCAGCCGACGATCCAGGAGGAGACGCTTTCAAGAAGGAGGGAGCCGAGCACTCGAAGGATCGGCAGGCAGCATCGGCGATTTACTTGATGATGCCGATGGATATCCTCCAACACCTGATCGCCAAAGAAAAGACGAAGGAGGTGTGGGATACCTTGGAGCTTATGTTCGAGGGACACACCCGCATCAAGCAAGCCAATCTCCAAACTCTCTTAAGGAACTATGAAACTTTGGTCATGGGCGACAATGAGTCCGTGGACGCGTTCGCTTCACGGGTTGCTACTCTCGTCAATCGGATCCGCGCACTTGGAGAAAACCTCACGGAGGCCTCGGTAGTCCGTCGGTTCTTGCACGCGGCTCCTCCCCGGTATCTGCAAATTGTCACGGCGATCGAGCAGTGCGTCGATCTCGAGACCCTCTCCATGGATGATGTCGTCGGCCGCTACAAGGCTCACGACGAGCGTATGCGGTATAGTCTCGGGAACGGGAGGAACGATGAGCATGTCATGCTCCCGCGGGCTCAGTGGCAAGTGCTGGACTCAAGGAGAGAAGGTGAGGGCTCTAGTAGTTAGGCTCGCCAAGATTGTGTGCCAAATGAACAAAGTCAGAAGGACGTCAACGATGGCGCTCCCAAGAAGAAGAAGAAGTTCGACAAGCGCAAGATCAAGTGTCATAATTGTGGCATCAAGGGGCACTTCAAGTCAGAGTGCAAGAATCCCCCGAAGGAGAAGGCGCTCATGGCCCAGCTAGGAGATGAAGGTGACATGATGTTGATGTGTGAACTCGTGGACGAGGAGGGTCCAGTTCTTCAAGTGTCGGCTAAATAATTTGCCGTGCTTCATGAAGAAAAAGTTTGCTCCCAAGATCATGGTTCGGAAACTCGTGTCGATGCTACAGATGCGGGGGATGATTCCGAAACTTACATCAATGCTACGGGTGTAAGTGGCAACTTTGCTGGAGCGAAGGAAGCGCTCATTGCATGTCCTCGGTCATGGAGAAGGAGCTTTGTTGTCGAAGATACTGACACGACACGTGATTACGAAAGTTGTGTCGATCCTACAAACACGAAAGGTGATATTGAAACTGGTGTCGAAAGTAATGACACTGGTGATACGTCTTCTAGCACGAGCGTGAGGATGGATACAGGTGTATCGAGTGGATCCTCGTTGGTGAGCTCAAGCTCAAGCATGAATAAGCATGGAGCTGAGACCACGTCATGGCTCGAAGGCGATTGGCACCGTAGCGTTGCATGTAGTCCAAAAACGGGCGCAAAAGGAAACCCAGGCGTTGCTGTAGAAAGACCAACAGCACGACGGGCAGCGTGGAGGCCGAAAGCTGGTTGTAGCAACAGTCCACTCAGCATGTCAGAAAAAGGATCAACGGATCACAGCTTTGTAGGCTGTGATGGCCACGTTATTGGTCCAGAAACCATGCATGATGGCCATGCTAGCAGCTTAAGGTATGTTGCACCTGATGGTTTAGATAAATACCTTGCTTCATCAAAAGCAACCGAGTGAAGCAAACGCTGACACATCGCTCTTAAAGATACAAGGAGACACGCATGCAACGTCACATGTGACAGTAATGAAGGAAAGGACAACATCACCTACATCCATAGAGCTACAACCGGTGTTGATTGATCCGATAAAAGTGAAAGGGAGTGGGCGACGGTGTCTAGCAAGCGCCAAGGAACCGGTAAAATTTGAAGGCGCAAATACGAAGGAGTGTTGGCGTCATGCTATGAAAAAAGAGTTTGGATCGATCCACGACGACAATGCATGGGAGTTTGTAGATCTTTCCAACAATGAAAAAGCCCTGGAGCTCAAGTGGGAATTTAAGATCAAGAATGATGTCGAAAATTGTGTGAAGCACAAAGCGAAGCTGGTAGCCAAAGAGTACATGCAAGATGAAGGTGTCGACTTCGAAGAAGTGTTCGTTCCCATTACACGGATGGAATCATGAGATTACTCATCGCTCTCGCGGTTCAAGAATCATGGAAGATACATCACATGGATGTAAAATCCACGGTTTTCAACGAAGGAGATGTGTATGTGAATCAACCACCGAGTTTGATCAAAGAGGGAGAAGGACACGAGGTATTGAAGCTACACAAAGTTTTGTATGGGCGACGACAAGACCTTCGGACGTGGAACATCAAACTTGATTGGACTTTGATTTCTCTTGGATTTGAGAAAGCCCCACTCAAGCATACAATGTACAAGAAAGGTGAAGGAAGAGATCGTCTACTAGTTGGCATCTATGACGACGATCTATTGATTACTGGAGCAGATGAAGAGGTGTTGCAAAGTTCAAGTTACAAATGAAGGGGCTTTTTAAGATGGATGATGTAGGTCTTTTGAGTTGCTACCTCGGGCCAGAGTTACATCAAAAGTCAGAAGGGGTCATACTATGTCAGAAGGCATATGCAAGAAAGGCACTTGAAAGTTGTGGCATGAAAGATTGCAATCCAATTGATGGTTCAATGGAACCTCGTCTTAAGCTGAGCAAGAAGGAGATGGAGAAACTACTCAGCTAGAGTGGTAGTGACAAGGAAGGAATTGTTGTCGGCCGTAAAAGTACCTCGGACATGGCATATTTCCTTGCTGAAAGTGTAGTAAGCTGGCTATCACGAAAGCAGAAAATGGTGACATCGACTTCATGTGAAGCAGAGTGTCAAGGTGTGTTGCTAGAAAGGCTACACGGTGATCTCATGGATCGAGATCCGAAACAAGTGGTGCTCAATGTTGAAACCGAGTCAATATTTTTTCTACGCGAGGATCCAGTGCGGCATGACAGGAGCAAGCACATTGGTACGATGTATCACTACATGAAGGACTGCGTGGACAAAGAGAAGATGAAGGTCAACTACAATTACACTGATGATCAGTTGGCGGACATCCTGACCAAGGCTTTGGATCGGGAGAAGTTCTTGAAGATGCATAGAAGGATCGGCGTCGAAGCTGTAACGTAACAACGTCGTGTTTAGGGGGTGATTGTTAAGAATAACCACGACGTTCTAGGATTAGTTTCCGTGTATGTATCCGTGTAAGTTTCCAGGTCAATCATCGAGTAGAACTGGAATTAGTTGGCAGCCTAGCTAGCTAATATATACTCATGTATACCCTTATACTTTGGACCGAGAAGACAAAGCAATAAAATTTACCAAGGCTCGACATGAGCCTTTTGGCCAACCCGACGTATTGTGTTACCGCGACTTGCGTTAGCTAGCAAGACACGCGAGATCCATCCACCAGGGTGCTTGCGTGCTTGTGGTACGTACGTGCATTGTTTAGCTTTGGCCAGCGGTGATTTAATCAAGGCAGAAGCTCAATCGAGGAAACTTGATTCTGTGGACCGATTAGGTAGTTGAGGCTAGCTATACACTGCGGGTGGATCGGTCAGATCAGTTCGGCTTGCTGCTTTGCTTCGGTTGTCGCGTGTCGTCGGAAAGTACTCAACGACACGGTCTGGACCAACAACTTTTGCATGTGGTCATAGGTAAAAAATGGTTCTAGCCCAATCATATATGTAGATACAATTCATAAAAAAGAATGCATTGGCTGTTGGAGATATGCCCTATAAAGGCAATCATATATGATGATATTTTCTTTGTGTTTATGAATAAATATAGTCCTTAGATATTAGCAATGATATGTATAAACAAGTACGTGACTTGTTTGTGAGCCTATACATTGTATGGTAAGTGTCCTAAATGGTCCCTAGTCGAAAGAATTGTGTGGGCGCGCAATCAGTCAGACTAGCATATGACACGGTGGATGGTTCGGTCTCACTGATCATGTAGCATTGGATGCTAACCGGATAATATGGACTCGGAAAATTTTGATCGGATTTCATCGGATCCGAGTCGAGATAAGGTCTGAGTTGGACAAATCCAACTATGAGACGCAGCGATAGGTCATATGTGAGTCCCTAGTACAACATATGTTCTATGTCCTAAGACCTGAGCTGGCGGATGTATTCGGGATGGTCACAGACTTGCTTTGGGCCGGCCAAACGCTACTCCGTGACTGGGTAGTTACAAAGGTAGGCTTCGGACTTGTCCAGGCCCATGCTGTGAGACATGGTCGAACAAGATGGGATTTGCCCCTCCGAGTAGGAGAGTTATACTCTGGGCCCCTCGGATGATCCGACCTGGATAAGCATGGCCATGTGATGAGGATTATGAGATAATTCGAATGTTGATCGGATTCACCGGAACGAGAAAGAGGTCGTGCTGCAACAAGGATGACCGTGTCGCCTTGTGCACGACAACATATATCGTGTGGCAAAGGGAAAAGAAGTATAAAGTACAGGTTCGCCTACCTAGCTTCATCAGACACTTGGACTCAGCATGCTTTACTAGAGGCCGCTATCGACTAGTCGATCATATGTGATATGACTTGCGACCAAGTGAACGAGAACCTAAGGGATCGCGCTCTTAAGGGAAGGAACATGCGGGCTTTAGGGTCCGTGCGAGGCCCAAGAGTTGAGCTTGCGTCGGACGCCTATATATAGTGGAGGTGTTGCACTATTATTTAATTGATCACATCGGTGCCGTCATTAAGTCTCTGCATGTCTTGCACCTAGCCACCTCCACTCGTCGCCGTCGACTGTGTGATCCGGACCTAGCAGTCCGCCACACGATGTTCCTCCTGTACGTTCGGATACTGTAAGAGGCGGTGCACTTGTGCCACTCCGGCACATGTATGTGGGATCCGGTGACCGACTGTTCGTGGGAGAGGGATCCAACGACCGGCTGTTCGAGGAAGATCGGTCAAGGAGGAGACCCACCACACGGACGTGCTATCCCAACTCTACTTCCGCTGCACGGCACTGCGCATCTAGTGATAACTATATGTGATCCATCTCTGTAGCATGTTCTTGGATGTTCTTCGCGTAGGAAAATTTTAATTTGCATCCAATGCGCCTACGGTAGAACCCAACAGTGGTATCAAAGTCTCTGCTATAGGATTTGGTATTCATATCCGATGCATATTTGATATGTGGAGGCGGTGGATTAGATACGTCGCCGTTCTTGAGATCGGCTATGTGCACGGTTGATGAGATCAACTACACATCATGATTGTTGTGGCTATGTTTTCTGTCCATCAGAATCAATGAGATCGTGACACAACCTACCCCTACCGGTTGGTTTCCGCCAGCGGGGCCGCCATGTACGTAGCGCCGAGTATTTCGTACACGATCACATAAACCGGTAAAATGTGATTTTATGCATAAGTTTGTGTTGTGGGTTCGAATTGAATAGTATGGCCCATATATATATGATGCATGTGTGTAAGTTAACATAACCTACGTGTCATGATTGTCAGCCAGCAGAAACCAAAGTATTATCATTATATTGTATAACGACCTGCCTGCCGACTTGTGATTCTCTGTAGATTCATAACATTTATGTTCTTTTGTTTCTAGAGTTTTATATGCTGAATTTGGCTTTGTTTCTTCTATATAACAGATTAACAATATACATATATTATGTCTACATTATGTATATTTTTTAGATGTTTTAGATAGCTGTTTTATTATGTAAAACAGGTGTCCGGTGCAGCTCCACAAGGCCGGTGCACCTGGTACTCACGTATGAAATAATTTAGCCTATCCTTATCACCATCATGACATATCATCCTCTCGATATCATTACAGGAATCAGCTAATTTGTCATCCGTGGAAAACAAACGACAATGGCCTAAAACCGGATGGTAAAGAATTTGCTAGTTATACATCTATGCTATCTTTATCGTGCATTGTTGTCCAACGTTAGTAATTTATTTTTTATAATAAAAAACATACTACTTCAGAAACTAAGAGCTTGAACTTCACAAAAAGTAATGATCGGGAGGTGACGGCGGCCGCGTTGGTCCGGCGGCGACGCGCGGTGGGGTCGGGAGGTGGCGACGGCTGATGGGGTTATAGTCCCAGGGTAGGGTCATAGGTCTGCCCTATAGGTCCTACCCAAGGACTACCCTTCATAGAAGACAACGCCCTTAGTCAGTTTCGACTGAACTAAGGACGCCCCCATCATCCAGTCGGCGACGATCCACTCGAAGCATATCTAACGTACCGACTGGAATCCACTATGTACATCGTAACCTCCGAGGAGGGCAACGGTCATACGTTTTCATACACCATTATTAGCATTTAAAGCTTACGTTACCTGTAACGTAAGTATTTACTCGCCACTATTCCACCCCTGTCCACCGGGCCATTATGAAGGGCAGCGCACTCTATATAAGCCGCCCTTCACCACTGGACAGGGGTTGGCACTTGCTGTAATCCTATAATCCACTCGACACAAAGCTCCCAAGAGCACTGAGACGTAGGGCTTTTACCTCCACCGTAGAGGGACCTGAACTCATACATCCTCGCCGTAGCTAAGGCTCTGCCCATACTTTCGTACCCCATACTTCTACTGTCAGACTTATACCCACGACAGTTGGCGCCCACCGTGGGGCAGGCGTCTAAGCGACTTCCGGCGAGTTTGCGATTTCATCTTTCCGTCATGTCGTCCGGCGGAGATCTGCGCATGGGTCATGAGATCCTCTTCGGTACCCTCTCCTTCATCGCCGACGATTCGGCATGGCTTCGGGATGCGCCCCTCGACGTCGAGGCGCTTCCCAGTCGCGGGGCTATGCACTTCCGTGCCAGTTCCCGCGGTGTTCTTCTTCTCCAGCCATTGACCCCAGTGTCGATCTTCGCCCCCGTCGCGCGCCGCAACAAGCGATCCCGTCGTCTACGGCTCCAGCGTTGGGTGCGACACGCCCAGGCGCGACAGAGCGTGTCCTCTCAAGTGGCGATGCTCGAATCGGTTGTGGTCCCGCCGCCATCCCAGTGCTTGGAGTCAGTTCCGACTGAGCTACCTTCCGAGTATCCGGGTCGCGGGCCTGCAGCCGAAGTTCTCATGGCCGATTCCAATGAAAGTCTCCTTGGGACTGGTCGGAACGAGCGTGAGTTCGGTGAATCATCCGGCGCTCGTCGTCAACACCATCGTTCTTCCAGTCGACGCACTCGCGAGAGCAACATCGAGGTGTTCCGCACACCCATCCTCAACTTGGCTGCAGCCGCCAGGATAG
Source organism: Hordeum vulgare subsp. vulgare (assembly GCF_904849725.1). Taxonomy (NCBI): domain Eukaryota; kingdom Viridiplantae; phylum Streptophyta; class Magnoliopsida; order Poales; family Poaceae; genus Hordeum; species Hordeum vulgare. Next base: position 24,700,470 of record NC_058524.1, read on the forward strand.
CCGATTCCCTCCAGCTGACTGATTCAGAGGCTGGTAGAGGAATCGAGCAGATCCGTGCCCTATTGCATACGGCGCAACAGCAAAATTCGGCGGTCTCCCAGTCGCACAACAAGATCCACAACAGTTCTGTTCAAGCGAACATGCATCGGTCGGTTTTCAGTCCCGACTCTCACCAGCGACGCAGAGGGGGCAGCCGTTCCAGGGACCCGAGTCAGAATCCGCTTCCCATTTGGTCTCATCCTGAAGATCGTTACCGTTCGCGTACTCCTCCGCGGGGTGGGCCTTACGGGCCCCGACATCACGATGATCGTCGTTCGGGCGGTGACGCGCATGATCCAAGGCCTGATGCAAGAGGGTACGTCGCCCAGAAGAAGGTCGACAGAAGTCGAGCCCACCGTGATGGTCACGATAGAGACCGTCCGAGTGGAAGCAGGACCGTTGTTTCTGGCCCCGAGTGCTTCAGTCGGGCCATCCGCTCAGCTGACATCCCTCCGAACTTCCGATTGGCGACGGGAATCAGCAGGTTCACAGGAGAGTCCAAACCAGAAACTTGGTTGGACGGCTACAGAGTGGCGGTCCAGATCGGTGGCGGAGATGACCATGTCGCCATGAAACATCTCCCACTGATGCCCGACGGTTCGGCGCGAGCCTGGCTGAACCAGTTAGCTCCGTCAAGCATCTACAGCTGGGCAGATCTGTCCCGAATCTTCATCAGGACCTTCGAGGGTACGTGCAAACGCCCTGCTGGTCTCGTAGAGCTCCAGCACTGTGTCCAGAAGCAGAACGAGCCCTTGTGCGATTTCATCCAACGCTGGACGACCCTCTACCACATGGTGGAGAACGTCACAGAGCACCAAGAAGTATGCGCCTTCAAGGCAGGTGTGCGGTACAGAGATCTGTACCTGAAGTTCGGTTGGACAGGCGACATCTCCATGAGAAAGATGATGGAGATAGCCGCGCGCTATGCAAATGGCGAAGAGGAGGACCACATACGTAGCGGCAAGCATAAGTCAGTCGCCGATGGAGATGGGAACAGCAGTCGGAAGCAGAAGCAGAAAGCTCAATCCACTCCGCAGGCAGAGGCAGCAGCCGTTACAAATGCCAAGTTCAAAGGCAAGGGGAAAGCACAGTACACCCCTAAGAAGAGGCAGTCAGGAAATTCCATCCTGGATCAACCGTGTCCAATCCACACGAAAACGGATGAAGAAGGCAATGTCATAGTGCCGAAGCATACCACTCGGCATTGTCGCCTCCTGATCCAAGGATTCGGCGAAGGACAGCCGAGTGAGAAGGACACCGAGCAGGATGATGAGGACAAGGAGGATCCGTTCCCCCAAGTCCATGCAACGTTGATGATTTTTGCTGATGTGGAAAGCAAAAGTCGACTGAAGCTGGTCAACAGGGAGGTAAACATGGCAACCCCATCCACTCCCACGTTCCTCAAGTGGTCACAGACTGCGATCACCTTTGATCAGTCAGACCACCCAGCACACGTACCCACCCCAGGTAGGCAGGCTCTGGTCGTCAACCCGGTGGTGGAAGGAGTTAGGCTGTGCAAAGTCCTCATGGACGGCGGCAGCGGCTTGAATATCATGTATGCCGACACTCTCAAGGGAATGGGCATTCCGATGTCCAAACTTAGCGAGAGCAGTATGCAGTTCCACGGAGTCGTCCCAGGAAGAAAGGCCAAATCACTCGACCAGATTGCGTTGGATGTCGTCTTCGGCTCTGACAAGAACTTCCGCAAGGAGAAGCTGACATTCGAGGTGGTGGACTTCCAGAGTGCATACCATGCGATTCTAGGCCGTCCGGCATATGCGTGTTTCATGGCCCGTCCATGTTACGTCTATTTGAAGCTGAAGATGCTAGGTCCCAAAGGTGTGATTACGGTCACAGGCAATCGGCAGCGGGCCGAGGAGTGTCTACAGCAGGGGTCGAGGATTGCTGATCAGCAGATGGCTATTCTCGAGCTGGATGAGTACAAGAAGACCGCCGACCCCGCTGACCTGATGCGTTCAAAGAAGCCAGCTTCCGAGTCCGCATTCCAGTCGGCGGGAGACACGAAGAAAGTCACCATCCATCCGACGGACGACACCGCCGCCCCGACAAACATCTCCACCACCCTTGATCCAAAATAGGAAGCCAAGCTCATCCAATTCCTCCGTGAGAACTGGGACATTTTTGAGTGGAAGCCTGCTAACATGCCAGGTGTACCCAGGGAGTTGGCTGAGCACCGACTACATGTGGATCCTGCTGCTCGACCAGTCCGAGAACGCATGCGTCGGTCCGCCATGCACAAGAGGAAAGCAATCGGAGAGGAGGTGGCTAAACTTTTGGCAGCCAACTTCATTCACGAGGTACACCACTCCGAGTGGCTCGCTAATGTAGTCATGGTGCCCAAGAAGGACAAGACTCTCCGTATGTGCATCGATTTCAAGCATCTCAATAAGGTCTGTCCGAAAGATCACTTCCCGCTCCCCCGCATTGATCAAATTGTTGATTCGACTGCGGGTTGCGAGCGCTTATCCTTCCTTGATGCCTATTCGGGCTATCATCAGATCCGTCTGTATGGTCCAGATGAATTAAAAACAGCCTTCATCACCCCATTCGGGTGTTTCTGTTACATCACTATGCCATTCGGTTTGAAGAATGCAGGAGCAACTTTTATGCGCATGATCCAAAAATGCCTCCTAGACCAGATCGGTCGAAATGTGGAGGCATATATGGATGATATCGTCGTCAAGTCACGCAAAGGTTCCGACCTGCTGACTGACTTGGCAGAAACATTCGCCAGCCTACATAGGTACGATATCAAGCTCAACCCAGCCAAGTGTTCATTCGGCGTTCCCAGCGGGAAGTTACTCGGTTTCTTCGTTTCCGAACGAGGGATCGATGTCAACCCCGAAAAGATCGGGACCATCGTTCGAATGGAGCGGCCGGTAAGAGTACATGATGTTCAGAGGCTCACAGGTTGCCTAGCGGCTTTGAGCAGGTTTATCGCTCGACTCGGCGAGAAGGCGTTACCTCTGTACCGACTCATGAAGAAGTCAGATACCTTCGAATGGACAGACGAAGCCCAAATCGCATTCGACGACCTCAAAGCCATGCTTTCCACCCAGCCGGTTCTTACTGCCCCGCTCAGTAAAGAACCCCTTCTTCTGTACATCGCGGCTACAAATCAAGTCGTCAGCACCGTTCTGACAGTCGAACGCGAAGAAGAAGGCAAAGTGTACAAGGTTCAGCGGCCAGTATATTATGTTTCCGAAGTCCTGACTCCTTCCAAGGAGAGGTATCCCCATTATCAGAAGCTTATTTATGGGATCTACATGACTGCAAAGAAGGTGGCTCATTATTTCCAAGACCACTCGGTATCTGTCATATCTGATGCTCCGTTGTCGGAAATTCTCCACAATCGGGACGCGTTAGGCCGAGTGGCAAAGTGGGCAATGGAGATGCTATACTGCGACATCAAGTTCGAAGCCAAGAAAGCTATAAAGTCTCAAGCTCTTGCTGACTTCATAACAGAATGGGTAGAACAACAGCAACCGACTCACATCTACTCGGCTCATTGGACCATGTTCTTCGATGGGTCCAAGATGTTGAATGGCTCCGGCGCCGGCGTAGTGCTCATATCCCCGAAAGGTGATAAACTCAAGTATGTGTTGCAGATCCATTTTGATTCTTCCAACAACGAAGCAGAGTACGAAGCTCTCCTTTACGGGTTGCGCATGGCCATCACACTCGGCGTCCATCGCCTGATGGTCTATGGCGACTCAGATCTAGTGGTTAATCAAGTAATGAAGGAATGGGATGTAAGGAACCCCACCATGACAGCATACTGCAACGCAGTAAAGAAGCTCGAGAAGAAGTTCGAATTCTAGAACTTCACCATGTTCCCCGACTGAAAAACCAAGCAGCAGATGAATTGGCAAAACTTGGATCCACTCAGAGACCGGTCCCGAGTGATGTCTGCCTCGAGCACCTACACCTCCCCTCGGTAAAAGAAGACCCTTTTACAGAGGAACCAGTACAACCGAAGAGCTCAACAGATCAGACTGAAGTCGAGGTCCCCACTGTGGTTGATTTGATCATGGAGATTCTAGCTGTCATTCCCGAATGGACTGTGCCGTTCATTGCGTACATCATGAGGCAAGAGTTACCAGAAGACGAAGTCCAAGCTAGGCAGATCGTCCGCAGGTCGAAGTCCTTCATCGTTATTGATGACCAGTTGTACAGGGAAAGTGTTTCAGGCGTACTTCAGCGGTGTATCTCTCCTGAAGAGGGGCAGTTAATCTTGGAAGAAATTCACTCGGGAACCTGCGGTCATCATGCCTCCTCAAGGGCCATCGTCGCCAAGGCATTCAGAGCTGGTTTCTTCTGGTTGCAGGCGAATGAAATGGCAAAAGATATGGTCGACCGTTGCGAAGGTTGTCAGTTCTATTCAAACAAGTCCCACAAGCCAACGTCTGCGCTCAAGACAATTCCTCTTGCTTGGCCATTCGCCGTGTGGGGATTAGATACAGTTGGACCATTCAGAACAGGCCAAGGAGGATTCACTCATCTGCTGGTAGTAGTCGACAAGTTTACCAAGTGGATTGAAGCCAAGCCCATCAAGAAGCTTGATGCCCTTACAGCCATCAAATTTATCAGAGACATCATCGCCAGATACGGGGTTCCGCACAGCATAATCACCGACAATGGCACAAACTTTGACTCGGACAGGTTCAAAGGTTTTTGCACAGGCCAAGGTATCCGAGTGGATTTTGCATCCGTGGCGCACCCCCAAACAAACGGGCAAGCAGAGCGGGAGAATGGACTTATTCTTCAAGGGTTCAAGCCTCGACTCCTGCGAGAAGTTGGACATGCCGCCGGCGCATGGGTCACCGAGCTGCCTTCGGTGTTGTGGGGCCTCCGCACAACTCCGAATAGATCGACAGGTGAAAATGATCGAGATAGACCTAGAGGGGGGGTGAATAGGTACAAATCCAAATTTTAATAATTACTTAGCAATTTTAGGCTAAAGTGTGGAATATGAGTGTAAGACTAATAATTGCTAAGACAAAGAGTAAGCTATTAGGAGTGAAGCTAGGCAAGCGGTAAACAATAATCAAATACAAGTATGTAATAAGGATTAACACAAGTAGAGAGTTAGGGTTAGGAATAACTGAAACTCCGAGAGAGACAAGGATGTATCCCGATGTTCACTTCCTTGGAGGGAAGCTACGTCACCGTTAGAGGGGCGGATGTTACCACGAAGGCACACCAACGCCACGAAGCCTCACCCTATTCTCCCTTTGAGATAACTCCACGAAGGCGTTTCTCAACCACTAGTGGTAAGCCTTGAGGTGGCTTCCAAACCTTCACAAACTCTCCGGGGGATATCACAATGGTTTGATTCCTCTCCGAAGACTCCTATCGCCTAGGAGTCTCCAACCTCCAAGAGTAACAAGATCACAGGGATTGCTCAAAACTTGCTCAAATCACAAATCACTTTGGTGGGAAGGAGGAGAGGGAGACGATCTATCTTTTCATTGGAACAACACTCAAAGGGGCTCACAAATGCTCTTGGGATCTAGGATTTGGTGAAGACAAGAGTGAGTGAGAGGAAAGGTGTTCTTGGGTGTATTCTAGCTGTGTTGAACACCCTTTCACTAGGTGGGAGAAGAGTATTTATAGTGTGGGTTGCAATCCAGCCGTTGGAGGTGCAATAAGTCACACAGGGTCCGGACGTCCGACACATGCCGGACGACCGGGCGTCCGTGAGGGGCCGGACGTCCGACAGGGGTCGATCGTCCGAGACCTGTAGGCACGACTCGAACTCTTCTGAATTCATCAGCGACCGGACGTCCCACACGGGTCGGTCGTCCGAGACCTGTAGATGCGCCTGAACATATTTGAATTCATCAGCGTACGGACGTCCGGAGTGGCCCGGAAATCCGTATTATACAACACAATTTCTACTGGTGGTGGCTTTCGTATTTCCGATGGGGGTCGTACGTCCGGTGCTCGGACGTCCGGAGGTAGCCGGATTTCCGAGATATAGAGCACACATTCTACTGGTGAAGACTTCCGGATTTCCGGAGCTTGGCCGGACGTCGGCCCTCGGATGTCCGAAGGGAGCCGGATTTCCGAGTTATATGCCTCACAAACTTCTGGTGGCTGGCTGCGGATTTCCGAAGCCAGCCGGACGTCCGGCCCTCGGACGTCCGGAGGGAGCCGGATGTTCGAGGCAATTGGACATGCATTGAGTTGAAGACAGAGTGGATAGTATGTGGTGTTTGGTATGATAGTAGAGATGTAGTATGAGCAAGTTTATCGCAGAACCTGTGATCCCCTCTTAATAGTGCGGGATCCCTATACTCAGTATCAGTAAACTAAAAAGACTAGTCTTCATCATCTCTTCTTAATCCCGAGCCTTCTAGAAATATAAATCACCAATCTTTCCAGAAAACCTTTGGCACATAAATCTCAATCTACTTAAAGTACTTGCCGCCCTGAGATATACTCAACAAATAGGATTCGTTTCCTATGTATGTGTTGTCATTAACACCAAAAGACGATTAGGGGCATAGCATGCACTTTCAATCTCCCCCTTTTTGGTAGTTGATGACAACATATACATAGGTCTCAAAAAGATTAAACATACATTATAGTCTAGGAGATATTTAGTACGGAGCTCCCCCTTAAGATATGCATGATAAAGAAATTGAAGCTCCAATGGATCAACATGGAAGGATAATAAATCATTATAGAAATAAGGAAAATGATGATATCATAGCGAGTCACAACCATTCATAAGTAGCCATACATGATTTTTATCCATTACATTAAATTTCCAAAGACTAAAAATGACGATAATAAAAATTTAACTACGATACATTACTCCCCCTTTGGCACCAAGTACCAAAAAGGGAGTCGTCAACAGAACCAATCAAACTCAAAGCTCATCACCATCATCATCATCATCAGCCAAGCCACTGCCCCCAGCCTCGTCAAAGAACTCAGACCACTCAGGACCAGACGGGAAGCCAAAATCAGTAGGAGGAGCAGCAGGAGGGGCCTCATCATCACTCACATCAAGAGCGCCCGAGGCTCTCAGACGAGCCTTGAGGGCATTCTTGGAGGAAACTAAGCGAGAAACCACATCATGGGTTTGACCACACTGAAAGGAGACAGCCTTCATCAAGGCAGAGTGAGCTTTGCCAAGGAATTTGGCAATGCGACCGAGGGGAGCGGAGCTAGATGAGGGGGTGGCGGCCCGTGCAGCAGTGCGGCGAGTGGATGTGGAGGAAGAAGGGGCTTTCTTGGGAGCAAAGCCATCCGCCATGTGAGCTGGAATGACCCACTTGCGATGGGTGTGAGTGACAGCCACAGAGAAATCAGCAACATGGTTAATAAGTGCCTGGATGAAAGGAGCGTGAGGAAAGGCTCGCTTGTACTGAAAGCTAGCAAGCCGAATCTCATGCCATAGAAAATGGGGCACATTGATTTTGCCCTTGGGGTGCTCGAACAAGTGATACATGATGTCGATACAATAGCCACTGCAAGAACCCTTATCACCCATCTTGGGATAGATGGTGCGGATGAGACACTGAAAAATAATGAAGTAAGGTGAGCGCCAGATGGATACCTGGTTAAGGTCCTTCATGCGCTCATCCGCATCAAGCTCACGTAGTGGCTTGAGAAGATGTCCACACACATCAATAGACTTAGGCGCATGGTTAGGGTCATCCCTATGTATTTTGAAACCGGAATTGGGGAAACCCAGTGCGGCAACAAATGTAGCATAAGAAGCTTCGAAGCGAACGTCAGAGGTGATCCAGCTGACAGTGTTGTCGGAGCCAAAATGGCATGTGGCATAGAACTGGTGAATGGCAGCAGCATTAAAGTCGCAATGAAAGGCAAACGGGGCGGCAAGCCCTGATGCCTCAATAAGCTCAATGGCACCCGGATATTTCGCCGGGTGCATGCGAATATGCTCAACATCAATAAAGTGATGAATAGATAACCCCTTATGAACTATGACTGTGGTAAAGATGTCTGCCTGGACGTTTGTGCGGAAACGTGAGTCCGTAGAGTCACGTGCGACCTCGTATTGATCTATGTCGCGGCGGAAAGTGAGACATGAAGCTGCGCCAATTGTGGTGAAATTTGTGATAGCACGACCTAACGTGGCAGGAGGTTCTAGTGAAATGTGGCGACCTTCACCTGCGGGCTGGGCAGGAGGAGGTTGTGGCATGTAGGACGCCCTGCGAGTCCCGGGCTTTGGCTTGGACCTTCGAGTGACGTGCTCAGGAAGATCCTCGGTGGCAAGCTCCTCCTCAAAGTCGGGGTCAGCACCATCAGACGACGAGGGAGACGGCGAACGCCGGGGCGGAGAACGCCGGGCAGTCCATTTGAAAGGATGGATTGGCTCATCCGAGTCCGACCGCGCGTTCATAGGGGTGCGGGAGGATGAGCCGGCCACGGTCTTCCGAGCGGTGTGCTTGGTCTTGCCCATGAAGCGCAACACCTACGCGAAGGAAAAATCCCCGAATGAGGAACGAAACATGGAGATACATGGGAGAAATCAAATCCAACGCGGAGAGAGACGGAGGAGCGACCTGAGGTTGGATCCCGTGAAGAATACGGAGATAGAGGTGAGGGATCCGCGGAGGAGATCGGCCCGATCTCGAGGATGGCGGCGTTGGGCAGGAGCTCCTCGAGCAGCTCCTTGAGCTGGCGGCGGCGGCTGGGGCAAAAGGGGGCGCTGGGGGTTCGGGAAAAAGCCAAGCCCCGCGCCCAGCTTTATATAGAGGCCCCGAGGCGTCGGACGTTCGGAGGGAGCCGGACGTCCGGAGGTTGTTCTGGCGTCGGACGACCGACACAGGTCGGACGACCGGAGGAGGTTTTGCCGCCGGACGTCCGAGCGTGGCCGGACGTCCGAGAAAGAGGAGAAGGGAGAGGCCAGTGCTGATAGTTTTTGTTTTGATGATGATGACTTGCATGGTATTGCAAACAAAATATGAACACTGTTTTCCTAGAAGCATTGCGTACGTTGTAAGCTTAAAAACACATAGAATTACGACGCACTCCCCCTAAATATATGCGCACATCAAGACACAACCATAGTGTGAGTGTATGTATGTGTGCAAGATTTCAAGATATGTTGTCAAGCTCCAAGATACCAAGTTCACGCCTAAGTTGACAGAACCTAGCTACGCTAAGTGGCCTGGTGAAAATGTCTGCTAACTGCATGTCGGTACCCACATGGGTAATATCAATGTCACCCTTTTGCACATGGTCTCTCAAGAAATGATACCTAATATCAATATGTTTTGTGCGAGGGTGATCAATGGGGTTCACGGAGATCTTTATGGCACTTTCATTATCACAGAGAAGAGGAACGTGTCGATACGTGATACCATAATCCTTTAGTGTTTGCCTCATCCATAGCAATTGAGTAGCACAGCTTGCGGCTGCAATATATTCTGCCTCGGCCGTGGAGAGAGAAACACAGTTCTGCTTCTTTGAGGACAAACTTACCAACGAGCGTCTAAGAAACTGACAGGCACCGGAAGTGGATTTCCGTCCCACTTTATCACCGGCCCAATCCGCATCAGAATACCCAATAAGATCAAACTTTGCATCCTTAGGGTACCATAAGCCTAACTTTGGGGTGTGAACAAGGTATCTAAGAATATGCTTAACCGTCGTGTGATGGCTTTCCATAGGGGAAGCTTGAAATCTAGCACATATTCCTACACTTAACATGATGTCCGGTCTAGATGCGCAAAGATAAAGCAACGAACCAATCATGGAGCGGTAAGTAGATGGGTCAAAAGGAATACCGTTTGAGTCTTCATTTAGAACTACATCGATGGCCATGGGTGTCTTCATTGGTTTAGCATTTGTCATATCAAATTTCTCAAGAATGTCCTTGAGGTACTTAGTTTGAGACAAGAAAATCCCTTCTTGAAATTGTTGTATTTGAAAACCAAGAAAGAACTTCAAGTCCGTGTTGAGTGACATCTCAAAGGTCTTGGTCATGGAGGCCGCAAACTTCTTGCACAAATGGATGTTAGGAGAACCAAAAATGATGTCATCTACATAGATTTGGCATAAGATCAAATCACCATTTTCCCTCTTAGTAAAAAGAGTGGGATCGATCACCCCCACCACAAAGCCATCATCGAGTAGGAACTTCTTAAGATGATCGTACCAAGCACGGGGTGCTTGTTTAAGACCATAAAGTGCCTTGTGAAGTTTATATACATGGTCTTTGTGATGAGGGTCAACAAACCCAGGTGGTTGTGATACATATACCTCTTCTTGTAGAGGACCGTTAAGAAAAGCACTTTTCGCATCCATTTGATGCAAAGTAAAACCATTGAAAGCAGCATAGGCCAGTAAAATGCGAATGGACTCAAGACGAGCAACAGGGGCGAAGGTTTCACCAAAGTCCAAACCTTCAACTTGGGAGTACCCCTGTGCTACTAACCTTGCCTTGTTGCATAGGACAGTCCCGTTCTCATCTTCCTTGTTCTTGAAAATCCATTTGGTTCCAATGACATTATGTTCCTCGGTTGGTCGTTCTACCAATGACCATACTTCGTTGCGTGTAAAACTATTTAGCTCCTCTTGCATAGCAAGTAGCCAGTCATTGTCACATAATGCATCCTGAACCCTGTGTGGCACGGTACTAGAGACAAACAAAAAGTGAGCACAAAAGTTTGTTAATTGTTTACGAGTCACTCTACCTTCCGACACGCCTGTAAGGATTTTATCAATATCAACACGACCGGCCACACGTGGCATGATGGAGGTCAAGGTTTCACAAGGTTCCACTTCGTTTCCATCATCAACGTCCTCAACATATGGATCATTTATATGCGGAGAAGATATTCCTCTTCGTGTTGCACCTGTTGAGGTTCATCATCAAGCATACCCATGCTTTGGTCCACCTCTTGAAGATCAACTTGTTCTTGAGTGTCATCAGGGTGAGAGACATGTTCTCCCACTTGATCCTCAACAACCGGCATGATGTGTGTGCTAATATCTTGTGGAGGTACGGGCAGTGAGCTGTCTTGAGGATGCGAGATATTCTCATCATCTTCATCATCATGGGGTCTTTGTTCCATAGGCAGAAGTGCACCTACACCCATGTTTAAGATATCTTGTGGGGAGTCTTCTTCACCTGCATCATTTAGATCAACTTGCTCCCCATGGGAGCGGTTAAATTCATCAAACGTCACGTCACAGGTTTCTATAACACATCCAGTGGATTTGTTGTAGACTCTGTAGGCGTGAGAGTTTGACCCATAGCCAACAAAAATCCCTTCAGTTGTTTTGGATTGAAATTTCCCTAACCGTTCCCGTTTGTTGAGGATGAAGCATTTGCATCCAAACACACGAAAGTACTTAACATTGGGCTTGTTCCCAGTTAGGAGCTCATATGGAGTTTTCTCCAATATTGATCGGAGGAAGAGCCGGTTTGATGCATGACATGCTGTGTTGACGGCCTCAGCCCAAAAACTATGTGGTGACTTGTATTCATCTAACATGGACCTTGCCATTTCCACAAGTGTCCGGTACTTCCTCTCTGCCACACCATTTTGTTGAGGGGTGTAAGGTGCGGAGTACTGATGTTCAATCCCCTCATCACTAAGAAATTCTTCTAGGGTGTAGTTCTTGAACTCAGAGCCATTATCACTTCTTACTGCCTTGATGTCCTTGTCAAACTTCCGCTGGGCTTGTTTGGCAAAGTCAATGAAAGTGACCTTCGTCTCGTCCTTGGACTTGAGAAATAACACCCATGTATATCTTGAGTAATCATCAACAATGACTAGGCCATACTTTTTCCCTCCAAGACTTGCCCATGAAGGAGGCCCAAACAAATCCACATGAAGGAGCTCTAACAGCCTCGAAGTGGATACAATGTTCTTGGGTGGATGTCTTGATTGATGTTGTTTCCCAGCTATGCATGCACTGCACACACGATCTTTCTTAAAAGATACATTTGTTAGTCCAAGAATGTGATTGCCGTTTAAGAGATTTTGAAGATTTTTCATGCCAACATGGGCGAGGGCGATGCCACAGCCATCCCATGTCGGCCTTGGCCATTAGACAAGTTGTATGGAAAGTGCTCTCTTTCGAGAAATCAACCGTGTAAAGGTTGCCATCCAACTCTACAACAAAAGCCACTTCAAGAGTGTCTCTCTTAAATACTTTCACATCCGTTAGTCCAAATAGTGTGTCATAACCGACGGAAGCCAATTGGCGAACTGAAAGTAAATGGTATTGAAGAGATTGGACAAGCATGACATTTGCAATAGACATGTCATTAGTGATTGCCACCTTGCCCAACCCAATTACCTGCCCTTTCGACCCTCCACCAAATACAATGCTCATATATGGTCGAATGGCTTGCATGAAGTCATAGAGCAAATTACTATCTCCGGTCATATGATTGGTGCATCCACTATCGATCACCCATTTGGCTCCACCGGAGAAAACAACCTGTAACGAATTAAGACTTGGTTTGAGGTACCCATTTTGTCATGGGGCCTTTCACATTAGTTACAAGAGTCTTAGGGACCCAAATAGCATAGAATCGAAATGCATTACGGGGACCAACAAATTTAGCATAGACCTCTCCTTCCTTTGATTTGCGTAGTACATAGGATGGCGGCATGAATTCGGTTGTCTTGTTGTGAGTAGACGAACCCCTAGTGGCCGATCCACTCACAACCTTACCTTTCTCCCGTGTCCCTCTGGTACAAATATTTCCTTAAGAGGAGTGGTACACTTGAGAGGAGATGCACTTTTCTTGGCAGTGCTTGGGTTGAGCCCAAGCCCTTCCTTTGCGAAACCTCCATTGTGTCGACTTAAGATCTCATTGAGAGTCTTTTGTCCTTGTGCACATGTCATGAGACCTCTGTCTAGCTGTGCCTTTAACGAATAGTTTTCCTCAAGGATAGATGTTAGTTCACTACTAGGATTAGTAGTGCAGGTATCAACATTGATAATAGATGAGGAGTAGGCCTTAGCTAGAGTGTCAAGATAAGTGACCTTAAGTGCCTCAAAGCTCTTTGTAAGAACAGTGAGTTTCTCTTCCTTGTCTTTCAGAGACAAGGATAGACGCTCACAGTCCTTAGAAAGAGAAGCATGAGAGTTCACAAGTCGGTCTTTATCATTTAGTAATTCTCTGCACACATTTTCACTCTTTTTCAAGGAGGCAAGATCATTTGCATGTTTATCAAGGTTTTCACCTACTTTTGAACATAATGCATCATTTTCTGCTTCCTCATACAGGACTTTCTGCTCAAGGAGTTCATTTCTCTCCTTCTCCTCAGTGACGAGGGTTTCGAGTTCCTTGATGGTATTGGTGTGCTTACTCACCATTTCCATAAGTATGCGAAACATAGTGAGCTTCTTTCCTTTAAGAGTGTTGGGTAACGTAGCATAAATTCAAAAAAAATCCTACGCATGTTCATATCTTCCTATGGAGAGACCAGCAACGAGAGAGGGGTAAGAGCATCTTCGTACCTTGAAGATCGCTAAGCGGAAGCGTTGCTAGAACGCGGTTGATGGAGTCGTACTCGCAGCGATTCCGATCTAGTGCCGAACAACGGCACCTCCGCGTTCAACACACGTGTAGCCCGGTGACGTCTCCCACACCTTGATCCAGCAAGGAGGAGGGAGAGGTTGGGGAAGAAGACCAGCAACACGACGGCGTGGTGTTGGTGGAGAGACGAGGTCTCCCGGCAGGGCTTCGCCAAGCGCCGGCAGAGAGGAGGAGGGAGAGGAACAGGGCTGCGCCGAGAGAGAGAGAGATTAAACCGTGTCTCAAACAGCCCCGAACCTCATCTATATATAGGGGAAGGGGAAGGGGGCGCAGCCCTTAGGGTTCCCACCCCTAAGGGGTGCGGCAGCCCTTAGATGGGAGAGGGGTGGCGGCCAGGGCAAGGGGGAGGGGTGGCGCACCCCTCTGGTGGGCCTAAGGCCCACCTAAGTTAGGGTTCCCCCTTCTTTTTCTTTCCCCTGCGCCATGGGCTGAGTGGGGAGGCGCACCAGCCCAACTAGGGGCTGGTTCCCACCCCTAATTAGCCCATCTTACCTCTTGGGGTCGCAGCCCCCCTTCGGTGGTCCCCCGGGACCACCTCCGGTGGTCCCGGTGGTCCCGGTACGTTACCGGTGATGCCCGAAACACTTCCGGTGTCCGAAACCATCCGTCCTATATATCAATCTTTACCTCCGGACCATTCCGGAGCTCCTCGTGACGTCCGGGATCTCATCCGGGACTCCGAACAACTTTCGGTAATCTCGTATAACAATTCCCTATAACCCTAGCGTCATCGAACCTTAAGTGTGTAGACCCTACGGATTCGGGAGACAGCCAGACATGACCGGGACACCTTTCTGGCCAATAACCATCAGCGGGGTCTGGATACCCATGGTGGCTCCCACTAGCTCCACGATGATCTCATCGGATGAACCACGATGTCAAGGATTCAATCAATCCCGTATACGATTCCCTTTGTCTGTCGGTATAGAACTTGCCCGAGATTCGATCATCGGTATACCTATACCTTGTTCAATCTCGTTGCCGGTAAGTCTCTTTACTCGTTCCGTAGCACGTCATCGTGTGACTAACTCCTTAGTCACATTGAGCTCATGATGATGTTCTACCGAGTGGGCCCAGAGATACCTCTCCGTCACACGGAGTGACAAATCCCGATCTCGATTCGTGCCAACCCAACAAACACTTTCGGAGGTACCCGTAGTGCACCTTTATAGTCACCCAGTTACGTTGTGACGTTTGATACACCCAAAGCACTCCTACGGTATCCGGGAGTTGCACAATCTCACGGTCGAAGGAAAAGATACTTGACATTAGAAAAGCATTAGCATACGAACAATACGATCTAGTGCTAGGCTTAGGATTGGGTCTTGTCCACCACATCATTCTCCCAATGACGTGATCCCGTTATCAATGACATCCAATGTCCATGATCAGGAAACCATGATCATCTATTGACTAACGAGCTAGCTAACTAGAGGCTTGCTAGGGACACATTGTGATTTATTCATTCACACATGTATTTGTTGGAATTATGCCCTAGAGGCAATAATAAATGTATAGTTATTATTATTATTCCTGTATCAAGATAATAGTTTATTATCCATGCTATAATTGTATTGAATGAAGACTCATTTACATGTGTGGATACATAGACAAAACACCGTCCCTAGCATGCCTCTAGTTGGCTAGCCAGTTGATCGATGATAGTCAGTGTCTTCTGATTATGAACAAGGTGTTGTTGCTTGATAACTGGATCACGTCATTAGGAGAATCACGTGATGGACTAAGACCCAAACTAATAGACGTAGCATGTTGATCGTGTCATTTTGTTGCTACTGTTTTCTGCGTGTCAAGTATTTATTCCTATGACCATGAGATCATATAACTCACTGACACCGGAGGAATGCTTTGTGTGTATCAAACGTCGCAACGTAACTGGGTGACTATAAAGATGCTCTACACGTATCTCCGAAGGTGTTAGTTGAGTTAGTATGGATCAAGACTGGGATTTGTCACTCCGTGTGACGGAGAGGTATCTCGGGGCCCACTCGGTAATACAACATCACACACAAGCCTTGCAAGCAATGTAACTTAGTGTAAGTTGTGGGATCTTGTATTACGGAACGAGTAAAGAGACTTGCCGGTAAACGAGATTGAAATAGGTATGCGGATACTGACGATCGAATCTCGGGCAAGTAACATACCGAAGGACAAAGGGAATGACATACGGGATTATACGAATCCTTGGCACTGAGGTTCAAACGATAAGATCTTCGTAGAATATGTAGGATCCAATATGGGCATCCAGGTCCCGCTGTTGGATATTGACCGAGGAGTCTCTCGGGTCATGTCTACATAGTTCTCGAACCCGCAGGGTCTGCACACTTAAGGTTCGACGTTGTTTTATGCGTATTTGAGTTATATGGTTGGTTACCGAATGTTGTTCGGAGTCCCGGATGAGATCACGGACGTCACGAGGGTTTCCGGAATGGTCCGTAAACGAAGATTGATATATAGGATGACCTCATTTGATTACCGGAAGGTTTTCGGAGTTGCCGGGAATGTACCGGGAATGACGAATGGGTTCCGGGGGTTCACCGGAAGGGGGCAACCCACTCCGGGGAAGCCCATAGGTATTTGGGGGGGTCACACCAGCCCTTAGTGGGCTGGTGGTGCAGCCCACCAATCCCCTATGCGCCAAGGAAGAAAAAATCAAAGGAAAGAAAAAAAAAAGAGGAAGTGGGAAAGGGGAAGGACTCCCTCCCACCAAACCAAGTAGGACTCGGTTTGGGGGGGGAGAGTCCTCCCCCCTGGCTCGGCCGACCCCTTGGGGTTCCCTTGGACCCCAAGGCAAGGTCCCCCTCCCTCCTCCTATATATATGGGGCTTTTAGGGCAGATTTGAGACGACTTTCTCACGGCTGCCCGACCACATACCTCCATAGTTTTTCCTCTAGATCGTGTTTCTGCGGAGCTCGGGCGGAGCCCTGCTGAGACAAGATCATCACCAACCTCCGGAGCACCGTCACGCTGCCGGAGAACTCTTCTACCTCTCCGTCTCTCTTGCTGGATCAAGAAGGCCGAGATCATCGTCGAGCTGTACGTGTGCTGAACGCGGAGGTGCCGTCCGTTCGGTACTAGATCGTGGGACTGATCGCGGGATTGTTCGCGGGGCGGATCGAGGGATGTGAGGACGTTCCACTACATCAACCGCGATCTCTAATCGCTTCTGCTGTACGATCTACAAGGGTACGTAGATCACTCATCCCCTCTCGTAGATGGACATCACCATGATAGGTCTTCGTGCGCGTAGGAAAATTTTTGTTTCCCATGCGACGTTCCCCAACAGTATTAGTGTTTCCTGTTAATACAATTATAGCATGAATGATAGACGATTATCATGAACAAGGAAATATGATAATAACCATTTTATTATTGCCTCTAGGGCATATTTCCGACAGTCTCCCACTTGCACTAGAGACAATAATCTAGTTACATTGTGATGTATCGAACACCCATAGCATTATGGTGCTGATCATGTTTTGCTCGTGGAAGAGGTTTAGTCAACGGGTCTGCAATATTCAGATCCGTGTGTACTTTACAAATATCTATCACTCCAGTTTGGACATGGTCCTGGATGGAGTTGTAGCGGCGCTTGATGTGCTTCGTCTTCCGGTGAAACCTGGGCTCTTTGGCTATGGCAATGGCTCCAGTGTTATCACAGAAGAGTGTCATAGGACCCGACGCGCTTGGAACCACTCCAAGGTCGGTGATGAGCTCCTTCATCCAAATTCCTTCATGAGCCGCTTCTGAAGCAGCTATGTACTCCGCTTCACATGTAGATGCTGCCATGACTTCTTGCTTGCTGCTGCACCAGCTCACTGCCCCACCATTCAACACATATATGTATCCGGTTTGTGACTTAGAGTCATCCGGATCTGTGTCGAAGCTAGCATCGACGTAACCCTTTACGACGAGCTCTTCATCACCTCCATAAACGAGAAACATTTCCCTAGTCCTTTTCAGGTACTTAAGGATATTCTTGACCGATGTCCAGTGTTCCGCACCGGGATTACTTTGGTACCTCCCTACCAAGCTTATCGCAAGGTTTATATCAGGTCTGGTACACAGCATGGCATACATTAGAGAGCCCACGGCTGAAGCGTAGGGGACAGAACTCATCTTCTCTCTATCTGCTGCCGTGGTCGGCGACTGAGTCTTACTCAATCTCATACCTTGCAAAACTGGCAAGAACCCTTTCTTTGAGTTTTCCATATTGAATTTCTTCAATATCTTGTCAAGGTATGTACTTTGCGAAAGACCTATGAGGCGTCTCGATCTATCTCTATAGATCTTGATGCCTAATATGTATGCAGCTTCTCCAAGGTCCTTCATTGAAAAACTCTTGTTCAAGTAGGCCTTTATGCTCTCCAACATCTCTATATCATTCCCCATCAATGATATGTCATCCACATATAGTACGAGGAAAGCTACAGAGCTCCCACTCACTTTCTTGTACAGACAGGCTTCTCCGTAAACCTGTATGAACCCAAACGCTTTAATCACCTCATTAAAGCGAATGTTCCAACTCCGAGATGCTTGCACCAGCCCATAGATGGAGCGCTGGAGCTTGCACACTTTGTTAGCACCCTTAGGGTCGACAAAACCTTCTGGTTGCATCATATACAACTCTTCCTTAAGATTCCCGTTAAGGAATGCTGTTTTGACGTCCATTTGCCAAATTTCATAATCATAAAAGGCGGCAATTGCTAACATGATTCGGACTGATTTCAGCTTCGCTACGGGAGAGAAAGTCTCTTCGTAGTCAACTCCTTGAATTTGTCGAAAACCCTTTGCGACAAGTCGAGCTTTGTAAACGGTTACATTACCATTTGCATCAGTCTTCTTCTTGAAGATCCATTTATTTTCTATGGCTCGCCGGTCATCGGGCAAGTCCACCAAAGTCCATACTTTGTTCTCATACATGGATCCTATCTCGGATTTCATGGCCTCAAGCCATTTGTTGGAATCCGGGCCCGCCATCGCTTCTTCATAGTTCGAAGGTTCACCGTTGTCTAACAACATGATTTCCATCACAGGGTTGCCGTACCACTCTGGTGCGGAGCGTACCCTTGTGGACCTTCGCGGTTCAGTAGTAACTTGATCCGAAGCTTCATGATCATCATCATTAACTTCCTCTTCAGTTGGTGTAGGCACCACAGGAACAACTTCTTGCGTTGCGCTACTTTCCTGTTCGAGAGGGGGTGTAATTACCTCATCAAGTTCTACCTTCCTCCCACTTACTTCTTTCGAGAGAAACTCTTTCTCTAGAAAGGATCCGTTCTTGGCAACAAAGGTTTTACCTTCGGATCTAAGATAGAAGGTATACCCAATAGTTTCCTTAGGGTATCCTATGAATACGCATTTCTCCGCTTTGGGTTCGAGCTTTTCTGGTTGAAGCTTCTTCACATAAGCATCGCAGCCCCAAACTTTAAGAGACGACAACTTAGGTTTCTTGCCAAACCACAGTTCATACGGTGTCGTCTCAACGGATTTAGACGGTGCCCTATTTAAAGTGAATGCTGCAGTTTCTAATGCGTATCCCCAAAATGATAGCGGCAAGTCGGTGAGAGACATCATAGATCGTACCATATCTAATAAGGTGCGATTACGACGTTCAGACACTCCGTTGCGCTGCGGTGTGCCAGGCGGCGTTAGTTGTGAAACGATTCCACACTTTCTTAGGTGTGTGCCAAACTCGTGACTCAAATATTCTCCTCCACGATCAGATCGTAGACATTTAATTTTTCTGTCACGTTGATTCTCAACCTCACTCTGAAATTCTTTGAACTTTTCAAACGTCTCAGATTTGTGCTTCATCAAGTAGATATACCCATACCTACTCAATTCATCGGTGAGAGTGAGAACATAACGATAACCACCGCGAGCTTCAACGTTCATTGGACCACACACATCAGTATGTATTATTTCCAATAAGTCGGTTGCTCTCTCCATTATTCCTAAGAATGGAGTCTTAGTCAACTTGCCCATGAGGCACGGTTCGCATGTGTCAAATGATTCAAAGTCAAGAGACTCTAGCAGTCCATCAGTATGGAGCTTCTTCATGCGCTTAACGCCGATATGACCAAGGCGGCAGTGCCACAAGTATGTGGGACTATCATTATCAACTTTGCATCTTTTGGTACTCACACTATGAATATGTGTAACATCACGATCGAGATTCATCAAGAATAAACCATTCACCAGCGGAGCATGACCATAAAACATATCACTCATATAAATAGAACAACCATTATTCTCTGACTTAAATGAGTAGCCGTCTCGCATTAAGAAAGACCCTGATACAATGTTCATGCTTAAAGCTGGTACTAAATAACAATTATTAAGGTTTAAAACTAATCCCGACGGTAGATGTAGAGGTAGCGTGCCGACGGCGATCACATCGACCTTTGAACCATTCCCGACGCGCATCGTCACCTCGTCCTTGGCCAGTCTCCGCTTATTCCGCAGTTCCTGCTTTGAGTTGCAAATGTGAGCAACAGCACCGGTATCAAATACCCAGGAGCTACTACGAGCGCTGGTAAGGTACACATCAATAACATGTATATCATATATACCTTTAACGTTGCCGGCCTTCTTGTCCGCTAAGTATTTGGGGCAGTTCCGCTTCCAGTGACCTTTTCCCTTGCAGTAGAAGCACTCAGTCTCAGGCTTGGGTCCGTTCTTTTTCTTCTTCCCGGCATCTGGCTTACCGGGCGCGGCAACAGCTTTGCCGTCTTTCTTGAAGTTCTTCTTACCCCTGCCTTTCTTGAAACTAGTGGTCTTGTTGACCATCAACACTTGATGCTCCTTCTTGATTTCTACTTCTGCAGACTTGAGCATCGAGTACAACTCGGGAATGGTTTTCTCCATCCCTTGCATGTTGTAGTTAAGCACAAAGCCTTTGTAGCTTGGTGGGAGAGACTGGAGGATTCTGTCAATGATAGCATCATCCGGAAGTTCGACTCCAAGTGAAGTCAGACGACCGTGTAACCCAGACATTTTGAGTATGTGCTCACTGACAGAACTGTTCTCCTCCATCTTACAGCTGAAGAACTTGCCGGAGACTTCATATCTCTCGACACGGGCATGAGCTTGAAAAACTAGCTTCAGCTCTTGGAACATCTCATATGCCCCGTGTTGCTCAAAACGTCTTTGGAGCCCCGTTTCTAAACTGTATAACATGCCACACCTGACCAGAGAGTAGTCATCACTCCGGGCTTGCCAGACGTTTAGAACGTCCTGGGCTGCTGCGGGAGCGGGAGGGTCACCTAGCGGCGCATTAAGGACATAAGCCTTTTTAGCTGCTTCAAGGATGAGCTTCAGGTTGCGAACCCAGTCCGCATAGTTGCTACCATCATCTTTCAGCTTGTTTTTCTCTAGGAATGCGTTGAAGTTGAGGTTGACGTTGGACATCTACAATATTTATAAAGACAACTTTTAGACTAAGTTCATGACAATTAAGTTCATTTAATCAAATTAAGTATGAACTCTCACTTAAATCGACATCCCTCTAGTCATCTAAGTGATACATGATTCATGTTGACTAACCCGTGTCCGATCATCACGTGAGACGGACTAGTCACCATGGTGAGCAACTTCATGCTGATCGTATTCAACCATACGACTCATGTTCGACCTTTCGGTCTCTTGTATTCGAGGTCATGTCTGTACATGCTAAGCTCGTCGAGTCAACCTAAGTGTTTCGCGTGTGTAAATCTGGCTTACACCTGTTGTATGCGAACGTTAGAATCTATCACACCCGATCATCACGTGGTGCTTCGAGACAACGAGCCTTCGCAACGGTGCACACTTAGGGGAATACTTTCTCGAAATTTTAGGAGGGATCATCTTATTATGCTACCGTCGTTTTAAGCAATAAGATGTAAAACATGATAAACATCACAATGCAATCATATAGTGACATGATATGGCCATTATCATCTTTGCTCATTCGATCTCCATCTTCAGGCATCGCATGATCATCATCGTCACCGGCGTGACACCATGATCTCCATCATCATGATCTCCATCATCGTGTCTCCGTGAAGTCGTCACGCCAACTACTACTATCACTACTACTATGGCTAACCGTTAGCAATGAAGTAAAAATAGCAAGCACAAGGCGTTGCATCTCATACAATAAATTAAGACAACTCCTATGGCTCCTGCCGGTTGTCATACTCATCGACATGCAAGTCGTGAAACCTATTACAATAACATGATCATCTCATACATCATACATGCAACATCACAACTTTGGCCATATCACATCACATGTCAAACCCTGCAAAAACAAGTTAGACGTCCTCTAATTGTTGTTGCAAGTTTTACGTGGCTGATTTGGGTTTCTAGCAAGAATGCCTTCTTACCTACGTGACAGCCACAACGATGATATGCCAAAGCTATTTACCCTTCATAAGGACCCTTTTCATCAAATCCAATCCGACTAGAGTAGGAGAGACAGACACCCGCTAGCCACCTTTATGCACGATGTGCATGTCTGTCGGTGGAACCAGTCTCACGTAAGCGTACGTGTAAGGTCGGTCCGGGCCGCTTCATCCCACAATACCGCCGGAAAAGAATAAGACTAGTAACGGCAAGCAAATTGACAAACCATCGCCCACAACTTTTGTGTTCTACTCGTGCATAGAATCTACGCATAGAAAACCTGGCTCGGATGCCACTGTTGGGTAAGTAGCATAAATTCAAAAAATTTCCTACGCATGTTCAGATCTTCCTATGGAGAGACCAGCAACGAGAGAGGGGTAAGAGCATCTTCGTACCTTTGAAGATCGCTAAGCGGAAGCGTTGCTAAAAAGCGGTTGATGGAGTCGTACTCGCAGCGATTCCGATCTAGTGCCGAACAACGGCACCTCCGCGTTCAACACATGTGCAGCCCGGTGACGTCTCCCACACCTTGATCCAGCAAGGAGGAGGGAGAGGTTGGGTAAGAAGACCAGCAACACGACGGCGTGGTGTTGGTGGAGAGACGAGGTCTCCCGGCAGGGCTTCGCCAAGCGCCGGCAGAGAGGAGGAGGGAGAGGAACAGGGCTGCGCCGAGAGAGAGAGATTAAACCGTGTCTCAAACAGCCCCGAACCTCATCTATATATAGGGGAAGGGGAAGGGGCGCAGCCCTTAGGGTTCCCACCCCTAAGGGGTGCGGCAGCCCTTAGATGGGAGAGGGGTGGCGGCCAGGGCAAGGGGGAGGGGTGGCGCACCCCTCTGGTGGGCCTAAGGCCCACCTAAGTTAGGGTTCCCCTTCTTTTTCTTTCCCCTGCGCCATGGGCTGAGTGGGGAGGCGCACCAGCCCAACTAGGGGCTGGTTCCCACCCCTAATTAGCCCATCTTACCTCTTGGGGTCGCAGCCCCCCTTCGGTGGTCCCGGTGGTCCCGGTACGTTACCGGTGATGCCCGAAACACTTCCGGTGTCCGAAACCATCCGTCCTATATATCAATCTTTACCTCCGGACCATTTCGGAGCTCCTCGTGATGTCCGGGATCTCATCCGGGACTCCGAACAACTTTCGGTAATCTCGTATAACAATTCCCTATAACCCTAGCGTCATCGAACCTTAAGTGTGTAGACCCTACGGGTTCGGGAGACAGGCAGACATGACCGAGACACCTCTCTGGCCAATAACCATCAGTGGGGTCTGGATACCCATGGTGGCTCCCACTAGCTCCACGATGATCTCATCGGATGAACCACGATGTCAAGGATTCAATCAATCCCGTATACGATTCCCTTTGTCTGTCGGTATAGAACTTGCCCGAGATTCGATCATCGGTATACCTATACCTTGTTCAATCTCGTTGCCGGTAAGTCTCTTTACTCGTTCCGTAGCACGTCATCGTGTGACTAACTCCTTAGTCACATTGAGCTCATGATGATGTTCTACCGAGTGGGCCCAGAGATACCTCTCCGTCACACGGAGTGACAAATCCCGATCTCGATTCGTGCCAACCCAACAAACACTTTCGGAGGTACCCGTAGTGCACCTTTATAGTCACCCAGTTACGTTGTGACGTTTGATACACCCAAAGCACTCCTACGGTATCCGGGAGTTGCACAATCTCACGGTCGAAGGAAAAGATACTTGACATTAGAAAAGCATTAGCATACGAACAATACGATCTAGTGCTAGGCTTAGGATTGGGTCTTGTCCACCACATCATTCTCCCAATGACGTGATCCCGTTATCAATGACATCCAATGTCCATGATCAGGAAACCATGATCATCTATTGACTAACGAGCTAGCTAACTAGAGGCTTGCTAGGGACACATTGTGATCTATTCATTCACACATGTATTAGTGTTTCCTGTTAATACAATTATAGCATGAACGATAGACGATTATCATGAACAAGGAAATATGATAATAACCATTTTATTATTGCCTCTAGGGCATATTTCCAACAAAGAGAGCACATAAATTTGTTCATTTTAGCAAACATGGGATGGTCTAAATCATTATCCTCATAGTGATCTTCTGCATCAAGATACTCATCAGAAGGGGTAGAAACTAGACTGAAAGAGTTTAACCGTGGGGTTACCTTAACCTTATCATGGGAGCTTTGGTCTTCCCCATCTCCCATGGCAATCTTTGCCATCAAGCACTTGTGGGCGTTGCCCTTGTAGTCCTTCATATAGTTGTAGTGAACAACATCACCACTTTTGTTGACTAGTCTCAAGGTACTCTGTGTATCTTGAGCTACTCCGGCAACTCCACCAACATCTTCTGGATCTGATTCTTCTTGTGCAACCATTGCTCTTCCATCTGTCCTCTTGGACTTGGAGTTCATAGGGTTTGGCAACTTCTTCTTTACAAAGGTATTTGGAAACCTTGGTTTGTCTTCTCTCTTCTCATAAGGGCAGTCATTGGAGAAGTGGTTGGTTTCCTCACAGTTATAGGATTTCCTTACCTTCTTCTTTGGGAATCTTCCCTTGAACTTCCCTGCACTGAACTTCCTCACAAAGAGAGCAATGTCCTCAAAAGATGGGCTTTCATCAGATTCAACGTCAACACCATCTTGGCAGTCATCATCACCCTCTTCTTCGTCACTTTCTTCTTCGTCACACTCATGCTTGGCTTTCAAAGCAAGATTGATCTTTGATGTTGAAGTGCCATGCATGGCTAGGTGCTTTGTTGCATTTGCCTTTGACTCTTCAAATAATTGGAAGGTGGATATGATGTCATCCGGAGTCATTTCTTTGAAAGCATGATGCTGCCTCATGTCCCATACCATTTGATGGTGATACGGAGCAAGAGCGTGAAGTAACTTGTCCACAAGAAATCTCTTGGTCAGATTGAAGCCATCTTGCGTCTTGTCACAGTCACATGACTCAATGTATGCGGCGAGAGTCATGAGCCGTTCTAGTAGCTGCTTGGGAGATTCACCCTTTTCCATACAGAAATTTTGTAATTTCCCCTTGGCAATTTCATATTGAGCAAGCCGAAGAGTGGAGGTACCGGTCTTGGTCCTTATGATGCTGTCCCACAATTCCTTGGCACTTGTGATGTGAATGTAAGGTCTTCGTTGCTTGCCATTCATTCCTTTGCTTATGCACATGATCGCAGTGTCATTGAGATGCTTGTCATAAGTTTCTCTGGGCGTGAGGCATCTTGGATCAACAGGATTGTACCCATGCTCGAGGATGTCCAGCATCTTATCATTGGCGTACCTAAGATGATCCTGCATACCAACTCTCCACAAAGCAAAATCGGAATTGTCATCAAGCAAGGGAGGTTTTCCTCCAGGATTGTACTTAGGTTTCTCAATTTGAGATCTAGCATAAAGCCATGGAACACTGGTTTGGTTCCTCTCTGGAGGAGGTTGGCCAAATGGAGTACCGTGCACGTGGGGCCCTGAGGCCCTCGGGGACGTGGTTGTCCCCGTGGTTAGTGATGCTAGGCTCATTTGGATCATGGTCTCAAGAGAAGCATCATGCTCCTCTTTTTTCTTGGCAAGGGCCCATTCCAGGTCCTCAGAGGTGAAAGACTTGACTTCCGAGGAAGTCCCGTCCCTCTGCACTGGAGCTACCGTAGCTGGATTCACGTCCATCTCGCTCTAGGGCGGTTAAGCCACACAAATAGAGCACGAGGCTCTGATACCAATTGAAAAGGATCGAGATGGACCTAGAGGGGGGGTGAATAGGTACAAATCCAAATTTTAATAATTACTTAGCAATTTTAGGCTAAAGTGCGGAATATGAGTGTAACACTAATAATTGCTAAGACAAAGAGTAAGCTATTAGGAGTTAAGCAAGGCAAGCGGTAAACAATAATCAAATACAAGTATGTAATAAGGATTAACACAAGTAGAGAGTTAGGGTTAGGCATAACCGAAACTCCGAGAGAGACAAGGATGTATCCCGATGTTCACTTCCTTGGAGGGAAGCTACGTCACCGTTAGAGGGGCGGATGTTACCACGAAGGCACACCAACGCCACGAAGCCTCACCCTATTCTCCCTTCGAGATAACTCCACGAAGGCGTTTCTCAACCACTAGTGGTAAGCCTTGAGGTGGCTTCCAAACATTTCCCTAGTCCTTTTCAGGTACTTAAGGATATTCTTGACCGATGTCCAGTGTTCCGCACCGGGATTACTTTGGTACCTCCCTACCAAGCTTATCGCAAGGTTTATATCAGGTCTGGTACACAGCATGGCATACATTAGAGAGCCCACGGCTGAAGCGTAGGGGACAGAACTCATCTTCTCTCTATCTGCTGCCGTGGTCGGCGACTGAGTCTTACTCAATCTCATACCTTGCAAAACTGGCAAGAACCCTTTCTTTGAGTTTTCCATATTGAATTTCTTCAATATCTTGTCAAGGTATGTACTTTGCGAAAGACCTATGAGGCGTCTCGATCTATCTCTATAGATCTTGATGCCTAATATGTATGCAGCTTCTCCAAGGTCCTTCATTGAAAAACTCTTGTTCAAGTAGGCCTTTATGCTCTCCAACATCTCTATATCATTCCCCATCAATAATATGTCATCCACATATAGTACGAGGAAAGCTACAGAGCTCCCACTCACTTTCTTGTACAGACAGGCTTCTCCGTAAACCTGTATGAACCCAAACGCTTTAATCACCTCATTAAAGCGAATGTTCCAACTCCGAGATGCTTGCACCAGCCCATAGATGGAGCGCTGGAGCTTGCACACTTTGTTAGCACCCTTAGGGTCGACAAAACCTTCTGGTTGCATCATATACAACTCTTCCTTAAGATTCCCGTTAAGGAATGCTGTTTTGACGTCCATTTGCCAAATTTCATAATCATAAAAGGCGGCAATTGCTAACATGATTCGGACTGATTTCAGCTTCGCTACGGGAGAGAAAGTCTCTTCGTAGTCAACTCCTTGAATTTGTCGAAAACCCTTTGCGACAAGTCGAGCTTTGTAAACGGTTACATTACCATTTGCATCAGTCTTCTTCTTGAAGATCCATTTATTTTCTATGGCTCGCCGGTCATCGGGCAAGTCCACCAAAGTCCATACTTTGTTCTCATACATGGATCCTATCTCGGATTTCATGGCCTCAAGCCATTTGTTGGAATCCGGGCCCGCCATCGCTTCTTCATAGTTCGAAGGTTCACCGTTGTCTAACAACATGATTTTCATCACAGGGTTACCGTACCACTCTGGTGCGGAGCGTACCCTTGTGGACCTTCGCGGTTCAGTAGTAACTTGATCCGAAGCTTCATGATCATCATCATTAACTTCCTCTTCAGTTGGTGTAGGCACCACAGGAACAACTTCTTGCGTTGCGCTACTTTCCTGTTCGAGAGGGGGTGTAATTACCTCATCAAGTTCTACCTTCCTCCCACTTACTTCTTTCGAGAGAAACTCTTTCTCTAGAAAGGATCCGTTCTTGGCAACAAAGGTTTTACCTTCGGATCTAAGATAGAAGGTATACCCAATAGTTTCCTTAGGGTATCCTATGAATACGCATTTCTCCGCTTTGGGTTCGAGCTTTTCTGGTTGAAGCTTCTTCACATAAGCATCGCAGCCCCAAACTAAGAGACGACAACTTAGGTTTCTTGCCAAACCACAGTTCATACGGTGTCGTCTCAACGGATTTAGACGGTGCCCTATTTAAAGTGAATGCTGCAGTTTCTAATGTGTATCCCCAAAATGATAGCGGCAAGTCGGTGAGAGACATCATAGATCGTACCATATCTAATAAGGTGCGATTACGACGTTCAGACACTCCGTTGCGCTGCGGTGTGCCAGGCGGCGTTAGTTGTGAAACGATTCCACACTTTCTTAGGTGTGTGCCAAACTCGTGACTCAAATATTCTCCTCCACGATCAGATCGTAGACATTTAATTTTTCTGTCACGTTGATTCTCAACCTCACTCTGAAATTCTTTGAACTTTTCAAACGTCTCAGATTTGTGCTTCATCAAGTAGATATACCCATACCTACTCAATTCATCGGTGAGAGTGAGAACATAACGATAACCACCGCGAGCTTCAACGTTCATTGGACCACACACATCAGTATGTATTATTTCCAATAAGTCGGTTGCTCTCTCCATTATTCCTAAGAATGGAGTCTTAGTCATCTTGCCCATGAGGCACAGTTCGCATGTGTCAAATGATTCAAAGTCAAGAGACTCTAGCAGTCCATCAGTATGGAGCTTCTTCATGCGCTTAACGCCGATATGACCAAGGCGGCAGTGCCACAAGTATGTGGGACTATCATTATCAACTTTGCATCTTTTGGTACTCACACTATGAATATGTGTAACATCACGATCGAGATTCATCAAGAATAAACCATTCACCAGCGGAGCATGACCATAAAACATATCACTCATATAAATAGAACAACCATTATTCTCTGACTTAAATGAGTAGCCGTCTCGCATTAAGAAAGACCCTGATACAATGTTCATGCTTAAAGCTGGTACTAAATAACAATTATTAAGGTTTAAAACTAATCCCGACGGTAGATGTAGAGGTAGCGTGCCGACGGCGATCACATCGACCTTTGAACCATTCCCGACGCGCATCGTCACCTCGTCCTTGGCCAGTCTCCGCTTATTCCGCAGTTCCTGCTTTGAGTTGCAAATGTGAGCAACAGCACCGGTATCAAATACCCAGGAGCTACTACGAGCGCTGGTAAGGTACACATCAATAACATGTATATCATATATACCTTTAACGTTGCCGGCCTTCTTGTCCGCTAAGTATTTGGGGCAGTTCCGCTTCCAGTGACCTTTTCCCTTGCAGTAGAAGCACTCAGTCTCAGGCTTGGGTCCGTTCTTTTTCTTCTTCCCGGCATCTGGCTTACCGGGCGCGGCAACAGCTTTGCCGTCTTTCTTGAAGTTCTTCTTACCCCTGCCTTTCTTGAAACTAGTGGTCTTGTTGACCATCAACACTTGATGCTCCTTCTTGATTTCTACTTCTGCAGACTTGAGCATCGAGTACAACTCGGGAATGGTTTTCTCCATCCCTTGCATGTTGTAGTTAAGCACAAAGCCTTTGTAGCTTGGTGGGAGAGACTGGAGGATTCTGTCAATGATAGCATCATCCGGAAGTTCGACTCCAAGTGAAGTCAGACGACCGTGTAACCCAGACATTTTGAGTATGTGCTCACTGACAGAACTGTTCTCCTCCATCTTACAGCTGAAGAACTTGCCGGAGACTTCATATCTCTCGACACGGGCATGAGCTTGAAAAACTAGCTTCAGCTCTTGGAACATCTCATATGCCCCGTGTTGCTCAAAACGTCTTTGGAGCCCCGTTTCTAAACTGTATAACATGCCACACCTGACCAGAGAGTAGTCATCACTCCGGGCTTGCCAGACGTTTAGAACGTCCTGGGCTGCTGCGGGAGCGGGAGGGTCACCTAGCGGCGCATTAAGGACATAAGCCTTTTTAGCTGCTTCAAGGATGAGCTTCAGGTTGCGAACCCAGTCCGCATAGTTGCTACCATCATCTTTCAGCTTGTTTTTCTCTAGGAATGCGTTGAAGTTGAGGTTGACGTTGGACATCTACAATATTTATAAAGACAACTTTTAGACTAAGTTCATGACAATTAAGTTCATTTAATCAAATTAAGTATGAACTCTCACTTAAATCGACATCCCTCTAGTCATCTAAGTGATACATGATTCATGTTGACTAACCCGTGTCCGATCATCACGTGAGACGGACTAGTCACCATGGTGAGCAACTTCATGCTGATCGTATTCAACCATACGACTCATGTTCGACCTTTCGGTCTCTTGTATTCGAGGTCATGTCTGTACATGCTAAGCTCGTCGAGTCAACCTAAGTGTTTCGCGTGTGTAAATCTGGCTTACACCTGTTGTATGCGAACGTTAGAATCTATCACACCCGATCATCACGTGGTGCTTCGAGACAACGAGCCTTCGCAACGGTGCACACTTAGGGGAATACTTTCTCGAAATTTTAGGAGGGATCATCTTATTATGCTACCGTCGTTTTAAGCAATAAGATGTAAAACATGATAAACATCACAATGCAATCATATAGTGACATGATATGGCCATTATCATCTTTGCTCATTCGATCTCCATCTTCAGGCATCGCATGATCATCATCGTCACCGGCGTGACACCATGATCTCCATCATCATGATCTCCATCATCGTGTCTCCGTGAAGTCGTCACGCCAACTACTACTATCACTACTACTATGGCTAACCGTTAGCAATGAAGTAAAAATAGCAAGCACAAGGCGTTGCATCTCATACAATAAATTAAGACAACTCCTATGGCTCCTGCCGGTTGTCATACTCATCGACATGCAAGTCGTGAAACCTATTACAATAACATGATCATCTCATACATCATACATGCAACATCACAACTTTGGCCATATCACATCACATGTCAAACCCTGCAAAAACAAGTTAGACGTCCTCTAATTGTTGTTGCAAGTTTTACGTGGCTGATTTGGGTTTCTAGCAAGAATGCCTTCTTACCTACGTGACAGCCACAACGATGATATGCCAAAGCTATTTACCCTTCATAAGGACCCTTTTCATCAAATCCAATCCGACTAGAGTAGGAGAGACAGACACCCGCTAGCCACCTTTATGCACGATGTGCATGTCTGTCGGTGGAACCAGTCTCACGTAAGCGTACGTGTAAGGTCGGTCCGGGCCGCTTCATCCCACAATACCGCCGGAAAAGAATAAGACTAGTAACGGCAAGCAAATTGACAAACCATCGCCCACAACTTTTGTGTTCTACTCGTGCATAGAATCTACGCATAGAAAACCTGGCTCGGATGCCACTGTTGGGTAAGTAGCATAAATTCAAAAAATTTCCTACGCATGTTCAGATCTTCCTATGGAGAGACCAGCAACGAGAGAGGGGTAAGAGCATCTTCGTACCTTTGAAGATCGCTAAGCGGAAGCGTTGCTAGAACGCGGTTGATGGAGTCGTACTCGCAGCGATTCCGATCTAGTGCCGAACAACGGCACCTCCGCGTTCAACACATGTGCAGCCCGGTGACGTCTCCCACACCTTGATCCAGCAAGGAGGAGGGAGAGGTTGGGGAAGAAGACCAGCAACACGACGGCGTGGTGTTGGTGGAGAGACGAGGTCTCCCGGCAGGGCTTCGCCAAGCGCCGGCAGAGAGGAGGAGGGAGAGGAACAGGGCTGCGCCGAGAGAGAGAGATTAAACCGTGTCTCAAACAGCCCCGAACCTCATCTATATATAGGGGAAGGGGAAGGGGGCGCAGCCCTTAGGGTTCCCACCCCTAAGGGGTGCGGCAGCCCTTAGATGGGAGAGGGGTGGCGGCCAGGGCAAGGGGGAGGGGTGGCGCACCCCTCTGGTGGGCCTAAGGCCCACCTAAGTTAGGGTTCCCCTTCTTTTTCTTTCCCCTGCGCCATGGGCTGAGTGGGGAGGCGCACCAGCCCAACTAGGGGCTGGTTCCCACCCCTAATTAGCCCATCTTACCTCTTGGGGTCGCAGCCCCCCTTCGGTGGTCCCGGTGGTCCCGGTACGTTACCGGTGATGCCCGAAACACTTCCGGTGTCCGAAACCATCCGTCCTATATATCAATCTTTACCTCCGGACCATTTCGGAGCTCCTCGTGATGTCCGGGATCTCATCCGGGACTCCGAACAACTTTCGGTAATCTCGTATAACAATTCCCTATAACCCTAGCGTCATCGAACCTTAAGTGTGTAGACCCTACGGGTTCGGGAGACAGGCAGACATGACCGAGACACCTCTCTGGCCAATAACCATCAGTGGGGTCTGGATACCCATGGTGGCTCCCACTAGCTCCACGATGATCTCATCGGATGAACCACGATGTCAAGGATTCAATCAATCCCGTATACGATTCCCTTTGTCTGTCGGTATAGAACTTGCCCGAGATTCGATCATCGGTATACCTATACCTTGTTCAATCTCGTTGCCGGTAAGTCTCTTTACTCGTTCCGTAGCACGTCATCGTGTGACTAACTCCTTAGTCACATTGAGCTCATGATGATGTTCTACCGAGTGGGCCCAGAGATACCTCTCCGTCACACGGAGTGACAAATCCCGATCTCGATTCGTGCCAACCCAACAAACACTTTCGGAGGTACCCGTAGTGCACCTTTATAGTCACCCAGTTACGTTGTGACGTTTGATACACCCAAAGCACTCCTACGGTATCCGGGAGTTGCACAATCTCACGGTCGAAGGAAAAGATACTTGACATTAGAAAAGCATTAGCATACGAACAATACGATCTAGTGCTAGGCTTAGGATTGGGTCTTGTCCACCACATCATTCTCCCAATGACGTGATCCCGTTATCAATGACATCCAATGTCCATGATCAGGAAACCATGATCATCTATTGACTAACGAGCTAGCTAACTAGAGGCTTGCTAGGGACACATTGTGATCTATTCATTCACACATGTATTAGTGTTTCCTGTTAATACAATTATAGCATGAACGATAGACGATTATCATGAACAAGGAAATATGATAATAACCATTTTATTATTGCCTCTAGGGCATATTTCCAACAAAGAGAGCACATAAATTTGTTCATTTTAGCAAACATGGGATGGTCTAAATCATTATCCTCATAGTGATCTTCTGCATCAAGATACTCATCAGAAGGGGTAGAAACTAGACTGAAAGAGTTTAACCGTGGGGTTACCTTAACCTTATCATGGGAGCTTTGGTCTTCCCCATCTCCCATGGCAATCTTTGCCATCAAGCACTTGTGGGCGTTGCCCTTGTAGTCCTTCATATAGTTGTAGTGAACAACATCACCACTTTTGTTGACTAGTCTCAAGGTACTCTGTGTATCTTGAGCTACTCCGGCAACTCCACCAACATCTTCTGGATCTGATTCTTCTTGTGCAACCATTGCTCTTCCATCTGTCCTCTTGGACTTGGAGTTCATAGGGTTTGGCAACTTCTTCTTTACAAAGGTATTTGGAAACCTTGGTTTGTCTTCTCTCTTCTCATAAGGG
Source organism: Hordeum vulgare subsp. vulgare (assembly GCF_904849725.1). Lineage (NCBI taxonomy): Eukaryota > Viridiplantae > Streptophyta > Magnoliopsida > Poales > Poaceae > Hordeum > Hordeum vulgare. Next base: position 24,733,567 of record NC_058524.1, read on the forward strand.
CAGTCATTGGAGAAGTGGTTGGTTTCCTCACAGTTATAGGATTTCCTTACCTTCTTCTTTGGGAATCTTCCCTTGAACTTCCCTGCACTGAACTTCCTCACAAAGAGAGCAATGTCCTCAAAAGATGGGCTTTCATCAGATTCAACGTCAACACCATCTTGGCAGTCATCATCACCCTCTTCTTCGTCACTTTCTTCTTCGTCACACTCATGCTTGGCTTTCAAAGCAAGATTGATCTTTGATGTTGAAGTGCCATGCATGGCTAGGTGCTTTGTTGCATTTGCCTTTGACTCTTCAAATAATTGGAAGGTGGATATGATGTCATCCGGAGTCATTTCTTTGAAAGCATGATGCTGCCTCATGTCCCATACCATTTGATGGTGATACGGAGCAAGAGCGTGAAGTAACTTGTCCACAAGAAATCTCTTGGTCAGATTGAAGCCATCTTGCGTCTTGTCACAGTCACATGACTCAATGTATGCGGCGAGAGTCATGAGCCGTTCTAGTAGCTGCTTGGGAGATTCACCCTTTTCCATACAGAAATTTTGTAATTTCCCCTTGGCAATTTCATATTGAGCAAGCCGAAGAGTGGAGGTACCGGTCTTGGTCCTTATGATGCTGTCCCACAATTCCTTGGCACTTGTGATGTGAATGTAAGGTCTTCGTTGCTTGCCATTCATTCCTTTGCTTATGCACATGATCGCAGTGTCATTGAGATGCTTGTCATAAGTTTCTCTGGGCGTGAGGCATCTTGGATCAACAGGATTGTACCCATGCTCGAGGATGTCCAGCATCTTATCATTGGCGTACCTAAGATGATCCTGCATACCAACTCTCCACAAAGCAAAATCGGAATTGTCATCAAGCAAGGGAGGTTTTCCTCCAGGATTGTACTTAGGTTTCTCAATTTGAGATCTAGCATAAAGCCATGGAACACTGGTTTGGTTCCTCTCTGGAGGAGGTTGGCCAAATGGAGTACCGTGCACGTGGGGCCCTGAGGCCCTCGGGGACGTGGTTGTCCCCGTGGTTAGTGATGCTAGGCTCATTTGGATCATGGTCTCAAGAGAAGCATCATGCTCCTCTTTTTTCTTGGCAAGGGCCCATTCCAGGTCCTCAGAGGTGAAAGACTTGACTTCCGAGGAAGTCCCGTCCCTCTGCACTGGAGCTACCGTAGCTGGATTCACGTCCATCTCGCTCTAGGGCGGTTAAGCCACACAAATAGAGCACGAGGCTCTGATACCAATTGAAAAGGATCGAGATGGACCTAGAGGGGGGGTGAATAGGTACAAATCCAAATTTTAATAATTACTTAGCAATTTTAGGCTAAAGTGCGGAATATGAGTGTAACACTAATAATTGCTAAGACAAAGAGTAAGCTATTAGGAGTTAAGCAAGGCAAGCGGTAAACAATAATCAAATACAAGTATGTAATAAGGATTAACACAAGTAGAGAGTTAGGGTTAGGCATAACCGAAACTCCGAGAGAGACAAGGATGTATCCCGATGTTCACTTCCTTGGAGGGAAGCTACGTCACCGTTAGAGGGGCGGATGTTACCACGAAGGCACACCAACGCCACGAAGCCTCACCCTATTCTCCCTTCGAGATAACTCCACGAAGGCGTTTCTCAACCACTAGTGGTAAGCCTTGAGGTGGCTTCCAAACCTTCACAAACTTTCCGGGGGATATCACAATGGTTTGATTCCTCTCCGAAGACTCCTACCGCCTAGGAGTCTCCAACCTCCAAGAGTAACAAGATCACGGGGATTGCTCAAAACTTGCTCAAATCACAAATCACTTTGGTGGGAAGGAGGAGAGGGAGACGATCTATCTTTTGATTGGAACAACACTCAAAGGGCTCACAAATGCTCTTGGGATCTAGGATTTGGTGAAGACAAGAGTGAGTGAGAGGAAAGGTGTTCTTGGCTGTATTCTAGCTGTGTTGAACACCCTTTCATGAGGTGGGAGAAGAGTATTTATAGTGTGGGTTGAATTCCAGCCGTTGGAGGTGCAATAAGTCACACAGGGCCCGGACGTCCGACACATGCCGGACAACCGAGCGTCCGTGAGGGGCCGGACGTCCGACAGGGGTCGGTCGTCCGAGACCTGTAGGCATGACTCGAACTCTTCTGAATTCATCAGCGACCGGACGTCCGACAGGGGTCGGTCATTCGAGACCTGTAGATGCGCCTGAACATATTTGAATTCATCAGCGTACGGACGTCCGGAGTGGCCCGGAAATCCGTATTATACAGCACAATTTCTACTGGTGGTGGCTTCCGGATTTCCGATGGGGGTCGGACGTCCGGCGCTCGGACGTCCGGAGGTAGCCGGATTTCCGAGATATAGAGCACACATTCTACTGGTGAAGACTTCCGGATTTCCGGAGCTTGGCCGGACGTCGGCCCTCGGATGTCCGGAGGGAGACGGATTTCCGAGTTATATGCCTCACAAACTTCTGGTGGCTGGCTGCGGATTTCCGAAGCCAGCCGGACGTCCGGCCCTCGGACGTCTGGAAGGAGCCGAATGTCCGAGGCAATTGGACATGCATTGAGTTGAAGACAGAGTGGATAGTATGTGGTGTTTGGTATGATAGTAGAGATGTAGTATGAGCAAGTTTATCGCAGAACCTATGATCCCCTCTTAATAGTGCGGGATCCCTATACTCAGTATCATAAACTAAAAAGACTACTCTTCATCATCTCTTCTTAATCCCGAGCCTTCTAGAAATATAAATCACCAATCTTTCCAGACAACCTTTGGCACATAAATCTCAATCTACTTAAAGTACTTGCCGTCCTGAGATACACTCAACAAATAGGATTAGTTTCCTATGTATGTGTTGTCATTAACACCAAAAGACGATTAGGGGCATAGCATGCACTTTCAACAGGGCGATCCCCGTTCTTCCTCGTTTATGGAGCAGAGGCAGTCCTTCCGTGTGACTTGCTTCACAACTTTCCACGAGTCAAACTCTTCTCCGAAGCCGAAGCAGAGCAAGCCAGGCAAGATGGAGTGGACCTTTTAGAAGAGGAGCGCGAGATGGCACTGATCCGTGCAACAATTTATCAACAAGATCTGCGACGATTTCTTGCGCGGCACGTCAGAAGCCGCACGTTCCAAGCAGGCGACCTGGTGCTCTGAGTGGATCAACAGAGACCACACAAGTTGGCTCCCGCCTGGGAAGGACCGTTCATCAGTTCTAAGGTGCTGAACAACGGAGCATATCGACTCTACAACCTCGACAGGGAGACGGACGAGCCGCGAGCATGGAATGGAGATCTACTGAAGCGCTTCTACACATAACCGCCGACGGAGACAATGTAAAGAACAAGTATCATTGAAGTAATACAAAGCAGATTGATTTCTTACCGATTCAAAATTCTTCCGCGTTTGCGGACTCCGGTCTAAAAAACTAACTCCGAGTGTGCACTAAAAGTCACACTCGGAGACTTAGCTGCGACCCAAAGTCGCCTAAGTACAAACTCGCTCCGAGTGTGCACTAAGAGTCACACTCGGAGACTTAGCCGCGACCCAGAGTCGTCTAAGTAACAACTTGCTCCGAGTGTGCACGAAAAGTCACACTCGGAGACTTAGGTGCGACCCAGAGTCGCCTAAGTAACAACTCGCTCCGAGTGTGCATGAAAAGTCACACTCGGAGACTTAGCTGTGACCCTGAGTCGCCTAAGTAGAAACTCACTCCGAGTGTGCAGTAAAAGTCACACTCGGAGACTTAGCTGCAACCCAGAGTCGCCTAAGTACAAACTCACTCCGAATGTGCACGAAAAGTCACACTCGGGGACTTAGCTGCGACTCAGAGTCGCCTAAGTAAAAAAGCTTCCTCCGAGTGTATACTCGAGATACACTCGGAGGCTTAGCAGACCCTCATTGAGGCTCATGTGGATGTGAAGACAACTGACAACTACATGAGTAACAACTCGCTCCGAGTGCGCACTAACAGTCACACTCGGGGACTTAGGTGCGACCCAGAGTCGCCTAAGTAAAAAACTCGCTCCGAGTGTGCACCAAAAGTCACACTCGGAGACTTAGCTGCGACCCAGAATCACCTAAGTAAACAACTCACTCCGAGTGCGCACGAAAAGTCACACTCGGGGACTTAGCTACGACTCAGAGTCGCCTAAGTAAAAAAGCTTCCTCCGAGTGCATACTCGAGATACACTCGGAGGCTTAGCAGACCCTCATTGAGGCTCATGTGGATGTGAAGACAACTGACAACTACATGAGTAACAACTCGCTCCGAGTGCGCACTAACAGTCACACTCGGGGACTTAGCTGCGACCCAGAGTCGCGTAAGTAAAAACTCGCTCCGAGTGTACACCAAAAGTCACACTCGGGGACTTAGCCACGACCCAGAGTCGCCTAAGTAAAAACTCGCTCCGAGTGTGCACCAAAAGTCACACTCGGAGACTTAGCTGCGAACCAGAGTCGCCTAAGTAAAGAGCTTCCTCCGAGTGGGCACTCGAGATACATTCGGAGGCTTAGCAGACCCTCATTGAGGCTCATGTGGATGTGAAGACAACTGACAACTACATGCTCCGGATGTTTGCCATTGGCTTCACCAAGAGACGCCCAAACAAAAACCACGAGCCAAAATCGTGTCAAAAAAACTCAGCGAAAGAAGAGCAAAAGATCCGTTTCGAATTCAAGTTGGATCTACGATCAGTCGGCTTGGTGTGAATCTAGTTTATCCACACCGAACCACGAATGTAACGGCCAACAGCAGTGGCCAAAGTTTAATACAGATTCCACTCGGCATACCGAGGTAAATGTGCTTTCAGCATAAAGTTTATCAAGCGTCGCCGGGACTGGCAGACTCCACAAAGGTGTCGAGGTCGATTCCGTCTGCAATCCGAGTGGTTGTGTCGAGGAAGGTCTTCATGAAATCTTCGAATCGAAGCTTCTTGGTGTTGGCGACCTGCAACGTCTTCAGCTTGTCTTCGCGGGCTTCCTTGGAGTGCACTCGGACCAGAGACAGCGCCACGTTCGCACAACACCGAGCGGCAGACTTCTTCCATGCTTGCACTCTGCTTGGGACGTCGTCCAGTCGGGTCATCAACCCCTCTATCTCGTTCCGAGAGTCATCTTCAGGCCACAACTCCTTGTCGATTCGGCCGACAACTCTTCTCAGGCGACCAATGAAGGGGCCCGCCCTGTTAAGGCGAGAATGCGCTCGGAGCATGTCCCGGTTAGCTTCATCGCCGAGTGGCACATTCGGAACAAGCGACCGTTCAATTTCAGCTGTTTTAGCCTCAACGTCCCGACAGAAATCTGCAAAGAAAAGACAAGCAGAAAATAAGCGCGGAGTGAACTCCAAAGTCAAAAAGCACTCGGCAAGAACTTACCACCAAGCAGAGCGATCATCTTCCTCGCCCAGTCGCTGACGTAGTTCTCCTGCGCTCTGCACCGAGTGTTCATCACCTTCAGCTGGGCCATCCAATCAGATCTCTCCTTCTTCATTTTTTCTACCTCGGCCACCAGTGCCTTGTTGGTCTCCAGAGATCCCTCCAAAGATTTCTCTCGGTCAGCAAGAGCCTTCTTCACGCCAGCCAGGTCATTCACAGCCACCTCCAAGTCCGCAGCAGTTGAGTCTTCTCAGCCTTCAGAGCATTGTACGCTGATCCCATTTCACAAGTCTTCTGTCAAAGAGACACAAAGGGAGGATCAGACACACTCGACAAGGAAAAAGTCTTGACAGATATGACAAAACAATCTAAGCTCAAAATTCTTCAGACCCCTGCCGATGCAAGCAATCGACACCGGTCTCGGGGACTACACCCAGTGGGTTCACTGAGAGTGACCCCACTGGCATGAAGCTCGAACAGGTCGGCCCTATTGAGCTCCATAGCAAACCAACAACACTATGAGATTGCTATCTCTCGACCCGAGTAACACTACTCTCGGGGACTACACCCAGTGGGTGCACTCGGCATGCCCCCACTGGTACCATTCGGGCAGATCAGCTCTGATATGTTCATATTACGGAAAATACATATAAAGACAACTGCCGCTGCAAGCACTCGACAGAAGTCTCGGGGACTACACCCACTGGGTTCACTTAGGGTGAACCACTGCAAAACTAACCTATTGCATCCGACTACCTCGCTGAAACACCCAGTGGGTTCCAAGGGGAATGTAAACACTTACTAGCGCACTTACTCGGATATCGTCCCGAAGCTCCAAGCTCTTCTTGTACAGGGACGCGATGGAATCATACGCTCCCTTGGCGTCGCCCACCATCAACTCCACCTGCATTATGGCGTCCTTGGCGGCTCCTACCTAATCTTCCGGGAGGCGTCGGTCATCATATTGAACGGCCGACGGACCCGGCGTGGCAGAAGGCTCCCTCGGCATCCTGAGCTCCGCTCCAGTCGGTTCCGCCGCGAGGGCCACCGTCTCAATCGGCGGCACCGTCTCAGTCGGCGGCACGTTCATGGCGGGATTGGCAGCAGGTTGGATAACCCCAGGGACAGGCGCCAAAGCTGGCCCCGACCTCCTTTGGTCATCGTCATCTAGATGGATCACCTCCGAAGGAAGCCCGACTGAACATGGCGAAGTTCCAGAAAAAGATCAAGATCAAAGACAGCACTCGCGAAACAGTAATACAACTCTCGGAGTCGTGACAATGTACCTTGCTGGGACGTGGCGGCGTTATCCATGTCCATGGGGTCATCGTCCAGGCGCGGCAGAGAGGTGGCGGAGGTAGCAGCTCTGTTGAGTGAAATCCACCCGACGGATAAACATGAGTTCCCAAAAAGAGGAGTTCAATCGGATATCGAAGGAAGATGAAAGAGTAAAGATACTTACGCTAAGGCGACCGGAACAGCGATCCTCATCTGGGGCAAGGCTTTCCGAGGTTTAGGCCCACTAGGTTTGGCCACCTTGGACGGCTGGTTCACGGGCTCGGCAGAAGCACCACTTGTTCTCTTCACGCTCCGAGCACTCGGAGCCACGGGAGGAGCTGGCGGAGCACTCGGGGCCGCGGGAGGAGCCGGCGGAGCAGCGGGGTCATGACGGCACTTGGTTCGGTGCTCTGGTGATGAGGATGGCGAGCTCTGCTCTCCCTCCTCCTCCGCCTCCTCCTCTTCCATCCCCTCCTCCGTCTCACCACTATCAGAGACGTACTCGGCGCTATCCACGCTGCCCTCCTGGCTGCCCTCCTCTTCCTCGGCTGGATTCCCGTTCGAGACTGCAGAATGCCAGTTAGTCCACTCCTGCACAAAACACAGTCGGCAACATCAATCAGCGGGACAAGAAAAACAATAAAGGTGAGAAGATTAAAAGCACTGGACAACATGTACTCCCTCATTCGGAGGAGGATTTTCGGCGCGGAAGGGCTTCACCCGCCGGGCTCCCACGGGGTTATCACACGCGCCTGTGATGCTGCGGACCCACGCACTCACAGTCTCCCCGCTCACGTCCTCTGGATGAGACCGAGTGGAATCCGAAGGCCCCGCGTAGTGCCACAAGGCGTGGTCTCGGGCCTGCAGCGACTGGATGCGCCGACCCAGAAAAGTCTCCAGCAGGTCCGTGCCGGTGACTCCCTTACGGACGACGGCTATCAGCGCGTCGACCAAAGGCTAGATCTGGGTTCTTTCTCCCTTAGAGAGCGCAAGCTTCCTGGGAGGGCTCGAACGGTCTAAACTGAAAGGTGGCAACCCACTCGAAGCATTCGGACAAGCGATGTCCTGGCAACAGAACCAGGACGATTGCCGGTTCCTAACCGACTCGGACAGCTGGAGGGAGGGATAGCTACTCTTTGTTTTCTTCTGGAAGCCTAAACCCCCGCAGAGCTGGAGGATGTGAGTTTTATCATCCGACTGGCTAAGCTTTTTAACAGTTTGGGATCTAGCGGAGAAGACATACTTAAAGAGCCCCCAATGGGGAGGACATCCTATGAAGCACTCGCAGAGGGTGACGAATGCAGAAAGGTGAGCTATTGCGTTCGGAGGGAAGTGATGGAGTTGCGCCCCGAAGTAATTCATGATACCTCGGAAGAAAGGATGTGGAGGCAAGGAGAAGCCTCTGGCCACGTGGCTGAGCAGCAGAACGCGCTCCCCCTCCTTCGGCACCGGCTCCGTCTCGCCTTCCGGCAGCCTCCAGGACTTGTTGGCGACCATGCCGTGCTCCACCAGCTCCAGGACGTCGTTCTCCGTCACCGAGGAGGGGAGGAAGTCCCCCTGGATCCAGCCCGCCGGCAGCGCCCGCTGCCGCCGCTGAGTGGAGGCTCCCCCCTTCTTCTTCTTCTTCTTCACCTTGAGTTTGCTAGTCTACCCCTTCGTCATGGCGAAGGCAACGGATCCGCAGAGGAGGAGGGGAAGGAGATGACTTGAGGTGTGCAGAGAGCTGCGGGAGGAGCGAGGTTAATGGGAGGAGGATGAGCAGCACAACAGGAAATCCCGCCGGGGGAGCTTTAATAGGCTTCCGACTGGGTCACTTGCAGGTGGACCCAGGATCTTATCCCCCCAACCGGCCGCTGCAAGATTAGTGGAGAAGATAACGGCGAGGTAATAGAGGAGGCAAAACCTACTCGATGGCGATGTCGTCATCCCCGCTGAGCGCGCGGCAACCGAAATTTGAGGATCCCGGAAAATCCGGCGCTGTCAGTTTGACCAGTCACGTCGAAAGATTCCGCGGAAGCACTCGGTCCCTGACGGTTTGTTTCACCGGCATATTCACTCGGATCACTGGCTGAAGGGATAAAATGGATCGAGGCAAACAACGCTAAAGTCATCTCGATACCAGTCGGTTCCAAACTCCAGACATCACTTCATCGTTCCAACCCCGATCCATTCGGGGACTAATGATGGGGTTATAGTCCCAGGGTAGGGTCATAGGTCTGCCCTATAGGTCCTACCCAAGGACTACCCTTCATAGAAGACAAGGCCCTTAGTCAGTTCCGACTGAACTAAGGACGCCCCCATCATCCAGTCGGCGACGATCCACTCGGAGCATATCTAACGTACCGACTGGAATCCACTCTGTACATCGTAACCTCCCAGGAGGGCAACGGTCATACGTTTTCATACACCATTATTAGCATTTAAAGCTTACGTTACCTGTAACGTAAGCATTTACTCGCCACTATTCCACCCCTGTCCACCGGGCCATTATGAAGGGCAGCGCACTCTATATAAGCCGCCCTTCACCACTGGTACGGGGGTTGGCACTTGTTGTAATCCTGTAATCCACTCGACACAAAGCTCCCACGAGCACTGAGACGTAGGGCTTTTACCTCCACCGTAGAGGGACCTAAACTCATACATCCTCGCCGTAGCTAAGGCTCTGCCCATACTTTCGTACCCCATACTTCTACTGTCAGACTTATACCCACGACAACGGCAGTGCTGGTCCGACAACAACGCACAACGGGGTTGGGAGGTGGAGGTGGCGGCAGCGGCGGCGCTGGTCCGACGGCGACGCACAGCGGAATAGGGAGGTGGCGGCGCGGCGACATCGAGCGAGAGAGAGAGGGGCGGGGGAGAGAGGCGAGAGTGAAATGGTACCTGGTTTTTCTTTTACTCGGCCGTGGGGCGGACCCAGCCCAAAAATGCAGCAGGGGCCCAAGGGACTGGGGACGGAATATTTAGCTAAATGGGCGTCTAACTGGTAAAAATTGGAATTCAAAGCAGTAAAAATATAAATTGACTGGGGGTTAGGCCCCACTCAGCCCAACATGGGTTCGCCCTGACTGGGCCGGAGGGCTGTTAAAATGGATTAGTGTTGGCGTGGATAATGGGCTACGAAGATTGTACCAAAATAAAATGCAATTACCTGTGTAGTGAGATATAATCGCAACGCCAGCCGTAAGGTTGTATCACAGTCGTACAAATTTGTCCAACGCCAACATTATCTGAAAAGTATGGTGTTGACATTGTTTAGAAACGACGTGCCACCAACATAAGTTATGGCTAGATGTTTCTCCACTAGTGTGTATTGCTGCTTCCAGGTTCGTTGGTTAGTGTCTTAGGTCGATGGCTTGGATGTGTGCTCCCATTTTATACGGTGGATAAAAGTGCATCCTCGTCTTGGTTGTTTATCATTGCTTTACCCTGCAGGCTTGTGGCATTATCCTCTTGCCCCGCACTGCTGCAGCCATTCCTAGGTTCTTGTCCTTCGGCATCAACTCTCTCTTCGGATCTTTCCTTGTAGCCCGTTTGATGAAATTACGGTGGTCCTGGTGGGCCGGCCCGACAGCGTGTTTCACTATAGCAAGAGACCACCAGCTGATACACACGCACAACTAGCCACTCAAGCTGATGAACTCTGCTGCCTATTGGACAATCTGCTGCCTATTGGACAATGTTGATCTTTAAAAACTATACACAATGTCACATTTGAACTTTAAAAACAATCCAACCGCAATTCTTTTTTGAAAAAAGGAATATTTTCTGAAAGACGAACGTTTATCGAATTTATGAACATCTTTTTAAAACTCAAACAAATATAAGAAACTCCAAACAAAATTTGAAAACACAAACTGTTTTCGAAAATATGGAAAAAATTTGATACTCTAAACAAATTTTCAGAAAGCCAACATTTTTTTGAAAATAGGAAACTTTTGAAAACATGAAAAAAAACTCTGAACAAAACTTGAAAACGTGATTTCCTTTTGAAAATCATGATCAAAGTGAATACTTTTGTAAAACAAGAACGAATTTGTAAAATATATATTTTTGAAACACGAATAGTTTTAACAAAATTGAAGTAATTTTAAATTCGTAACAATTTTATAACTTTTTTGGAGAATATTGAATTTATGATAAAAGGAAAAAATAAATAGGGAAAAGGGAAAAGGGGAAAAAGGAAACCCAGTGAAGAAAGAAAACGAAAAAGGAAAAAACAGAAAAAAAAACAGTGCAAAAAACAAATGGAACCTAACTACTTGTGCTGGCCCATCTGAGGCGTGCTCGCTGCTCTCCTCTGCGAAGAAAAAAAACAGTGCAAAAAACAGATAGGATTTTCGCAGATAGTTGCGGCTGCTCCTAGTTGGATCTTCACACTCCAACTCGTGAATCGCTCGCTCGCCTGAATGACTGGTCAACCGTTGATTTTAATAAAAAGGAGAACACATAAAAACAAACAATCATAAAAAATGAGATTTGAAAATAGTTCATGGATGTTGAAAAGGATCATATACAATTTTTATAAAGTCAATCGAATTTTAGAAAAAAATCCACGATTTTTTTCAAAAAGTTCATCCATTTGTAAAAACATCATCAAATTTGAAAAAAATTCATCGATGTGGAAAAAAAATCATAAATTTTTATTAAAGGATCAGCTATTTTAAAGAAGCTCAACAAATTTGAAAAACTTGTGTCTATCTTGTAGAAAAAGTTCATCATATTTGGAAAAAAAACATTGATTTTGAAAATTTTCATCGAATTAGAAAATAATTCACCGAAACCTGAAAAAATTCATCTTTAAAAAGTTCACCGAATCTGAAAAATAGTTCATCAATTATGAACAAAAGTTCATCTGAAAAAATAGTTCACGAACTTTTCAAAAGTTCATTTATTTTGATTAATAGTTCCAAAATTTGGAAAACAAATTCATTGATTTTGAAAGAGAGTTAATTATTTTGAAAAAAAAGTTCACCAAATTTGAAAAATAGTTCGTCAATTTTGAAAAAACGTTTGTCGAATCCAGAAAAAGTTCACCAATTACAAAATACCTCATCAATTTCGAAAAAATAGAAAAGTTGAAAAGTACATGCGTTTATCAATTATAAAAAATTGTAAGAATAAAGAGAGAGAAAAGAAAAAAAATCATCGGTTTTCAAAAAAGTTCACAAAAAACTAAAAATAAGTTCATCAATCATTACAGAACGTTCATAAAAATTGGTAAAAATCATCCTTTTCAAAAATAAAATTTACGAATTCGAAAACAAAGCCACTTATTTAAGAAAACAACCAAAAAAGCCAAATAAAAATGTTCAGAAAATGATAAGCGAACAAGGAATGAAAAAACATGAGCGGAAAGACCAAATAAAAGGAACAGAAAAAAGCAAATATATGCGAATGGTTAACGTAGCTTAGTGGTTGCTGTTGTAAGCTAAGTGGGAGAGGTTGCTGCTTTGAAACCTGAGTTGCTGCAGTGTTTTTGGTTTTACAACAGAAAAAGGGATAATCTATACGTGGGCCGGCCCAAAGCACAACGAGCGGGGGTGCTGCAGGTAGGCGTGGGCATTCGGTATAAACTGAAATTTTGGTTTCTACCATTCAGTTTTTCTTTAAATTTGGTTCACAAAGGTAGAAAACGAAAAAAATATCACAAAATGAATAACCGAAAACTCGGTTAACTCTTCTCGGTTTATACGGGATTTATCTGACTGGGTAGCTCCCCTCCACCTACGCTTATATAACCTGGTTATCCACCTACGCTTATATAACCTGGTTATCCACGAGAATGGCGTTTTGGCTCCCGGGAGCCATGGAGGCTTTTATTTTTTAAAAATTCAAATTCAAATTTGTATGGTTCAAAAAATTCTGAAAACAAATATGCATCTATGTAAGGATGTAACCGACATGTGTGTAAAATTTCAGGTCAAAATACTTTAAAACGTGATCTGTACAAAAAAAATAAATTCATGGTCTAAAATGATGAATAGTAACATGTGTTAAACAGCCTCAGATTTGTCTTTTTTGCACAACCCTCATTTCAACGTATTTTGTTCTGAAAATTTACACACTTGTGTATTATACCTTCATTTATCTATGTATTTTTTTCAGAATTTTTTAAAACATTAAAATACAAATTTTTACTGAATTTGAAGTTTGAATTTAAAGGCCTCCAGTGAGCTCGGGAGCCAAAAGCAATATTCGGGTTATCCACCTCATTCGATATGTCCGGCCGAGGTGGTACTAAACAGAGCAACCAGGGCCTCGGGCACCTTTTTTACATACACATACGTAACCGGTAGCCACACACTGTAAAAAATGCCCACAACAACTTGGTCCTTGCATGCAACTGATCACGTGGCCATGAAGTATTTTTAGTTTGACTAGTCGCTCATGGGCCATGGACTGCGTGCGCCCAAGGCGAAAGTGCTATTGTGAGCTCGAGCTCAAATGATCTCAGATGAATAGTAAAATTCGAAAAAAATAGTAAAATATTTCAAAAAAATAAAATTTTGTGACAAGAAACATTGATGTTTTTCCTACTACATGCATGCAAAGACTCATAATGGAATCACATTCCTGGAGGTGTAGACAAAAAACAAAGTTGATGCTTCAAAATGCTTCTAAAATCACTATTTTTGAAGCATTGATTTTTTTTATTTTTTTTTTGCCCACCCCTCCAGAAATGTGATTTCATCATGGATTTTTGTACGCATGTAGAAAAAATATCAATGCTTCATTCCCCAAAATTTTAGATTTTTGCGATTTTGTTTTACTATATTTGCCTATTTTACTGTTCATCCGGGAGTATATGAGCTAGCTCATATACTCCATGTCCCGCCCAGGGCTACTTTAGCGGTAGAATTAGAAACGTGGGGTGGCCGATGTGTGCGAGAAAGCTGGATAGTGAGAGGAAGTTACGGGTCAACCATGAATTTCGGTTTCATATCATTAACCGAAGAAACTATCATACCGACCGAATCTGGTTCAGTTAGCAAAACCGGATTTTCTCTGCTGATTGGAAAAACCAAAAAAAATTGGTTTTTTCGATATCGGTTTAGGTCCGGTGTTCGGTTTCACTGTTTTTATGCCCAGGCCTAGCTGCAGGCGTCGGTTTGTAAAATTGCCCATAACCGGCGCCTGTAGCACTATATAGATAGGATTCGCCCATGGTGGTTCCCGTTTGTTTGAGAATTTGTTTCGCCCAGATGGGCTGGGAAATCGGGTCATCCAACCTCGAGTGCGACCGGCCCATCCATCCTTAGTCCAGTAGAAAGCCCGTCACGTCGCCCAAGAGCCCACCCTTATCTGTTTTTTTTCCACAGGGCCCGTATCTGTTTCTGTTCTGTTCCTCCAGCACGAGCAGCCGCCGCCCAGCCTCCTCCGCCGCCGCCGGAGCTACGCGCTCACCCCCCTCCCCCCCAGGTCCTCCACCGTGCGAGCCTGTGCTTTCCCGCACTCTCTTCCGCGCGACCCCGCCTTCTCCTCGCCCGCTCGCCCCCGTTCGTGAAGGCGACGACCGCCAGCAGCGGCCCGATTTGAGGGAGGGAGAGAGGAGGTTCCTCTCAGGTGAGCTTTTCTTTCCCTCTCTCTCAAGCGTGACGCCCCATGCCTCTGGCTACTTCCTCGATTTGGACGATTCTAGGGTTTCATGTGTGCCGCGATCTACTAGGATCTCGGACGATGGAGATTTTTGTATTATTATTATTTAGCAAACAGTGTTGCTAAATCTCATTCAACACTAAAGATTGTAAGCATCCCTAATCTATAGAAGAAAAACATGGCATATAGGTTTTCTGTTTATCTTGCAGCTGTAATTGGCTTTGCAACTTATTATTATTTATCTTCTCCTGTATTCAGGCCAAAATTTGAACCAGCCCGAAAAATCTGGAAAAAAGAAATGCTGCACAAAAGCCTCATCCATCTCCTATGGCAAAATTCTTTTGCTATTTTTTTATAGGGATATTCTGGTCTTTCCACCCTCTCATTTATGTCATCTAGCAAAGAAACATGATCAATTGTAACGCCTGGCATTTTATCAGTTGGCAAGGCGCTAAATGGGATATTTGATCAATTGCAGATAAAGATTGGGCAGTTTGGCCGGGGCAGAGCAAACATGGGGCATTTTATCAATTAGCCCCCGCAACCGCAGCAGCAGTGTCGCCGCTACTCGCACACGGCCGGCGGAGACGAACCCTTGATGGTGCCGGAGGACGGCGCGCAACAGGCAGCGGCCGCTGCCGCCGCGGAGCACCCCGCGGTGTCGGAGGTGGACTCGTTCCGACGCCAGGTCGACGACCTTGCCTCCAAGACCGATGTGGTAACCCCGCCCCCTCCTAGCCCTGATACTAGTTTCCGTCTTGCCTCAGTACTGGTTTCCAAGAAGGGCTCTGCTGCCAGAGCAGCTTTGTTCCTAAGAGTGCGCTATTTTGGTGGATTTTGGCTATTGCATGATTAGGTGTCAGGTCTAGCGGTCTCCTGTTGCGATACCGTGTTCTTTCCCCCAAAGAATCAGGGCAAAGTTGTCTCAGACTGGAACTCGTGGTATGTGTGTTGTAGCTGGAGAGGAGGGTGAACGAGGTGGTAGGGTTCTACGACGGCAAGAAGCATGGCAGCGCAGGGCGCAGGGCCATCGGTAGCAGCAGGTATGCGGCGAATGGTGCAAGGGACAGCAACTGCAAAGGGATGCCCGACCTCATGCGCCAGCTTGCCGGTATCATTCGCCAGGTGATGATCTTTCTTCAGCTGTGGTTTATCCCATGATTCATTGTGTTTGCTGGCTACTCATGATATATTCTTGCATCCTGGAGCATGTTTTAGAAAGTCAGGCTGGTGCCAGGTTTGTAGTTTGCAGGTCAATTTAGAACATTAGAAGGCTTTTCGACCCAATCGATCTATTCGACTAGACTTTTTCCATTGCTTGTATATTGCCTGCACATACTGCTCATGTTCTTTCCAGAAAGATAGATTTATAGTGGAATCAAAATTTCTACTACAAGTTTCAAACAGCTCCCAAATTTATGTATGCTTCCATGAACATGGGTAAAACACACAATCTGGTTCTTTGGGGCTGTGGTCATTTATAGACCATTTTCCACATGTGGTCTTCTGGCGCAGTGAATGAAATAAAATAAGCCTAAAATATATTATCTGCAGCTTTTGCTGAATGCGGTCATCTGAAGTTCTGAACCTAACTTTCTATGGTGTAATACTCAATACAGAGTTTATCGTTCTTTAG
The DNA here is from genome assembly GCF_904849725.1 of Hordeum vulgare subsp. vulgare. Taxonomy (NCBI): domain Eukaryota; kingdom Viridiplantae; phylum Streptophyta; class Magnoliopsida; order Poales; family Poaceae; genus Hordeum; species Hordeum vulgare. Next base: position 24,749,442 of record NC_058524.1, read on the forward strand.
GCACCTTCCAAGTTTATATTGAGCTACTGCAGTTAAAAACTCAAATGTGTGATCTCTTTGCCCTATGAAAAGCTTTTTGCTGATCTTTTCTATATTCATTTTCTTCCAGATCACGTCTCATGAATGGTCAGCGCCATTTCTGCAACCGGTAGATGTTGTAGGCCTACAACTTGATGACTATTACAAGGTAATACTGCATATACAGTTTGTCCTGGAATTTGCTAGAGTTCTGTTCCTGAGGAAAAGAATTTTAACCACAAGGGATACACTGGTAACTTAAATGTGAATTAGTTCTGGTAGTACTGTTTATAGTTTGCATGACCTGATCTTGGCAAGCCATCAGGATCTAAAAACACAAACTGACTTTGATTGCATATCATGTTACTCATGATCCACTACAGGTCTTCTTTTTTTCTGGTCTCCATTCTGCTTTCAGATGACATGCTTTTGCACTTTCTGAGAAGATTTTCAATGTCAAGGGAAGAACATAATCCTGTATTTGCTTTGAAATCCAAATACTGTAAAATCCTCCCTTATCTAGTATGGAAGACATGGCTGGGTATCTTATTAGCTGTTAATTGGTTTTGTAACTATTTTTTGCCCTCTTCCATGTACATGAAACTGAAACCCATTGCTTGGAACTCTAAAAATTGTAATCATCCCTAATCTATAGAAGGAAAACATGGCATATTAGGTTTTCTTTTATCTTACAGCTGTAATTTGCTTTGCCACTTATCCATGGAGTATTATTTACCTTCTATAATGCACTTCGTATTGATGGATCTGTTGAGTTGGTAGCTAACATGTTTTTCCATATTTAGTGTATCAATAAGATGGAGTTGCTTTGTTGGTTTCTTTACCTGAAGCTTGTTTGTGGTGACTCGTATCTTTGGTTTCTACATTTTGCAGATTATAACAAAACCTATGGATTTCTCGACCATCCAAAACAAAATGGAAGGGAAGGATGGTACCAAGTATAAAAGTGTTCGAGAAATATATTCTGATGTTCGATTAATTTTTACCAATGCAATGACATACAATGATGAACTCCACGATGTTCACATAATGGCCAAGTTATTACTCGAGAAATTTGAGGAGAAATGGCTCCAGCTTCTCCCTAAAGTCGAGAACGAGGTGGATATTTGTAGTCTCATATGTTACCATTTTTATTTTGATATAGGTATGTGTTATTTAGCATTTGACAACAATAAGTTGGATCCTATTGTTTTAGGAAAGGAAACAACAGATGGAAACAAACGATGCTCCAACCACAGACACTTCTCCGGAAGATGCTATTGCGCAATTGGCAAAAGATACTGATGATGAGGTCGGCCCTCTCATCGACTTCTATTCTTTTTACTGTTGTGTCGGTATTGATTGAAGCACATATACTGACTTTGACTCATGTTTAGAAAAAAATGGCCGCAGACTTTTATTAACATGTTTCTGTTATCATTTCGCTTTTTGTCTATTGATGTATCGATGTGAAAACCTTTCTTGGCCAGCATGAGCATGCTTCTGTATCCTTGTCAAACATATGCCTTGCATATTCACTGCAACCCGTACTGTGTTCCCTTGTTTTGTTATAGATATTCAAGTACCTTTTATTTCTCGTGTTTCAGCTGAATGAGATTAATAAGCAGCTGGAGGAGCTCCGGAACATGGTGGTTCAGAGATGCAAGTACGTCTTATAGACATTAATCTCGTGCCTATAAATTTGCCGAGCCTAAAAACACAGTACATTTACTATTTTTTTCTTGATATTGTAGGAAAATGACAACAGATGAGAAGAGAAAACTCGGTGCCGGCCTTTGCCACCTGACTCCGGAAGATTTTAGCAAGGCGCTAGAGCTGGTCGCACAAGATAATCCTGACTTCCAGACTACAGCAGAAGAACTGGACCTTGACATGGATGCTCAGGTAAAGCTCATCTATTCTAAAACCCTAACCGCACTCCATCTGCCACATTGTTTATACAATGTTAACCATGCTTCCTGCACCGGTGCAGAGCGAGACGACGCTCTGGAGGCTGAAGTTCTTTGTGAGGGAAGCGTTGGAGCGACAGGCCAACCCAGCCGCGGCCCCTGGCAAGACCGACGAAAACGCGAAGAGGAAGCGCGACATCTACAATGCTCTAGCCAAGACCGCTTCAAAACGGATCAGGAGATAGGATGTTTCTGTAGAAGTAGCTGTCATGGGACAATTTTCTCTCTTGTGTGTGTAAGACATGTGTGCCAGCGTATATATGAACATGAATCTGCACTAGGCAGTCACACCTGACCTGGTCTCATGTGTAGCAATGTTATTGTCACCTATGTTAAATATAGAGCAATGTTGATGCAGCTCTAAAAAACCATAATCACAAGAATAATTCCTCGAAAAAAGATATACCATTAAACATGACAAACTGCTGTTTAGCTATTCTTATTGCAGGAAATTAATGGCACTGCAAAAGATGACATCCTAATTCTCTAGAAATTCTGGAGAAAAAAAACAGAGGTGGTTGATTGGTTTCAGATCTCGAGCCTCATGTCTGGTATTTTACTCTGCTTCACTCCATAGGCTAAATTTCCCAACTCATGAGCTTGCTTCAAGGAAAAACTTTTCTTGAGCTGCACAAAACAAAGAAAGATGTATGCTGAGCATTCTTGTCTGTGCCATCAAAGTGGTTCTTTTGTATGGTCACCTACCATGGGTAACTATCAACTATCAGGCCTCAGTTTCCTCTGCACTTGGCAGATTGTGTCCCTGCAAGATACAGAGTTCATCATCATCATCATGCCTGAAATATAACGAAACAACTTTAGTATCTTCATTGCGATGGTAACATACCATACATCGGAGCACGCTGCCGCGTCTCGGAAGCTCAAGGAGAGGGTCATGCCGGACACAGGATCGCTCCAGGAGATGAGCGTCCCTGCGAGAGAGAGAATTACATAATCATGGCGCCACTGAACAGAGGAGAACAAAGAAAATAACAGAGGCACCATTAGAAACAAACTAAATAAAACCTTCATCCTTTGTTGCGACGAATTTCTGCCTGAGACTCGAATGTTGAAGAAAGAAGAGAAAGAAACCGAAAGGGGGGAAAGCAGGGGAAGCAAGAGAGGGCTCCTCACCTCGGTGCCTCCTGTAAATGTCGTCCGGGGTGATGCGATGCAAAAGCATCGCCTCCTTGTCCTCCGCGTCTATGACCGCCAGGACGGCTTCGTGGGCCGATGCCAATCCCTGCGACACACACACACACGCACGGGAACGAAGAAGGCCATGAGCGACAACCTAGATCAGCGAATTCCCAAATGTACCATGAAGGGGCATGCATGATTACCATGTAAAAAAATCTGTTGTGCCACTCCCTCACCCTTCGTCGTCCCCATATATATATATTGGTTGTAATAACATCTTATATTGTGTTGGAAGGAAGGAAGGAAGGAAGGAAGCAGTGCGAACAAACCTCGAGGTAGTCGACGGTGACAAGGCCGGCTCCGTAGTCGTCCCACCCGCCGCCATCGTTCAACCTAAACACCTTGGCGCGCTGCAAAAGGAATCTCCACAAGATTGATTATTGCTCCCATGGTTGGTTCCTCAGTCCATCAATTCATCAGTAGTGCTTAATTCCTCCGGAGCACAGGCAAAATAAAAAGATGTTGATTTTCGAGGAGGAGGGGCCGCCGGCCGGGGAGCTCGCTCGATGGCTTACCGGCATCGGCGGGAGCTGGGGCGGGAAGGCGGCGGTCGCCGGCGCCGGCTCCGGCTCCGCGTTCTTCTTGCCGGGCATCGCGGTGGCCGCCGGCGAGTGGTCAGCGGCGCGCGGATCGCCGAACCCTAGCACACTCTTTCCTGTTTTGACCTGAGTCCTGCTACGCCCGGAGACAGGGAAGGTGAGTGCCAATTTATTGCGCCCGGGCTCCAGGTAGTCCTTTAATTTAATTTGATTTGAAAATTCGGAAAAGATATATACAAAACGTGAAAACTTGTACATGTCCGCGACGGATATATGAAGTTTTCGTTCAGAAACATTATGATTTCTAAGCTACACACACAAAAAAAGAAAATGTTTGCCGAACCCTGGTACACTATTTTTTCTTGTATAATGTATACTGCATTTGGTTCTTTTTTTGTGTGTACACCACATATGAAAATATATTGTTATAAAAATTTTAACTGAGCGTGTCATACATGTATTTTTTATATACACAAATGTTTTGAACTTATTTTGCATCGTAGAGATATAGTACTCCCTTCGTTCCAAAATAAGTGTCTTAAGCTTAGTACAATTTTATACTAGCACTAGTACAAAGTTGAGACAGTTATTTTAAAACGGAAGGAGTATTTTAAATACTGGGCTCTCTGGAGCCCGGACTGCATTGGGCATTTCCAAGGTGATACTCCGGTATTATGTGCGTGTTCGCGTTTATTAGTCGGGGATAGCACAAAACCAAGGATGCCGTTCAAATTTTAATAGCAAAAGTAACCTCGATGGAATAATCAGCAGAAACAAAAATGAGAATTATTATGCACTGTAAAAGATGTTGTAGTGGTGCTATCTACATCTGTAAATAATATGTATTTATTTTTAGAACGGAGGCAAAAGATTTGCCTTTTCAATTAAATAAGGGAGAGGAAAGTTTAGAGTTTTACAACACGCTCACAAATAATATTCATTTCTTATATTACAGACTGCAATAAGATATTCACGGCTGGCTTATTCGATACACAAGAACTTCACACAAAATTTACTACAAGAATTCCATTTAATTCCCACGGCAACCAGCCTGGGGCCTGGGGCCAGCTCACCAGTTCGTTTTGTGAAGAAGAATGCATCTATATATTTTCACAACTCATACTCAACCAAAAGCTACATCGTACAACTTCACCACATGTCCAGCAAGCCCAGAACAAGATACACAGGGAGTACACCAGACGTACGGAGAAAAACTCCAAAACGACAGATGATTGATGCTACCTATAACCGCGGTAATGAATCGCCGTGACCAAGTGAACAATGAATCGCTGCAATCTGGTTCCTGTCAGCAGGCTGCTGAAACATCCCTACGAAGCTTTCCGGCAAAATCATGCAAAACTCTCCCGTTTCTATGTTGGATTACAGTTTGATGAGAACCGGGACCAGAACGAGCTAAATGTCCCGTAGGATGGGCCATCCTTTCTTGGCAATCTCATCAATCTTGGAGCTTATCCTCTTCTGGGTCTTCGGAGGGCAGAGCTCGGCTGCATATGCATTCAGCTTCGCGGCCAGTGTTGATGACAGGAGCTCCTCTTCTGGCAGGTTCCCGATCAGTTGCACCAGGAAAGGCTTGCGCTTCAGCTCGAATTTCTAGCATTGAAACCAATTCATGGAAGAGCACACCATACATAAGAGGATTTATTTTTTCAAGAATGTCATTTGCATCCCAAGTCTTGCACGGAAGTAAAATGACATAGCTACCTGATGCTCTGGTTCAGCTGGATAAAATGCCCCCAGTGGTTGGATCTTTGTGGTAATAACACTGCTGCGATCCTTGACTTGTTCCCTTTCTTTCATAAGAGCAGCCAATCTAGCCTCGAGGGTTCCATTTGTGAAAATGACGGATCTGTGGCCACACAAATGAGTATTTGCTGACAACATGTACCATCATATTGTGCTATACTACTGCTATGCACAGAGGATCTTGTTTGAGCTAGTGAGGCAAGCGTGTTACACAGCCGCGTGACATTGTAATCAAGATCAGTTCCTCTAAGCATGCAACCAAGGGGGAAATGTTGGCAGTATAGTGAGCATGCCATATGCTAAAATACCATGAAAATGTAGCATATGGAAACAGATGATCATCACATCCTCAAAGGAGTCAATTTACTGACAGAAAAGAAGTCAGAAAAAAAAGTCAATCACCTATATTGGTTGCCAACATCCGGTCCTTGTCCGAAGACCTCCCGAGGATCATGGCTTGCCCAGAACACATCCAAAAGCTGCTTGTACTGAATCTGCCGGGGATCATATTCAACCTATAAACGGTTCAAGGGCAAAACAGGAGTCAAAGTCAGTCATGGTAGCTTGGAAATTACTCAATCTCTGATTAGCACCTCACAACTTGTAAATTTTTATAATGGGCAGAAACGCAGGAAGATCACGCGCACAAAGACCAAAACACGCCCAATTTCTTCTAAATAAAACACGCCCAATTGCTTCAAGCACACGCCACATCAAGCAAATCAGGCATGTTAAGTAGGTCCAAAGCATTCAATCCATGTACTAGGTCATAAAACATTCCTTCATCCAATCACTGCTAGTTTTACTTGCACACATAAAAAATGTTTTGGTTTAATAACCAAGTACAGAGAACAGGCTATATCACTAGCAATGGCAGCGACGAAACGAACATTATCAAGGAGCTGGCAGAAGGGAGGGGGGCCGGGAGGAGAGCTCTGCCGGTAACTACCTTGACGCACTCGGCGTGGTCGGCGAGGTTGCGGTACTCGGGGTTGGGCTTGGAGCCGCCGGCGTAGCCGACGGAGGTGCGGAGCACGCCGTGGAGGCACCCGAACGCCGCCTCGGACCGCCAGAAGCTGCCCAGCGCGAACACCGCGGTGGCCGACGCGCCCCCGCCGGCGCGGACGGTGAGGCCCGTGCCCCCGGCCCGGACCGCGAGCCGCGCGCCCGAGGCCGCCGCCACGAGGGTCGCGAGCGCGCACAGGAAGGCGGCCGCGGCGGAGGAGGACGCGCGGGCCATTCGCGTCGGCGTGGGAAAGGATGGGTGGGGGGGGGGGGGCGCGGCGGAGATCGGGATCGGAGTGGGGGGCGCGCCGCGAGCGACCTACCGTCGGTGGGTGGGGGTGGGTTGGTCCGGACGAGAAATTCGGAGCGGGGCGATGGACGACGAGGAGTGTGGGCTGTGGGGGTTGGTCGCTTCGTCCAGCTGGGCTGCACTACGGCCCGTGTAAGTGGGCCTTACGGTTAGCTTCAGGACCTGATTTTGGGCCTCGGAATGTACAAAAAGACTGGTTATATCGCAACAATGAGAGTTCATTCTGCTCATAAAAAAAATCCAGAGTTCATTCTGATTCTCTCCAAAAAGAAAAAGAAAAAACTCATCAGAGTCCATCCTCGGTTTCTCAAAAAAAAAAAAACAGAGTTAGTTCTCAAAAAGAAAAGGAGGGCTCATTCTTAGCAACAACTCGTTGATTTCCCACCGGAGATGCTTATAACTTTATTCCAACATTTTGTTTCTCAAAAGAAAAACCCATCCCAACAGGTTTGCATCTACGTGCCGAAAATCTCGGGCATATCTCGTGCAACCAAATCAGCATAGCTGTTTTGCCCAGAGCGCTTCCCTCGGATTCTTTCATATGATTATGGCAGCTATTACAACGGACTTGCTTCTCGAAAATCTCTAATACAGTTTACAATGCACGATGCATCGCCTCAGTTATGTGTACAGAAAATTTTGGGGCAACGTCCGAGTGTTCTAGACAGTATACACTGCCCATTGCTAATTCCTCCCATTCCAACACAAGAAGAGACACCTTCTGAGCCACTGCTCCAGTCCACAAGGAATTTCATTTGTGCATGCTCCTACATGGCAGAGCTCAGAAGGGTTGCCTTTTGGGGGCGTGATCGAAAATCCTTGCCTGCAAATGTAACAAATAGCAAGATGAGTCACAGACAATGTTCAACAATCCAAGACGGAAATTTACTCACGGAGTTGCATGAACACTGCAGTAAATTGGAGTCCATTGATCCCATACGCCCCTACCTGAAGAAGGGCAACTCTGTTTGCTTAAACGATGGTTGAACAATTCTAAGTTCTCCGCTACTTCTATATACTCTTGACCTGAAGTTAATGAACGAAAGCCTAGAGAAATATCTTCCACGCTATAACTTGATTACCATGGAGTTACAAAGCATGCAATGATGCAAATGTATAGGAGGTCGAGATATGTGTCATCCTTTTTCTTGTATAGCGACAATTGATATTTTACTACAATTACCTCATTTACATAACTGAAAAGGTACAGAACATATGAAAAAATCCTAGTATTTCATCAAGCAATAAACAAAGGAACCAACACATACAGAGAAGTAGACTTCAAACAGGAAAAGAACATACCTTGGAATAGCGCCCTCTAACATGGCAAAGCCGTGGCCACTGAACCAAAGAAATAAGATTCAAGCACCAGAGATAAAGGTCAAGACTTCTGCAAGGTCCTTGACTATCACCCTGCTTCAAGAAGATATTGGCATTTTACAGAACTCTGAACAGACAAGAGACCAGGTGTTTGCTAGTTATAGTGCTCCGAAGATGGGGGCCAACTTAGCCTGGGGTACTCATATCTAACACTAACACCATAGGTCCGAACTCTAAAATGTAGGCCAATCGTCAGATATAATGGTGCAAAATGCTTCCCTCTGACAAAATCCTGGAACTTTACTTTCGTATATTTCAAATTATACTTGAAGATCCACTAGATCTTCATCTATAAGCTGCATGTGGTCCCTGGGATCACTGCCAGCCATCCTCATCATGTGATGAATATCTTGCAGCAGACTATAAATCAACTCAGACTCACTGTGGGACTTGTCACGTGCTACAAATACATGTACCTTATTTGCCAGCTCAATCCAACTACATCCTGGCTGTTTCTTTAGTCCTCTATCATTCATCTCAGACCGAATCTTTGCTGCTTCTTTCCACTTACCAGCAGAAGCATAAATATTAGACAAGAGAGTGTAAGTTCCGGCATTATCAGGTTCTGCTTCTAAGAGATTTCTTGCTGCCAAATCGCCGATGCTTTCATTTCCATGTGCGTTACACCCACCTAGAAGGGCACTCCATACAGTACTTGATGTAGGCTTAAGTTTAAGACCGTTGATTAATCTTTTGGCATCATCAAGTCTTCCGGCTCGGCTACAGAGATCAATCAAGCAACTGTAATGCTCATCCCGCACTGCAATGGACTTATCCTTTGCCATGTATTCAAATATCCTAAGCCCTTCGTCAACCAAACCAGAGTGGCTACATGCAGACAGCAATCCCACATACGTGACATCATTAGGCTTATATCTATTTTCCTGCATCTTTTCATACAAAGCTATAGCTTCTACACCAGCCCCATGATGTGCATATGCTGCAATCATCCCATTCCAAGATATTACGTCCTTCTCCCCCGAGAGATCAAACACCTTCCTTGCCAATCTAATTTCGCCACATTTGGCATATAACTTCATGAGGCTGGACTCGATAAAATTATCAAACTGGAATGGTGTTTTGCATATCATCTGATGCACCTGCTGCCCTTCACTGAGTCCCGCAAGATTGCTGCACGCATCAACCGCGCCCAAAAATGTCACCTGATTCGGTCTGATCCCGTCAACGAGCATACCGTTAAATACCTGCAGTGCCATTTCGCTCTCATTACCTTGCAAGCAACCATTCATCATAGTAGTCCAGCTGACTACATTCCGCTTAGGCATCTCGTCAAAGAGTTCTTGTGCCTTCTTCAGATCTTTGTTCTGGATAAAACCGGTGATCATGATGTTCCAAGAAGCGACGTCCCTCTCGGGCATATTCATGAACAAATCAAGAGCTTCGTCGATCCTGAGGTTCCGGGCGTACCCGGAGATCATGGCATTCCAGGAAACGACATTCCTCTCCGGCATGCCATCGAACAGCGCTCGAGCCTCGTCCGCGCTTCCGCTCCGTGCGAGGCCGGAGATCATCGTCGTCCACGACATCACATTCCTCTCGGGCATTCTCTCAAACAGCCTCCGTGCCTCGTCCATGGTTCCAGACCGCACCAGCGCGGCCAGAAGGATGTTCCAGGAGCCGGCGTCCCTCACGGGCATACCATCGAACAGCGCGCACGCGGCCCCCATGCGGCCGGCCGAGGCGTAGGCCTCCAGCATCGTGTTCCACGACACGACGTTCCTCTCGGGCATCCGGTCGAACAGCGCCCTGGCCTCGTCGACGCGGCGCGCCCGCGCGTACCCGGAGAGGAGCGCGGTCCAGGTGACCACGTTCCGGCGCGCGTCGGGGCGGTGCAACAGCGCGCTGGCCTCGTGGAGCTGGCCCTGGCGCGCGTACGCCGCGACCATCGCCGTCCAGGACACCACGTCCCGGTCCGGCGTCCGGTCGAACAGCCTGCGGGCGTCGGGGACGCGCCCCGCGGCGGCCAGCTCGGCGATGCGGCGGTTCGGATCCTGGACATGGCTGAACGCGTCGGTGGCGGAGACGGCGGCCGCGCCGTGGTAGGAGAAGGTGTAAGCGAGGCGGAGCCGCGGTGAGCGGAGGCGGCGCAGCGCGGCGCCGGCTGCTGCCATGCTTGGAAGAAGCAGCGACCTCTGAACCCCGATTTAGAGGGGATGCTACCGCCACGTCGGAGTGTCGGACAACCAGCGTGGAACCTCTGGCCCACGTGTGAGACGACAGGTGGGTCCTATCTGTCAGTCCGTTATGAAGCAAGGCTGATCTGAAAATCCAGTCCGTGAATTGAACGGTCTATGTTTAGAATGCGCTTGGCTGTAGAACTAAGTACTCCATCCATTTTGGCTCAATTAAATGGTAGAAGGTGTTTAACCAGTGACACTTCAAATCATGTACTCCCTCCACTTGAAATACTTGACGCTCAAACGTTGTATAAGTAATTTCAGATGGAGAAAGTATAAAATATATACGGTGAGGTAAATTTCCATCCCTGTCGATTTGTATGCTAGGTGACTTACAAAAATACCCATGTCTATCGACATGAAGGACATGAGGAAGACCAATAGCAATGATGGATTTAGGCCCCATGCAGCCCAGGCAGTGGCATGGACGTCCCAATTGGTTTGTCACTGGGGTCTGGCGCAGTTCGCCTGGGGCGCGGCAGGGACGGAGCTCCCTTGTAGGCAATGGGGTCAATTGACCTCAGTAAAATTAGCAATTCCTTCAATAATTTAGCATTAATCATTACTCATTTATGAAGGATGACCCTATTATCATAGACATGACCCCATAAACTTTTTTCAAACTTCATCACTAGGGCGCGGTCTATTCATGTATCCGCCACTGACAAAGAAGATACTATAAGTTTTAGATTGCTCAATGAGATACATAGAACACATCAATATACACATTCTTACGATTATTTATTTATGTATGAGTCCATACCGTCCCTCTTCAACACATAGAAATTGTTCACGTAAGTCTAGCAGAGTCACATTGAAAGCAACACTCTAATCACACAACAATAATCAAGGCTTGCCTGGAACGTTGTGTGATTGTAGGTCCGCTACTGATAACTAGGTTGCATGGTGAAGTGATCCAGTTCGTCCCCGTCATCCACTGTCAGCTCCAAGCCCCAACCCCTCGGAACGATGAAGATCTTGATCACATGTTTTCTATTTTTACATGTGATACTTGGAGATGGTCCTTTAGGGGTTGTACTTTCATTTTTGAGTGCACAATGGGTGTGGGATGATGTAATACGTTGGTTGTTGTGTGCGAACTGGATGATGTAACCTGTTTGGTTTATTGTTGTAATGGAGTTAGGGTTGGAGCCATTTTCCTCTAAAACACAAGAAGTTTCGTAGTGTCGATTCTTGGCAAGTACAATTAGATCTTGCCTCTACCTCTAAGCACATAAAATGGAATTCTCACACTGGTCATTGGCTATATGTATTGTTTCCCCTTCCATTAGGACCCATAGCAGTCTGGATTCTAAGCATTATGCTTGCGTTTGTTGCCAACAATGGCGAAAGTCGCAAAAAGAGCAACAGGGAGAGAGCGTCATCGAGGGAGAAGAGCCCAGGCAAGTGGAGCAAAGAAGTAGTTTTCCTTTTTCCTATTTGTTTGGAATCAAACTAGGAGTAACTTGTTAGTTCGACCTCAAAACCTTTTCCTCTTTGAGACGATCTCTCCAATGTACGAAACCATGGAAATCAACTCCAAAATTCTTCCTAATCACTCTCAGACAACACCAGGGATGATATAAATGATCCATGAGCTATTCATCAAAGTGAAAAAGATGATTAACCCACTAACGTTCCATTCATGCAGGACCGAAGCACAATTTAAACTATCCACTCCATTTGTTTTTATGAGACTTTTCAGACAGCTTGCTTTATATTGATTTAGGCAGTGTCTGAATGTCTAAAATGTCTTATAAAAATGAACAGATGGAGTAGAACCGGACCTACAGACACTATGGCAATAAGAGCACCTCCACCCCCCCCCCAACAACTCCCACATGCCTTTTTTACCGTCGGTGGAAAAACAAACGTCCAATTGCGCCCCCAGGAGCCAAAAAATCACTGGGTTGGCCTGAAATTGGCGTCGGTAGATCCAGACCGAACCCAGCATGGGGGCGGCCGGGGGCACCACGGGAAAGGAAATTAGCGCGAAAACAAACCGCGCCATATTCCCCTCTCGTGGCCCCACTAAGACAGAGACTGTGTTATGTTGTCCTTTGTCGTCCTCCTTGCCTCGCTTCGGCTCCGGTGCGATTCAATGTTGTTGCCGGTTTCAGCCTTCCATTGATGGCGAGCCACCGTCGTCCCTGCCCTTTCCTACCGCGCATCCCCGCACACCCTCTCTTTCCCTCCACGCGTCTACACCGCTCTCGCCCTCTCGCCGTTATAAAAGCCGGCCTTCGCTGCCGCTCGCAGCACACCGCCATCTCTTTGCCTACGCTCCAGCGCCAACCATCTCCTTCTCGCTTAAAAACCCAAGGGAAACGCCATGGCGGACAGGTTTCCCAGTGACAGGGCGGCGGTCAACGGCTTCGGACGCTGCTGGTTGCACGAATGAGAGGATCGCGTGCTGCAGGAGGCGAACTACCCGTTGTTGCTCGACATGCGCGTATCAAGTGCATGTGATAGCCTGGCTTATTAGGGATGATAGACTACTCTCATATAAATAAGGAATTCCTTCTTTTCCGGGAGCCCATTCGAACAGAACTCCCGGGTTAAGCGTGCTCAGCTTGGAGTAGTTCTAAGATGGGTGACCGATCGGGAAGTTGATCCCGGGTGTGCATGAGTGAGGACAAAGTGCACAGAAAAGACTAGTATTGATATGTGAGGCGAGTCTAGATCCTGCCAGGAGTAACGACAGCCGGCGGGTGTGTCCGGGGCGTTACAAGTTTGGTATCAGAGCCGACCCTCGCGGTTACACGGATGTCTGCGGACAGGTGTGCGGTCATGTTGTTCATGACGTTTGTGACCCGTTGTGGCACATGACATGGTACATGTGAGTGGTGATGTATGTGATAGCCTGGCTTATTAGGGATGATAGACTACTCTCATATAAATAAGGAATTCCTTCTTTTCCGGGAGCCCATTCGAACAGAACTCCCAGGTTAAGCGTGCTCAGCTTGGAGTAGTTATAGGATGGATGACTGACTGGGGAGTCGATCCCGGGTGCGCATGAGTGAGGACAAAGTACGCAGAAAAGACTAGTATTGATATGTGAGGCCAGTCTAGATCCTGCCAGGAGTAACGACCGCCGGCGGGTGTGTCCGGGGCGTTACAGCGCATGGCGAATGAGCGTCGGAGGCGTCCTCGTGCCTCCGCCGCCCTGGTACGTCTCCAACGTGTCTACTTTTCCAAACACTTCTGCTCTATTTGCATGATTTGAATGGAACTAACCTGGACTAACGTTGTTTTCAGCAGAACTACCTTGGTGTTGCTTTTGTAAAGAAATAAAAGTTCTCGGAATCGGATGAAAATTTCCGTGAATTAATTTTGGGATTTATAAGGATTCATGGAGCGAAGGCCTGTCGGAAGGGAAGTGCCATGGGGCCACAAGCCATCATGGCTCCCCCAGGCCGCGTCGTGATGGCTTGTGGGGCCCTCGAAGCTCCTTCGACCCTAATTCGAGTCCTACAAAATCATATTATGTGAGAAAAAATCAAAGAGAAGTTTTCATCGCGTTTTACAAGAGGGAGCCGCCACCTCCCGTTCTTCCTTCCTCCGGAGGGCTGATCTGGAGTCCGTTTGGGGCTCCGGAGAGAAGGATTCGTCGTCGTCATCACCAACCCTTCTCCATCAACATCACCATGATGCTCACCACTGGAAGTGAGTAATTCCTTTGTTGGATTGCTGGACAACGCGTGGAATTGAATGAGATTGATCATGTAATCGAGTTAAGTTTGATAGGTTTTGATCCCTAGTATCCACTATGTTTTGATATTGATGTTACTACGACTTTTGCTATGCTTAATGCTCGTCACCACGACCTGAGTGCCATGATTTTAAGTCTGAACCTATTATGTTTTCATGAATATAAGAGTGATTTGGATCCTATCTTGCAAGTTATAGTTACCTATTACGTGCGTTGATCCTCATACCCCAAGGTGACAATAAATTAAGATTTTTTCCGGTGATTGACGTAGTTCGAGGAGTGAATGTATTCACTTTTGATTTACCCACTGTTTTGAATCGACTTGTTACACCACCACCTGTTGCTCGGCCTGATATGCCACATGAATTTGATGATGCTATTTCTGAAACTAATGATGATACTATTGCTACACGTAATGAAACTGAAATTGTGCCACCAGGAGTTTTACTTGATGCTCATATTGTTAGAGCTAGTGAACTTGAAAATGCTGAAATCGATGAACCGCATCCCTCGGAAAGTGGAGAGGCACTTGCTATAGTTTTTAGCAGCTCAATTTTTGTGGTCCCCTACATTCCTTTGTTTCATTGACAAGTGAACCCCATCACCCCCTAGATTCCTGCCGTCCTGGGCCCGACACAGGTGCCCCACGTGTCATTGAGAGGCTTGTTAAATTGTGTAGCAATGCCGTTGGAGCAAAAAAACTGTTGGGTTGCTAATTCTTCCTTTTTCTCTTGCTATATACCCATTTTTTATCAGGTCAGAGTCGCAATGCTGTCGGAGATGCTCCTAGCGGCCAAAAGGCTGAAGATGCTCTAGTACACAACCTAGTGAAAGCCAAAGATATCAAAACAGTCACATGTGTGAGATCCTCACGTTTCTTTTGTTTGACGGGTGGATCCTCACACGTCTAGCACAAGGGAGCACACCATCAATCAACCACACCCAAAAGTACCAAAATCACCCACAGCATCTCCGGATCCAGGCCGTCCACCACCACAACCGACGGCCAGGATCATCTCATCCCGACCCATCACGCCCCCCCCCACCCCCCACCCCCCACCCCTACCCCACCCCTACCCCGAGGTTTCCTTTGGAGGCTATCATCCGGAAGAGTCGCCGCGTGGGAAGCCCGACCCAAAACCTCCCCCCAAGGGTGAAAGAAACCAGAGAGCGACCGAGGCGGAGGAGAGTGAGCAGCGGTCCCACGCGCCAGCCAGCAGCGGACCCCATGGCCGCCGGCGACGGCGACGGCGCCGACCCGATGGAGCTCGTGCGGGGGCAGTACGACGCCGACGAGCTCGCCATCGCCGGGGAGTTCCTCACCACCTGGCTCCCCTTCCTCTCCGCCGGCCTCTGCCCCTCCTGCGTCGGCTCCCTCCGCGGCCGCGTCGCCTCCCTCCTCCCGCCCCCGCCGACGCCAGGTAATGACGATGCCCGCCGCGCCGCGCCTGGGGGGAAGGAGTGGAAAAGGAAAGGGACTTTCTTGCTAGGGTTCTTGCTTGGCCGGGCTCTCGCTTCTCACGTCTCCCACCTAACCTTTTCTTGCAGCGGAGGAGCCGGCGCCGCCGCCGACGGCCGATAGGGTCGTTGCCACGGGGTGGGACTCGGATCCGGCCGCCCCGCGGCATCTCCCGTTCGAGCCCAGCGGGTGGGACTCGGATCCGCCCCCGCCGCCGCAGCAGGCCGAGGCGGAGAAGCCCCGGATGTCGTGGGCGGACATGGCGCAGGAGGACGAGCTCGCCGCCGCCGCGGCCGCCGCCGACGACGGGGAGGAGGGGGAGGAGGAGGAGGAGGCCGGCGGGGCGGGGAGGCCGAGGGCGAGCCTGACGAGGGAGCAGCGGGAGCTGCATCGGTTCCGGAACGTGCTGCGGAAGGACGACTTCATATGCCTCGAGAGGGTCAAGGGCAGCCTCGTCAACATCCTCGCCGGCCTGGAGCTCCACGCCGGCGTCTTCAGCACCGCCGAGCAGAAGCGCATCGTGGACTGCGTCTACGGCCTGCAGGAGATGGGCAAGCGCGGGGAGCTTGGAGGTGAGCCTTGCACATTGGTTTTCATCGATTACAGTATGCCTGTTGTTTAGAATCCAGACAAAATGTTTGCTTCTAAGTTCCATGGGTGGGTCTGTATTAGTTCATGAGGATGCAAGTTTGTGCCAGGTCTTGTAGCTGTATTGGATATAATGTTGTTTCAAGTTCAGTTACATGACTGCTACTAAGGCCGTAGTGCCCGGGGTATGTACTATGCTCTATGTAGGCGTATGCTTCGGTTAAGTGGAGTATGGTCTATGCGACTTATTCCGATTTTAGGTCAGCATAGCCATAGGAAGGTCTCTGTATGGATACAGTAGCACTGCTCTGTAGATTTTTTTTTCTTTGTCTCTCCGTCTTTTGTTTTTTGTGGGAGCTCTTAATTTCTCCATCAAAGGAGTGACTAGAACATCTATTTTGGGAGCTATGACTTTCAGATTTACGTTTGTTCTGTTAACTGTATGGGATCTTGACCCGAAGATTCATAGATTTGCATTTGTTATGTTAACTGTATGGGATCTTGACCTAAAGTTGGAAACTTTTCTTAGTCATATGTTAGATTACCGGATCTATCAAAACTATAGCAGATTCAGCTTTGCTTGACTGTAATCAATCAAACTTGATGAGGAAGATAAATTGGTATTTGGTAATTTTTGCCTCTGCTTTCATGGTAGGAGCCATTCATAGACTAAAATACCATATGATGCCAACTCTAGATAACTGAAAGTATCTTAAAATGGAGAAATCTAGTGGACGGTAATGTACATAAAAAATCCCCATCTTTTGGCACCTATCTATTTAATTTGCTCACATACTTCTGATATTGTGACGCCTCCGTTCACATAAATCTTAGGGTCTCTGTTTCTGTATCTTTTCTGATATTTAAATCCATTTCTCTTTTGTTCTGAACATTAGTTATTTTCTTTTTTAGAATGGGCTGTTCTCACAGTTGCTTTGCTGTATCACATACTACTAGCATGACCTGTTCCTTAAAGCATACATGTCCTCTTTGGCACCTATGATCATTGGGTGTGCTAGAATTTCCTATAGCCTGGTGCACCAGTACACGTCACGGGCCGAAGGTGCTAGTACACCTAATATGCCCTCACTTCCATTGTAGCCCACGTGCACATCCCCTGGCATGAACCTTGTAACATATAACATGTAACCAGAAACTGGCAGGAATGTAATGAATGCAACTTTTCCTGATTCATCTTACATCTATTCCATTTTCTTCTTATTATTACCAGTGATATCTTATTTGAGATTATCCAATTTCATTATGTAGTTTCCACTTTATTTAAAGAAAGAAAATTCTATGATAATGATAATAATTAATTGCCAAACCATTGTTCAGGATATCGTTAACTGGTACCATATCGGTCAGGGGCTGAGCGAATCGGCCATTTAACTGAATATATCGGTAACCCATTTATCGGTCAGGGGGAACTGGGGCCATATCTACAAATACTTAGGCTACATGGCCACATGCATTGTACTTTGAATATCTAAATATGCAATCCTAGGCTGCTGCTCAGGGAAGGGATGGGTCTGGTGGCTGCAGCTTGTTGAGGGGCAGAGAGCCTGCTGCTGCTCGGGTAGGGGACAGAGCCAGATGCTGCTGAGGGAGGGTCAGGGCTGGCGGGGGCTGCTCGTGGAGGGGACACCGCCGGCAGAGGCTGCTTGGGGAGGGGGGCGGCTTCTCCTCCAGGAGCGGGAACAGCAATAGATCGAGAGGGAGGGAGGACCGGAGGAGTGACGTAAACCTAATGCTGTGGCGGCTGTGAAAACGGAAAAGTAGGGAAGGAAAGGGGCAGATTTGGACCAAAAAATACCGCCCAGTTAATTGGCCCAGCCGATAATTCGTCCTGACAACCGATAAATAGGCTTGTCAGACCGATTAACTGGGTCTGCCAGTTAATGGAACGAATAGGTCTTTCTCGTATCAGTGGGGGTCCGAATAGAAGTTAACTGCTCATATTGTCAATTAATCCGCTGATATTTGTAACAATGTGCCTAACTATTAAAGTGATTTTTCAAAACATGTTGCTTTTGTATTTCTAACTCAATGCTAATAATACTTGTTTCTTCATTTATGTTTCAATTGTTAGTAACATATAAATGTTCTCGAACTGTTAAGTCTTAACTGCATACCCCCCAACAGTTTTTTCTTTACTTTCTGTGGCTGAACCTTGCAACAAATATTTCCCCCTTGTCAGATCGTACATATACAGAACCTGAGAAATGGATGCGTGGTAAAGGGCGTGTAACAATTCAATTTGGATGCTGTTATAACTATGCTACGGTACTTACCTTATTCTTAGTTCCATCTTCTTTGTAAGCTACATTTCAACATTAGTGAAGCCTATCCGTATATGTATCTCAAGGTGAAATTTCTAATGGCAGGACAGGAAAGGAAATCCACCAGGCATCATTCGAACTTTTGTTTCTGATCCGATCCCTGAACTATTTAAGGTCATGATTAAGAGATTGGTAAGGTGGCGTATTCTGCCAACGGATTGTGTGCCAGACAGTTGCATTGTCAACATGTATGACCCTGGAGATTGCATCCCACCACATATAGACAGCCATGATTTTGTTCGACCATTTTGTACTGTTTCATTCCTCAGTGAATGCAACATACTTTTTGGGTCTAGTCTGAAAATCGCTGGTCCTGGAGAATTTACGGGCTCATTTGCAATACCTCTGCCCGTTGGGTATGTTCGTTATCTTCTCTCGATTATCCTCTATGCTTATGAATATCATGCACAATTCACACTTCTTTTTGCATGTAGTATTGACACTTGAGTATGTAGCATATGTATAGGTCTGAATTATTCTATTCCTGGAGATTTCAGAATTTGATTGCATATGAATTCAAAGACTCTGTCTGATTCATTTGCTTACTGCATGACATCTTGTTTTAGTTGCACACTTGCACGTGACTGTATATGCATGGATAGTTTTGAATTTATTCTATTTTTTGACATCCCAAAGTTCTGATCTCATATGAATACCAAGATCATGCAAAGGCTGTTCGATACATGTAAATGATATTGCTCGGTGCATAGTACATTGATGTGCTAAACTTGTTAGCTTTGACCTGAAGTTGTTTTCTCAAGTTTGTGCCAAGATAAGCTATTTTCTAATGATTATGAGCCATTTTCTAGTGATTTTCTTTTTTTATTGTTACACTGTCTTCGTTTCCTTACCTGAGTGCCATGAATTGTATGTGATGTGTGCAGTGATCTCTGTACTTTTATTCTGGAATACTTTGCTTCCTTTGCTGAACACTAAATGTGAACATTCGCAGGTCTGTGCTCGTCATAAATGGTAATGGTGCTGATGTTGCAAAGCATTGTGTTCCAGCGGTACCATCCAAAAGGTTATATTTGTATGTTGCTTTATTTTTCTGAACTTGATTTGTTCACCTCTGACATTATGCTGGAACTCTGATTGATATACAGGATATCCATTACCTTCAGAAAAATGGATCCTGCAAAGCGTCCATTCAGTTTCAAGGATGATCCTGAACTGCTGAACATTACTCCTCTCGAAGCACCAGCTGCACCCGAAACCAGCAGATCCTCAGATGAAGGCAAGGGGAAGCAGCTTGATGTACAAACTCGGGATCCGGGCAGCAGATCATCCAGAAGCAGGAAATCCAAAGGAAGAACGACACCTGCTGGAAAGACTGGATGGGGCGGCATTCTTGGAGACCAACCTCCACAGCACCCACAGAGCCCTGCCTCCAGTGTGAGCTCTGACAGAGAGAGGGACTCCATTGGGAGGTCGAGAGAGCCAAGATATCCACCAAGTTCTGACAGAGAAAGGGACTCCACTGAGAGGTTGAGGGAGCCAAGATATCCGCGTGACGCGCCATCCCATGGGGAGGACCTCAGAGACCGGCTGAACAGGCTGCCTCATGAGAGGACGTCTGGCAGCGGCGTGTTATTCGTCAACAATGGTGCGGACTCTCAGGCCAGGGGGCAACGGATGGAGCACAGGCAGCTACAGATGATCAATCGCACCATCAACGATGACATGGACTCCCTCTCCTTCGGGAGCCATGAGCCCTCCGACCAGCCCCGCGTGAGCGTGCGGACCATACACAACAGACCAAGGACTAGAATAAATCTGGGTTGGTAGCCAGCCATACCACGTGTGACTGGTCGTGTCTGTACTCAAAATCTTCGGAGGCAATGTCGGAAAAGTTTACCGATACCTGGAAACTGGAAAGGGGAAGTTGTGATGTACATTTCAGGAATTGAATTCACTGATAGATACTACTGTAGTCAGGAGCCTATTGTGTAGATAATCAGAGCTGTTATTTTTCCTGGAATGCTGTAATTGTGTCTTGGTGTGGATGATGCGTTGCTTTGGTGGGATTATTGATGACTGAATAATATTGGCTGGGTGTAGGGCAGGAGTTTTTCCTGGAATTAACATGCTGTGATTGTGTCTCGAGTAACATTTTCCTCTTTATATTTGGAAAGAGAGAGCAGTAACATTATGCTCGTTGTGAATTTCATTATTCCACTGCTTTGGTTTGCAGCCTTGCGGGGGGAGATAGTGCACATGGTTTTTGTTTCTTCCTTTTATGCCTAGAAGGATTTATGAGATTTGGAACTTTGCAAAAGCAAAGTCAAGATAGTATCTATCAGCATGAAGATTTGTAGTATAGCTTATAAGGTGACAGTTTTGACCATAATATTTTCCATTATCTAAGGAAACTACTCACTCTGATCCTACTCAAAGTTGTACTAAAGCAGCGACAATAGTATGGACTGGAGGGAATACCATAATTCTTCATGTGGTTCATGTCAAGATCAGATGGAGAAATGGAGTCCCGCCTTGTCTTTGTGGATCAGCAATTTAAGTGTTGTTTTGCGTGGTTGAGAACTGGACGTTGCTTACTATACTAGAGAGACTTTTAGTTTGGTGATTTTTGGCGAAGCATATATAAGATGTCAGAGGATTATGTCCATGCTTGTGAGGCTTCGAGTTTGCAAAAGTCAAGATAGTATTTTCTGCACATTCAGATTTTCGATGAACTGAATTCATTTATATTTTACAGTGTTCAATCTGCAAAACAAAGTTTTTTCTTTACATTCAGATGAACTGAATTCATTTAGATTTTACAGTATTCAGGTGTACAAGAAAAAAGAAAAGAAATGGAGAACTGAATTCATTTAGATTTTACAGTATTCTGGTGTACAAGAAAAAAGAAAAGAAATGGAGAAGTGGGGTATCGATCCCCATACCTCTCGCATGCTAAGCGAGCGCTCTACCATCTGAGCTACATCCCCATTGCGTGCAAAGTTCAATGCGAAGTTCTCCTATAGCTTCCTCCTCCTTGTAACTCCCTGCTCTTTACATCGAGATGTCTTTCATCGGGCATATACATATTTGGGAATCTGATATTGTCTCTGATTATTACTAGTGGCAAGTAATTTGAACGCTACCAGGGTTGGGTTTAGGAATAAGTTACAAACTTTGTTTTTATGGGAGAAAGGAGACTGGTACTTTGGTGATATGATCTTGGAAGTGTTGGGTCTTTCTTTCCTTCTGCTTTTGTGATCAGCAGGACGGAGCCTTTTTTTTTTTTTTTTGCCTTTTTCTCTTTGTGTTCAACCGATTTTCTGCTGGCATTTAGCGCCGTCGTTAGATTGCTATGATTTGACCGATGTATTGTGTTTTGTTTTGCATTTCTCTGCCAGGAAATGGTGCTGTTTGTCCTGTTGAGAATTGGAGTCCTGCCTCGTCTTTTCTAGTATGTGAATCAGCAATTTCAGTGATGCTTCTCTGGTTGTTTACATCAGAACAAATGCTGATATTTGGTGAAGCATTAGATGACCGCAGTTCAACATCGACCATTCGTTCAGGAATGTTCTACACTTTAGGAACTGATTTTTTTTTAATCCTGGAATGCTGCAACTGTATCTTGACATGGATGCTGCATTGCCGTGATTGATTTGACTGATTTTTTCTGGGACAATCAATTGACTGAATAAATTTGGTTGGGTGTAGAGCAGAACATATAGATAATGTCTTTCTTCCTTTCTGGAATGCTGTAGCTGTGTCTCGGAGTAACATTTTGCTATCTCTTTTTCCACAAAAAGGATGGTACCAAAATCATGGTCACATTTTTTGTTATTGGCGTTATTATTAGTATTGCACTGGTTTGGTTTGCAGCACATATTCCACCCATGCTTGTGAGATTGGAGGTTTGCAAAAGTGAAGTCAAGATAGTGCTTTCATACAGTATATTCCAAAAAACAAAACAAAAAAGAGTGGGTAAGAATAAGTTATGAAATTTGGTTGATTGACTTTCACCATTTCTTTCCTGCTGCTGTTTCTGTGACCATGTATCTTCTTCAACATGTTATGGTCTGCTGGAAGGCTGGTGTTAGACGGCGTTAATTTTCCCTAAGGATGATGTTGCATGTTTCTTGTGTTGTTATAGTTTACCAAAAAAAAAGAAGGATCACTTCACCAGGTAAATGTGCTAATTCAGTTTTTCGATGAACTGAATTCATTTAGATTTTACAGTATTCAATCTGCAAAACAAAGTATTTTCTTTTACATTCAGGTGAACTGAATTCATTTAGATTTTACAGTATTCAGGTGTACAATTTTTTTTTAAGAAATGGAGAAGTGGGGTATTGATCCCCATACCTCTCGCATTTTGATTTTACAGTATTCATATCTGCAGAAAAGCAAAAAGATTTTTTTTTTTTTAAGAAATGGAGAAGTGGGGTATTGATCCCCATACCTCTCGCATTTTGATTTTACAGTATTCATATCTGCAGAAAAGCAAAAAGAAAAGTTGGAGAACTGAATTCATTTAGATTTTACAGTATTCAGATCTGCAAAAAACAGAAAAAACACAAGTGATGGAGAAGTGGGGTATCGATCCCCATACCTCTCGCATGCTAAGCGAGCGCTCTACCATCTAAGCTACATCCCCTTTTCTGTTTAATGATGTTAATTCTGGAATATACTTTACTACTTCCTCTGTTCCTAAATGTTGGCTTACATTATCTGGTGGCGACGCACATGAGTAATACAAGTGTCTCGTTCATTCAGTTCCCTTTTGATCTCCAGAATCAAGAACGATCGAGTTTATTGATCTATCAACTTCCTTGTCTCTCAGCACGATTAACGGCGTCGAGGCAGTCCGATTCAACAACCATGCGCAAGCACTCCATTAATTGTAGAGGTAGAGAAACACCTTCAGAGATAGCGCTCGGTTCTGACTCAAGAGCATCCTGACATTTGATTATGTTCAACATGCCGTCCTGCCAAGATACTAGCACCATCAAAATCTCTTAGCAGCATTCCAGCTAGCTGCAGCCAAGCCATCAGCGACAAGCCGACAAGATAGGAACCATCCGTCTTCTTCAGTTTAACCTAGTCGATGTCCAACCCTCAAAGAAAAAAACAAACCTAGCCGATGTCCGGTGCTTTCCAGTTCGAACCTTTTTTTTCGAAAAGGAGGCATCGCCCCAGCCTCTGCATCGAGTGATGCATGCAACCCTTTATTAAAAACCGGAATAATCCAAAGCAAGTACAGAGTCTAACGATAATCCGTGAGCAGAAATTACAAGGCGATCAACGCCCAAATGAAAAGATATAAATAGGTGAAGTTGGCTAACTCCCTATTCTATCAGCATGTCGCCATCCATATCGGCTGAAGATAGCCTGAGCTACCATCTCCCATCGGGCACACCCAGTAACCAAAGGCTCCCTGGTTTCCACAGGAGTGAGTAAGGACCACATGCGGATCAAGGCGGTAGTCCTGAAGATGACCTGCAGAAAATTAATACAATGTTTTCTGTTAAAAACGAGGTCATTTCTACAGTTCCATATAGCCCACAAAAGTGCGGATATTCCAACTCAAATTAGTTTGGCTAAACGAACATTAACCCCGTCCAGCCATGTCCCAAATAACATGTTAATGCTAGTAGGCGGGGTGATGTTAAAGGCAATATGGATTGAGCGCCATAAGAGTTTAGCCATAGGGTAGTCTAGAAAGAGGTGTTTAATTGTTTCAGACGACTGACAGAAGCTACACCTTCGATTTCCCTTCCACTTTCGCTTGGCTAAGTTATCCTTAGTTAAAACAACACCTTTGTGAACAAACCACAAAAATATTTTTAACTTAAGTGGCACTTTAACGTTCCAAATATGCGAAGATTTTGGAATAGGTGTATTGTCAATAATATGGTCATACATTGATTTCAGTGAGAATGTACCATTGGAGGTCAGTCTCCAAGTAATACAATCAGGAACATCAGTAAGACTAACATCCATTAGCCTTCTGACTAGATGTAGCCATCTACCCCATCTATTGCCAACTAAGGATCTCCGAAACTGGATGTTAAGAGGAGTCTCACGTAACACTATACCGCAACACACGTCTGTCTGCGCTGGGCAATATTATACAGCTGCGGATATTGTATAGCTAGTGGCACGTCCCCTAGCCAACTATCCTCCCAGAATCTAGTAGATTCACCATTACCTATGATGAATTTAGTCCTGTTAAAAAAAGCCGTTTTAGTCCTCATTAGACCTTTCCAAAAAGGTGAATCTCCCGGTCTCAAAGTGACCTGAGCTAAGGTTTTTTGCTGTAGGTACTTGTTCTTCAGAATTTGTACCCACATACCTTCTGATTCCACAGAGAGCCTGAAAAGCCACTTGCTGAGCAGGCACCTGTTCTTAACCTCTAAATTTTCAATCCCCAACCCTCCCTGATCCTTTGGCCTACAAATAATATCCCATCTAGCCAGCCTATACTTGGTCTTGATCTCATCACTTTGCCAGAAAAATCGTGATCGGTAAAAATCCAACCTTTTTCGCACCCCTACCGGTACTTCAAAAAAGGATAGGAGGAACATTGGCATGCTTGTCAACACCGAGTTAACTAAAACCAATCGTCCTCCATAGGATAGTAGCTTGCCTTTCCAGTAGCTCAATTGTTTCTCAAACCGATCCTCTATGCACTTCCAGTCCTTAATAGTTAATTTTCGGTGGTGAATAGGGATCCCTAAGTACGTAAACGGCAACGTACCACCTTCACAACCAAAGAGTTGATTATATGTGAGCTGTTCTGCTTTGGCGTCCCCAAAACAGAAGAGCTCACTTTTGTGGAAGTTAATCTTCAGCCCAGATAGCTGTTCGAATAAGCATAAAATTAGCTTCATATTTCTGGCTTTTTTGAGATCGTGTTCCATGAAAAGGATTGTGTCATCCGCATATTGTAGGATGGAGACCCCCCCATCTACTAGGTGTGGCACTAATCCCCGTACTAACCCTTTGTTAGTAGCCCTCCTGATCATTAGCGCTAACATATCTGCTACAATGTTGAATAAAATAGGTGACATAGGATCTCCTTGCCTAAGTCCCTTGAGTGTCTGAAAGAAATGACGTACATCATCATTAACTTTAATACCGACACTACCCTTTTGTATAAAACAATTGATATGTTTTCGCCAAATCTCGCCAAACCCCTTCATACGAAGAGTTTGTTGCAAGAAATACCATTTGACCTTATCATAAGCCTTTTCGAAGTCTACCTTAAAAAGTACTCCGTTAAGCTTCTTGGAGTGCAATTCGTGCAGGGTTTCATGCAGCACGACCACTCCTTCAAGAATGTTCCGACCAGGCATAAAGGCTGTCTGCGAAGATTGCACCACAGAATGTGCCATCTTGGTTAGCCTGTCCGTTCCCACCTTTGTGAAAATTTTGAAGCTAACATTGAGCAGACATATGGGGCGAAATTGTTCAATACCCGAAGCACCCTCTTTCTTTGGTAACAACGTAATCGTACCAAAATTAAGATGAAAGAGTTGTAAGTGCCCGGAAAACAGATCGTGAAACATAGACATGAGATCATCCTTAATGATATGCCAACATTTCTTATAGAACTCAGCTGGGAACCCATCTGGCCCCGGTGCTTTACCATTCTTCATACCCTGAATCGCTTGTAACACCTCTTTCTCTAGGAATGGTGCGGAAAGACACTCGTTGTCGGACTGTCCGACCTGAGGAATATCCGCGATCTGATGCTCGTCCATAGACACAAAACTATGAGCCGGAGCACCAAACAACCGTTTATAATAATTTGTGATGTACAATTTTAGATTCTCATGACCTACTATTGTACCCTCATCTTGTTCTAGTTGTATTATCCTCTTTTTCCGATGCTTTCCATTTGCAATCAAGTGGAAATTTTTTGTGTTGTCATCCCCTTGGACAATAGCCCTAACTTTAGCTCTAAGAGCCCATTTCATTTCCTCTTCTCGAAGAAGGATCCAAACTCTTTGTTCAGCATCATACTTGAAAGACCTCTCGTGTTCATCTAGCAAACGAGTTTCTGCCTGACGATCCAGAGTTTCTATAAATTGGAGCAGTCTATCTTGCTCGTCTTTATAAACCCCAGAGATATTCTTAGCCCAACCTCTCAAGAATTGTCTAAGATGTCGAATTTTACTTTGCCATCTATCAACACTAGACTTCCCTCCCCCCACATCCTTGTTCCATTCCCTAGCAATCATGTCCACAAACCCCTCACGTGTGAACCAACTGGATTCAAAAGAGAAAGCATCTTTTTCCCTTTGTGAGTGGCCTGGCCAGAATCTAGTAGGAGTGGGGTATGGTCAGATATAGCCCTTTGAAGTGCACAAACCGTGACTAGCGGGAATTTTTGTTCCCAGTCAACACTAGTAAGTACCCTGTCCAATTTTTCAAATGTTTGATTATGTAGAGAGTTAACCCAAGTATATTTCCTCCCTGAGAGATCAATCTCCCGTAGGTTCAGGCTCTCTATAATTGTATTGAACATAAAGGGCCATCTGCCATCAAAGTTATTATTGTTCTTCTCATCAGCTCTCCTGATAATATTGAAATCACCACCTACCACAAGTGGTAGGGTGTCATCGCAAATTCGAACTAAATCAGCAAGAAACGCACGCTTTTGCTCTGTTTGTGCGGCCCCATAAACCGCAACAAGAGCCCATTGGAACCCATCTTCCTTGGTTCTGATTCGAAATTTGACCGAAAACTCCCCGAGCACCACTTCTCGAACTTGGAGTGTATGACAACGGACACCAAGTAAGATCCCTCTGGACCTTCCTCTTGGAGGGAGACAATGCCAATCAAATTCAGCGCCTCCTGAAAGAGAGTTGAGAAATTGCGATGTGAAATTATCCCGTCCAGTCTCCATCAACGCGATGAAGTCTAGACTATGCTATAACGTTGTTTCCGCAATGAACCAAATTTTAGCCAAGTCTCTCAGACCTCTGCTATTCCAGAACATTCCTTTCATATCTCATCGTAGAATTTTTTAGCAGTCTTGAATCTCGCGCTCCTGCGTATAGCAGAAACCGAATACACCCTCCTCTTATAAGTTCGTTTAGGCTTTTCAATAGCATACTCATGGTCCATATAACCAATCGTATCTTTGCCCTCATCATTATGTGTACCATTGGGTTGCTGGTTATGATGCAAAAACTCGTGTGAGTCCTCACCATCCTCAGGCGAGGCTAAATTTTCACATAGTAAATTCAGGCCCCCCATATTAGATATGGCCTCATCATTCATTGGTTTAATGGCAGCTATGTTGCGAATAATATCCAACGCCCTATCAACTTCTAAGTCCAATAAATCATTAATAGATTTGGAAACCTCCTTGCTCGTACTACCCAAGTTAACCCCCACAGCGGTAGCATTATCTATAATGTCTTGCGGAGAAAAATGAAGAATGGAATGCTCAGTATTAATAGACATACCTGTCGTATTCTGAACCTCTTTCATTTTGGCCGCCCGCATAGCCCGCCCAATCTGCAAGTCATCCACATCCGGCTGAGACTCCACTCGTTGACTAGTCCGTCTCTCCGGACCCATCAGATTTGGGACACCTCCAAACGTTATGACATCATCAATAGAGATTGTAGCTGGCTGCGGTGAAACAACTGTCAGAGAGTTAACTTCCTGTTCCACCGTGCTGTCATCCTTAGCATCACCAGTGACGGCACCCAACTAAACACCGCTACCGAGTGGCGCAAAATCCAGGCCTGCATGCGCACCGCCATGCACCCACCGATCATCGGCGACAACCCCAGCAGCAGTCTCGGCTGTGAAAGGTGCAGGAGGATCCTGACTTGACGCAGCAGGGAGTGGGTCGTCACCCATGCACGCCCCACCTCCGAACTGATTCGCGGCGGATACAACAGCGGGTGTACCGGCCGGCATCGGTGCACCAACACCTACCACTGATTGCACCGGCGCTCCAGCAACCGGTGAAACATCAGCATCCCCAACCCCAGCGGATGGGCACACTGGTACAGCCTCCAAATCTGAATTAAAGTCCCTGTTTGGTCTCTAACCTTTGCCTCTGCCAGGTATGTGCCCAAGGAAATTGGTTGCAGCTTATTCGTGGACTGCATAATACCACTATTGCTCCTAGGCTTCTTACCTAGGAACCTCGGCAGCTTGGTCCTCGAGTAAAGATCCTTGCGCATTGACCGACAAAATTGTGCCGGCGCAGAAGCAGGCTCAAAAGAACCAAACCGCAATTCAAGATCAGATACAACAGCCAATTGCTTAGTACCAGTACCTGAGGGTTGTAAAGACTGAGCGGGTTGTGAATGCGTAGTCTTGTGAGAAGAGAACTTGGGCCCTGAATCAAAATCAGCATCCGTGTTATCATTGGCTCCATCCGCATCATCCCCATTAGTCATATTAGTATCCTTATCCATGCCCGGTACATCGAAGAGAGTAGGACTCTCAATCTCCACCTGGAGAGTGTATCTCATCCCCTCATAAGTCCACATGACCTCGTCTGGAATGATTTGAATATCTAGCACGCTCACCAGCATCCTTGCGATGCCTTTGGTTCTAGTAAACACCATATCCACCTCCTCTGTTTTACCAATAAGCTAGCCCAAACTCCAAACAACTCTAAAGTCGTTAATGGCCCTGGAAGGAGCACCCGCAAAGTGAACCCAAATCTGCGGTAGCGGAACCCCCTTGGGCTCCTCACACTTCCAGGCATCGAACTCAAGTACACAGCTTGTGCTAGCCACTCTACACATACCGAACTTAAGTAAACGAGCCAAATCCTCCTTAATAGGGAAGACAACCTTAAAGACATTATCTGAAATCAGCACCGGTTCCCACTTGAAAGTTGATGATACAAGCTCCTTGAGCTGTTGTACCACCTGCTCCACGGTCAGCATTCCCCGAGTCACCGTCACCGTGCCCGTGAAACCAACATCTGGAGTATGCAGTGTCGCTGTCGCCGCTGGTGACTCGAAGAACATTAATTCTTGACTCGATACACCATAAATGGTCACCACCGGCATACTCCCAATCGTAAGGGGCACTTAGTTGTACCATGCGTCTGCTTAAGACAATACACACAGAGCTCAGCCTTGCATTCAGAAACAAAGTGTCCAACCTCGCTACATCGATAGCACACCATCTTCTCTTTCTTACGTGCCCACTTGGAAGGTCGGTCACCTCCATCTCCTTTTGCTACCCCAACATTTTGTTCAGCTACAGGGTCGGCTGCCTCCTTCACAGGCTCAGGCCCATCCGCCTTAATAGGGACAACAGTCTCTGTCTGCAACTCTTGAGCCGGCATAGGAGGCCTTGGCTTCCTACCTCCCCCTCTGGCTGCCCAATTCTGTCGGAATCCACCTCTCTTGTGATGAGAAGGTCCCGACGTCCCCGACACAAAATTTCCGGATGGTGCGCAAAAACCCTGGTTGGTACCTCCATTGGTAGTAGGCGCATGACCGCGTCCAGCTCCATAAGAAGATGATCCGCGATGACCATCTCCATATGTGTTATTACCATCGTTGCCCCATCTTCCTCGCTGATGACCCCTCTGATCTCCTTGTTCTCCTGCGTGATTGGCTGGAACAGGTGGGCTCCCTGCCTGCGCCCCGCCATGCCCAACAGTAACTGGCTTGGCGATGGGGCGTTCCCCCTGTCCTGGCGGTCTGGGCTGCGAGGCCGGTGGCTGCCTGGGAGCGCCCCTGCCCGCCATATCTCTTCCACCAGAGGAAGGAGGCGGTACCCTCGCAGCTCTTCCAGTTCGAACCTATGATCACTAGTTATAATATTCTAAGTGCTGCTAGCTGGGGTCTTTTCTTTACCGCTGCTTCTATGATCACCAGGATTTGTGTTGGCCGGCGTTATGTTTCATGTCTTTTGTGTTCTTGTTCATCATGGTGGGACCTGGTCTTGTCCCTTTTCATATTTATCTGGTTGAAGATTTGTAGCTTACATGGTGACAGTAGGGATATAAATGATACAGATAATTTTCATTCCGAATCCGCTTTCGCATCTAATTTTAAAGATATGGTATGCGCTTACACAAATCTGACGGATATGGATGCTGATACGAATTTTGGTCAGCGGATATGGTATTGGTAATATCCGGCGGATATGGATTATCCGATCATTTTTGCGAATTATTCGAGGTTGTCAAATAGGATTATCCGATAAATTTAGTCCAATTAAGAAGCCTAAATGCTCACGTGCGTCAGTAGTATGTACTTCCTCTGTACCTAAATAATTGTAGTTGGGGAGAACTAGAGGGTGTTTGTTTATAGGGACTTATTGGTTTTGGGACTTAAAAAAGTCCCTGTAAGTCCACCTAAACCAAACAGAAGGAACTTATTGGGACTTATAGTAGTCATTTGGGACTTATCAAAAAAGACTCTCAGGGAGGAACTAATTGGGACTTATCGCGGCCCGCACCTAGCCCGCCTCGCTCCGCCTGGCTCTTTCCCCTCGTCGCCCCGCTTCGGTCCAATCGCCGCCGCCCTGCGCCGCTCCAGTCGCCATCGCCCGCGTCGATCCAACCGCCCGAATCGCCGCCCCCGCGTCGCTCCTTCCAGCCGCCCCCGCCTCGATCCGTTCCCCGTCGCTGCAGTCCCCGCCTCGCTCCGTTCCAGCCGCCCTAGCCTCGCTCCGTTCTAGCCGCCCCAATCGCCGCCCCCGCGTCGCTCCTTCCAGTCGCCCCCGCCTCGGTCCGTTGCGCGTCGCTGCAGTCCCCGCCTCGGCCCGCGTCCCAGGTCACCGCGCCATGGCTGATGACGATCCCCGCCGCGTCCCAGGTCACCGCACCATGGCTGATGATGAGGAGGAGCAGATGCCTTTTTTCTCCCAGCAGGGCCGGGCCGGCAAAATCCGGGCTCTGTGTGGAACGAAAAAATGAGGCCCTATCTCACAAAAATATGAACTAACGAGCAATTATAATGTATATATGTCTCGCAGAAAAAATTATAATGTATATAATATAATATCTTACATGAAAATTGGACATGTAAAAAAGTTATACCTATGCAACTCCCGATTGCTATTTATTTGAACATCCTCATTCTTGCGGTATTCTTCGAAATAAAATCTTCAATGATATCCTCGTAATCAATCTTCTCCAAGACTTCACTCTCAAGTGCTATTGTGGCCAAATCATTGAGTCTTTGTTGTGTCATAGTAGTACGCATATAGGACTTCTGTGACGCCCTCGGCTTAATCGTACGCTAACCATACACGCAAATGCGTACGATCAAACCCAAGGACTCACGGGAGGATATCACAACACAACTCTAGACACAAATAAAATAACATCAGCTTCATATTACAAGCCAGGGGTCTCGAGGGCTAGAATACGAAAGCTCGATAAACACACGAGTCAGCGGAAGCAACAAATATCTGAGTACAGACATAAAACATGGGGTGCCTTAGAGAAGGCTAGCACAAAAGATACAACGATCGAACGAGGCGAGGCCTCCTGCCTGGGAACCTCCTAACTACTCCTGATCATCAGCGGCCTCCACGTAGTAGTAGGCACCGTCGGGGTAGCAGTCGTCGGTGGCGGGGACCTCCATCTCCTGGGCTCCATCATCTGGTCGTAGCAAACGGATCAAGGGGACAAGGGGGGAGCAAAGCAGCGGTGAGTACTCATCCAAAGTACTCGCAAGTCTTACATCAGAACTATTCTAATTATGCATCAGTATCAAAGAAGGGGGGGGGGTGTATATGTGGACTGACTACAGCAATGCGAGAACAGAGAGAGAAGGCCTAGTCCTATCGAAGACTAGCATCTTCATGGTCTTGCAGCAATAGACGAGAGTAGAACATGGGGGGGGGGGGTAACACGATACATAGTCATATTGTTGCAGCAATATTAAAGTGAGGTCACGCCTAAAGATCCTCCCTCGACTCCCTGCGAGGAAGCAATCCCGAGGCAAACTAATTCCAGTTAAGTAACAATTGTAGTTGTAAAAGATCGGGGCACAACTCCAAGTTGTCCTGTAACCGTGGACACGGCTATCCGAATAGTTAATTTTCATCCCTGCAGGGGTGCACCACATGTCCCGTCACGCTCGATAACACTCTGGCCGGACATACTTTTCTGGGTCCTGCCCGGCCTCGGAATATCGACACGTCGCAGCCCCACCTAAGACTAATCAGAGAGGCCAGCCCGCCGGTCTAAATCCTAAGCACAAAGGGTTCATGGGCCCAGTTCCCCTTCACGTTCCTGCACATGGCGTGGGCGGCCGACGTCAGTCCTAGCATCCCTTAATCACAAGCGCGATGCATCTCGGGACCACTCGGGCGCGCGCCGCTACATTGCTGGCATCTGAAAAGCTTCGGCTGATACCGCGACGCCGAGTACCCATAATTCTTCCCGCGTAGCCGGTTAGTGCCAAAAGGTCTCCGACCAACCCAGATCAAATACCCAAATCCATTAGCATTTTAATTAGGCCAACAACACAGTCTCACGGGAATCCACCCGTCTTACAACTAAGCACCAATGATCCCAGTAACATGGTCGAGTAACTGTGTGGTTGTAACATCGGGGGGAATCCGAGGTATCACCCTCGTTGGATTCCGAACGATGTACCCGTCAAGGTGGGCTTAGAGGAATCACCCTCGGGGGTCCCACACTCGCGGGGTTGCACGACAGAGGCGTCATCGGGAATGGTGAAAGAGGAATCACCCTCGATAACCTCGACCGACTAGCTATACTACAGA
The DNA here is from genome assembly GCF_904849725.1 of Hordeum vulgare subsp. vulgare. Lineage (NCBI taxonomy): Eukaryota > Viridiplantae > Streptophyta > Magnoliopsida > Poales > Poaceae > Hordeum > Hordeum vulgare. The sequence goes on from NC_058524.1 coordinate 24,782,618, forward strand.
GATATCATCAGGAGTACTTAGCGAGGTGTCACCCTCGGTACCCGATAGTATCTCTGTAGCGTCGTACAACGAAGGGGGTGAATGTGCTGTGTCGGGTCTGGCTCGTCGATCAGAGATCGAGATTGAAAAACAAGCGGGGCAACTGAACTACGGGGTCAGAGGGGATGACTGCTCCACCTATACTAAGCATATTTAAAGTACATGACTGAAAGTAGCAGTTCATCAAAAATAGGCTATGCATCAGATATAGGAGCTAATTACAACAGTAGCAAAATACTAATGCAAGCAGTAGGAAGAAAGACATAGGCGATATAGGAATGATCAAGGGGAGTTTGCTTGCCTTGCTGCTCTGCGGCAAAGGACTGATCGGCAGGGTCGTAGATGTACCCGGCAGCAGCGTCAGTCTCGGGGTCTACCGGTAAGAAGAGGGGGAAAAACAATAAATAATAGCACCGATGCAACACAAAGCATGACATGACAAGATGCAGGCTAGACATGAGCTAACGCAGCAACATCCGTCATAGACGGGTCGGAAGAATATCTGACGATATTTTCCCGGGTCTCGGGTTACTACGGGTTATACTGGAAACGATGGAAAAGTTCCATGTTTGCTATGCTAGGGACGCGTGACAGACGAATGGACCGTGTATCCGGGTTCGTCTCGTTTTGCTGATCAACTTTCATGTTGAAAATATTTCGATCTGACTTACGGATTATTTTATATTAATTTTCAAAGTTTTATTAATTATTTAGGAATTAAAAACAGATTTAGCTATTTTAATAAAATTCCATTATGACATCATCGCGATGTCATGCTGACATCAACATTTGACTGGTCAACTGACCAGTGGGTCCCGAACGTCATAGGCACAAGTTTTAATATCGATTAAATATTGATTTAATCAGATTAATTTAATGAGAGACCCACGTGGCATTCTCTCATTAGGTTAATTAATTATTCTAATTAACAGATTAACTTATATATTTATTTGACTAATTCATTAACTCATTAATTAATTATTATATCTATTTATTTATTTATTTAATAAAAACATTATTTTTATTTTATATTATCTATCGCGTGGGGCCTCCCTGTCATAGACAGCGGGTGCGTTGGCCCCACCGGTAAGTGACCCTAGGCCATTTACTCATTTCATTAATCACAAATACATAACCATACACATGTCATATTTCTCCACATGCCTATATACGCAAATACATACATAAATACGGGTATCAAATACATACATACATACATACGGAATACAACATTTGTTTTTTCTTTATTTTCTCTCAAAACTCTCATCTCCCTCTCTGTTAACACAGAGACAAAGAATTCTCTCTGTGCTAACTCAACATAGAAGAACCAAAAGTTCAATCCTTCCTACCGGAGTCTACCGTCGACGGATCGAGGTCCCGTTTGCCGGAACGGAACCGAGACGGCGAGGAGAAAGACATGGTGGGAGGAGCCCGAGGAGGGGCTCACCGACGTTGACGGGAGGGGCCGGTGAAGCCGGAGTTCGCGGGAAGGGGCGGAGGAGACGGCATGGAGGCGGACGAGGCGGTGACGGTGACGGTGACGGCGCGGTTCCGGTGGTGATGCCGGCGAGGAGGAGCCGGCCGGAGGTTCGTCGAGAGGGGCCCCGGTGAGGAGGGGCCCCCGGAGATGGAGCCGGACGAAGTGGGTGAGGCCGGCAAGAGGGACCTCGAGGAGGCCGGGCGCCCTGCCGGCGGGGTGGAGGCAGAGGGGGGGGGGGCGGCTCGCCGGCGGGAAGGAGGAGGCCGAGGGGCTCGCCGGCCGGGATTAGAGGGGCCGACGGGGGCCGGGGCTTGGGGCCGAGAGGGTGGAGGGGGTAGGGGAGTGGCGCGCCGGCCGGGAGTAGAGGGGCCGACGGGGGGGGGGGGGGGGAGGCCGCCGGCGGTTGGAGGAGCAGGGAGCCGATGGGAGGAGAGAGGACTCGTGGGGGAGGGAGGAGATCTGGCGTGGGGGAGGGAGTCACGGGAGAGAGAGGGAGTTACGGGAGATGGGAGTGGGGGAACCGAGAGGGAGGTTCTCTCGTGGGGGGTTGTCGGTGGGAGGGGTGGGAGGCGCTGTCGGTGGGGGGTGGGGCCCCCCACGACGGGGGAGGCTGGCGGTGCTCAGGGGGGGAGGGAGTAGCGAGGGGGGGGCTTGCTCGCCAGGGGGGCTCTAGGGTTGAGGGAGGGGGCGCGGGGGGCCTGGCCAGTTGGGCCCTTTTGGCCCAGCTCGGCCAGGGGGATGGGTTTTTTTCTTTTTTTTGTTTCTTTCATTATTTATTTTACTAACTGATTTTTCTTTTTAAATACTTTCTTTTACAATTTATTATACATACTTTTAATTCTCTCTTTCATATACATATTCTTTTAATATTTAACATGAATTTATAAAATACTTTTCTTTTGTTTTCAAATTTTGGATCCGGACAAACTCGAATCAACGCGGGTCTGAGATGGGAATTCGATGACGTGGCATCATTAGCGGTTGATCACTGTAGCTTAATTACAATAATTACTGTTGCAAAAGTCGAGGATGTCACAATTCTCCCCTACTAACAAGAATTCTCGTCCCGAGAATTAAGAGGTAGAGGGAAAGAGCCCGGGGTATTCATCACGAAGATGATCCTCGCGTTCCCAAGTGGCTTCATCTTCAGAGTGATTTGACCACTGCACCTTAAGGAATTTTGTGACCTTGCGACGAGTCTTACGTTCAGCTTGATCGAGAATGCGGACCGGATGCTCTTTATAAGAGAGGTCTTGTTGTAGTTCAAGCATATCGTGATCCACTGCTCGAATAGGGTCCTTGAAGCAACGACGGAGCTGAGAAACATGGAAGACATCGTGAACCTGAGAAAGGTTCACCGGCAGTTCCAGTTGATAAGCCACTCTTCCACGCCTTTCGAGAACAGTGAAAGGACCAATATAACGAGGAGCTAATTTGCCCTTGATTCCGAAACGGTGTGCACCTCTCATTGGTGTGACACGAAGATAAGCCTTTTCGCCAGGTTGATAGACCATATCTTGATGATGACGGTCATACTGACTCTTCTGACGAGACTGAGCAGCCTTCATATTCTCATGAATAATGCGGACTTGATCTTCGGCATGTTGAATAATATCCGGACCGAAGAGTGATCGTTCACCAGTTTCTGACCAATTCAGAGGAGTTCGACACCTTCGCCCATACAATACTTCGAAAGGGGCCATCTTCAGACTAGCTTGATAGCTATTGTTGTAAGAGAACTCGGCATATGGGAGAGATTCCTCCCATTTCTTACCGAAAGAAATGACACAAGCTCGAAGCATGTCCTCGAGAATTTGGTTGACTCGTTCAACTTGTCCCTGGGATTGAGGATGAAATGCAGTGCTGAAGGACAGATGAGTCCCCATAGCCTTCTGAAAATTTTCCCAGAATTTTGAAGTGAACAAGCTGCCACGGTCCGAACTGATTACCAACGGAATACCGTGAAGTGAAACAACTCTTGACATATAAAGATCTGCCAGCTGACTAGCATTAATCGTTTCTTTGACGGCCAGGAAATGTGCAACTTTGGACAGTCGATCAATGACGACAAGAATAGCATCATTACCTTTCTGAGATCTGGGAAAACCAGTGACGAAGTCCATTTCAACGTGGTCCCATTTCCACTCGGGAATAGAGATAGGTTGCAGAGTTCCAGCAGGCTTTTGGTGTTCTGCTTTGATACGCCGGCATATATCACATTCTGCCACATAGCGTGCAATGTCTTGTTTCATATTGGGCCACCAGAATCTTTGCCGGATGTCTTGGTACATCTTGGTACTACCCGGATGAATAGACAATGGCATGTCATGAGCTTCTTCCATCACCTTCCCAGTCATCCTGAGATTTTCCTTCTTATTTGGGACGAATAAGCGAGCCTTGAAATACAAGGCGCCACCTTCATCAATAGTGAAAAAGGAAGGTTTACCCTTCGCAATATAGCTCTTAATCCTGTCGACATCATCGTCAAAGTCTTGCAGATTCTTTATGGAGCTCACAAGATCTGGTTCAACCACTAGGTTACTGAGGGAACCCTGATTAACAACACGAAGGTTCATCTTTTGACACTCTTCAGGAGGGGGAACAAGGTAACCCTGAGGAACAATGTGGAGGTTCAGCTTACGGAACTCCTCTTGCAGACGATCGTGAACCTGATGAACCTGAAGGTGGTTGCAGTATGACTTGCGACTCAAGGCATCAGTCATTACATTAGTCTTGCCAGGGGTATATGATATACTACAGTCAAAATCTGCTATACGCTCCATCCATGTTTGTTGACGTAGGTTCAGCTCCGGTTGAGTGAACAAGTACTTCAGACTTTGATGGTCGGTGTAGATTTCACAACGATTACCGACAAGGTATTGTCGCCATTCCTTCAATGCATGAATGACTGCGGCAAGCTCGAGATCATGAACTGGGTAGTTCTCTTCATGAGCACGCAGTTGACGTGAAGCATAAGCGATCACCTTGCGATCCTGCATTAGGACACAACCTATTCCTTGACGAGAAGCATCACAGTATATGACGAAATCCCTTTTCGTATCTGGAGGAGCAAGTACTCGAGCGGACGTCAGTTTGTCCTTGAGCGCCTGGAAACTTTCCTGGCATTTATCAGTCCATTCATACTTAACACCTTTGTGAAGCAGGTTGGTTAAGGGCTTCGCAATCTTGGAGAAGTTCTCGACGAATCAACGACAATAGCTGGCGAGTCCGAGAAAACTTCTGACTTGCTTGACATTCTTCGGGGGAGTCCAGTCAAGAATAGCTTGAATTCGTTCGGGGTTTACCGCAATACCATCCTTGGAAATCACATGACCAAGGTAAGTCACTTCGTCTAGCCAGAACTCACATTTGGAATACTTCGCATAGAGTTTATGCTCCCGAAGCTTATCCAGTACAAGACGAAGATGTTCAGCATGCTCTTCTTTGTTCTTCGAAAACACCAGAATATCATCCAGATATACCACGACAAATTTGTCGAGGTAGTCCATGAATATATAATTCATCAGTCGAGAGAAGGTTGCCGGTGCATTGGTTAAGCCGAAGGACATGACGGTGTACTCGTATGATCCATATCGAGTAACAAAGGCGGTCTTTGGAATATCCTCCTTGCGAACACGGATCTGGTGGTATCCCAATCTCAAGTCGAGCTTAGAGAAAACGGTGGAACCAGCAAGTTGATCATACAAATCATTTATCCGCGGGAGAGGATATTTGTTCTGAATAGTGGCCTGGTTGATAGGACGGTAGTCTTGGACCAATCGATTTGTCCCATCCTTCTTCTTAACAAAGAGAGAAGGTGCTCCCCAAGCAGAGGAACTCGGACGGATGAAACCCAGACGGAGCGAGTTGTCAATTTCTTGCTTAAGTTCAAGGAGTTCATGTGGTGGCATTTTATAAGGACGCTTGGCAATAGGAGTGGTGCCGGGTACCAAGTCAATGACAAACTCGACAGCTCGAGCAGGGGGAATCCCCGGAAGTTCTTCTGGAAAGACATCTTGAAATTCTCGGACCACTGGTATGTTTTCAATCCCTTCAAGAGGCGACGCATTTAATGCATTCAAAGCATACAGTCGTGCCTCAGCATTACGGACAAGATGAGCATGGTAGCTTATTACTTCATCTGAAGGGTGTAGGAGGTGGACGGTCTTGGTGGCACAAACGATCGATGCCGTATGAGCTTTCAACCAGTCCATCCCCAATATGAGATCAACGTTGGATGACTTTAGTAGGATGGGGTTGGCAAGGAATTCTAATCCTTCAATTTCAACTGGAACATGGGGGCAAACCACAGAGGTTCGGCATTCGCCCCCAGGGGTGTTTACCATCGGGATGTTCATCTCTTCGCTCCTAATGTCATGCATGTATGCAAAATTTTCCGACATAAAGGAATGCGATGCTCCTGTATCAAACAATACAGCATCAGGTACTGAGTTAACGAGAAGTGTACCCATCACGGTAGCAGGCTGGTCTTGAGCTTGACCCATATCAATGTTGTTGGCGTGACCACGAACATAAGCAGGCTTAGTGTTGAAGTTGCGGTTCTGGTTGTTGCCTCTGCCAGTTGCGGGAAGTGCCAGCTGATTCGGATTCTGCCTGCAGTCTCTAGCACGGTGACCTGGACGGCCACACTTGAAGCACAGCCCGTCCTCAGGACGGGAAGGAGGAACTCGAGGCGGTGGAGCTGGAAGCCTCGGCTGCCTAGGTGGTGGAGGAGGCAGGCGAGGTGCAGCATAGGACGGCCTCGGAGTAGGAGCAGGTGCATGGTACATGTTGTTGGGAATCCAGATCTTCCGCTTCTATGCAGATGAGCCTGAAGATGAGCCCATGTCACGGTTGCGCTTGCTGCTATCTTTGTATTCCTGCAGACCAGTCTCAACCTGGATAGCCTTGTTCACAAGGGTGGCGAAATCAGCATAGTCCTGAACGAGGAGTGTCAGCTTGATATCAGGGTGGAGGCCTTCACGGAACTTCTCCTGCCTGCGTGCATCAGTCGCAATGTCTTCTTCAGCATAGCGAGACAATTCCCGCTGATAAGTATCCACAGTCTTATTGCCCTGGACCAAGTTGCGGAACTCACGCTTCTTCCGGTCCATGATCCCCTGGGGAATGTATCGAGCACGGAAAGCAGCCTTGAACTCTGCCCAAGTGATGACAGTTCCATCGGGCTGAGAGCGCCTGTGGCTGTCCCACCATTGAGCAGCGGGACCCTTCAGAAAGTAGGCGGCAAAGTTGACATAGCTCGCCAGGGGCACATTGGCAGACTCCAGCTCATAAGAAATGTCACGGAGCCAGTCATCAGCATCTAGAGGCTGAGTTGAGCTGCGGTAGACCGCAGGGTTGAGACGGCAGAAGTCTTGCAGTGTCACGCCTTGTGGTTGGTTCATGTTCGACCTTTGGAACTGATCAATGAGCCCTTGCATAAACTGGCGGTTCAGCTCAAACTGTTGGATCATCCCCGCCATATACTCAGGAGGCGGGGGTGGTGCATCGTTGGCAGGGCCACGCGGGCGGCCAGCTGGTCTAACCATCCTGTTAAATATTTAGCAGGGGTAGTTTAGCTTAAAGTAATTGAAAGGCATCGCACGCATTCATGAAGTAATCAAGCATAATGAAAGGGAAATGCGATAGATACTCCATAGTAGTTGAGTTCGACATACAGACCCATACATAAGTTCGATTACAGACTAATGATTACAAATTCAAAATTTGGCGATAGCCCGGACGCATTAGACGATACCCTGGACTCACTAGGCGGCGCGCAGGCACGCGGTGGAAGAGTACCACAACGAGATGTAGCGATAAGGCTACATCAACGTCGGAGAGGACGATCGAATCCTGGTAGCTGGCGGTGATAGAAGGTAGGGACATGACCCTGTGTCCCGTTGTGACTCTGGTGAGGGTACCGCATCCAGTCGAGCAGCTGAGGTCCAAGTGCAGGGGTTCTACCCCCAACATCAGTCCACTCGAGAGCTGATGGTAGCTCTGTCCTCCTCGGCTCGCGGATGCGCATAGGTGGAACCCAAAGACAGTGTGATGGCTGCAGCTCTGTCAACGCGTCGTAAAGACGAGCGCGCGTAGCATACAGCTCCACAGTCAGAGCTCGGAAAGCACGATCCATTGCCTCAGTGTACTGCACCAGAATCCGCGCGTCGTAGCGACGCGTCACGTAGGGGGCGCAGACAGCGACGTAGGAACGGTCGCTGCGCTCCCGAACGTCAGAAGCGTAGGCAGTGAGATCAGACCCAGTCTCATCCCCAGCAGGAGCATGCGGGATGTATCTGAAAGGGCTCTCCTCCAGGTGAGGGTACGCTCCACGGAGACGGGTGATGGCGATGTAGGCCGCATCATGGACGGCCATCTCGACCGACACTCCAATACCACAGAACACGTGGCGCTCGAGGGTCTCGCCGCCCCTCTGGTCGAAGATGCGAACCTCAGCCTGGTACTGGTACTGGTTGTACTCGCGGAAATCCTCGAACACAGTGTACTCGGGGTACCAGCGATATCCCAGCCTGGTCAGGAGATCGACCAAAATGGCCGGGAACCCAGTCGTCTCAGTGGCCTGTGTCAGGCGCACGTGCTGTCTTGCGGGACGCATCTGAAAATAATATTGACGGATGTCAATGACAGTGTGTGTAATACATATTCAGGAGAAAAAGAGTAGATAGTCCAGCGCTCCGGATCGATGTGATTCGAGAACCTAATGTTAGAGTTAGTAAAATCTTTGACCCGAAAGAGAAGAGAAAGTAGAGCCCAGAGTATAGGAAAGGAGTAAAAGATACTAATACCACCCAATTGAGATGTGGGCCCGTAAGCCACAACATGAGTGTTAGTAAAGTTTTTCAAACACTAGACTCAACTTCGGCCAAGGAGTTGGAAAGGGGGATACCTACAGGCAGTTGGCTCTGATACCAACTTGTGACGCCCTCGGCTTAATCGTACGCTAACCATACACGCAAATGCGTACGATCAAACCCAAGGACTCACGGGAGGATATCACAACACAACTCTAGACACAAATAAAATAACATCAGCTTCATATTACAAGCCAGGGGTCTCGAGGGCTAGAATACGAAAGCTCGATAAACACACGAGTCAGCGGAAGCAACAAATATCTGAGTACAGACATAAAACATGGGGTGCCTTAGAGAAGGCTAGCACAAAAGATACAACGATCGAACGAGGCGAGGCCTCCTGCCTGGGAACCTCCTAACTACTCCTGATCATCAGCGGCCTCCACGTAGTAGTAGGCACCGTCGGGGTAGCAGTCGTCGGTGGCGGGGACCTCCATCTCCTGGGCTCCATCATCTGGTCGTAGCAAACGGATCAAGGGGACAAGGGGGGAGCAAAGCAGCGGTGAGTACTCATCCAAAGTACTCGCAAGTCTTACATCAGAACTATTCTAATTATGCATCAGTATCAAAGAAGGGGGGGGTGTATATGTGGACTGACTACAGCAATGCGAGAACAGAGAGAGAAGGCCTAGTCCTATCGAAGACTAGCATCTTCATGGTCTTGCAGCAATAGACGAGAGTAGAACATGGGGGGGGGGGGGGGTAACACGATACATAGTCATATTGTTGCAGCAATATTAAAGTGAGGTCACGCCTAAAGATCCTCCCTCGACTCCCTGCGAGGAAGCAATCCCGAGGCAAACTAATTCCAGTTAAGTAACAATTGTAGTTGTAAAATATCGGGGCACAACTCCAAGTCGTCCTGTAACCGTGGACACGGCTATCCGAATAGTTAATTTTCATCCCTGCAGGGGTGCACCACATGTCCCGTCACGCTCGATAACACTCTGGCCGGACATACTTTTCTGGGTCCTGCCCGGCCTCGGAATATCGACACGTCGCAGCCCCACCTAAGACTAATCAGAGAGGCCAGCCCGCCGGTCTAAATCCTAAGCACAAAGGGTTCATGGGCCCAGTTCCCCTTCACGTTCCTGCACATGGCGTGGGCGGCCGACGTCAGTCCTAGCATCCCTTAATCACAAGCGCGATGCATCTCGGGACCACTCGGGCGCGCGCCGCTACATTGCTGGCATCTGAAAAGCTTCGGCTGATACCGCGACGCCGAGTACCCATAATTCTTCCCGCGTAGCCGGTTAGTGCCAAAAGGTCTCCGACCAACCCAGATCAAATACCCAAATCCATTAGCATTTTAATTAGGCCAACAACACAGTCTCACGGGAATCCACCCGTCTTACAACTAAGCACCAATGATCCCAGTAACATGGTCGAGTAACTGTGTGGTTGTAACATCGGGGGGAATCCGAGGTATCACCCTCGTTGGATTCCGAACGATGTACCCGTCAAGGTGGGCTTAGAGGAATCACCCTCGGGGGTCCCACACTCGCGGGGTTGCACGACAGAGGCGTCATCGGGAATGGTGAAAGAGGAATCACCCTCGATAACCTCGACCGACTAGCTATACTACAGAGATATCATCAGGAGTACTTAGCGAGGTGTCACCCTCGGTACCCGATAGTATCTCTGTAGCGTCGTACAACGAAGGGGGTGAATGTGCTGTGTCGGGTCTGGCTCGTCGATCAGAGATCGAGATTGAAAAACAAGCGGGGCAACTGAACTACGGGGTCAGAGGGGATGACTGCTCCACCTATACTAAGCATATTTAAAGTACATGACTGAAAGTAGCAGTTCATCAAAAATAGGCTATGCATCAGATATAGGAGCTAATTACAACAGTAGCAAAATACTAATGCAAGCAGTAGGAAGAAAGACATAGGCGATATAGGAATGATCAAGGGGAGTTTGCTTGCCTTGCTGCTCTGCGGCAAAGGACTGATCGGCAGGGTCGTAGATGTACCCGGCAGCAGCGTCAGTCTCGGGGTCTACCGGTAAGAAGAGGGGGAAAAACAATAAATAATAGCACCGATGCAACACAAAGCATGACATGACAAGATGCAGGCTAGACATGAGCTAACGCAGCAACATCCGTCATAGACGGGTCGGAAGAATATCTGACGATATTTTCCCGGGTCTCGGGTTACTACGGGTTATACTGGAAACGATGGAAAAGTTCCATGTTTGCTATGCTAGGGACGCGTGACAGACGAATGGACCGTGTATCCGGGTTCGTCTCGTTTTGCTGATCAACTTTCATGTTGAAAATATTTCGATCTGACTTACGGATTATTTTATATTAATTTTCAAAGTTTTATTAATTATTTAGGAATTAAAAACAGATTTAGCTATTTTAATAAAATTCCATTATGACATCATCGCGATGTCATGCTGACATCAACATTTGACTGGTCAACTGACCAGTGGGTCCCGAACGTCATAGGCACAAGTTTTAATATCGATTAAATATTGATTTAATCAGATTAATTTAATGAGAGACCCACGTGGCATTCTCTCATTAGGTTAATTAATTATTCTAATTAACAGATTAACTTATATATTTATTTGACTAATTCATTAACTCATTAATTAATTATTATATCTATTTATTTATTTATTTAATAAAAACATTATTTTTATTTTATATTATCTATCGCGTGGGGCCTCCCTGTCATAGACAGCGGGTGCGTTGGCCCCACCGGTAAGTGACCCTAGGCCATTTACTCATTTCATTAATCACAAATACATAACCATACACATGTCGTATTTCTCCACATGCCTATATACGCAAATACATACATAAATACGGGTATCAAATACATACATACATACATACGGAATACAACATTTGTTTTTTCTTTATTTTCTCTCAAAACTCTCATCTCCCTCTCTGTTAACACAGAGACAAAGAATTCTCTGTGTGCTAACTCAACATAGAAGAACCAAAAGTTCAATCCTTCCTACCGGAGTCTACCGTCGACGGATCGAGGTCCCGTTTGCCGGAACGGAACCGGGACGGCGAGGAGAAAGACATGGTGGGAGGAGCCCGAGGAGGGGCTCACCAACGTTGACGGGAGGGGCCGGTGAAGCCGGAGTTCGCGGGAAGGGGCGGAGGAGACGGCGTGGAGGCGGACGAGGCGGTGACGGTGACGGTGACGGCGCGGTTCCGGTGGTGATGCCGGCCGGAGGTTCGCCGAGAGGGGCCCCGGTGAGGAGGGCCCCCCGGAGATGGAGCCGGCCGGAGTGGGTGAGGCCGGCAAGAGGGACCTCGAGGAGGCCGGGCCCCCTGCCGGCGGGGTGGAGGCCGAGGGGGGGGGGGGGGGCGGCTCGCCGGCGGGAAGGAGGAGGCCGAGGGGCTCGCCGGCCGGGATTAGAGGGGCCAACGGGGGCCGGGGCTTGGGGCCGAGAGGGTGGAGGGGGTAGGGGAGTGGCGCGCCGGCCGGGAGTAGAGGGGCCGACGGGGGGAGGGGGGGGGAGGCCGCCGACGGTTGGAGGAGCAGGGAGCCGACGGGAGGAGAGAGGACTCGTGGGGGAGGGAGGAGATCTGGCGTGGGGGAGGGAGTCACGGGAGAGAGAGGGAGTTACGGGAGATGGGAGTGGGGGAACCGAGAGGGAGGTTCTCTCGTGGGGGGTTGTCGGTGGGAGGGGTGGGAGGCGCTGTCGGTGGGGGGTGGGGCCCCCCACGAGGGGGGAGGCTGGCGGCGCTCAGGGAGGGAGGGAGTAGCGAGGGGGGGGCTTGCTCGCCAGGGGGGCTCTAGGGTTGAGGGAGGGGGCGGGGGGGGGGGCCTGGCCAGTTGGGCCCTTTTTGCCCAACTCGGCCAGGGGGGTGGGGTTTTTTTTTTCTTTTTTTTTGGTTTCTTTCATTATTTATTTTACTAACTGATTTTTCTTTTTAAATACTTTCTTTTATTGTACTTTATTTTACAATTTATTATACATACTTTTAATTCTCTCTTTCATATACATATTCTTTTAATATTTAACATGAATTTATAAAATACTTTTCTTTTGTTTTCAAATTTTGGATCCGGACAAACTCGAATCAACGCGGGTCTGAGATGGGAATTCGATGACGTGGCATCATTAGCGGTTGATCACTGTAGCTTAATTACAATAATTACTGTTGCAAAAGTCGAGGATGTCACAACTTCAATAGTTTCAATTTAGAAAAACTTCTTTCTGCCGATGCAACTGTCACAGGAATGGTCAACATAACTCTATATGCAATACTTGCATTGGGAAAACAATCATGCCTCTTTAAAAAATTCAGAATTTCAACAGGTCTGATATTTTCTTTTGGCATGAAATTTTGAAGAAACTTCAACTCAACAAATAGCTCATTGGCATCAATGTCAGATTGTTTATCCTTCATAAGGGAAGCCTCGAGATTAACACAAGAAGATTTCAAACTATCCTTATCCAATGAACGCAATGTTTCAGAGGTAAATAAGAAACCAAATATTTTCTGGTAACCTTCATATTGCTAAAATCTCCTTGTGAGTGAGGAAGTTGCTTGATCCACAACACGTATGAAATAGTTGACTCTAAATGATTCCTGTGCACACTATGGGGCAATATTTGTGTCATCTGGGTTCTCATCAAACTGTTTCTTTCTTTTAATTTTTCTTCTTTTACGAAATGTTGCATCAATATTCATCTCAAGTGCAATTTCTTTGGCTATCTGCAATGCTTCTAAAAAACCAGTTTCTCTGTACCCCTCAAAGAAAGAAATAAGCCCTTTCACTTTCTCAATTGCAACATCAATAAGCATATCCTTTGTTTGCAAGTTCTTGCTTACTAAATTAATAGCAGACAATACCTCATACCAAATGACTATTGCCACGATAAATTCATACTCTCCAAGTTCATTGTTTGCCAAACCTAGAGCCTCACTGCTTGCCTTTGGATCACTATCAATTTCAGATACCTGAAATTAAAATAAAGTTCATAAATGTTATGGTTGGACTAGTCAAAGTCTGAATGAATTACATCATTAACAATATGAAGATATTGGTTACCTGAAGTAGAGCCTCGCGAATGTCTGAACATTGAAATCTAATTGGTTTAACACTTTCAACACGACTCTCCCAACGCGTAGCTGGCACAGACTTGAGAGTCAATCCTGATATGTTTTCTTTCAAAATATGCCATTTCTTAGTAGAATTTGCAAAAATTGTATAGATGCGTTGGATGATCCCAAAAAAGTCTTTTGCTCTACCACAAGTCTTGGCCATATCACAAAGTGTTAAATTAAGGCTATGACAACCACAAGCAGAATAAAAAGCTCTAGGATTTACATCCAAAAGTTTTCTTTGTACCCCTTGATGCGTTCCTTTCATATTTGATCCATTATCATAACCTTGTCCTCACACATCATTTATATCAAGATCAAGAAGTTTTAGCTCATTCTGTAGCACCTCAAAAAGTCCTTGGCCAGTTGTATCATTTACATCAAGAAATCCTAGAAAAGACTCTTCTATGCAAACTTGACTTGAAGATGAATCCACATATCTTATAATTAAAGACATTTTCTCTTGGTGACTTACATCAGGGGTACAATCAAGTATGACAGAGAAATACTTTGCGCTCTTTATTTTCTTGATAATTTCAGACCTAATACAAGAAGCAGGCAAGTGTAGCAATTCATTCTAAATCTTATGATCAAGATAATGAGCATGAGTTTCTTCATTTGTAATACGACGAACATGCTCCTGAATAATGGGGTCAAATTCAGCCAACATCTCTACCAAACCCAAGAAATTACCATTGCTATCTTCATACAACTTGCCATTAGTACCACGGAATGCTAGATTATGCTTGGCAAGAAATTTCACAATGCAAACAATTCTGAATAATACCTTTCTCCAATGGTCCTTTTCTTTCTCAAGTTGTCGTTGAGCCGTTTTATCAATAGTTTGATGTTTTTCCAATCTACTGCGCAACTCATACCAATTAGTCATACTCAAAACATGATCCCCACTTGTCTCATGGTCTTTTAGTCTATTGGTCATATGTGACCAATCATTACAACCCTCATTTGCCAATTGACCTTTCTGATGACTTTTTCTAAATAACTTACAAGCAAAGCAAAAGACTCTATCAAGTTGTTTAGAATAGACAAGCCAGTCTCTATCACAACACTCTCCATTTGATAGAAATCTAGTATAGAATAATGCGGTAAACCTTTTACGATATCTATCTTTAGGACCTTTCTTAATTGAATTGTATCTTTTTGGACCCTTTTGTGCTAAGATATCAATCTGTTTAGAATCAAGAGAATTCCAGTTTCTTGGATCAAATATATCAGACTTAAAAGAATCATCAACATCCTCACGAGGTGAACTATTCAAGTTAACATCAATATGATCTTCCTCTACCTCCATATTATCTGTCTCTGTCTGACCATCTCTATCATCATTGTAAGGAACAATTACAAATGCAAGGGTAGAAGGATCAACAGACTGATTACCGGATAACACCTGCGGTGGTTTTTTTCTAACAAATTTGTCCATGCCGCCTTTATAAGATTTATTAATTAAATTTTGTTCTTCTGCTTTTTTCTTGCGCTTATAGGCACCAGACTGATGTTTCCCCATGATGACTCAAATCTATATTATTGAAATACAATATTAAAAAGATGAATAAAATGAAATTGAAGTTATACAGTAGCATGATGGCACTTAGACGAACTGTCTAACTCACCTAGTTTTGGGTCCTGCACGGATGAACTGGGATCGATCCGACGAGACGATGAGTCTCGACGGCGGCCTGAATCGGATCGCGGGATCAATCTGATGAACAGATGAACTGATCAATGATGATGCGAACGACGAAGGCGACGAGCACCTGAGTACCTAACGACGACATATTATTTTCTTACCGAAGCCTGATGCTGATGGAAACGTTTTGGCGACGGCGACTCGGCGAACTGCGAGCACGAGACGACGAGCCGCTAGCACCAGTTCCTCACGTTTCGAGATCACGTGTTTTGGCGAGCGAGAGCGACCTCCTGACAGGGGCGAGGCGGCGAGCGATCGCTGGATCACAGCGTCGTGCCTCGATCGATCGTACTATCGTAGCGATGTACGGCTGTAGCTAACACAGGCCCAGGTCGCTCGAGGCTCTATGCGGGCGCCCAATGGCCCACTGGCCCAGGCGGCAGGCGCAGGCGGCAGGCGCCCAGGTCCAGCGAGCGAGCGACGCCCAGATCAATCGCATGCCCACGACGCCCACGTCCAGCCGATTTTTCTTTATATACAACTATATCTATATACATATATATATTTTTTGGCCCCCCCCCCAAAATCATGGGCCCTGTGCGGACTGCACATGTGGCACCACCGTGGGCCTGGGCCTGTCTCCCAGTTCTCCTCGCGTCAACATGCAACCCAAGGCTCATCCGCCGGTGGAAATCTCGGGAGGGGAATGGGTTTCTTGGATCTCAACAGCAACGTCGACGACTTCCCGGAGTTGGGCTCGTACCAGCAACTCCTCTTCGACCAGTCGGCCGGTCATTCGTTTGTATGAACAAGGGTTATGTGAACAAGTGTATTATTATGTGTAATATGGAGTTATAAGTCCCTCTAAACAAACAGGTAGGGACTCGGGACTTATAAGTCGCTGTAAACAAACAGGTAGGGACTTATGACTTATAAGTTGAGACTTCAAAAAGTCCTAGAACTTATGAAACAAATAGGGCCCTAGTCTAGGTACAGAGGGAGTATGTTTTATGCATGAATGTATTCATGCCATGCAGGTGCAACCCCTCTTCTCGACATGCACAACAGGTCGTGGTGGTAGTCTGGTAAATCATTGTGAGCGGAATCAGTGTTGATCGCGACCATGATCTACACTATAACCATACATGATGAGGGGTATCATCCGATATTTCTTTATCCATTTTGAGTCCAAATCTGCTCCGAATTCGTAGTCCGATATAATCCGTATTCGAATCCGCATCCGGTTATTATCCGCTCCGCTCCGCTCCGAATCCGTTAAAAAATATATGGTAAACGCATTATTCCGATCCATTTACATCCCTAGGTGACAGTTTCGGCTTCAGACGGTGACAGTTTCCACTGATAATTTCTAGCAGATGACAGGTAGGGACTTATGACTTATAAGTTGAGACTTCAAAAAGTCCTAGAACTTATGAAACAAACAGGGCCCTAGTCTAGGTACAGAGGGAGTATGTTTTATGCATGAATGTATTCATGCCATGCAGGTGCAACCCCTCTTCTCGACATGCACAACAGGTCGTGGTGGTAGTGTGGTAAATCATTGTGAGCGGAATCAGTGTTGATCGCGACCATGATCTACACTATAACCATACATGATGAGGGGTATCATCCGATATTTCTTTATCCATTTTGAGTCCAAATCTGCTCCGAATTCGTAGTCCGATATAATCCGTATTCGAATCCGCATCCGGTTATTATCCGCTCTGCTCCGCTCCGAATCCGTTAAAAAAAATATGGTAAACGCATTATTCCGATCCATTTACATCCCTAGGTGACAGTTTCGGCTTCTGACGGTGACAGTTTCCACTGATAATTTCTAGCAGATGACAGGTAGGGACTTATGACTTATAAGTTGGGACTTCAAAAAGTCCTAGAACTTATGAAACAAACAGGGCCCTAGTCTAGGTACAGAGGGAGTATGTTTTATGCATGAATGTATTCATGCCATGCAGGTGCAACCCCTCTTCTCGACATGCACAACAGGTCGTGGTGGTAGTCTGGTAAATCATTGTGAGCGGAATCAGTGTTGATCGCGACCATGATCTACACTATAACCATACATGATGAGGGGTATCATCCGATATTTCTTTATCCATTTTGAGTCCAAATCTCCTCCGTATTCGTAGTCCGATATAATCCGTATTCGAATCCGCATCTGGTTATTATCCGCTCCGCTCCGCTCCGAATCCGTTAAAAAAAATATGGTAAACGCATTATTCTGATCCATTTACATCCCTAGGTGACAGTTTCGGCTTCAGACGGTGACACTTTCCACTGATAATTTCTAGCAGATGACAGGTAGGGACTTATGACTTATAAGTTGGGACTTCAAAAAGTCCTAGAACTTATGAAACAAACAGGACCCTAGTCTAGGTACAGAGGGAGTATGTTTTATGCATGAATGTATTCATGCCATGCAGGTGCAACCCCTCTTCTCGACATGCACAACAGGTCGTGGTGGTAGTCTGGTAAATCATTGTGAGCGGAATCAGTGTTGATCGCGACCATGATCTACACTATAACCATACATGATGAGGGGTATCATCCGATATTTCTTTAACCATTTTGAGTCCAAATCTGCTCCGAATTCGTAGTCCGATATAATCCGTATTCGAATCCGCATCCGGTTATTATCCGCTCCGCTCCGCTCCGCTCCGCTCCGAATCCGTTAAAAAAAATATGGTAAACGCATTATTCCGATCCATTTACATCCCTAGGTGACAGTTTCGGCTTCAGACGGTGACAGTTTCCACTGATAATTTCTAGCAGATGACAGGTAGGGACTTATGACTTATAAGTTGGGACTTCAAAAAGTCCTAGAACTTATGAAACAAACAGGGCCCTAGTCTAGGTACAGAGGGAGTATGTTTTATGCATGAATGTATTCATGCCATGCAGGTGCAACCCCTCTTCTCGACATGCACAACAGGTCGTGGTGGTAGTCTGGTAAATCATTGTGAGCGGAATCAGTGTTGATCGCGACCATGATCTACACTATAACCATACATGATGAGGGGTATCATCCGATATTTCTTTATCCATTTTGAGTCCAAATCTCCTCCGTATTCGTAGTCCGATATAATCCGTATTCGAATCCGCATCTGGTTATTATCCGCTCCGCTCCGCTCCGAATCCGTTAAAAAAAATATGGTAAACGCATTATTCTGATCCATTTACATCCCTAGGTGACAGTTTCGGCTTCACACGGTGACACTTTCCACTGATAATTTCTAGCAGATGACAGGTAGGGACTTATGACTTATAAGTTGGGACTTCAAAAAGTCCTAGAACTTATGAAACAAACAGGACCCTAGTCTAGGTACAGAGGGAGTATGTTTTATGCATGAATGTATTCATGCCATGCAGGTGCAAACCCTCTTCTCGACATGCACAACAGGTCGTGGTGGTAGTCTGGTAAATCATTGTGAGCGGAATCAGTGTTGATCGCGACCGTGATCTACACTATGACCATACATGATGAGGGGTATCATCCGATATTTCTTTATCCATTTTGAGTCCAAATCTGCTCCGAATTCGTAGTCCGATATAATCCGTATTCGAATCCGCATCCGGTTATTATCCGCTCCGCTCCGCTCCGAATCCGTTAAAAAAAATATGGTAAACGCATTATTCCGATCCATTTACATCCCTAGGTGACAGTTTCGGCTTCACACGGTGACAGTTTCCACTGATAATTTCTAGCAGATGACAGGTAGGGACTTATGACTTATAAGTTGGGACTTCAAAAAGTCCTAGAACTTATGAAACAAACAGGACCCTAGTCTAGGTACAGAGGGAGTATGTTTTATGCATGAATGTATTCATGCCATGCAGGTGCAAACCCTCTTCTCGACATGCACAACAGGTCGTGGTGGTAGTCTGGTAAATCATTGTGAGCGGAATCAGTGTTGATCGCGACCATGATCTACACTATGACCATACATGATGAGGGGTATCATCCGATATTTCTTTATCCATTTTGAGTCCAAATCTGCTCCGAATTCGTAGTCCGATATAATCCGTATTCGAATCCGCATCCGGTTATTATCCGCTCCGCTCCGCTCCGCTCCGCTCCGAATCCGTTAAAAAAAATATGGTAAACGCATTATTCCGATCCATTTACATCCCTAGGTGACAGTTTCGGCTTCATACGGTGACACTTTCCACTGATAATTTCTAGCAGATGACAGGTAGGGACTTATGACTTATAAGTTGGGACTTCAAAAAGTCCTAGAACTTATGAAACAAACAGGACCCTAGTCTAGGTACAGAGGGAGTATGTTTTATGCATGAATGTATTCATGCCATGCAGGTGCAACCCCTCTTCTCGACATGCACAACAGGTCGTGGTGGTAGTCTGGTAAATCATTGTGAGCGGAATCAGTGTTGATCGCGACCATGATCTACACTATAACCATACATGATGAGGGGTATCATCCGATATTTCTTTATCCATTTTGAGTCCAAATCTGCTCCGAATTCGTAGTCCGATATAATCCGTATTCGAATCCGCATCCGGTTATTATCCGCTCCGCTCCGCTCCGAATCCGTTAAAAAAAATATGGTAAACGCATTATTCCGATCCATTTACATCCCTAGGTGACAGTTTCGGCTTCAGACGGTGACAGTTTCCACTGATAATTTCTAGCAGATGACAGGTAGGGACTTATGACTTATAAGTTGGGACTTCAAAAAGTCCTAGAACTTATGAAACAAACAGGGCCCTAGTCTATGTACAGAGGGAGTATGTTTTATGCATGAATGTATTCATGCCATGCAGGTGCAACCCCTCTTCTCGACATGCACAACAGGTCGTGGTGGTAGTCTGGTAAATCATTGTGAGCGGAATCAGTGTTGATCGCGACCATGATCTACACTATAACCATACATGATGAGGGGTATCATCCGATATTTCTTTATCCATTTTGAGTCCAAATCTGCTCCGAATTCGTAGTCCGATATAATCCGTATTCGAATCCGCATCCGGTTATTATCCGCTCCGCTCCGCTCCGAATCCGTTAAAAAAAATATGGTAAACGCATTATTCCAATCCTTTTACATCCCTAGGTGACAGTTTCGGCTTCAGACGGTGACAGTTTCCACTGATAATTTCTAGCAGATGACAGGTAGGGACTTATGACTTATAAGTTGGGACTTCAAAAAGTCCTAAAACTTATGAAACAAACAGGACCCTAGTCTAGGTACAGAGGGAGTATGTTTTATGCATGAATGTATTCATGCCATGCAGGTGCAACCCCTCTTCTCGACATGCACAACAGGTCGTGGTGGTAGTCTGGTAAATCATTGTGAGCGGAATCAGTGTTGATCGCGACCATGATCTACACTATAACCATACATGATGAGGGGTATCATCCGATATTTCTTTATCCATTTTGAGTCCAAATCTGCTCCGAATTCGTAGTCCGATATAATCCGTATTCGAATCCGCATCCGGTTATTATCCGCTCCGCTCCGCTCCGAATCCGTTAAAAAAAATATGGTAAACGCATTATTCCGATCCATTTACATCCCTAGGTGACAGTTTCGGCTTCAGACGGTGACAGTTTCCATTGATAATTTCTTGCAGATGACAGGTAGGGACTTATGACTTATAAGTTGAGACTTCAAAAAGTCCTAGAACTTATGAAACAAACAGGGCCCTAGTCTAGGTACAGAGGGAGTATGTTTTATGCATGAATGTATTCATGCCATGCAGGTGCAACCCCTCTTCTCGACATGCACAACAGGTCGTGGTGGTAGTCTGGTAAATCATTGTGAGCGGAATCAGTGTTGATCGCGACCGTGATCTACACTATAACCATACATGATGAGGGGTATCATCCGATATTTCTTTATCCATTTTGAGTCCAAATCTGCTCCGAATTCGTAGTCCGATATAATCCGTATTCGAATCCGCATCCGGTTATTATCCGCTCCGCTCCGCTCCGAATCCGTTAAAAAAAATATGGTAAACACATTATTCCGATCCATTTACATCCCTAGGTGACAGTTTCGGCTTCAGACGGTGACAGTTTCCATTGATAATTTCTTGCAGATGACAGGTAGGGACTTATGACTTATAAGTTGAGACTTCAAAAAGTCCTAGAACTTATGAAACAAACAGGGCCCTAGTCTAGGTACAGAGGGAGTATGTTTTATGCATGAATGTATTCATGCCATGCAGGTGCAACCCCTCTTCTCGACATGCACAACAGGTCGTGGTGGTAGTCTGGTAAATCATTGTGAGCGGAATCAGTGTTGATCGCGACCGTGATCTACACTATAACCATACATGATGAGGGGTATCATCCGATATTTCTTTATCCATTTTGAGTCCAAATCTGCTCCGAATTCGTAGTCCGATATAATCCGTATTCGAATCCGCATCCGGTTATTATCCGCTCCGCTCCGCTCCGAATCCGTTAAAAAAATATGGTAAACGCATTATTCCGATCCATTTACATCCCTAGGTGACAGTTTCGGCTTCAGACGGTGACAGTTTCCATTGATAATTTCTTGCAGATGACAGGTAGGGACTTATGACTTATAAGTTGAGACTTCAAAAAGTCCTAGAACTTATGAAACAAACAGGGCCCTAGTCTAGGTACAGAGGGAGTATGTTTTATGCATGAATGTATTCATGCCATGCAGGTGCAACCCCTCTTCTCGACATGCACAACAGGTCGTGGTGGTAGTCTGGTAAATCATTGTGAGCGGAATCAGTGTTGATCGCGACCGTGATCTACACTATAACCATACATGATGAGGGGTATCATCCGATATTTCTTTATCCATTTTGAGTCCAAATCTGCTCCGAATTCGTAGTCCGATATAATCCGTATTCGAATCCGCATCCGGTTATTATCCGCTCCGCTCCGCTCCGAATCCGTTAAAAAAAATATGGTAAATGCATTATTCCGATCCATTTACATCCCTAGGTGACAGTTTCGGCTTCAGACGGTGACAGTTTCCATTGATAATTTCTTGCAGATGACAGGTAGGGACTTATGACTTATAAGTTGAGACTTCAAAAAGTCCTAGAACTTATGAAACAAACAGGGCCCTAGTCTAGGTACAGAGGGAGTATGTTTTATGCATGAATGTATTCATGCCATGCAGGTGCAACCCCTCTTCTCGACATGCACAACAGGTCGTGGTGGTAGTCTGGTAAATCATTGTGAGCGGAATCAGTGTTGATCGCGACCGTGATCTACACTATAACCATACATGATGAGGGGTATCATCCGATATTTCTTTATCCATTTTGAGTCCAAATCTGCTCCGAATTCGTAGTCCGATATAATCCGTATTCGAATCCGCATCCGGTTATTATCCGCTCCGCTCCGCTCCGAATCCGTTAAAAAAATATGGTAAACGCATTATTCCGATCCATTTACATCCCTAGGTGACAGTTTCGGCTTCAGACGGTGACAGTTTCCATTGATAATTTCTTGCAGATGACAGGTAGGGACTTATGACTTATAAGTTGAGACTTCAAAAAGTCCTAGAACTTATGAAACAAACAGGGCCCTAGTCTAGGTACAGAGGGAGTATGTTTTATGCATGAATGTATTCATGCCATGCAGGTGCAACCCCTCTTCTCGACATGCACAACAGGTCGTGGTGGTAGTCTGGTAAATCATTGTGAGCGGAATCAGTGTTGATCGCGACCGTGATCTACACTATAACCATACATGATGAGGGGTATCATCCGATATTTCTTTATCCATTTTGAGTCCAAATCTGCTCCGAATTCGTAGTCCGATATAATCCGTATTCGAATCCGCATCCGGTTATTATCCGCTCCGCTCCGCTCCGAATCCGTTAAAAAAATATGGTAAATGCAGTATTCCGATCCATTTACATCCCTAGGTGACAGTTTAAACAATGCGCATCCAGGGAATCGAACCCTGTTCAGTACCGTGGGAGGGTACTATGATACCACTACACCAGATGCGCTCATTTGGTGATGCATCTTTCCTTTCCAGTAGGAGAACTGGCGCTCTAGAGTATTCAGAACTGAAAAAAAGAAAAGACAAAATGTATATACAACAAGTGGCATAATCAAAAACACGTAGAAAACAACAAGTGGCATTCATCACTAGGTTAATAGGTTAGTTGCCATAAAAGATATAATACAACATATAAATGTATATAAAGCATTCAAGATTGATAATACAATAACATAAAATTATATATATATATATATATACACACACACACACACACGTTGGAGACGTATCATGTTGCTAGCTACTATAACCAGGATTTTGTGTTGCCCGGAGTTATTTTTCATGTCTTTCTGTTTTTGTTCATCATAGTGAAAACTGGTCCCGTTTCTTTAAACACCCCCCCCCCCTCCGCCAAAAAAAGGCCTAGAAAAATGTGCTAATTTCTAGTTCATCTTTATCTAAAACTTTGGCGATAAGACCGGTCAGATGGCACGGTGACACCTTTATATTTGTAGGAAAAACTCATGAACGAGGTAAAGATGCTAATTCAGATGCTTCCCATTACATCTAGAAAACATGGTGAAATTACTAGAGGAAAAACGATAAAAATAAGGAATGTGTATCCAGTGAATGGGAGGGTGCTATGATACCACTACACTAGATGCGCTTCATGATTAATTCCTTTTTTGGTAATCATAAATTTGGATTCTAGAGTACTCAGACCTGCAACCGAATGAAAAAAAAGAAAGCAGAAATGGAGATCTGAGCTACATCCCCTTGTTGATTAATGTTAATTAGCATAATTATTCGAGCAAAGCACCTTCTCGACGTACCTGACCATGAACAATGGGTTTTGGGCCGTGCAATGTTTTGACAGATAGTTGCAACAGCGTCACCATGTATCAGAGTTATTATATGACATATTCCTATCCAGTTGAACTAGATTATAGCAACACCATGTCTATATTGATCAGATTATTACGGTGCTTTGCTGCCCCCACACAAGTGTTCCAGAAGATTCAGGTAGAGCAGACTGATGTACTTCTGTTGTATCTCTAACCCCATTCCCCCCTTCTCTAATCTTGTTTTTGTAATTTTTTACTTCTCCTACTCGCAATGAACAGCAGTGGCCCTGCCTTTTCGTAAAAAAAGGGACCAGGTTATTACGGTGCTTTGCTTCTTCTGGAGCAGGGGGGAACACAACCGATTTTTATCATCAGAAACCAATCAAAATATAGCTTTCAGTGCATTTCATACAGCCATGGCATCACTGATTTTCAGTATTCGGATTTCTAATGACCTAAGGATTCACTGTATCTCCTACATGTGAAGTTTGACAACAACTAAGGAGTAAGAAGTCTTCTTAACTGCAAACTGAAGAGTTATACGATGTATCTATGCTATATTGTGACCGTTACATGGTGTACATCATGTTAATGTTTGAAACAATGGTGGGTCTATGCTATATACAACTTTTACAACGTTCGCCCCTTTTTAACTTTCAGTTTTTGTTGTTACTAAGGAGTGGTTGCACTTTAGTCGTTGAGATGGTTAGTAGTTTTAGTTTGGACAATCCCTTCTCTGTGCTTAATAATGGGATCTTTCATGTTGAATGCACACTTTGGTCCTACTGATTTTGGCAACTGGGTAGGAATAAGTTATGAGCTTTGGTTGATTGGCTTTCACCAGTCGGTCACCCTGGGTGTTTGGGTACCCGAACCCGGACCGAACCGAATTATCGGGTAATTCGGGTAAGGGTTCGGTTCTCATTTTTTGACTATTAGGTTTTTGGGTTAGGGTTCGGGTTCTAGTGTGGAAAACCCAAAATACCCATACTACCAAAATTATTCATGCTATTCAAAAATGTTATGCTATTATTACACTAACTTGTTACCCATACTAACTAAAATACTCATATTACCAAAAATACTCATACTATCCGAGTTATTCATATTAAAAGTTGATGTATGCTCGGAATATTTTGGGTATTTTGGATACCCGAATTACCCGAACCGAAATATTGGGTAATTTGGGTTCGGGTATTTTTCTAACAGAAATAATTTTGATTTCCATTTTCGAATACCCGAACCGAAATAACAAAAATACCCGAATGCTCAGGCTGACCAGTCAGGGAAAAAGGTTTTTGTAAGTGTTGCTAACTGGGGCCTTTCTTTCCTGGTGCTACTGCTTCTGTGACCATGATGTGTGCTAGTAGTATCTTCTTCAGCATGTTGTGGCCTGCTAATTCACAGATCTGTCATGGTGACAGTTGGGAAAAGATATAAGAACACATAAAAAATGCGCATCC
This sequence comes from Hordeum vulgare subsp. vulgare, assembly GCF_904849725.1. NCBI lineage: Eukaryota > Viridiplantae > Streptophyta > Magnoliopsida > Poales > Poaceae > Hordeum > Hordeum vulgare. The sequence continues at coordinate 24,808,024 of NC_058524.1, forward strand.
AGCGAATCGAACCCTGGTCAGTACCGTGGGAGGGTACTATGATACCACTACACCAGATGCGCTCATTTGGTGATGCATCTTTCCTTTACAGTAGGAGAACTGGCGCTCTAGAGTATTCAGAACTGAAAGAAAACAAGTAATGGAGAAGTGGGGTCGCATGCTAAGCGAGCGCTCTACCATCTGAGCTACATCCCCTGTGTTATTTGAAAACAATGATTAGCACTTTTATTAATATGAAGCACCTTCTCAACGTACCCTTTTTTTTAGATATACTCTGAAGCTTTGTTCATTCGTCATAATGTTTACAAGGACAGAATTAAGAGCATTGGGTTCGCCTAACCAAACATGGCAGCCAACCACTAGGGATAAAACGTGTTTCGTGAGTATGTGAGCCTCGACAATAGACCTTCCAAATTCATGACTAATATTACAAATAAGAAAAGTAGACTTGTGTTGTATTATTTCATGAACAATCGCCGTATGCTCCTTGCAATCTAAAGCAACTTGAATTTTCCCCTCGTATAGATCGTCCGCTAGGACGACTCCCTTATGGAGAGGGCCTCCAGGGTGCCCGGGTCCGATATGTCTGGGAAAACAAGCGCCGACGCGCCCAGGAATCCACCCTGTTGATCCCAACAAATAGCGCCAACCGAGCCATGAAATCTTCCCCTTCCAGCGGCAACGGCAGTTACATATATTCTTTCATATAGTTACTTCTTTGCATCAGCACTTGTATCAATATACATCAACAGTACAATTTCAAATGCTAAGGTAAGAAGCCTTATGTACAGGACCAGCAGTCTCCAATAAATAGATTTCACTACAAAGACCCTATAACTTCCATAAGCTCGGATATGAATTACTGTATTAAGCAATTAACTGTAGAGTAAGCATGGCATGGAACTGAGGCATCTCAGGGGATAATAAAATTGCAAATTTCATTTAACTTGGGAAGTTATAAACATTTGTGATACATGATTTTTCATACAGCTGGTTCGCAAAATGACACACTTGATTAGAGGGCATCTGTACAGACACGTAGCAGGACGATAATGCAGCATTAAGCACCCCAGTTAAAATACCACTACTTCTATCAATATACATCAATAGTATAATTTCAAATGCTAATTTGAAGGTAAGAAATCTTACCAGTAGCAGGCTCAAATAAATATATTTCACTTCACCTCTCATAAGAGAGATACAAGTTAGTAAGCCATTGACAGTGAAGTAAGCATGATATGAAAGTGAGGCATTTCAAGGGACAATAGAAAAAAAATTTCATTGCAACAATAACATGGCATAAGTATCGGGTGTCACAAAACATAACTGTTTAGTCTACCAGATTGGTCAGAGCGCCACAGCCAAAATAAAAACAATAGCAGTTTTTATTGGCTAACAACAGCTTTCGTCCCGGTGCAGTGGTGCTTCCAGAGAACGGAGGCAGGAGACAATGCCGTGTATCAAGTTCAGCTGGCTGCCGAGCTTGTAACTACACGCCCAGCATCAGTACACCAAGCAAGGCACCCAAGGGCAGCAAAGACAGCCAGCGCTTACACCATCGCACAACACACAATCCAGCACTGCAGCACACTTCTGTCATCATCTCACTGGGCGGGCGCCGGTGCCGCAGAGGTTGATGAGGTCCAGTAGGGTGGAGTAGAGCACCTCCAGGGACAGGTAGCCCAGGAACCTGCGCTTCTCAGCCCAAGGGTCGTCCGCTGCCGGTGCCTTCCCGTCCTCCTCTGCCGGGTGGTCGACAGTCAGGTACCATGAGATGCACCCATATTCATCGTCCGGGTCCACGTGCGCCACCAGGCCCAGCGTATCACCGTGCTCCAGGTCGAAGTAGAGGCACAGGAAATCCCGAGTCACGCTCATCCCCAGGACTAAAGCCTCCTCGTGGAGCCAGTTTATTATCTGGCTCGCAACCTGCAGATATATGTGCAGACAATGTACTCAGCACCTCACAGTGAAGTAGGTCCCAAAGAGATGCGCATAAAGACGCCAATCAGTTGAAAAAATCTCAGCCTCTGGACTTCTCTTATATGCATGTGTATACATAGCGGAGATGGTATTAACTTCTAAATATGGATGCATGGTGGCAATGATCCTAAGACGTATCATTGTACCTATTCTCGGAACGGAAATCAGGCTGAACTCAACATTCCGACTAGCCAAACTAACTATTCGCATACGTTGATGGACACATACATTCAGTGGAAGGCTTTCCCAATGTACAAACAGTAAAGAAGTGCAAAGGACTGAATAACAACCGTTGCAGTCAATCATAGGACAACAATGGATTTACTAAGTCTTGATTATAATATGGTCAAGTGGTTCATGCGCTATCCTGGCACAATTGATGCTTCAACCTTCTGAATCAGAAATACTCCCAACAGACAGTAGTAAATAAAGTTAATAAATGAATCCAGTGCATATCAGCGATAAAGGATAATGACTTAAAAAGTTTTATTTATCACAAGTTTACCTGCTGCAGAACCATCGTTGGGAGATCCTCCAAGTCACAATTGTAACTGTTTATTAGATAACCGTCAGAGGGCTTCGTAGTCAACGACCCAGCAATGCTCGGAGAACCCTCACCCAATAAACTTATCTGGCCATCCTTCAAGACAATCTTCGTGTTGAACTGTGTCCTGGAAGATTTGTACTTGGGCTCGCCATTGTCCGAAGGCTTCATGGGCCGATCAGCAGCCAAAATGGGTTGCGGGACTCTTAAGCAGAGAGACCAGGAAGAAGTTCGAGAGTGCCACGTAGGAAGGGACCGCAGCTGGAGATACGGAACCCTGCTAACCTGCATGCATTGGTAAAAAGGAAGTTACAACACCAATCTACCACACCCATGGTATGTATACAGCATTGATGAACGGAGAGATAATAGTAGTTATACCACACTCTCTAGCTCCAGCTGCACTTTTTTTGAAAATGTCTTATGAGCCACTGTCATGCAGAAATGACTTAGCAAGCCACAATCTTCACCTGCAGACTCTGCGGTCTGAGCAGGACTCTGGTAGCGAACAATATTACGATATTTCTCCCTGACTTTTCTGAGAATGTTCTCGTGGAACAGGTGTAGCAAGTAAATCTCCAGACTTTTTGGGTTAAGAAACCCTGAGGTATCCATTTTCAAAGGCTCCTGCTTCCCATTGGTGGTGGCTAGCACAAGATTCGCCTCTGAATTATTGTGCTCTTCATGGCCTGCTATCTCTGAGTCACTATCCTGTCCAGAATTCACAAGCGAAAGGCACAACAAACTCTCCTCGCCAATCGCTAGTTGGAGAAAATCCTCACGCATTCCAGTTACATTGACACCTTGAGTTTGGACAAACGTCTCACGGATCACCATATCCAATACCTACAGAGGCATACACTAAGCTAAGCGCGAGGTGGTATGATAGATAAAAATGACAGGAGACAGCATATTTTGTCACAGGAATTATTTTTCATGGATCTCTTGTTGGCCAAAAAGAAAGTTTTGCAATAATTCATAAGCATTTAGACAACCTACCTGCTCCTCAAATATTGACTTGTGGATATTGCGAAGAATGGAATGTGCTTGTTTGACAGACTTATTGACATCATCATCCTCCAACGCATCATCTTCCGCTGCAGAAGAAGTGGTGCTTGAGACACCTTTTGTTCTGCAAGCGTAGCTTTCTGGGCCGTTGGCACTGTCCCCGCGGAACTGAAGGCTCAAGAAACGGCACGACTTTTGCGGGACTTGTACAGACAAAGTGCCCGACGAGTCCTGGTCGATCGGAACCAGTGACAATGACGACATCCGGGGCATCGCTGCCGTGTCCAACTGAGAAGTGTCAACCACATCAAACATGAAGCTGTTGATTCCTGGAGCGTTCCCACGCTGCCTCTTGACTTTCCAGTTCTGCTGCAACCTGCCAAAGCCAACAGCACTGATTATGGCACAAGCATCACTACTTAGATGATACCTGGAATCCGCAATCCCTGCGACAAGACGAACCTGATCAATGAGCCGTAGAACCTAGACTCCTTCTGGAACTGCTGCTGCATCGTCTTTGCCGATTGTTTGAAATACCGTCCCAGATGCTGAGATTGCGAAATGGAGCATAATAATTAGGGTATGTGGTTTAGGTTCAAGCATGAACTACACAAAACATTTCTTTTTGTTCTGCAGTTTATTTCACTCCACTCCTCTTACTGGCAAGTTACAAAAATCCCATGAGTCTCACTCCATGCCTCTTCAACTAATTGGCTGCAGATGCTCTACTGGTTTCTAGTACAGGGGCATACATACCCGAAGCCGCTGGAGCTTGGTGGCGGCGGAGACGGCCGTGTCGACGAGGACTTCGTCCGGCAGCGGCCTGGGCTTGGAAATGGTGGCGACGGCCACGGTGTCGTTCGCCTCGACCTGCATTGTTTGTCAATTGCTATCCATCCATCATAACCAAGACATCATCACATACGAGAGACGCGGCGGACGGACCGTGGAGATGAGGTCGAGGACGACGGTGAGCTCCTGCTGCGCGAGCTGCAGGCTCTCGTGGAGGCCCTGCCAGGGCCAGGCCTTCTGGGCGGCGTCCTCTGCCGCCGCCTTCTTGGCCTTCTTGGCGTCCCGCTCGACCACCCAGGAGAAGTCGACCCGGCGGATGGCCGCCAGCCGCTGCTCCTCGCTGCTGGTGTCCCTGTTGCGCCCGGTGGGTCTGGATCAGGAGTGAGGCGAGGGGAAGGGGGGATGGGGAGGGAAGGGGAGGAAGGCTGGCTTACGGCGGGTAGTGCTCGTTGCCGGCCTCGTCGATGGCCTCGAGGCGCTTGATGGGGAGCTTGTCAAGGTCCAGCCGGAGGTCGTCGCCCATGGCCGCCGTCTGCTGCCCCTCGCTCCTTGATTGATGGGGAAGGAGCGAGCGAGCGAAGGGCTCGATCGATTGGGCTGGATGATGCTTGGGGCGCGAGGCGGACTCGGGGGCCGAGAGCGGCAGGTGGGTAGGCGGTTGCCGCCGGTGAGCGGCGGCCGGCGGGATCGGGCGACGGGCGGACCGAAGGGAGGAGAGATAGGACGGCGAGGGTTTGGACCTTGGGAGTTCAGTGGTGGTGCTGCGGACTAAACCGGGCCGGGCCGGGCCGAACCGACGAAGAAAGCAGGCCTGATGGACGAACCATTTTTCATTTTTTGCATTATTTTCGAGAGTACGATTTTTTGCATTATTAAAGAACAAACATTATGGAGTCTTTTTTCCCAGCAGAATATTTCGCAGTCTCACTAAATTATACTGTATCGTATTCTCAAAACAAAATCGAACTATACTGTGCATTACTCCCTCCGTCCCAAAATAATTGTCTTAACTCTAGCATAAGATTATACTAAGGTTAAAACACTTATTTCAGGATAGAGGGAGTACTATATTTTACTGCTTTGTATTGAAGTTTTGCTTGGTTTTGAATCTCGTATGGCCATAACCGTTTCAAATTGATTATTGAAGATAACTCGAAATCCAAAAACTGTAAGAAAAAAACCACGTGAATTCATTGCAAAAGATTTTTTTGCAAAATATAAATAAATCTTGCACTACTCAATTATTAAGGAATACAATCTCTTCCAACAATCTTCACGGCCTCGTTTGGGGCCATTGCCTAACCAACCCCAGTATGGCCTTTCAACCTACCAAAGTAAGTCATGAAATGAGCATCATTACAGATCTGACGAATATGAGTAATACTAGTACAAATGTCTGTGCGTTGCACCGGGCAAGAAAAAAATGTTGGTAGTAAACAACATGACAATCTCAACCAATATATAGGACCATAATCAAGCACATAATATTGTTAAAGAGTACATGCCTAGATTCCGTTGTAAGCTAGAAACTGAATATCATTTACAACCAACTATTTATTTGCATCTAGTACAAATGCCCGTGCGTTGTATTTTTTTGTGCATATACATCGCGCACGCACTCAAGGAGACAACAATCTGAAGCCCATATTTGTCGAAAAAAACCTGAACCAGTGCAATGCTTGATGCGAATCTCATATTTGTGGAAATAAAATAATAAGAGCACTGCAATTGCTAGTAAATAACAAGATAATTCGAACCAATACATAGGACCATCATCAAGCACAGAATACTGTTAAAGAGTACATCTCTAGATTTCGTTGTAAGCTAGAAACTGAAAGTCATTTGCAATCAACTATATGTGATTGACCCCGCTGGTCTATATCCAACGAATTATGAGAAGCCCTTTCATTTGGTAGTTATCTAAAACTACCACCAGAGATGCCATCCAACAGCTAGCCAATAGCGAAGCTTCTTTTTTCAGAAATATCATGCATGTCCTGTTTGAGCAAATAGAAGTTAGTACGAGCAAACAATCAATCTTGAAAAAAGAATTTGTTATTACGAAATCTTCCAAATCATACTATATTTATCAGATTTAAATTGGATTTTCCTGATACAACTGATGAATTCAAGTACACCGGCATGCATGTTATCTTCACATTCATTGTCCTTGAATGTTAATAGTTGACCCAAAATTAGTTTTCTGAGTTCATATCCATCATGTACAAGCATTATTTTTGTAAACGAATGGCATCAAAATTAGATGTGTAATTATAATATAACATTAAATGATCTATATTGTCTTGATATTTACCTTTATAAATGGCAAATGTGGTCTTTCATCTTCCCATGTGGACATGAACAGGGGAACAATATAACCGAAAAGTTCCCTTATATATAAGAATATATATGTTATTAATTTAAATTTAAATTCATTTTCAAAACAACAATTTTTCACTATATAATATTCATCTATTCAAAAATACCTGTTGTAAATTGGAATATCATCTAGGATTTTTTGATGCCATAGAAGAATATTCTCGTTCCATCTAGACCCAGGGCATGCCTTTGACATTGCTTTTGGTAAGTGTTCTGCAATCCATATAATTTTGTGCACATATTTTGCGAGTGAGTTGCATCTGTAAATGGGATTAATAGGAGCAGGGTCCAAAATATACACTGTTCTAGTATCTTTGTCCAATGTGAATAGAATGAAATCATTGTTGGATTGTACTGGAATATGGATCTGAAATAGGATACATATATTAGATGTAATAAAAAATGTGCGGTCCAAAGTATATAGAAGTGCTCTTACCGATTTGCATTTTGAAACATTATATTTGATACCAGGCCAACTACGAACAGAATTTGCTAGTTGTTCGACATCTAACTTTTTACGAAAATCTGGGTGCCGTCCAAAATCAGTAGTCATCTAGCACATAAAAATAATTGGTTAGAAAAGTGATTAAAAAATAAGAATATAGAAAAAAGTAAATAATGAATTTAAGAACGTACCCAAAATTTCATGTCCATATAATGTTTTGCTATCAATTGTTTTGTTTTTTGTGCCGTTTGGATGTCATCAAACATTAACTTCCGTATGACCAAATTAAAGCAATCTCGGTCCATAGGTAAATCATCCTTTAGCATTCCTTGTAGTTTTCTAAGAGACAAGCTTATTGGATATGGCTTTGAACTTTGGATCCATACTTTCCTGGTAATGGAAAAAATTAAGATAATGAATCAATAAGAAAATAAGTAAGATATTTTACAATTGTATTACTAATTTGAAATGACTTACTCTAAAATCTCAGTGTAGTTGATGGATTTAATGAAGCTACAAAGTCCAGATGTTAACTCATGTAAGCTCATATTAGAAAGAATAGATATCAGTGATCTGTATTTCATTTCAACCGATAATGGGATTTTTTGTTTTGAGTTTTCTAAATCATCTAGACTTTGTTGGAAATATGCCCTAGAGGCAATAATAAATTAGTTATTATTATATTTCTTAGTTCATGATAATCGTTTATTATCCATGCTATAATTGTATTGATTGGAAACACAATACTTGTGTGGATACATAGACAAAACACTGTCCCTAGTAAGCCTCTAGTTGACTAGCTTGTTGATCAAAGATGGTCAAGGTTTCCTGGCCATAGGCAAGTGTTGTCACTTGATAACGGGATCACATCATTAGGAGAATCATGTGATGGACTAGACCCAAACTAATAGACGTAGCATGTTGATCGTGTCATTTTGTTGCTACTGTTTTCTGCATGTCAAGCATTTGTTCCTATGACCATGAGATCATATAACTCACGGACACCGGAGGAATGCTTTGTGTGTATCAAACGTCGCAACGTAACTGGGTGACTATAAAGATGCTCTACAGGTATCTCCGAAGGTGTTCGTTGAGTTAGTATAGATCGAGACTGGGATTTGTCACTCCGTGTGACGGAGAGGTATCTCGGGGCCCACTCGGTAATACAACATCACACACAAGCCTTGCAAGCAATGTAACTTAATGTAAGTTGCGGGATCTTGTATTACGGAACGAGTAAAGAGACTTGCCGGTAAACGAGATTGAAATAGGTATGCGGATACTAACGATCGAATCTCGGGCAAGTAACATACCGAAGGACAAAGGGAATGACATACGGGATTATATGAATCCTTGGCACTGAGGTTCAAACGATAAGATCTTCGTAGAATATGTAGGATCCAATATGGGCATCCAGGTCCCGCTATTGGATATTGACCGAGGAGTCTCTCGGGTCATGTCTACATAGTTCTCGAACCCGCAGGGTCTGCACACTTAAGGTTCGACGTTGTTTTATGCGTATTTGAGTTATATGGTTGGTTACCGAATGTTGTTCGGAGTCCCGGATGAGATCCAGGACGTCACGAGGAGCTCCGGAATGGTCCGGAGGTAAAGATTGATATATAGGAAGTCCTGTTTTTGGTCACCGGAAAAGTTTCGGGCTCATCGGTAGTGTACCGGGAGTGCCGGGAGGGGTGCCGGGGACCATCGGGAGGGGTGTCACGCCCCAAGGGGTCTCATGGGCTATGGGAAGAGATAAACCAGCCCCTAGTGGGCTGGAATAAGTTCCCACTAAGGCCCATAAGGTTTGAGAAGGAAAAAACACAAGGTGGAAAGAGTTTCCAAGTGGGAAGGTGGAATCCTACTCCAAGTGGGATTGGAGTAGGACTCCTCCATCTCCAATTTCGGCCAAACCTTTAGGTTTTGAGGCTGCCTCCTCCCCTCCCTCCCACCTATATATACAGAGGTTTTAGGGCTGATTTGAGACGACTTTCCACAGCAGCCCGACCACATACCTCCATGGTTTTTCCTCTAGATCGCGTTTCTGCGGAGCTCGGGCGGAGCCCTGCTGAGACAAGGTCATCACCAACCTACGGAGCGCCGTCACGCTGTCGGAGAACTCTTCTACCTCTCCGTCTCTCTTGCTGGATCAAGAAGGCCGAGATCATCGTCGAGCTGTACGTGTGCTGAACGCGGAGGTGCCGTCCGTTCGGTACTAGATCGTGGGACTGATCGCGGGATTGTTCGCGGGGCGGATCGAGGGACGTGAGGACGTTCCACTACATCAACCGCGTTCTCTAACGCTTCTGCTGTACGATCTACAAGGGTACGTAGATCACTCATCCCCTCTCGTAGATGGACATCACCATGATAGGTCTTCGTGCGCGTAGGAAAATTTTTGTTTCCCATGCGACGTTCCCCAACAGTGGCATCATGAGCTAGGTTCATGCGTAGATGTCTTCTCGAGTAGAACACAAAAGTTTTTGTGGGCGGTGATGTGCGTTTTGCTGCCCTCCTTAGTCTTTTCTTGATTCCGCGGTATTGTTGGATTGAAGCGGCTTGGACCGACATTACTCGTACGCTTACGAGAGACTGGTTTCATCGCTACGAGTAACCCCGTTGCTCAAAGATGACTGGCAAGTGTCGGTTTCTCCAACTTTAGTTGAATCGGATTTGACCGAAGAGGTCCTTGGATGAGGTTAAATAGCAACTCATATATCTCCGTTGTGGTGTTTGTGTAAGTAAGATGCGATCCTACTAGATACCCATGGTCACCACGTAAAACACGCAACAACAAAATTAGAGGACGTCTAACTTGTTTTTGCAGGGTATTCTTGTGATGTGATATGGCCAACGATGTGATGTGATATATTGGATGTATGAGATGATCATGTTGTAATAGATAATATCGACTTGCACGTCGATGGTACGGCAACCGGCAGGAGCCATAGGGTTGTCTTTATAACTAACGTTTGTGCTTGCAGATGCGTTTACTATTTTGCTAGGACGTAGCTTTAGTAGTAATAGCATGAGTAGCACGACAACCCCGATGGCGACACGTTGATGGAGATCATGATGATGGAGATCATGGTGTGACGCCGGTGACAAGAAGATCGTGCCGGTGCTTTGGTGATGGAGATCAAGAAGCACGTGATGATGGCCATATCATGTCACTTATAAATTGCATGTGATGTTAATCCTTTTATGCACCTTATTTTGCTTAGAACGATGGTAGCATTATGAGGTGATCTCTCACTAAAATTTCAAGACGAAATTGTGTTCTCCCCGACTTTGCACCGTTGCTACAGTTCGTCGTTTCGAGACACCACGTGATGATCGGGTGTGATAGACTCAACGTTCACATACAACGGGTGCAAAACAGTTGCGCACGCGGAACACTCGGGTTAAGCTTGACGAGCCTAGCATGTGCAGACATGGCCTCGGAACACATGAGACCGAAAGGTCGAGCATGAATCGTATAGTTGATATGATTAGCATAGAGATGCTTACCACTGAAACTATTCTCGACTCACGTGATGATCGGACTTGAGATAGTGGATTTGGATCGTGTACCACTCAGATGACTAGAGAGATGTACTTTTTGAGTGGGAGTTCTTAAGTAATATGATTAATTGAACTAATTGTCATGAACATAGTCTAATGGTCTTTGCGAATTACGATGTAGCTTGCGCTATAGCTCTACTGTTTTATATGTTCCTAGAGAAAATTTAGTTGAAAGTTGATAGTAGCAAACTTTGCAGACTGAGTCTGTAAAACCGAGGATTGTCCTCGTTGCTGCACAGAAGGCTTATGTCCTTAATGCACCACTCGGTGTGCTACACCTCGAGCGTCGTCTGTGGATGCTGTGAACATCCGACATACACGTTTCTGATGACTACACGATAGTTCAGTACAAAAATACTTAATGGCTTAGAAGCAAGGCGCCTAAAACGTTGTAAAACGTCACGGAACATAAGTGATGTTCTAAAGAGATGAAATTGTGATTTCATGCTTGTGCCCTTGTTAAGAGGTACGAGACCTCCAACAAAATTCTTTGACCACAAAGTAAAGGAGAAAAGCTCAATCGTTGAGCGTGTGCTCAGATTGTCTGAGTACGACAATCACTTGAATCAAGTGGGAGCTAATCTTCCAGATGAGATAGTGATGGTTCTCCAAAAGTCACTGCCACCAAGCTTTGAGAGCTTCGTGATGAGCTATAACATATCAAGGATACATACAATGATCCTTGAGCGATTCGCGATGTTTGACACTGCGAAAGTAGAAATCAAGAAGGAGCATCAATAGTTGATGGTTTGTAAAACCACTAAGTTTCAAGAAAGGCAAGGGCTAGAAGGAATACTTTGTGAAACGGCAAAACAGTTGCTGCACTAATGAAGAGACCCAAGATTAAACCCAAACCCGAGACTAAGTGCTTCTGTAATGAGGGGAACAATCACTGAGGCGGAGCAACTCAAGATACTTGGTAGATAAGAAGGCTGGCAAAAGTCGAAAGAAGTGTATTTGATATACATGATGTTGATGTGTACTTTACTAGTACTCCTAGCAGCATGAGGGTATTGGATACCGGTTCGGTTGCTAAGTGATTAGTAACACGAAATGAAAGCTACGGCATAAACGGAGACTAGCTAAAGGCGAGGTGACGATACGTGTTGGAAGTGTTTCCAAGGTTGATATGATCAAACGTCGCACGCTCCCTCTACCATCGGGATTGGTGTTAAACCTAAATAATTGTTATTTGGTGCTTGCGTTAAGCATGAACATGATTGGATCGTGTTTATTGCAATACGATTATTCATTTAAGGAGAATAATGGTTACTCTATTTTCTTGAATAATCACCTTCAATGGTTTATTGAATCTCGATCGTAGTGTTACACATGTTCATAATATTGGTGCCAAAAAGATACGAGTTAATGATGATAGTACCACTTACATGTGGCACTGCCGCTTGAGTCATGTTAGTATAAATTGCATGAAGAGGCTCCATGCTGATGGATCTTTGTACTCACCTGATTTCGAATCACTAGTGACATGCAAACCATACCACATGAGCAAGGCCTTGTTTTCATTGAGATGAAATTAAGATAGTAACTTGTTGGAAGTGATACATTTTGATGTATGCAGTCCAATGGGTACTGAGGCACGCAGTGGATATCATTATGTTCTTACTTCACTGATGATTTGAGTAGATACGGGAGTATTTACTTAATGAATCACAAGTCTGAAATGTTGAAAAGTTCAAATCCGTTTCAGAGTGAAGTTCGTCGTAACAAGAGGATAAACTGTCTACGATATGATCATAGAAATGAATATCTGAGTTACGAGTTTTGGTACGCAGTTAAGACAATGTGGAAATTGTTTCGCAGTTCATGCCACCTGGAACATCATAGTGTGATGATGTGTCTGAACGTCATAGCCACGCACTATTTGGTATGGTGCATACTATGATGTCTCTTATCGAATTACCACTATCGTTTATGGGTTATGCATTAGAGACAACCACATTCACTTTAAATGGGGCACCGCGTATTTCCGTTGAGATGACACAGTATAGACTGAGGTTTAGAGAAATCTAAACTGTCGTTTCTTGAAAGTTTGGGGTTTCGACACTTATGTGAAAAAGTTTCAGTCTGATAAGCTCAAACCCAAAGCGGATAAATGCATCTTCATAGGATATCCAAAACAGTTGGGTACATCTCCTATCTCAGATTCGAAAGCAAAGTGTTTGTTTCTAGAAACGGATCCTTTCTCGAGGAAAGGTTTCTCTCGAAAGAATTGAGTGGGAGGGTAGTAGAACTTGATGAGGTTATTGAACCATCACTTCAACCAGTGTGTAGCAGGGCGCAGGAAGTTGTTCATGTGGCGCCTACACCAATTGAAGTGGAAGCTGATGATGGTGATCATCGAGCATCGGATCAAGTTACTACAAGTCTCGTAGGTTGACAAGGTCGCGTACTACTACAGAGTGGTACGGTAACCCTGTCTTGGAGGTCATGTTGTCGAGCAACAGTGAACCTACGAGTTATGGAGATAGCGATGGTGGGCCCGGATTCCGACAAATGGCTGGAAGCCATGAAATCCGAGAGAGGATCCATGTATGAAAACAAAGTGTAGACTTTGGAAGAACTACTTGATGGTCAGAGGACTATTGAGTAAAGATGGATCTTTAAAGGAAAACAGACGATGATGGTGATAAGTCACTATTAAGAAAAGCTCGACTTGTCGCAAAGATGTTTTCGATAAGATCAAACAGTTGACTATGATGAGACTTTCTCACTCGTAGCGATGCTAAAAGTCTGTTAGAATTATGTTAGTTGTTGATGCATTATTTATGAAATATTGCACGTAGGATGTCAAAACATTGTTTTCTGGACGGTTTCCTTGAGCAAACATTGTATGTGATACAACCAGAAGGTTTTGTCGATCCTAAAGATACTAGCAAGTATGCAAGCTCCAGTGATCCTTCAATGGACTGGTGCAAGCATCTCGGAGTTGGAATATACACTTTGATGAGATGATCAAAGATTTTGGGTTTGTACAAGGTTTATGAGAAACTTGTATTTCCAAAGAAGTGAGTGGGAGCACTATAGAATTTCTGATAAGTATATGTGGTTGACATATTGTGGATCAGAAGTGATGTAGAATCTCTGTAAAGCATATAAGGTTGTTTGAAATGAGTTTTCAAAGGAATACCTGGATTGCGCTACTTGAACGTTGAGCATCAAAGATCTATGGAGATAGATCAAAAGCGCTTAATGAAAGTTTCAATAAAATGCATGCCTTGACAAGTTTTTGAAGGAGTTCAAAATAGATCAGCGAAGAAAGAGTTCTTGGTTGCGTTGTGAGGTGTGAATTTGAGTAAGACTCAAAACCCGACCACGGAAGAATAAAGAGAATAGACGAAGGTCGTCTTCTATGCCTTAGCCATAGAATCTAAAGTATGCCATGCTGTGTACCGCACCTGATGTGTGCCTTGACTCAAAGTATGTTGAGAGGTACAGAGAGTGATCCATGATTGAATCACTAGCAGCGGTCAAAATTTATCCTTAGTAACTAATGGACTAAGGAATTTTTTCTCGATTATGGAGGTGGTTAAAGAGTTCGTCGTAAAGGGTTACGTCGATGCAAGCTTTGACACTAATCCGAATAACTATGAGTAGTGAAACGGATTTGTATAGTAGAGTAGATATTTGGACCATTTCCGAATAGCATGTAGTAGCAGCATCTATAAGATGACATAAAGATTTGTAAAGAACGCACGGATCTGAAAGTTTCAGAACCATTGACTAAAACCTCTCTCACGAGCAAGACGTGACCAGACCCCAGAACTATATGGGTGTTGGATTCGTTGGAATCACATGGTGATGTGAACTAGATTATTGACTCTAGTGCAAGTGGGAGACTGTTGGAAATATGCCCTAGAGGCAATAATAAATTAGTTATTATTATATTTCTTAGTTCATGATAATCGTTTATTATCCATGCTATAATTGTATTGATTGGAAACACAATACTTGTGTGGATACATAGACAAAACACTGTCCCTAGTAAGCCTCTAGTTGACTAGCTTGTTGATCAAAGATGGTCAAGGTTTCCTGGCCATAGGCAAGTGTTGTCACTTGATAACGGGATCACATCATTAGGAGAATCATGTGATGGACTAGACCCAAACTAATAGACGTAGCATGTTGATCGTGTCATTTTGTTGCTACTGTTTTCTGCATGTCAAGCATTTGTTCCTATGACCATGAGATCATATAACTCACGGACACCGGAGGAATGCTTTGTGTGTATCAAACGTCGCAACGTAACTGGGTGACTATAAAGATGCTCTACAGGTATCTCCGAAGGTGTTCGTTGAGTTAGTATAGATCGAGACTGGGATTTGTCACTCCGTGTGACGGAGAGGTATCTCGGGGCCCACTCGGTAATACAACATCACACACAAGCCTTGCAAGCAATGTAACTTAATGTAAGTTGCGGGATCTTGTATTACGGAACGAGTAAAGAGACTTGCCGGTAAACGAGATTGAAATAGGTATGCGGATACCAACGATCGAATCTCGGGCAAGTAACATACCGAAGGACAAAGGGAATGACATACGGGATTATATGAATCCTTGGCACTGAGGTTCAAACGATAAGATCTTCGTAGAATATGTAGGATCCAATATGGGCATCCAGGTCCCGCTATTGGATATTGACCGAGGAGTCTCTCGGGTCATGTCTACATAGTTCTCGAACCCGCAGGGTCTGCACACTTAAGGTTCGACGTTGTTTTATGCGTATTTGAGTTATATGGTTGGTTACCGAATGTTGTTCGGAGTCCCGGATGAGATCCAGGACGTCACGAGGAGCTCCGGAATGGTCCGGAGGTAAAGATTGATATATAGGAAGTCCTGTTTTTGGTCACCGGAAAAGTTTCGGGCTCATTGGTAGTGTACCGGGAGTGCCGGGAGGGGTGCCGGGGACCATCGGGAGGGGTGTCACGCCCCAAGGGGTCTCATGGGCTATGGGAAGAGATAAACCAGCCCCTAGTGGGCTGGAATAAGTTCCCACTAAGGCCCATAAGGTTTGAGAAGGAAAAAACACAAGGTGGAAAGAGTTTCCAAGTGGGAAGGTGGAATCCTACTCCAAGTGGGATTGGAGTAGGACTCCTCCACCTCCAATTTCGGCCAAACCTTTAGGTTTTGAGGCTGCCTCCTCCCCTCCCTCCCACCTATATATACGGAGGTTTTAGGGCTGATTTGAGACGACTTTCCACGGCAGCCCGACCACATACCTCCATGGTTTTTCCTCTAGATCGCGTTTCTGCGGAGCTCGGGCGGAGCCCTGCTGAGACAAGGTCATCACCAACCTACGGAGCGCCGTCACGCTGTCGGAGAACTCTTCTACCTCTCCGTCTCTCTTGCTGGATCAAGAAGGCCGAGATCATCGTCGAGCTGTACGTGTGCTGAACGCGGAGGTGCCGTCCGTTCGGTACTAGATCGTGGGACTGATCGCGGGATTGTTCGCGGGGCGGATCGAGGGACGTGAGGACGTTCCACTACATCAACCGCGTTCTCTAACGCTTCTGCTGTACGATCTACAAGGGTACATAGATCACTCATCCCCTCTCGTAGATGGACATCACCATGATAGGTCTTCGTGCGCGTAGGAAAATTTTTGTTTCCCATGCGACGTTCCCCAACAGACTTTCCAATATTTGAACATCATCAGGATTTCCATTGGTGTCATCGTCAGTTTCTTCAACGATTGTAGTGATTGATGCAGTGTTTGTTTTCCAACATAATAGTATGCTGGCTAACTTAAACCTAAATGAAGTAATCATTTCCTGTGCAATATAAACAATTATTACTATATTTTAAAAAATTAACATACTTTATGTAAAATTGATATACTTTCTATTAAACAAAAAGACGTATACCTGTGTAATTGCGTATGATAATGCACTTTCGGTGAAATATTCCATAAATTTGACCATAAATAAACCACATGAAGAACTGTCTTTTTGAACTAGCTTTTGAAATTGTTTCGTGATCTTCCATTCAGTAAGATCAACGTCTTTCCAATCCTCATTAATCAAGTTTTGACTTTTAATAAGGTCCAAATGAAATTGTATTCCTCGTAGCTGAAAAAGATTTAGTGATCAGAAAAGATAGACATTAACAATGTATGAATTTATGTCATTTACATGTAGGATTAAAACTGATGATGTAACTAACCGTAATAGAGAGATCATCTCGGTCAAACTTCCAACACAATGAGTCCAGTACTTGAATCTCACGTTTTATGGAATTTAAAATAGCTAAATACCAATGTGTGTTGCTGGTATTTATTGGAAGTTCAATCTATAATAAAGATAATTAGGAAAATAAAAATAAATATTGATTGAAACATGAACATGAAAATTATGGATACAGACATTACCATGTCATGCTCTATATATTTCTTGACAATCTCTGTAATCAAGGCATTATTTTGTTGTATGCCAAGGTTACCATCCCGTTTTAATAGTGAGATGACAAAAGGACTCTCAAAATATACTTTATTGTCATTCTGGACATGTATTTGGTCCTTTATACAACATATATATATGCATCGATCACCTATAATTAAGATTATTTTCAAACAAATACATTAGTAATAGATATTAGTGATTAGAAACTTATTTCTGTTTGAGTAAGGGTATACTTACATCATCGTTTACCCACTTTTTTCATCAAACAAGCACATCAACTGATTTTGTAACACAGTACTTCCATCTATGTGAACCAACTCTTGTTTTCTCAAAGATGATTCAATTATTATATGAGCACATAGATCATAATCGGTCAATGTATAGTGTGCAAAAAATCAAATAATTTAAGAATATATTGGATAGAGAAGTACACAGAATACATGAAACCAATACCTTGTGGTAGATAATCATATTTTTGAACAATTTTGATCTCCTTATTTGAATCTGGTTCCTTAACATCATGTAATGGTAAAACAGGAGATAATGTCGAGCTAGATTTGGATGGAGGTGATGCCAATGGATCATGATCTATCTGAATGTTTGATTCTGGCACAATTGATTCAAAACATTCAGAATTTGGAGAAGATGCTGACATAGTTGGTGACATTGGTTTTGGCTCGAGAACACCTAATTCATATATTTTTTGTTTTTTTGGAAGGTCGGTTTTCCAAATCGTCTACAATGTTCAGTTCAGCAATGTCATCTATTTCCTGCAGTAACAACATAATTATAATTAGCCCAAATAGATTCTCAACTATATATATATTACTAATCACCCTTCACAAATTGAAGTCCTTCCAATTCATGTGTGTATCAGTAATACCATGTGCATTTCAACCATAACAGAAAAAACCCCACCACCAAACCCATTAAAAACTGGAAGAGAGCATCAACTCTACGCATGCAACAATATTTGACTGAAACCTTCAACTATATGCATGCATCAACTCGAGTTGGTCCATCAGATTAGCAGCAGAATTTTCTCATTTCACTTCTCCTATTCGCAGATATGCAAGTTAGTTTTTTTTCACTGTTACGTCCGCCCCGAGTCACCTGCAACATATAGCTACTTGCAACTGAGCTGGACTAGTATATGGAACTCTAGGACAAAATCATACCATTTGGGTCTGCCTTGTAGGAAGAGTGAAATTATAAGATGAGAGTTAGTGTAGATTTTTCCTTGGGGTAATGATACTTGGATTATTTAGGAACAGTATTTTTATACCGAGCACTATACATGGTGTGACGAGGAGGTATTTTCTGTCCTGCCCTATATTTCTCCTATTCCCCTCCCACCCTGATATTTTTCAGTCACTAATAACTAACAGAACTAATGAGTATGTCACACATGTTGGCATCTAGTGTATGTTCTATGCACTTCACTATACTGAAAAACTGGTTGTAGTGGGAGTAATGTGATGTGCACTTCACTATACTCCCACTGGTTGCAGTGGGAGTCAAAACTGGTTGTATGTTCTATGTTGCTGTAGTTGGCATCTTGAACCATTTGCACGATCCTCCTTGCTACAGTAGATGTTTGCAACTCTGGCATATTTAGCATACAATTTCTTCCCGTGTACTCTACAGGAGGTCGAGAAGGATGTGAAAGCTCGGACCAAAGGTGAACTTGGAGCTGCGAAAACCTTGTCTACTCCATTTGACCAGCCAGATCTTCCTTCCGGTACGCTATTCAGACAACAGTGCTTTTATTTCATTCGGATTTCTCTTTTCCTGTACTCCTGCAAATGATGCTTCCATAGGTGCCGCACTAACCTTGACATTTTGATGTTCTGCACAAAACTTCAGGAACCGCGTGCTTTGCTTCTGGAAAGCCTGCTCAAAAGTGGTCATTCTGGGGTCGCAGCTATTGATCCCTGTGTGCTGCCACCTATACATTGACATTTTCATTGACTTTTCTGGGTCGACGCATCCAGCCGCTGCAGGCCAGAGACCACGCTATGTGGCATTACACGGGGCCTTCAGACAACACTCGGTCCCATCCTGAAGACGTGAGCGAGGAGACGGTGAGTGCATGGGTCCGCAGCATCACAGGCACATGTGATAACCCCGTGGGAGCTCGGCTGGTGAAGGCCTTCCGCGCCGAAAATCCTCCTCCGAATGAGGTGACTACACGTCATCGAGTGCTTTTAACCTTCTCAGTTTTATTGCTTTTCTTGTCTCGCCGACTGACGTCGCCGACTGTATTTTGTGCAGGAGTGGACGAACTAGCATTCCGAAGTCTCGAATGGGAATCCAGTCGAGGAAGAGGAAGGCAGCATGGAGGGCAGCGCGGATAGTGCCGAGTACGTCTTTGACAGTGGGGAGACGGAGGAGGAGACAGAAGAGGAGGAGGAGGAGAGTGGAGAGCAGAGCTCCTCACCCTGACCACCAGAACACCGAACCAAGCACCGTCATGACCCCGCTGCTCCACCGGCTCCTCCCGTGGCTCCGAGTGCTCGGAGTGTGAAGAGAACCAGGGGTGCTTCTGCCAAACCCGTGAACCAGCCGTCCAAGGTGGCTAAACCTAGCGGGTCTAAACCTCGGAAAGCCTTGCCCCGGATGAGGATCGTTGTTCCGGTCGCCTCAGCGTAAGCATCTTTACTCTTCCATCTTCCTTCAGTATCCGATTGAACTCTTCTTTTTGGGAACTCATGTTTATCCGTCGAGTGGATTTCACTCAATAGAGCTGCTACCTCCGCCACCTCTCTACCGCGCCAGGACGATGATCCCATGGACACTGATAACGCCGCCACGTCCCAGCAAGGTACGTCGTCACGACTCCGAGAGCTGTATTACTGTTTCGCGAGTGCTGTCTTTGATCTTGACCTTTTTCTGTAATTTTATTTTGTTCGGTCGGGCTTCCTTCGGAGGTGATCCATCTGGACGACGACGACCAAAGGAGGTCGGAACCAGCTTTGGCGCCTGTCCCTGGGGTTATCCAACCTGCTGTCAATCCTGCCATGAACGTGCCGCCGACTGAGACGGTGGCCCTCACGGCGGAACCGACTAGAGCAGAGCTCAGGATGCCCAGGGAGCCTTCTGCCACGCCGGGTCCGTCGGCTGTTCAATATGATGCCCGACGCCTCCCGGAAGATCAAGTAGTAGCTGCCAAGGACGCCATGGTACAAGTAGAGCTGATGGTGGGCGACGCCAAGGGAGCATATGACTCCATCGCATCCCTGTACAAGAAGAGCTTGGAGCTTCGGGATGATATCCGAGTAAGTGCGCTAGTAAGTGTTTACATTCCTCTTGGTGCCCACTGGGGGTTTCAGTGAGATACTCGGATACAGTAGGATGATTTTGCAGTGGGTTCACTCCGAGTGAACCCAGTGGGTGTAGTCCCCGAGACTTCTGCCGAGTGCTTGCGCCGGCAGTTGTCTTTATATGTACTTTCCATAATCTGTACAGATCAGAGCTGATCTTCCCGAATGGTACCAGTGGGGGCACGTCGAGTGCACCCACTGGGTGTAGTCCTCGAGAGTAGTGTTACTCGGGTCGAGTGATAGTAATCTCATAGTGTTGTTGGTTTGCTATGGAGCTCAATGGGACCGACCTGTTCGAGCTTCCTACCAGTGGGGGCACTCTCAGTGAACCCACTGGGTGTAGTCCCCGAGACCGCTGTTGATTGCTTGCATCAGCCGGGGTCTGAAGAATCTTGAGTTTTTATTATTTTGTAATATCTGTCGAGACTTTTTCCTTGTTGAATGTGGCTGATCCTCCCTTTGTGTCTCTTTGACAGAAGACTTGTGAAATGGGGTCGGCGTATAATGCTCTAAAGGCTGAGAAGACTCAACTTGCTGCGGACTTGGAGGTGGCTGCGAATGACCTGGCTGGCATGAAGGAGGCTCTTGCTGAACGAGAAAAATCTTTGGAGGAATCTCGGGAGGCTAGCAAGGCACTGCTAGCCGAAGTAGAAAAAATGAAGAGGGAGAGATTCGAATGGATGGGCCAGCTGAAGGTAATGAACACTCGGTGCAGAGCGCAGGAGAACTACGTCGGCGACTGGGCGAAGAAGATGGTCGCACTGCTTGGTGGTAAGTTCTTGCCGAGTGTTTTTTGACTTTGGAGTTCACTCCGCGCTTATTTTCCGCTTGTCTTTTCTTTGCAGATTCCTGTCGGGACGTTGAGGCCGAAACAACCGAAATTGAATTGTCGCTTGTTCCGAATGTTCCACTCGGCGATGAAGCTAACCGGGACATGTTCCGAGTGAATTCTCGCCTTAACAGGTGGGTCCTTTCATCGGTCGCCTGAGAGGAGTTGTCGGCCGAATCAACAAGGAGCTGTGGCCTGAAGATGACTCCCGGAACGAGATATATAGAGGGGTTGATGACTCGACTGGAGGACGTTCCAAGCAGAGTGAAGGCATGGAAGAAGTCTGCCGCTCGGTGTGGTGCGGACGTGGCGTTGTCTCTGGTCCGAGTGCACTGCAAGGAAGCCCGTGAAGACAAGCTGAAGACGTTGCAGGTCGCCAACACCAAGAAGCTTCGATTTGAAGATTTCATGGAGACCTTCCTCGACACAGCCACTCGGATCGCAGATGGAATCGACCTCGACACCTTTGTGGAGCCTGCTAGTCCCGGCGACGCTTGATAAAGTTTATGCTGAACGCACATTTACCTCGGTATGCCGAGTGGAGTCTGTATTAAACTTTGGCCACTGCTGTTGGCCGGTACATTCGTGGTTCGGTGTGGATAAACTTGATTCACACCGAACCGACTGATCGCAGAACCGATTTGAATTCGAACCGGATCTTTTGCTCTTCTTTCGCTGAGTTTTTTTTGACACGATTTTGGCTCGTGGTTTTTGTTTGGGCGTCTCTTGGTGAAGCCAATGGCAAACATGCGGAGCATGTAGTTGTCCGTTGTCTTCACATCCGCATGAGCCTCAATGAGGGTCTGCTAAGCCTCCGAGTGTATCTCGAGTGCCCACTCGGAGGAAGCTTTTTTACTTAGGCGACTCTGATTCGCATCTAAGTCTCCGAGTGTGACTTGAAATGCACACTCGGAGCAAGTTGTTTACTTAGGCGACTCTGAGTCGCAGCTAAGTCCCCGAGTGTGACTTTTCGTGCACACTCGGAGCGAGTTTGTACTTAGGCGACTCTGGGTCGCAGCTAAGTCTCCGAGTGTGACTTTTCGTGCGCACTCGGAGCGAGTTGTTACTTAGGCGACTCTGGGTTGCACCTAAGTCCCCGAGTGTGACTTTTAGTGCACACTCGGAGTGAGTTTTTTACTTAGGCGACTCTGGGTCGCATCTAAGTCTCTGAGTGTGACTTTTGGTGCACACTCGGAGCGAGTTGTTACTTAGGCGACTCTGGGTCGCAGCTAAGTCCCCGAGTGTGACTTTTGGTGCACACTCGGAGCAAGTTTGTACTTAGGTGACTCTGGGTCGCAGCTAAGTCCCCGAGTGTGACTTTTAGTGCACACTCGGAGCGAGTTTGTACTCAGGCGACTCTGGGTCGTAGCTAAGTATCCGAATGTGACTTTTCGTGCGCACTCGGAGCGAGTTTGTACTTAGGCGGCTCTGGGTCGCAGCTAAGTCTCCGAGTGTGACTTTTCGTGTGCACTCGGAGCGGAGGAAGCTTTTTACTTAGGCGACTCTGAGTCGCAGCTAAGTCCCTGAGTGTGACTTTTCGTGCACACTCGGAGTGAGTTTTTTACTTAGGCGACTCTAGGTCGCAGCTAAGTCTCCGAGTGTGACTTTTGGTGCACACTCGGAGCGAGTTGTTACTTAGGCGACTCTGGGTCGCAACTAAGTCTCCGAGTGTGACTTTTAGTGCACACTCGGAGCGAGTTTGTACTTAGGTGACTCTGGGTCGCAGCTAAGTCCCCGAGTGTGACTTTTCGTGCGCACCCGGAGCGAGTTGTTACTTAGGTGACTCTGGGTCACAGCTAAGTCCCCAAGTGTGACTTTTAGTGCACACTCGGAGCAAGTTTGTACTTAGGCGACTCTGGGTCGTAGCTAAGTCTCCGAGTGTGACTTTTCGTGCGCACTCGGAGCGAGTTGTTACTTAGGCGACTCTGGGTCGCAGCTAAGTCCCCGAGTGTGACTTTTAGTGCACACTCGGAGCGAGTTGTTTACTTAGGCGACTCTGGGTCGCAGCTAAGTCTCCGAGTGTGACTTTTCATGCACACTCAGAGCGAGTTGTTTACTTAGGCGACTCTGGGTTGCAGCTAAGTCCCCGAGTGTGACTTTTAGTGCACACTCGGAGCGATTTTGTACTTAGGCGACTCTCGGTCGCAGCTAAGTCTCCGAGTGTGACTTTTCATGCACACTCAGAGCGAGTTTGTACTTAGGCGACTCTGGGTCGCAGCTAAGTCTCCGAGTGTGACTTTACGTGCACACTCGGAGCGAGTTGTTACTTAGGCGACTCTGGGTCGCAGCTAAGTCCCCGAGTGTGACTTTTAGTGCACACTCGGAGTTAGTTTTTTAGACCGGAGTCTGCAAACGTGGAAGAATTTTGAATCGGCAAGGAATCAATCTGCTTTGTATTACTTCGATGATACTTGTTCTTTACATTGTCTCCGTCGGCGGTTATGTGTAGAAGCGCTTCAGTAGATCTCCATTCCATGCTCGCGGCTCGTCCGTTTCCCTGTCAAGGTTGTAGAGTCGATATGCTCCGTTGTTCAGCACCTTAGAGATGATGAACGGTCCTTCCCAGGCGGGAGCCAACTTGTGTGGTCTCTGTTGATCCACTCGGAGCACCAGGTCGCCTGCTTGGAACGTGCGGCTCCTGACGTGTCGCGCATGAAATCGCCGCAGATCTTGTTGATAAATTGTTGAACGAATCAGTGCCATCTTGCGCTCCTCTTCTAAAAGGTCCACTCCGTCTTGCCTGGCTTGCTCTGCTTCGGCTTCGGAGAAGAGTTCGACTCGTGGAGAGTTGTGAAGCAAGTCACTCGAAAGGACTGCCTCTGCTCCATAAACGAGGAAAAATGGGGATTGCCCTGTCGATCTATTCGGAGTTGTGCGGAGGCCCCACAGCACCGAAGGCAGCTCGGTAACCCATGCGCCGGTGGCATTTCCAACTTCTCGCAGGAGTCGAGGCTTCAACCCTTGAAGAATAAGTCCATTCGCCCGCTTTGCTTGCCCGTTTGTTTGGGGAGCGCAACGGATGCAAAATCCACTCGGATACCTTGGCCTGCGCAAAAACCTTTGAACCTGTCCGAGTCAAAGTTTGTGCCATTGTCGGTGATTATGTTGTGCGGAACCCCGTATCTGGCGATGATGTCTCTGATAAATTTGATGGTCGTAAGGGCATCAAGCTTCTTGATAGGCTTGGCTTCAATCCACTTGGTAAACTTGACTGCTACGAGCAGATGGGTGAATCCTCCTTGGCCTGTTCTGAATGGCCCGACTGTATCTAATCCCCACACGGCAAATGGCCAAGCGAGAGGAATTGTCTTCAGCACAGACGTTGGCTTGTGGGACTTGTTTGAATAGAACTGACAATCTTCGCAACGGTCGACTATATCTTTTGCCATTTCATTCGCCTGCAACCAGAAGAAACCAGCTCTGAATGCTTTGGCGACGATTGCCCTTGAGGAGGCATGATGGCCGCAAGTTCCCGAGTGAATTTCTTCCAAGATTAACTGCCCCTCTTTAGGAGAGATACACCGCTGAAGGACGCCTGAAACAGTTTCCCTGTATAACTGGTCATTAATGACGGTGAAGGACTTCGACCTGCGAACGATCTGCCTAGCTTGGACTTCGTCTTCTCGTAACTCTTGCCTCATAATGTATGCAATGAACGGCACAGTCCATTCGAGAATGACAGCTAGAATCTCCATGATCAAATCAACCACAGCGGGAACCTCGACTTCAGTCTGATCTGTTGAGCTCTTCGGTTGTACAGGTTCCTCTGTAAAAGGATCTTCTTTTACCAAGGGGAGGTGTAGGTGCTCGAGGCAGACATCACTCGGGGCCGGTCTCCGTGTGGATCCAGGTTTTGCCAATTCATCCGCTGCTTGGTTTTTCAGTCGGGGAACATGGTGAAGTTCCATACCTTCGAACTTCTTCTCGAGCTTCCTTATTGCGTTGCAGTATGCACTCATGGTGGGGTTCCTTACATCCCACTCCTTCATTACTTGATTAACCACTAGATCTGAGTCGCCATAGACCATCAGGCGGCGGACGCCGAGTGTGATGGCCATGCGCAACCCGTAAAGGAGAGCTTCATACTCTGCTTCACAACCCGTAAAGAATCAAAATGGATCTGCAACACATACTTGAGTTTATCACCTTTCGGGGATATGAGCACTACGCTGGCGCCAGAGCCATTCAACATCTTGGACCCATCGAAGAACATGGTCCAATGAGCCGAGTAGATGTGAGTCGGTTGCTGTTGTTCTACCCATTCCGCTATGAAATCAGCAAGAGCTTGAGACTTTATAGCTTTCTTGGCTTCGAACTTGATGTCGCAGTATAGCATCTCCATTGCCCACTCTGCCACTCGGCCTGATGCGTCCCGATTGTGGAGAATTTCCGACAACGGAGCGTCAGATATGACAGATACCGAGTGGTCTTGGAAATAATGAGCCACCTTCTTTGCAGTCATGTAGATCCCATAAATAAGCTTCTGATAATGGGGTACCTCTGCTTGGAAGGAGTCAGGACTTCGGAAACATAATATACTGGCCACTGAACCTTGTACGCTTTGCCTTCTTATTCGCGTTCGACTGTCAGAACGGTGTTGACGACTTGATTTGTAGCCGCGATGTACAAAAGAAGGGGTTCTTTACTGAGCGGGGCAGTAAGAACCGGCTGGGTGGAAAGCAGGGCTTTGAGGTCGTCGAATGCGATTTGGGCTTCGTCTGTCCACTCCAAGGTATCTGACTTCTTCATGAGTCTGTACAGAGGTAACGCCTTCTCGCCGAGTCGAGCGATAAACCTGCTCAAAGCCGCTAGGCAACCTGTGAGCTTTTGAACATCATGTACTCTTACCGGTCGCTCCATTCGAACAATGGTCCCGATCTTTTCGGGGTTGACATCGATCCCTCGTTCGAAAACGAAGAAACCGAGTAACTTCCCGCTGGGAACGCCGAATGAACACTTGGCTGGGTTGAGCTTGATATCGTACCTACGTAGGTTGGCGAATGTTTCTGCCAAGTCAGTCAGCAGGTCGGAACCTTTGCATGACTTGACGACGATATCATCCATATATGCCTCCACATTTCGACCGATCTGGTCTAGGAGGCATTTTTGGATCATTCGCATAAAAGTTGCTCCTGCATTCTTCAAACCGAATGGCATAGTGATCTAACAGAAACACCCGAATGGGGTGATGAAGGCTGTTTTTAATTCATCTGGACCATACAGACGGATCTGATGATAGCCCGAATAGGCATCAAGGAAGGATAAGCGCTCACAACCCGCAGTCGAATCAACGATTTGATCAATGCGGGGGAGAGGGAAGTGGTCTTTCGGATAAACCTTATTAAGATGCTTGAAATCGATGCACATACGGAGAGACTTGTCCTTCTTGGGCACCATGACAACATTAGCGAGCCACTCAGAGTGGTGTACCTCACGAATGAAGTTGGTTGCCAAAACTTTAGCCACCTCCTCTTCGATTGCTTTCCTCTTGTGTGCGGCGGACTAACCCAGGCGCTCTCGAATGGTCCGAGCGGCAGGATCCACATGCAGTCGGTGCTCAGCCAACTCCCTGGGTACACCTGGCATGTCAGCAGGCTTCCATGCAAAAATGTCCCAGTTCTCACGGAGGAATTGGATGAGCTCGGCTTCCTATTTTGGATCAAGGATGGTGGAGATGTTTGTCGGGGCGGCGGTGTCGTCCGTCGGGTGGATGCTGACTTTCTTCGTGTCTCCCGCCGACTGGAATGCGGACTCGAAAGCTGGCTTCTTTGAACGCATCAGGTCAGCGGGGTCGGCGGTCTTCTTGTACTCATCCAGCTCGAGTATAGCCATCTGATGATCAGCAATTCTCGACCCCTGCTGCAGACACTCCTCGTCCCGCTGCCGATTGCCTGTGACAGTAATCACACCTTTGGGACCAGGCATCTTCAGCTTCAAATAGACGTAACATGGACGGGCCATGAAACGCGCATATGCCGGACGGCCCAGAATCGCATGGTATGCACTCTGGAAGTCTACCACCTCAAATGTTAACTTCTCTTTGCGGAAGTTCTTGTCAGAGCCGAAAACGACATCCAACGCAATCTGGCCGAGTGATTTGGCCTTTCTTCCTGGGACGACTCCATGGAACTGCATACTGCTCTCGCTAAGTCTGGACATCGGAATGCCCATTCCTTTGAGAGTATCGGCGTACATGATATTCAAGCCGCTGCTGCCGTCCGTGAGGACTTTGCGCAGCCTAACTTCTTCCACCACCGGGTCGACGACCAGAGCTTGCCTCCCTGGGGTGGGTACGTGTGCTGGGTGGTCTGACTGATCAAAGGTGATCGCAGTCTGTGACCACTTGAGGAACGTGGGAGTGGATGGGGTTGCCATGTTTACCTCCATGTTGACCAGCTTCAGTCGACTTTTTCTTTCCACATCAGCAAAAATTATCAACGTTGCATGGACTTGGGGGAACGGATCCTCCTTGTCCTCATCATCCTGCTCGGTGTCCTTCTCACTCGGCTGTCCTTCACCGAATCCTTGGATCAGGAGGCGACACTGCCGAGTGGTATGCTTCGGCAATATGACATTGCCTTCTTCATCCGTCTTCGTGTGGATTGGACACGGTTGATCTAGGATGGAATTTCCTGACTGCCTCTTCTTGGGGGTGTAATGTGCTTTCCCCTTGCCTTTGAACTTGGCATTTGTAACGACTGCTGCCTCTGCCTGCGGAGTGGATTGAGCTTTTTGTTTCTGCTTCCGATTGCTGTTCCCATCTCCATCGACGACTGACTTATGCTTGCCGCTACGTATGCGGTCCTCCTCTTCGCCATTTGCATAGCGCGCGGCTATCTCCATCATCTTGCTCATGGAGATGTCGCTAGTCCGACCAAACTTCAAGTACAGATCTCTGTACCGAACGCGTGCCTTGAAGGCGCAGACTGCTTGGTGCTCGGTAACATTCTCCACCGTGTGGTAGAGGGTCGTCCAGCGCTGGATGAAATCGCGCAAGGGCTCGTTTTGCTTCTGGACGCAGTGTTGAAGCTCTACGAGACCAGCAGGGCGTTTGCACGTTCCCTCGAAGGTCCTGATGAAGACTCGGGCCAAATCTGCCCAACTGTAGATGCTTGAAGGGGCTAACTGGTTTAGCCAAGCTCGAGCCGAACCATCGAGCATCAGTGGGAGATGTTTCATGGCGACATGGTCATCTCCGCCACCGATTTGGACCGCCACTCTGTAGTCGTCCAACCAAGTTTCTGGTTTGGACTCTCCCATGAATTTGCTGATTCCCGTCGCCAATCGGAAGTTGGGAGGGATGTCAGCCGAGCGGATGGCCCGACTGAAGCACTCGGGGCCAGAAACAGAAAGACCTTCTTCTCGGCGATGTACCCTCTTGCATCAGGCCTTGGATCATGCGCGCCACCGCCCGAACGACGATCATCGTAATGCCGGGGTCCGTAAGGCCCACTCCGCGGAGGAGTGCCCGAACGGCGACGATCTTCGGGATGAGACCGAATGGGAAGCGGATTCCGACTCGGGTCCCTGGAACGGCTGCCCCCTCTGCGTCGCTGGTGAGAGTCGGGGCTGAAAACTGACCGATGCGTGTTCGCCTGAACGGAACTGTTGTGGATCCTGTTGTGCGACTGGGAGACCGCCGAGTTTTGCTGCTGTGCCATATGCAACAAGGCATGGATCTGCTCGATTCCTCTACCAACCTCCGAATCAGTCGGCTGGAGAGAATCAGCTATCCTGGCGGCTGCAACCAAGTTGAGGATGGGTGTGCGGAACACCTTGATGTTGCTCTGGCGAGTGCGTCGACTGGAAGAACGATGGTGCTGACGACGAGCGTCGGATGATTCTCCAAACTCATGCTCGTTCCGACCAGTCCCGAGGGGACTTTCATGGGAATCGTGTTGGGTAACGTAGCATAAATTCAAAATTTTCCTGCGCATATTCAGATCTTCCTATGGAGAGACCAACAAGGAGAGAGGGGTAAGAGCATCTTCATACCTTTGAAGATCGCTAAGCCGAAGCGTTGCTAGAACGCGGTTCCTGGAGTCGTACTCGCAGCGATTCCGATCTAGTGCCGAACTACGGCACCTCTGCGTTCAACACACGTGCAGCCCGGTGACGTCTCCCGCACCTTGATCCAGCAAGGAGGAGGGAGAGGTTGGGGAAGAACTCTAGCAGCACGACGGCGTGCTGTCGATGGAGAGACGAGGTCTCCCGGCAGGGCTTCACCAAGCACCGGCAGAGAGGAGGAGGAAGAAGGGCAGGGCTACGCCAAGAGAGAGGCAAACGTCTGATCTCCAATGGCCAAAAGTGCCCACTATATATAGGGGGAGGGAGGGGCAGCGCCCCCTTGAGGGTTTCCCTCTCCTTGGGGGGGGGGGCAGCCCTAGATGGGGGCTGGTGCGGCGGCCAAGGGGGGGAGGAGGGGTGTGGCGCACCCCTGGTGGGCCTTAGGCCCACCTGGCTTAGGGTTTGCCCCCCCCCCCCGTTTCTCTCCCCCACGCATTGGGCTGAGTGGGGAGGCACACCGGCCCACCTAGGGGCTGGTTCCCTTCCCCACTTGGCCCACCTTACCTCCCGGGGTCGTTGCCCCCCTTCGGTGGACCCCCGGGGCCACCTCCGGTGGTCCCGGTGGTCTCGGTACGTTACCGGTGATGCCCGAAACACTTTCGGTGTCCGAAACCATCCGTCCTATATATCAATCTTTACCTCCGGACCATTCCGGAGCTCCTCGTGACGTCCGGGATCTCATCCGGGACTCCGAACAACTTTCGGTAACCTCGTATAACAATTCCCTATAACCCTAGCGTCACCGAACCTTAAGTGTGTAGAGCCTACGGGTTCGGGAGACAGGCATACATGACCGAGACACCTCTCCGGCCAATAACCATCAGCGGGGTCTGGATACCCATTGTGGATCCCACTTGCTCCACGATGATCTCATCGGATGAACCACGATGTCAAGGATTCAATCAATTCCGTATACGATTCCCTTTGTCTGTCGGTATAGAACTTGCCCGAAATTCGATCGTCGGTATACCTATACCTTGTTCAATCTCGTTACCGGTAAGTCTCTTTACTCGTTCCGTAGCACGTCATCGTGTGACTAACTCCTTAGTCACATTGAGCTCATGATGATGTTCTACCGAGTGGGCCCAGAGATACCTCTCCGTCACACGGAGTGACAAATCCCGATCTCGATTCGTACCAACCCAACATACACTTTCAGAGGTACCCGTAGTGCACCTTTATAGTCACCCAGTTATGTTGTGACGTTTGATACACCAAAGCACTCCTCCGGTATCCGGGAGTTGCACAATCTCAGGGTTGAAGGAAAAGATACTTGACATTAGAAAATCTTTAGCATACGAACAATACGATCTAGTGCTATGCTTAGGATTGGGTCTTGTCCATCACATCATTCTCCCAATGATGTGATCCCGTTATTAATGACATCTAATGCCCATGATCAGGAAACCATGATCATCTATTGACTAACGAGCTAGCCAACTAGAGGCTTGCTAGGGACACATTGTGATCTATTTATTCACACATGTATTACTGTTTCCTGTTAATACAATTATAGCATGAACAATAGACGATTATCATGAACAAGGAAATATGATAATAACCATTTTATTATTGCCTCTAGGGCATATTTCCAACAGTCTCCCACTTGCACTAGAGTCAATAATCTAGTTACATTGTGATGTATCGAACACCCATAGCATTATGGTGTTGATCATGTTTTGCTCGTGGAAGAGGTTTAGTCAAGGGTCTGCAATATTCAGATCCGTGTGTACTTTACAAATATCTATCACTCCACTCTGGACATGGTCCTGGATGGAGTTGTAGCGGCGTTTGATGTGCTTCGTCTTCTGGTGAAACCTGGGCTCCTTGGCTATGGCAATGGCCCCAGTGTTATCACAGAAGAGTGTCATTGGACCCGACGCGCTTGGAACCACTCCAAGGTCGGTGATGAGCTCCTTCATCCAAATTCCTTCATGAGCTGCTTCTGAAGCAGCTATGTACTCCGCTTCACATGTAGATGCTGCCACGACTTCTTGCTTCCTGCTGCACCAGCTCACTACCCCACCATTCAACACATATACGTATCCGGTCTGTGACTTAGAGTCATCCGGATCTGTTTCGAAGCTAGCGTCGACGTAACCATTTACGACGAGCTCTTCGTCACCTCCATAAACGAGAAACATTTCCTTAGTCCTTTTCAGGTACTTAAGGATATTCTTGACCGCTGTCCAGTGTTCCATACCGGGATCACTTTGGTACCTCCCTACCAAGCTTATGGCAAGGTTTATATCAGGTTTGGTACACAGCATGGCATACATTAGAGAGCCCACGGCTGATGCGTAGGGGACATAACTCATCTTCTCTCTATCTGCTGCCGTGGTCGGCGACTGAGTCTTACTCAATCTCACGCCTTGCAAAACTGGCAAGAACCCTTTCTTTGAGTTTTCCATATTGAACTTCTTCAATATCTTGTCAAGGTACGTACTTTGCGAAAGACCTATGAGGCGTCTTGATCTATCTCTATAGATCTTGATGCCTAATTGTTGGAATTATGCCCTAGAGGCAATAATAAATGTATAGTTATTATTATAATTCCTGTATCAAGATAATAGTTTATTATCCATGCTATAATTGTATTGAATGAAGACTCATTTACATGTGTGGATACATAGACAAAACACCGTCCCTAGCATGCCTCTAGTTGGCTAGCCAGTTGATCGATGATAGTCAGTGTCTTCTGATTATGAACAAGGTGTTGTTGCTTGATAACTGGATCACGTCATTGGGAGAATCACGTGATGGACTAGACCCAAACTAATAGACGTAGCATGTTGATCGTGTCATTTTGTTGCTACTGTTTTCTGCGTGTCAAGTATTTATTCCTATGACCATGAGATCATATAACTCACTGACACCGGAGGAATGCTTTGTGTGTATCAAACATCGCAACGTAACTGGGTGACTATAAAGATGCTCTACAGGTATCTCCGAAGGTGTTAGTTGAGTTAGTATGGATCAAGACTGGGATTTGTCACTCCGTGTGACGGAGAGGTATCTCGGGGCCCACTCGGTAATACAACATCACACACAAGCCTTGCAAGCAATGTAACTTAGTGTAAGTTGCGGGATCTTGTATTACGGAACGAGTAAAGAGACTTGCCGGTAAACGAGGTTGAAATAGGTATACGGATACTGACGATCGAATCTCGGGCAAGTAACATACCGAAGGACAAAGGGAATGACATACGGGATTATACGAATCCTTGGCACTGAGGTTCAAATGATAAGATCTTCGTAGAATATGTAGGATCCAATATGGGCATCCAGGTCCCGCTGTTGGATATTGACCGAGGAGTCTCTCGGGTCATGTCTACATAGTTCTCGAACCCGCAGGGTCTGCACACTTAAGGTTCGACATTGTTTTATGCGTATTTGAGTTATATGGTTGGTTACCGAATGTTGTTCGGAGTCCCGGATGAGATCACGGACGTCACGAGGGTTTCCGGAATAGTCCGGAAACGAAGATTGATATATAGGATGACCTCATTTGATTACCGGAAGGTTTTCGGAGTTACCGGGAATGTACCGGGAATGACGAATGGGTTCCGGGAGTTCACCGGAGGGGGGCAACCCACTCCGGGGAAGCCCATAGGCATTTGGGGGGGTCACACCAGCCCTTAGTGGGCTGGTGGGACAGCCCACCAATCCCCTATGCGCCAATAGAGAAAAAATCAAAGGAAAGAAAAAAAAAGGAAGAAGTGGGAAGGGGGAAGGACTCCCTCCCACCAAACCAAGTAGGACTCGGTTTGGGGGGGAGAGTCGTCCCCCCTGGCTCGGCCGACCCCTTGGGGATCCCTTGGACCCCAAGGCAAGGTCCCCCTCCCTCCTCCTATATATATGGGGCTTTTAGGGCAGATTTGAGACGACTTTCTCACGGCTGCTCGACCACATACCTCCATAGTTTTTCCTCTAGATCGTGTTTCTGCGGAGCTCGGGCGGAGCCCTGCTGAGACAAGATCATCACCAACCTCCGGAGCGCCGTCACACTGCCGGAGAACTCTTCTACCTCTCCGTCTCTCTTGCTGGATCAAGAAGGCCGAGATCATCGTCGAGCTGTACGTGTGCTGAACGTGGAGGTGCCGTCCGTTCGGTACTAGATCGTGGGACTGATCGCGGGATTGTTCGCGGGGCAGATTGAGGGACGTGAGGACGTTCCACTACATCGACCGTGTTCTCTAAACGCTTCTGCTGTGCGATCTACAAGGGTACGTAGATCACTCATCCCCTCTCGTAGATGGACATCACCATGATAGGGCTTCGTGCGCGTAGGAAAATTTTTGTTTCCCATGCGACGTTCCCCAACAGTGGCATCATGAGCTAGGTTCATGCGTAGATGTCTTCTCGAGTAGAACACAAAAGGTTTTGTGGGCGGTGATGTGCGTTTTGCTGCCCTCCTTAGTCTTTTCTTGATTCCGCGGTATTGTTGGATTGAAGCGGCTTGGACCGACATTACTCGTACGCTTACGAGAGATTGGTTTCATCGTTACGAGTAACCCCCTTTGCTCAAAGATGACTGGCAAGTGACGGTTTCTCCAACTTTAGTTGAATCGGATTTGACCGAGGAGGTCCTTGGATGAGGTTAAATAGCAACTCATATATCTCCGTTGTGGTGTTTGCGTAAGTAAGATTCGATCCTACTAGATACCCTTGGTCACCACGTAAAACATGCAACAAGAAAATTAGAGGACGTCTAACTTGTTTTTGCGGGGTATGATTGTGATGTGATATGGACAACGATGTGATGTGATATATTGGATGTATGAGATGATCATGTTGTAATAGAAATATCGACTTGCATGTCGATGGTACGACAACCGGCAGGAGCCATAGGGTTGTCTTTACACTAACGTTTGTGCTTGCAGATGCGTTTACTATTTTGCTAGGATGTAGCTTTAGTAGTAATAGCATAAGTAGCACGACAACCCCGATGGCAACACGTTGATGGATGATCATGGTGTGGCGCCGGTGACAAGAAGATCGTGCCGGTGCTTTGGTGATGGAGATCAAGAAGCACGTGATGATGGCCATATCATGTCACTTATGAATTGCATGTGATGTTAATCCTTTTTTTGCACCTTATTTTGCTTAGAACGACGGTAGCATTATGAGGTGATCTCTCACTAAAATTTCAAGACGAAATTGTGTTCTCCCCGACTGTGCACCGTTGCTACAGTTCGTCGTTTCGAGACACCACGTGATGATCGGGTGTGATAGACTCAACGTTCACATACAACGGGTGCAAAACAGTTGCGCACGCGGAACACTCGGGTTAAGCTTGACGAGCCTAGCATGTGCAGACATGGCCTCGGAACACATGAGACCGAAAGGTCGATCATGAATCATATAGTTGATATGATTAGCATAGGGATGCTTACCACTGAAACTATACTCAACTCACGTGATGATCGGACTTGGGATAGTGTAAGTGGATCATGAACCACTCAAATGACTAGAGAGATGTACTTTTTGAGTGGGAGTTTAGCATATAATTTGATTAAGTTGAACTCTAATTATCTTGAACATAGTCTAAGTCCACTTTGAATATATTTGTGTTGTAGATCATGGCTCACGCAAGTGTCATCCTGAATTTTAATACGTTCCTAGAGAAAGCTAAGTTGAAAGATGATGGAAGCAACTTTGTAGACTGGGCTCGTAATCTTAAGATAATCTTACAAGATGGAAAGAAGGATTATGTCCTTAATGCTGCGCTAGGAGATGAACCACCCGCTACGGCTGATCAGGATGTTAAGAACGCTTGGTTAGCACGTAAGGAGGACTACTCAATAGTTCAATGTGCAGTCTTGTATGGCTTAGAACCGGGACTTCAACGTCGCTTTGAGCGTCATGGAGCATTTGAGATGTTCCAGGAGTTGAAGTTTATCTTTCAGAAGAACGCCCGGATCGAGAGGTATGAGACCTCCGATAAATTCTATGCTTGCAAGATGGAGGAAAACTCGTCTGTCAGTGAACATGTGCTCAAAATGTCTGGGTACTCAAATCGTCTAGCTGAACTGGGGATTGAACTCCCGCAAGAAGCTATCACTGACAGAATCCTTCAATCACTGCCGCCAAGCTATAAAGGCTTTGTGTTGAACTACAACATGCAAGGGATGAACAAGTCTCCCGGCGAGTTGTTTGCGATGCTGAAAGTCGCAGAGTCTGAACTCCGTAAAGAGCATCAAGTGTTGATGGTGAGCAAGACCACTAGTTTCAAGAGAAACGGCAAAGGCAAGAAGGGCAATTCGAAGAAGAGCGGCAAGCCTGTTGCCAATCCGCCGAAGAAACCCAAGGCTGGACCTAAGCCTGAAACAGAGTGCTTCTATTGCAAGGGTATGGGTCACTGGAAGCGCAATTGCCCCAAGTATCTGGCAGATAAGAAGGCGGGCAAAGAAAAATCAGGTATATTTGATATACATGTTATTGATGTGTACTTAACCGGCTCTCGTAGTAGTGCCTGGGTATTCGATACCGGTTCTGTTGCTCACATTTGCAACTCGAAGCAGGAACTGCGGAATAGACGAAGGCTGGCGAAAGACGAAGTGATGATGCGCGTAGGAAACGTTTCCAAGGTTGATGCAATCGCCGTCGGCACAGTGTCACTTCAACTACCATCGGGATTAGTGATGAACTTAAATCATTGTTATTTAGTGCCTGCGTTGAGCATGAACATTATATCTGGATCTTGTTTATTGCGAGACGGTTACTCTTTTAAGTCTGAGAATAATGGTTGTTCTATTTCTATGAGTAACATCTTTTATGGTCATGCACCGAATGTGAGAGGATTGTTCATATTGAATCTTGATAGAGATACGCATATACATAACATTGAGACCAAAAGAGTTAGAGTTAACAATGATAGCGCCATATTTTTGTGGCACTGCCGCTTAGGTCATATTGGTGTAAAGCGCATGAAGAAACTCCATGCTGATGGACTTTTGGAGTCACTTGACTTTGATTCACTTGACACGTGCGAACCATGCCTCATGGGCAAGATGACTAAGACTCCGTTCTCCGGAACAATGGAGCGTGCAAGTGACTTGTTGGAAATCATACATACCGATGTGTGTGGTCCAATGAGCGTGGAGGCACTCGGCGGATATCGTTATTTTCTCACCTTCACTGACGATTTAAGTAGATATGGTTATGTCTACTTGATGAAGCACAAGTCTGAAACATTTGAAAAGTTCAAGCAATTTCAGAGTGAAGTGGAAAATCATCGTAACAAGAAGATCAAGTTCCTACGGTCTGATCGTGGGGGTGAATATCTGAGTTTCGAGTTTGGTACTCACTTAAGACAATGTGGAATTGTTTCGCAGTTAACACCGCCTGGAACACCACAGCGTAATGGTGTGTCCGAACGTCGTAATCGTACTTTGTTAGAAATGGTGCGATCTATGATGTCTCTTACTGATTTGCCGTTATCGTTTTGGGGTTATGCATTAGAAACAGCTGCATTCACTTTAAATAGGGCACCATCGAAATCTGTTGAGACGACACCATACGAACTGTGGTATGGCAAAAGGCCAAAGTTGTCGTTTCTTAAAGTTTGGGGATGTGATGCTTATGTCAAAAAGCTTCAGCCTGAAAAGCTGGAACCCAAAGCGGAAAAATGCGTCTTCATAGGTTACCCAAAAGAGACAGTTGGGTACACCTTCTATCTCAAATCCGAGGGCAAAGTGTTTGTTGCTAAGAACAGAACTTTTCTCGAGAAGGAGTTTCTCTCGAGAGAATTGAGTGGGAGGAAGATAGAACTTGACGAGGTTGTCGAACCTCTCATCCCTCTGGATGGTGGCGCAGGGCAAGGGAAACCTCTGTCATTGCGACGCCGGTTGAGGAGGAAGTTAATGATGATGATCATGAAACTCCAGTTCAAGTTTCTGTTGAACCACGCAGGTCGACGAGATCACGCGCTGCTCCAGAGTGGTACGGTAATCCCGTCTTATCAATCATGTTGTTAGACAAAAATGAACCTGTAAATTATGAAGAAGCAATGGTGGGCCCAGATTCCAACAAATGGCTAGAAGCCATGAAATCCGAGATAGGATCCATGTATGAGAACAAAGTGTGGACTTTGGAGATGCTGCCTGAGGGCCGCAAGGCTATTCAGAACAAATGGATCTTTAAGAAGAAGACGGACGCTGACGGTAATGTGACCGTTTATAAAGCTCGACTTGTGGCAAAGGGTTTTTCACAAGTTCCAGGAATTGACTACGATGAGACTTTCTCTCCCGTAGCGATGCTTAAATCCGTCAGAATCATGTTAGCAATAGCTGCATTTTTCGATTATGAAATCTGGCAGATGGATGTCAAAACGGCGTTCCTTAACGGTTTCCTTAAGGAAGAGTTGTATATGATGCAACCCGAAGGTTTTGTCGATCCTGAAAATGCTGACAAGGTGTGCAAGCTCCAGCGATCCATTTATGGACTGGTGCAAGCATCTCGGAGTTGGAACAAACGCTTTGATGAGGTGATCAAAGCATTTGGGTTTATACAAGTGGTTGGAGAATCTTGTATTTACAAGAAAGTGAGTGGGAGCTCTGTGGCGTTTCTAATATTATATGTGGATGACATATTACTGATTGGAAACAACGTAGAGCTTTTGGAGAGCATAAAAGGTTACTTGAATAAAAGTTTCTCTATGAAGGACCTAGGAGAAGCTGCTTACATTCTAGGCATTAAGATCTATAGGGATAGATCAAAAACGCCTGATAGGACTTTCACAAAGCACATACCTTGATAAAGTTTTGAAGAGGTTCAAAATGGAACAGTCCAAGAAAGGGTTCTTGCCAGTGTTACAAGGTACGAGATTGAGTAAGACTCAGTGCCCAGCAACTGATGAAGATAGAGAGCATATGCGCTCCGTCCCCTATGCTTCAGCCATAGGCTCTATCATGTATGCAATGCTGTGCACTAGACCGGATGTTAGCCTGGCCATAAGTATGGCAGGTAGGTTCCAGAGTAATCCAGGAGTGGATCACTGGACGGCGGTCAAGAATATCCTGAAGTACCTGAAAAGGACTAAGGAGATATTTCTCGTATATGGAGGTGACGAAGAGCTCGCCGTAAAAGGTTACGTCGATGCAAGCTTTGACACAGATCCGGACGACTCTAAGTCGCAAACCGGATACGTATTTATTCTTAATGGGGGTGCAGTAAGCTGGTGCAGTTCCAAGCAAAGCGTCGTAGCAGATTCTACATGTGAAGCGGAGTACATGGCTGCCTCGGAGGCGGCTAAGGAGGGTGTCTGGATGAAGCAGTTCATGACGGATCTTGGAGTGGTGCCAAGTGCACTGGATCCAATAACCTTGTTCTGTGACAACACTGGTGCCATTGCCTTAGCAAAGGAACCAAGGTTTCACAAGAAGACCAGACACATCAGACGACGCTTCAACCTCATCCGCGACTACGTCGAGGAGGAGGACGTAAATATATGCAAAGTGCACACGAATCTGAATGTAGCAGACCCGCTGACTAAGCCTCTTCCACGGCCAAAACATGATCGACACCAGAACTGTATGGGTGTTAGATTTATTACAATGTAATTCACATGGTGATGTGAGCGCTAGATTATTGACTCTAGTGCAAGTGGGAGACTGTTGGAATTATGCCCTAGAGGCAATAATAAATGTATAGTTATTATTATAATTCTTGTATCAAGATAATAGTTTATTATCCATGCTATAATTGTATTGAATGAAGACTCATTTACATGTGTGGATACATAGACAAAACACCGTCCCTAGCATGCCTCTAGTTGGCTAGCCAGTTGATCGATGATAGTCAGTGTCTTCTGATTATGAACAAGGTGTTGTTGCTTGATAACTGGATCACGTCATTGGGAGAATCACGTGATGGACTAGACCCAAACTAATAGACGTAGCATGTTGATCGTGTCATTTTGTTGCTACTATTTTCTGCGTGTCAAGTATTTATTCCTATGACCATGAGATCATATAACTCACTGACACCGGAGGAATGCTTTGTGTGTATCAAACATCGCAACGTAACTGGGTGACTATAAAGATGCTCTACAGGTATCTCCGAAGGTGTTAGTTGAGTTAGTATGGATCAAGACTGGGATTTGTCACTCCGTGTGACGGAGAGGTATCTCGGGGCCCACTCGGTAATACAACATCACACACAAGCCTTGCAAGCAATGTAACTTAGTGTAAGTTGCGGGATCTTGTATTACGGAACGAGTAAAGAGACTTGCCGGTAAACGAGGTTGAAATAGGTATACGGATACTGACGATCGAATCTCGGGCAAGTAACATACCGAAGGACAAAGGGAATGACATACGGGATTATACGAATCCTTGGCACTGAGGTTCAAATGATAAGATCTTCGTAGAATATGTAGGATCCAATATGGGCATCCAGGTCCCGCTGTTGGATATTGACCGAGGAGTCTCTCGGGTCATGTCTACATAGTTCTCGAACCCGCAGGGTCTGCACACTTAAGGTTCGACGTTGTTTTATGCGTATTTGAGTTATATGGTTGGTTACCGAATGTTGTTCGGAGTCCCGGATGAGATCACGGACGTCATGAGGGTTTCCGGAATAGTCCGGAAACGAAGATTGATACATAGGATGACCTCATTTGATTACCGGAAGGTTTTTGGAGTTACCGGGAATGTACCGGGAATGACGAATGGGTTCCGGGAGTTCACCGGAGGGGGGCAACCCACTCCGGGGAAGCCCATAGGCATTTGGGGGGGTCACACCAGCCCTTAGTGGGCTGGTGGGATAGCCCACCAATCCCCTATGCGCCAAGAGAGAAAAAATCAAAGGAAAGAAAAAAAAGGAAGAAGTGGGAAGGGGGAAGGACTCCCTCCCACCAAACCAAGTAGGACTCGGTTTGGGGGGGAGAGTCGTCCCCCCTGGCTCGGCCGACCCCTTGGGGATCCCTTGGACCCCAAGGCAAGGTCCCCCTCCCTCCTCCTATATATATGGGGCTTTTAGGGCAGATTTGAGACGACTTTCTCACGGCTGCCCGACCACATACCTCCATAGTTTTTCCTCTAGATCGTGTTTCTGCGGAGCTCGAGCGGAGCCCTGCCGAGACAAGATCATCACCAACCTCCGGAGCGCCTTCACGCTGCCGGAGAACTCTTCTACCTCTCCGTCTCTCTTGCTGGATCAAGAAGGCCGAGATCATCGTCGAGCTGTACGTGTGCTGAACGCGGAGGTGCCGTCCGTTCGGTACTAGATCGTGGGACTGATCGCGGGATTGTTCGCGGGGCGGATCGAGGGACGTGAGGACGTTCCACTACATCGACCGCGTTCTCTAAACGCTTCTGCTATGCGATCTACAAGGGTACGTAGATCACTCATCCCCTCTCGTAGATGGACATCACCATGATAGGTCTTCGTGCGCGTAGGAATTTTTTTTTCCCATGCGACGTTCCCCAACACTAATATGTATGCAGCTTCTCCAAGGTCCTTCATTGAAAAACTTTTGTTCAAATAGGCCTTTATGCTCTCCAACATCTCTATATTATTCCCCATCAATAATATGTCATCCACATACAGTATGAGGAAAGCTACACAACTCCCACTCACTTTCTTGTACAGACAGGCTTCTCCGTAAACCTGTATGAACCCAAACGCTTTAATCACCTCATTAAAGCAAATGTTCCAACTCCGAGATGCTTGCACCATCCCATAGATGGAGCGCTGGAGCTTGCACACTTTGTTAGCACCCTTAGGGTCGACAAAACCTTCTGGTTGCATCATATACAACTCTTCCTTAAGGTTCCCGTTCAGGAACGCTGTTTTGACGTCCATTTGCCAAATTTCATAATCATAAAAGGCGGCAATTGCTAACATGATTCGGACTGATTTCAGCTTTGCTACGGGAGAATAAATCTCTTCGTAGTCAACTCCTTGAATTTGTCGAAAACCCTTTGCGACAAGTCGAGCTTTGTAAACGGTTACATTACCGTTTGCATCAGTCTTCTTCTTGAAGATCCATTTATTTTCTATGGCTCGCCGGTCA
This sequence comes from Hordeum vulgare subsp. vulgare, assembly GCF_904849725.1. Lineage (NCBI taxonomy): Eukaryota > Viridiplantae > Streptophyta > Magnoliopsida > Poales > Poaceae > Hordeum > Hordeum vulgare. Next base: position 24,849,393 of record NC_058524.1, read on the forward strand.
TCGGGCAAGTCCACCAAAGTCCATACTTTGTTCTCATACATGGATCCTATCTCGGATTTCATAGCCTCAAGTCATTTGTTGGAATCCGGGCCCGCCATCGCTTCTTCATAGTTCGAAGGTTCACTGTTGTCTAACAACATGATTTCCATCACAGGGTTGCCGTACCACTCTGGTGCAGAGCGTGCCCTTGTGGACCTTCGCGGTTCAGTAGTAACTTGATCCGAAGCTTCATGATCATCATCATTAACTTCCTCTTCAGTTGGTGTAGGCGCCACAGGAACAACTTCCCGCGCTGCGCTACTATCCTGTTCGAGAGGGGGTGTAATTACCTCATCAAGTTCTACCTTCCTCCCACTTACTTCTTTCGAGAAAAACTCTTTCTCTAGAAAGGATCCGTTCTTGGCAACAAAGGTTTTACCTTCGGATCTAAGATAGAAGGTATACCCAATAGTTTCCTTAGGGTATCCTATGAAGACGCATTTTCCGCTTTGGGTTCGAGCTTTTCTGGTTGAAGTTTCTTCACATAAGCATCGCAGCCCCAAACTTTAAGAAACGACAACTTAGGTTTCTTTCCAAACCATAGTTCATACGGTGTCGTCTCAACGGATTTAGACGGTGCCCTATTTAAAGTGAATGCTGCAGTTTCTAATGCGTATCCCCAAAATGATAGCGGTAGGTCAGTAAGAGACATCATAGATTGTACCATATCTAATAAAGTGCGATTACGACGTTCAGACACTCCGTTGCGTTGCGGTGTGCCAGGCGGCGTCAGTTGTGAAACGATTCCACACTTCCTTAGGTGTGTGCCAAACTCGTGACTCAAATATTCCCCTCCACGATCAGATCGCAGACATTTAATTTTTCTGTCACGTTGATTCTCAACCTCACTCTGAAATTCCTTGAACTTTTCAAACGTCTCAGATTTGTGCTTCATTAAGTAGATATACCCATACCTACTCAAATCATTGGTGAGAGTGAGAATATAACGATAGCCACCGCGAGCTTCAACGTTCATTGGACCACACACATCAGTATGTATTATTTCCAATAAGTCGGTTGCTCTCTCCATTATTCGTGAGAATGGAGTCTTAGTCATCTTGCCCATGAGGCACGGTTCGCATGTGTCAAATGATTCAAAGTCAAGAGACTCTAATAGTCCATCAGTTTGGAGCTTCTTCATGCGCTTAACGCCGATATGACCAAGGCGGCAGTGCCACAAGTATGTGGGACTATCATTATCAACTTTACATCTTTTGGTACTCACACTATGAATATGCGTAACATCACGATCGAGATTCATCAAGAATAAACCATTCACCAGCGGAGCATGACCATAAAACATATCACTCATATAAATAGAACAACCATTATTCTCTGACTTAAATGAGTAGCCGTCTCGCATTAAGCAAGACCCTGATACAATATTCATGCTCAAAGCTGGTACTAAATAACAATTATTAAGGTTTAAAACTAATCCCGACGGTAGATGTAGAGGTAGCGTGCCGACGACGATCACATGGACTTCGGAACCATTCCCCACGCGCATCGTCACCTCGTCCTTGGCCAGTCTCCGCTTATTCCACAGTTCCTGCTTTGAGTTGCAAATGTGAGCAACAACACCGGTATCAAATACCCAAGAGCTACTACGAGCGCTGGTAAGGTACACATCAATAACATGTATATCACATATACCTTTAACGTTGCCGGCCTTCTTGTCCGCTAAGTATTTGGGGCAGTTCCGCTTCAAGTGACCTTTTCCCTTGCAATAGAAGCACTCAGTCTCAGGCTTGGGTCCATTCTTTTTCTTCTTCCCAGCATCTGGCTTACCGAGCGCGGCAACAGCTTTGCCGTCTTTCTTGAAGTTCTTCTTACCCTTGCCTTTCTTGAAACTAGTGGTCTTGTTGACCATCAACACTTGATGCTCTTTCTTGATTTCTACTTCTGCAGACTTGAGCATCGAGTACAACTCGGGAATGGTCTTTTCCATCCCTTGCATGTTGTAGTTAAGCACAAAGCCTTTATAGCTTGGTGGGAGAGACTGGAGGATTCTGTCGATTATAGCATCATCCGGAAGTTCGACTCCAAGTGAAGTCAGACGACCGTGTAACCCAGACATTTTGAGTATGTGCTCACTGACAGAACTGTTCTCCTCCATCTTACAGCTAAAGAACTTGTCGGAGACTTCGTATCTCTCGACACGGGCATGAGCTTGAAAAACTAGCTTCAGCTCCTGGAACATCTCATATGCTCCGTGTTGCTCAAAACGCCTTTGGAGCCCCGTTTCTAAACTGTATAACATGCCACACCTAACTAGAGAGTAGTCATCACTCCGCGTTTGCCAGACGTTCAGAATTTCCTGGGCTACTGCGGGAGCGGGAGGGTCACCTAGCGGCGCATCAAGGACATAAGCCTTTTTAGCTGCTTCAAGGATGAGCTTCAAGTTGCGAACCCAGTCCGCATAGTTGCTACCATCATCTTTCAGCTTGTTTTTCTCTAGGAATGCGTTGAAATTGAGGTTGACGTTGGCCATCTACAATATTTATAAAGACAACTTTTAGACTAAGTTCATGACAATTAAGTTCATTTAATCAAATTGAGTATGAACTCCCACTTAAATCGACATCCCTCTAGTCATCTAAGTGATACATGATCCATGTTGACTAACCCGTGTCCGATCATCACGTGAGACGGACTAGTCACCATGGTGAGCAACTTCATGCTGATCATATTCAACCATACGACTCATGTTCGACCTTTCAGTCTCTTGTATTCGAGGTCATGTCTGTACATGCTAAGCTCGTCGAGTCAACCTAGGTGTTTCGCGTGTGTAATTCTGGCTTACACCCGTTGTATGCGAACGTTAGAATCTATCACACCCGATCATCACGTGGTGCTTCGAGACAACGAAACTTCGCAACGGTGCACACTTAGGGGAATACGTTCTCGAAATTTTAAGAGGGATCATATTATTATGCTACCGTCGTTATAAGCAATAAGATGAAAAACATGATAAACATCACAATGCAATCATATAGTGACATGATATGGCCATTATCATCTTCGCCCTTTCGATCTCCATCTTCGGGCATCGCATGATCATCATCGTCACCGGCGTGACACCATGATCTCCATCATCGTGTCTCCGTGAAGTCGTCACGCCAACTACTACTATCACTACTACTATAGCTAACCGTTAGAAATGAAGTAAAAGTAGTAAGCACATGGCATTGCATCTCATACAATAAATTAAGACAACTCCTATGGCTTTTGCCGGTTGTCATACTCATCGACATGCAAGTCGTGAAACCTATTACAATAACATGATCATCTCATACATCATACATGCAACATCACAACTTTGGCCATATCACATCACATGTCAAACCCTGCAAAAACAAGTTAGACGTCCTCTAATTGTTGTTGCAAGTTTTACGTGGCTGATTTGGGTTTCTAGCAAGAACGTCTTCTTACCTACGTGACAGCCACAACGATGATATGCCAAAGCTATTTACCCTTCATAAGGACCCTTTTCATCAAATCCAATCCGGCTAGAGTAGGAGAGACAGACACCCGCTAGCCACCTTTATGCACGGTGTGCATGTCTGTCGGTGGAGCCAGTCTCACGTAAGCGTATGTGTAAAGTCGGTCCGGGCCGCTTCATCCCACAATACCGCCGGAAAAGAATAAGACTAGTAGCGGCAAGCAAATTGACAAATCATCGCCCACAACTTTTGTGTTCTACTCGTGCATATAATCTACGCATAGAAAACCTGGCTCTGATACCACTGTTGGGTAACGTAGCATAAATTCAAAATTTTCCTACGCATATTCAGATCTTCCTATGGAGAGACCAGCAACGAGAGAGGGGTAAGAGCATCTTCATACCTTTGAAGATCGCTAAGCGGAAGCGTTGCTAGAACGCGGTTGATGGAGTCGTACTCGCAGCGATTCCGATCTAGTGCCGAACTACGGCACCTCCGCGTTCAACACACGTGCAGCCCAGTGACGTCTACCGCACCTTGATCCAGCAAGGAGGAGGGAGAGGTTGGGGAAGAACTCCAGCAGCACGACGGCGTGGTGTCGATGGAGAGACGAGGTCTCCCGGCAGGACTTCGCCAAGCACCGGCAGAGAGGAGGAGGAAGAAGGGCAGGGCTGCGCCGAGAGAGAGGCAAAAGTCTGATCTCCAATGGCCAAACTGCCCACTATATATAGGGGGAGGGAGGGGCTGCGCCCCCTTGAGGGTTTCCCTCTCCTGGGGGGGGGGGGGGGCAGCCCTAGATGGGGGCTGGTGCGGCGGCCAAGGGGGGGAGGAGGGGTGTGGCGCACCCCTGGTGGGCCTTAGGCCCGCCTGGCTTCGGGTTTGCCCCCCTTTTCTCTCCCCCACGCATTAGGCTGAGTGGGGAGGCACACCATCCCACCTAGGGGCTGGTTCCCTTCCGCACTTGGCCCACCTTACCTCCCGGGGTTGTTGCCCCCCTTTGGTGGACCCCCGGGGCCACCTCCGGTGGTCCCGGTGGTCCCGGTACGTTACCGGTGATGCCCGAAACACTTCCGGTGTCCGAAACCATCCGTCCTATATATCAATCTATACCTCCAGACCATTCCGGAGCTCCTCGTGACATTCGGGATCTCATCCGGGACTCCGAACAACTTTCAGTAACCTCGTATAACAATTCCCTATAACCCTAGCGTCACCGAACCTTAAGTGTGTAGACCCTACGGGTTCGGGAGACACGCATACATGACCGAGACACCTCTCCGGCCAATAACCATCAGCGGGGTCTGGATACCGATGGTGGCTCCCACTTGCTCCACGATGATCTCATCGGATGAACCACGATGTCAAGGATTCAATCAATCCCGTATACGATTCCCTTTGTGTGTCGGTATAGAACTTGCCCGAGATTCGATCGTTGGTATACCTATACCTTGTTCAATCTCGTTACCGGTAAGTCTCTTTAATCGTTCCGTAGCACGTCATCTGTGACTAACTCCTTAGTCACATTGAGCTCATGATGATGTTCTATCGAGTGGGCCCAGAGATACCTCTCCGTCACACGGAGTGACAAATCCCGATCTCGATTCGTACCAACCCAACAGACACTTTCGGAGGTATCCGTAGTGCACCTTTATAGTCACCCAGTTACGTTGTGATGTTTGATACACCCAAAGCACTCCTACGGTATCCGGGAGTTGCACAATCTCACGGTCGAAGGAAAAGATACTTGACATTAGAAAAGCTTTAGCATACGAACAATACGATCTAGTGCTATGCTTAGGATTGGGTCTTGTCCGTCACATCATTTTCCCAGTAATGTGATCCCGTTATCAATGACATCTAATGCCCATGATCAGGAAACCATGATCATCTATTGACTAACGAGCTAGCCAACTAGAGGCTTGCTAGGGACACATTGTGATCTATTTATTCACACATGTATTACTGTTTCCTGTTAATACAATTATAGCATGAATAATAAGCGATTATCATGAACAAGGAAATATGATAATAACCATTTTATTATTGCCTCTAGGGCATATTTCCAACAAATCGGCCATGAGTACTTCCGCTGCAGGCCCGTGACCCGGATACTCGGAAGGTAGTTCAGTCGGAATTGACTCCAAGCACTGGGATGACGGCGGGACTACAACTGATTCGATCACCGCCACTTGAGAGGACACGTTTTGTCGCGCTTGGGCGTGTCGCATCCAACGCTGGAGCCGTGAACGACGGGATCGCTTGTTGCGGCGCGCGGCGAGGGCGAAGATCGACACCGGGGTCGATGGCTGGAGGAGAAGAACGCCGCAGGAACTGGCACGGAAGTGCGTAGCCCCACGACTCGGAAGCGCCTCGACGTCGAGGGGCGCATCCCGAAGCCATGCCGAATCATCGGCGATGAAGGAGAGTGCACCAAAGAGGATCTCATGACCCATGCACAGATCTCCGCCGGATGACATGATGAAAAGAGGAAATCGCAAACTCGTCGGAAGTCGCTTAGACGCCTGCCCCACGGTGGGCGCCAACTGTCGTGGGTATAAGTCTGACAGTAGAAGTATGTGGGACGAAAGTATATGGGCAGAGCCTTAGCTACGGCGAGGTTGTATGAGTTCAGGCCCCTCTACGGTGGAGGTAAAAGCCCTACGTCTCAGTGCTCTTGGAAGCTTTGTGTCGAGTGAATTGTAGGATTACAGCAAGTGCCAACCCTAGTACCAGTGGTGAAGGGCGGCTTATATAGAGTGCGCTGCCCTTCATAATGGCCCGGTGGACAAGGGTGGGGTAGTGACGAGTAAACGCTTACGTTAGCTTTAAATGCTAATAATGGTGTATGAAAACGTATGACCGTTGCCCTCCTGGGAGGTTACGATGTACAGAGTGGATTCCAGTCGATACGTTAGATATGCTCCGAGTGGATCGTCGCCGACTGGATGATGGCGGCGTCCTTAGTTCAGTCGGAACTGTCTAACGGCCTTGTCTTCTGTGAAGGGTAGTCCTTGGGTAGGACCTATAGGCAGACCTATGACCCTACCCTGGGACTATAATCCATCAGAGATCTTAATCTCTCAAAAGTGCTCATCAAGTAAAATATGCTTACGTCACTATTGATTGATTCTAAGAAATAGTAATTCAGTATTGATTACATCAGTCAGCTGAAGTGTAGCTGAAGACGTTCGCTTAGTTTGGTTGTTTAGGTATGTACTGCAAGTTAGCTGATACGTTTACTCAGCTCACTTACCATTTGTCATGTTTTTATTTTCTTCTGATTTTGGCTTTGTTGTTACTGCTATCTCCGTCCGGATTTTCAGGTCCCCTCGGCACCCCACGCCTGTACCATGTTTACAAGTCCGTTTCTTGTACGAATTATGAATGTTAATGGAGTAAATTAGGACATAGTTCCTTCGTTTTTAAGTATAATTTTTTTAAAAGATTTCACTATGGACAAAATACGGATGTAGGTAGATATATTTTAGTGTATAGATTTAAACATTTTGTTTCGTATATAGTCCGTAATGAAATCTCTCCCTAATAATAAAGCACGTATCGCTTCTGTCGTTCGTCGTCGGCATTTTTGCACAAAAGCCCCTTCACTTTTGGGTATTCAACCCGCAGTCTCTGTGTAAGTCACGAGAACATGAGGGTTCTTCCGCCGGCGCCGCCGCGCCCCCATCTATCCTATCCACGGTGCCCGCCGCCGACACCGACGCCCCATCCATCCTCTGTGTGGCGCCCGCCTCTGCCGCCGTGCCCCATCCATCCTATCCGTGGTGCCCGTCCTCGCTCCTCCATCGCGGAATACGGTCGAGATCGGCAGGATCCGCCGCATCTCGAGCTCCCTCGATGGCGCGCGCCTCCAACGTTCCGGGCATCAGCGGCCACCTCCGTGGGAGAGCTCCTCCTACCTCAGGATGAGGCGCATGAGCCGAGACTGGCCATCACACGCCCGTGGCCGTGGCCATCAGCAGCGTTCGGCGGCGGTCGGCCGTTGGTGATTCGTGGGGGGCGGGGAAGCACCGGAGGTCGGTGCGAGGCGGATCCGGTCAGGATCCAGCGCGGCCGCTGACTCATTCAGTCGACGGGATGGCTCAGGTATCGCGCCAGGTGCGGCCGCCACACCGCCGCCGCCAGGGTGTTCGACGAAATGCGCGTCCGGGACTCCGTCTCCTGGAACTCGCCCATTGCCTCCTCTGCCGCCTCCTCCTCCAACGCCGACGAAGCGCTCCTACAGTCCAGGTGGATGCTGCGCTCGGCCTCCTCCTGTGGCGCTCGCGTCTCGTGCGACCATGCCACGTTCACCACGGTCCTGTCTGTGTGCGCACGTGCAGCGTCGCTCCCCGCATGTGCCATGGTGCACGGGCTGGTCGTCTCGCGCGGGTTTGAGGGAGAGGTGTCCGTCGGGAACGCGTTGGTGACCGCCTACTTCGAGTGCGGGTCTCCGGGCTTTGCCAAGAAGGCGTTCTATGGGATGGCAGAGAGGAATGTCATCACGTGGACGGCAATGATCTCCGGGATGGCTCGAGCAGAGCTCTACGAGGACAGCATCCTGTTGTTTCGACAGATGAGGCGCACAATGGATGCCAACAATGCGACATACTCGAGCTCCCTGTTAGCCTGCGCTGGATCTCTGGCAGCCAAGGAAGGCAAGCAGATTCATGGCCTTATTGTGAAGGCTCGACTCGCAACCGACCTCCATGTAGAGAGTGGGCTCATGGATGTGTACTCTAAATGCGGATTAATGGAGGATGCTCTGAGTGTGTTCCGTGCATGTCGGCAGCCTGACGAAGTTTTCTTGACAGTGATTCTGGTCGGATTTTCTCAAAATGGGCTGGAAGAGAAGGCGTTTGAATTGTTCGCTGAGATGGCGGGTGAAGTAATTTGCATTGATACAAACATGGTTTCTGTAGTTCTGGGGGCATTCGGTGCTTCCGCGCCATTTGCTCTTGGGAAGCAAATCCATGCACTTGTCATCAAGAAGTGCTTCGGAAGGAACATCTATGTCTGCAATGGTCTGATCAATATGTATTCAAAGTGCGGTGAGCTGCAAGAGTCTGTCCAGGTGTTCGATGAGACGCCTGGTAAGAACTCGATTTCATGGAACTCGATCATTGCAGCCTTTGCGCGACATGGTCAAGGTTCTGGAGTCTTTCAACTGTTTGAATCCATGAAAGCCATCAGTGCCAGTCCCACGGATGTGACGTTCTTATCGTTACCCCATGGTTGTAGCCATGTTGGATTAGCAAATAAGGGATTCTATGTCATTGCTGTATGGAGTCCTCCCAAGGGTAGAACATTATGCATGTGTGGTTGACATGCTTGGCTGAGCCGGTCAGTTAGAGGACGCAAAGTCATTCATCGAGGACGGACCTTTCAAGGATAGTGCTATCCTTTGGCAGGCCTTAATGGGGGCTTGTAGCTTCCATCGGAACTTGGAGATCGGGAAATACGCGGCTGAGAAGTTACTCCTTGTGGACCCCGAGTCCCCTGCTTCTTACGTCTTGTTATCAAACATCTACTCAGCGGAGGGTCGATGGAATGATCGAGCCAAGGTTATGAAGAATATGAGGGAGATGGGTCTGAGGAAGGATACCGACAAGAGCTGGATCGAGCTCGAGAAGGAGGTCCATTCTTTCGTTGTCGGGTCACTCATGTATCGTCCTGATTCTGCTCCTGTTAACGATGTGCTGCTGCAGCTTTCTGCAGTAGCCGGTGATCATCAGGATGACGTGATGGAAGACAATGCTCCCTGAATGGGACGTCGGTGTGTGCATACTTGATTCTAATGCACACAACATAGTGAAGGCTACTCCATGATCATGGCCTTCACGGTGAGTGGAACCCCGGCAGGACCATGGTTGGTCTTCATTCGCGCTGCTATGATGACATGGGTATGGGCATGTATACTTCATGGCGAGTGGCGCCCAAGTGGGGCAAGGGGAAGTCCATGTCCCAGATGAGCTTTATGGTTTGCCTGGTGGTTCCTGGAGATCACGACACCTCGGACTGGCTGCTACCAACGTTTCTTGGTGCTCTGCCACACGGATCATCTTGATCATGAGAATAGGAGCTGGGCTTCTTGACGCTGTCCACTTCGGTGGGAATCAGTTTGGTTAGAGTCTTTATGAGCTTCGTCCTGGACAGATATTGATATAGAGCTATGATAAACTGCACCACAACAATAGTACAAAAATTATGCAAGTGCAATGTTCAAGGGATATGCCTGGTTCCGAAGCGAATGGTAGACAGACTTTCTGGTGCGTTCGACGAACTAGGAGAACAGCATCATAGTAATGCAGCTCTTGAGCTGCCACCCTACAAGCAACAGCCATGTAAAAAAACTACAGATTCGGAAATACTGAAGAATTTTTTGACAGACCAGTGCATCTTGAAGTATGCGTGTAAGCTTCAAGTCACGGTAAGGCACGTGATTTGGTTTAGCTGGAGATGAGAAAAGGATAAGTAAAGCTGATCATTAATCAGAAAGGTATAATAGTGGTGTAGTTACGTTTTCTGTTTAGTCTTTGCACACAGTATTGCTGTATACTTGTACTTGCCACTTACCAGTAGTTAGGGCATTGATAACATTTCCAAGAGCTGAGAGTGATTTGTTGATAAGATGAATTTGGATGCTGCTGCCTTCTTCTACCTACTGCTGTCCCTCCAGGTTCAGGATGCAGCAGCGGCTGATCTTGGCTTCACAAGAAGCAATTTCCCACGGGAATTCGTCTTTGGAGCTGGAACCTCGGCATATCAAGTAAGTCGTGGCGTGTTTAGTCCATCGGGTGCCATTGAAGATGGTGTTTTTTTTTCTCCCGTTGCAACGCACGGGCCCTTTTGCTAGTCTTTAAAAAGACTTATATTTAGAAATGAAAGGTATATTCATCAATGTTATACACATTCAATGTATGTGTTGAGAGCCCAACCCTACATGCATGCATTTATCTGCACTTGGCTTCCTCCACACATGAATCTCTGCTCCAATCTGTTCATGTTGTGTCAAACGTAGATGTGGGAAGAAAACAAGAAGGTAGACTATGTCGTCGATGGCAAAAAAAGTCAAGGTAATAGTCATCCAACCTTGTTGTGTCGTCGCCATGGCCAATGACACCACATCCGTCTTGGCCGCCGACACCACATCATACTTTCATTGCCAGTGAGAACATGGGGGAGAAATCGACAAGGATCAATATGTCATCGATGGTGAGCAAATCGAGGTAGCTGTCACCTCATCTGAGCTTGCCTTGTCCTATGCGACCGTGGCCAGCAACACGGGTCCGTCCTAGCCGCCGACACCATGGCATGCGTTACATTGGGTGTATACCTCTCATTATATAAGAGGCATAAGGGACGATGTGTCCACCATTGCCGGCGGCACCACGTCAAGCACAAGATGAGCGAACTGTTTTCTTCATATGCGTGCACGTCATCCTCATGCTGGTTGTCCCTCGTCGCCGTGAGCTCGGCATGGATCTGCTCTGCCTCAGCCGAATGTACTCAGTGTTGATTGGTGCAGGTTCCCCACTTTGAGGTTGTGGATGAGAACCCCAATTGTCCAAAGATAACCATTTCTATTGCTGTTGCACTGCTTTTGGTTTGGTTTGTGCTCGGTTTTCGTTTTCCCTTTCGTATCCAAAAAAAGGACTATGCCATGCTTGTGAGATTTGGAGTTTGCAAAAGTAAAAACAACATAGATTTCCTCTACATTCAGATGAACTGAGTTCATTTGGATTTTATTTACAGTACTCAGATTTGCAAGAAACAAAACAAAAAAAGAAAGCCGAAATGGAGAAGAGGCATAAGGGACGATGTGTCCACCATTGCCGGCGGCACCACGTCAAGCACAAGATGAGCGAACTGTTTTCTTCATATGCGTAACCATTTCTATTGCTGTTGCACTGCTTTTGGTTTGGTTTGTGCTCGGTTTTCGTTTTCCCTTTCGTATCCAAAAAAAGGACTATGCCATGCTTGTGAGATTTGGAGTTTGCAAAAGTAAAAACAACATAGATTTCCTCTACATTCAGATGAACTGAGTTCATTTGGATTTTATTTACAGTACTCAGATTTGCAAGAAACAAAACAAAAAAAGAAAGCCGAAATGGAGAAGAGGCATAAGGGACGATGTGTCCACCATTGCCGGCGGCACCACGTCAAGCACAAGATGAGCGAACTGTTTTCTTCATATGTGTAACCATTTCTATTGCTGTTGCACTGCTTTTGGTTTGGTTTGTGCTCGGTTTTCGTTTTCCCTTTCGTATCCAAAAAAAGGACTATGCCATGCTTGTGAGATTTGGAGTTTGCAAAAGTAAAAACAACATAGATTTCCTCTACATTCAGATGAACTGAGTTCATTTGGATTTTATTTACAGTACTCAGATTTGCAAGAAACAAAACAAAAAAAGAAAGCCGAAATGGAGAAGTGGGGTATTGATCCCCATACCTCTCGCATGCTAAGCGAGCGCTCTACCATCTGAGCTACATCCCCTTCTCTGTTGTGTTGGTAATAACTAACGAATCTAATTAATTACAGATGTACAGCGCAGGAAGTATTGCAAATCGGCAGGCGCAGGAAAAAGGATATTATCGCCCGCCGTCCTCCTCATTCCGCATCCAGATTGCCGCTCGCAGCTTTCTTCCGCCACTCCTTGCCAAAGTGCCCCAAAGCAGAGTAAACCCTCTCGGATCGGGTCGGATCTCTCTGTCCATTCTCTCCTCTGCCTCTAAAAGCATCTCCAACAGGCGCGTTACACAAGCGCCGCGCCGCAAAAAAGGTAGTTTTAGCACGCGCGCAACTCGACGGGCAGCTTCAGCGGACGCGTAAAAATGGGGCGCGCGCCATTTCCATTTGAGTGCGCTGGCCGAAACGCAATCCCGTGTCCCTTATTTGCTGCGCCGGCTCCCGCGCGCGCGACTCTCCCGCGCTCGCTCCTGCTCTCTCCCATGCTCGCTCCTCCTCTCTCCCGCGCTCCTGTTCTCTCCCGCGCTCGCTCCTCCCTCATCCGGCCGCACCGCCGCCGCCGGTCGCGCCCCCGCGATCGTTCAACGCTTCCCCGGCCTGTCTCAGCTGCGGGCGCCGCCCGCGCCCCCCGGCCTCCCCGCGCCGCCGCGCTTCCGCCCCACCCCCTCCCAGTCCGGCCGGCCCTCGCGCGCCTCCGACGTCCGAGGAACAACGCTCGAGAGCTCGCTGCCGCGCCGCGCCCGCAAGGTGTTCGACAAAACGCCTACAAGGTATGTATTGCTCCAAACTTATGAATTTGATGCATGTTTTGAATGATAGTTTTACAGTATAGTATTGAACATTGTAGATGAGTTCGTCGTATAATTCTTTCGAAGAAGAATTTGATATGAAAGAGGAGAAGGATCTTGCAATGATCATAGCTATGCATATCAATAAAAAACCGAAGCACGGTGGTTCGGTTATGGGTCGGGAGAAAATTTGGAGAGATAGGATTGATGCCCATAACAGATTGATGAAGAACTATTTCGTGGAGAATCCCACATACCCGGAGTCGTATTTTCGTCGCCGGTTTAGGATGAGCACAGACTTGTTCAAGCGCATTGCAGAGAAACTAGCGAGCCATGACCGGTTTTTCCAGCAAAGGAGGAATGTCGCCGGAGAGCTTGGGCATAGCACCTTTCCGAAGGTGACAGCCGCATTGCGTATGTTGGCATACGGTATCCCCGCTGATCTAGTTGATGATCACTTGGCTATGGGTGAGAGCCAAGCCATCATGTGTGTCAAGTGCTTTGCAGTGGGAATTGTGCAAGTGTTTGGCGAGGAGTATTTGAGATCTCCCACTGCTGAAAACGTCGCAAGGCTATTGGCGATGAACAAGGCTCGCGGCTTTCCTGGCATGCTTGGCTCAATAGATTGCATGCATTGGAGTTGGAAGAATTGTCCAAAGGCATGGCATGGGCAATTCCACGGCCAAAAAAGGGTTCCACTATAATCCTTGAAGCGGTGGCCGATCAGGAGACTTGGATTTGGCATGCATTCTTTGGAATGCCTGGAACTTTGAATGATATCAATGTTGTCAACCGGTCACCACTGATGAATAAGATTACAGATGGTGAGTTGCCACCGGTGCAGTTTGTAGCAAATGGCCGTACGTACAACTATGGCTATTATCTAGCGGATGGCATCTATCCAAAGTGGCAAACCTTCGTGAAGCCGTTGAAAAAGCCGGAAGGTAAGAAAAATCTTGATTTCCACAATGCTCAGGCGGCTGCTAGAAAAGATGTGGAGAGAGCATTTGAGATTTTGCAAGCCCAATTTGCTATTGTTAGAGGACCGGCTAGATTTTGGGATCAAAAAATGCTTTGGTACATCATGCACGCTTGTGTGATCATGCACAACATGATCATCGAGAATGAGCGTGGCCAAGATTTAGATTACTCACAGTATGAGCTCTTGGGACATCCCGTGCGAGTGCGACGGAGGGCTGAAAGGGTAGCCCGTTTTGTTGCCTCCTATCATGCCATTCGGCGTCCCGCAACGCACAATGATCTTCAGAAGGATCTGATTAAAGAGTGGTGGGCATGGCATGGACGACAAAGAACATGATTTGATTGTGTTTATTGCATTATTTGTATTGTATTGTATTTGTATTTGTATTGTATTGTTCATGAACTATTGATTGTGTTTATTGTATTATTTGTTGTACTGAAGGATAAACTATTTGTTTGAGTTGTAAGACTATTTATTGTTGATTTATTTTGTTTGTTTGATCGTTTTTGCGTCTATTTTTTGAAATGTATATGTGGTATATATGTCGTTTGTGCGTGCTGCGCGCGCTGCATTATAGCGCGTCTGCTGGAGCCAGCGCCTATCCCCGTGCTAAACCAACCGAAACGCGCTGCAAACATATTTTTTGGACGCGGCGCGAAGCGCGCGTGTTGAAGATGCTCTAAGCTGACAGATCGGCGGAGCACGCCAAATCCGTCGCTTTTCCCCCCTTTCCCTTTTTGATCCACGCGTCCTGCTAATCTCCCGGCACCATCCGTCCGGAGAACACCGGGCTCCATGGACACCAGGGATGACATACTCACACTCGGCGAGGTTGTGTTGCCTGAATATGTAATTTGTCCTCGCGGCGGGATCGGACCAGCCATGTCTTTTGTACTAGTATCTTTTTTTTACTACCTCCGTTTTAAAATAACTGTCTTAAGCTTAGTATAAATTTGTACTAGAAGTAATATAAAGTTGAGGCAGTTATTTTGGGACGGAGGTAGTACTTTCTAGTACTAGTAGTAATAGAGCCAAACACTATTGTAAGTTTGTATGGCTCAAGTAGTACATCTACTACTACTACCATCGTTGTGCTTGTGATGCTGTCTTGAACATCGTGTTAACGTACTATAAAAACCGTTCTACTGTTCTCCCCTGCTTACTTTTCAGTTTGCTCTGTTAGAATTCGATGGCCAGAAGTTATGGCATTTTAGTTGTTGCAACGGTCAGTTTAGACACTCCCTTCTAATATTTGGATTTTGCAAAAGCGAAGTCAAGATGGTTCTTTTTACAGTATACACTCCAGAAAAAAAAGGGAGGGCGGTTTCTCCGAGAAAGAAAAGGAGAACAAATTGTGAACTTTGGTTGATTGACAGCATCTTCAGCATGTACCACAAGTTGGGAGAAGAAGGTTCTTTCTTTCCTGCTGTTGTTTCTGTGACCATGTATCCTCTTCAGCATGTTATGGTCTGCTGGAAGGCTGGTGTTAGACGGTGTTAATTTTGTGTACGGATGCCGTTTGCATGTCTCTTGTGTTGTTAGTTTACCCAAAAAAAAGGGATCACTCATGGACCAGGTAAATGTGTTAATTCAGCAATTTCAGTGATCTTTCTCTTGGTGTTTGCTTCAGAGATGGTGAGCATTAGATTGACCATTCGTTTGGGAATGTTCAACACTTCGGGAACTAAATTTATTGACGGATACAGTAATCTGGAGCTTTTTTTTTTCAATCCTGGAATGTTGCAACTGTCTCTTGATGCGGATGCTGAATTGGAGATTGATTGGCTTTCCTTTTGGACACGAATAAATCTGTTGACCAGTGGTTTTATTCATCATATGATAGGGTAACCTGGTACTGCTGTTACCATTTCATCTTTATCTGGAACAGTGACCTCAGTACCAGATGTACAAAAATGTGAAAATTAAGAAAAAAAATGTCCATACTGTTTTTACGAAATGTGGAAAATGGTGCTCAGCAGCATGATTTACTGCAGTGGCAAGTGATTTGATCGCTACTGCCAGTCTGCCACTGTTATGTGCCTGATTGCTACTTGAATTTAGGTATTTCTTTCCTGCTGCTTCTGTCACAAGGATTTCTGCTGCTACCCCCATCAGCTTGTTCCATGTTGTCTGCTGGGAGGCTGGTGTTGGCCGGCGTTAATTTTCTGCAAGGCTGCTGTTTCAATGTCTCTTGTGTTTTTGTTTGTGTTCATCGTAGTGGAACTTGGTCTTGTTAGTTAAAATGGTGATAAATTGACCAACTTACATGGTTATGTACACACCTGACACCTCTAAGATCTAGAAAATAATAACTAATAAACACAAAATGAGAAAAAAAAAAAATGCGCATCCAGGGAATCGAACCCTGGTCAGTACCGTGGGAGGGTACTATGATACCACTACACCAGATGCGCTCATTTGGTGATGCGCTCACTTGATGAAGAACTGACATTCTAGTGTATTCAGATCTGAAAAAATAAAAAAAAATGAGAAGTGGGGTATCGATCCCCATACCTCTCGCATGCTAAGCGAGCGCTCTACCATCTGAGCTACATCCCCATCATTGCATAATTGGAATTAATCGCTCTACTTTCTCTGTTGTGGCTACATCTGAACTACAACAACGCCCGCTTTGAAAAGATAAAAAATGTAGTTCATAGTAGAATAGCGATGCTTGTCTTGCGATAGCTACATAGGTTAGCCATCTTCGATGGAGGTTATCATCATATGAATGCATGGATTTTGTAATATTATTACGGGATCAATATCTATTTATATGTAATATGCAACATAAAAGTATAATCATTGAATCTGTATATGTTAGTTGTGAATCATCTCAATTGTCATAATTTTTATTTGTAAAACGGTCGTTCTATTGCCTATCAATGTAAACATCACCATTTTACGATCGAGTTGCACATAAAAACATGACTCATTGCCCAGGGTCATTACAAACAATTCGTAGTTAAATCTACAGTTTCATATTTGTTTCAGCCAAGCAACTTCCAGCTTTTTCACAGCTCTAAGTTCACAACAACTTTTTCGCAGCTCACAGCTCAGAACAGTTTTTACAGAATTTATAGCTCAACCAAACACAAACTTAGATGGGAACTATGGGCAAGCAACTAAGGGAATCTGCTTAGCTTATTATGCCTTGCCGTAAATTTGTAGCTATGGTTCTTCCTCGGTTGGGGGCTATATGTGTCGGGAAAATGCTTTTTGCACAACAATGAAAGAAGGTTAGCACTGGCCGCATGCAAATATAATTGAAAGCCCCTCTCCCTCTCGCGACGCCCATGCGCGACCTAGAGGGAAACCTAGCCGCCGCCGTCGGACCTCCCTCCCTCC
The DNA here is from genome assembly GCF_904849725.1 of Hordeum vulgare subsp. vulgare. Taxonomy (NCBI): domain Eukaryota; kingdom Viridiplantae; phylum Streptophyta; class Magnoliopsida; order Poales; family Poaceae; genus Hordeum; species Hordeum vulgare. Next base: position 24,866,460 of record NC_058524.1, read on the forward strand.
CTACTCTTCTCCTCCCTCGCCGCCACCCGAGGGCGCCAGGGAAAAGCCCGATCGTCGTCTACGACGGCGGGGCTCTTTCGTCTCCCCGTCCGGCGGTCTCGGCGCGGGTTGTGGCGGTCGGTCTGGGACGCGGCGCTAGGCGTTGGGCACGGCGGCGCGGCGGACATCCGTGCTAAGATGCGGCGGCGGTGTGGGTTGGTACGTGACAAGCGGCGAGCTGGTGGTGCGCGCGCGATGGGGGAGTGGAGTGGAGACGACGCCCAGATCTGGTCGGCACGCGACGCGGGGAGTGGGCGCCCTTGGCTGCGACGGCCGCCTCCTACCGGGGCTCAACTGGCAGGGGTGGCGGCACTGCAGTCCGCGTGCTGCAGGCCAGCGGGAGGTGATGGCGCGGTTCGTTCGGACCCGTCCCTGCCGCTGCGGGCCGCACGCGGCCTTCTCGCCGTGGCGTGGTGGTGAGGGGTGCTACTGCAACAAAAGACCTTCCAATGGCGCCAGAAATAGGCACCTTGACGGGAGAATACTTAGCTTGATCCTTCTGCTGCGGCTACGCCTTAAGGGACTTCCTAGGCAAGTATGCAAAGGATTTTCCCCGTGGCCTTGGAGCCTTGCGTTGGTGTCTCGGTCATGTCTACCTGTCTCCCGAACCCGTAGGGTCTACACACTTAAGGTTCGATGACGCTAGGGTTATAGGGAATTGTTATACGAGATTACCGAAAGTTGTTCGGAGTCCCGGATGAGATCCCGGACGTCACGAGGAGCTCCGGAATGGTCCGGAGGTAAAGATTGATATATAGGACGAATGGTTTCGGACACCGGAAGTGTTTCGGGCATCACCGGTAACGTACCGGGACCACCGGGACCACCGGAGGTGGTCCCGAGGGACCACCGAAGGGGGGTGACGACCCCGGGAGGCTAGATGGGCTAAGTGGGGAAGGGAACCAGCCCCTAAGTGGGCTGGTGCGCCCCCACCCAGCCCATGTGCACCAGAAAAAGGGGGAAAGGGGGGAACCCTAACTAAGGTGGGCCTTAGGCCCACCAGAGGGGTGCGCCACCCCTCCTCCTTGCCCTGGCCGCCACTCCCCCCATTTGGGAGGGCTGCCGCACCCCCTAGGGTGGGAACCCTAGGGGTGGCACCCCCTCTCCCCTTCCCCTATATATAGTGGGCACTTTTGGCCTTTGGAGGACACGGTTTTCCCTCTCCCTCGGCGCAGCCCTGCACTTCTTCCTCCTCCTCTCTGCCGGCGCTTGGGATTGCCATACAAATGATGTACTAGAGATATGAGTATGCGAAAGCTCTTAAAGAAAACTAGTGGGTGTGCATCCAACTTGCTTGCTCACGAAGACCTAAGGCAATTTTGAGGAAGCCTATCATTGGAATATACAAACCAAGTTATATAATGAAAATTTCCCACTACCTATATGGTGGTGACAAAACGAGAGACTCTCAATCATGAAGATCATGGTGCTTTAATATGCACAAGTGTGGAAAAAGTGGTAGTATTGTCCCTTCTCTCTTTTTCTCTCATTTTATTTTATTTTATTTGGTGGGCTCTTTGGCCTGTTTTTTTGTGGGCTTCTTTGGCCTCTTTTATTTCCTCACATGGGACAATGCTCCATTAATGATGATCGTCACACTTTCAACTCAAAACTTAGAGCAACTATGACTCTATATAGAATGCCTTCGGTAGTGTACCGTGGCAATGATCTAGCATGGCATAGACATCAATGGAAACATCATGCTAGCTATCTTACGATCATGCAATGGCAATGTAGACGTGGTGGCACATGTCATGGTGGTAGTTGCATGGCAATATATCTCGGAATGACTTTGAAAAAGCCATAATAGGTAGGTATGTTGGCTGTTTTGAGGGAGGCTAATGTTGGGTTTTGTGCACCGACGAAAGTTGCACGGCACTAAGAAGATAGTGATGGTGGTAGGTGAAAGTGCATCTAAACCATGGACTCAACATTAGTAATGAAGAACTCATATACTTTTTGCAAAAGTTTTATTAGTAATCGAAGCAAAGCATTCAACGCATACTCCTAGGAGAAGGGTTGGTAGGTATAAACCAACGCGCGATCCCGACCGCCACGCAAAGGATGACAATCAATATACTAATCATGCTCAGATTTAATCACATAGCGGTTCACCATACGTGCATGCTACGGGAATCACTAACTTCAACACAAGTATTTCTAGATTCACAACACCTTACTAGCATGACTTCAATATTACCATAACCACAACTCAAAACTAATTGAGATGAATCAAACTTCTCTAACTATTCAATGCACATGAAGGTGGAAGTTTTCGTATCCCTTTGGATAACTACCCCTTTTGAGACTACTTTCAAAGCATAGATCAACTACCAAGCCACGCACCGCTGCACTCTAAAATATATAAGTGAAGCACAGAGAGCAAAAGTATCTAGCTCAAAAGATATAAGTGAAGCACATGTGAGCTGAATTGTCTACCAAAAGATATAAGTGAAGCTCGACAAAATCACGATGTGTGCATGTCTCTCTCTAGGTGTGCAGAAAGGATGATTGTGACACCAAAAAAAAAATACTCCTACGATACAAGACGCTCCAAGCAAAAACACATAACATGTGGTGAATAGAAATATAGCCCCAAGTAACGTTACCGATGGATTGAAGACAAGAGAGGGGATGCCTTCCTGGGGCATCCCCAAGCTTAGGCTTTTACGGCATCCTTGAATTTCTTGGGGTGCCTTGGGCATACCCAAGCTTGAGATCTTGCCACTCTTTATCTCTTTGTCCATAAGAACTTCACCCAAAACTTGAAAACTTCACAACACGAAACTTAAACAGAAACTCGTGATATCATTAGTACAAGAAAGCAAACCACCACTTCCTTAGGTACTGTAGCAAACTTAAATTCTACTTGTGCTGATGTTGGGTTACTGTACTTTCAATCTTCCATGGCTAATACCCCCCGATACTATCCATAGTTTCATCAAAATAAGCAACCAACACAACAAAAACAGAATCTGTTAACAGCAGACCAGTCTGTAGCAATATGTATATTTCGTATACCTATGGTGCTTCAAAAATTCTGAAAAATTACGACAGTCTGAAGAATTTGCGTAGCAATCAGCCGCAAAAAGAATCAACTCAAAATCTCTTACATAAAAAAAATGAAAATTCTTTTCGTGAGCAGAAAGTTTCTGTCTTTTCCAACATGACCAAACGATCATCCCCAAGACTAATCATAACGGTTTTGCTTGGCACAAACGCAAAAAGAAACACAAAAAAACATAATCATAACAGAATTATGAAAGTGTGAAAAACACAAAACAGAAAGAAAAATGATAGATTCGTTGGGTTGCCTCCCAACAAGCGCTTTTGTTTAACGCCCTTAGCTAGGCGAAAGTGATGGAATCACGTATAGTCATCTTTGGTGCTCAAATCATAAGTAGCCCTCATCATAGATTCATAAGGCAATCTTATTTTCTTTCTAGGAAAGTGCTCCATGCCCTTATTTAAAGGAAATTGAAATCTAATATTTCCTTCCTTCATATCGATGATAGCACCAATAGTCCTTAGGAAAGGTCTACCAAGAATAATGGGACATGAAGGATTGCAATCTATGTCAAGTACAATGAAATCCACGGGTACATAGTTCTTATTTGCAACAATAAGAACATCATCGATCCTCCCCATGGGTTTCTTGACAGTAGAATCCGCAAGATGCAAATTAAGAGAACACTCTTCAATCTCATGAAAACCAAGAATATCACATAAAGACTTTGGAATTGCGGAAACACTAGCACCCAAATCACACAAAGCATTGCACTCATAGTTTTTGATCTTGATTTTGATAGTAGGTTCCCTCTCATCATGAAGTTTTCTAGGTATAGAGACTTCTAGTTCGAGCTTCTCTTCAAGAGATTTCATCATAGCATCTACGATATGCGCGGTAAAGGCTTTGCTTTGGCTATAAGCATGTGGAGAGTTTGCAATGGATTGCATCAAAGAAATGCATTCAAACAAGGAGCAATTATCATAATTGAATTCCTTGAAATCCAAAGTGGGAGTTTCATTACTACCCAAAATTTTGACTTCTTCTACTCCACTCTCCACACCTTTATCATCAAGATAGGTGGACTCCGAATCATTGGGGCGTTTTTAAACCAAAGTGGATTCATATCCAGCCCCTCCATAAGTAGGTTTGACACGCGAAAACAAAGATTCAAGAGGAGACACACCAAGCACTTTAAGATCTTCGTGATTTGCATCACTAGAACGCACCCTTTTAAACCATTCATGTCTAGCGCGAATGTGGGCGGTTCTTTCTTTGCTCTCATTCATGGAGATACGCATAGCTTTCAAAGTTTCATCCAAGTTGATCTTGGGAGGAGCGCATCTAACTTTCAAACCATCAATATCACAAGAAATCCTATCAACGCTCTTAGCCAAATCGTCTATTTTGAGTAGTTTTTCCTCTATGGACGCATTGAAAATCTTTTGAGAGTTGATGAACTCTTTGATATTACTCTCTAGATCAGAGGGTAATTTGTTGTGATTTCCATAAGTGTTGTTGTAGGAATTTCCATAATTGTTAGAGGAGTTACTAGGAAAAGGCCTAGGAACATAGTTTCCTCTAAAAGCATTGTTGTTGCCAAAATTGTTCCTACCAACAAAATTCACGTCCAAACTAGCGTTGCTACTCTCAATCAAAGAAGATAGTGGCATGTCATTAGGATCTACGGTAGCATTTCTACTAGCAACCAAATTCATCCACTCGTCCATCTTAGCACTAAGCGAGTTAATCTCTTCTATAGCGTGCACCTTTTTGCTAGCAGGCGACCTTTCAGTGTGCCACTGAGAGTAGTTGGTCATGATATTGTCTAGGAGTTTTGTAGCGTCTCCTAACGTGATTTCCATGAACGTTCCACCTGAGGTAGAGTCCAAGATATTGCGAGAAGCGAAATTCAAGCCAGCGTAAAAGATTTGTATAATCATCCACAAACTCAAGCCATGAGCGGGACAATTTCTAATCATAAGCTTCATCCTCTCCCAAGATTGTGCAACGTGTTCATGATCAAGTTGCTTGAAATTCATGATATCGTTACGTAAGGAGATGATCTTAGCCGGCGGAAAATACTTGGATATGTAAGCATCTTTGCACTTGTCCCAAGAATCGATACTATTTTTAGGCAAAGAAGAAAACCAAGTTTTTGCGCGATCTCGCAACGAGAAAGAAAAAAGTTTCAACTTAATCACGTCATTATCCACATCTCTTTTCTTTTGCATATCGCAAAGCTCAATGAAGGTATTGAGATGGGATGCGACATATTCACTAGGAAGGCCAGAGAATTGCTCTTTCATAACAAGATTCAGCAAAGCTGTGTTGATTTCATACGATTCCGCACTAGTGGCGGGAGCAATCGGAGTACTAATAAAATCATTATTATTAGTGCTCGAGAAGTCGCAAAGTTTGGTGTTTTTAGACATGATGTCTTCAACAAACAAACAAGCACACAAGCAAGCAAGAAACCGGCAAAGGAAAACGACAAGGGCAAAAGAAAACGGCGAAGGAGAAAGGCGAATGAAAACGACAAATGTGAAGTGGGGGAGAGGAAAACGAGAGGCAACTGGCAACAAAAGTAAATGCAAGAGAAGAGTTTGTGAGACCTACTTGTATAGATCTTGATTTCTCCTCCCCGGCAACGGCGCCAGAAATACTTCTGCTACTGCAACAAAAGACCTTCCAATGGCGCCAGAAATAGGCACGTTGACGGGAGAATACTTGGTTGATCCTTCTGCTGCGGCTACGCCTTAAGGGACTTCCTAGGCAAGTATGCAAAGGATTTCCCCCGTGGCCTTGGAGCCTTGCGTTCGTGTTCCCTCGAAGTGGAAAGGGTGATGTAGCATAGCGGTGGTAAGTACTTCCCTCAGTTTGAGAACCAAGGTATCAATCCAGTGGAGGAGTATCTCAAGATCCTGCACAAACACAAAAACTTGCTCCCAACGCTATGAAGGGGTTGTCAATCTCTTATAGATTGTTTGCCAAGTGAGAACTGAAAGCAACAAAGTAACAAAGCAAAGTAAAAGCGGAGGTGTAAACGATGGATGTGAATAGACCCGGGCCCGTAGTGTTTACTAGTGGCTTCTCTCATGAAAGCAAGTAGACGGTGGGTGAACAAATTACTGTCGAGCAATTGATAGAACCACGCAAAGTCGTGACGATATCTATGCAATGATTGTTTCTATAGGCATCACGTCCGAAACAAGTAGACCGATACTTTCTGCATCTACTACTATTACTCCACACGTCGACCGCTATCCAGCATGCATCTAGTGTATTAAGTCCATAAGAACAGAGTAACGCCTTAAGCAAGATGACATGATGTAGAGGGATAATCTCAAACCAATGATAAAACCCCCATCTTTTTACCCTTGATGGCAACTACTTGATGTGTGCCTTGCTGCCCCTACTGTCACTGGGAAAGGTCACCACATGCTAGAACCCAAAACCAAACACTTCTCCCATTTCAAGAATCATAGATCTAGTTGGCCAAACAAAACCCAAGACTCGGAGAGACTTACACTAGTAGAAAACAGGGCATTAGTCCCGGTTCATAAGGGCCATTAGTCCCAATTCTTGATTCGGGACTAATAGGTCATTACTAATACCTCCGCCCTTTAGTCCCGGTTCTTACACGAACCGGGACAGATGGGCATCCACGTGGCCGCTGCGGGCAGCCCAGGCAGGGGGGCCTTTGGTCCCGGTCGGTGACATAAACCGGGAGCAAAAGGCATCCACGCGTCAGAAACCGGCTGCAGCAGATGTTTTTTTTGAAAGTGGCTGGTTTAGGGGTTTTGGGGGTTAATTTAGGTTGTTATTAGCTAGCTAATAGAGAGAAGTATCCTCTCTTATCTTCGTGCTTGGTTTACCAACGCTACTGCTATGTTCATTTCACCCGCTGATATATAATAACTCTTCATGCTCGCATCATACATCATCATATATAATAACAAGTCCTACTAATCATGCATCATCATACATCATAACAACAAGGAGCATGTTGGGGAACATCGCATGGGAAACAAAAATTTTCCTACGCGCACGAAGACCTATCATGGTGATGTCCATCTACGAGAAGGGATGAGTGATCTACGTACCCTTGTAGACCGTACAACAGAAGCGTTAGAGAACGCGGTTGATGTAGTGGAACGTCCTCACGTCCCTCGATCCGCCCCGCGAACAATCCTGCGATCAGTCCCACGATCTAGTACCGAACGGACGGCACCTCCGCGTTCAGCACACGTACAACTCGACGATGATCTCGGCCTTCTTGATCCAGCAAGAGAGACGGAGAGGTAGAAGAGTTCTCCGGCAGCGTGACGGTGCTCCGGAGGTTGGTGATGATCTCGTCTCAGCAGGGCTCCGCCCGAGCTCCGCAGAAACGCGATCTAGAGGAAAAACCGTGGAGGTATGTGGTCAGGCTGCCGTGGAAAAGTCGTCTCAAATCAGCCCTAAAACCTCCGTATATATAGGTGGGAGAGGGGGGGCCTTTCCTTGGGGCTCAAGGAGCCCCAAGGGGGTCGGCCGAGCCAAGGGGGGAAGGTCTCCCCCCCCCCAAACCGAGTTGGACTTGGTTTGGTGGGTGGGAGTCCTTCCTTCCCTTCCCACCTCCTTTTTTTTTCTTTTCTCTTTGATTTTTCTTCCAATGCTCATAGGGCCCCTTTTGGGCTGTCCCACCAGCCCACTAAGGGCTGGTGCGCCACCCTCAAGGCCTATGGGCTTCCCCGGGGTGGGTTGCCCCCCCGGTGAACTCCCGGAACCCATTCGTCATTCCCGGTACATTCCCGGTAACTCCGAAAAACCTTCCGGTAATCAAATGAGGTCATCCTATATATCAATCTTCGTTTCCGGACCATTCCGGAAACCCTTGTGACGTCGTGATCTCATCGGGGACTCCGAACAACATTCGGTAACCAACCATATAACTCAAATACGCATAAAACAACGTCGAACCTTAAGTGTGCAGACCCTGCGGGTTCGAGAACTATGTAGACATGACCCGAGAGACTTCTCGGTCAATATCCAATAGCGGGACCTGGATGCCCATATTGGATCCTACATATTCTACGAAGATCTTATCGTTTGAACCTCAGTGCCAAGGATTCATATAATCCCGTATGTCATTCCCTTTGTCCTTCGGTATGTTACTTGCCCGAGATTCGATCGTCAGTATCCGCATACCTATTTGAATCTCGTTTACCGGCAAGTCTCTTTACTCGTTCCGTAATACAAGATCCCGCAACTTACACTAAGTCACATTGCTTGCAAGGCTTGTGTGTGATGTTGTATTACCGAGTGGGCCCCGAGATACCTCTCCGTCACACGGAGTGAGAAATCCCAGTCTCGATCCATACTAACTCAACGAACACCTTCGGAGATACCTGTAGAGCATCTTTATAGTCACCCAGTTACGTTGCGACGTTTGATACACACAAAGGATTCCTCCGGTGTCAGTGAGTTATATGATCTCATGGTCATAGGAACAAATACTTGACACGCAGAAAACAGTAGCAATAAAAAGACACGATCAACATGCTACGTCTATTAGTTTGGGTCTAGTCCATCACGTGATTCTCCTAATGACGTGATCCAGTTATCAAGCAACAACACCTTGTTCATAATCAGAAGACACTGACTATCTTTGATCAACTGGCTAGCCAACTAGAGGCTTGCTAGGGACAGTGTTTTGTCTATGTATCCACACATGTAAATGAGTCTTCATTCAATACAATTATAGCATGGATAATAAACGATTATCTTGATACATGAATTATAATAATAACTATATGTATTATTGCCTCTAGGGCATAATTCCAACAGTCTCCCACTTGCACTAGAGTCAATAATCTAGCCCTCACATCATCATGCGAATTACATTGTAATAAATCTAACACCCATACAGTTCTGGTGTTGATCATGCTTTGGCCGTGGAAGAGGTTTAGTCAGCGGGTCTGCTACATTCAGATCCGTGTGCACTTTGCATATATTTACGTGCTCTCCTTCGACGTAGTCGCGGATGAGGTTGAAGCGTCGTTTGATGTGTCTGGACTTCTTGTGAAACCGTGGTTCTTTTGCTAAGGCAATGGCACCCGTGTTGTCACAGAACAAGGTTATTGGATTCAGTGCGCTTGGCACCACTCCAAGATCCGTCATGAACTGCTTCATCCAGACACCCTCCTTAGCCGCCTCCGAGGCAGCCATGTACTCCGCTTCACATGTAGAATCTGCTACGACGCTTTGCTTGGAACTGCACCAGCTTACTGCACCCCCATTAAGAATAAATACGTATCCGGTTTGCGACTTAAAGTCGTCCGGATCTGTGTCAAAGCTTGCATAGACATAACCTTTTACGGCGAGCTCTTCGTCACCTCCATACACGAGAAACATCTCAGTCCTTTTCAGGTACTTCAGGATATTCTTGACCGCAGTCCAGTGATCCACTCCTGGATTACTCCGGAACCTGCCTGCCATACTTATGGCCAGGCTAACGTCCGGTCTAGTGCACAACATTGCATACATGATAGAACCTATGGCTGAAGCATAGGGGACGGAGCGCATATGCTCTCTATCTTCATCAGTTGCTGGGCACTGAGTCTTACTCAATCTCGTACCTTGTAAAACTGGCAAGAACCCCTTCTTGGACTGTTCCATTTTGAACCTCTTCAAAACTTTATCAAGGTATGTGCTTTGTGAAAGTCCTATCAGGCGTTTTGATCTATCCCTATAGATCTTAATGCCTAGAATGTAAGCAGCTTCTCCTAGTTCCTTCATAGAGAAACTTTTATTCAAGTAGTCCTTTATGCTCTCCAAAAACTCTACGTTGTTTCCAATCAACAATATTTCATCCACATATAATATTAGAAACGCCACAGAGCTCCCACTCACTTTCTTGTAAATACAAGATTCTCCAACCACTTGTATAAACCCAAATGCTTTGATCACCTCATCAAAGTGTTTGTTCCAACTCCGAGATGCTTGCACCAGTCCATAAATGGATCGCTGGAGCTTGCACACCTTGTTAGCATTCTTAGGATCGACAAAACCTTCGGGTTGCATCATATACAATTCTTCCTTAAGGAAACCGTTAAGGAACGCCGTTTTGACATCCATCTGCCAGATTTCATAATCGAAAAATGCAGCTATTGCTAACATGATTCTGACGGACTTAAGCATCGCTACGGGTGAGAATGTCTCATCGTAGTCAACTCCTTGAACTTGTGAAAAACCCTTTGCCACAAGTCGAGCTTTATAAACGGTCACATTGCCGTCAGCGTCCGTCTTCCTCTTAAAGATCCATTTGTTCTGAATAGCCTTGCGGCCCTCAGGTAGTACCTCCAAAGTCCACACTTTGTTCTCATACATGGATCCTATCTCGGACTTCATGGCTTCTAGCCATTTGTTGGAATCTGGGCCCACCATTGCTTCTTCATAATTTGTAGGTTCATTGTTGTCCAACAACATGATTGATAAGACGGGATTACCGTACCACTCTGGAGCAGCACGTGGTCTCGTCGACCTGCGTGGTTCGACAGAAACTTGAACCGGAGTTTCATGATCATTATCATTAACTTCCTCCTCAACCGGCGTCGCAACGACAGAGGTTTCCCCTTGCCCTGCGCCACCATCCAGAGGGATGAGAGTTTCAACAACCTCGTCAAGTTCTATCTTCCTCCCACTCAATTCTCTCGAGAGAAACTCCTTCTCGAGAAAAGCTCCGTTTTTAGCAACAAACACTTTGCCTCGGATTTGAGATAGAAGGTGTACCCAACTGTCTCTTTTGGGTAACCTATGAAGACGCACCTTTCCGCTTTGGGTTCCAGCTTTTCAGGCTGAAGCTTTTTGACATAAGCATCACATCCCCAAACTTTAAGAAACGACAGCTTTGGCCTTTTGCCATACCACAGTTCGTATGGTGTCGTCTCAACGGATTTTGATGGTGCCCTTTTTAAAGTGAATGCAGCTGTTTCTAATGCATAACCCCAAAACGATAATGGCAAATCGGTAAGAGACATCATAGATCGCACCATCTCTAATAAAGTAAGATTACGACGTTCGGACACACCATTACGCTGTGGTGTTCCAGGCGGTGTCAACTGTGAAACAATTCCACATTGTCTTAAGTGAGCACCAAACTCGAAACTCAGATATTCACCCCCACGATCAGACCGTAGGAACTTGATCTTCTTGTTATGATGATTTTCAACTTCACTCTGAAATTGCTTGAACTTTTCAAATGTTTCAGACTTGTGCTTCATCAAGTAGACATAACCATATCTACTCAAATCTCAGTGAAGGTGAGAAAATAACGATATCCGCCGCGTGCCTCCACGCTCATCGGACCACACACATCGGTATGTATGATTTCCAATAAGTCACTTGCACGCTCCATTGTTCCGGAGAACGGAGTCTTAGTCATCTTGCCCATGAGGCATGGTTCGCACGTGTCAAGTGAATCAAAGTCAAGTGACTCCAAAAGTCCATCAGCATGGAGTTTCTTCATGCGCTTTACACCAATATGAACTAAGCGGCAGTGCCACAGAAATATGGCGCTATCATTGTTAACTCTAACTCTTTTGGTCTCAATGTTATGTATGTGTGTATCGCTATCAAGATTCAATATGAACAATCCTCTCACATTGGGTGCATGACCATAAAAGATGTTACTCATAGAAATAGAACAACCATTATTCTCTGACTTAAAAGAATAACCGTCTCGCAATAAACAAGATCCAGATATAATGTTCATGCTCAACGCTGGCACTAAATAACAATGATTTAAGTTCATAACTAATCTTGATGGTAACTGAAGTGAAACTGTGCCGACGGCGATTGCATCAACCTTGGAACCATTTCCTACGCGCATCGTCACTTCATCTTTCGCCAGCCTTCGTCTATTCCGCAGTTCCTGTTTCGAGTTGCAAATATGAGCAACAGAACCAGTATCGAATACCCAGGCACTACTACATGAGCCGGTCAAGTACACATCAATAACATGTATATCAAATATACCTGATTTTTCTTTGACCGCCTTCTTATCTGCCAGATACTTGGGGCAATTGCGCTTCCAGTGACCCATACCCTTGCAATAGTAACACTCCGTTTCAGGCTTAGGTCCATCTTTGGGTTTCTTCGTCGGATTGGCAACAGGCTTGCCCCTCTTCTTTGAATTACCCTTCTTGCCTTTGCCGTTTCTCTTGAAACCAGTGGTCTTATTCACCATCAACACTTGATGCTCTTTACGGAGTTCTGACTCTGCGACTTTCAGCATCGCAAACAACTCGCCGGGAGACTGGTTCATCCCTTGCATGTTGTAGTTCAACACAAAGCCTTTATAGCTTGGCGGCAGTGATTGAAGGATTCTGTCAGTGATAGCCTCTTGCGGGAGTTCAATCCCCAGCTCAGCTAGACGGTTTGAGTACCCAGACATTTTGAGCACATGTTCACTGACAGACGAGTTTTCCTCCATCTTGCAAGCATAGAATTTATCGGAGGTCTCATACCTCTCGATCCGGGCGTTCTTCTGAAAGATAAACTTCAACTCCTAGAACATCTCAAATGCTCCATGACGCTCAAAGCGACGTTGAAGTCCCGGTTCTAAGCCATACAAGACTGCACATTGAACTACTCAGTAGTCCTCCTTACGTGCTAACCAAGCGTTCTTAACATCCTGATCTGCCGTAGCGGGTGGTTCATCTCCTAGCGCAGCATTAAGGACATAATCCTTCTTCCCAGCTTGTAAGATTAGCTTAAGATTACGAGCCCAGTCTACAAAGTTGCTTCCATCATCTTTCAACTTAGCTTTCTCTTGGAACGTATTAAAATTCAGGGTGACTGTCGCGTGAGCCATGATCTACAACACAAATATATTCAAAGTGGACTTAGACTATGTTCAAGATAATTAGAGTTTAACTTAATCAAATTATTCGCTAAACTCCCACTCAAAAAGTACATCTCTCTAGTCATTTGAGTGGTTCATGATCCACTTACACTAGCTCAAGTCCGATCATCACGTGAGTTGAGTATAGTTTTAGTGGTAAGCATCCCTATGCTAATCATATCATCTATATGATTCATGATCGACCTTTCGGTCTCATGTGTTCCGAGGCCATGTCTGCACATGCTAGGCTCGTCAAGCTTAACCCGAGTGTTCCGCGTGCGCAACTGTTTTGCACCCGTTGTATGTGAACGTTGAGTCTATCACACCCGATCATCACGTGGTGTCTCGAAACGACGAACTGTAGCAACGGTGCACAGTCGGGGAGAACACAATTTCGTCTTGAAATTTTAGTGAGAGATCACCTCATAATGCTACCGTCGTTCTAAGCAAAATAAGGTGCATAAAAGGATTAACATCACGTGCAATTCATAAGTGACATGATATGGCCATCATCACGTGCTTCTTGATCTCCATCACCAAAGCACCGGCACGATCTTCTTGTCACCGGCGCCACACCATGATCTCCATCAACGTGTCGCCATCGGGGTTGTCGTGCTACTCATGCTATTACTACTAAAGCTACATCCTAGCAAAATAGTAAACGCATCTGCAAGCACAAACGTTAGTATAAAGACAACCCTATGGCTCCTGCCGGTTGCCGTACCATCGACGTGCAAGTCGATATTATCTATTACAACATGATCATCTCATACATCCAATATATCACATCACATCGTTGGCCATATCACATCACAAGCATACCCTGCAAAAACAAGTTAGACGTCCTCTAATTTTGTTGTTGCATGTTCTACGTGGTGACCATGGGTATCTAGTAGGATCGCATCTTACTTAAGCAAACACCACAACGGAGATATATGAGTTGCTATTTAACCTCATCCAAGGACCTCCTCGGCCAAATCCGATTCAACTAAATTGGAGAAACCGACACTTGCCAGTCATCTTTGAGCAACGGGGTTACTCGTAGCGATGAAACCAGTCTCTCGTAAGCGTACGAGTAATGTCGGTCCAAGCCGCTTCAATCCAACAATACCGCGGAATCAAGAAAAGACTAAGGAGGGCAGCAAAACGCACATCACCGCCCACAAAAACTTTTGTGTTCTACTCGAGAAGACATCTACGCATGAACCTAGCTCTGATACCACTGTTGGGGAACGTCGCATGGGAAACAAAAAATTTCCTACGCGCACGAAGACCTATCATGGTGATGTCCATCTACGAGAGGGGATGACTGATCTACGTGTTGGAAATATGCCCTAGAGGCAATAATAAAATGGTTATTATCATATTTCCTTGTTCATGATAATCGTCTATCGTTCATGCTATAATTGTATTAACAGGCAACAGTAATACATGTGTGAATGAATAGATCACAATGTGTCCCTAGCAAGCCTCTAGTTGGCTAGCTCGTTAGTCAATAGATGATCATGGTTTCCTGATCATGGACATTGGATGTCATTGATAACGGGATCACATCATTGGGAGAATGATGTGGTGGACAAGACCCAATCCTAAGCCTAGCACTAGATCGTATTGTTCGTATGCTAATGCTTTTCTAATGTCAAGTATCTTTTCCTTCGACCGTGAGATTGTGCAACTCCCGGATACCGTAGGAGTGCTTTGGGTGTATCAAACGTCACAACGTAACTGGGTGACTATAAAGGTGCACTACGGGTACCTCCGAAAGTGTCTGTTGGGTTGGCACGAATCGAGATCGGGATTTGTCACTCCGTGTGACGGAGAGGTATCTCTGGGCCCACTCGGTAGAACATCATCATGAGCTCAATGTGACTAAGGAGTTAGTCACACGATGACGTGCTACGGAACGAGTAAAGAGACTTACCGGTAACGAGATTGAACAAGGTATAGGTATACCGACGATCGAATCTCGGGCAAGTTCTATACCGACAGATAAAGGGAATCGTATACGGGATTGATTGAATCCTTGACATCGTGGTTCATCCGATGAGATCATCGTGGAGCTAGTGGGAGCCACCATGGGTATCCAGACCCCGCTGATGGTTATTGGCCAGAGAGGTGTCTCGGTCATGTCTGCGTGTCTCCCGAACCCGTAGGGTCTACACACTTAAGGTTCGATGACGCTAGGGTTATAGGGAATTGTTATACGAGATTACCGAAAGTTTTTCGGAGTCCCGGATGAGATCCCGGACGTCACGAGGAGCTCCGGAATGGTCCGGAGGTAAAGATTGATATATAGGACGGATGGTTTCGGACACCGGAAGTGTTTCGGGCATCACCGGTAATGTACCGAGACCATCGAAGGGGGGTGACGACCCCGGGAGGCTAGATGGGCTAAGTGGGGAAGGGAACCAGCCCCTAAGTGGGCTGGTGCGCCCCCACCCAGCCCATGTGCACCAGAAAAAGTGGGAAAGGGGGGAACCCTAGCTAAGGTGGGCCTTAGGCCCACCAGAGGGGTGCGCCACCCCTCCTCCTTGCCCTGGCCGCCACTCCCCCCATCTGGGAGGGCTGCCGCACCCCCTAGGGTGGGAACCCTAGGGGTGGCACCCCCTCTCCCCTTCCCCTATATATAGTGGGCACTTTTGGCCTTTGGAGGACACGGTTTTCCCTCTCCCTCGGCGCAGCCCTGCACTTCTTCCTCCTCCTCTCTGTCGGCGCTTGGCGAAGCCCTGCCGGGAGACCTCGTCTCTCCACCAACACCACGCCGTCGTGTTGCTGGTCTTCTTCCCCAACCTCTCCCTCCTCCTTGCTGGATCAAGGTGCGGGAGATGTCACCGGGCTGCACGTGTGTTGAACGCGGAGGTGCCGTTGTTCGGCACTAGATCGGAATCGCTGCGAGTACGACTCCATCAACCGCGTTCTAGAAATGCTTCCGCTTAGCGATCTTCAAAGGTACGAAGATGCTCTTACCCCTCTCTCGTTGCTGGTCTCTCCATAGGAAGATCTGAACATGCGTAGGAAATTTTTTGAATTTATGCTACGTTCCCCAACACTACGTACCCTTGTAGACCGTACAGCAGAAGCGTTGGAGAACGCGGTTGATGTAGTGGAACGTCCTCACGTCCCTCGATCCGCCCCGCGAACAATCCCGCGATCAGTCCCACGATCTAGTACCGAACGGACGGCACCTCCGCGTTCAGCACACGTACATCTCGACGATGATCTCGGCCTTCTTGATCCAGCAAGAGAGACGGAGAGGTACAAGAGTTCTTCGGCAGTGTGACGGCGCTCCGGAGGTTGGTGATGATCTCGTCTCAGCAGGGCTCCGCCCGAGCTCCGCAGAAACGCGATCTAGAGGAAAAACCGTGGAGGTATGTGGTCGGGCTGCCGTGGAAAAGTCGTCTCAAATCAGCCCTAAAACCTCCGTATATATAGGTGAGAGAGGGGGGGCCTTGCCTTGGGGCTCAAGGAGCCCCAAGGGGGTCGGCCGAGCCAAGGGGGGAAGGTCTCCCCCCCCCAAACCGAGTTGGACTTGGTTTGGTGGGTGGGAGTCCTTCCTTCCCTTCCCACCTCCTTTTTTTTTCTTTTCTCTTTGATTTTTCTTCCAATGCGCATAGGGCCCCTTTTGGGCTGTCCCACCAGCCCACTAAGGGCTGGTGCGCCACCCTCAAGGCCTATGGGCTTCCCCGGGGTGGGTTGCCCCCCCGGTGAACTCCCGGAACCCATTCGTCATTCCCGGTACATTCCCGGTAACTCCGAAAAACCTTCCGGTAATCAAATGAGGTCATCCTATATATCAATCTTCGTTTCCGGACCATTCCGGAAACCCTCGTGACGTCCGTGATCTCATCTGGGACTCCGAACAACATTCGGTAACCAACCATATAACTCAAATACGCATAAAACAACGTCGAACCTTAAGTGTGCAGACCCTGCGGGTTCGAGAACTATGTAGACATGACCCGAGAGACTTCTCGGTCAATATCCAATAGCGGGACCTGGATGCCCATATTGGATCCTACATATTCTACGAAGATCTTATCGTTTGAACCTCAGTGCCAAGGATTCATATAGTCCCGTATGCCATTCCCTTTGTCCTTCGGTATGTTACTTGCCCGAGATTCGATCGTCAGTATCCGCATACCTATTTGAATCTCGTTTATCGGCAAGTCTCTTTACTCGTTCCGTAACACAAGATCCCGCAACTTACACTAAGTCACATTGCTTGCAAGGCTTGTGTGTGATGTTGCATTACCGAGTGGGCCCCGAGATACCTCTCCGTCACACGGAGTGAGAAATCCCAGTCTTGATCCATACTAACTCAACTAACACCTTCGGAGATACCTGTAGAGCATCTTTATAGTCACCCAGTTACGTTGCGACGTTTGATACACACAAAGTACTCCTCCGGTGTCAGTGAGTTATATGATCTCATGGTCATAGGAACAAATACTTGACACGCAGAAAACAGTAGCAACAAAATGACACGATCAACATGCTACGTCTATTAGTTTGGGTCTAGTCCATCACGTGATTCTCCTAATGACGTGATCCAGTTATCAAGCAACAACACCTTGTTCATAATCAGAAGACACTGACTATCTTTGATCAACTGGCTAGCCAACTAGAGGCTTGCTAGGGACAGTGTTTAGTCTATGTATCCACACATGTAAATGAGTCTTCATTCGATACAATTATAGCATGGATAATAAACGATTATCTTGATACATGAATTATAATAATAACTATATTTATTATTGCCTCTAGGGCATAATTCCAACAGAGCATCCATGAGCATGCACAAAATTTCATCAGGCACACCACCATCATACTTAAAAGTGCAGTAGCAGTTCAACACTATCGTACTTAAAAGGTTTATACTATAAAGATTAAAGCCATCAGGTTCTTAAGATATTCACTCCTGCTTCTTCACATTCTCCTTCATCATCTTGATGTGCTTAGAGCGGCGAAGCCCCAGGCCAGGCTGTGGGATGTACTCCTCTATCACAATTGGCATGGCCCTGTCGCCTAGCTGTGGGACATCCATCGCGAGGCCATCGTCGCTGCTACTTTTGCTATCGCCAGAGTCGCTGCTACTTTTGCTGCCAGAGTCGCTGCTGTCGTAGACATAGCACCTGTCGCAGTACTTGCTGCTCCTGCTCCCATTGCCTTGCCAAATGCAAAAGAGTTTTTTTTAAAAATGGGTGTGAGAGATAGCCTAATGGAGAGGAAGAAGAGACAGAGCGTACCGGCATCGTCGTCGTTCTGGTAGCGCCTCCGACACATAGTCGTGTCGAACACCTTCACGGCGAACGTGGCATTGCCGTCGTACCTGAAGACAAGAAGTACCCGATCCCCAGGTCGTAGGCACGGACGAACTGCTTCCAGCCACGATCTAGGTACATGCGGCCATCGGCGTCGAACAACACCTCCACGTCCCACAGCTTGCGAAGCCCGTTGCCGGCCTGCCTCAACTTCATGTTCTGTGGCCGATGGCCGTCCAGCATCTTCACAAAATTGTGCGGCAGCACCAGCCTGGAGGATTTCTCAAGTATAACCGTGAAGAACTCCATCTCTGAAAAGTAGCAGAAGAGACCAATTACTAGCCTTTACAACATTGTCATACAACATTTACAGCAACATGATCATTAGTATTAGGGAGGACCTAATTAAATACCCTATTTAAGGTAAAATAGCATAAAACAATATAGACCGTGACTCGAGGTCGGAGGGGGTCGGTGACGGGGACGACGGCGCGGATGATGGTGGGGGGCTCCTAGATTTCTGCATAGTGCTCTCTAATTTTAGCATTCAAGGTAGGAGTACTTTTCCAATTTGAACATTCAATAAGCAAAAAAAATCGCAAAATAAAGTAGTATTCAAATTAGCATGCATTCAATTATAAGCAAGACCACATCATCGATCTCTTGTGTCCATACATTGTCGAATATTATCACATGAAGAGAAGGAACCATAGCATACATAAAGCATCATTAATACAGCTATCATACATAAAGCATCATTAATACAGCTAGAACTGTAGCGTCCGACGGGTATCGTCGCGGGCGGTAGACACCCAAAGAGAAGGAACCATCACATGATCATAGCTCCAGTGAGATCTCTGAAGAACCTGCCAGGTATTGTCGAACCTGCCCTCCAATGCAACCATGTAGCGATGGACGTGCTCGTCCTCCTCGCTGACATGGTGACATACCACCTCTGCGGTGTCCGGAAGCCTCGGCACCGTCACTGGCCCACGCCACCGCCACCAAACAAGGATCGGATCAACAACGGGCTGCCTCCTCACCAACCTACGTCCCCCGGAAGGTAGCACCTCCCAATACTATTCTATGCTTTATTATATTTCATTTAAATGTTAAAATTATAAAGCATTTGATTCCCGTTTTAAGATACCCACAAAAATTAGCACTTTGGTTTTCACATTTGTTTTGAAGGAACTACACACACAACAAAAAAATCTGACAAGTATAAGACTAACCACTATTTCCAAAATCAATATACTTTCACGAGACCATTGCTAAGTAACCATGCATTAAAACTAGCTCATGCAAATGCACGGGTTGTTGACTAGTGGATATTAGTTTGAATCGTCCTTTGCATGTAATTAGATGCATGAATGAGAAAACTAGGGATGGTTGATAGAGTATATTCACTGAACGATCTAGAAACACCATATGAATTATTGGCCACTACACAAAGTGGTTGGGTATATCGGATAACAAACACATGCGGATGATCTATTCATAGCAAGAATGACGAACAATGAAGAACGTGAAAGCATATAAACAAGGGGGAGATAAAAAGGTATATAAATGTAAAAAGTGGTTGATTGAATATTTTGCTATGTGTTGTTCAATGCATCGTGACCTCACATCTATTTATGATGTTGCTGAACTTCCCATAAAATGGAAGTATTCCAAATCCTTTAAACATTCTTTAAAAATTAACCGAACTCGGATTTAAGCATGGTTGAGACAATAATTTCATTTTTGGGTACCACAGTCCACATATGATCCGGGATGGAGGTGCGCCCAATTTCAAATTTATATATACGGGTGATACAAACAACTTTCTTGTTGAACCTTTTTTGATTTGTGGCCATATTTGTGCCAAATATCGCGCACAAAGAAGGCAACGACTCACGCTACCCATCAGACGTTGGTCATATGGGTATATTTTTGTTTGAAAAGGAGGTTAAGACCCCCGGTCTCTGCAAACATACATATATGAAAAATGCAAACATACATGCATGCAATGAGCATTCTACAACTATATATGTATATAGAAATCAAATGTTACAAATCAAAAATTAAAAACAATAAATCAAAACAAAAAACAGAGCCATGGCGGCGGCGGCTCACATTGGGGGCGGCCGGGGCGACGGCGTGGGCGGCGAGGGCGATGACGACGGCGGCGGGGGGCGAAGGGCGAGGGCGACGGTGACTGGCGACGGCTCGGGGGCGACGGAGGGCGGCGGTGACTGGCGACGGCTCGGGGGCGACGAAGGGCGAAGGGCGACGGTGTGGGCTTGCGGGGCGGAGGGCGACGGGCGACGGGCGACGGCGACGGGGCAGCCTGGCGGCGCCGTGGATGAGCTCGCGGCGTCGTCGGGCGTGGATGAGCTCGCGGCGCCGTCAAATCTGAAAATTTCCAAAGTGTTGGCTTATATAGCAGAAGCATTGGTCCCGGTTCGTGGCACCAACCGGGAATAAAGGGTTGCATTGGTCCCGGTTGGTGGCACCAACCGGGACCAAAGGCCTCTGCTTCCCGTCCTTTGGGCTGCCGAAAAGAGGCCTTTGGTACCGGTTGGTGCCCCAACCGGGACTAAAGAGGGGCATTAGTCTCGGTTGGAGCCACCAACCGGGACTAAAAGCATGTGCCTGCCACAGCCGCGGTGCGGTTGGATGTTTAGTCCCACCTCGCCAAGCGAAGGGTTGCCGAGCCTGTTTATAAGCTTCGCCGCGGCTGCAATGTCGAGCGGTACGAATTTAGAGACAAAATTCAACGTAAATTCAAACAGCTAGTTAGGCTAACTAGCACTTTAAATTCAAAGAGCTAGTTAGGCTAACTATCACTTTGAATTTAGGTTGAATTTCTCTCTAAATTCGAATCTATTTTTTTAAATTTTTTTCCAATATTTTTGTTTTGTTTTTTGTTTTGTTTCTACTTAAATTCAAAGTGCTAGTTAGCTTATTTTGTTTTGTTTCTACTTACAACAAAATACTTATTTTTTTATTTTATATTGTTTCTAATTACTTATTTATTTTCTTTTATGATAATTCTTTTTGCTATTAAAGTTTTTAACAAAATTCTATATAATTTTAGTTTCAATAATACTAGAGGTTTATAAAAGCTTTTTAGTTGATTCCTTTATATTAATTTTTCCCAGTTTTTTTTGCTTTCTTTTTTGTTTCTAGTTACTTATTTATTTTCTTTTACGATAATTCTTTTTGCTATTAAAGTTTGTAATAAAATTCTAATTACTTATTTATTTTTCTTCTATGATAATTCTTTTTGCTTTTAATGTTTTGAACAAAATTCTATATAATTTTAGTACAAAGGCATTTTATTAGGTACATATTTTAAGGCTGGGCCCCACGAGCACCTTTTAGTACCGGTTCGTGGCATGAACGGGTAAAAGAGTTTTTTAGTTGATTATTTCTGCAGCTGTTTTTAGTCCCACCTCGCCAAGCGAGAGGCACTCGCAGCGGTTTATAAGCCCTGAGTGTAGAGACGATGAAGGGATAAGCGTAGTGCGCACCTGTCTGTTACAACCTGCATTTCAAATAAACTACAAAAAGGTTGAAAGTTGGCATGGTATCATCATAATAGTTGTGGAGAAAGTCTTCACTTTTTCTTCGCTTGTGTCCTTTCCTTATTGCGCCGTAACCATGGATAATCTTCATCATTTATCAGGATGCTTGGGTCAGCCTTGACTTTGAAGGGAGGAATTTCATGAAACTTTTCATAATCTTCGGACATGTCTGTCTTGCCCTCCACTCCCACGATGTACCTTTTTCCTGAAAGAATTATGTGGCGCTTTGGCTCATCGTATGATGTATTCGCTTCCTTATTTTTTCTTTTTCTCGGTTTGGTAGACATGTCCTTCACATAGATAACCTGTGCCACATCATTGGCTAGGATGAACGGTTCGTCAGTGTACCCAAGATTGTTCAGATCCACTGTTGTCATTCCGTACTGTGGGTCTACCTGTACCCCGCCTCCTGATAGAGTGACCCATTTGCACTTAAACAAAGGGACCTTAAAATCTACTTCGTAGTCAAGTTCCCATATGTCCACTATGTAACCATAATATGTGTCCTTTCCCCTCTCGGTGGTTGCATCAAAGCGTACACCACTGTTTTGGTTGGTGCTCTTTTGATCTTGGGCGATCGTGTAAAATGTATTCCCATTTATCTCGTATCGTTTACAAATCGTAATAGTCGAAGATGGTCCCCTGGACAACGAGTACAACTCATCACAAACAATGTTTTCACCTCTGAGATGTGTTTCCAACCAACTGCTGAAAGTCCTGATGTGTTCACATGTAATCCAGTCGTCGCACTGCTCCGGGTGTTTGGAGCGCAGACTGTTCTTGTGTTCATCGACATAAGGGGTCACCAAGGTAGAGTTCTGTAGAACTGTCCAGTGTGCTTCAGACCAAGAATATCCGTCCCTGCATATTATTGTCTCCCCTCCAAGCGTGCCTTTTCCAGTCAGTCTCCCCTCATACCGCGATTTAGGGAGACCTATCTTCTTAAGGTCAGGAATGAAGTCAACACAAAACCCAATGACATCCTCTGTTTGATGGCCCATGGAGATGCTTCCTTCTGGCCTAGCACGGTTACAGACATATTTCTTTAGGACTCCCATGACCCTCTCAAAGGGGTACATATTGTGTAGAAATACGGGGCCCAGAATGACAATCTCGTCAACTAGATGAACTAAGACGTGCGTCATGATATTGAAGAAGGATGGTGGGAACACCAGCTCGAAACTGACAAGACATTGCACCACATCACTCCTTAGCCTTGGTATGATTTCTGGATCGATCACCTTCTGAGGGATTGCATTGAGGAATACACATAGCTTCACAATGGCTAATCGGACGTTTTCCGGTAGAAGCCCCCTCAATGCAACCGGAAGCAGTTGCGTCATAATCACGTGGCAGTCATGAGACTTTAGGTTTTGAAACTTTTTCTCTGGCATATTTATTATTCCCTTTATATTCAACGAGAAGCCAGTCGGGACCTTCATACTAAGCAGGCATTCAAAGAAGATTTCCTTCTCTTCTTTGGTAAGAGTGTAGCTGGCAGGACCTTCATACTGCTTTGGAGGCATGCTGTCTTTTTTGTGCAAACGTTGCAGATCCTCCCGTGCCTCAGCTGTATCTTTTGTCTTCCCATACACGCCCAAGAAGCCTAGCAGGTTGACGCAAAGGTTCTTCGTCACGTGCATCACGTCTATCGAAGAGTGGACCTCTAGGTCTTTCCAGTAGGGCAGGTCCCAAAATATAGATTTCTTCTTCCACATGGGTGCGTGTCCCCCAGTGGTCAGAAGAAATCGACGATGGCCCAGGTACACATTCTTCCTGCAGCTTCCTAGGTATATACTTTTGGTGTCAGCTAAACAGTGCGTGCATGCGTGGTATCCCTTGTTTGTCTGTCCTGAAAGGTTACTAAGAGCAGGCCAATCGTTGATGGTTACAAACAACAACGCGTGCAGGTTAAATTCCTCCCGTTTGTGCTCATCCCACGCACGTATACCGTTTCCAGTCCACAGTTGTAAAAGTTCTTCAACTAATGGCCTTAGGTACACATCAATGTCATTGCCGGGTTGCTTAGGGCCTTGGATGAGAACTGGCATCATAATGTACTTCCGCTTCATGCACATCCAAGGAGGAAGGTTATACATACATAGAGTCACGGGCCAGGTGCTGTGATTGCTGCTCTGCTCTCCGAAAGGATTAATGCCATCCGCGCTTAAACCAAACCATACGTTCCTTGGGTCACGTGCAAACTCAGCCCAGTACTCTCTCTCGATTTTTCTCCACTGCGACCCGTCAGCGGGTGCTCTCAACTTCCCGTCTTTCTTACGGTCATCACTGTGCCATCGCATCAACTTGGCATGCTCTTTGTTTCTGAACAGTCGTTTCAACCGTGGTATTATAGGAGCATACCACATCACCTTCGCAGGAACTCTCTTCCTGCGGGGCTCGCCGTCAACATCACCAGGGTCATCTCGTCTGATCTTATACCGCAATGCACCGCATACCGGGCATGCGTTCAAATCCTCGTACGCACCACGGTAGAGGATGCAGTCATTAGGGCATGCATGTATCTTCTGCACCTCCAATCCTAGAGGGCATACGACCTTCTTTGCTGCGTACGTACTGTCGGCAATTCATTATCCTTTGGAAGATTCTTCTTCAATATTTTCAGTAGCTTCTCAAATCATTTGTCAGGCACATCATTCTCTGCCTTCCACTGCAGCAATTCCAGTATGGTACCCAGCTTTGTGTTGCCATCTTCACAATTGGGGTACAACTTTTTTTGTCATCCTCTAACATGCGATCGAACTTTAGCTTCTCCTTTTGACTTCTGCATTGCGTCCTTGCATCGACAATGACCCGACAGAGATCATCATCAAACACATCATCTGGTTTCTCTTGATCTTCAACAGCTTCCCCCGTTGCAGCATCATCGGGCACATCATCTGGTTCCTCTTGATCTTCAGCAGCTCCCCCCGTTGCAGCATCACCGTATTCAGGGGGCACATAGTTGTCATCGTCCTCTTATTCTTCGTCGTCTTCAATCATAACCCCTATTTCTCCGTGCCTCGTCCAAACATTATAGTGTGGCATGAAACCCTTGTAAAGCAGGTGGGTGTGAAGGATTTTCCGGTTAGAGTAAGACTTTGTATTCCCACATTTACTACATGGACAACACATAAAACCATTCTGCTTGTTTGCCTCAGCCACTTGGAGAAAAATATGCACGCCCTTAATGTACTCGGAGGTGTGTCTGTCACCATACATCCATTGCCGGTTCATCTGCGTGCATTACATATAATTATGTGTGTTAAAATTAAGAAAATCAGACAAATATCTATCTAAAGTAAGAAAATCAGACAAGTATCATAAAGAAGATAAGAACAAGAGGCTCACCACGGTGGTGCCGGCGACGAGATCGACGCGGGCGATCAACGGCGGTGAAAACGGGGACGGGGCGTGACGGACCCCTAAATCTAGACAAATCTCGGGAAAAATGAAGCTCCTAGGTCGAGCTTCGAGAGGAGAAAGCTTAACTAGTGTGGCTCGGGCATTCATCGAACACCTCATGTGCATAGGAGGTGAGTTAGAGCACCAAAATGCCCTCCCCTCGCCGGCCAAAAAAAAACAGAGTGCTCTACCGCGGCGATGGGTATATATAGGCAACTTATTTGTACCGGTTCGTGGCATGAACCGGGACTAAAGCCACCCCTTCTGTCCCTGTTTATGCCACGAACCGGGACCAATGATTGTGGGCCAGCAGCGAGGACCATTGGTCCCGGTTCGTGGCTCGAACCGGGACAAATGGTTCTACACGAACCGGGACCAATGCCCACGAGGCCCCGGCCGGCCCCCTGGGCTCACGAACCGGGTCTAATACCCCCCATTGGTCCCGGTTCTTGAAGAACCGAGACTAATGGGTTGGCCAGGGCCGAACGATAGCCCTGTTTTCTACTAGTGTTACAAGGATATCAAATCATGCATATAAGAAATCAGCAAAGACTCAAATATATATCATAGATAATCTGATCACAAATCCACAATTCATCGGATCTCGACAAACACACCGCCAAAGAAGATTACATCGGATAGATCTCCATGAAGATTATGGAGAACTTTGTATTGAAGATCCAAGAGAGAGAAGAAGCCACTAGCTACTAACTACGGACCCGTAGGTCTGAAGTGAACTACTCACGAGTCATTGGAGGGGCGATGATGATGATGAAGAAGCCCTCCAACTCCAAAGTCCCCTCCGGCAGGGTGCCGAGAAGGGTCTCCAGATGAGATCTCGCGGAAACGAAAGCTTGTGGCAGCGGAAAAGTATTTTTTTAGGTTCCCCTGATTTTTTGCGGAATATTTGGGAATTTATAGGCCAAAGACCTAGGTCATGGGGCGGCCAGGGTGGCCACAAGCTTGCCCACCGCCGCCTCCCCCTGGTGGCGTGGTGGGAGCTTGTGGGCTCCCTGGAGCCCACCTGGCTTGGCCCAAAGGCCCCCTGGTCTTCTTCCGTTCGAGAAAAAATCATTTCGGGGTTTTATTCCGTTTGGACTCCGTTCCAAAATCAGATCTGAAAAGAGTAAAAAACACGGAAAAACAGGAATTGGCACTTGGCACTGAATTAATAAGTTAGTCCCAAAAAAGATATAAAAGGTACATAAAACAACCAAAGAAGACAAGATAACAGCGTGAAACCATAAAAAATTATAGATACGTTTGAGACGTATCAAGTGGAGACGTGACAACGGTGGAGGTGGGCGGTTCTCGTCTAGTCGGGCCCTTACGGCTGGATGGCGACGCTCGGCGCAGGAAGACCTCCCCGCTGAGCTACCTTGACTGCGGCGACAGGTTGATTTGGTTTCCCTCGTCGACGCGCGAGCGTTTGCGGATGGCCTTGCGGAGAGCTGTGTCGGCTCCATGGTGGCGTGTTCTGCGGGGAGCTCGGTTGGAGGGATGGGTGGCCTCGATGCGGTCGCGTCACCTATCGCCGACAAGGGGGTGCCGGTCCGGATTCGTCTGCTCCCCTTTCTCCCCCATTCCTCTGCCGCGGGCGGGCTGCGCAGTTCTCCCAACGGAGCGTCTGCGGGTGGATCTGTCGGTCGAGGGCCGCCAGTTGGTCCAAAGTTGGGGCCTTCGTGTAGGTCTCAGGGTTGTCTGGTTGCAGGGCGGCATCCCTGGTGGGGGGAGGCGCGACGTTTGTGGGCGGAGCGTGTGTCTCAGGTGTGGGCGAGCAACCGTGGCGTCGCGGGTGGCGTGGTTGCGGGTGGTTGACGGAGTTAGGGTGCGATGGTGGGGTGTGAGCGTCGGGGTACACCACTTGCCCAATCCTTTGACTGGCCGAAGGTGGCGGCGGCCGTTGACGATGTACCCTTCGTGAAGGCTCCGTCGCGACGCTCCCCCTCTTGTCGTCTTGCTCCGGGTGAAAACCTGATCTTCGCGGATCGAGCGGTGGCGGCTATCCTTGGCCGTACCCCTTCTTGGAGGCATCGCTTTGGATGCCTAGCTTTGATGTGTCTGATTCACCTCTCTATTGGCCGCGGTGGGGTGGGGTGCCCGTGCCCGGCACCTTTGTATCTTGCCTTGGGGTGTGTGCGTTGTGTGTGTTTGATAGAGGCGAAGTTGTCCATGTCTTTCGATGAGATCGTGGGTATCGTTTTGGTAGAGTCGACTTTGACGATCCGACTACGAACGTGTGAGAACGTCACGCCTTAGCAATTGCTAAACCAACTTCGAGAGGTTATTGACCACGCCGGAGCATGATCAACCTGACCACGAAGGCCTATTTCCTGCACACAAACAAAGAAAAAGCAAGAAACTAAGATGCAATCAAGATATTATGAATATAAGAGGAAATCTTTACTGATGAAGGTGGGATTCTGTGACGCGTTTGCCTGGTCGTAGAACACAAACGAAGAACACGAAGTTGCAGCTATGACGAATTTGTAATCTAAACAAAACCCAAGTCTAAACGGTGCCCTAAGGGCTGTATATATGAGGGAATAGAGAGGCAATTTCGTGACCCTTGAAGGAGGGGTCCGAAAACAGCCCTAAACTCGGTATCCCCACACATACGGACTCTAAAAATAGCTTATATTATGGTATTTCAAAATTACATGTGCTTGGCCCAAAAATAAGGTGGCGCAACACCTATAATAGCCTATGGACGAAATTTATAAAGTGGCGTCTTGAATATTTCGTCCAAAGCCTTCATGCTCTCCTTATGGTGGCTTTAAAGTGCGGAAATCACCAGTGAAAGCTCCATTGTTCTCTCCGCGCGTGCACCTTCTTTTCCATACTTGATCCCGCTCCAACGAATATCCTTCTTGTCCATGCTAGGTCCTTCATTCATGAGCACAACAAAAGTATCTAACTTAAGCAACATCATATGTTCATGAACATTAGAAGTATTCCCAAGAAACGAAAGTACGTTGTAATTCAATTGACGTGCACGAGCTCTAGTAACTGGTCCAATATGTATAGCAGCTTGGGTTGTGGGTGTAACAATGGTGTTGATGTCCTCATCAGCGTTGTTCGGTCTTTTGGTTGTATTCGGTGATGTTTGCTTTATAATATAAAGCGAGGGAAACCCTTTTTCGATAAAATAATCGAGTAGCATGTTCGTGCCACCAGACTTCATCCTTCGCTAAATTATGGTTGTACCTCTATTCTTCATGCACTGCTTTTGTATTCCGCACAAGTATTTGTAGCTGTTGCGGGATGTCTTAAGACATTCAGTAAACGAGTTAGTTAACAAGTTCTTTTATTCTACTCACTCTCTTTCAAAATGCAAGACCATTTCTAACACTAATTGTGAGAGTATTTAACCAAGAGCAAGTATAATAAGGTACAGTCAGCAGACTGTAAGAATTAAAATACTATATTTTTGTTGAGTTGGATGAGAGAGAAGAGGAGAGAGAAGGAAAACAGGCTCTTCGTGAAGACCTAGCTCTAGCACGTGCTCCTAGGTGCTTTGTGAGAATGAAAGGTGGGTCCTATATGATAAAAGTAGTACTCTTTTACAGCTAACTATTGTACAAGCTAGATATAAGATGGGCTATAAGATGGTTTATAGCCAGCATTTGAAAATAGTATTAACCATACTCTAATGAAAAGAGTATTTAATATATTTTCATACATTTTTTTATTTTTCTATAGCATGAAAGGGCATCAACACGGACGCTTTAGTTCTAGTAAGACCACTAGTGGCGTGGCGGCTAAGTGGAACGCCACTAACATATGCGTTACTAGCGGTGCGAGGGACACACACTAATAATCTTTTGCCAGTGGCAATGTCATCACATGTCAATAATAAGCAAAAAAGCACACGATGGAGAATAAGCCTCCCTGACTAGTGAGAATTGCTGACAGGAAAACTTTTCATCACCGCCATCATAGGTACACCACCGAGACGAGAGGCTCGAGGAAACCTTGTTGGCAGGAAGAAGAGAAAAAAACTTGCCATGATCCTGCTCCAGTTGGCTCTAACGGTATGCCATTAATTAGACAATAACCATGGGCAAGGCTGTATCGGCGGCCGTTGGCATATGAATCATGTATTTTTTCCTCTATGTTCTGAATTTTCTGCAGTCTAGAAAGGCCTTGATAGACGCCTTCATCAATCAAGGTGTTGCTTCTTCTCCCCTCCTCACTTCCACATAAGTCCTTCCCCGGAAAGCTCTCTTTGAACTAAAACGGATTTTCAGGGCACGGGGGCAACGAGCACTTTATTTTGAACTGCTCCAAAAAGGTGCTTAAAAGCTTAGAATTTCTTTGGTTTTCTTTACATGACTACGCATGCAAGCGTTCTAAGTACCTCTGAAATTTTGTTCAAAAGAATGTCGCGCCTGGTGAGGAGTATCCTATTTCACCTTTGGTACACAGCTGGTGATCGAGCGATCACTTGTGCCGACCTATTAATGTGTTACAGCGTTTTCGATTTTAGGAACCTTCTAGAGTTACCTAGCTGGTTTTAGGAGTCTTCTAGAAGATTCTCTCGACCGGTCTTTTGTTTCTTTCATCGGTTTTCCTATTTCCTTATGGTTCTTTACTGTTTTTTTTCTTCGTTTTTATGTTTCATTTTCTTCTTCTTATCTTTTTATCCTGGATAAACTGCAATTGGATCAGGCGGGAAAGCTGCGTGCACCCGTTTCGAGCAGCAAGCCTTCGCTGCCACCGGGGGCGGCCGCGTGGTGTGGCGAGAATGGGCTGGCGCTAGGTTTTGGGGCGCCTCGGTGTCGCCCCTCGGAACGACACGGGAGCGAGCGATCTTGAAAACTGTAAACGAATTTTTTTAGAGATCTTTTGTACTCCATGAAGATGAAGCTCACATCTAGGAAGTTGTGATCCCTAAAAAGCCTGTCAATTTGTGTTGTCTATTTTTTTTCTATATATACGAGCAATAAACTGCATTGTCTAAAAAAAGCAATCAATGTATGCGCTATCTAGGTTTTTTTTTTCAAATTCCTTTTTTAGATATATATTTTTTTTGAAAAGGACGAAACGAACCCCCGACCTCTGCATCAATCGATGCATACAATCATATTATTGATAATCGAAAATAAGAACATAGTCCGAGATAAGTCTGTAAGTCGCAAATAAAAAGAATCTGAAAATAAATCAACTCTTAAGAACTTGCCACATCCAGCGTAACTAATATCAGACTACGATGCCTATACACCTAGTCTATTACTAGCACGCCATCCAAATCAGTTGAAGATAACCCGTGCGGCCATCTCCCATTGGTTGCACCCAGTAGCCATAAGATCCCTGCTGTCCACATGACTGAGTAATGATCACGTACGGATTCAGGACGTTGCTCGGAATATGACCTGCAAAAAATTGTTGAATTTTTTTCCATTAAAGATTATGTCGTTCCTGGTATTCCATATAGCCCACAAAAAAGCACATATGCCAATTCTGATAAGTTTAGATACTCTAACGTCCACTTCATTGAGCCACGTTGTAAAAATTGAATTGATGCATGTAGGTGGTATAACATTAAAAGCAATATGGACAGTACACCAAAGTAGGTTTGCAAGAGGGCACTCCAAGAACAAGTGTCTAATTCTTTCATGGTGATCACAATAACAACAATTAGATCTACCTCTCCAACTACGTTTAATTAGATTATCCTTGGTTAATACCACGCCTTTGTGTACAAACCACATAAATTTTTTAATCCGTAGTGGCACTTTAATATTCCAAATATGCAACGATCTAGATAAAGTTCCTGTATTAATCAGATCTGTGTACATGGACTTTACTGAGAATACCCCATTCGCAGTTAAAATCCATTGAATGCTGTCTGGATGATCTGACAATTGTACCTGCATAAGTCTTCTTACCAAATGCATCCATGCCTCCCAACGTTCTCCTACTAGAGCTCGCCTGAAGTGCATATTAATAGGTACGGATTGTAAGACTGTGGACACATAGTCCTGCTTACGTTGTGTAATATTGTAGAACATGGGATATTGTAAAGCAACTGGTGCATCACCAAGCCAAGTATCTTCCTAAAATCTTGTCGAGGTACCATCCCCTACAATAAATTTAACCCTTTGGAAAAAATTAATCTTTATCCTCATTAACCCTTTCCAGAAAGGTGAGTCATCGGGCCTAATTGTTGCTTGAGCTAAAGTTCTTGTGTTAAGATATTTATTTCTTAAAATTTGAATCCACATGCCTTCTGTCTCTGTGGATAATCTATACAACCATTTGCTAAGCAAGCATTTGTTCTTTACTTCTAAATTTTCGATTCCCAAACCCCCTTGATCTTTGGGTCTACACATCATATCCCAACGTGCTAATTTGTATTTTTTTCTTATTCTCATCAGTTTGCCAAAAGAAACGAGATCTATAAAAATCTAGTCTTTTTCGTACCCCTATAGGTATCTTGAAAAAAGACAAAATAAACATGGGTAGGCTTGTTAACACCGAGATAATTAAAACCGGCCTTCCTCCATATGACATAAGCTTGCCCTTTCCAGCAACTTAGTTTCTTTTCAAATCTTTCTTCAATACATTTCCAATCTTTAATTGTTAAACGCTTGTGATGAATAGGAATCCCAAGATAACTAAAAGGTAAAGAACCCATTTCACAACCAAATAGTTGTCTATAAGCATCTTACTCTTCTCTTGCCTTCCCAAAGCATAAGAGTTCACTTTTGTTAAAATTGATTTTCAACCCCGATAATTGTTCAAATAAACACAGTATTAATTTCATATTTCCCGCTTTCTCCATATCATGTTCCATGAAAATAATTGTATCATCCGCATATTGTAAAATGGACACACCTCCATCTACCAGATGTGGAATGAGACCACCTATTTGGCCTTTCTCTTTGGCTCTTTCAATGAGTATTGTCAACATATCTGCTACTATATTAAACAATACTGGAGACATTGAATCACCCTGTCTTAACCCCTTATGGGTTTGAAAGAAGGGAGCAATGTCGTCATTAACTTTAACTCCAACACTCCCTTTATGAATGAAAGTGTCAACCTGCTGTCTCCACTTTTCATTAAACCCTTTCATACGTAGGGCTTGTTGAAGAAAAGACCACTTAACTTTATCATAAGCTTTTTCGAAATCCACTTTAAAGATGACCCCATCTAGTTTCTTTGTGTGAATTTCATGAAGCGTTTCATGTAAGACAACCACACCCTCCAAGATGTGTCGCCCGGACATAAACGCAGACTGTGTTGGTTGGACAACTGAATCAGCTATCTTTGTTAATCTATTGGTAGCCACCTTAGTAAAAATCTTAAAGCTCACATTGAGTAAACAAATAGGTCTGAACTGTTGAATGCGCATGGCGTCCACCTTTTTTGGCAACAACGTGATTGTTCCAAAGTTAAGGTGAAACAATTGTAGTCGACCGTTAAATAAATCATGGAACATAGCCACTAAATCTCCCTTAATGACGTGCCAACACTTCTTATAAAATTCTGCAGGGAACCCATCTGGTCCCGGTGCTTTATTGTGTTTCATTTGTGCTATTGAATCATACACCTCCTTCTCTGTGAATTTGGCTGATAAAACCTCATTCTCCTGTTCATTAAGTTGAGGTATATCCTGAACATTGTTTTCATCCAAAGAGATCATCGTCTCATCTGGTACACCAAAAAGACTCTTATAATATTCTGAGATATATAACTTTTAAATTTTCATGACCTATTATAGTTCCCTCCTCTTGCTCTAGTTGAGTAATTATCTTCTTTCGATGTTTGCCATTTGCAATCATGTGAAAGAACTGTGTGTTATCATCCCCATGAATCACCTTCATGACCTTAGCTCTTAGTGCCCATTTCATCTCGTCCTCTCTCAATAATTTTTGCAATCTAGTCTCAGCATCAATTTTAATATTCCTTTCAATAGGAGTTAGTTGCGCAGACTCAGCTTTGACGTCTAGTTCATCAATGAGATTCGTGAGTCTTTCTTTTTCTTTCTTATAAATACCACTCTGATTTTTGGCCCATCCTCTAAGAAATTGGCGCAAATGTCTGATCTTGTTCTGCCAAATTTCCACGCTAGTAGATCCACCTAAATCTCTAGCCCACTCATTGGTAATTAGATCCATGAAGCCTTCTCTTTCAAACCAACTTAGTTCGAATGAGAAGACATTCTTGTTACCCCTATGATTGGTCTCCCCCGAGTCCATGAAAAGAGGTGTGTGATCTGAGATTGCCCTTTGCAAAGCTTGTGCTGTGACTAATGGAAATTTCTGCTCCCACTCAACACTAGTAAGTACCCGATCCGACTTCTCATATGTTGGCACCGGTAATGAATTTGCCCATGTGTATTGTCTACCAGAAAGCTGAATCTCCCTTAAATTAAGGCTCTCAATAACCATATTGAACATCATTGACCATCTTGTATCAAAATTGTCATTATTTTTTTTATTTTGTCTTCGGATAATATTAAAATATCCCCCACCATAATTGGCACTGTTTCATCTCCACAGATTCTCACTAGATCTGCAAGAAAATCAGATTTGAGCTCTAGTTGTGCCGCCCCATATACAGCCACTAAAGCCCACTTAAAACCATCAACTTTCAACCTTACACGAAATTTGACTGTAAACTCACCATATACCACACTCATCACCTCTAAAGTCTCGCATTTAACCCCAAGTAAGATCCCACCGGATCTTCCCCTTGGAGGTAGACAATGCCAATCGAATTCAACCCCTCCTGATAAATTATTTAAGAATTGAGGTGTGAAATTATCTCTTCCAGTTTCTTCTAATGCCATGAAGTCCAGTTTATATTGTATCGATGCATCTCTAAGGAACCTACTTTTAGCCAAGTCCGCAAGACCTCTGCTATTCCAAAAAATCCCTTTCATAATACATCATGAATTTTTTTCTTTTGTTTAACTCTCGCACTCCTCCTGACTGCTGATTCAGGATAAACCTTCCTTTTCCAAGGTCTCCTAGTTTTTTTCCTGAATATGATTTAAGTCATTGTATGCAGCCAAAGGTTGTGAATGAGAATCGGAATTTGAAGGGGCCATATACCCCTCCAAACCCCTCTCATCGACATCGTCTACTTCCCCGTCTATATGTAAAATGTTATCACATAATGTTTGAAGGTCTGCACCTCCTAAATCATTAATATCTGAGTCATTCATAGGTTTAACCGCTGCTATGTTATTCATGAACTCTATGGTTCTATCAACTTCTAAATCAAGAATATCATTAATGGACTTAGCTATACTTTTACTATAAGTGCCCATAGAAATACCTATGTCGCTAGCATTATTCATGATCTCAGAGTCAGATAAGTTTAAAATAGTAGCATTCTGATCAAAAGACAAACCTGTAGTTTTTTCAGCATCTCGTAATTTCGCAGCCCGCATAGCACGACCCATCACCATGTCATAAGCATCAGGCTTCTCCTGAATACGTTGACTAAACCGTCTATCACCAGAAGTAGGATCCGAGATCCCACCAAAAGAGATCACCTCATCAGTAGAAATCTCATTGTGGTTCTTCCCTGTTACCATGGAATTAAGACCCTGGTCAATAGATGTTTTCTGTAGAAGAGTATCATACTTGGAAAAAAGCACTTGCTGCTTACAATTCGAAGTACGAATATTATTTTGAACCGCTGGCTGCAACTTATTTTCAGCAGCCTGAGGAGAAAAAGCAGGACTAGGAGAACATCTCTCCTCCTGCAAACTGTCTCTCATAAGCAATGACACATCCCTCAGAGCCGGAGATGTAGGAGTAGGAGGACAACACTCCTTCTGCGTGTGTCTGCACATGCAAATGCAGTTGCTCGGCCATCCTAGCCGGCGGTACCGCAGAGGATGGTTTTCTCTTCTTATGACTAAGCTTATGCGGGGGTAGAACAAGATTTGATGTGGATGCACAACGTTGGATTGACACAAAAGGGGCTGCCTCAACATCCACCTCCTTTTCTACAAAAGCACTCCCAAGGTTGTATGATGCACTCATAACATCAAAAGACCCAAAACGAAGTGCAGCCATGGGTGAATTAGATGTAGAAGATGCACCTCCAATAAGAGGTGGTTTCTCCTTACTAGAGGCGGGAGGAGGGTTAATGTTTTCCTTTGACTGATCGGACTGTCGATCATTAGCATCTCCATGATCCTTGTCCCTATCCTCCCCATCGGCCATGTGAATATCCGCCCCATTAGGCTCCTTTTGTGACACCTTCTCGACCTCCACATCAAGGTCATAGTGCACACCATCATAAGACCACGGAGCAAAATCAGGTATCTGATCAACATCAAGCACCATCACAAGCAATCTGGCAATCCCCCTTCTGCGAGTAAAAGGCATGTCGACTTTCTCAGTCTTCCCAATCAAAGATCCAAGGCTCCATACGATGAGGAAGTCGTTAAGCAGAATTTCTGGAATGCCTGAGAACCTGATCCAAACCTTCTGCAACCTAGTACCCTGCGGTGCTGGTTTAATGCATTCCTCAAACTCAAGTAAACACTTCATGCCACTAACCTTACTGACCCCAAAAGTGAGTAAGCGTTGCAGATCCTCTCTTCTAGGAAACTCAACCTGGAAGGTACTTTGATCTACTCTTATTGGTTCCCAACTGTAAGCCTGAGACACCAACCTTCTCATCTGTTGAGAAACCTGCTCCGCAATCAAATCACCATTTGTGACCTTGACGAGACTCGTCCTTGAATTCTCCAGACGAGGTGGAGTAAGAACTGAAGTGGATCCTGGTGTCTCAAAAAACATGAGTTTGCTGTGACAAACACCATAAATGCTCATGACTGGCTTAGGAGCTGAAAGCAGTGGGCAAGCCGTATCAATATGACCAGGCTTTTGACAGATGTCGCAAAGAGTCGTGGTACAGTCCACAACAAAGTGACCGGATACCCCACATCTATAACATGTCAATTTTTCTTTTTTGCGAGCCGCCTTGTTGGCTCGCGCAACTTCCCTGTCCTCCGCCGTTTTAGGCGGTAGAGTGGCCCCGGTAGCAGTGGCTTCGTCCACGACCGCTTGAGGAACCTCCTTCCACATCGGTCCCGAATTGTTCCTACCAAAGTTGCGAACTCCACCGACGCCTCTTTGCCGAAAATTTGCACCTCGAGGACCCTCCACAAAATTACCTTCGGGGGGTAGGAAGGGACGGTGCCAGTGATTAGCACCTCCCCCAGGACCTCCTCCGGTGTTCCAATTCGAGCGACTCCCACCCGGACCGCTGGCATACTCGTTCCATTGATTTGGGTACCCTCTGTAACCTTGATATCCCCCACCGCCACCGCGGTGAAGTCCTCCATACCCACCTCGTCCTGCAGCAGGAGCGCCGCGCCCATGGGTGGGAGGACGGTGCTCTCCCTGCCGCGAGCCAACAGCAACAACCGAAGCAGTCGGCCCTGCTGCAGCAGCAGCTTCCCCAGCGACAGAGACTCCTGGCGCAGCGACATGTGCTGCCGCAGGTGCTGTCGCCCCGGTCGTCGTTGCCTCCTGCGACACCACGGGTGGTGATTGCCTCGCCGCCATAGGTTGCAATGCTGGAATACGCGAAGCAGGAGAAAACCGCGATGGGAAACCTGGCGTAGGATTTCTTCTATCGCTAGGCCGAGAGTCTCCCGATGGCACTTCAATCTCTGTGGTCTCGCGATCGGTATTGGAGTTAAAAAGAGTATCGCCAGAGATAGAATCGGGCTCGTTCCCTGGTAAAGCGTCGCCGAGCAGGACTCGTATACCAGCCTGGGCCGTATACCCGGCTGTATCAGGTCCAGCAGGCTGCAAAACCGGCCCCTCCTGGCCAAGTAATGATCTCAAACGTATCTCCCTCACCTCTCGGATCCCACGATCCGGTCTGGCCGAGGTTGTGGTCGGCCGCCGCTGCATTGCCGCCGACTGCCAACGTTCCTTCTTGACTGGCACGTGTTTCCAAGAATCGATAAAATCCGCTAAAGTTAGTGTCGGTAGACGTACCTTAGGTAATGGCCCCTTCCAAGGTCTAACGGCGTTTGCCGAAGTTCGCCGGTGAACCACCCGACGGAGAACCTCCACCCTGTCATCGTCGTGTCCTGTAGCCCCTTCCAAGCCTCGTCGGACTGTGGAACGAATCCGTCGATGAACTTTGCAACCTGCTCCTCGGAGTATCCGACCAAAATGGATTCACAGACGAGGTTGGAGGGTGTAGGAGAAGATGCCGGCTGGTCATCATCGTCGTTAATCCATCTCCTCGTTTGCGAGTGCCCAAAACCGGCCGCCGACGCGACCGGATCCAGAGCTGCCCGTCGGCGAAGCCATCTCATGGCCTAACTCCCCCGTCGCCTGCAGATCGCCCCAGATCGCCCCTCCACCTTAGATATATACCAGCAATAATCTGCTTTCTCTAAAAAAACAATAAAATACTAATCCATTAGTTGTCAGTACCGTTTCTCTTTGCATTGCTGCCCAGGGGACTGCCATACAAATGTACACAGACAGAAGCACAAATGACACAGGACAGAACCATTGAGATTACACACGCACGCATCGAGCACAGAGAGACACCAAGACGAACGCGCTCACCATAGAGATTCCACGAAATAGGCTAGCCTCTGACCTGCATTCTCATCATGGGGATAGGTTCAGAGATTAGGTGTTCTTGACCGTTTTGTCGTCCTCCTTGACGAAACAATAGGCAGGCACCTGCCATTCCGGGTCCTCCAGCGCCACTTCTGCATGAAGCTCATCACACATGTGCAATCCACCATTCAAATTCAGGTTTATTTTCGAGAAACCAAGTCCTGCAAGTTATAGGACTAGTTAGTGTACGAAAATTCTGAAGCACAACAACTTGATGCTAAACTACTAGTACATCAATGTGCCTAAGAAAATAAGTGATTCCAAAACTTCAGTTGCTGCTGCCGAGAGATAAGCTTACCTTATGAATCAGGAAAGGAAACATCAAAACATACACAAAGAAATTTGCAGCAATTGTGTCCATGTGGAACTACCACAATCTTCTGGACCTTATTTTATGATGATTATGTACAAATTGGTGTTGTATCATTAACACATGTTATTATCTTTTATGTAAAGCTGCTCTTCCATGTCTTTGTGTTTTTGTTCAAGACTAGCAAATATGCCCGTGGGTTGCAACGGGAGACAAAAAATTTATGCGCTAGTCAAATAAGTATGACTCAATACTCTGACATAAAAATGTCTCCTATTTTAACACGATGGCTCACCATATTATCACTTATTTTTCTTTCCTCCCTGATGATGGTTACGATCAGTGGCGTAGCTAGGGGGTGGTCCGGGTGGTCCACCCATGAGATTTCTCTACAGCCTATATATTAAAGCAAAAAATGAGTAAAATATAATTTGAGTAATTAAATACAAATGAAAGTTTTATTATTGGACTACCCTGGATTATTGAGCTGGCTATGCTACGGGTTACGATGTCCACGTGATCACAATGCATTTAACGTGCTAAATTCCAAGGCTGTTAGCTTACCACTGCACGCCACACGTTTCATTATATTGCGCAAGGAAATGTTTACAACTTTAAAAACAAATCTCATCGACCACGAACTACTCCCCTTATTTTTTACGGGTGACCACAAACTACTCCCAACGCCTAGACATTATAAAGACTTTCATAATACTAATCAAATCCTAGACATAAAAGTTCTTTGAATCGGTGAACGGGTTTCCGAATCAACAAACATTTTAAAAAAATTGATTTTTTCAAGAAAAATACCGTACATTATTTTTTTTACAAACATTTTTGAATTCATGAACAATTTTTAACTTGGCGATTTTTTTTTGAACAAATGAGATTTTTGGGAACAATTTTTTTTAATTTATGTGAACATTTTCTAAAGTTTCACGGACATTTTTTTTCATATTACTAAATAAGTTTTGAACACACTATCATTTTTTCAAAATCATGAACATGATTTTATTTCCTAATCATTTTTTTCCAGATCGCGGTTATTTTTATAATTTGCAAACAGGTTTGCAAAAACCACCAACTTTTTAAATTCTCAATTTTTTTATATTTTTGTTAATAATTTTTGAATGCACATATATTTTATAATTTCTTGAACATATTTCAAAAACTCACAACTTTTAAAATTTGAAAATTCCGAATTGGTTTAAAGAAGGAAGAAAACAGAATGAGGAAAAAAGACAAAAAAAGAAATAAAAAAATAGGGAATCAAGCGACGCATATGGGCCGACCCATAAATGCATATGTGAGAGAGGACTTACGTGAGAAAAGGAGGGGGACAAGTTACTTGAGAAAAGGGAGAGGGAAAGGCGACAATGCACTTTGTAGGACGGGCTCAGTGGAGCTCGTTTTAAAATATCATTTTTCTAAAGCCCCAAAAAAATTGGAAAAAATTATACATATAGAAATATGTGTATAACACGCTTTGAGAAAAGTTTTGTAGCAATATACTTCTTCTATACGTGGCGTATACATAAAAAACAAATACAAAAATGAAATGAGCCTTTTTTTGTTGTTTTTGGGACGGATTTTTGTTATTTTTGTGCAGCTTGCAAAAAATAACTTTTTTGAACGAAAATTTTCATATCCACTATGAATATGTATAAGTTTTCATATATTTATTTTAATTTTTTTTGAAATACAAAAATATCATTTTTACAGCTTTTGAAATAAAGTCCTCCCTGTAGGACGGGCTCCAAAAAGTCGCACTCGGGGGAAAGGGTTGAAGACTCGCGATTGAACCCTGG
Source organism: Hordeum vulgare subsp. vulgare (assembly GCF_904849725.1). Lineage (NCBI taxonomy): Eukaryota > Viridiplantae > Streptophyta > Magnoliopsida > Poales > Poaceae > Hordeum > Hordeum vulgare. Next base: position 24,906,374 of record NC_058524.1, read on the forward strand.
TCTCTCAGCTGGAACCATAACCACCGTGCTGCATAGGCGTCTTTGAATTTTCTTAGTATCACACCTTATAAAAGAACGAAGCCTACACGACTTCAGAAAGGAAAACAAATATTTTTTTCACTTACGTTTGGCGTTGGTGGATAGTTTTTGCCAACTTTAAGGACAAATTTAATGACGTAAGGGCAGACGTTATCTTTGCTTTATCATTTTTGTTCATGATAGTGAAACCTGGTCTTGTTCCTTTTATTTTACCCAAAACAATGGAACAGGTAAATGGGCTAATTCTTTATCGGTGTGGAGATTTGAAGCTTGCATGGTGATAGTTTCTCCATGATGGTCCCGTTATCTATCTTAAAAAATTGGTGATAATTTAGCCGATTCAGACGATGACAGTTTCTATAGCAAATAAAAGAACTTAAACTTACGAAAAGATAAAAATGAGAAGAAAAAAGATTGACAAAACAATGCGCATCCAGGGAATCGAACCCTGGTCAGTACCGTGGGAGGGTACTATGATACCACTACACCAGATGCGCTCATTTGGTGATGCATCTTTCCTTTACAGTAGGAGAACTGGTGCTCTAGAGTATTCAGAACTGAAAAAAAACAAGTAATGGAGAAGTGGGGTATCGATCCCCATACCTCTCGCATGCTAAGCGAGCGCTCTACCATCTGAGCTACATCCCCGTCTTACCAATGACTTAATCTTACAGTTAATATTGGAAAGGTTTTATGTAAGAACCATGGTAACCAAAGCAGGTACAAAATTGGAAAAGGAAACCCATTTTCCGTTCAAGGCTGGTCTGTTTTGATTACATAAACCAGACAAAACCATCATCGCTGCGCAGGGCAGTTTGGACCGCTTTCTAAACCTCATGTGATGATTACATGATTTTAAAGCCTTCAGTATCATGTATGCTCTGAGGAACATAAGAGACACTAATGACAGGTAAGATCCAATGTGTTCTTTATCGATGATGCATACTGCTATTTCGACAGGGCCAAACAAAGGTCTGTACGGGGGAGCCGTGAGTGAGTAGCTACGTCCATCATAAACATAACTCAAATGGGTTAACTATACTAACGTTTTTGTTTGATTTCAACATACTTAAAAAGTACAAAATGTTCGTTTTGATCGTAGTCAATTCTATTAACCAAACCAGAGTACGAACACATTTGAGGAATAAAGAAACCACGTGGAATCTCCCACGGGCTGACCATCTTCATCCTGAAAACACGCAGCGCGCGGCATGCTGCTCCATTGCTAGAGCTAGCCAGCCTATTGATGTTTGGTCGTGCAAATGAAGACCACGACAATGCCAGACCAGCGCCATAGAGAAGAAGCTATCACCGTCTAAAGAGATGCAGATCCAAGAGCCTAGCCTCCACTATTTCTCACAGGTCTCACGGCAACCCTGAAGGCCTCAGTGAAGTGACGTTGACAAGGTGGGGGAACCAAACTGCAAAGGGAATTCCACACGAATAAACCTTGCAAATTGTAATGTCACAGCCTCACAGGGCATGAGGTCACATCGATGTGGCGTAGATGAGGTGGGATGGTCAAAGGGAAGTCACAATGCTAACAAACCCTGCAAGCCAAGCCATAACCTCATCGGGTAAAACATCCAGCAGGGAAAGAATACGCCATCGAGACGTCAATGACACCATCGATATGGGAAGGATCGAAGAGAACATGTATTATTGTATGTGGGGCGGAACATGATGACACCTTTCATACGCTTTGCTGGCGCCCTCGGGCGTGGGCTTTCTGTCTAGCTATGGCAGGAGAATGGAGCTTGCCGACGTGGACAACATGTGCAATAGTGAACCTAATTAGTTTAGGATTTGTAGCACGAAAGTGAGGAGGCACGCAGTTGGAAAGTGATTTCCTTGAATTATTGAGTTGTTGCAGAGTACAACATATATGCGAGAGAGAGGTGCAACCGATCGCCCTATAAAAGTGGCACGCAGGCCTGGAGTCGTGCAATCCTATGTCCTCGCTATGTACAACAATACATGCACTGTATAATACAGATTCTAACACCCTCGCTCAACCGAAACTCCGTTTGGTAGCCGACGCAAAAAAAAAAAAAAAAAAAAACTCCGTTTGGTAGTATTTTAGGCTGGAACGAAAATCTGTGAAAACTTGTGATGGCAACCCTTTTGTGAAGATAGCATACTGAGTGGTCCGGGTGAACCCCCGAACGATCCAGCAAGCTTTATAACGAGCCAGGGAGCCATCGGTGTTGAACTTGTGGCGAAAGATCCACTTCCCCGTGACAATGTTGACACCTGCAGGTTTAGGCACTAAAGACCAAGTAAAATTGTTCATTAAAGCATTATATTCTTCGAAAATTGCTTGACGCCAATGAGGGTCTTTCAGGGCCGATTTATAGGTGGGTGGTATGGGTGAAATGAGTGAGGAGGAGGCATCATCAACAAATAGGCGTTTGGGCATGAGATAACGAGATTTGGTGCGGGTGGACATTCCGTGTGCATTTTCGGGTGGGTCTACGGGGAACTGCATGCATGAGCATATGTGGGAGCACTAGAAGGGATGTCTAGAGGGGGACGAATAGACTACTTGACAAATAAAAACCAATTTTAAATATTGACAGATTTTAGCATTTAGAACAAGTCATACATACCCTACACATGCAACTCTACGAGTATAGCAGCGCAAAGTAAAGAGATGCACATACAAAGTAAGGAGTGGAGTTTAGAAAGATCAAACACAAAGATTGACATGATGAGTTTTGGCGTGGTTTCAATAGGTGGTGCTATCGTACGCCCATGTTGATGGAGACTTCAACTCACGAAGGGTAACGGCCGCGCGAGATCCGACGAATTGTGAGTTTATGTTCAGATTATCTATGAATATTATTTGAGTCTCTTCTGAATTCTTATATACACGATTTCATATCTTGTCAAGTCTCTTCGAATTATTGGTTTGGTTTGGCCAACTAGATTGGTAATTCTTGCAATGGGAGAAGTGCTTAGTTTTGGGTTCGATCTTGCAGTGTCCTCACCAAGTGAGAAAGTAGGGGTAGCGAGGCACATATTGTATTGTTGCCATCAAGGATAAAAAGATGGGATTTTCATCATATTGCTTGAGTTTATCCCTCTACATCATGTCATCTTACTTAATGCGTTACTCTGTTCTTCATGAACTTAATACTCTAGATGCAGGCAGGAGTCGGTCGATGTGTGGAGTAATAGTAGTAAATGCATAATCGTTTCGGTCTACTTGACACGGACGTGATGCCTATATGCATAATCATTGTCTTAGATATCTTCATAATTATTCGTTTTTCTATCAATTGCTCGACAGTAATTTGTTCACCCACCGTATTATTTTCTTTTATGAGAGAAGCCTCTAGTGAAACCTATGACCCCGGTTTTTTTTCATATTATTTTTTCAGATCTATAAACCAAAAATACCAAAAATACTTTCCTATAGTGTATTTACTTTTGTTTCCGCAATCTTTTATACATATATATATAAGATCTCATCCTTGCAAATAACTCTGAAGGGATTGACAACCCCTTTATTGCGTTGGGTGCAATTGTTTGATTGTTTGTATAGGTACTACTATTGGGGCCTTGTTTGTTTCTCCTACTAGATTGATACCTTGGTTCTCAATAAACTGACAGAATACTTATCTACTTTGCTGCATCATCCTTTTCTCTTCAAGGGAAATCCAGCGCGAGTTCAAGAGGTAGCACATACACAACCTACATGCAAGTCTACGAGTATAGCCGTGCAAAGTAAATATATGCACATGCAAAGTAAGGAGTAGATTTTAGGAAGATCAAACACAAAGATTGACACAATGATTTTTGGCATGCTTCTGATAGCTGGTGCTATCGTACGCCCACATTGATGGAGGCTTCAACCCACGGAGGGTAACGACAGCACGAGTCCACGGAGAAGCAACCTTGTCTATTCCATCATGGCTTACATCCACGAAGGACTAGCCTCACTCATGGTAGATCTTCATCAAATAGGCGATCTCCTTACCCATACAAACTTCTTGGTTCAACTCCACAACACGAAGTAGGAGGCTCCCAAGCGACACCTAACAAATCTAGCAGGCACCACACTCCAAAAGGTAATAGATGTGGTAGTACGATGAACTTCTTGCTCTTCTGCTTCAAAACATAGTCTCTTGAACCACTAGTAGAAAACGGGCCTTTGGCCTGGACCATTTAGTCCCGGCCTGCCTCTGGGCCGGGACTAAAGGCCCGGCCACGTTGCCCCAATTCTCAATGCCTCCCTCGAGGCTTTAGTCCCGGCCCGTAAGGATCCTTTAGTCCCGGTGCGTGTCCCAAACCGGGACTAAAGGGCTACGCGGCGGGCAGTGGTGGTGGCAACCGTTCGTATCCCCCTTTAGTCCCGGTTGGTGGCTCAACCCGGGACTAAAGGACTAACACGTGGCCTGCCGTAGTGGGGCGACCGTTGGTATACCTCTTTAGTCCCGGTTGGTGGTTGAACCCGGGACTAAAAGCCTAACACGTGGTCTGCCGTAGTGGTGGCAACCGTTTGGTATACCTCTTTAGTCCCGGTTGGTGGCTCAACCCGGGATTAAAGGCCCAAACGGTTTGCTTCCCGCGTCGTTTCGGGCGATGAAAAGCACGAACCGAAGCGTACAGTCGCCATTTCTCTGTTCTTCTTCTCTCTCGCGTCGCCCTCTCTTTTCTTCTCCTCTCTTCTTCCCTTCTCTTCTTCCACCATGCCAACTAGCTTTCATGAGGTGGTCGTGCATGGCACGACGAAGCTCCGTGTCGTGTACACGAACCTGAGCAGGGAGGTGCCGTTTTTCCTTCCACAGTTGAAGGAACGATGGTTTGACCACGCAGCGGATCATGAGAAGTTCTTCGGGCTTGATCTGGAGTACACGGCCGATCAACGCGGTGTTGCCGTCATCCAAATATGCTTCGCAAGCCATGTCTTGATCTTCCAATGGGCGAGGTAAGTTTTGAGGCTTTCTTTGATCCAAGATAATGACATTGTATAAGTTTATTTGTTTGTTTCAATCATAGTTGGTTCCCTTCAAATAGTTGTAGTGAAACAATTTTGATTAGTTGAAGGGGAGCACAATCTAATTGGAATAGTGTTCCATAATCTGAAAAATCGTATTAGAATCAACTAGTGTTTAATATGTTCCATTGGAATCATAGTTGGTTCCCTTCAGATAGTTGTAGTGAAACAATTTTGATTACTTGAAGGGGAGCACAATTTAATTGGAATAGTTTTCCATAATCTGAAAAATCGTATTAGAATCAACTAGTGTTTAATATGTTCCATTGGAATCATAGTTGGTTCCCTTCAAATAGTTGTAGTGAAACAATTTTGATTAGTTGAAGGGGAACACAATCCGATTGGAATAGTGTTCCATAATCTGAAAAATCGTATTAGAATGAACTAGTGTTTAATATATTCCATTGGAATCATAGTTGGTTCGCTTCAAATAGTTGTAATGAAACAATTTTGATTAGTTGAAGGGGAACACAATCTGACTAGAATAGTGTTCCATAATCTGAAAAATCGTATTAGAATGAACTAGTGTTTAATATGTTCCATTGGAATCATAGTTGGTTCGCTTCAAATAGTTGTAGTGATCTCTCTAGGTTCCATTGCATATGTTCTATTTGAATCCTAAAGATAAGTTTCTCTTTAGTTGTAGTGAAACATGTTTCCTTATTGCAGCAGTATGTAACATTTGTTCCATTTTAATTTGTTTCTGTTGCAGGAGTGACAAGCATTGTCCAGGACTCATGGAGTTCCTTCGCAGCGGCGTCACTTTTGCTTCCGTTGACATAAGGAACGACAAGCTGAAGATGAGGCACATCTTCGGTATTGAGATACCAGCTGGTTGCCTCGTTGATCTCCAAACGATATTCAGGCTTCGACATGACAGGACTTCGATGGCTCATATGGCAGTTGCCTTGATTGACGAGTCATATGGTGATATGAAGACCAGTTTCCCAAAGTATCAGCACAAACTTTGGGAGAAGGGCCCACTTGATGATATCAACATTGAGTATGCAGCAAAAGATGCATACGTTTCATACGAGTTGTACCGCAAGATTCGAGTCGTCAACTATGGCCAACATCACCTCGAGGAACGTGGACATTCTGATTTAGATGATTCAGACGAGTAGTGTTCTGAACATCGAACACTTGTATATATATCTATGGTAGCTATTATTATGTACTGTTTGGGCTAGTATCATGTACCTCTTGGACCAATTTATATATGTCTAGTTTCTGTTTGTGCCATTATAGTTTCCAAATTTGAATGGTTTAGCCCTTTCTAACTTCATTTGCTACTTTTGAATGGTTTAGCCCTTTCTAACTTCATGGTATCATGCATTTCGGCCACATATATATACAAAAAGTCTTCAGTTCAGATAAGTTCAAAAAATGAAATCCCTTTTGTAACAGATCTGTTTTTTGATTAAAACAATCATTTAAAAATGAAAGACCATTAGTCCCACGTGGCGTGCAGCGGAACCACGTGGCATGCCGCGGAACCACTTTTGTTGTGGGGGTCGCTTCTCCTTCTTCTCCTTGTGCTAGATATTGGTTATGCACTAGGGGAAGTAGGAGTAGCGACCATCATCGACGGTTGAAAAATCAGGTGAGCTAGTGTCCACCATATATGAGAGAAGAAGAAATCCCTTTGTGATGTGCCTTTGAATGGTGCATTTTGAACACATGCTATGTGGGTGAAATGATGATAGCATGCCAACTTTCAACATTTTCAGAGTTCATTTGGTACAAAGGTTAAGAGAATCCGTTTTTTGCAGAACTATGGATCCACATATCAGGAACCTTGAAGAGGAAGAACTTCTGGAAGATATAATCAAAGACGGCCCCGACGTTGAACTAGCTGAATCTCCGTCGTCATATCTAAACCAGGACGTTGGAATGGAGGTCGAGCGACACGAAGATGAAGCCGATGGGGCAGGAGATAGGTTCAATGACGGAGAAGGTGATAGCTCCACTGATGGAGAAGCCGGTGAAGAGGAGAAGTCCGACGAGGTATACATATGAAGTTCGACAATCACTTGTAATATGTGAAAAATATTGGAGATAGCTCTATATTGTATACATATACATTCATTTGACGAATGTTTCTCCCTCTTAGGCCTCCACATCGAGCAAAACTACGAAACGAGGCCCGACTAGAAAGTTGGATGCACGGACGCATTACACATTTGAGGTGATATTTCCTACGGGCGAACCCAAGCTTCCTAAGAATGCTGCTGACACATTCAAGAAGCAATGCGGAGTTCTCGTTAGGGATCACGTCCCGATCAGCGTTCGGGAGTGGAACAAGCGCGAAGGGGCAGCTGATAGTGACTATGTCGTCGAAAGGTACAAAGATAATCTTTGGAATGATCTGATGTCACATTTCAACCTGCCAGAATGTGAGAATGAAGACGCCGCAGACAAACTGAGGGCCAAAGTCAAGCAGTGGACTCTGAAGAAGATGGCCGAACTGTTCCGTAGCTGGAAGAAGAAGCTATGGAAAAACTATCTGAAGACACAGAAAGTGCCAGTATTCGAGGGCTATCTAGCCAAGCAGGCGAATCACTGGAAGGCATTTCAAGAGTACAAGGAGTCAGAAGATGCCCAGGCATTATCAGAAAAGAACAAGATAAATGCCGACAAGAAGAAATATCACCACAAGCTGGGGCCAGGGGGCTATGAGACTGCCATCCCAAAGTGGGATAAGAAAGAGCAAGATCTGATAGATAAAGGCGTCGTACCTGAACCACTCCGTGATGAGTGGGAATTGAGAGCAAGAAATTGGTTCCTTGCGCATGGTGGGTCGTACGACGAAACAACAGGGGACCTCATCTGCAATGACAATCTTAGGATACACAGGGAGAATTGAAAAAGGATAGTGAAAGAAATTAAGGAGGGACAAAGAAAGTTCACTGCAGATAGAGATAAAGATTGCTCACACTGGTCCTCGGCAATGACGAACATGGAGGACGAACGCGAGGCTTTGGTCCTTCTTACCCGTGGTGGCTTGGGTTTGCCAGAGACCAAGACACTTACAGAAGCCGAGAGAGAGCAAAGAAGCGGTAGCAGGATGAGGAGAATGACAAGTTCAACTAGTTGCTTGCCAGGATTAACGAGCAACAGAAGCAGATTGATGAGCTTAGAGGAGTACCGCGCCAGGAAGATCCTGCAGTTGATATTACCGGCGCCCCATCTAAGCGAAAAGCAGCGTGGCTGAATCTGAGGCCCCGCCGGACGATGAACGAAGAATGATAGAGGGCGGTCCCGGCTACCCCGTGGATGGAATCAGGGAGTCAACATCATGTGAACTCCATCAGAAATTCAAGAACATATCCATGAAGGTGGCCGTCGGACAAGCTTTACCTTTTGGCCCTGATGCACGCTGGCATGGCCATGAGATTCCAGCTGGCTTTGCTAAAGTCGGGATGGATGAAATCATGACGGGGTTTAATGATATGGAGCTCGACATAGCTGGACCCGAAGATGAGAGGACACTCGGAGAAGTACTGGGTGGAGTCATCCTATGGGACAAGAACTACATCAAGCTTCCAGGCTCGGCCCCAAGGACAACACCGCCTCCGAGTCGTCGCAGGTCACCTACACCTCCATTACCTCCAAGCCCTCCACATGACGTCGGCCAGCACAACACGAGTCCATCTCGATCACCGCCGCCAGACTTGGGTCGTCCGTCTCCGCCGCCGCCCGCACATGATACTAAGCGGAAGCGTGCCAGCAAGAACGCTTCGTCGATGATTTCTAAGGGACGGAGCTCCCCAAAGCGAAACTGTCGCCCCTCCCAAAGGTACCTCATGCTAATCTTCCTATCAGACCTTATGATCGTACCCCCGAGGAAAACGCCAGGATAGCAAAGGAACAACATGATGCGCAGATGAAAAGGAAGGAACCCGAGCCCCGCCCAAAATACACCGAGAAGAACATAGCATGGGCAAAAGACTTCATAACCACTCCATCACAGTATGACTTACACTATAAGCCTGATGACTATACACGCACATTGCAGAAGGAAGTGAAAAAGAGCAGGTCACATGCAAGTGCAAGTGGGAGCAAATCAAGTTCAACTACAAGCAAGAAAAAATCAGACGTTCCTCACCTTTGACAACAGGCCAAACAGTCGATCCCACCCCTCAAGGTGTTAACCGAGAATGTTCCCCCTCCGGTGCAGGGGCAAGCTTTTGAAAAAGCAAAGGAGTTGGCGGATGAATGTGGTATCTTGGTTGAAAATTTGCTGGCTTCCCAAGACGATAGGATACCAAAGGCTGTGGTGGCCCCTAAGCCACAGTTTGTCATGGGAGAGCCTTTGGTCAGCAAAGATGATCTCCCAACAAATATGCGTTACTTGCATAAATGGTACTTAAGTGAATCAAAGAATGGGAGAACGATGATCGTGCTGAGTGTCCCACAGGAGTACTACGGCCGCTCCGAAGAAATCCGTATTGACTTTGATGAACTTTTCCAGATGTACAATGGCGACCCCTCGACAAATCGCTTATGAGTTGCTATTGTCTGTAAGTTTTTCAATTCGTTGTCTACATATAACTTGTTTAGTTATTTCAATTCGTTGTCTATATATAACTTGTACTCTATTATGCAGAATGAAGATTCTGGAGTGTAAAAGTAAGAGCATCCTAAATATTGGGTTTATTGATCCAGATAAAATACATATAGCGACGCTAACTAATTATCCCAAGGAGACGGAGGAAAACCTTCTAAGGTTTCTAAGAGATCAAAATTTCTGTGACCACATACTGTTTCCATACAACTTCAGGTGAGGGTCTTTACTCTGTTGTGTCCATTCACTTATAAGTGTAATTGATAAGTTACTCACACATTGGATTCTGTTGGACATTCAAATTGATAAGGGAAGAGTTGATGCCTTCGACCCATTATCGAGACTCTTGGAACATTTCCAAAGCATGCAGGACATGCTCCAAGGGTAATTTTAATCATTCTTGCGCTCTATCGGTCTATTTCGATGATTTTCTGATATATCAATTAATGAAAAACTTAGCAAACCATTATCCTTGTCGGGCAGGGTTTGAAATCGGTTCAAGTGCGTGACTCCCGGTAACTTTCCTGAGAAGCTGACCTTTAGAGCGGCTCAGGTAAGTAGTAGTATGATATACTTCTATTAATTTTCAATAAATTTATGATGCTAGATTATTATTTTGATTATATATATTCTATTCTCGTAAAGTGCGACCAGCAGCCACGGGGAACGCATCTATGCGGATACTATGTTTGCGAGACCATTCGCACGTTTACCTCTGAGTTCAAGGATCACAGATTCCACGTAAGCAATGAACATTCACACCTTTATTTTTACCCGTCATTCTTTGTTATCATGATTGATATTCATATTCATCTCCTCTTCTTATATAGCACACGACCATGAGGACGAAGGTCCTACCAGAGCAACGCGCGATTGCTGTTGCAGAGGAGCTTGCGGGATTTCTGAGGACGAAAGCTATAGAAGACAAAGGACGATTTAGTGTAGCTAAGGGCCATTACTGATGTTCGTCCATGTAATCGAATAGACGGGCTCTAGTCCCGATAATTCAGATCTCCATATAATTATATATATATGATCGCTTGTAAGATAAGTTAATCTTATATATATATATGCATAATTATTTTTATTTTAAATTATATAAAAACTAATTCCCGAACACCAAACGAGGCATCACGTTAATTTCCTGAACATCTAAACCCTAAAACCCTAAAACCCAAAAATAATTTCATTCAAAAAAAACCCAAAAGCCAGCAAAATCTGAAAATCTTTAGTCCCGGACCGTGTAACGAACCGGGACTAAAGGGCCTGCCCCTGGGGTGCTACGAGGTGCCCACGTGGAGCACCTTTAGTCCCGGCGTGTAAGAGGGCCGGGACGAAAAGGTTATGCCTTTAGTCACGCCCCTTTAGTCTCGGCTGGTGAACCGGGACTAAAGCCCCTTACGGGCCGGGGCTAAAGGCCCCGTCCCCACTAGTGAACACTCAGTCACTCCCTCATAGATTTGGCATGGGTAGAAGAGATTGATTTGGTGGAAAGCAACTTGGGGTGGCTCGAAATCAAGATTCAAATGGTAGAATTGGAATATCTTGATCTCAACACATGAGTAGGCGTTTCTCTCGTAGAAAAATGGATATCGCAAGTGTATGTGTGTTCTGAGTGCTTCCTCTTTGAATGAGAGGTGGTAGATGGATATATATAGGCATCTCCAAAAATCCAACCGTTACAACATTATTGCTCAACTCGGTGGCACCACTTGCACGAAATATGGTAACTTTTGTATTCTCGGCAAGACCGATATAGGAATCTCAGTGGTACCGATATGCCTGACCGAGGACAGTTTCCAATCTCGGTGAGACCAACTCCAAAACTCGGAATTTCTGATTCTTGAAAACGACATACCAAAAACTCAGTCACTGATTTCAGTGGCACCGAAAGGAATGTTGGTGGTACCGAGACTCTAGGGTTTGGCATAGGTTCTATCTGGTGGAAAATTGGTATGGCCGAATGGAAATTCTTGGTGGCAACGATTTTGGATATTTAGGTTTCGGACAAATAATTTTTGTGGGAGAATGGATCAGTATTTTTGGTGGCTATCTCTAAGCACTTGAGCAACCAATTCATCATAGATACCTCATCCCCTTTTAATAGTATTGGCTTTTCTATGGACTCAAATTTGGCTTCTCACAAATATAAAATGGACAGTCTTGAAGCTTAAAGCTTGGCCAATCCTATTCCTTTCTTTCTTGGGGCTTCTCCTCACAATCCTTAGCCAATCCTCTCTATGGACTATATCTGAAATATACTAGATAAAAGTGTTAGTCCAAGAGACAATGTATGCTGTCATGAATTGTCAAAACCACCAAGGGAGCATATGTCCTTTCAGCAGAGGAGGTGTATCGGGAGTGGATGGCGCGGAAGAGGAGGTAGATTTGGTGGGGCCAGCGCTAGGAGTGGCCGGGCTGGCGAGCGTGAGATCCAAGGTAGATACATTGGCACGTGCGACATACGAGGTGGAGTGGGAGCTGTGGGAGATAGGCGCGGAGGGCGAGGAAGACCCACCACGGAACACTGTCAAGTGAATGGGAGGTGAGCACGTGGGAGCGTCGGGTGCGGGGGCCGGTAGAGTGGATGGGGATTGGGCCACAACTGGTCGTGGGTGGTGGGACCCAGTCATGGTAGGTGGGCGGGGATGACCTATCAGATGTGGCGCATGGGGGGTGCAGGATCCAAGAGATTTGGGGAAGCAAGTGGGGCTGCATGAGGATTTTCTATGGTCGTGGATGTGGTGTGCCAAGACGTGGTCGGCATGTAGGGGAAGGTAGACTCGTCAAAATCGACGTGGAACGAGACAGTGATGCGACGAGTGGTAAAGTCATACTCCCTCCGTCTCGGTGCATTAGGCATCTTATGAAAATCAAATAATCCCAAAATGCTAATTAAGGCACATTACAGTAGTACTAGTTGCATGCATATTAATTAGACCCCATCTATTAATTGAAGGACCAATGCATGCAATTTATGCGTCATGTTTTTGGATTTGAAGATGTCTTCTAATTAATAGCATGTTTTTAGTTGAAAAAGGAATAGTGTGATTGGCTTCCTCTACAATTTAATTTCTTCTCCTATCCAATCTCTATGTGCCTAGGTTGCGGTGCACCTTCTAATATGCCTAATGCACCGAAACGGAGGGAGTAGTATGTGTACCCTTTGTGCTCAAGGAGGTAGCCAAGAAAGATGCACCGAGTGGATCGAGGGGCTAGTTTGTGGTCCATGGCGGCATAAAGGTTGGCAAAACATAGGCACCCAAAGACGCCTAAGTGGTTGTAGGTGGGATGCACATCGCGGATGACGAAGTAGGATGTGTGAGGTGCAATGACACGAGAGGAACGATGATTGAGGAGGTATGTGTCGATGTGGAGGGCTTGTACTCAAAATGTGGGTGTAAGATTGGCTTGAAGGAGGGGAGTCCGTACAATGTCGTTTTTAGTGCAAATGAGATGCTCGGCTTTGCCATTTTGGGGAGAGGTATGAGGACACGAGAAGCGATACACAATGCCATTGGAGCCGAAGAAGGAGCAAATAGAGAAACTCGATGCCGTTATCACATTGCATGCTCTTGATGATCATGTGAAACTGAGTGTGCACGAAGGCAAAAAATCATTTTAAAACAGTGGACGTCTCGGATTTGTGGCGTAGGGTAAAGGACCACGAATAGTGTGTGAAATCATCTAACACAATAAGGTAATATTGAAAACCTGAAAAGCTTACAACCGGCGATGTCCAAAGATCACATCGAATTAAATCAAAAGGAGCAAATGTACTACACGGTGAGTGAGGAGCGCGTATTACATTCATTGAGAAAATCATGGGAGATAGAAGAGAGAGTGTGAGTGCCCGCGGGGTGCCCAAGAGGACGACGCCATAGGTCCAAAGTGGTGGTGAGGAAAGCACACGCCAAAGCCGGAGTGTTGCCGAGGAATGTGTAGAGATCACTGCTACTAGCGAAAATCATGAGCAGACGCCAAAGCCGGAGTGTTGCCGAGGAATGGGTAGAGATCACCCTTACTAGCGAAAATCATGAGAACTTTCCGTGTGCGTGGATTCGTCACAAGAAAACCACACGGTTAAAATTCAATAGAGCATGAATTATCGGTAGTAAACTTGCCCATGGAAATAAGACTAGTGATAACATGGGATGAGACAAGAATATCAGTGAGGAGAAAATTGTAAGGGGAAGGAGTGGTGGAACCTGTGGCTGTGTAAGGGATGTGCTGATGAACTAGACTTAGTCACGATACCTTGGGTGCCCGTCACATGAGATGATGTGGCACTGTCAAGGAAGCACTCGGGGGAGGGGCTGTTGGGGGATGCCAGAGTTGCTGTAGGCAGCGTTGAGCATGGCGAGGTGTTCCCTAGACGGCGGCTGGCATGGACGGAAGGAGCATTCATGCATAGAGGGGACAAATTTGTTCATGAAGGGGGCAAAGTTCATATGAAGTGAAAGTTTTTACCTACAACAATTACAATCATAGTAGAAGAATCAATTTGTTAGGGGGGTCTAGCCCCCCTCGCCCCCTAAATTCGTCCCTGGCGGCTGGGGCGGGTGGTACGTAGCCGGAGTAGGAGGCGCAGCCTGGTACATGGGTTACACCTGCGCATGCAAGCCTGGGGCGGCCCAAGGACGCAAGCAGCATTGGGTGGCACCCAGTCCGAACGAGGAGATGGCATGGCATGCCGTAGGGGCAAAGTAGCCGATGAACGGATGCATGTGCATTTAGGGAGCGGGAGCGTGACCGCTAGGACCAGAGCGCTCGCGGCCACGTCCACGTCCGCTGTCACCACCGTCACTATCGCGGTCACCGCAACCATGGCTAGACGGAGATGAGGTGTAGGTGGAGCCTTGGGGGCCGGTCGGGGCTGCGGTCGGAGAAGCGATCACCACGGTTGCCAGAGCCGGAAGGGGAGCCACCGAAGGGCACGCCGCCTGTGAGAGCGAAGGCTGAGGCGTTCTCTTCGGCGACACGTTGAGACATGGATTCCTCTACGAGAACCACTCTGGAGAGGACCATGTGAAAGGGCAGATCCTGCTTGCCAAGGACAATTCGAATGGTATCGAGGCGTTTGTCGAGGACATTGAGAAACTAAGTGGTGAGGTGGACCTCGTTGACAGCATGATCGATGTCGGCCAGGCCATCCGTGAGAAGCTTCATGCAGCGAGCATATTCAGCAACGGGAAGATCCCCTGCTTGAGGTTGCGATATTGCCTGTTGAGGAGCATGAACCAAGCGGCGCAATTGGTATGGAAGAAGTCCTTCCGTTTATTTCAAATAGCGAAGGTGATGGTGACGCCGACGACGTGATCGATGAAAGGATCAGCAAGGATGGCGTAGATCCAGAGAGCCACGTGGGCGTCCAGCTGAAGGTAGTGGGAATCAGCGTTGGAAGGGGGAGGGGGAGGGTGCTCGATGAGGTAAGACAACGCCGTAGCGAAGGAGCATCATGAGGAAGAAGGACTTTCACTTATGATAATTGTGGCCGGCGGGGTTGAGATCAAACTTGATGTGATTGGTAATATATGATGTGAGAAGATGGGGTGGCGTGGGCAGGCGGGGGTGGTACCAGTGGGGAAGAAGTGAAGAGGGAGGCAAACTGAGATCCGGCGACGGCGGAGGTTCCTCTAAGTATTGAATGATTTGTACCAAAGGCGAAGGGTGGCGTTGGCGCCGCGGAGGTGGCCGAGGAGGTAGCGGGCGCAGGTGCCGTGGAAGAGAGAGAGAGCACCTAAAAGGGACATGATATGCATGTGTCCTGTGTTGAGGTTAGGGTTAGCAGAAGATAATTCATCCTTTCCGTCAAAGCGGCCGCTCCTCTCCTCCCCCATCAGTTTCCAACCTAATAAGGCTTAAAAAGGAAAAAAAAACTGTGCACACAGCTCGTCTAGTCTCATCGGCCGCCGCTGCAGAGACGCCACCCATCCTCACTCCTCCTCCCTGCAAACTACGCCAAACACTCTGGTTTTGGCCCCAAAAAAGGAAAACCAAAGGTAAGATTTCGTCTCTGCGCGGCGAGTCTCTCGCTTCCGTGCTAGGTTTCTCTTAATTGGTATTTTCTTCCCTCCATCAGATCGTCCGGAGACACCGCCGCCGGGAACAGACCACATCGCGACGCCGCTGGAAATCGCCGATCCGCCGTCCTCCAGGGTAGAGTAAACCCCATCGGCTCTCTCCCTCCATCCTCTCCTTCGACTTCTTCAGAATGTTCCTTTTTAGATTTATTGAGATTTACGTTTTACTAGATTTGTATAAATTTTACTCCCTCCGTTCCTAAAAGCATCTCGTTTTTTATATATTTGCACTAATTTACAATTTTACAAATCTTGATCAAAAAAATTTCTCCAACAGTCTTTGTATAAATGGTTCATCATCATTTTTTTACAAAGTTTGCTATATTTGCATCTATACTTTGCATATTTGCCAACCCCAAGACCACTTTGTAATTTTTTAGCAAGCCTTATTTTGTGTCGACAGGTGGATCCGTGTACTACTGTGTGTGTTGCGCGTGTGCTGTGTGTACGCGTATGCGTGTGTGCTGCATGACTACATGTGTGTGTATGTTTGTGTACGCGTGTGTGCTGCATGTATACGTGTGTGCTGCATGTGTACGTGTGTGTTGTGCATGTGTTTAAGTGTACGCGTGTGTGCATGTGTACCTAGACGCGAGTTGTGTTGTGTTAGTATACATATACATGTATGTATGCTAGTATGCAATGTGTCAATGACAAACTGTCTACACATGTCATTGTGTGTTTTATGCAAATATAGCAATGTAATATACAAAGGCTACCAAAACAAAAAAACATGTAGGCTTTGTAAACCTTGTCTCTCCTCTTGTTATAACAATTTTTTTGTAATCCAATATACAAAGGTTGTTGGAGATGATCTAAATATAAGACCTTTTTAGTAAATTTGTATAAATTTTACTCTCTTCGTTTTTAAATATAAGACCTTTTTAAGATTCCACTATAAAGTACATACCATGTATGTAGTTATATTTTTAAATCTAAATTCATTTATTTTATTCCGCATTTATTCTATAACGAAATTTCTAAAATCTCTTATATTTAGATACGGAGGAAGTACAGTAGAAAATGTTAATAGCAAACCTTACATTTTAGCCACGCGTAAATATTACACCAGAAATGCAAGCAGTAGAATTTACATTTTAGATGCGTAAATGACTAAATGCTATAACTATCAAAATGTAGATAGTAATTTAAATGTGTGGAAATGTTACCGTAAGCAAATATGAAGGGCGACGAATCCTAGGCCAGGCTCGGTGGATCTGACCACCGGCTCGACGAATTTGGCGGGTCTGGCGGTTGCCGGCAGTCTGCAGGTGATGGAGATTAGGTAGGGAAGAGAGAGTGGTGGGTTCAAACTTTAGTTTAAAATTGGATCGACTGCAGTGGCCGACTTTGTGCTTCCGGTCAGATAGATTATGCCTCATATTTAACATTTCTGCGATATATTCAACATTTATTTATGCTAAAATCTATTCCCTCCTTTCTAAATTGTAAGATGTTCTTTGATAGTATCATAGTGTCACAAAACGTCTTACATTTTAAGAAAGTGGGAGTATATATTCAAATATAGCATGCCATAACTTGTATATCATCTGCAGAAGGGCGGCACAAAACTTTGTAGCTCACTGTTTTTTCGTTGTTTGCACCTAATGGCATCACGTATGGGCTCATAGATATAGCTGTCCAAAAAAACGAGTGATGAAACAGAAAATATCACCCGAGTGTTTTGCATGCGTTGTACTAATGTTTGCATCTTTTTTCTTTTCTTATCAGCATGACCATCTTCGACGACCTTCCTGAGTGGCTTGTCGTTGACGAGATCCTTGCCCGGTTGCCGCCCAAGGATGTGCTCCGCTGCCGTGCTGTCTGCAAGTCGTGGCACAGCGGCACTTCCACCAATGCTTTCATCCTCGACCATCACCACCGCCAGCCCTCGCTCCCCATCATCCAAAACATAGAGGGCATCTGCCGCGTCGCCGGACCCCCTGGTGATCAAAAGATATGGCCTGTCATCCGTTACTCTGTTACAAAACCTGTTGTTATACACCGCGCCTGCGACGGCCTCCTCATCCTGGGGCAGCAATCTGATTTTTACATCTGCAATCCCACCACCCGCAAGTGCGCTTCCCTGCCACATCCTCCACGACGACCGGGCGTCAATGCCGTCACCGTAGTCGCCTTCTACCGGCACCACACATCTAGAGAATATGGGGTTCTCTGGGTGTCATACTCCGAACCGGTCAGAATTGGTGTCCCCGTTCAGTTACCTGAGTACTTCGTCCTCACGGTGGGATCAAACCAGCCAAGATGCATCAAGTGGCCGACAGTTTCACAACTTACGCATCATGTCACCCGGTCCTCCTGCTGTCCACCAGTCCACCATCGTGGTAGCTTGCACTGGGCAATTGGCCTCAACTTGACTGTATTTGACAGCATAGCCGAGACATTCCGGCAGATGAGCCGCCCAATAGAGTTGGGTGCTATGGTGTCATTGTTGGATATGGGTGGATCCCTTGCTTTGTGGCACACCACCTGTGACTGCCTCTCTTTTGATATTTGGGTGTTGCAGGACTATGATGCTGAGACCTGGCGCTTTCAGTACCGGATTAACTTGTTAGCAATGGAGGCATCCCCACCGCTTAATCTGGGGGTGAAATATGGCCCTAGTATGGCTGTGATCAATGAGCATGAGCTGTTGATTGCGCAGCGTCCTGACCGTCTATTTCGTTGCGACACTGATGGTGTGTTTTTAGGAAATGTGGAAAGTGAAGAACATGGAAACCACTTGATACTTACCAGGCATCGTCTCCAAGAGAGCATGATTTCACTTCCATTTTTTGAGGCACAAGAAGAAGATGATGTGAACAAGGAGCCCCCATTCCTCATAGTGCTATAAGTTGCCGTGCTCCATCTTGTTGCGTCGGCCGAGTAGAGTTGTTGCTGTGCTCTTGGAGTACCTGTTCCATACGAGCCATGTATTTTGTTCTTACCTTTCGAGTACTGCTACTAGTAGAGCTGAACGCTTTTTATGTCGATGAACTAGCGCTTCTGCCATTGTCACATTGTGCTTGTTATCCTATCTATCTTGAGCATCCTTTTAATGTTTCAAACCATAGAATATCTATGCTATTGAACTGATCTACCGTTCTCACCAGTTTTTACTTTCAGTTTGCATTATTAAGAAGCACAAAAGGCATGGCTGCAGTTTGAAATGCTAATTCCTTAATGAGAAAATTGTGATATTTAGTTGTTCGAATGGTTTGTTAGATGCTTGCTTCTGTAGCTTAATATTCCGATCTTTCATGTTCAGTGCACACTTCGCTTCTATTGCTTTGGCAGCTCGTTGATCTTGCTCCCGCTCTTCGTGTGTAGATCTCTTTTCTCATACATCTGGGGGAAGCTGGTTGTGTGTCGGATTAATACTACAGTATTTTGTTTCCTATTGCCACTTCAATACAGCCATTGTTAAAAAAAATGGCAGTGTTTTATTTCTGATAGCGATGAAGAGGGAGTACTCTGTTTCATTGACTTTCACTGTTTTGGAGAAAAGATGTTGGCTGTTGGTTATGTGTCCAGGATTTTTTATTTTTATTTT
This sequence comes from Hordeum vulgare subsp. vulgare, assembly GCF_904849725.1. NCBI lineage: Eukaryota > Viridiplantae > Streptophyta > Magnoliopsida > Poales > Poaceae > Hordeum > Hordeum vulgare. Next base: position 24,925,618 of record NC_058524.1, read on the forward strand.
TTGTAGAAATAAGTTTGGAGAAAAGGGGTTGGTACTTTGGTATTATATAATCTTGTAACTCCTTCTGTCCAAGTTGAACGAAAAGTATGTTTTTGATCCCTCAAGTTCCCCAAAAATATAGACTTAATCCCTTAAGATTTTTTCTTATAAGTTTTGTCTTCAAGTCTCAAAACCGGATAAGTTTGATCCAAAACCAGATTTCAAGCACATTGGCCCGGTTTGACTATGTCTAACCGATGAACGTTAAATTCAAAAAATAGCAAACAAATTCAGAAAAACTAAAATTTTGTGGCAACCAAGATGCTTGGGTGCGCTAGGTGCGTGAAAATTGGTGTGGAGGAGCTCATGGAAAAAAACAAATTTTGGCTCATAAAAATAGGCAAATTTTGTTTTTCAGAGCTCCTCGGATGTTATTTGATCACAAAATTTACACGTGATCAGCACATCCAAGCATGTTGGTTATCACAAAATTCCAGATTTTTATATTTATTTGCTATTTTTTGAATTTACCGTTCTTCGATCAAACCTGGTCAATATGGTCAAACCCAGTCAAACGTAGTCAAACACCGGTCAACATGTTCAGAATCTGGTTTTGGATCAAACTTATCCATTTTTAAGTCTTGGAAGACCACATGTATATCAAAAAATCTTGAGGGACCAAAAGTCTATACTTTCGAAGAACTTGGGGAACTAAAAACATATTTTTCTCTTTTTTTAGAATACAACATACTTTTCCCTTGATTTTATTAGTTAGTGGTCCAAGTCATTAATATGTGCAAAATTAATCTATCTCAGCCGGTCACCGCTATCAGTTGCTCGACAAACATAGTACTTCCTCTATTACGATTTAGAAGACGTGTTTGAAAATTCTATGGAACCTAGCTAGGTGGTTATTGATTGGTTGTGAGATGGATTGAAAAATAGCATTCACACTACGTATGCATATAGAAGGAGTACAACGGAGTACTAATTAGCTGCCAGGAGTAAATGCAATGCGCCTTAAACCTTATCTATTGTGTAAATGCACGTAATCCTTATAAGAGCATGGTTAATAGTATAGCCAACTGCTGGCTATAAGGCATTGGCATGTCATCTATAACCCATGTTAGAGTTAACATGTACAATAGCTGGTTAGAAAAGTATTTTTTGTATTATATGACCCACCTTTCATTCTCACAAAGTGCCTAGAAGCACATGCTAGAGCTCGTTTACCTTTTCTCTCCTCTTATCTTTCCTCCAATTAAGCAAAAATATACTACTTTATTCCTTATAGCCAGCTGATTCAGCTCTATTGTACTTGATCTAAACCATGACGGAGAGAGTACAAGGAAAAACCCCATCAAAAGGAGAACAACGAAAGAGGTGACGGGCTGGGCGTGCCAATGAGATAGGCCCACGTGTGTGCGAGCAATCAATACGAGCGTACTGAGGAAGGTAGCCTATGGCCAATACGAGCGTAGTATAGACTTCTGAGGACGGGAGCTCGGGGCAGAGTGAGTGGGGAAGGAGAAGGGAGTCGATCAACCAGGTTAGAGCATGGTTAATAGTATAGCCAACTGCTGGCTATAAGCCATCTTATAACCCATGTTATAGCTAGCTTGTACAATAGTTAGTTATAAAAGAGTACTACTTTTATCATATATGACCCACATTTCATTCTCACAAAGCACCTAGGAGCACGTGCTAGAGCTAGCTCTTCACGAAAAGTCCGCTTCCCTTCTCTCTCATCCAACTCAGTAAAAATATAATATTTTAATCCTTACAACCTGCTCACTGTACCTTATTGTACTTGCTCTTAGTCCTGGTCCGGCTTGGTCCGGCTGACAGGCAGGAGTAACGGGCGGCAAGCGAGCGCTGTTAGCCGTTAGCACGGACGTCATCCAGACCGGTGGGTCAGCCTTGTCAGGTTCACTTTTAAAAGTGTTAAATCTGTCATCAACTCAACTTGGTAGCTCTTTTTTGTCACAAAATTAGTAATAATCTGGATTTTTACGCCATTTTTCAAAATCTGGTAGTTCTGTGGGACGGTGACCTGAAATGTGGTACTTTTTTGTCAAATAGTCGCTGTAACTGTGTCTTGATGTCTATGCTGCATTGGTGAGATCGGTTGAATTAATAATTTTGGGCGAGTTTTTTTCTTTCTAGAATGTTGTAATTGTATCTCTGAGTATCATTTTGCTCTTTCTTTTCTCTACAAAAAATCACGATAGTAACATTCGTTTTTGGCCCAGTCTATATATAAAAGGATCCTGCACATTTTTTTTATGAGATTTGAGTTTGCTGAAGTAGAGTCAAGATAGTGTTTTTTCACAGTAAATTAAGATCTGCAAAAAATAAAAACAAATGGAGAAGTCGACTAACTGATAAGAGTTGTTTATCTAGTCTGCCAACGTAAAAAAACAAAGAGTGTTTTTCACAGTATATTCAGATCTGCGAAAAATAATAATAATGGAGAAGTGGGGTATCGATCCCCATGCGAGAAGCGCTCTACCATCTGAGCTACATCCCCAATGCTTGTCCATCCACCAGGAGCTAGGTACTCCTGCTCTGAATCCGAACGAAGCCAGGTTGTGTGCAACCTTATTACAGGAATCGTGTACAGAAACTGAAAACAAAAGTGTCATGATTGTCTGCAGGAGGTTCAGCCTGATGTCCTCGATCAGTAAGCCTCTCCAGACTTGTTTCACTAGTTTGCACTTAAAAGAAAGAGATGTCCACCATCCTCGTCGGGACTCATACATAGCGGGCATCTAGTATCCAGCTCAACATGCTTGCTTTTGATATTCATCCTCAAAGGCAGGCTGTTATACGCCAGTCTCCAAAGAAACGTGCGAATTTTTGGTCCTACTATACCATAGTGCATCCTGCTATATAGAACTTCTACAACGTTCACCCCTGTTTACTTTCAGTTTTTGTTGTTGCTATGGAGTGGTTACACTTTGGTCGTTGAAATGGTTAGCAGTTTTAGTTTAGATGGTCCCTTTTGTGCTGATAATGTTTCGATCTTTCATGTTCAGTGCGCACTTTGGTCCTACTGATTTTGGCAACTGGGTAGGAATAAGTTATGAACTTTGGTTGATTGATTTCCACCAGTTGGGAGAAAAAGTGTTGCTAACTGGGGCCTTTGCTGCTGCTTGTGTGACCATGATTTGTGCTAGTATCTTCTTCATGCTGACAGTTTCACCATGACTACAATTTTTCTAGATTCAAAAATAAATTTGGTAGTAATTTCAGCGATTTGAAAAAGGTAAAAAAAATGCGCATCCAGGGAATCGAACCCTGGTCAGTACCGTGGGAGGGTACTATGATACCACTACACCAGATGCGCTTCCTGGCTGATGCTTCTTTGGTGCCGATTAAGTAGGATACGGTACTGAGAACTGCCAAGGAAAAAAACTATGTGGAGAAGTGAGGTATCTATCCCCATACATCTCGCATGCTAAGCGAGCGCCCTACCATCTGAGCTACATCCCGTTTGTGGCATAGTCGCAATTAACAACTTTACTTAACCCGTGGTGACTACATCTAAACTACTTCACCAACCGACTTTAAGAAGAAAAAATCGTCCTACTAGTTTAGATGGGAGGGTAACTGTGAAATTAACCACGGGAATAATCGAAAATCATGTTTATGTCACAGCCTTTTTTTTGCGGGGTAAATTGAGATTTATTGAACTGTAATAGAGTTACAATCAAGAGGCCACAAATCCTCAATACAAGGTCGAGTTCAACCACACAACTATAGTTCTCTCGATGCCGCTATAATTTGCCAAACGATCTGCCACTCTATTTTGACTAGGATGAATTTTCTGGAAAAAAACTGCCTGTTACACATTAACTCCCTTATCTCTAAAACTAAGTGATCAAAAGCAGATTTCATCAAAGTGCTGCTAGATAAAACTGAAAGGGTTTCATAAGAATCCAATTGGACGACCACAGGAAGAGATGAATGTGTGTACCGCCAAAGCCATACCTTGCATGGTAGCATGAATTTCCGCTTTCAATGGATCGTTGCAGTGAAACACATATCGATATGACGCAAACAAAACCTATCACATGGAATTCCGAAGCACCATACCAGCGGTTGCAGACCCGTCCTCACACTGGAATGAACCATCCATAGAAAGAGCAATTGTACTAGGCAATGAAGGAGACCATGGATAACCGGTGGCCTAGTCTTGTGCACAACACATGAATTATCATACTCCCTCCGTCCGGTAATAATTATACTTTTTCCTTTCTGTCAGTCAAACTAGTTAAACTTTGACTAACTTTATTGAAAAAGGTGCTAGCATTTATAACATCAAATTAGTATCAATGGATTTATCTTTATATGAAGTTTCCAAATATATCATTTTCATGCCATATATGTTGCTACTATTTTTTATAAAGTTGGTCAAATTTTAAAAAGTTTGACTAAGTACAAATCTATATGTACACTTATTTATGGACGGAGGGAGTACGTAGCAGACATCTTGCCTTTAATTATCTCTTCCGTACTAAAGCGACCAACAAAAATGATGGATTTATAATAGCTATCCAGAAAATCCACCGTAACATAACTGGTGGAACCTCCTTCCGATGAACCTGGTCCGTACGGAGCTGCCAAATACGCGAGACCAACATGATTACCATGTCACGAACCACATCAGAGCAGCTTGAAAGAAGATGCAATAGCCAATCCTTCCCATTGTCAACAAGGAAATCATCATGTGGAAGATGCCATCTTTTCCTCATTGATAACCAAATAAGGCGTGCATTACTCATGATGATATGGCATTAAAAGAACTTTCCTCTTCCACCCCACACAGGGGACAAGTTGAACGCTCGGACAAATACCTGTAATTTTTTACATTGTGCTGTCAGAAAGGTTCAGACAATACCTTCCAAGCAGTGATTTTCATCTTCTGTGGAACTGAGGACTTCCAAGCAGTGAAGCTTTGGTTCTCTTCAGAGTTGAGGTTTTCCTCTAAGGAATCCGACGAGATCACGAGATTCGTGATAGAGGATTATTTTGTGGCCTGTGTACGTTTGTGATGGACTAGTTGGAGCACCCCTGCAGGGTTTAATCTTTCAGAAAGCCGTGCCCACGGTTATGTGGCAACTTGGAATATTTTGTTAACATCTGGTAATAGGTAACTTAAACATAAGCTAATAAAATTGCCAACTGTGTGCGTAACCGTGACTGTCCCCTCGAAGATCTCTCTTCGATCGGGAACACGGTGGGGTTATGAATGAAGTAGGTAGGTGTTCTGGATCACTTAGTGATCAAGTATTCTCGACCACTAGTATAGTCCACCTTCATAAATGTTCTACGTAAGTTAGCCACCATATCAAGCTTAGGATGCTCCAACCTTAAACACTCCACCCTATCCAACCTAATAACTTGACTAGTTCTGGCACCAAGGTCTTAGATTGATGAGTCCCCGTGGCTCACGGATTCCTCCACAATAGCAACAGGTTCAGGTACCCCAAAGACAAATGATCCCGACGGCACGCAGCTGGCGTGGCAGTACGATGAGGAGACCGACCGCCTGTACGTGAACTATATCCAGAAGATTGAGGCGTGGTCGTCATCGTGGGCCAGCAGGCAGGATAGCATAGCCTTTTCACTTGTTTTGTAGTCCGTAGCGGAACTACATTGGTTGTATGCGTGATGTACTCTGATATATTTATGAGAAGGCAATTGAACCCCTGATTGTCTATCTTTTATTAATATGTATATGATGTGTTACCTGTTTGCGAGACGCTTATATGCGCTCCTTTCCAATTCGGGGCCTCGATCCCCGGATCGGAAAGGACCGCATCTTGGTCGTTACACGAACCTTAAGCGTGTAGACCCTACGGGTTCAGAAACCATGCAGACATGACCGAGACGCCTCTCCGGCCAATAAACAATAGCGGGATCTGGATACCCATATTGGCTCCCACATGTTCCATGATGATCTCACCGGATGAACAACGATGTCGGGGATTCGATTAATCCCATATACAATTCCCTTTGTCTATCGGTATTATACTTGCCCGAGATTCGATCGTCGGTATCCCTATGCCTTGTTCGATCTCGTTACCGTTATGTCTCTTTACTCGTTCCTTACACATGATCTCGTGGCTAACTCCTTAGTCACATTGAGCTCATTTTGATGATGTATTACCGAGTGGGCCCAGAGATACCTCTCCGTCACACGGAGTGACAAATCCCAGTATTGATTCGTACCAATCCAACACACACTTTCGGAGATACCTGTAGTGCACCTTTATAGTCACCCAGATACGTTGTCACGTTTGATACACCCAAAGCATTCCTACGGTATCCGGGAGTTTCACAATCTCATGGTCTAAGGAAATGATACTTGGCATTAGAAAAGCTCTAGCAAACGAACTACACGATCTTATGCTATGCTTAGGATTGAGTTTTGTCCATCACATCATTCTCCTAATGATGTGATCCCGTTATCAACGACATCTAATGTCCATGGTCAGGAAACCATGACCATCTATTGATCAACGAGCTAGTCAACTAGAGGCTCACTAGGGACATGGTGTGGTCTATGTATTCACACATGTATTACGGTTTCCGACTAATACAATTATAGCATGAACAATAAACAATTATCATGAACAAGGAAATATAATAATAACCATTTTATTATTGCCTCTAGGGCTATTTCCAACAACAGTCACATCCTCTTAGATCTAGCTATAATGAACACAAAGAAAGAGGTGATTGAACTCACAGAGGCTCGTGAGGGGGGGGGGCAGGAAAGGTCAGAAAAGCTGAGGACAATAGTCGACATCGTCATGGACCATCGGCTAGCGAGGGAGCTCCGCTTACCTGGTCATCGGTGTCGGTGCGCGTGCAGGAAATATCGAAAGGGGGGGAGAAGGGTGGCGGGGCTTTAGGCGGTGAGAGGATGGGGCTAAATAGGGCGACCAAATTGGCGGGAGGTGAGCCGAAATTCTCCCGACGAATTTTAGGAGACGCACCCGAGCTCGCACCATCTCCCTGTCGCGGGAGCTCGGCATCGTGTTCCCATCCCCTGCCTCGCACGAGCCCGACGCTGCAGAAACCGTTGATTCGGGCGTAGGTCACGGCCGTGACCGGGAGTGTTGTAAAGTTCGTGCCGTACAAGCCAAGCAATGTATGCAGGTCAACCAAACAGTCAGAATCCTTCCCGCGCGGGTCTGGTTGGGTCTTATGCCGACAACCAAACGCGTCCTAATTCTTAAGGAGGCTGTCAATGGAGATGTGGAGATGGTGCCAGTCTGCCAGAGTAGTGTGCGGTGTGTTTAGTTAGAATGGGGTCCAATTGTAACCCGATCTTTGCTACTCCCTCCGTTCCTAAATATAAGACGTTTTAGAAATTCTATTATAAACTACATACGGAGCAAAATGAATGAACCTATGCTCTAAAATATGTCTATATACATCCGTATGTAGTCCATAATGTAATCTCTAAAAGGTCTTATATTTAGGAACGGAGGGAGTATATGATTAGGTCGTACGTCCCAGAGGACAAAGGCAGAAAAGAAATGAAGGGGGGAAACTTATTCCTCTTACCTTTTGCATTTTTGTTCTTATCTTCCTTCTTGATTTGATAAAAAAAATGTGGCTCTGCGATCTCTCGAGACGACAAGGAGCGTGACAATTGATATCAGATTCTGACTGACCCCCAACGACGGATTAGGCTTGGTATCAGTAGAGTTGGACAGTTCCATAAAATCCCTTGTCGACAACTTTGTTTGCGGCGGTGGTGTGGCAGTTGTTTTCCTACAACAGAATCGACGATCTTCGTCTCTTGCGGCAGCATGGTTATTCGGCTACATGTTGGGCCTCCCCTGTTGTTGATGATGATTCTCAGCGTGCGTATGAAATTCAAAGCGGTGGAACTCGATCGATGTAGTTCACGGAGTCGAAGGGGATCAATTTTGTTCATGTGTTTCAAAAAGTGTTCACATTTTGAAAAAGAGTTACAATATTTTTTTTGTGCAATTTCAAAAATTTCATACTTTCCAAAATTTATTCACTTTTAAAATTTCGTTCTCAATTAAAGAAGATGGTCAGAATTCACATTTGTTTGCAACTTTTAAAAAATATTCACATTATTTTTGAAAAAAGATTCATATTTTCAATTTTTTATTCACTTTTTCAGAAAATCACAAGTCAAGAATATTTCTCTGAATTTAAAAACAATCTCAATATTCACATTTAATAAAAATCATGTTTTTATAATTTATCCACCTTTTTATAAATTTGTTTACTTTCATAAATTTGTTTACAGTTCACTAAAAATATTCGGAATTGGAAATTTGTTCACAATTTTCTAAAAAATATATATTATTTTTAATAGGTTTTAGATCATGCAGCTTGTAAAACCTGTGTTTTTGAATGAAAGCCGCTTATTAGCATGATGATGAACTATTGAACTGGGTCGTGGAGCCCATTGATGTCTACTACGCAACCTTTTCCTTGTAGACGTTGTTGGGCCTCCAAGTGCAGAGGGTTGTAGGACAGTAGAAATTTTCCCTCAAGTAGGTGACCTAAGGTTTATCAATCCGCGAGAGGCGTAGGATGAAGATGGTCTCTCTCAAGCAACCCTGCAACCAAATAACAAAGAGTCTCTTGTGTCCCAACACACCCAATACAATGGTAAGTTGTATAGGTGCACTAGTTCGGCGAAGAGATGGTGAAACAAGTGCAATATGGATGGTAGATATAGGTTTTTGTAATCTGGAATTACAAAAACAGCAAGGTAACAAATGGTAAAAGTGAGCACGAACGGTATTGAAATGTGTGGAAACAAGGCCTAGGGTTCATACTTTCACTAGTGAAGTTCTCTCAAAAAAGATAACATAATTGGATCATATAACTAACCCTCAACATGCAACAAAGAGTCACTCCAAAGTCACTAATAGCGGAGAACAAACGAAGAGATTATTATCGGGTACGAAACCACCACAAAGTTATTCTTTGTGATCGATCTATTCAAGAGTTCGTACTAGAATAACACCTTAAGATACATATCAACCAAGACACTAATGTCACCTAGATACTCCATTGTCACCTCAAGTATCCGTGGACATGATTATACGATATGTATCACACAATCTCAGAATCATCTATTCAACCAACACATAGAACTTCAAAGAGTGCCCCAAAGTTTCTACCGGAGAGTCAAAACGTGTGCCAACCCCTATGCATAGGTTCCCAATGTCACGAACCCGCAAGTTGATCACCAAAACATACGTCGAGTACTCACATGAATCCATGTGTGCCAACCCATATGCATAGGTTCCCAATTGTCACAAACCCGCAAGTTGATCACAGCAGATAGACACGTGCAAGACATACGTCAAGTGTTCTCAAATAATCAATCCGATAAGATAACTTCAAAGGGGAAACTCAATCCATTACAAGAAGGGAGAGGGGGAAGAACATCATAAGATCCAACTATAGTAGCAAAGCCCACGGTACATCGAGATCAAGACATCTCAAGAACACGAGAGAGAGAGATCAAACACATAGCTACTGGTACATACACTCAGCCCTGAGGGAGAATGATACGTCTCAAACGTATCTATAATTTTTGATGGTTTCACGCTGTTATCTAGTCAACTTTGGATGTTTTGTTTACCTTTTATATCTTTTTTGGACTAACTTATTAACTCAGTGCCAAGTGCCAGTTCTAGTTTTTTTTTATGTTTTTGACTCTTTTCAGATCCGATTTTGGAACGGAGTCCAAACGGAATAAAATCCCCAAAATGATTTTTCCAGAACAGAAGAAGATCGGGAGGCTTGAGGGCCAAGCAAGTGGGCCCACAGGGAGCCCACAAGCCCTGTTGTCGCGGCCAGGGGGAGGCCGCTGCAACCAAGCTTGTGGCCTCCCTGGCGCCCCCCTGCCATAGGTCTTTGGCCTATCAATTCCCTAAAAATCCAGAAAACAATCAGGGCGTCCACGAAAACACTTTTCCGCCGCCGTAAACTTCCGTTTCCGTGAGATCTCATCTGGAGACCCTCCCGGTGCCCTGTCGGAGGGGACTTTGGAGTTGGAGGGCTTCTTCATCAATGTCATCGCCCCTCCAATGACTCGTGAGTAGTTCACTTCAGACCTACGGGTCCGTAGTTAGTAGCTAGATGGCTTCTTCTCTCTCTTGGATCTTCAATACAAAGTTATCCATGATCTTCATGGAGATCTATCCGATGTAATTCTCTTTGGCGGTGTGTTTGTCGAGATCCGATGAATTGTGGATTTGTGATCATATTATCTATGATATATATTTGAGTCTTTGCTGATTTCTTATATGCATGATTTGATATCCTTGTAAGTCTCTCCGAGTCTTGGGTTTTGTTTGGCCAACTAGATCTATGATTCTTGCAATGGGAGAAGTGCTTGGTTTTGGGTTCTTACCGTGTGGTGACCTTTCACAGTGACAGTAGGGGCAGCAAGGCACACATCGTGTAGTTGCCATTAAGGGTAACAAGATGGGCTTTGTCGTAGATATGAGATTGTCCATCTACATCATGTCATCTTGCTTAAGGCGTTACTCTGTTCTTTTGCACTTAATACACTAGATGCATGCTGGATAGCGGTCGACGTGTGGAGTAATAGTAGTAGATGCAGAAAGTATCGATCTACTTGTTTTGGACGTGATGCCTATAGATATAATCATTGCCATAGATGACGTCGCGACTTTGCATGGTTCTATCAATTGCTCGACAGTAATTTGTTCACCCACCGTATACTTGCTTTCATGAGATAAGCCACTAGTGAACACTACGGCCCCCGGGTCTATTCACACTTATCGTTTCCACTTTCGCTTTTATTTTGCTTTGTTACTTTGTTGCTTTCAGTTCTCACTTGGCAAACAATCTATAAGGGATTGACAACCCCTTCATAGTGTTGGGAGCAAGCTCTTTGTGTTTGTGCGGGCACTTGTGATACTCCTTCACTGGATCGATATTTTGGTTCTCAAAACTGAGGGAAATACTTACCGCCGCTGTGCTACATCACACTTTCCGCTTCGAGGGAACACCAACGCAAGGCTCCAAGGCCACGGGGAAATCATGTGCATATTTTCCTAGGAAGTCCCTAAAGGCGTAGCCGTAGCAGAAGGATTCCTGGTGCCATTGCTGAGGAGAATCAAGACAAGAATAGTCTCCCGTCAGCACGCTTTTTTCTGGCACCGTTGGAAGGTATTTTGTCACGGTAGCAAGAAGAATTTCTGGCGCCGTTGCCGGGGAAGGAGAGATCTATCCAAGTAGGTCTCACAAACTCATCTCTTGCATTTACTTTTTTCGCCAGTTGCCTCTCGTTTTCCTCTCCCCCACTTCACATTTGTCGTTTTCATTTGCCTTTCTCCTTTGCCATTATCTTTTGCCTTTTGCCTTTTTTTGCTTGCTTGTGTGCTTGTTTGTTTGTTGAAGTCATCATGGCTAAAAACACCAAACTTTGCGACTTCTCGAGTACTAATAATAATGATTTTATTAGTACTCCGATTGATCCCGCCACTAGTGCGGGATCGTATGAAATCAACGCAGCTTTGCTGAATCTTGTTATGAAAGAGCAATTCTCTGGCCTTCCTAGTGAAGATTCCGCATCCCATCTCAATACCTTCATTGAGCTTTGCGATATGCAAAATAAAAGAGATGTGGATAATGACGTGATTAAGTTTAAGCTTTTTCCTTTCTCGTTGCGAGATCACGCAAAAACTTGGTTTTCTTCTTTGCCTAAAAATAGTATCGATTCTTGGGATAAGTGCAAAGATGCTTACATATCCAAGTATTTTCCGCCGGCTAAGATTATCTTCTTACGTGACGATATCATGAATTTCAAGCAACTCTATCATGAACACGTTGCACAATCCTGGGAGAGGATGAAGTTAATGATTAGAAATTGTCCCGCTCATGGCTTGAGTTTGTGGATGATTATACAAATCTTTTACGCTGGTTTTAATTTCTCTTCTCGCAATATCTTGGACTCCGCCTCAGGTGGAACGTTCATGGAAATTACGTTAGGAGATGCTACAAAACTCCTAGACAATATCATGACCAACTACTCTCAGTGGCATACTCAAAGGTCACCTGCTAGCAAAAAGGTACACGCTATAGAAGAAATTAACTCGCTTAGTGCTAAGATGGACGAGTTGATGAATTTGGTTGCTAGTAGAAACGCTCCTTTAGATCCTAATGACATGCCACTATCTTCGTTGATTGAAAGTAGCAACGCTAGTTTGGACGTTAATTTTGTTGGTAGGAACAATTTGGCAACAACAATGCTTTTAGAGGAAACTATGTTCCTAGGCCTTTCCCTAGTAACTCCTCTAACAATTATGGAAATTCCTACAACAACACTTATGGAAATCACAAGAAATTACCCTCTGATTTAGAGAGTAATATCAAAGAGTTCATCAACTCTCAAAAGATTTTCAATGCGTCCATAGAGGAAAAACTACTCAAAATTGATGATTTGACTAAGAGCGTTGATAGGATGTCTTGTGATATTGATGCTTTGAAAGTTAGATGTGCTCCTCCCGAGGTCAACTTGGATGAAACTTTGAAAGCTATGCGTGTCTCCATGAATGAGAGCAAAGAAAGAACCGCCCAAATTCGCGCTAGGCATGAATGGTTTAAAAGGGTGCGTTCTAGTGATGCAACTCACGAAGATCTTAAAGTGCTTGGTGTGTCTCCTCTTGAATCTTTGTTTTCGCGTCTCAAACCTATTGATGAAGGGGCTGGATATGAATCCACTTTGGTTGAAAAACGCCCCAATGATTCGGAGTCCACCTATCTTGATGATAAAGGTGTGGAGAGTGGAGTAGAAGAAATCAAAATTTTGGTTAGTAATGAAACTCCCCCTTTGGATTTCAAGGAATTCAATTATATTAATTGCTCCTTGTTTGAATGCATCTCTTTAATGCAATCCATTGCAAACTCTCCACATGCTTATAGCCAAAGCAAAGCCTTTACCGCGCATATCGTAGATGCTATGATGAAATCTCTTGAAGAGAAGCTCGGACTAGAAGTCTCTATACCTAGAGAACTTCATGATGAGTGGGAACCTACTATCAAAATCAAGATAAAAAGCTATGAGTGCAATGCTTTGTGTGATTTGGGTGCTAGTGTTTCCGTGATTCCAAAGTCTTTATGTGATATTCTTGGTTTTCATGAGATTGAAGAGTGTTCTCTTAATTTGCATCTTGCGGATTATACTGTCAAGAAACCCATGGGAAGGATCGATGATGTTCTTATTGTTGCAAATAAGAACTATGTACCCGTGGATTTCATTGTACTTGACATAGATTGCAATCCTTCATATCCCATTATTCTTGGTAGACCTTTCTTAAGGACTATTGGTGCTATCATCGATATGAAGGAAGGGAATATTAGATTTCAGTTACCCCTAAAGAAGAGCATGGAGCACTTTCCTAGAAAGAAAATAAGATTGCCTTATAAATCTATGATGAGGGCTACTTATGGTTTGAGCACCAAAGATGACTATACGTGATTCCATCACCTTTTGCCTAGCTAAGGGCGTTAAACAATAGCGCTTCTTGGGAGGCAACCCAACGAATCTATCCTTTTTGTTTCTGTTTTTTGTTTTCCACACTTTCATAATTCTGTTATGAGTGTGTTTTTTGTGTTTCTTTTTGCGTTAGTGCCAAGCAAAACCGTTATGATTAGTCTTGGGGATGATCGTTTGGTCATGCTGGAAAAGACAGAAACTTTCTTCTCACGAAAAGAATTTTCATTGTTTTTCTGTAAGAGCTTTTGAGTTGATTCTTTTTGCTGATGATTGCTATGCAAATTCTTCAGAATGTCGTAATTTTGCAAAAAACTTGAAGTACCAGAAGTATACGAAGTATACATATTGCTAAAGACTGGTCTGCTGTTAACATATTCTGTTTTTGTTGTGTTGTTTGCTTATTTTGATGAAACTATGGATAGTATCGGGGGGTATTATCCATGGAATATTGAAAATACAGTAACCCAACATCAACATAAGTAGAATTCAAGTTTGCTACAGTATCTAAGGAAGTGGTGGTTTGCTTTCTTATACTAATGTTATCACGAGTTTGTGTTTAACTTTCGTGTTGTGAAGTTTTCAAATTTTGGGCGAAGTTCTTATGGACAAAAAGATAAAGAGTGGCAAGAGCTCAAGCTTGGGGATGCCCAAGGCACCCCAAGATGATTAAGGATGCCGTAAAAGCCTAAGCTTGGGGATGCCCCGGGAAGGCATCACCTCTTTCGTCTTCAATCCATCGGTAACGTTACTTGGGGCTATATTTTTATTCACCACATGTTATGTGTTTTGCTTGGAGCATCTTGTATCGTAGGAGTCTTTTATTTTTGTTGTGTCACAATCATCCTTGCTGCACACCTAGAGAGATACATGCACTCACCGTGATTTTGTCGAGCTTCACTTATATCCTTTGGTTAGACAATTCAGCTCACATGTGCTTCACTTATATCTTTTGAGCTAGTTGATTTTGCTCTATGTGCTTCACTTATATCTTTTAGAGCATGGCGGTGCATGGCTTGGTAGATGCTATGAAAGTAGTCTCAAAATGGGTAGTTATCCAAAGGGATACGAAAACTTCCTCCTTCATGTGCATTGAATAGTTAGAGAAGTTTGATTCATCTCAACTAGTTTTGAGTTGTGGTTATGGTAACATTGAAGTTATACTAGTAAGGTGTTGTGGATCTAGAAATACTTGTGTTGAAGTTAGTGATTCCCGTAGCATGCACGTATGGTGAACCACTATGTGATGAAGTCTGAGCATGATTAGTCTATTGATTGTCATCCTTTGTGTGGCGGTCGGGATCGCGCGATGGTTTATACCTACCAACCCTTCCCCTAGGAGTATGCGTTGAATACTTTGTTTCGATTACTAATAAAACTTTTGCAACAAGTATATGAGTTCTTCATGACTAATGTTGAGTCCATGGTTTAGATGCACTTTCACCTTCCACCATCACTATCTTCTTTAGTGCCGTTCAACTTTCGCCGGTGCACAAAACCCATTAGCCTCCCTCAAAACAGCCACCATACCTACCTACTATGGCTTTTTTAAGTCATTCCGAGATATATTACCATGCAACTACCACCATGACATGTGCTACCACGTCTACATTGCCATTGCATGATCGTAAGATAGCTAGCATGATGTTTCCATTAATGTCCATGCCATGCTAGATCATTGTCATGGTACACTACCGAAGGCATTCCATATAGAGTCATCGTTGCTCTAAGTTTTGAGTTGTAAGTGTGATGATCATCAATGATGGAGCATTGTCCCATGTGAGGAAATAAAAGAGGCCAAAGATGCCCACCAAAAAAAAAAGAGGCCAAAGAGCCCATCCAAAAAAAATGAGAGAAAAAGAGAGAAGGGACAATGCTACCACTTTTCCACACTTGTGCATATTAAGCACCATGATCTTCATGATTGAGAGTCTCTCGGTTTGTCACCACCATATAGCTAGTGGGAAATTTTCATCATATAACTTGGCTTGTATATTCCAATGATAGGCTTCCTCAAAATTTCCTTAGATCTTCGTGAGTAAGCAAGTTGGATGCACACCCACTAGTTTTCTTTAAGAGCTTTCACATACTCTTAGCTCTAGTGCATCATTTGTATGGCAATCCCTACTCATTCACATTGATATCTATTGATGAGCATCTCCACAACTCATTGATATGCCTAGTTAATGTGACCATCTTCTCTTTGTTTTTCTTGCAACCTCCACCACACTCCACACCACTTATAGTGCTAAGACCATGGCTCACGCTCATGTATTGCGTGGGATTTGAAAAAGTTTGAGAAAGTAAAGGTGCGAAAACAATTACTTGGCCAATACCGGGGTTGTGCATGATTTAAATTCGTTGTGCAATGATGATAGAGCATAGCCAGACTATATGATTTTGTAGGGATAACTTTCTTTTGGCCTTGTTATTTTGAAAGTTCATGATTACTTTGCTAGTTTGCTTGAAGTATTATTGTTTCCACGTCAATAGAAAACTATTGTTTTGAATCTAATGGATCTGAACATTCACGTCACATAAGAGGAGTTACAGAGGACATCTACGCTCGGTAGCATGAAAGCATCAAAAATTCATTCTTTATCACTTCCCTACTCGAGGACGAGAAGGAGTTAAGCTTGGGGATGCTTGATACGTCTCAAACGTATCTATAATTTTTTATGGTTTCATGCTGTTATCTTGTCAACTTTGGATGTTTTGTTTACCTTTTATATCTTTTTTTGGGACTAACTTATTAACTCAGTGCCAAGTGCGAGTTCTAGTTTTTTCTGTGTTTTTGACTCTTTTCAGATCTGATTTTGGAACGGAGTCCAAACGGAATAAAATCCCCAAAATGATTTTTTCCAGAACGGAAGAAGATCGGGAGGCTTGAGGGCCAAGCAAGTGGGCCCACAGGGAGACCACAAGCCCTGTTGTTGTGGCCAGGGGGAGGTCGCTGCAACCAAGCTTGTGGCCTCCCTGGTGCCCCCCTGCCCTAGGTCTTTGGCCTACAAATTCCCTAAAAATCCAGAAAACAATCAGGGCGTCCACGAAAACACTTTTCCGCCGCCGCAAACTTCCGTTTCCGCGAGATCTCCTCTGGAGACCCTCCCGGTGCCCTGCCGGAGGGGACTTTGGAGTTGGAGGGCTTCTTCATCAACATCATCCCCCTCCAATGACTCGTGAGTAGTTCACGTCAGACCTACGGGTCCGTAGTTAGTAGCTAGATGGCTTCTTCTCTCTCTTGGATCTTGAATACAAAGTTATCCATGATCTTCATGGAGATCTATCCGATGTAATTCTCTTTGGCGGTGTGTTTGTTGAGATTCGATGAATTGTGGATTTGTGATCAGATTATCTATGATATATATTTGAGTCTTTGCTGATTTCTTATATGCATGATTTGATATCCTTGTAAGTCTCTCCGAGTCTTGGGTTTTCTTTGGCCAACTAGATCTATGATTCTTGCAATGGGAGAAGTGCTTGGTTTTGGGTTCTTACCGTGTGGTGACCTTTCCCAGTGACAGTAGGGGCAGCAAGGCACACATCATGTAGTTGCCATCAAGGATAACAAGATGGGCTTTGTCGTAGATATGAGATTGTCCATCTACATCATGTCATCTTGCTTAAGGCGTTACTCTATTCTTTTGGACTTAATACACTAGAGCATGCTGGATAGCGGTCGACGTGTGGAGTAATAGTAGTAGATGCAGAAAGTATCGGTCTACTTGTTTTGGACGTGATGCCGATAGATATAATCATTGCCATAGATGATGTCACGACTTCGCGCGGTTCTATCAATTGCTCGACAGTAATTTGTTCACCCACCGTCTACTTGCTTTCATGAGAGAAGCCACTAGTGAACACTACGGCCCCCGGGTCTATTCACACTTATCATTTCCACTTTCGCTTTTACTTTGCTTTGTTACTTTGTTGCTTTCAGTTCTCACTTGGCAAACAATCTATAAGGTATTGACAACCCCTTCATAGCGTTGGGAGCAAGCTCTTTGTGTTTGTGCAGGCACTTGTGATACTCCTTCACTGGATCGATACCTTGGTTCTCAAAACTGAGGGAAATACTTACCGCCGCTGTGCTACATCACCCTTTCTGCTTCGAGGGAACACCAACGCAAGGCTCCAAGGACACGGGGAAATCCTTTGCATGTTTGCCTAGAAAGTCCCTAAAGGCGTAGCCGTAGCAGAAGGATTCTTGGTGCCGTTGCTGAGGAGAATCAAGACAAGAATAGTCTCCCGTCAGCACGCTTGTTTCTGGCGCCGTTGGAAGGTCTTTTGTCGCAGTAGCAAGAAGAATTTCTGGCGTCGTTGTCGGGGAAGGAGAGATCTATCCAAGTAGGTCTCAAAAACTCATCTCTTGCATTTACTTTTTTTGCCACTTGCCTCTCGTTTTCCTCTCCCCCACTTCACATTTGTCGTTTTCATTTGCCTTTCTCCTTTGCCGTTTTCTTTTGCCTTTTGCCTTTTTGCCGTTTTTTTTGCTTGCTTGTGTGCTTGTTTGTTTGTTGAAGTCATCATGGCTGAAAACACCAAACTTTGCGACTTCTTGAGTACCAATAATAATGATTTTATTAGTACTCCGATTGCTCCCGCCACTAGTGCGGAATCGAATGAAATCAACGCAGCTTTGCTGAATCTTGTTATGAAAGAGCAATTCTCTGGCCTTCCTAGTGAAGATGCCGCATCCCATCTCAATACCTTCATTGATCTTTAAGATATGCAAAAGAAAGGAGATGTGGATAATGACGTGATTAAGTTGAAGCTTTTTCCTTTCTCGTTGCGAGATCGCGCAAAAACTTGGTTTTCTTCTTTGCCTAAAAATAGTATCGATTCTTGGGATAAGTGCAAAGATGCTTACATATCCAAGTATTTTCCAACGGCTAAGATTATCTCCTTACGTAACGATATCATGAATTCCAAGCAACTTGATCATGAACCCGTTGCACAATCTTGGGAGAGGATGAAGTGAATGATTAGAAATTGTCCCGCTCATGGCTTGAGTTTGTGGATGATTATACAAATCTTTTACGCTGGTTTGAATTTCGGTTCTTGCAATATCTTGGACTCTGCCTCAGGTGGAACGTTCATGGAAATCACGTTAGGAGACGCTACAAAACTCCTAGACAATATCATGACCAACTACTCTCAGTGGCATACTGAAAGATCACCTGCTAGCAAAAAGGTACACGCTATAGAAGAAATTAACTCGCTTAGTGCTAAGATGGACGAGTTGATGAATTTGGTTGCTAGTAGAAACGCTCCTTTAGATCCTAATGACATGCCACTATATTCCTTGATTGAAAGTAACAACGCTGGTTTGGACGTTAATTTTGTTGGTAGGAACAATTTTGGCAACAACAATGCTTTTAGAGGAAACTATGTTCCTAGGCCTTTCCCTAGTAACTCCTCTAAAAATTATGACAATTCCTACAACAACACTTATGGAAATCACAACAAATTACACTCTGCTTTAGAGAGTAATATCAAAGAGTTCATCAACTCTCAAAAGATTTTCAATGCGTCCATAGAGGAAAAACTACTCAAAATTGACGATTTGGCTAAGAGCGTTGATAGGATGTCTTGTGATATTGATGCTTTGAAAGTTAGATGTGCTCCTCCCAAGGTCAACTTGGATGAAACTTTGAAAGCTATGCGTGTCTCCGTGAATGAGAGCAAAGAAAGAACCGCCCAAATTCGCGCTAGGCATGAATGGTTTAAAAGGGTGCGTTCTAGTGATGCAAATCACGAAGATCTTAAAGTGCTTGGTGTGTCTCCTCTTGAATCTTTGTTTTCGCGTCTCAAACCTATTGATGAAGGGGCTGGATATGAAGCCACTTTGGTTGAAAGACGCCCCAATGATTCAGAGTCCACCTATCTTGATGATAAAGGTGTGGAGAGTGGAGTAGAAGAAATCAAAATTTTGGGTAGTAATGAAACTCCCACTTTGGATTTCAAGGAATTCAATTATGATAATTGCTCCTTGTTTGAATGGATCTCTTTAATGCAATCCGTTGCAAACTCTTCACATGCTTATAGCCAAAGCAAAGCCTTTACCGCGCATATCGTAGATGCTATGATGAAATCTCTTGAAGAGAAGCTCGGACTAGAAGTCTCTATTCCTAGAAAACTTCATGATGAGTGGGAACCTACTATCAAAATCAAGATCAAAAACTATGAGTGCAATGCTTTGTGTGATTTGGGTGCTAGTGTTTCCGCGATTCCAAAGTCATTATGTGATATTCTTGGTTTTCATGAGATTGAAGAGTGTTCTCTTAATTTGCATCTTGCGGATTCTACTGTCAAGAAACCCATGGGAAGGATCGATGATGTTCTTATTGTTGCAAATAAGAACTATGTACCCGTGGATTTAATTGTACTTGACATAGATTGCAATCCTTCATGTCCCATTTTTCTTGGTAGACCTTTCCTAAGGACTATTGGTGCTATCATCGATATGAAGGAAGGGAATATTAGATTTCAATTACCCCTAAAGAAGGGCATGGAGCACTTTCCTAGAAAGAAAATAAGATTGCCTTATGAATCTATGATGAGGGCTACTTATGGTTTGAGCACCAAAGATGACTATACGTGATTCCATCACCTTTTTCCTAGCTAAGGGCGTTAAACAATAGCGCTTGTTGGGAGGCAACCCAACGAATCTATCCTTTTTGTTTCTGTTTTGTGTTTTCCACACTTTCATAATTCTGTTATGATTGTGTTTTTTGTGTTTCTTTTTGTGTTTGTGCCAAGCAAAACCGTTATGATTAGTCTTGGGGATGATCGTTTGGTCATGCTGGAAAAGACAGAAACTTTCTGCTCACGAAAATAATTTTGGTTTTTGTTCTATAAGAGCTTTTGAGTTGATTCTTTTTTATGCTGATTGCTATGCAAATTCTTCAGACTGTCGTAATGTTTCAGAATTTTTGAAGTACCGGAAGTATACGAAGTATAAAGATTGCTCAGACTGGTCTGCTGTTAACAAATTTTGTTTTTGTTGTGTTGGTTGCTTATTTTGATGAAACTATGGATAGTATCGGGGGGTATTAGCCATGGAAGATTGAAAATACAGTAACCCAACATCAACATAAGTAGAATTCAAGTTTGCTACAGTACCTAAGGAAGTGGTGGTTTGCTTTCTTATACTATCTAGCATTCTTGTTGGCAATGGGTCTCACATCCCCGTCACCGCCACCGGCACCACTCATCTCCCTCCCCACGACTTACGCCTCACTGATGTTCTTGTTTCTCCTAATGTCATCACCAGCCTAATCTTTGTTCGCAAGTTCATCAAAGATAATGCTTTCTCTATTAAATTTTACCCGTGTGGTTTTCTTGTGAAGGATCTTCGCACTCGGAGGGTCCTCATGATCTCCGTTAGCTACGGTGATCTCTACCCCTTCACCGGCTCGTCGCCTGCTACGACCACCACTGCGCTCCTCGCCAGCTCCCCGTCGGATTTGTGGCATCGTCGTCTTGGACACCCCGGCGCTATCACCCTCTCGTCAATTACTCGTGATTTCCTTAGTTCCTGTAATAAGGCCGCACACACTCCCTGTAGTGCATGTCAGCTTGGCCGCCAACCTCGCCTTCCTTTTCCTTCTTCCCATAGCAAAACCTTTGCTCCATTTGATTTAATTCATTGTGATCTATGGACTAGACCTGTTGCAACTTTCTCCGGTTTTCAATACTACTTGGTCGTTTTGGATGATTTTACACACTATTCCTGGACATTTCCCATGCGCAACAAGTCCGACACATCCACCATCTTACAACGCTTTTTTACTTTTGTTCATACACAATAGAATGTCATTATCAAGTCTATGCAATGCGACAATGGTGGCGAATTCATCAACTCATCCTTAATTAGCTTCTTCTTCTCAAATGGCATAGCCTATCGCTTTTCATGCCCACACACCTCACCACAAAACGGGAAAGCTGAACGCCTCATCCGCACAACAAACGACATCATTCGCACGCTTCTTCTCCAAGCCAGACTCACCCACCATTTTGGGTTGAAGATCTACATACTGCCACTTACCTCCTAAACCGTCGTCCCTCTCGCTCCACTATGCCACTCACTCCCTACTACCTCCTTCACGGTACACACTCCCAATATGATCATCTTCGCGTTTTTGGCTCCTTATGCTTCCCCAATCTCTATGCCACAATGCCTAACAAGCTCTCTCCTCGCTCTACTCGTTGCGTGTTTTTGGGTTACCCTTTGGAACACAAAGGCTACCGCTGCTACGACTTAGACAATCGCCACGTCATTGTGTCCCGACACGTTGTCTTTGACGAGAATATTTTTCCATATACACCACCCCCTTCTGGCCACACGGGAGCTACGTCCACAGCAAATCCCCATGCACAACAACCCCCCCTACCGGTCGCTGCCGATCCCAAGGCTGCGCCAGGGCCACTCCAACCGCCTCCCGTGTCGGCACCCGCTTTCCCGCCTGCCCCGGGGTCCACCACTACCGTTCCGCACCAACCACCAACGCCCTCTCCCTCGCCACTTCCCCGGGCTGACAGATCCGCCTCGCGGACCGTGCCCGCAACCACCAGCCCACGCGCCTCCTCTGCGGCTGATTCGCCCGCACAGACCGCGTCGCCCACCAACCCCACTGGCACCGCATCCTCCTCGGATCATGCGCCCGCCTCCACATCCCCGACCGATTCCCCTGGCCATGCAACATCCTCTTCGGCCCGTGCGCCAGCTAAGCCGCCTGCGCCACGTCTTCCTGCCAATGCGCTACCCGTTCCTCCTCCACATAATTCTCATACAGTGACCACACGAGAAAAACGTGGATACTGCATGCCAAAACGCCTTTTTCTTTCATCCACTTCCCCTACTTCCATCTCACCGATTCCTTCCTCATATAAAACAGCCCTCAAAGACCCCAATTGGAAACAAGCTATGCTTGATGAGTACTATGCTTTAATGAACAACTTCACTTGGTCTTTGGTGCCTAAACCTGTAGGTGTCAATGTCGTCACAGGGAAATGGATCTATCATCACAAGTTCAACACTGATGGCACTTTGGCCCGGTATAAGGCTCGGTGGGTTGTACGTGGTTTCACCCAACAGGAGGGCATCGATTATGGTGACACCTTCAGTCCAGTGGTGAAGCCAGCCATAATTCGCGTTGTATTGAGCATTGCAACGTCTCACTCATGGCCCATTCATCAACTCAACGTAAAAAATGCATTCCTCCATGGTGATCTCAAAGAAACGGTGTACTGTGCACAACCTGTCGGTTTTGTGGACTCCAAGCACCCCGATCATGTGTGCCTCCTACGTAAGTCTCTCTATGGCTTAAAACAAGCTCAGTGCACGTGGTTTCTACGCTTTCAAGCATTCCTTATCTCTCTCGGGTTCCATGCATCCAAGAGTGACTCCTCCCTCTTCTTCTTGCACCATGGTACATCCATTGCTTACCTCCTAGTCTACGTTGATGATATTATACTCACCCCCAACTCTCCTTGCACACTCACCTCGAGCATTACCTCTCTCAAGTCGGAATTCTCCATGACCGACTTAGGGTGCCTTACATCATTTTTAGGTCTTAATGTCACTCCTACTCGCGAGGGTCTCTTTCTTTGTCAACAACAATACACCTTAGAGATTCTTGACCGTGCCAACATGCTCAATTGCAAACCAGTTTTCACCCCCATCGACACTAGTGCCAAAGTCTCCTCTACTGATGGTGCTCTTCTCTCTAACCCCACCAAGTATAGAAGTCTTGTCGGTGCACTACAATACCTCACTCTCACCCGCCCCCGACATCGCCTATGCCGTTAAGCAAGCTTGCCTGTTCATGCATGCTCCACGCGACACACACATGCAGCTTGTCAAACGTATCTTGCGTTACCTAAAGGGCACTTCTCATTTCGGCATCCAGTTCTATAAGTCTTCCTGTCAAGACCTCATTGCATATACCGATGTGGATTGGGCCGGCTATCCCGATACACGAAAATCCACCTCCGGGTTTTGTGTGTTCCTTGGCTCTAATCTCATCTCATGGTCTTCCAAGCGCCAACCCACCATCTCACGTTCCAGCGCCGAAGCCAAGTATAGGGGTCTGGCGAATTGTGTGGCTGAGTCCTGTTGGCTACGGCAATTACTCCATGAGCTTCGTCTCCCACCACAGCGGGCCACAATCGTCTATTGTGACAACGTGAGTGCTTCATACTTGGCTTGCAATCCCGTGCAACATCAGCGAACTAAACACATCGAGATCGACCTTCATTTTGTTCGTGATCGCATCGCCCTTGGAGAAGCTCGTGTTCTACATGTACCTTCAAGCTCTCAATTCGCCGATGTGTTCACCAAAGGATTGCCTTCTCAAGTCTTCAACGACTTCAGATCCAGCCTCAACGTCCATCCAAATGGAGTTCCGGCTGAGGGGGGTGTTAGACACGTTGTACACACATATGATGTAACACTAAGTCTAGGTTGACCCACTCTTTTAGGATCCCATGATCATGGCCTGCGTGCCTCCTTTCTAGGACTAGTAGAGGGCTCTCCTAGTATATATACTTGTACATTGTAACATATCAAAGCAAGGCAAATAGATCAATCTTCCAACTCGTAGGCCTTCCGAGACGAGAACCTGCCCTTGGGGGTAGCGCAAAGGGTCATGGTCCGATAGTCCGGCATCATCGTAGGAGGGCATCCATCCAGAAGCAGCTGGGTCGTAGCACACTCCCGGTCCGCCAGTGGGGTGAGCCGGGACACCAGCACAACACACACGCCACACTGTCGGGTATCCCAAACCGTGACCTCCGGGCAGGTAGCATGCGTAAACAGGACGGGGAACGCCAAGCGGAGAGGACCGCTGATCAGCCACGCATCATACCAGAAGGAAGTGGCCTTCCTGTCGCCCACCACCACTCGGGTGAGCCTCCCGTAGAGGGGCAGGAGCTCCTTTTGCTTGGGAGTGATTCTTTGATCTGATTGTGGTTCTTTGCGACTCCACTGCAGGTTCCCCTTGTTAGACAGTCAAACTCCTCTCTCCACACTAGCAGGCACGACTGCACGATCCCACGATCTCATGCACGTCGCCACTACCCGGCACCTCGCACCCTTGTTGTAACGGCTGTACTATGTACATATATATTGAGTGTAATACGATCGGGAGCACCTCAAGGGTGCCATTCTACCCATTCTTCCTGTTTACATGGTATCAGAGGCCGGGCCATCTCCTCTCCTGTAGCTAGACCGCCCTTCCGCTGCTCCTCCCTCGCAACGCACCTGCCATGGCGTCGCCCCCACCTCCTCCTCTACCACCCCCTCCTCCCCCTGCTCGCCCTTCCGCTGCTACCAGCGGCTCTCCATGTTGGAATTATGCCCTAGAGGCAATAATAAATATAGTTATTATTATAATTCCTGTATCAAGATAATCGTTTATTATCCATGCTATAATTGTATTGAATGAAGACTTATATACATGTGTGGATACATAGACAAAACACTGTCCCTAGCAAGCCTCTAGTTGGCTAGCCAGTTGATCAAAGATAGTCAGGGTCTTTTGATTATGAACAAGAAGTTGTTGCTTGATAACTGGATCACGTCATTAGGAGAATCAGGTGATGGACTAGACCCAAACTAATAGACGTAGCATATTGATCATGTCATTTTGTTGCTATTGTTTTCTGCGTGTCAAGTATTTGTTCCTATGACCATGAGATCATATAACTCACTGACACCGGAGGAATGCTTTGTGTGTATCAAACGTCGCAACGTAACTGGGTGACTATAAAGATGCTCTACAGGTGTTTCCGAAGGTGTTTGTTGAGTTAGTATGGATCGACACTGGGATTTGTCACTCCGTGTGACGGAGAGGTATCTCGGGGCCCACTCGGTAATACAACATCACACACAAGCCTTGCAAGCAATGTGACTTAGTGTAAGTTGCGGGATCTTGTATTACGGAATGAGTAAAGAGACTTGCCGGTAAACGAGATTGAAATAGGTATGCGGATACTGACGATCGAATCTCGAGCAAGTAACATACCGAAGGACAAAGGGAATGACATACGGGATTATATGAATCCTTGGCATTGAGGTTCAAACGATAATATCTTCCTAGAATATGTGGGATCCAATATGGGCATCGAGGTCCCGCTATTGGATATTCACCGAGGAGTCACTCGGGTCATGTCTACATAGTTCTCGAACCCGCAGGGTCTGCACACTTAAGGTTCGACGTTGTTCTATGCGTATTTGAGTTATATGGTTGGTTACCGAATGTTGTTCGGAGTCCTGGATGAGATCACGGACGTCACGAGGGTTTCCGGAATGGTCGGGAAACAAAGATTGATATATAGGATGACCTCATTTGATTACTGGAAGGTTTTCGGAGTTACCGGGAATGTACCGGGAATGACGAATGGGTTCTGGGTGTTCACCGGGGGGGGGGGGGGGGCAACCCACCCCGGGGAAGCCCATAGGCCTTGGGGGTGGCGCACCAGCCCTTAGTGAGTTGGTGGGACAGCCCAAGAAGGCCCTATGCGCCATAGGAAGAAAATCAAAGAGAAAAAAAAGAGGAGGTGGGAAAAACGGGAAGGACTCCTCCTTCCAAACCTAGTTGGATTCGGTTTGGAAGGGGAGGACTCCGCTCGGCCGACCCCCTTGGGGCCCCTTGAGCCCCAAGGCAAGGCTCCCCCTCTTCCCCCTATATATACGGAGGTTTTAGGGCTGATTTGAGACAACTTTGCCACGGCAGCCCGACCACATATCTCCACGGTTTTACCTCTAGATCGCGTTTCTGCGGAGCTCGGGCGGAGCCCTGTCGAGATAAGATCATCACCAACCTCCGGAGTGCCGTCACGCTGCCGGAGAACTCATCTACCTCTCCGTATCTCTTGCTGGATCAAGAAGTCCGAGATCATCGTCGATCTGTACGTGTGCTGAACGCGGAGGTGCCGTCCGTTCGGCACTAGATCGTGGACTGATCGCGGGACGGTTCGCGGGGCGGATCGAGGGACGTGAGGACGTTCCACTACATCAACCGCGTTCACTAACGCTTCTGCTGTGCGATCTACAAGGGTACGTAGATCGAATATCCCCTCTCGTAGATGGACATCACCATGATAGGTCTTCGTGCGCGTAGGAAATTTTTTGTTTCCCATGCGACGTTCCCCAACAGTGGCATCGTGAGCTAGGTTCATGCGTAGATGTCTTATCAAGTAGAACACAAAAGTTTTTGTGGGCGGTGATGTGCGTTTTGCTGCCCTTCTTAGTCTTTTCTTGATTCCGCGGTATTGTTGGATTGAAGCGGCTTGGACCGACATTACTCGTACGCTTACGAGAGACTGGTTTCATCGCTACGAGTAACCCCGTTGCTCAAAGATGACTGGCAAGTGCCAGTTTCTCCAACTTTAGTTGAATCGGATTTGACCGAGGAGGTCCTTGGATGAGGTTAAATAGCAACTCATATATCTCCGTTGTAGTGTTTGCGTAAGTAAGATGCGATCCTACTAGATACCCATGGTCACCACGTAAAACATGCAACAACAAAATTAGAGGACGTCTAAATTGTTTTTGCAGGGTATGCTTGTGATGTGATATGGCCAACGATGTGATGTGATATATTGGATGTATGAGATGATCATGTTGTAATAGATTATATCGACTTGCACGTCGATGGTACGGCAACCGACACGAGCCATAGGGTTGTCTTTATACTAACGTTTGTGCTTGCAGATGCGTTTACTATTTTGCTAGGATGTAGCTTTAGTAGTTATAGCATGAGTAGCACGACAACCCCGATGGCGACTCATTGATGGAGATCATGGTGTGGCGCCCGTGACAAGAAGATCGTGCCGGTGCTTTGGTGATGGAGATCAAGGAGCACGTGATGATGGCCATATCATGTCACTTAGGAATTGCATGTGATGTTAATCCTTTTATCCACCTTATTTTGCTTAGAACGACGGTAGCATTATGAGGTGATCTCTCGCTAAAATTTCAAGACGAAATTGTGTTCTCCCCGACTGTGCACCGTTGCTACAGTTCATCGTTTCGAGACACCACGTGATGATCGGGTGTGATAGACTCAACATTCACATACAACGGGTGCAAAACAGTTGCGCACGCGGAACACTCGGGTTAAGCTTGACGAGCCTAGCATGTGCAGACATGGCCTCGGAATACATGAGACCGAAAGGTCAATCATAAATCATATAGATGATATGATTAGCATAGGGATGCTTACCACTGAAACTATGCTCAACTCACGTGATGATTGGACTTGAGCTAGTGTAAGTGGATCATGAACCACTCAAATGACTAGAGAGATGTACTTTTTGAGTGGGAGTTTAGCAAATAATTTGATTAAGTTAAACTCTAATTATCTTGAACATAGTCTAAGTCCACTTTGAATATATTTGTGTTGTAGATCATGGCTCACGCGACAGTCACCCTGAATTTTAATACGTTCCTAGAGAAAGCTAAGTTGAAAGATGATCGAAGCAACTTTGTAGACTGGGCTCGTAATCTTAAGCTAATCTTACAAGTTGGGAAGAAGGATTATGTCCTTAATGCTGCGCTAGGAGATGAACCACCCGCTACGGCTGATCAGGATGTTAAGAACGCTTGGTTAGCACGTAAGGAGGACTACTCAGTAGTTCAATGTGCAGTCTTGTATGGCTTAGAACCGGGACTTCAACGTCGCTTTGAGCATCATGGAGCATTTGAGATGTTCCAGGAGTTGAAGTTTATCTTTCAGAAGAACGCCCGGATCGAGAGGTATGAGACCTCCGATAAATTCTATGCTTGCAAGATGGAGGAGAACTCGTCTGTCAGTGAACATGTGCTCAAAATGTCTGGGTACTCAAACCGTCTAGCTGAGCTGGGGATTGAACTCCCGCAAGAGGCTATCACTGATAGAATCCTTCAATCACTGCCGCCAAGCTATAAAGGCTTTGTGTTGAACTACAACATGCAAGGGATGAACAAGTCACCCGGCGAGTTGTTTGCGATGCTGAAAGTCGTAGAGTCTGAACTCCGTAAAGAGCATCAAGTGTTGATGGTGAATAATACCACTAGTTTCAAGAGAAACGGCAAAGGCAAGAAGGGTAATTCAAAGAAGAGCGGCAAGCCTGTTGCCAATCCGACGAAGAAACCCAAAGCTGGACCTAAGCCTGAAATAGAGTGTTACTATTGCAAGGGTATGGGTCATTGGAAGCGCAATTGCCCCAAGTATCTGGCAGATAAGAAGGCGGGCAAAGAAAAATCAGGTATATTTGATATACATGTTATTGATGTGTACTTAACCGGCTCTCGTAGTAGTGCCTGGGTATTCGATACCTGTTCTGTTGCTCATATTTGCAACTCGAAACAGGAACTGTGGAATAGACGAAGGCCGGCGAAAGATGAAGTGACGATGCGCGTAGGAAATAGTTCCAAGGTTGATGCAATCGCCGTCGGCACAGTTTCACCTCAGTTACCATCAGGATTAGTTATGAACTTGAATCATTGTTATTTAGTGCCTGCGTTGAGCATGAAAATTATATCTGGATCTTGTTTATTGCGAGACGGTTACTCTTTTAAGTCAGAGAATAATGGTTGTTCTATTTCTATGAGTAACATCTTTTATGGTCATGCACCCAATGTGAGAGGATTGTTCATATTGAATCTTGATAGCGATACACACATACATAACATTGAGACCAAAAGAGTTAGAGTTAACAATGATAGCGCCATATTTTTGTGGCACTGCCGCTTAGGTCATATTGGTGTAAAGCGCATGAAGAAACTCCATGCCGATGGACTTTTGGAGTCACTTGACACGTGCGAACCATGCCTCATGGGCAAGATGACTAAAACTCCGTTCTCCGAAACAATGGAGCGTGCAAGTGACTTGTTAGAAATCATACATACCGATGTGTGTGGTCCGATGAGCGTAGAGGCACGCGGCGGATATCGTTATTTTCTCACCTTCACTGACGATTTGATTAGATATGGTTATGTCTACTTAATGAAGCACAAGTCTGAAACATTTGAAAAGTTCAAGCAATTTCAGAGTGAAGTTGAAAATCATCGCAACAAGAAGATCAAGTTCCTACGGTCTGATCGTGGGGGTGAATATCTGAGTTTCGAGTTTGGTGCTCACTTAAGACAATGTGGAATTGTTTCACAGTTGACACCGCCTGGAACACCACAGCGTAATGGTGTGTCCGAACGTCATAATCGTACTTTATTAGAGATGGTGCGATCTATGATGTCTCTTACCGATTTGCCGTTATCGTTTTGGGGTTATGCATTAGAAACAGCTGCATTCACTTTAAATAGGGCACCATCAAAATCCGTTGAGACGACACCATACGAACTGTGGTATGGCAAAAGGCCAAAGTTGTCGTTTCTTAAAGTTTCGGGATGTGATGCTTATGTCAAAAAGCTTCAGCCTGAAAAGCTGGAACCCAAAGCGGAAAGGTGCGTCTTCATAGGTTACCCAAAAGAGACAGTTAGGTACACCTTCTATCTCAAATCCGAGGGCAAAGTGTTTGTTGCTAAAAACAGAGCTTTTCTCGAGAAGGAGTTTCTCTCGAGAGAATTGAGTGGGAGGAAGATAGAACTTGACGAGGTTGTCGAACCTCTCATCCCTCTGGATGGTGGCGCGGGGCAAGGGGAAACCTCTGTCATTGCGATGCCGGTTGAGGAGGAAGTTAATGATAATGATCATGAAACTCCAGTTCAAGTTTCTGTCGAACCACGCAGGTCGACGAGACCACGTGCTGCTCCAGAGTGGTACGGTAATCCCGTCTTATCAATGATGTTGTTGGACAATAATGAACCTGCAAATTATGTAGAAGCAATGGTGGGCCCAGATTCCAACAAATGGCTAGAAGCCATGAAGTCCAAGATAGGATCCATGTATGAGAACAAAGTGTGGACTTTGGAGGTACTGCCTGAGGGCCGCAAGGCTATTCAGAACAAATGGATCTTTAAGAGGAAGACGGACGCTGACGGCAATGTGACCGTTTATAAATCTCGACTTGTGGCAAAGGGTTTTTCACAAGTTCAAGGAGTTGACTACGATGAGACATTCTCACCCGTGGCGATGCTTAAGTCCGTCAGAATCATGTTAGCAATAGCTGCATTTTTTGATTATGAAATCTGGCAGATGGATGTCAAAACGGCGTTCCTTAACGGTTTCCTTAAGGAAGAATTGTATATGATGCAACCCGAAGGTTTTGTCGATCCTAAGAATTCTAACAAGGTGTGCAAGCTCCAGTGATCCATTTATGGACTGGTGCAAGCATCTCGGAGTTGGAACAAACGCTTTGATGAGGTGATCAAAGCATTTGGGTTTATACAAGTGGTTGGACAATCTTGTATTTACAAGAAAGTGAGTGGGAGCTCTGTGGCGTTTCTAATATTATATGTGGATGACATATTGCTGATTGGAAACAACGTAGAGTTTTTGGAGAGCATAAAGGATTACTTGAATAAAAGTTTCTCTATGAAGGACCTAGGAGAAGCTGCTTACATTCTAGGCATTAAGATCTATAGGGATAGATCAAAACGCCTGATAGGACTTTCACAAAGCACATACCTTGATAAAGTTTTGAAGAGGTTCAAAATGGAACAGTCCAAGAAGGGGTTCTTGCCAGTTTTACAACGTACGAGATTGAGTAAGACTCAGTGCCCAACAACTGATGAGGATAGAGAGCATATGCGCTCCGTCCCCTATGCTTCAGCCATAGGCTCTATCATGTATGCAATGCTGTGCACTAGACCGGACGTTAGCCTGGCCATAAGTATGGCAGTTAGGTTGCAGAGTAATCCAGGAGTGGATCACTGGACAGCGGTCAAGAATATCCTGAAGTACCTGAAAAGGACTAAGGAGATGTTTCTCGTGTATGGAGGTGACGAAGAGCTCGCCGTAAAAGGTTACGTCGATGCAAGCTTTGACACAGATCCGGACGACTCTAAGTCGCAAACCGGATACGTATTTATTCTTAATGGGGGTGCGGTAAGCTGGTGCAGTTCCAAGCAAAGCGTCGTAGCAGATTCTACATGTGAAGCGGAGTACATGGCTGCCTCGGAGGCGGCTAAGGAGGGTGTTTGGATGAAGCAGTTCATGACGGATCTTGGAGTGGTGCCAAGCGCACTGAATCCAATAACCTTGTTCTGTGACAACACGGGTGCCATTGCCTTAGCAAAGGAACCACGGTTTCACAAGAAGTCCAGACACATCAAACGACGCTTCAACCTCATCCACGACTACATCGAAGGGGAGGACGTAAATATATGCAAAGTGCACACGGATCTGAATGTAGCAGACCCGCTGACTAAACCTCTTCCACGGCCAAAGCATGATCAACACCAGAACTGTATGGGTGTTAGATTTATTACAATGTAATTCGCATGATGATGTGAGGGCTAGATTATTGACTCTAGTGCAAGTGGGAGACTGTTGGAATTATGCCCTAGAGGCAATGATAAATATAGTTATTATTATAATTCCTGTATCAAGATAATCGTTTATTATCCATGCTATAATTGTATTGAATGAAGACTCATTTACATGTGTGGATACATAGACAAAACATTGTCCCTAGCAAGCCTCTAGTTGGCTAGCCAGTTGATCAAAGATAGTCAGTGTCTTCTGATTATGAACAAGGTGTTGTTGCTTGATAACTGGATCACGTCATTAGGAGAATCACGTGATGGACTAGACCCAAACTAATAGACGTAGCATGTTGATCGTGTCATTTTGTTGCTACTGTTTTCTGCGTGTCAAGTATTTGTTCCTATGACCATGAGATCATATAACTCACTAACACCGGAGGAATACTTTGTGTGTATCAAACGTCGCAACGTAACTGGGTGACTATAAAGATGCTCTACAGGTATCTCCGAAGGTGTTCGTTGAGTTAGTATGGATCAAGACTGGGATTTGTCACTCCGTGTGACAGAGAGGTATCTCGGGGCCCACTCGGTAATACAACATCACACACAAGCCTTGCAAGCAACGTGACTTAGTGTAAGTTGCGGGATCTTGTATTACGGAACGAGTAAAGAGACTTGCCGGTAAACGAGATTGAAATAGGTATGCGGATACTGACGATCGAATCTCGGGCAAGTAACATACCGAAGGACAAAGGGAATGACATACGGGATTATATGAATTCTTGGCATTGAGGTTCAAACGATAAGATCTTCGTAGAAAATGTAGGATCCAATATGGGCATCCAGGTCCCGCTATTGGATATTGACCGAGGAGTCTCTCGGGTCATGTCTACATAGTTCTCGAACCCGCAGGGTCTGCACACTTAAGGTTCGACGTTGTTTTATGCGTATTTGAGTTATATGGTTGGTTACCGAATGTTGTTCGGAGTCCCGGATGAGATCACATACGTCACGAGGGTTTCCGGAATGGTCTGGAAACGAAGATTGATATATAGGATGACCTCATTTGATTACCGGAAGGTTTTCGGAGTTACCGGGAATGTACCGGGAATGACGAATGGGTTCCGGGAGTTCACCGGGGGGGAAACCCACCCCGGGGAAGCCCATAGGCCTTGAGGGTGGCGCACCAGCCCTTAGTGGGCTGGTGGGACAGCCCAAAAGGTCCCTATGCGCATTGGAAGAAAAATCAAAGAGAAAAGAAAAAAAAGGAGGAGGTGGGAAAGGAAAGAAGGACTCCACCCACCAAACCAAGTAGGACTCGGTTTGGGGGGGAGTCCTTCCCCCCTTTGGCTCGGCCGACCCCCTTGGGGCTCCTTGAGCCCCAAGGCAAGGTCCCCCCCTCTCCCACCTATATATACGGAGGTTTTAGGGCTGATTTGAGACGACTTTTCCACGGCAGCCCGACCACATACCTCCACGGTTTTTCCTCTAGATCGCGTTTCTGCGGAGCTCGGGCGGAGCCCTGCTGAGACAAGATCATCACCAACCTCCGGAGCCCCGTCACGCTGCCGGAGAACTCTTCTACCTCTCCGTCTCTCTTGCTGGATCAAGAAGGCCGAGATCATCATGGAGCTGTACGTGTGCTGAACGCGGAGGTGCCGTCCGTTCGGCACTAGATCGTGGGACTGATCGCGGGACTGTTCGCGGGGCGGATCGAGGGACGTGAGGACGTTCCACTACATCAACCGCGTTCAGTAACGCTTCTGATGTACGGTCTACAAGGGTACGTAGATCACTCATCCCCTCTCGTAGATGGACATCACCATGATAGGTCTTCGTGTGCGTAGGAAATTTTTTGTTTCCCATGCGACGTTCCACAACAGTAGACTGGGCTCGTAATCTTAAGCTAATCTTACAAGCTGGGAAGAAGGATTATGTCCTTAATGCTGCGCTAGGAGATGAACCACCCGCTACGGCTGACCAGGATGTTAAGAACGCTTGGTTAACACGTAAGGAGGACTACTCAGTAGTTTAATGTGCAGTCTTGTATGGCTTAGAACCGGGACTTCAACGTCGCTTTGAGCGTCATGGAGCATATGAGATGTTCCAGGAGTTGAAGTTTATCTTTCAGAAGAACGCCTGGATCGAGAGGTATGAGACCTCCGATAAATTCTATGCTTGCAAGACGGAGGAGAATTCGTCTGTCAGTGAACATGTGCTCAAAATGTCTGGGTACTCAAACCGTCTAGCTGAGCTGGGGATTGAACTCCCGCAAGAGGCTATCACTGACAGAATCCTTCAATCACTGCCGCCAATCTATAAGGGCTTTGTGTTGAACTGCAACATGCAAGGGATGAACAAGTCACCCGGCGAGTTGTTTGCGATGCTGAAAGTCGCAGAGTCTAAACTCCGTAAAGAGCATAAAGTGTTGATGGTGAATAAGACCACTAGTTTCAAGAGAAACGGCAAAGGCAAGAAGGGTAATTCAAAGAAGAGCAGCAAGCCTGTTGCCAATCCGACGAAGAAACCCAAAGCTGGACCTAAGCCTGAAACAGAGTGTTACTATTGCAAGGGTATGGGTCACTGGAAGCGCAACTGCCCCAAGTATCTGGCTGATAAGAAGGCGGCAAAAGAAAAATCAGGTATATTTGATATACATGTTATTGATGTGTACTTAACCGGCTCTCGTAGTAGTGCTTGGGTATTCGATACCGGTTCTGTTGCTCATATTTGCAACTCAAAACAGGAACTGCGGAATAGACGAAGGCTGGCGAAAGATGAAGTGACGATGCGCGTAGGAAATGGTTCCAAGGTTGCTGCAATCGCCGTCGGCACATTTTCACTTAAGTTACCATCAGGATTAGTTATGAACTTGAATCATTGTTATTTAGTGCCTGCGTTGAGCATGAACATTATATCTGGATCTTGTTTATTGCGAGACGGTTACTCTTTTAAGTCAGAGAATAATGGTTGTTCTATTTCTATGAGTAACATCTTTTATGGTCATGCACCCAATGTGAGAGGATTGTTCATATTGAATCTTGATAGGGATACACACATAAATAACATTGAGACCAAAAGAGTTAGAGTTAACAATGATAGCGCCATATTTTTGTGGCACTGCCGCTTAGGTCATATTGGTGTAAAGCGCATGAAGAAACTCCATGCCGATGGACTTTTGGAGTCACTTGACTTTGATTCACTTGACACGTGCAAACCATGCCTCATGGGCAAGATGACTAAAACTCCGTTCTCCGGAACAATGGAGCGTGCCAGTGACTTGTTGGAAATCATACATACCGATGTGTGCGGTCCGATGAGCGTAGAGGCAGTTTTACTTATTTATGTTTAAGTTCTCTAATACCGGATGTTAACAAAATATTCCAAGTTGCCACATAACCGCGGGCACGGCTTTCCGAAAGATTAAACCCTGCAGGGGTGCTCCGACTAGTCCATCACAAATGAACACAGGCCACAAAGGCATCCTCTATCACGAATCTCGTGATCTCGTCGGATTCCTTAGAAGAAAACCTCAACTCTGGGGGAAACCAAAGCTTCACTGTTATTCCTATACGCAAGATATACCGCTAAGGTAAGACAAGGCTAGCAGGACCTCCCGACGTGTCGACGACCCCGATAAGAGCCGCGTATCTCAGTCTCAGGACACGCCGGATGGAACTAGCTACAGGTACCAAACCTCAAGTTTCCTTGTGGTGGCCCCGCAGGCAGACCAGTTTGGACCAACACTCATGAGGAGCACTGGCCCGGGTTGTTGATTAAAGATCCTCGGGGTCGCTACTCCCTATGCAGATTATTATTAAGTTATTAGCAAATTAACACCAATGTTGGGTCCTGCCGGACAAGCCTTAGCCCTAAGCGATTTATCAAGGGGGTCCCCATAACAACCCCGAACGTGTTAGGAGCGATCATTATGGAATCAAACACCGGTAACCGGTAACTAAGGCGGCAATAACGGAACAAAGCACCCGGCAAAAGGCTAGGCCTCCCGTCATTTACCAAGTATGTAGGTGCATTAATTAAACAACATAATTTAATATGATGATATCAAGCTCATGTTATCACATGAGTCAAAAACACCTGCAACTAGCAATGCTAACATTAGTAACTGAGCAAGCCTACTTAGCCATGCAAGTTTGCTAGGAAGGAGTACGGTGTTTGGGCTCATGGCATATGAAGAGGCAATTTAATTTCAGTGGTAGGCAGCGAGCAATATGACATGGAAACAAAACTAACATAACAAGTCTAGAGATGGAATCAAGGTCATATCATCTTGACTGTGATATCCTCAGCTTGCAATGGTTCTGGATCGTCCTGCACGTACTCTCCTGACTCCACGTATTCGTTCTCCGATCCTGGTGCTGCCCAACATAAGAATAACAGCCAATGAACAGCAGAACCACAAGATGCAACAATCACATGATGCATGAGATGAAATTTGAGCATGCACCACTATTTCTATCACTAGCACAAGCAAAATAAACTACTGCAAGTTTCTGGACAGAACTGTACACTAAGCTATTTGACATGCATGAGAATGACATGAACATATGCGGCTCGTGAAAACGATGCAAAACCATCTAAAGAACATTGCAAACGGAGCTACGGATCAACGGGAATCAACGGAACAAGATATGAAGCTCTACGTGGAAGAATCAACACCACACTCACAATTGGCACAAATCTGGTATTCCCAGGTTGCCAAGACATCTAACAACCCAACATGAATGGATTGGAGCAAGAAAGAACACCACAACAACAATTAAGCACACACTTTGATCAAAATGACAAAACTACATAATCTGCCATAATCTGCATCTTAGCTATTTGGGAGCTGCATGCAACATAGCTACAGGTCTTCAAACATGAAAAATAATATATGTGGCTGTTGCCAACCAAGAACACTGCAAGCACCAGCAAGAATCACAGCAAAAGGAATTAAACTCTAGAAGATACAGGGCCACAAACTTTCCCAAAACCATCAGATCTCAGGGACTTAGTGAAAATTCCTGCACCTGAGTTTCTGTCTCTGTTCTGAAGCTTTTTGACAGCAATCAAAACACAACCTACTAGACTCCAAATGACTTGAAATGTTACAGGGAGCTTCACAAACATGCCAGGCTCAAAATCCTAGCACTGAACTAGGGCTAGTTCTGAACAGAATGACCAGCACATCCTCATCTATAGGGGAAGAAAATGTTTCCAGAATCCCAGACTTAGTGAAATTCCAGATTTCACTAAACTGGAAATTTTCAGCCACATGCCCACTTTGTCTAGGCATAGTTTGCACACACATAACACCAAGAGATAATTGACACCACTATGGTGTAGAACAAAACCCCTACTACTATCACACAAAAACTCATGCCCTTGGTCTCCACCTATTCCATGCAATTAAGGCTCAAACTTGCAACAAAACTGAATATGCCAACTCCATAGGGTATCCTACTAAGACAACAACTACCAAGGTTGGGTTCATGTGCACAATGACAAAGTGACATGGGGGTTTGAACCCCATGTTTGTGTCATGCACATCAACAACACCAATACTTATCACAAGCCAACCCCACACACACACCATGCTCTCTCTCATATTAAACATGAGGAGGTGCACAACTTGCACATGGGGCTGGTTTACCACCTACAAATCACACCACAATCTCATCATAAGCCCTAAGACACCAAGAACAATATAAGGGAAGCTATCAAGCAAATGATAGTAATGCCACTCTCACTTGCACACCTACACAAGCAACACCTCATGTGTGAGCAACACACACACACACATGCACCTCCCCTACTGCCATCCAACTACTCACACAAGCAAAGGAATAAGCCACCTACATATCATCATATACTAGGGTATCCTCTCCACACCCACACACATGCACATGATCATCACCATCTATATGCACACACACCAAAGCTCACATAGATCACCCACATACACTAACAACCTGTAGGAAGGCTTACATGGTGCACAAAAGGAAAGGAAAAAAATGGTAAGATGCTGCCAAGACATATGCACAGGAAAAATAAATAGCATAATCTTGCAACAGTTAAAAAAATCACAAAGAAATTAAAAAGGGCAGTGTCTGGAATCAAACTCCCCACCTGATGTTGGTTCTACTACCACGAAACCACTCTACTACAGTCTCTAGTTCGACGGCAACAAGGGAAAGATCAAGTTATAGAGCAATTGCAGCTATTGCATGCCACTATGCCAAGAAGCAGGAACTAAAAAGGGGCCAAGATGGGATTCGAACCCACACCCTCTCAAAGACAAACACCTGCTATACCACTGCGCTTCGACATGGTAATTGACAGAACAGGGAACTGAAACAGGTAAGCTAACAGGACACCCCCTCTGCCTACAGAGAACACCAGCGACAAGGAGTTCGTCGGGGTGTTCTCTGGGGTTGCTGCTGCGCTGCGCTACCGGAGGCGAGTCCCCTACACATCCAGCGTTACCTACAAGGGGGGAGGAACCCCTGCTACACGCAACACCGAAACCACCACGCCCTGCTACTGCATGCTAAGAACAGAGGAGAGCGAGCCCCTTCCACGGCGGTTCTAAGACGGATCCGAGGAGGAAGAAGCAAGGGGAAGATGTGCCTCACCTTGGGGAAGGAAGGAGATCGATCTGCGGAGGAAGAGGCGCTGGAGGGGAAGAAGATCCGACGCCGAATGTGACGAAACTTGCTGTTGAACCGAAGGAGAGGTGGAAGAACACCGCGGGCGAGCCCTAGACGAGCTCGGCCCCGTCGTTGTGGTCGGTCCCCGGGGCCCCTAGCGCCGGGAATGGATCGCGGGGATCCACCCCGAGCTTCCGGGCATGACGACGGCGGCGAACGGAGATGGGGGCACAGCAGACGCCAGCGAGGAGCTGCTGCATCTCCTGTTTGTTCCTCCTACAGAAGCTACCTTGGGGAGGAAGGGAGAGATGGAGATGGGGATGGGAGAGGTGGCGGCGGCGGTCTGGGGAGAGGGGAAACCCTAGGAGTGGGAGAGGCACGGACGCCAACGCGTTTTAAAGGGGGGTTCTCGACGTCCGCGCTCACGGCGTCGACTCTCTGTCTCTCAGCGAGCTGACCGAAAGGGGAAAGGAGTAGGACGGCGTCAGGAAAGGAGAAGGGGGTCTCGCGCGCATGGGCTCTCGCTGGACGGAGAGGAACATGGGCCACCGAAGGGGGGAGACCCATGCTACGCCAGGGGGAGAGGAGAATTCGCTGGGGTCGGTTTCTATTTAGAAAACAACACACAAAGGGAAAAATAACACAAGGTAAAACTACTGGGATAAATTCAAAAGGAAATACCCCCTGGTCATATAAAAATATGACCTATTTAAATAAAATAAGATCAAGATTTTTAGGAGCAAATAATATTTCACAAAACAGAATTAATGCCTCTGTTTTGTTATCATTGCACCTGCTTAAAACACTCTTAAAAATCACCAAACTAGCACAACTACACACTCACATCAATCCCTAAACAAAAGACATTTTTAAAGCACAGATAATAAGGCGGAATTTTGAACTTGAGAATGAAGAGAGAAAAAGGTTTGCAAGTAAATAGAGGGTGTTGAAAAATATGACAAACACCACTACTCTTAGTAGTCCAACACATGACATCATAGCAGCACCTCACACATATATAAGGTCACATGCACCACAAGATAGCTAACCACAAGATTACCACCTACATCTATTACTAACACCACAAGAAATCATAGTGCAACAACACAAGAAAAGGGCATGCAATGATATGCTATGCATGCATGCATGAGAAGGAAATAGTAAGGAATACACATGAAATCATGGAACCAACTTAACATCATAATCTCTGACAAGGTGGACCCACATGCAATAGGTTCCAAATAGGGAAGGTTCTACACTTGGGGCATTACAAACTCTCCCACACTACAAAGAAGATCTCGCCCTCGAGATCTAATACTGAAAGAAATCGGGAAATTCGGAACGGAGGTGATCCTCGCGCTCCCACGTAGCCTCTTTATCGGAATGGTGTGACCACTGCACTTTGAGAAATTTGACAGTCTTGTTACGGGTCTTGCGCTCAGTCGCCTCGAGAACCGCAACTGGATGCTCACGATAAGAAAGGTCAGGCTGAAGATCGATATCTTGAAGATGCACAGTGCGCTCAGGGTTTTTGAAACACCTCCGAAGCTGAGAAACATGGAACACATCATGGACATTAGCAAAGGTTGACGGAAGCTCGAGCTGGTACGCGAGGTCGCCCCTCTTGCCAACCACTCTGAACGGACCAACGAAACGAGGCGCAAGCTTGCCTTTGATGCCAAAACGCTGCATACCCTTCATAGGCGACACCTTGAGATAGACAAAATCATCAAGCTCATACGACACGTCACGGTGCTTGCTATCGTAATAGCTCTTCTGCGGGGACTGCACTGCTCTGAGGTTGTCACGAATGATTCGACACATCTCCTCAGCTTCTTCTATCATATCATTGCCAAGGATCTGACGCTCGCCTGTCTGGGACCAGTTGAGCGGAGTACGGCACTTCCTGCCATAGAGAATTTCAAACGGAGCCTTGCCAGAACTAGCTTGATAACTGTTGTTATACGAGAACTCCGCGAAAGGCAGAAAATCCTCCCACTTCATGCCAAAAGAGATAACACAGGCTCTCAGCATATCCTCAAGAACTTGATTCACTCTCTCCACTTGACTACTAGTCTGAGGGTGGAACGTTGTGCTGAAGCGGATCTTCGTGCCCATAGCAGACTGAAAGGAGTCCCAGAACTTGGAAGTGAAGATACTTCCGCGATCTGATGAGATCATCATAGGTACGTCGTGCAAAGAGACAATCCTGGAGGTGTACAACTCTGCTAGCTGAGCTGCTGAAATGGACTCCTTGACTAGAAGGAAATGCGCTACTTTACTCAATTTGTCAATGACGACGAAGATAGCGTCATTGCCCTTCTTGGACTTCGGAAACCCGGTGACGAAGTCCATCTCAATGTGATCGAACTTCCACTGGGGAATCGACAAAGGCTGCAAGAGGCCCGCTGGTCTTTGATGTTCTGCTTTCACCCTTCGACATACATCACACTCGTTTACGAATTGTGCAATTTCACGTTTCATCCGAGTCCACCAGAAAGTCTGCTTCAAGTCATGGTACATTTTGGAAATTCCAGGATGAATAGAGAGCAGAGAGTTATGAGCTTCTTCCATGATCACCTTCCTGAGATCACCTTTCGGGACGACAAGGCGGTCCTCGAAAAACAAAGTGTCCCTGGCATCAACAGTGAAACACTTATACTTGGGAAGACTCTTTCCCACACCAATCTTGACCTTCTTCACCATAGCATCAAGTAGCTGAGCTGCCCTGACCTGATCTTCCAAGGTAGGAGAGATCTGAAGGTTCGCAAGAAAAC
Organism: Hordeum vulgare subsp. vulgare; assembly: GCF_904849725.1. Lineage (NCBI taxonomy): Eukaryota > Viridiplantae > Streptophyta > Magnoliopsida > Poales > Poaceae > Hordeum > Hordeum vulgare. The sequence continues at coordinate 24,966,940 of NC_058524.1, forward strand.
CCTGAGGAACCAGCTGAAGATTGAGCTTCCTGAAAGACTCAGAAAGACCCGGCTGGAGAGGTTGCAGAATCAGACTGTTGCAATATGCCTTCCTGCTCAATGCATCTGCCACAACATTTGCCTTGCCTAGCGTGTACTCAACACTCGGATTAAAATCCTGGAGCATTTCCACCCAACGTGTTTGCCAAAGATTCAAGTTAGGCTGAGTGAAGATATACTTAAGGCTCTTGTGATCGGTGAAAACTTCAACCTTACGTTCCAACAAGAGATGTCTCCAAGTCATCAAGGCGTGCACAACAGCTGCTAGCTCGAGATCATGCACAGGATAGTTCTTCTCCGCAGGCTTCAGCTGCCTGGAGGTATAAGCAACCACCTTCCTATCTTGCATCAAGACTGCACCGAAACCCTGGAGAGAAGCATCGCAAAAGACCTCGTACGTCTTGGAATCATCCGGAGGAGCCAATACCAGAGTGGAGATAAGCTTCTCTTTGAGTGTATCGAAAGCCAGTTGACACTCTGGAGACCAAACATACTTGACACCCTTCTGAACAAGACTAGAGAGCGGCTTGGCGATTTTGGAGAAGTTCTCAACGAATCTTCTGCAATATCCGGCAAGACCGAGAAAGCTTCGAAGCTGCTTCACATTCTGCGGAGGTCCCATTCAACAATGGCTTGAACCTTGGACGGGTCAACCTTAATGCCCTCGGCAGAGATAATATGCCCAAGATAAACCACTTCTTTCAGCCAGAACTCGCACTTGGAAAACTTGGCATACAACTTGTATTCTCTCAGTTTATCAAGCACCAACCTGAGATGTTTCTCATGTTCTTCCTCATCCTCAGAAAAGACCAGAATGTCGTCGAGATAGAGCAAGACAAATTCATTCTTAAATGGTGAGAACATATAGTTCATCAAACGGCAAAAAGTCGGAGGAGCATTAGCCAGACCAAAAGACATGACCGTATACTCATACGAGCCAAAACTAGTCCTCAATACCGTCTTCGGTATGTCTTCCTCGCGAATGCGAATCTGATGATAGCCCATTCTGAGATCAAGCTTGGAGAATACTTTAGCACCTTTCAACTGTTCGAACAACTCATTTATGTTCGGAAGTGGATATTTTTTCTTGATTGTCTTCTTGTTCAATGGGCGGTAATCGACACACAGCCGGTCCGAACCATCCTTCTTCTTAACAAACAGAACACCACATCCCCACGGAGACGAGCTTGGTCTGATCAAACCCAAACGCTCCTGCTCATCGAGTTGCCTCTTGAGTTCCTTCAACTCTTCTGGACCCAGCTTGTACGGCCATTTGCACACTGGATCTGTGCCTCGCTCAAGCTCAATGACGAACTCCACTTCGCGGTGCGGAGGCATGCCTGGCAGCTCTTCAGGAAACACGTCTTGATATTCGCAGACTACTGGAACTTGCTCAATGGGATTGATCTCACCCTTTTCATTCAAGGAGAACAAGCGGATTGTGTCATCGCGCACCGCGAATATAATCACATCCTCCGAAGAGTGGGTCAGTTTCACTTCTTTAGCTTCACAATCAATTGATGCCTTGTTCATGGCCAACCAGTCCATACCAAGGATCAAATCAATGTCGGCCTTGCCCAAGACAATAGGAGATGCCAGAAAAGCATAATTGCCCATCTTGACAGAAACATCTGGGACGAACAACTGAGAGCTCATCCGCATACCCGGAGACACAACTTGCAATGACTTGGGAAGGAACTCGGTCGCAAAATTATTACCAAATGCAAAGGGGTATGACATGAAGGTATGCGAAGCACCAGAATCAAACAAGACTTTAGCAGGAAAATCATTGACTAGGAGATTACCCATGATCACATCCGATGAATTTTCTGCCTCAGCTGCATTCACCATGTTGACTCGAGCTAATCTGGGGATGAACTTCACAAGAGCGTTGCTTGGAGGTTTGCCTGGAGGAGGAGGCGGCAGACGGAGCTGAGAAGTGCATTTGTTGGCATAGTGACCCTTCTGCCCACATTTGTGACAAGTGACATCTGCTGGCTGCCAGAACTGAATCTGAGGAGGCCCTTGCTTCTGATGCTGGTATCTGTGCTGGAAGCCAGGGTTGGGTGGGTGGGAAGAACCACGTCCACCTGAGTGCTTCGGCTGCTGCGAGTGCCGAGGAGGAGGAGGAGAAACCCAAAACCTCTGTTGCTTCTGAACCACGTGAGTCGAGGAAGAGCTGGAATCTCTGAAACGCTTCTTGGAGTTCTCCACCCTGAGCAAGGTTGCCTCTGCTCGGAGAGCTAAGTTGTAGAATTTGTCAAACTCCTCAGGATCGTGCAAGGCAAGTGCTAACTGCAAATCCTCCTGTAAGCCACCCCTGAACTGGTAGATCTTGCTCTTTTCATCCGGGACATCCTGCAACGCGTAACGGGCCAGCTCGTGGAACTCAACATTGTACTTGTACACAGAATCGCTGCCCTGCTTCAAGCGCCTGAACTTCTCACGCATCTCCTCAACAAAACTGGAAGGAATGTAGTGGGACCTGAAGTCATGACAAAACTCGTCCCAAGACAACACCCTGCCACCTCTGGAGTCCTTAAGCTGCTGCCACCAAATAGAAGCCTGCCCCTTCAACTGAAACGTTGCAAACTTGACATAGTCCTCCGGACGCACATTGCTACACTCAAAATGCTTGTTCATGTCACGGATCCAATCTTCCGCATCAAATGGCTGGTCGCAAGAAGTGAACGTCTTAGGCTGGTTTGACAGGAACTGACTCAGATTGGCGAAGTGATTGCCACCCTGCTGATGATTGGCTCTCTCCTGGATCAACTGCAACAGCATCTGAGTGTTTGCATTAGTAGCTGCCATCATCGCCTGCCAGGCCTCTGTAGCAGGAGGCGGCGGCGGAGGAGGAGGAGGTGGAGGCGGCATATCCTCACGCGCTGGGGTCTGACGAGTTGGTGGAGCCATCCTGAAGACGGACAGCATATTAGTCCACAGAATAATTGAAGATATTGCTGAATCAAAAGACAGAATATCTGAATAGAATTTAGCATTGCACTCGAACAACATAGCAAGAGTGCATCCTCAAAGTAACAGACGACAAAATTCCGATAAGGGCCACTTCAAACAAGTGTGAGCTAAACTGCTCAGAACAAACATATGATCGAGATTTCCCCAAACCTCAATCAAGCGTCTGTAGGAAGATAGTCCTATAAGATACTACTAGATATCCCACCAATGAATTCCCGAAATAACTGGTCATGCAATCAGGTACACGGATACAAGGAGTATTTCACACAACTCCTAAACTAACCCGTCACCTGTATCACATCCTTCAACACACAACCAGCATCTCGGACCTTCATCTACAACAGATCCTCGTGATCACAACGATACAAAGTGTGGTAATACCCCCGAACAATCTACACCAGTACTGGGGACATCGGGATTATCTCACCACTACCCGTATTGAAGCAATAACGAACACCCTCCGTTCTTAGATACTCAGAAATCTGAATGATGGCGATGTGCGCGATAATCCCTGGAGCTCAACTCCCCTGATACTTAGAGCAGATAGGAGGCACCAGGACAGGATTCCGTCACATCGAAATCATATAGATTTCACAAATACCCGCGTGATCCTAAAAAAATGAGCGAGAAAAGGAGTAGAGTTAAAGATTTCCTAAGACGGGAACCTCACCAGAGCATAGAAGAGGAGAAAAAAGAATCCTACTCTCCGATATAACTAAGACTCAAAACATTTTCTAGACTCGACTCGGCCAGATACGATCACACAAAGGCTCCTATGGTCGTAAGGCTCTGATTACCAACTTGTAACGACCAAGATGCGGTCCTTTCCGATCTGGGGGTCGAGGCCCCCGAATAGGAAAGAAGCGCATCTAAGCGTTTCGCAAGCAAGTAACATAGCACAAAATAATAATACAAGTAGACAATTCGGGATTCAACTGTCTTCTTATTAATAACTCAGAGTACAACACAGATACAAACAAGGTAGTTCCGGTACGGACTACAAAACATGGAAAATGTTATGCTACCCTGCTGCAGGCCCACGATCACGACCACGGCTCAGTCCTCTGGATAGTTCACGTAGAGGCGGTATGTCTCCTCGTCGTACTGCCACGCCAGCTGGGTGCCGTCGGGGTCATCTGTCTCTGGGGTACCTGTACCTGCTGGGAGTTTCGGAGGAATCCGTGAGCCACGGGGACTCAGCAATCTATGACCTTGGTGCGAGAACTAGTCATGTTATTGGGTAAGGTAGGGGAGAAGTGTATCAGGCTGCAGCATCCTATGCTTGATTAAGTGGCTAACTTACACAAAGTAGAAGGGAAGGTGGTCTACGCTAACGGTCGGTGCTACTTGATCAGTAAGTGATCCTGATTACCTACCTACGGCATTCATAACCCCACCGTGTTCCCGATCGAAGAGGGATCTTCGAAGGGACAGTCACGGTTACGCACACAGTTGGCAGTTTTACTTATTTATGTTTAAGTTCTCTAATACCGTATGTTAACAAAATATTCCAAGTTGCCACATAACCGCGGGCACGGCTTTCCGAAAGATTAAACCCTGCAGGGGTGCTCCGACTAGTCCATCACAAATGAACACAGGCCACAAAGGCATCCTCTATCACGAATCTCGTGATCTCGTCGGATTCCTTAGAAGAAAACCTCAACTCTGGGGGAAACCAAAGCTTCACTGTTATTCCTATACGCAAGATATACCGCTAAGGTAAGACAAGGCTAGCAGGACCTCCCGACGTGTCGACGACCCCGATAAGAGCCGCGTATCTCAGTCTCAGGACACGCCGGATGGAACTAGCTACAGGTACCAAACCTCAAGTTTCCTTGTGGTGGCCCCGCAGGCAGACCAGTTTGGACCAACACTCATGAGGAGCACTGGCCCGGGTTGTTGATTAAAGATCCTCGGGGTCGCTACTCCCTATGCAGATTATTATTAAGTTATTAGCAAATTAACACCAATGTTGGGTCCTGCCGGACAAGCCTTAGCCCTAAGCGATTTATCAAGGGGGTCCCCATAACAACCCCGAACGTGTTAGGAGCGATCATTATGGAATCAAACACCGGTAACCGGTAACTAAGGCGGCAATAACGGAACAAAGCACCCGGCAAAAGGCTAGGCCTCCCGTCATTTACCAAGTATATAGGTGCATTAATTAAACAACATAATTTAATATGATGATATCAAGCTCATGTTATCACATGAGTCAAAAACACCTGCAACTAGCAATGCTAACATTAGTAACTGAGCAAGCCTACTTAGCCATGCAAGTTTGCTAGGAAGGAGTACGGTGTTTGGGCTCATGGCATATGAAGAGGCAATTTAATTTCAGTGGTAGGCAGCGAGCAATATGACATGGAAACAAAACTAACATAACAAGTCTAGAGATGGAATCAAGGTCATATCATCTTGACTGTGATATCCTCAGCTTGCAATGGTTCTGGATCGTCCTGCACGTACTCTCCTGACTCCACGTATTCGTTCTCCGATCCTGGTGCTGCCCAACATAAGAATAACAGCCAATGAACAGCAGCACCACAAGATGCAACAATCACATGATGCATGAGATGAAATTTGAGCATGCACCACTATTTCTATCACTAGCACAAGCAAAATAAACTACTGCAAGTTTCTGGACAGAACTGTACACTAAGCTATTTGACATGCATGAGAATGACATGAACATATGCGGCTCGTGAAAACGATGCAAAACCATCTAAAGAACATTGCAAACGGAGCTACGGATCAACGGGAATCAACGGAACAAGATATGAAGCTCTACGTGGAAGAATCAACACCACACTCACAATTGGCACAAATCTGGTATTCCCACGTTGCCAAGACATCTAACAACCCAACATGAATGGATTGGAGCAAGAAAGAACACCACAACAACAATTAAGCACACACTTTGATCAAAATGACAAAACTACATAATCTGCCATAATCTGCATCTTAGCTATTTGGGAGCTGCATGCAACATAGCTACAGGTCTTCAAACATGAAAAATAATATATGTGGCTGTTGCCAACCAAGAACACTGCAAGCACCAGCAAGAATCACAGCAAAAGGAATTAAACTCTAGAAGATACAGGGCCACAAACTTTCCCAAAACCATCAGATCTCAGGGACTTAGTGAAAATTCCTGCACCTGAGTTTCTGTCTCTGTTCTGAAGCTTTTTGACAGCAATCAAAACACAACCTACTAGACTCCAAATGACTTGAAATGTTACAGGGAGCTTCACAAACATGCCAGGCTCAAAATCCTAGCACTGAACTAGGGCTAGTTCTGAACAGAATGACCAGCACATCCTCATCTATAGGGGAAGAAAATGTTTCCAGAATCCCAGACTTAGTGAAATTCCAGATTTCACTAAACTGGAAATTTTCAGCCACATGCCCACTTTGTCTAGGCATAGTTTGCACACACATAACACCAAGAGATAATTGACACCACTATGGTGTAGAACAAAACCCCTACTACTATCACACAAAAACTCATGCCCTTGGGCTCCACCTATTCCATGCAATTAAGGCTCAAACTTGCAACAAAACTGAATATGCCAACTCCATAGGGTATCCTACTAAGACAACAACTACCAAGGTTGGGTTCATGTGCACAATGACAAAGTGACATGGGGGTTTGAACCCCATGTTTGTGTCATGCACATCAACAACACCAATACTTATCACAAGCCAACCCCACACACACACCATGCTCTCTCTCATATTAAACATGAGGAGGTGCACAACTTGCACATGGGGCTGGTTTACCACCTACAAATCACACCACAATCTCATCATAAGCCCTAAGACACCAAGAACAATATAAGGGAAGCTATCAAGCAAATGATAGTAATGCCACTCTCACTTGCACACCTACACAAGCAACACCTCATGTGTGAGCAACACACACACACACATGCACCTCCCCTACTGCCATCCAACTACTCACACAAGCAAAGGAATAAGCCACCTACATATCATCATATACTAGGGTATCCTCTCCACACCCACACACATGCACATGATCATCACCATCTATATGCACACACACCAAAGCTCACATAGATCACCCACATACACTAACAATCTGCAGGAAGGCTTACATGGTGCACAAAAGGAAAGGAAAAAAATGGTAAGATGCTGCCAAGACATATGCACAGGAAAAATAAATAGCATAATCTTGCAACAGTTAAAAAAATCACAAAGAAATTAAAAAGGGCAGTGTCTGGAATCGAACTCCCCACCTGATGTTGGTTCTACTGCCACGAAACCACTCTACTACAGTCTCTAGTTCGACGGCAACAAGGGAAAGATCAAGTTATAGAGCAATTGCAGCTATTGCATGCCACTATGCCAAGAAGCAGGAACTAAAAAGGGGCCAAGATGGGATTCGAACCCACACCCTCTCGAAGACAAACACCTGCTATACCATTGCGCTTCGACATGGTAATTGACAGAACAGGGAACTGAAACAGGTAAGCTAACAGGACACCCCGTCTGCCTACAGAGAACACCAGCGAGAAGGAGTTCGCCGGGGTGTTCTCTGGGGTTGCTGCTGCGCTGCGCTACCGGAGGCGAGCCCCCTACACGTCCAGCGTTACCTACAAGGGGCGAGGAACCCCTGCTACACGCAACACCGAAACCACCACGCCTTGCTACTGCATGCTAAGAACAGAGGAGAGCGAGCCCCTTCCATGGTGGTTCTAAGACGGATCCGAGGAAGAAGAAGCAAGGGGAAGACGTGCCTCACCTTGGGGAAGGAAGGAGATCGATCTGCGGAGGAAGAGGCGCTGGAGGGGAAGAAGATCCGATGCCGAACGTGATGAAACTTGCTGTCGAACCGAAGGAGAGGTGGAAGAACACTGCGGGCGAGCCCTAGACGAGCTCGTCCCCGTCGTTGTGGTCGGTCCCCGGGGCCCCTAGCGCCTGGAATGGATCGCGGGGATCCACCCCGAGCTTCCGGGCATGACGACGGCGGCGAACGGAGATGGGGGCGCAGCGGACGCTGGTGAGGAGCTGCTGCCTCTCCTTTCTGTTCCTCCTATAGAAGCTACCTTGGGGAGAAAGGGAGAGATGGAGATGGGGATGGGAGAGGTGGCGGCGGCGGTCTGGGGAGAGGGGAAACCCTAGGAGTGGGAGAGGCACGGACGCCAACGCGTTTTAAAGGGGGGTTCTCGACGTCCGCGCTCACGGCGTCGACTCTCTGTCTCTTAGCGAGCTGACGGAAAGGGGAAAGGAGGACGACGTCGTCAGGAAAGGAGAAGGGGGTCTCGCGCGCATGGGCTCTCGCTGGACGGAGAGGAACATGGGCCACCGAAGGGGGAGGCCCATGCTACGCCAGGGGGAGAGGAGAATTCGGTGGGGGGGGTTTCTATTTAGAAAACAATATACAAAGGGAAAAATAACACAAGGTAAAACTACTGGGATAAATTCAAAAGGAAATACCCCCTGGTCATATAAAAATATGACCTATTTAAATAAAATAAGATCAAGATTTCTAGGAGCAAGTAATATTTCACAAAACAGAATTAATGCCTCTGTTTTGTTATCATTGCACCTGCTTAAAACACTCTTAAAAATCACCAAACTAGCACAACTACACACTCACATCAATCCCTAAACAAAAGACATTTTTAAAGCACAGATAATAAGGCGGAATTTTGAACTTGAGAATGAAGAGAGAAAAAGGTTTGCAAGTAAATAGAGGGTGTTGAAAAATATGACAAACACCACTACTCTTAGTAGTCCAACACATGACATCATAGCAGCACCTCACACATATATAAGGTCACATGCACCACAAGATAGCTAACCACAAGATTACCACCTACATCTATTACTAACACCACAAGAAATCATAGTGCAACAACACAAGAAAAGGGCATGCAATGATATGCTATGCATGCATGCATGAGAAGGAAATAGTAAGGAATACACATGAAATCATGGAACCAACTTAACATCATAATCTCTGACAAGGTGGACCCACATGCAATAGGTTCCAAATAGGGAAGGTTCTACACTTGGGGCATTACAAACTCTCCCACACTACAAAGAAGATCTCGCCCTCGAGATCTAATACTGAAAGAAATCGGGAAATTCGGAACGGAGGTGATCCTCGCGCTCCCACGTAGCCTCTTTATCGGAATGGTGTGACCACTGCACTTTGAGAAATTTGACAGTCTTGTTACGGGTCTTGCGCTCAGTCGCCTCGAGAACCGCAACTGGATGCTCACGATAAGAAAGGTCAGGCTGAAGATCGATATCTTGAAGATGCACAGTGCGCTCAGGGTTTTTGAAACACCTCCGAAGCTGAGAAACATGGAACACATCATGGACATTAGCAAAGGTTGACGGAAGCTCGAGCTGGTACGCGAGGTCGCCCCTCTTGCCAACCACTCTGAACGGACCAACGAAACGAGGCGCAAGCTTGCCTTTGATGCCAAAACGCTGCATACCCTTCATAGGCGACACCTTGAGATAGACAAAATCATCAAGCTCATACGACACGTCACGGTGCTTGCTATCGTAATAGCTCTTCTGCGGGGACTGCACTGCTCTGAGGTTGTCACGAATGATTCGACACATCTCCTCAGCTTCTTCTATCATATCATTGCCAAGGATCTGACGCTCGCCTGTCTGGGACCAGTTGAGCGGAGTACGGCACTTCTTGCCATAGAGAATTTCAAACGGAGCCTTGCCAGAACTAGCTTGATAACTGTTGTTATACGAGAACTCCGCGAAAGGCAGACAATCCTCCCACTTCATGCCAAAAGAGATAACACAGGCTCTCAGCATATCCTCAAGAACTTGATTCACTCTCTCCACTTGACTACTAGTCTGAGGGTGGAACGTTGTGCTGAAGCGGATCTTCGTGCCCATAGCAGACTGAAAGGAGTCCCAGAACTTGGAAGTGAAGATACTTCCGCGATCTGATGAGATCATCATAGGTACGTCGTGCAAAGAGACAATCCTGGAGGTGTACAACTCTGCTAGCTGAGCTGCTGAAATGGACTCCTTGACTAGAAGGAAATGCGCTACTTTACTCAATTTGTCAATGACGACGAAGATAGCGTCATTGCCCTTCTTGGACTTCGGAAACCCGGTGACGAAGTCCATCTCAATGTGATCGAACTTCCACTGGGGAATCGACAAAGGCTGCAAGAGGCCCGCTGGTCTTTGATGTTCTGCTTTCACCCTTCGACATACATCACACTCGTTTACGAATTGTGCAATTTCACGTTTCATCCGAGTCCACCAGAAAGTCTGCTTCAAGTCATGGTACATTTTGGAAATTCCAGGATGAATAGAGAGCAGAGAGTTATGAGCTTCTTCCATGATCACCTTCCTGAGATCACCTTTCGGGACGACAAGGCGGTCCTCGAAAAACAAAGTGTCCCTGGCATCAACAGTGAAACACTTATACTTGGGAAGACTCTTTCCCACACCAATCTTGACCTTCTTCACCATAGCATCAAGTAGCTGAGCTGCCCTGACCTGATCTTCCAAGGTAGGAGAGATCTGAAGGTTCGCAAGAAAACCCTGAGGAACCAGCTGAAGATTGAGCTTCCTGAAAGACTCAGAAAGACCCGGCTGGAGAGGTTGCAGAATCAGACTGTTGCAATATGCCTTCCTGCTCAATGCATCTGCCACAACATTTGCCTTGCCTAGCGTGTACTCAACACTCGGATTAAAATCCTGGAGCATTTCCACCCAACGTGTTTGCCAAAGATTCAAGTTAGGCTGAGTGAAGATATACTTAAGGCTCTTGTGATCGGTGAAAACTTCAACCTTACGTTCCAACAAGAGATGTCTCCAAGTCATCAAGGCGTGCACAACAGCTGCTAGCTCGAGATCATGCACAGGATAGTTCTTCTCCGCAGGCTTCAGCTGCCTGGAGGTATAAGCAACCACCTTCCTATCTTGCATCAAGACTGCACCGAAACCCTGGAGAGAAGCATCGCAAAAGACCTCGTACGTCTTGGAATCATCCGGAGGAGCCAATACCAGAGTGGAGATAAGCTTCTCTTTGAGTGTATCGAAAGCCAGTTGACACTCTGGAGACCAAACATACTTGACACCCTTCTGAACAAGACTAGAGAGCGGCTTGGCGATTTTGGAGAAGTTCTCAACGAATCTTCTGCAATATCCGGCAAGACCGAGAAAGCTTCGAAGCTGCTTCACATTCTGCGGAGGTCCCATTCAACAATGGCTTGAACCTTGGACGGGTCAACCTTAATGCCCTCGGCAGAGATAATATGCCCAAGATAAACCACTTCTTTCAGCCAGAACTCGCACTTGGAAAACTTGGCATACAACTTGTATTCTCTCAGTTTATCAAGCACCAACCTGAGATGTTTCTCATGTTCTTCCTCATCCTCAGAAAAGACCAGAATGTCGTCGAGATAGAGCAAGACAAATTCATTCTTAAATGGTGAGAACATATAGTTCATCAAACGGCAAAAAGTCGGAGGAGCATTAGCCAGACCAAAAGACATGACCGTATACTCATACGAGCCAAAACTAGTCCTCAATACCGTCTTCGGTATGTCTTCCTCGCGAATGCGAATCTGATGATAGCCCATTCTGAGATCAAGCTTGGAGAATACTTTAGCACCTTTCAACTGTTCGAACAACTCATTTATGTTCGGAAGTGGATATTTTTTCTTGATTGTCTTCTTGTTCAATGGGCGGTAATCGACACACAGCCGGTCCGAACCATCCTTCTTCTTAACAAACAGAACACCACATCCCCACGGAGACGAGCTTGGTCTGATCAAACCCAAACGCTCCTGCTCATCGAGTTGCCTCTTGAGTTCCTTCAACTCTTCTGGACCCAGCTTGTACGGCCATTTGCACACTGGATCTGTGCCTCGCTCAAGCTCAATGACGAACTCCACTTCGCGGTGCGGAGGCATGCCTGGCAGCTCTTCAGGAAACACGTCTTGATATTCGCAGACTACTGGAACTTGCTCAATGGGATTGATCTCACCCTTTTCATTCAAGGAGAACAAGCGGATTGTGTCATCGCGCGCCGCGAATATAATCACATCCTCCGAAGAGTGGGTCAGTTTCACTTCTTTAGCTTCACAATCAATTGATGCCTTGTTCATGGCCAACCAGTCCATACCAAGGATCAAATCAATGTCGGCCTTGCCCAAGACAATAGGAGATGCCAGAAAAGCATAATTGCCCATCTTGACAGAAACATCTGGGACGAACAACTGAGAGCTCATCCGCATACCCGGAGACACAACTTGCAATGACTTGGGAAGGAACTCGGTCGCAAAATTATTACCAAATGCAAAGGGGTATGACATGAAGGTATGCGAAGCACCAGAATCAAACAAGACTTTAGCAGGAAAATCATTGACTAGGAGATTACCCATGATCACATCCGATGAATTTTCTGCCTCAGCTGCATTCACCATGTTGACTCGAGCTAATCTGGGGATGAACTTCACAAGAGCGTTGCTTGGAGGTTTGCCTGGAGGAGGAGGCGGCAGACGGAGCTGAGAAGTGCATTTGTTGGCATAGTGACCCTTCTGCCCACATTTGTGACAAGTGACATCTGCTGGCTGCCAGAACTGAATCTGAGGAGGCCCTTGCTTCTGATGCTGGTATCTGTGCTGGAAGCCAGGGTTGGGTGGGTGGGAAGAACCACGTCCACCTGAGTGCTTCGGCTGCTGCGAGTGCCGAGGAGGAGGAGGAGAAACCCAAAACCTCTGTTGCTTCTGAACCACGTGAGTCGAGGAAGAGCTGGAATCTCTGAAACGCTTCTTGGAGTTCTCCACCCTGAGCAAGGTTGCCTCTGCTCGGAGAGCTAAGTTGTAGAATTTGTCAAACTCCTCAGGATCGTGCAAGGCAAGTGCTAACTGCAAATCCTCCTGTAAGCCACCCCTGAACTGGTAGATCTTGCTCTTTTCATCCGGGACATCCTGCAACGCGTAACGGGCCAGCTCGTGGAACTCAACATTGTACTTGTACACAGAATCGCTGCCCTGCTTCAAGCGCCTGAACTTCTCACGCATCTCCTCAACAAAACTGGAAGGAATGTAGTGGGACCTGAAGTCATGACAAAACTCGTCCCAAGACAACACCCTGCCACCTCTGGAGTCCTTAAGCTGCTGCCACCAAATAGAAGCCTGCCCCTTCAACTGAAACGTTGCAAACTTGACATAGTCCTCCGGACGCACATTGCTACACTCAAAATGCTTGTTCATGTCACGGATCCAATCTTCCGCATCAAATGGCTGGTCGCAAGAAGTGAACGTCTTAGGCTGGTTTGACAGGAACTGACTCAGATTGGCGAAGTGATTGCCACCCTGCTGAAAATTGCCCTGTTGATGATTGGCTCTCTCCTGGATCAACTGCAACAGCATCTGAGTGTTTGCATTAGTAGCTGCCATCATCGCCTGCCAGGCCTCTGTAGCAGGAGGCGGCGGCGGAGGAGGAGGAGGTGGAGGCGGCATATCCTCACGCGCTGGGGTCTGACGAGTTGGTGGAGCCATCCTGAAGACGGACAGCATATTAGTCCACAGAATAATTGAAGATATTGCTGAATCAAAAGACAGAATATCTGAATAGAATTTAGCATTGCACTCGAACAACATAGCAAGAGTGCATCCTCAAAGTAACAGACGACAAAATTCCGATAAGGGCCACTTCAAACAAGTGTGAGCTAAACTGCTCAGAACAAACATATGATCAAGATTTCCCCAAACCTCAATCAAGCGTCTGTAGGAAGATAGTCCTATAAGATACTACTAGATATCCCACCAATGAATTCCCGAAATAACTGGTCATGCAATCAGGTACACGGATACAAGGAGTATTTCACACAACTCCTAAACTAACCCGTCACCTGTATCACATCCTTCAACACACAACCAGCATCTCGGACCTTCATCTACAACAGATCCTCGTGATCACAACGATACAAAGTGTGGTAATACCCCCGAACAATCTACACCAGTACTGGGGACATCGGGATTATCTCACCACTACCCGTATTGAAGCAATAACGAACACCCTCCGTTCTTAGATACTCAGAAATCTGAATGATGGCGATGTGCGCGATAATCCCTGGAGCTCAACTCCCCTGATACTTAGAGCAGATAGGAGGCACCAGGACAGGATTCCGTCACATCGAAATCATATAGATTTCACAAATACCCGCGTGATCCTAAAAAAATGAGCGAGAAAAGGAGTAGAGTTAAAGATTTCCTAAGACGGGAACCTCACCAGAGCATAGAAGAGGAGAAAAAAGAATCCTACTCTCCGATATAACTAAGACTCAAAACATTTTCTAGACTCGACTCGGCCAGATACGATCACACAAAGGCTCCTATGGTCGTAAGGCTCTGATTACCAACTTGTAACGACCAAGATGCGGTCCTTTCCGATCTGGGGGTCGAGGCCCCCGAATAGGAAAGAAGCGCATCTAAGCGTTTCGCAAGCAAGTAACATAGCACAAAATAATAATACAAGTAGACAATTCGGGATTCAACTGTCTTCTTATTAATAACTCAGAGTACAACACAGATACAAACAAGGTAGTTCCGGTACGGACTACAAAACATGGAAAATGTTATGCTACCCTGCTGCAGGCCCACGATCACGACCACGGCTCAGTCCTCTGGATAGTTCACGTAGAGGCGGTATGTCTCCTCGTCGTACTGCCACGCCAGCTGGGTGCCGTCGGGGTCATCTGTCTCTGGGTACCTGTACCTGCTGGGAGTTTCGGAGGAATCCGTGAGCCACGGGGACTCAGCAATCTATGACCTTGGTGCGAGAACTAGTCATGTTATTGGGTAAGGTAGGGGAGAAGTGTATCAGGCTGCAGCATCCTATGCTTGATTAAGTGGCTAACTTACACAAAGTAGAAGGGAAGGTGGTCTACGCTAACGGTCGGTGCTACTTGATCAGTAAGTGATCCTGATTACCTACCTACGGCATTCATAACCCCACCGTGTTCCCGATCGAAGAGGGATCTTCGAAGGGACAGTCACGGTTACGCACACAGTTGGCAGTTTTACTTATTTATGTTTAAGTTCTCTAATACCGTATGTTAACAAAATATTCCAAGTTGCCACATAACCGCGGGCACGGCTTTCCGAAAGATTAAACCCTGCAGGGGTGCTCCGACTAGTCCATCACAAATGAACACAGGCCACAAAGGCATCCTCTATCACGAATCTCGTGATCTCGTCGGATTCCTTAGAAGAAAACCTCAACTCTGGGGGAAACCAAAGCTTCACTGTTATTCCTATACGCAAGATATACCGCTAAGGTAAGACAAGGCTAGCAGGACCTCCCGACGTGTCGACGACCCCGATAAGAGCCGCGTATCTCAGTCTCAGGACACGCCGGATGGAACTAGCTACAGGTACCAAACCTCAAGTTTCCTTGTGGTGGCCCCGCAGGCAGACCAGTTTGGACCAACACTCATGAGGAGCACTGGCCCGGGTTGTTGATTAAAGATCCTCGGGGTCGCTACTCCCTATGCAGATTATTATTAAGTTATTAGCAAATTAACACCAATGTTGGGTCCTGCCGGACAAGCCTTAGCCCTAAGCGATTTATCAAGGGGGTCCCCATAACAACCCCGAACGTGTTAGGAGCGATCATTATGGAATCAAACACCGGTAACCGGTAACTAAGGCGGCAATAACGGAACAAAGCACCCGGCAAAAGGCTAGGCCTCCCGTCATTTACCAAGTATATAGGTGCATTAATTAAACAACATAATTTAATATGATGATATCAAGCTCATGTTATCACATGAGTCAAAAACACCTGCAACTAGCAATGCTAACATTAGTAACTGAGCAAGCCTACTTAGCCATGCAAGTTTGCTAGGAAGGAGTACGGTGTTTGGGCTCATGGCATATGAAGAGGCAATTTAATTTCAGTGGTAGGCAGCGAGCAATATGACATGGAAACAAAACTAACATAACAAGTCTAGAGATGGAATCAAGGTCATATCATCTTGACTGTGATATCCTCAGCTTGCAATGGTTCTGGATCGTCCTGCACGTACTCTCCTGACTCCACGTATTCGTTCTCCGATCCTGGTGCTGCCCAACATAAGAATAACAGCCAATGAACAGCAGAACCACAAGATGCAACAATCACATGATGCATGAGATGAAATTTGAGCATGCACCACTATTTCTATCACTAGCACAAGCAAAATAAACTACTGCAAGTTTCTGGACAGAACTGTACACTAAGCTATTTGACATGCATGAGAATGACATGAACATATGCGGCTCATGAAAACGATGCAAAACCATCTAAAGAACATTGCAAACGGAGCTACGGATCAACGGGAATCAACGGAACAAGATATGAAGCTCTACGTGGAAGAATCAACACCACACTCACAATTGGCACAAATCTGGTATTCCCAGGTTGCCAAGACATCTAACAACCCAACATGAATGGATTGGAGCAAGAAAGAACACCACAACAACAATTAAGCACACACTTTGATCAAAATGACAAAACTACATAATCTGCCATAATCTGCATCTTAGCTATTTGGGAGCTGCATGCAACATAGCTACAGGTCTTCAAACATGAAAAATAATATATGTGGCTGTTGCCAACCAAGAACACTGCAAGCACCAGCAAGAATCACAGCAAAAGGAATTAAACTCTAGAAGATACAGGGCCACAAACTTTCCCAAAACCATCAGATCTCAGGGACTTAGTGAAAATTCCTGCACCTGAGTTTCTGTCTCTGTTCTGAAGCTTTTTGACAGCAATCAAAACACAACCTACTAGACTCCAAATGACTTGAAATGTTACAGGGAGCTTCACAAACATGCCAGGCTCAAAATCCTAGCACTGAACTAGGGCTAGTTCTGAACAGAATGACCAGCACATCCTCATCTATAGGGGAAGAAAATGTTTCCAGAATCCCAGACTTAGTGAAATTCCAGATTTCACTAAACTGGAAATTTTCAGCCACATGCCCACTTTGTCTAGGCATAGTTTGCACACACATAACACCAAGAGATAATTGACACCACTATGGTGTAGAACAAAACCCCTACTACTATCACACAAAAACTCATGCCCTTGGTCTCCACCTATTCCATGCAATTAAGGCTCAAACTTGCAACAAAACTGAATATGCCAACTCCATAGGGTATCCTACTAAGACAACAACTACCAAGGTTGGGTTCATGTGCACAATGACAAAGTGACATGGGGGTTTGAACCCCATGTTTGTGTCATGCACATCAACAACACCAATACTTATCACAAGCCAACCCCACACACACACCATGCTCTCTCTCATATTAAACATGAGGAGGTGCACAACTTGCACATGGGGCTGGTTTACCACCTACAAATCACACCACAATCTCATCATAAGCCCTAAGACACCAAGAACAATATAAGGGAAGCTATCAAGCAAATGATAGTAATGCCACTCTCACTTGCACACCTACACAAGCAACACCTCATGTGTGAGCAACACACACACACACATGCACCTCCCCTACTGCCATCCAACTACTCACACAAGCAAAGGAATAAGCCACCTACATATCATCATATACTAGGGTATCCTCTCCACACCCACACACATGCACATGATCATCACCATCTATATGCACACACACCAAAGCTCACATAGATCACCCACATACACTAACAATCTGCAGGAAGGCTTACATGGTGCACAAAAGGAAAGGAAAAAAATGGTAAGATGCTGCCAAGACATATGCACAGGAAAAATAAATAGCATAATCTTGCAACAGTTAAAAAAATCACAAAGAAATTAAAAAGGGCAGTGTCTGGAATCGAACTCCCCACCTGATGTTGGTTCTACTGCCACGAAACCACTCTACTACAGTCTCTAGTTCGACGGCAACAAGGGAAAGATCAAGTTATAGAGCAATTGCAGCTATTGCATGCCACTATGCCAAGAAGCAGGAACTAAAAAGGGGCCAAGATGGGATTCGAACCCACACCCTCTCGAAGACAAACACCTGCTATACCATTGCGCTTCGACATGGTAATTGACAAAACAGGGAACTGAAACAGGTAAGCTAACAGGACACCCCGTCTGCCTACAGAGAACACCAGTGACAAGGAGTTCGCCGGGGTGTTCTCTGGGGTTGCTGCTGCGCTGCGCTACCGGAGGCGAGCCCCCTACACGTCCAGCGTTACCTACAAGGGGCGAGGAACCCCTGCTACACGCAACACCGAAACCACCACGCCTTGCTACTGCATGCTAAGAACAGAGGAGAGCGAGCCCCTTCCATGGTGGTTCTAAGACGGATCCGAGGAAGAAGAAGCAAGGGGAAGACGTGCCTCACCTTGGGGAAGGAAGGAGATCGATCTGCGGAGGAAGAGGCGCTGGAGGGGAAGAAGATCCGATGCCGAACGTGATGAAACTTGCTGTCGAACCGAAGGAGAGGTGGAAGAACACTGCGGGCGAGCCCTAGACGAGCTCGGCCCCGTCGTTGTGGTCGGTCCCCGGGGCCCCTAGCGCCTGGAATGGATCGCGGGGATCCACCCCGAGCTTCCGGGCATGACGACGGCGGCGAACGGAGATGGGGGCGCAGCGGACGCTGGTGAGGAGCTGCTGCCTCTCCTTTCTGTTCCTCCTATAGAAGCTACCTTGGGGAGGAAGGGAGAGATGGAGATGGGGATGGGAGAGGTGGCGGCGGCGGTCTGGGGAGAGGGGAAACCCTAGGAGTGGGAGAGGCACGGACGCCAACGCGTTTTAAAGGGGGGTTCTCGATGTCCGCGCTCACGGCGTCGACTCTCTGTCTCTTAGCGAGCTGACGGAAAGGGGAAAGGAGGAGGACGTCGTCAGGAAAGGAGAAGGGGGTCTCGCGCGCATGGGCTCTCGCTGGACGGAGAGGAACATGGGCCACCGAAGGGGGAGGCCCATGCTACGCCAGGGGGAGAGGAGAATTCGGTGGGGGGGGTTTCTATTTAGAAAACAACATACAAAGGGAAAAATAACACAAGGTAAAACTACTGGGATAAATTCAAAAGGAAATACCCCCTGGTCATATAAAAATATGACCTATTTAAATAAAATAAGATCAAGATTTTTAGGAGCAAGTAATATTTCACAAAACAGAATTAATGCCTCTGTTTTGTTATCATTGCACTGTTGGAATTATGCCCTAGAGGCAATAATAAATGTATAGTTATTATTATAATTCCTGTATCAAGATAATGGTTTATTATCCATGCTATAATTTTATTGAATGAAGACTCATTTACATGTGTGGATACATAGACAAAACACCGTCCCTAGCATGCCTCTAGTTGGCTAGCCAGTTGATCGATGATAATCAGTGTCTTCTGATTATGAACAAGGTGTTGTTGCTTGATAACTGGATCACGTCATTAGGAGAATCACGTGATGGACTAGACCCAAACTAATAGACGTAGCATGTTGATCGTGTCATTTTGTTGCTACTGTTTTCTGCGTGTCAAAGTATTTATTCCTATGACCATGAGATCATATAACTCACTGACACCGGAGGAATGCTTTGTGTGTATCAAACGTCGCAACGTAACTGGGTGACTATAAAGATGCTCTACAGGTATCTCCGAAGGTGTTAGTTGAGTTAGTATGGATCAAGACTGGGATTTGTCACTCCGTGTGACGGAGAGGTATCTCGAGGCCCACTCGGTAATACAACATCACACACAAGCCTTGCAAGCAATGTAACTTAGTGTAAGTTGCGGGATCTTGTATTACGGAACGAGTAAAGAGACTTGCCGGTAAAACGAGATTGAAATAGGCATGCGGATGCTGACGATCGAATCTCGGGCAAGTAACATACCGAAGGACAAAGGGAATGACATACGGGATTATACGAATCCTTGACACTGAGGTTCAAACGATAAGATCTTCGTAGAATATGTAGGATCCAATATGGGCATCCAGGTCCCGTTGTTGGATATTGACCGAGGAGTCTCTCGGGTCATGTCTACATAGTTCTCGAACCCGCAGGGTCTGCACACTTAAGGTTCGACGTTGTTTTATGCGTATTTGAGTTATATGGTTGGTTACCGAATGTTGTTCGGAGTTCCGGATGAGATCACGGACGTCACGAGGGTTTCCGTAATGGTCCGGAAACGAAGATTGATATATAGGATGACCTCATTTGATTACCGGAAGGTTTTCGGAGTTACCGGGAATGTACCGGGAATGACGAATGGGTTCCGGGGGTTCACCGGAGGGGGGCAACCCACTCCGGGGAAGCCCATAGGTATTTGTGGGGGTCACACCAGCCCTTAGTGGGCTGGTGGGACAGCCCACCAAGTCCTATGCGCCAAGGAACAAAAATCAAAGGAAGAAAGAAAAAAAAAAGAGGAAGTGCGAAGGGGGAAGGACTCCCTCCCACCAAACCAAGTAGGACTCGGTTTGGGGGGGGAGAGTCCTCCCCCCTGGCTCGGCCGACCCCCTTGGAGTCCCTTGGACTCCAAGGCAAGGTCCCCCTCCCTCCTCCTATATATATGGGGCTTTTAGGGCAGATTTGAGACGACTTTCTCACGGCTGCCCGACCACATACCTCCATAGTTTTTCCTCTAGATCGTGTTTCTGCGGAGCTCGGGCGGAGCCCTGCTGAGACAAGATCATCACCAACCTCCGGAGCGCCGTCACGCTGCCGGAGAACTCTTCTACCTCTCCGTCTCTCTTGCTGGATCAAGAAGGCCGAGATCATCGTCGAGCTGTACGTGTGCTGAACGCGGAGGTGCCGTCCGTTCGGTACTAGATCGTGGGACTGATCGCGGGATTGTTCGCGGGGCGGATCGAGGGACGTGAGGACGTTCCACTACATCAACCGCGATCTCACATCACTTCTGCTGTACGATCTACAAGGGTACGTAGATCACTCATCCCCTCTCGTAGATGGACATCACCATGATAGGTCTCCGTGCGCGTAGGAAAATTTTTGTTTCCCATGCGACGTTCCCCAACAGTGGCATCATGAGCTAGGTTCATGCGTAGATGTCTTCTCGAGTAGAACACAAAAGGTTTTGTGGGCGGTGATGTGCGTTTTGCTGCCCTCCTTAGTCTTTTCTTGATTCCGCGGTATTGTTGGATTGAAGCGGCTTGGACCGACATTACTCGTACGCTTACGAGAGACTGGTTTCATCGTTACGAGTAACCCCCTTTTGCTCAAAGATGACTGGCAAGTGACGGTTTCTCCAACTTTAGTTGAATCGGATTTGACCGAGGAGGTCCTTGGATGAGGTTAAATAGCAACTCATATATCTCCGTTGTGGTGTTTGCGTAAGTAAGATGCGATCCTACTAGATACCCTTGGTCACCACGTAAAACATGCAACAACAAAATTAGAGGACGTCTAACTTGTTTTTGCAGGGTATGATTGTGATGTGATATGGCCAATGATGTGATGTGATATATTGGATGTATGAGATGATCATGTTGTAATAGAAATATCGACTTGCACGTCGATGGTACGGCAACCGGCAGGAGCCATAGGGTTGTCTTTATACTAACATATGTGCTTGCAGATGCGTTTACTATTTAGCTAGGATGTAGCTTTAGTAGTGATAGCATAAGTAGCACGACAACCCCGATGGCGACACGTTGATGGAGATCATGATGATGGAGATCATGGTGTGGCGCCGGTGACAAGAAGATCGTGACCGGTGCTTTGATGATGGAGATCAAGAAGCACGTGATAATGGCCATATCATGTCACTTATGAATTGCATGTGATGTTAATCCTTTTATGCACCTTATTTTGCTTAGAACGACGGTAGCATTATGAGGTGATCTCTCACTAAAATTTCAAGACGAAATTGTGTTCTCCCCGACTGTGCACCGTTGCTACAGTTCGTCGTTTCGAGACACCACGTGATGATCGGGTGTGATAGACTCACCGTTCACATACAACGGGTGCAAAACATTTGCGCACGCGGAACACTCGGGTTAAGCTTGACGAGCCTAGCATGTGCAGACATGGCCTCGGAACACATGAGACCGAAAGGTCGATCATGAATCATATAGTTGATATGATTAGCATAGGGATGCTTACCACTGAAACTACTCTCGACTCACGTGATGATCGGACTTGGGATAGTGTAAGTGGATCATGAACCACTCAAATGACTAGAGAGATGTACTTTTTGAGTGGGAGTTTAGCATATAATTTGATTAAGTTGAACTCTAATTATCTTGAACATAGTCTAAGTCCACTTTGAATATATTTGTGTTGTAGATCATGGCTCACGCAAGTGTCATCCTCAATTTTAATACGTTCCTAGAGAAAGCTAAGTTGAAAGATGATGGAAGCAACTTTGTAGACTCGGCTCGTAATCTTAGGCTAATCTTACAAGCTGGAAAGAAGGATTATGTCCTTAATGCTGCGCTAGGAGATGAACCACCCGCTACGGCTGATCAGGATGTTAAGAACGCTTGGTTGGCGCGTAAGGAGGACTACTCAATAGTTCAATGTGCAGTCTTGTATGGCTTAGAGCCGGGACTTCAACGTCGCTTTGAGCGTCATGGAGCATTTGAGATGTTCCAGGAGTTGAAGTTTATCTTTCAGAAGAACGCCCGGATCGAGAGGTATGAGACCTCCGATAAATTCTATGCTTGCAAGATGGAGGAAAACTCGTCTGTCAGTGAACATGTGCTCAAGATGTCTGGGTACTCAAACCGTCTAGCTGAACTAGGGATTGAACTCCCGCAAGAAGCTATCACTGACAGAATCCTCCAATCACTGCCGCCAAGCTATAAAGGCTTTGTGTTGAACTACAACATGCAAGGGATGAACAAGTCTCCCGGCGAGTTGTTTGCGATGCTGAAAGTCGCAGAGTCTGAACTCCGTAAAGAGCATCAAGTGTTGATGGTCAGCAAGACCACTAGTTTCAAGAGAAACGGCAAAGGCAAGAAGGGCAATTCGAAGAAGAGCGGCAAGCCTGTTGCCAATCCGCCGAAGAAACCCAAGGCTAGACCTAAGCCTGAAACAGAGTGCTTCTATTGCAAGGGTATGGGTCACTGGAAGCGCAATTGCCCCAAGTATCTGGCAGATAAGAAGGCGGGCAAAGAAAAATCAGGTATATTTGATATACATGTTATTGATGTGTACTTAACCGGCTCTCGTAGTAGTGCCTGGGTATTCGATACCGGTTCTGTTGCTCACATTTGCAACTCGAAACAGGAACTGCGGAATAGACGGAGGCTGGCGAAAGACGAAGTGACGATGCGCGTAGGAAACGGTTCCAAGGTGGATGCAATCGCCGTCGGCACCGTGTCACTTCAACTACCATCGGGATTAGTGATG
Organism: Hordeum vulgare subsp. vulgare; assembly: GCF_904849725.1. Lineage (NCBI taxonomy): Eukaryota > Viridiplantae > Streptophyta > Magnoliopsida > Poales > Poaceae > Hordeum > Hordeum vulgare. The sequence continues at coordinate 24,990,282 of NC_058524.1, forward strand.
AACTTAAATCATTGTTATTTAGTGCCTGCGTTGAGCATGAACATTATATCTGGATCTTGTTTATTGCGAGACGGTTACTCTTTTAAGTCTGAGAATAATGGTTGTTCTATTTCTATGAGTAACAGCTTTTATGGTCATGCACCGAATGTGAGAGGATTGTTCATATTGAATCTCGATAGCGATACACATATACATAACATTGAGACCAAAAAGGTAAGAGTAAACAATGATAGCACCATATTTTTGTGGCACTGCCGCTTGGGTCATATTGGTGTAAAGCGCATGAAGAAACTCCATGCTGATGGGCTTTTGGAGTCACTTGACTTTGATTCACTTGACACTTGCGAACCATGCCTCATGGGCAAGATGACTAAAACTCCGTTCTCCGGAACAATGGAGCGTGCAAGTGACTTATTGGAAATCATACATACCGATGTGTGTGGTCCGATGAGCATGGAGGCACGCGGCGGATATCGTTATTTTCTCACCTTCACTGACGATTTGAGTAGATATGGTTATGTCTACTTGATGAAACACAAGTCTGAAACATTTGAAAAGTTCAAGCAATTTCAGAGTGAAGTAGAAAATCATCGTAACAAGAAGATCAAGTTCCTGCGGTCTGATCGTGGGGGTGAATATCTGAGTTTCGAGTTTGGTGCTCACTTAAGACAATGTGGAATTGTTTCGCAGTTAACACCGCCTGGAACACCACAGCGTAATGGTGTGTCCGAACGTCGTAATCGTACTTTGTTAGAAATGGTGCGATCTATGATGTCTCTTACTGATTTGCCGTTATCGTTTTGGGGTTATGCATTAGAAACAGCTGCATTCACTTTAAATAGGGCACCATCGAAATCCGTTGAGACGACACCATACGAACTGTGGTATGGCAAAAGGCCAAAGTTGTCGTTTCTTAAAGTTTGGGGATGTGATGCTTATGTCAAAAAGCTTCAGCCTGAAAAGCTGGAACCCAAAGCGGAAAAGTGCGTCTTCATAGGCTACCCAAAAGAGACAGTTGGGTACACCTTCTATCTCAAGTCCGAGGGCAAAGTGTTTGTTGCTAAGAACGGAACTTTTCTCGAGAAGGAGTTTCTCTCGAGAGAATTGAGTGGGAGGAAGATAGAACTTGACGAGGTTGTCGAACCTCTCATCCCTCTGGATGGTGGCGCAGGACAAGGGGAAACCCCTGTGATTGCGACGCCGGTTGAGGAGGAAGTTAATGATGATGATCATGAAACTCCAGTTCAAGTTTCTGTTGAACCGCGCAGGTCGACGAGATCACGCGCTGCTCCAGAGTGGTACGGCAATCCCGTCCTGACAATCATGTTGTTAGACAACAATGAACCTGCAAATTATGAAGAAGCAATGGTGGGCCCAGATTCCAACAAATGGCTAGAAGCCATGAAATCCGAGATAGGATCCATGTATGAGAACAAAGTATGGACTTTGGAGATACTGCCTGAGGGCCGCAAGGCTATTCAGAACAAATGGATCTTTAAGAAGAAGACGGACGCTGACGGTAATGTGACCGTTTATAAAGCTCGACTTGTGGCAAAGGGTTTTTCACAAGTTCCGGGAATTGACTACGATGAGACTTTCTCTCCCGTAGCGATGCTTAAGTCCGTCAGAATCATGTTAGCAATAGCTGCATTTTTCGATTATGAAATTTGGCAGATGGATGTCAAAACGGTGTTCCTTAACGGTTTCCTTAAGGAAGAGTTGTATATGATGCAACCCGAAGGTTTTGTCGATCCTAAAAATGCTAACAAAGTGTGCAAACTCCAGCGATCCATTTATGGACTGGTGCAAGCATCTCGGAGTTGGAACAAACGCTTTGATGAGGTGATCAAAGCATTTGGGTTTATACAAGTGGTTGGAGAATCTTGTATTTACAAGAAAGTGAGTGGGAGCTCTGTGGCGTTTCTAATATTATATGTGGATGACATATTACTGATTGGAAACAACGTAGAGCTTTTGGAGAGCATAAAAGGTTACTTGAATAAAAGTTTCTCTATGAAGGACCTAGGAGAGGCTGCTTACATTCTAGGCATTAAGATCTATAGGGATAGATCAAAACGCCTAATAGGACTTTCGCAAAGCACATACCTTGATAAAGTTTTGAAGAGGTTCAAAATGGAACAGTCCAAGAAAGGGTTCTTGCCAGTGTTACAAGGTACGAGATTGAGTAAGACTCAGTGTCCAGCAACTGATGAAGATAGAGAGCATATGCGCTCCGTCCCCTATGCTTCAGCCATAGGCTCTATCATGTATGCAATGTTGTGCACTAGACCGGATGTTAGCCTGGCCATAAGTATGGCAGGTAGGTTCCAGAGTAATCCAGGAGTGGATCACTGGACGGCGGTCAAGAATATCCTGAAGTACCTGAAAAGGACTAAGGAGATGTTTCTCGTGTATGGAGGTGACGAAGAGCTCACCGTAAAAGGTTACGTCGATGCAAGCTTTGACACAGATCCGGACGACTCTAAGTCGCAAACCGGATACGTATTTATTCTTAATGGGGGTGCAGTAAGCTGGTGCAGTTCCAAGCAAAGCGTCGTAGCAGATTCTACATGTGAAGCGGAGTACATGGCTGCCTCGGAGGCGGCTAAGGAGGGTGTCTGGATGAAGCAGTTCATGACGGATCTTGGAGTGGTGCCAAGTGCACTGGATCCAATAACCTTGTTCTGTGACAACACTGGTGCCTTTGCCTTAGCAAAGGAACCAAGGTTTCACAAGAAGACCAGACACATCAAACGACGCTTCAACCTCATCCGCGACTACGTCGAGGAGGAGGACATAAATATATGCAAAGTGCACACGGATCTGAATGTAGCAGACCCGCTGACTAAACCTCTTCCACGGCCAAAACATGATCGACACCAGAACTGTATGGGTGTTAGATTTATTACAATGTAATTCACATGGTGATGTGAGGGCTAGATTATTGACTCTAGTGCAAGTGAGAGACTGTTGGAATTATGCCCTAGAGGCAATAATAAATGTATAGTTATTATTATAATTCCTGTATCAAGATAATGGTTTATTATTCATGCTATAATTGTATTGAATGAAGACTCATTTACATGTGTGGATACATAGACAAAACACCGTCCCTAGCATGCCTCTAGTTGGCTAGCCAGTTGATCGATGATAATCAGTGTCTTCTGATTATGAACAAGGTGTTGTTGCTTGATAACTGGATCACGTCATTAGGAGAATCACGTGATGGACTAGACCCAAACTAATAGACGTAGCATGTTGATCGTGTCATTTTGTTGCTACTGTTTTCTGCGTGTCAAAGTATTTATTCCTATGACCATGAGATCATATAACTCACTGACACCGGAGGAATGCTTTGTGTGTATCAAACGTCGCAACGTAACTGGGTGACTATAAAGATGCTCTACAGGTATCTCCGAAGGTGTTAGTTGAGTTAGTATGGATCAAGACTGGGATTTGTCACTCCGTGTGACGGAGAGGTATCTCGGGGCCCACTCGGTAATACAACATCACACACAAGCCTTGCAAGCAATGTAACTTAGTGTAAGTTGCGGGATCTTGTATTACGGAACGAGTAAAGAGACTTGCCGGTAAAACGAGATTGAAATAGGCATGCGGATGCTGACGATCGAATCTCGGGCAAGTAACATACCGAAGGACAAAGGGAATGACATACGGGATTATACGAATCCTTGACACTGAGGTTCAAACGATAAGATCTTCGTAGAATATGTAGGATCCAATATGGGCATCCAGGTCCCGCTGTTGGATATTGACCGAGGAGTCTCTCGGGTCATGTCTACATAGTTCTCGAACCCGCAGGGTCTGCACACTTAAGGTTCGACGTTGTTTTATGTGTATTTGAGTTATATGGTTGGTTACCGAATGTTGTTCGGAGTTCCGGATGAGATCACGGACGTCACGAGGGTTTCCGGAATGGTCCGGAAACGAAGATTGATATATAGGATGACCTCATTTGATTACCGGAAGGTTTTCGGAGTTACCGGGAATGTACCGGGAATGACGAATGGGTTCCGGGGGTTCACCGGAGGGGGGCAACCCACTCCGGGGAAGCCCATAGGTATTTGTGGGGGTCACACCAGCCCTTAGTGGGCTGGTGGGACAGCCCACCAAGTCCTATGCGCCAAGGAACAAAAATCAAAGGAAGAAAGAAAAAAAAAAGAGGAAGTGCGAAGGGGGAAGGACTCCCTCCCACCAAACCAAGTAGGACTCGGTTTGGGGGGGGAGAGTCCTCCCCCCTGGCTCGGCCGACCCCCTTGGAGTCCCTTGGACTCCAAGGCAAGGTCCCCCTCCCTCCTCCTATATATATGGGGCTTTTAGGGCAGATTTGAGACGACTTTCTCACGGCTGCCCGACCACATACCTCCATAGTTTTTCCTCTAGATCGTGTTTCTGCGGAGCTCGGGCGGAGCCCTGCTGAGACAAGATCATCACCAACCTCCGGAGCGCCGTCACGCTGCCGGAGAACTCTTCTACCTCTCCGTCTCTCTTGCTGGATCAAGAAGGCCGAGATCATCGTCGAGCTGTACGTGTGCTGAACGCGGAGGTGCCGTCCGTTCGGTACTAGATCGTGGGACTGATCGCGGGATTGTTCGCGGGGCGGATCGAGGGACGTGAGGACGTTCCACTACATCAACCGCGATCTCACATCGCTTCTGCTGTACGATCTACAAGGGTACGTAGATCACTCATCCCCTCTCGTAGATGGACATCACCATGATAGGTCTTCGTGCGCGTAGGAAAATTTTTGTTTCCCATGCGACGTTCCCCAACATGCACCTGCTTAAAACACTCTTAAAAATCACCAAACTAGCACAACTACACACTCACATCAATCCCTAAACAAAAGACATTTTTAAAGCACAGATAATAAGGCGAAATTTTGAACTTGAGAATGAAGAGAGAAAAGGGTTTGCAAGTAAATAGAGGGTGTTGAAAAATATGACAAACACCACTACTCTTAGTAGTCCAACACATGACATCATAGCAGCACCTCACACATATATAAGGTCACATGCACCACAAGATAGCTAACCACAAGATTACCACCTACATCTATTACTAACACCACAAGAAATCATAGTGCAACAACACAAGAAAAGGGCATGCAATGATATGCTATGCATGCATGCATGAGAAGGAAATAGTAAGGAATACACATGAAATCATGGAACCAACTTAACATCATAATCTCTGACAAGGTGGACCCACATGCAATAGGTTCCAAATAGGGAAGGTTCTACACTTGGGGCATTACATGGACTAGATCCAAACTAATAGACGTAGCATATTGATCGTGTCATTTTGTTGCTACTGTTTTCTGCGTGTCAAGTATTTGTTCCTATGACCATGAGATCATATAACTCACTGACACCGGAGGAATGCTTTGTGTGTATCAAACGTCGCAACGTAATCGGGTGACTATAAAGATGCTCTACAGGTGTTTCCGAAGGTGTTTGTTGAGTTAGTATGGATCGAGACTGGGATTTGTCACTCCGTGTGATGGAGAGGTATCTCGGGGCCCACTCGGTAATACAACATCACACACAAGCCTTGCAAGCAATCTGACTTAGTGTAAGTTGCGGGATCTTGTATTACGGAACGAGTAAAGAGACTTGCCGGTAAACGAGATTGAAATAGGTATGCGGATACTGACGATCGAATCTCGAGCAAGTAACAAACCGAAGGACAAAGGGAATGACATACGGGATTATATGAACCCTTGGCACTGAGGTTCAAACGATAATATCTTCCTAGAATATGTGGGATCCAATATGGGCATCGAGGTCCCGCTATTGGATATTCACCGAGGAGTCACTCGGGTCATGTCTACATAGTTCTCGAACCCGCAGGGTCTGCACACTTAAGGTTCGACGTTGTTCTATGCGTATTTGAGTTATATGGTTGGTTACCGAATGTTGTTCGGAGTCCCGGATGAGATCACGGACGTCACGAGGGTTTCCGGAATGGTCCGGAAACGAAGATTGATATATAGTATGACCTCATTTGATTAGCGGAAGGTTTTCGGAGTTACCGGGAATGTACCGGGAATGACGAATGGGTTCCGGGTGTTCACCGGGGGGGCAACCCACCCCGGGGAAGCCCATAGGCCTTGGGGGTGGCGCACCAGCCCTTAGTGGGCTGGTGGGACAGCCCAAGAAGGCCCTATGCGCCATAGGAAGAAAATCAAAGAGAAAAGAAAAAAAAGAGGAGGTGGGAAAAAGGGGAAGGACTCCTCCTTCCAAACCTAGTTGGATTCGGTTTGGAAGGGGAGGACTCCCCCCCTTGGCTCGGCCGACCCCCTTGGGGCCCCTTGAGCCCCAAGGCAAGGCTCCCCCTCTTCCACCTATATATACGGAGGTTTTAGGGCTGATTTGAGACAACTTTACCTCTAGATCGCGTTTCTGCGGAGCTCGGGCGGAGCCCTGCCGAGATAAGATCATCACCAACCTCCGGAGCGCCGTCACGCTGCCGGAGAACTCATATACCTCTCCGTATCTCTTGCTGGATCAAGAAGGCCGAGATCATCGTCGAGCTGTACATGTGCTGAACGCGGAGGTGCCGTCCGTTCGGCACTAGATCGTGGGACTGATCGCGGGACGGTTCGCGGGGCGGATCGAGGGACGTGAGGACGTTCCACTACATCAACCGCGTTCACTAACGCTTCTGCTGTGCGATCTACAAGGGTACGTAGATCAAATATCCCCTCTCGTAGATGGACATCACCATGATAGGTCTTCGTGCGCGTAGGAATTTTTTTTTCCCATGCGACGTTCCCCAACACTCCAGCGACTCCACCACCCACCCAAGCCGTCCCACCTCTTCTCACACCCTCTGCATTCCACCGTGGCGCGCTGTTCGTCCCCGACCCCGGCGCCTCCCTCCACGGCGGCTCCCAACCCCTCCCCTCTGGCGAGTGTCTTCATCAACCATTATGTCCCCATCGTGCTGTCTCTCAACCCGCCCAACTTCTCCCATTGGCGCACCCTCTTCGAGGTCACCTTCCAGAAGCATGATGTCCTCGCCCACATCTCCGGGGCGCCGCGCCTCAATGATCTGCTCTGGAGCCAGGACGACGCCCACATCGTGTCGTGGCTCTACAACCGTGTCACCGCGGAGGTCTTTGGGCTCATTCATCAGCGCGGCGCCACTGTCGCCACCGTCTGGGCCGCCATCTGCAACCTCTTCCTGGAGAACGCCGAACACCAGGTGGTGTTCCTCTCCACCGAGTTTCGTCGCATCGATCAAGGCTCGGCGTCCGTCCTCTCATACTTCGCCCGCCTCAGGGACTGCGCCGACCGCCTCGTCGAGATCGACGCCGCCGTCACTGATCGGGATCAGGTTCTGAATATGTCGTGGCCTGCACCCCCGTTTCCGCTATGCTGTCCCAATCCTCATGATGCAGACTCCGTTCCCAACACTCCTCCGTTGTCGGGCGTTCCTTCTCCTCGAGGAGAGTCGCCTTGCTGCGGACAACACCACCGAGACCGCTCTGCATGCCGCTCGCATCCCCACCAACACTAACGCCGGCAGTGGCGGGCAGGGCGCCTCCAACCGCAATTCCGGCGGTGGCCACGGTGGCCGTTCGAGGGGCAGATGCGGCAACAACAGCAACTCCCGCGGGGGCAACCATCAGGCGCGTCCTCCTACACCCTGAGTTGCCCCTTGGACCGGCATGGTCCATGCCTGACCCATGCCATGGCGCCCCCATGCGCCAGGTGCCGGCATCCTTGGTCCCCGACCAGGCGGCGGGGCCCCGTTCGCTGGCACGATAACTCACCACCCCACCGTCCCCGGCGTGCCTCCCACAGTGCCTCCCGTCGTTTGGCAGCCTGGTGTCCTGCCTCCCCACCCCCTGCATGGCGTCGCGCCTGGTGGTGGACCTGGTCCCTCTACTCCAACTTGGGACCAAACTGCGCTCGTCCACGCGCTCAACACCATGACGATGCAGCAGCAGCAGCCGGCGCCTCCACCTGCCGACTGGTACCTCGACACGGGCGCCACCTCTCACATGGCGTCGTCATCTGGTATGCTCTCCTCCTCTAGACCCTACACTTCCTCACGCATAGTGGTGGCGACGGCTCCTCCCTTGCGGTCACGCACATTGGCCAGCACCACATACCCACCACAGCCAACCCCATCGTTCTCAACGATGTCCTCGTTTCCCCCCCCCCACCTAGTTCGCAATCTCCTATCTATTAAAAAGCTTGCCCGTGATAATCCTCTTAATGTCGAATTTGATGACCTCGGCTTTTCTGTAAAGGAACGAAGCACGAAGAAGGCGATCCTCCGTTGTAACTCCGCCGACGATGAGCTTTATCCCATGACCACATCGTCGTCGTCTTCCTCGCGTGCGCACCATGCACTCACCGCCGTGTCGCATGACACTTGGCATCAGCGTCTCGGTCATCTTGGCGATGATGCTCTCCGTCGCACCCTTCATCAGTCAGCCATCGACCCCACCAGCGGCTCGTCTATTGTCTGCCATTCCTGTCAATTAGGAAAGAGCACTAGGCTCCCGTTTGCTTTGTCAGATCATATTTCGTATCTCCCTTTCCAACTTGTCATTGTGATGTATGGATCTCTCCTGAATTAAGCGTTTCTGGCTGTCAATATTATCTGCTTGTGCTTGATGATTGCAGCCACTTCGCTTGGACCTTCCCCCTCCGTCACAAATCCGATGTGTTTCCAACCCTTCGCAACTTTCTTCACTTCACCCGCACGCACTTTAACTTGTCTGTTCTTACGATCCAAACGGACAACGGCCGGGAGTTCGACAACTCCGCTGCCCGCGAGCTTCTCTCCTCTTTAGGTACTGTGTTGCGTCTGTCATGCCTGTACACATCGCCTCAGAATGGTCGCGCCGAGCGCGCGCTCCGCACCCTCAATGACATCACCCGCTCCCTGCTGGTTCACGCCCACATGCCATACGAGTACTGGGCCGAAGCCCTTCAACCGGCCACGTTTCTTCTCAACAGAAGACCGTGCTATCCACGCCACAACCACACACCCTTCTTCCTTCTCTACGACACGCACCCGGACTACTCGTCGCTTCATATCTTCGGGTGCCTCTGCTACCCCAACCTCACGCCCTCGACACGGCATAAACTCGCTCCACGCTCCGCCCCATGTGTCCTCCTCGGCTACTCCTCCGATCACAAGGGCTACCGATGCTTAAACCGCGCAACCGGACGCGTGATCATCTCACGCCACGTCATTTTCGATGAGTCCAGCTTTCCCTTCCACACCGCTCCGCCTGCCATGGGCGCACCATCGACGCTTGACACCGACGAGCAACCCTTCCATGCATGCATGCCCCGCCAACCTCGCTCGCCGCATCCCCGTCGTCCCACCATGGCAGTCCAGCGATCTGACGTGGTTGCTAGCCCACAGCTGACAACACCACCACCCACTACCACCCCACCTAATGTCGATGCCACGACCGCTACCAGTCCCTCGGCAGTCGTTCCCGACACACCGTCCACTTCATCCCCACAGCTGCAGCAGTCTCCACCCCCTTCCCGTCGCCCTAATCCTCCCGCACCCACTCACAACATGCTCACCCGTGCCCGCGCTGGCAAGTTCTTCCCTAACCCAAAATACCAGCAGAACCTTACTACCACAGTCGCCGCTGCCATCTGCCCCATTCCCACAAGTGTGCGTGACGCATTACGGGATCCCTGTTGGTTGGCTGCTATGCAGGTGGAGTACAGGGCCCTCATGGAGAACAAGACTTGGCGCCTCGTGCCTCGTCCCCGCGGGGCCAACATCGTCACCGGCAAATGGGTCTTCCGCCACAAGCTGAAGGCTGATGGCTCACTTGAACGGTACAAGGCAACATAGGTCGTCCGTGGCTTCTCTCAACGCCCTGGCGTTGACTTCGACGAGACCTTCTCGCCCGTCTTCAAGGCTGCTATGATCCGGGTCGTGCTCACCGTCGTGCCTCCCACCAGTGGCCAGTTCACCAGATGGACGTCAACAATGCATTCCTCCACGACCGTCTCTCCGAGCAAGTGTATTGCCAACAGCCCGCAGGATTTGTCGACGAGCCGCACCCTGATCATGTGTGCCTCCTTGATAAATCACTCTACGGCCTCAAACAAGCACCGCGCGCCTGGTTATCTCGGTTCACCGCTTACGCCCGCACCATCGGCTTCGTCAGCTCACGGGCCGATCCGTCGTTGTTCATCCTCCGGAGCGACGCCTGTGCCGCCTACCTGCTCCTCTATGTCGACGACATCGTCCTCACCGCATCGTCGTCGACACTGCTGCAACATCTTCAACGACTCCTCTCCACCGAGTTCTCGATGAAGGATCTCGGTCCCCTCCATTACTTCCTGGGGATCGAGGTCACGCGCACGACGGATGGCTTCTTCCTCTCCCAGCGCAAGTATGCGGAAGAGCTTCTCGACCGCGCCAACATGCATGCCTGCAAGCCTGCTTCCACGCCCGTCGACACACGCTCCAAGCTGTCCGCCACCGATGGCACTCCTGTTAAGGACGCCTCTGAGTACCGCAGCCTTGTCGGCACCCTCCAGTACATGACGATGACGCGCCCCGACATCGCCTACGCCGTTCAACAGTGCTGCTTGGTGATGCATGATCCGTGGCTTCCTCACATGGCCCTCGCCACACGCATACTGCGCTACCTTCGTGGCACCACGACTCATGGTTTTCACCTGCACCGCGGCGCCCCGCTCGACCTGACCGCGTACTCCGACGCGGACTGAGCCGGTTGCCCAGACACTCGCCGCTCCACCTCCGGCTACGTCGTGTTCTTGGGCGACTCGCTGGTGTCCTGGTCCTCCAAGCGGCAAGCCACTGTGTCCCGCTCCAGTGCCGAAGCTGAGTACCGCGCGGTTGCCAATGCAGTCGCCGAGTGCTGCTGGCTTCGTCAACTCCTAGCCGAGCTTGCTGTGCCACTGCCAAAGGCCAGTGTGGTCTTCTGCGACAACATATCATCCGTCTACATGGCTGCCAACCCAGTTCATCATCGTCGGACGAAACATATCGAGCTTGACATACATTTCGTCCACGAGAAGGTCGCCCTCGGCGAGCTGCGTGTTCTCCACGTCCCCACAACGCAGCAGTTCGCTGACGTTCTCACCAAGGGACTCCCGACACCGGCCTTCGAGGAGTTTCGATCCAGCTTGTGCATCCGGCCGCCGGACGCTCAAACTGCGGCGGGGTGTTAGACAGTCAAACTCCTCTCTCCCCACTAGCAGGCACGACTGCATGATCCCACGATCTCATGCACGTCGCCACTCCCCGGCACCTCGCGCCCTTGTTGTAACGTCTGTACTCTGTACATATATATTGAGTGAAATTCGGGAGCACCTCAAGGGTGCCATTCTACCCATTCTTCCTGTTTACACCCCTCCCCGTCGGTTAGTCTTCAACTTGTCCGGATATGTTGAGTTTCACTTCAGTTGAGTGCTAATCTGCCTATGGTGGAAAAGTTTGGGTGTTCGAAACTACTCTGCTAGTCTGAATATTACGAGAATTTACTGAAACCGGTCTAATCTGAAACTTTTGCTATTCTGTTCCAGTTAATTAGGAGTTCAGACTTGGTAATGGTCTGAACAACTGTAGGATTGTAGACATTGATTAATCAATAAAAGTTGCTGAATCAAATCAGTGGGTGGTCAAGAAGAACTACATTGTGACTGTTTGATTTATGGACAGATCCTAAATTCCACACTGAACCTTGCTTGATATGGAAACTATTGGTTTCCATTATACTCTGCTTTGATTCAGGTAATTCAGTTCTTTAATTTAGTACTACTGTATGCCGGTAGCTAGCTAGTGGAAGACTTTGGAACTTGAAAACCCAAATCAGTTCAGTCTGCTTAGGTCGGCTTCACAGAGAAGATGATGGTTTATGTATTTTAGCCTACTGTATGTAATTGTTTCGAGTAAGGCGTGGACAAAATTCAGGTTCTGTTCCACAGCACATTACATTGTTTTGAGGTTTTGTACAACATCTTTCTTTTTTATCTTCTTATCTGAACTTGTTGCAGTACCTGCTGTGACACATGATGCCTAACTTAATTTTCTGCTAATTCAGCCCACGCTGCGGATGTCGGTGCGGAGTAGTGAGACACCACCCTCGAAGTCGCCTTCCTGTCCACCTCTTCAGAACTGTCGCTGCCTCGGACATGATGGCATTAGAACCCAGTTCCTTTTGTTGAGACATTGGTTCATGAAAAACCAGCAGCTCTTGTGTTTCTGCCAGCTAAACTTAGTTCCTTCTTCTGACAGTGTATATATGATCCCGTTAGCTTTGCCATCACGGTTCTGAAATGCTGAAACTGTTGAAACGTTGCTAGCTGCATTCATTTTTTTTCTTAGATGAAGCATCTGCAGATATTGTGGTTCTTGCAGTGAGTTGAGCACTTGAGTTTTGTCATTCTGCTTACAGTTTTAGTTCGTCAGCAGAAAATGAATCACACAAGACGAATTCAACTATTCTTGCATCGAAAGTAAGAGAAATTTTGAACTCCTCTTTGTCATGATTTCATCCAAATTGAGCAGTCTGCAGTGAAAATGGGTGTCCATTTGCAATTTTGCACGTGCTTTGGTTAACAACGTTTTGATTTGTACACTATATCAAAGGGGATGTAGCTCAGATGGTAGAGCGCTCGCTTAGCATGCGAGAGGTATGGGGATCGATACCCCACTTCTCCATTTCTTTTCATTTTTCAGATCCGAACATACTGTGAAAAAACACTCTTTGTTTTAGTGTAAAAAAATACTAAAACAAATTTCTGTAAACAACATGTTCAGACTTTGTATACTGAAAACCGGTGTAGTCTGAAACTCTTGCTAACCTGTTTCAGTAAATTAGGAGTTCAGACTTGGAAACAGTCTGAACTGCTGTAGCATTACAGTTATTAATTAGTAAAAAAGAATTCTTATATAAACTTGTTGCAGCACCTGTTACACATGAAAACCCAAATAGTCCAAGAGTTTTCTGCGGTATGCGGATGTCGATGCAGAGTAGAGAGAAACCGGTGTTGAGCATATCCCGTGCATGGTGTGCCTTTCATTGAGCAATATTCAGGTTGTATCCCATCATATTCAGGTTTTGCAGGTTCTTCTACAGTGGACTGACGGGTGGTACCCTCCCACGGTACTGACCTGGGTTCGATTCCCTGGATGCGCATTTCTTCTCATGTTTAAACTTAGGTTAATATGTTTTGTACACCATCTGAATCGGTCAAATAATAGCTAATTTTTTAGTAGATAATAATGGAAGCATCATGGTGAAACTGTAACCATCCATGAACTGAGAGCTAGCACATTTGCCTGGTCCGTTTTTTGGGGGTAGAAATAGAATAGAAGGAACAAAGACTAGGTTCCACAAATAACACCCGCCAACACAAATCCTGCTCATAGAAGCAGCAGCAAAGAAAGACCCCACCAAAGTGCCAACCTTTTTTGCACATCTGAATACTGTAAAATCCAAGTTCCTCGTAAAGAGACAATTAGAGCACTTTTGGAGGGCTCATACATTGCAAAACGTGCCGTTTAAACATTTGGGCTCTGCTACTCGTTCTTCTTGAGCCCAACATTTTGACGAAGTCAATTCATTAATAGATACTTCCTCCGGTCCTTTTTAGTCTGTATATAAGTTTTGTCCGAAGTCAAAGTATCTCTACTTTGACCAAACTTATAGAAAAAATTATGAATATTCACCATGCCAAATCAATATTGTTAGATTCTTTACGAAATATAGTTTCATAATGTATATATTTGGTATTGTAGATATTGATATTTTTTAATCCGCGGAGTAAAAAGGACCGGAGGGAGTACAATATCAAAAGCCCACTGTGTTGATAAGAGCTTCAAAGAGACAAATTGGTGGGGAGTGAGGGATGGGGGCTCGACTCGAGGAGAAGCCGCCGGTTCCTAGGGCGGGCTAAAGGGACCATCTTGACTCGTTCAACAAATCCGCAGCTCCTAATAGCTGCAGCCCAATACTCCAAACAAACCATATAGGCAGCGCAACTCCTACTCCGATGGTGAGCTACGATGGAAAACAAGGCGAGGTTGGCGTCACGACGAGTCCCCGGACGAAACGCCTGTCACGCTTCATTGTATACCACCGGCCCCCAAATGCGGCTTCGACTTCATAGCAACAGACAGTTGAGGCACACCCAGGACATGCCGGAGAAGAAGAGACGGCTACCAGGTCCAAGGCCATGCCTCCGATGTTGCTCATCATTGTCATCGTTGCCAGAGAAACCACCATGCACGTTCGGTCGTTGGAAGCACCAAGGGATCAAAGTCTTCAAGACGGTGCCCTAAAGAGGGGGAACGACGGTGAAGACGACGCCACCGCTCGACCCTACAACAGGATCTGGGCTTTCAGCCGAAGGACTTGATCCGGAAGAACGGGCTATGAGATTCCCAACGACGCCTCCAAGGAGGATAGCGACGCCCGCATGCGTCGTTGCCGTCGGACAGTCGACACCGACCAGGCTTTCACCCAAGCAGCCACTCCCGCGCAGCAGGCCGAGGTTGACCCGTACCTCCATCGGATCGCACACCCCCACACAGTGAGCACACCACCATTGTGCAGACCCACCAGCAAGCCTACCGACGACGGGACTGCAGAGACCAGACCGGGTCCTGCACCCCGCATCTAGCCACGACCGGAGCCTCCCTGCTCCAACAAGCGGCAACCGGGCACGACCAGCAGCCGACAGTGCCCCTCCCGGGCCGCCAGCACCAGAAGACCTGGCAGATCCAGGCCTACCTGCACCAGACCGCCTCCTTCCATTATGTCCTTGCTCGAATAGTCACTTTGGAGCATGGGCACATTGATCCGCTTCTCTTAAGTTAGATAAATGGAACTAGATTTGGGAGGTTTCTATGTGACGCGCACCGCACAGAGGGCGGATTTTTTCACGATTTTGACCCATGGGATGAAAGTATTGCACGGAATGAACTCTGATCGAAACCATTTCACGATCTGACCTTTTTTGAAACGCCAAAGCCCGTGACGTTGCAGACGCACATAGAAACGCCAGTCTAATGTGGCGTTGCAAACCCACTGAAACGCCAGTCTAATGTGGCGTTGCAGACCCGCTCAAACGCCAGTCTAATGTGGCGTTGCAGGCCACGCGTGAAACGCCATGGTCCATGTCGTTTCAGCAGTACACATGTTGCTGGCAGCATGCCATGGGCTGGTTGGATGTCGTCGCTGCGTTCCATAGTGGGTCTGCAACGCCAGCACTGTTGGTGTTTCACAATGGGCCTGCAACACCATATTAGACTGGCGTTGCAAGAAAGAAAAAACGCCACGGTAGACAGACGTGTCACTGTTGGGCAGCAACGCCAACACTGTTGGCGTTTCACAGTGGGTCTGCAATGCCACTTTAGACTGGCATTGCAAAAAAGAAAAAATGCCACGGTAGACAGGCGTGTCACTGTAGGGCAGCAACGCCATGGTAGACAGGCGTTGCATAGTGGGGCAGCAACGCCACGGCTTGTGGCGTTTCTAAAAGGGTCAGATCGTGAAATGCTTTCAAATTTGATTCGTTTTGTGCTCATGTTCAAAAAAAAGGTTAAAACAGTGAAAAAATTCACACAGGGCTCGCCCCTAACCGGGCCCGCCCAACTCAGCTGCGGGTGAACGATGCGAAAATTCCCCAAAACAGAAGTGTGCGCAAGGAACCAAACCCAGGACCTCCCACGGGTGAACCTCCTCACTAACCATTGTAATCCTTAGATTTTGTGTTTACAAAGGCAGCCTGGTGTATATGAACTATAAGCCGTGGCAGATTTAAACATTTTTTGAAATTTCAAACTTGATTTTATTTTGAAAAAGTAAATATTTGCTAAAACCGAAACATTTTCAAACTTGTGAACATTTTTTGAAACTCGAACACTTTTTGGGAATCTCAAATATTTTGTGAAAAATAGGAACAAAGTTGAAAGCACGACCATTTTTCCAAAATTACAAACAAATTATTGAAACCACAAACACTATTTGGAAAAAGGAACAAAATTGAAAACACAAACATTTTTCAAAACTATGAACAATTATTTCAGAACACGAACATTTTTTGAAATTCCCCGCATTTTTTTAGTTTTCGAATAAATTTGGAAATATGATATTTTTTTGAAAACGGGATTCTTTTTAAATTCCTGAATTTCCCTTGAGTTTGTGAAAAATATAAACATGCAAATTTTTGAAAATTATGACAATTTTTTTTGAATTTTTGAAGGTTTTCTTGAAAGAAGCGAACAATTTCTAAAGTTCTAGTATTTTCAATTCCTGAACAATATGAAAACAGAAACATTTTTCAAAACTTTGGAGAAACGTTGGAGAATTTCAAGATTTTTGAAAATTTCTAGTCATTTTTAAAAATTATAATGATGAAAAATGAAAAATGAAAGAAAAGAAACAGAAAAAAGAAGAGAAAAGGAAAAACGAAATAGAAACAGGGGAACAAGAAAAACAATATTCTACCAGGTTCCCTGAACCGGAAAACCGGCTAGAAACCTGTTAGAGCAACTCTAGCAGACCCCGCATCCGTCCGGCCCGTAAAACGTATTTGCATTTCGCGGAAAAACGTCTTTACGGGTCGACGCGCACGGCCGCGGATGCAGACCCTGCATAACGGACCCGTAAAAAAACATATTCGTGGAATATGTTTTTTTAGACCCCGTTGGGCTGAAATGTTCCCCCACCAACCGCTTTCGCTCATATGCAGGGCGCCGCAACGGTGAGGGAGAAACCCGCGAATACGCGGGTTGGGGTCGAGACTTTGCCGTGCCCCGCAAAAATATTTTGGGGGCCGGGGCGGGATGCGGGGTCTGATCGGGTAGGTTTTTCCGCCCCGACCCTCATTTTGGCGGTTATTTTCCGGGTCGGGGTGGGGTGCGGCGTCTGCTAGAGTTGCCGCCGGTTCTCCCTCGCTCCTCCTTCATCCTCGCCGCTGCCAGCAGCACCGCCAGGCGAAGCCTGACCGGCAGGGGCGGCGGCGGGGAACCTCTCCCCTTCGCGCGACATGGCTGGCGCGGGACAGCCGTTCGTGAGGAGGCGCCGGACTAGCGCGCGGTGCGGCGGCGCGACATGTGGATCCTAGCGTTGGCGTGCGGAGCACGTCGAGGGCTGGCGTTCGATCTTGCTGCGCGGTGTGGCGACTGCGGGAGGGGCAAGACATGGTGGTCGCGTGCGTCGTCGAGTTCGGGTCAGATCTTTCTGGATCCGGCGCCCGGACGCCGTCGGCCAACGTAGGGTGGTGGTACACGTCACTGTTCAGATTGGATCTTCATTGATCCAGATACCCGCGGCGTGCTTCTCTCTTGCGTTTTCCTGGCGTTGTCGGCGTGGTTGCAGATGAAGCCGGTGGAGGAGATTCAGATAAGGGGAAACCCATTGGTCGGCCCTGGCCGGCAGCGCCGACGACGACGCTCAAGCGTGTCGTTGTTCTTCCTGGAGACGTCGTTCTATGTTTGCTCCTCCACTTCCTACCTCACTGCCTCTCGGGTGAAAACCCTAACTCCGGTGGGCGGCGGCGGCGTCCTTGACGTCGTGACCTTCCTGAAGGCGTCGCCTTGAGGGCTGACTGGTGGTGGGCACTATTTGGGTCCTGGACGGTTGCTGGTGGTGGTCGCCTTGAGATCTGACTTTCCAGATCGGACGATGACGGTATTGCGGTGCCGTTTCTCTCTTGGGAGCATCGTTTGTGAAGCACCGCTAGATGACAAAGGCAGGAGATGGAGCGGCTTCGTCTGGCCCGAAGATTTAGTGGATCTGTCTAAGTCATGCCTGGCCGACAGGTGCTACGCTGAGTCTTGCCTGTTTGATAGGTACTACGCACGACAGTTCTTCCGGAATCTTCGTGTCTGAACGAATGAGCGCGGTGCGGTGGGGCTGTTTGGCGCCGTGGTGTCGCCGATCATCTTACACGGAGCTTTCGGTGAAGATGTCAAGTCATGCCTAGCCGACAGGTGCTACGATGTGTCATGCCTGGTCGGCAGGTGCTACACACGACAGATCTTCCAGAATATTCGCGTATGGATTAACGAGCCGTGGTGGCGTCGACGGATGGACGGACTGGCAAGGATGATACATATCTCTCTCGTGAAGATGGGTCAGCGGCCTGATGATGATGGCGGCGTCTAAAATGTGTGCATGTGGTGTACGCTTTAGGTCTGCTGCACCGGCTGTCGGTTCCGATATGTTATTTGAATGGATCGGTCACGACACCGGTTTTAAATATGGGGAGTGGGAGCACTTCACATTATCGAGTTCCGTAGGTGTGAGTGGTGGCTTCGGATGGTTTAATGTATGTTCTTGTTAGACCTATGTTGAATAATTAATAAAGATAGCCATATGCATCGATTGATCTTGATCTTGATCCGTCACGGCTTGATCTTGATCGGCCAGTGGCACGAGGAGGATCGGTGAGGGGTGGATGGAGGCCCCCTGCCGGCATGCCGACGGCGGCCTCTTCTACACGACGAGCCTTCCTCGGTTCCATCCAGCCACGAGATCGGGGGACGCGACGAGCCTTCCTCGGTTCCATCCTTCCTCGGTGCCGAAGGTGCTGATGTTGTGCTGCTAGACCTGATGCCAACATGAATGCCCATGATAGGAAAGTGCGCCCCCGACTATGACATATGAAGATGACAAAGAAAGAATTAAGCGCAAGGATTTTAGTGAACATTCTCCTCTGCCTAGCATCTAGCTCTCGCAGGTGCCCACTGTCGCTCTGTATTACCTAGGAACAAATATTTTGTATGGACAATCAGCAGGCAAAACAGTTGGATCTCCATAGGCGAGCCGCTGTCGCTCTGTATTACCTTTTTTTTCATGCTGATGCCTATGGATTTGCATAATTTCACTACTTCAGATTGTTGCCCACGTGATGCTTCTTTGTTAAGTAACATAATTAGGGGCCTATTGCTTTGTGTGTTCTTTTATTTAAACGACGTGCACCCATGTAGCAACTTCATATAAAGCTGGTGCCTATATATGTCTAAAAGGACTATGGATCATGTTTGTGAGATTCGGATTTTGAAAAGTAAAACAAAGACACTATTTCTATTTTACATTCGGATAAACTGAACTCATTTAGATTTTACAGTTTTCAGATGTGCAAAAAAGAAAAAAGAAATGGAGAAGTGGGGTATCGATCCCCATACCTCTCGCATGCTAAGCGAGCGCTCTACCATCTGAGCTACATCCCCTTATCTGTTGTTGGCACTAATAACAACAGATAAAACTAGATAAGCACTGCGTACTATAACATGGCGCAGTAAAAAGAATCTCACCTCCCACTCCTTGCAGAAGTGCTCCACAAATCTGCCCTCGGGAGACGCCGGGAGGAACTCCGCTCGGCCGTGTCAACGCAAAAACAGAGTAAACCCTCTCGTGTCTGTCTGTTCATTCTCTGCTCGGCAGAGCAGTTCTTTCTTGCGCCAAATCCGTTGCCTTTTTTTCCTTTCCCTTTTTGATTCACGCGTCCTGCTAATCTCTGCTTCTTCTTCTTTTCTGGTTGTTACTTCAGAACAAATGTTGGTATCTGGTCAAGCATTAGATTACCGCAGCTCAACATTGACGATTCATTCGGGAATGTTCTACACTTTAGGAACTGAACTTGTTGATGGATACCTTATCAGGGGCTGTTTTTTAGTCCTGGAATGCTGCAACTGTCTCTGGATGCTGCAATTCCGTGATTGATTTGACTGAATAAATTTGGTTGGGTGTAGGCAGAACATATAGATAACGTTTTTTTTTTCCTTCTTTGGAATGCTGCAGCTGTGTGTTGGAGTAACAAAATATCCACAAAAAGGATGGTAACAAAATCATGGTCATGTGTTTTGCTCTTAATTGTTTATTACACAAAAAGGATGGTAACAAAAAGTATTATTATTTTTGTTATTATTGTTGTTATTATTGTTATGGCGCTGCTTTAGTTTGGAGCACAGATTTCGTTCATTTTGTGAGATTTGCAGTTTGCAAAAGTGAAGTCAAGATAGTGCCTTTTACAGTATACTCCACAAAAAAAAAGAGTGGACAGGAATACGTTTATGAACTTTGGTTCAGGGTTTTAACCATTTGGGAGAAAAAGGTTCTTTCCTTCCTGCTGCTGTTCCTGTGACCATGTATCTTCTTCAGCATGGTATGGTTTGCTGGAAGGCTGGTGTTAGATGGTGTTAATTTTCTGTAAGGATGATGTGGCAGGCAGGTAAATGTGCTAATTCAGCAATTTCAGTGATCTTTGTTAACTTCAGAGATGGTGAGCATTAGATTGACCATTCCTTTGGGAATGTTCAACACTTCAGGGACTAAAGTTATTGATAGATACTGTAATATGGAGCTTTTCTTTTAGTCCTGGAATGTTGCAACCGTCTCTTGATGCGGATGCTGAAATGGAGATTGATTGGCTTTTCTTTTGTGTGGAACAGTGAGCTCCTAGATGTACAAAAATGTAAACAAGGAGAAAAGAAAATGCGCATCCAGGGAATCGAACCCTGGTCAGTACCGTGGGAGGGTACTATGATACCACTACACCAGATGCGCTCATTTGGTGTTGCATCTTTCCTTTCCAATAGGAGAACTGGCGTTCTAGAGTATTCAGAACTAAAAAAAAACAAGTAATGGAGAAGTGGGGTATCGATCCCCATACCTCTCGCATGCTAAGCGAGCGCTCTACCATCTGAGCTACATCCCCTTTCGATTTGCTGTAAAAATCCAGCTTAAAGATTCCATACAAAAACAATGTTAATCAAGCAGTTGCAAAATTGCAAATGGACATCCATTTTCACTGAAGATTAATCAATTTGGATGAAATCGTGACAACGAGTAATTCTAACTTTCTCTTCTCTTATTTTCGATGCAAGAATGGTTGAATTTGTCTTGTAAGCGAAATATACACTTCAGACGCCGGGGTTTGTCTCCCTTTCACAAAAAGAAAAAAGAAGTCCGAAAACATACACTTTACTCACCCTGCAATGTTTTTAGTGTCCGTCAATGCAACGTTTCAGTAGCCAGCCATACCACGTCTGACCGATCGTCTCTGTACTCCAAATCTCCGGATTCGATGTTGGGAAAATTTATCGATACCTGGAAACTGGAAAGGGGAAGTTGAGATGTACATTTCAGGAACTGAATTCGTTGATCGATACTACCAGTGACGTAGCCAGGGGGTGGACAGGGTGGTCCATGGACCACCCTGACCCTGAAATTCCAGCATAGCCAATATATAGTCTAGAAAAAAGATATATATTTTTTACAATGCATACAATTACATGAAAGTTTATTATTAAACCATCCTGTCTCAACGAGCTAGCTACGCCACTGGATACTACTGTCGTCAGCAGGAGCCTATTGTGTAGATAATCAGAGCTGTCATTTTTCATGGAATGCTGTAATTGTGTCTTGAGTGGATGCTGCATTGCGGTGGTGGGATTATTGATGGCTGAACAATATTGGCTGTGTGTAGGGTAGGAATGTTTTCTGGAATTAGCATGCTGTGATTGTGTCTCGAGTAACATGCTGTGATTGTGTCTCGAGTAACATTTTGCTCTTTATATTTGGAAAAACATGGCAGGAACATTTTGCTCTTGGCCTGTGAATTTTCTTCATTGCACGCTTTGGTTTGCAGATCGTGCGCATGTTTTTTTTTTACTTTTATGCCTAGAATGATTTATGAGATTTGGAGCTTTGCAAAAGCTAAATCTGAATACATGAGGTGCAGTTTTAGTGCTACTAGGCACGAGGATGGAGAGGTTAGCCTTGGTGGGCAGGTGGTACCGGAGAGAGACACGTTTCGATATTTGGGGTCCATGTTGCAGAAGGATGGCGATATCGATGAAGACGTGGGCCACCGAATCAAGGCTGGGTGGATGAAGTGGCGTCATGCTTTTAGCGTACTCTGTGACAAGAGAGTGCCACAAAAGCTAAAAGGCAGGTTTTATAGGACAGCTATCCGACCTTCGATGTTGTATGGCGCGGAGTGTTGGTCAACCAAGAGACGACATATCCAACAGTTAGGTGTAGCAGAGATGCACATGTTGAGATGGATATGTGGCTACACAAGGAAGGATCGGGTACAGAATGACGATATACGAGAGAGACTTGGGGTAGCACCGATTGAAGAGAAGCTGGTCCAACATCGTCTCAGATGGTTTGGACATATTCAACGGAGGCCACCGGAAGCGCCGGTGCATAGCGGACGGATAAAGCGTGATGAGAATGTTAAGAGGGGTCGTGGTAGACCGAACTTGACATGGGAGGAGTCCGTTAAGAGAGACCTGAAGGTTTGAAATATCGACAAAGACTTAGCCATGGACAGGGGTGCGTGGAAGTTAGTTATCCACGTTCCAGAGCCATGACTTGGCTTCAAGATCTTATGGGTTTCAACTCTAGCCTATCCCAACTTGTTTGGGACTGAAAGGCTTGGTTGTTGTTGTTGTTGTTGGAGGTTTGCAAAAGCAAAGTCAAGATAGTATTTATCTGCATGAAGATTTGTAGCTTACATGGTGGCAATTTTGACCATGATATTCCATTATCTAAGGAAACTATCCCTTTGATTCTCAGGGCCGGCCCTGGTGTATGGCCAGAGGGGCGGCGGCCCAGGGCCAGACCAGGAGGGGGCCCATTACATAGTACACATACATAGTATAGTCCATAGGAAAATAGGAAAAAAAAACATTATGAGAGAGAAAAATGAGATGGGATCGTCTCATGAGATCCGGTGCACGACAAGTCATCATGGCTGCACAAGATTGCGATTGAAATGCATATGTGTGAAACAGATCGATCCAAAGATCTAGCTTTTCCTGTTAGTCATTCGTCGGTTAGTTTTTGTCCTCTCATCGGCCGCTCCGTCGTCCTCGCTTGGCGCCTCGGCCGCTTGTTGTTGCCACCACGCAGCAGTCCGCAGCTCCGGCAAACCGGCCTTCCGACAATGCGGTAATACAGTATACATATGTGACTATCGATTCAGTACCCAATATCCATGTTCGTGATCCATTCATCCATCCCCCAATTTCAGATTTCCAGTAGTTTTTTAGTAGTCTATTCAACTATTCATCCATGATTCATCTCATAAAGTTTCAAAAAAATCATGTATAAGTTTTTAATTAAATCTTTCACAATGCATTCAATCATTTTATTTTTTATTCTATGTACATATATGAGGTTCCGATCATCTGATCTATATAGTCTTTCATAATTTAGGACATTATCCTGACATGTTGCCTAAGAAGCATTTGCCGGCTGCTGAAAAATGGAGAAGAAAGAAAAAAGAATTCTGAAAATTCAAACATTGAATGATTCTTTTTGACTTAGCTGTCCTGTCGTCGATTTCGTCTAGGGCCTCCCGAAACACAGGACCGGCCCTGCTGATTCTACTCAAGGTTGTACGCTAAACCAACGGCTATAATATCGACTGAAGGGATTACCATAATTCTTCATGTGGCTCATGTCAAGATCAGATGGAGAATCCAGAATCCAGTAACCCCAGTCTTGTTTTGTGTGAAAAATAGAGTCCCGCCTTGTCTTTGTGGATCATTAATTTCAGTGTTGTTTTGCGTGGTTGAGAACTGGACATTGCTTACTAATTACTCAATTACTCTCTGCGTTCCAAAATAACTGTCTCAAACTCAGTATAACCTTGTACTAAAGCTAGTACAAAGTTAAGACACTTATTTTGGAACGGAGGGAATATACTAGAGACTGATATTTGGTACACTTCTTCTTCGGTACAACCCCAAACACAAGGACGGCTGAGATTAAGCGATACCCCTTCGTAACAAAGGGCAGGATTGTCTTTTACCCCCGTCCCGACGTACGCGCGTCAGCCCGACGGGCGCCAGCTGACGAAACGGCGACGTACAGGAGCCCCGTATACGTGTCGTACCCGCGTCCCACCCCGCTGCGACGTGGCGTCGCCACGTCGGTCTGACCGCGGTCAATCCGTCGGTTCCCGAGACCACGACATTAATTCCGCGCTGCGTCGTCAGTTCACGTTGGTTCCCGCCGCCGCCGCCATTAATCCCGCGCTGCGTCGCCAGTCCGCGTCGGTTCCCGAAGCCACCGCCATTAACCACCGCGTCGCCAGCTCGCCGCGTCGGTTTCCGAAGCCACCGTCATTAACCACCGCGTCGCCAGCTCGCCGCGTCGGTTTCCGAAGCCGCCCCCATTAACCACCGCGTC
This sequence comes from Hordeum vulgare subsp. vulgare, assembly GCF_904849725.1. Taxonomy (NCBI): domain Eukaryota; kingdom Viridiplantae; phylum Streptophyta; class Magnoliopsida; order Poales; family Poaceae; genus Hordeum; species Hordeum vulgare. The sequence continues at coordinate 25,014,487 of NC_058524.1, forward strand.
AGCGTCGTCAGATGCCGTTGTTAGCCCGTTTGTTCGACGGCTCCCGAGGCGACGCCATTAATGGCGGCCCCGTCGTCAGAGCCCAGTCGCGTCGGTTCCCGAGGCCGTCGCCGCTGGCCCGTTGGTTTGACGGCTCCCGAGGCGACGCGCGTTCACTCCGGGGGAGTTACGCCCGCCAGTTGCCCCGTCGCCTCCCCTCCTGACGCGGCGCTATATATACCCGTCGTCCCGCGGCTCGTCGGCACACCGTCGCTCCCCTGCTCTCCTTCTCTCCCCCGCTCTTCGTCGTTCCGCCACAGGTCCCCGTCGCCCCGAAGCTCTCTTTCTCCCTTCCCCGTTCTCCGACGACCCGACGATGGACCATGCCGACGGCAGCAGCTCCGGCGGCGGCGGCGGCGCGCCGGAGAGCAACTGGCCCCAAAGCCTCGACAAGCCGCTGACACAGGAGCTGTTCAACTTCGGCCTCCTCGTCCCGCCGGGCTGCCGCCTTGCAAAACCTTGGAGGATTTGCAAGGACGGCTATCCGACGCTGACCAACCCCGCGACGCCGGAGCAGCTCCGGGTCCACCCCGGCGGACGCTACAACACCCACGGCCGGCACGCCTTCTGGGACGGGAAGAACTACAACGGCGTCATCAGGCGTTGCCGGCAGGCGGCGGCAGTGGCGAGGGCGTCCCGCGTCGCCGTTGGGCGGCGATCCCTCACCCATCTCCGGCGGCCCCGGCTGTCCAGGCGGAGTACGAGGTGCCGCCGGAGCAGTTCGTCCTCCGCGAGGACGGCGACCCCGACGACTCGCCGGGGCTACTCGTCACTATGAGGGCGTCGCAGGCGACGGCGGCAGCGAGGGAAGAGGCGGAGATCGCGGCGGCGATCCAGGCGACGGCGGCAGCAGCGGCAAACCCGCCGCCTCACGACGACGACGACGACGGCGGGGACGGCGATGGCGCGGTGGACGGGCCCGCCGTCGTCTACCTCGACTCCGATTAGATTAGGATTTTTAAAATTTAGTAATGTTTAATTAAATTTTATTTTTAGTTTTTTAATTATGTTTGAATGTAATCGGGAACTATGAAATTTTATCTAAGTTTATTATGAATCTAAATTCATTACCGGCGGCGGCGGAGGCGACGTGTACTGGACTCGCGGCGTCAGCGGAGACGTGTGTGGGGGGGGGGGAGCCACGTCGGCGAGATCGCGGCGGCAATGTCGCGACGGCGGAGTCGGGCGTGACGAAGTTAGATTTTTTTTTCAACCAAACCGCCGACGCGTGGGTGACGTGGCGTATGTACGACGGGCGGGCGGGCGGGCGGATGGCGCGACATATACGGTACGGAACGTGTAATGACCATACTGCCATTATACGTTTAGGGGGTTGTACCGAAGAAGACCTCTATTTGGTGATATTTGGCGAAGCATATATAAGATGATTTCGCTCTGGCCTGATAATTTTTTTTTTAATGGCAGTAGCCCAACATTTCAGGAACTGAATTTCTTGATGGACACTGTAGCCAGGAGCCTACCGTGTGCATAAGAGCCGGTCATTTACAGTACATTTAGATACGCAAAAACAAATTGGACAAAGGACTGTGTGTATGTTTTTTACCATTTATGTCAAAGGATCATGTCCATGCTTGTGAGATTTGGAGTTTGCAAAAGTCAAGATAATGTGTTTCTGTACATTCAGATTTTCGATGAACCGAATTCGTTTAGATTTTACAGCATTCAATCTGCAAAACAAAAGGTTTTTCTTTCAATTCAGATGAACTGAATTCATTTGGATTTGACAGTATCCAATCTGACAGCAAAACAAAAGAAAAGAAAAAGAAATGGAGAAGTGGGGTATCGATCCCCGTACCTCTCGCATGCTAAGCGAGCGCTCTACCATCTGAGCTACATCCCCATTTGTTGGAAGCAACTGATAAGTCATATTTATTTCGTAACGCCTATACGCAACCACATTTTTGTACGCAGAGGTTAGTCTTTCTCTTTGAGTCGTGTTTCTTGCGTGTGCTTCTCCCATACGCATCACCTTTTTTGTTTCCTTTGCCAACTCAGGCCTAATGTTTCTGTTTGTGCTCGAACACGGAACACCGACCTGAAGCTTTACAGAAACGAAGCATTACAAATCCGGAAATGTGCTGGTCATTAAGATAAATCAACAAAGTCTGACAAATATGGCAAGTCAAAGACTTAGAAACAGATTATAACACAAACTTCTGTTAAAACTATTGGACTTTATTGAATATAAAAAGGAAAAAAATGCAGTGACAGATGCTCTCTCAAGGAGGGACACCGCTCACACTACCAACTGTCATTCCATCACCACTTTTGTCCTTGATTGGCTGGATGATATCAAGGAGAGTTATAGCTGATGCTGAAAAACACTAAGTTGTCCGTTATCGCGTCATCTTCCAGTGGCTTACCCATGGAGGCAATCTCGTAGTCCGAGTGCCTTTGACTTGTTGATGTAGTCGGAGATGGACAGCGCCCTTGTGTGTATTAGCTAGGGTGTTGTGGGTGTTTACGACACGAGGTATGTCGAGAAGATGCCCTTAGTGGCCTTCAATGTGTGTGCCACAGTAGGTTGGGTGATGACCCCTGCAAGCATGCCACGAGAGAGCTATGCGGGTGTTTACGGAGCGAGTTTTGTCTGAGTCGGGAAGAGTTCTTACATGGCCTTCCCCATGTGTTTGCCATAGTTGGTTGGCTCACGACCGATGCAAGTATGTCGCGAGAGAGTTAGGGCTATGCGGGTGTTTATGTAGCGAGTTTTATTTGAGTCGGGAAGATGTCCTAAATGAACTTCCATATGTGTGCGATGGTTGGCTGGGTGATGGCCATTGCAAGCAAGCCGCAAGAGAGGGTGTTTGGGCACTCAAGATATGTTGGTCAGTCGGCCACCATGAGGTGTACTGGGTTCACCATGGTGATGACCTAGCCATCTTTATGACGATGGAGAGGGTTTCCACTTGAACAACAACCGTCGAGTCGGTGAAGCAATGTAGATGTGTGCTACGCATCATCGAGAGAATCCACCCCTTCAAGAGCAGATGATTGTTCTTGGCCAACTACTATGTGATGAAATGGGCTAAGGACACAATGAGAGAAAGGGATGGTGCGTGTGAAAAGCGGTGTTAAGAGTGTACCCTAGGCACGGACGTGTGCATGTTTATATGGGCGCTAAGGCCAGCGAGATTATAGAGGATGTTAGGGATCGGGCAAGGCCTCCAAGTTAACTACACGGTGGTGATAAGCCTCATCCCTAACGCAGGTTGTTACAAAGACAACGCACACAATACGTTGTTTAACATCCTCCCCCCCCCCCCTCCCCCCCCCTCAATCACAACTATCTAAGTTGAGATTGTGTCTAAATGACTCTAACTGTCGTAGTCTCGTAGAGTGAGCGGGTTGGTAAACCCATCTGCAACCTGATCACCAGTAGGTATGAATCTGATGTTCAATAGTTTATTAGTTACCCTTTCTCGAACAAAGTGATAGTCTATTTCAATGTGTTTTGTATGCGTGCAGGCTTAGTATGCCCTGGTCACAATCAGAGGGAAGACCATAGCCAATACTATGTCATCGCCTCCTTCCCGGTCCAGACCCAGCTAGACCGCCGCCATTTGAAAGAAGATACTAAAGAACTTAACACTTAAATGAGAAATATGCAAGTCCACATAAAATAACAAGACTAGACGAGGGGTGATCTATGGGTCATTTTCCTTTTCATCTTATCGAAGACACTATTTATCTTCCTCTCAATTTATACTATGGTAATTAATTACCATGTATAATTATTAAATGTATAACTAGATTGGCCCCACGTGAGTCAGGCAAGAAGAAAGACCATATTACATGCTCTAGTTAGGATATATGGTTTCTCTTATTTGATATACGATGTGGTGTCTTCTAGTAAATCAAGAGCAGAATCCAAGTTCCCCAAATTATCAAACTGAAATGTGTTTGATATTGTGTGAGTCCTTAGTATTTGCGACATGAGGTTCACACCCCCACCATAAAATGCTAATATCCCTATCTTTTTTTTACCATGTTAGCATTTATCATTGGGATGTTTTTTTCAAAAGGGCTTAAGCCTTATATTAGGAATCACATGTCCTTATAAACGGAAACTTACAAAAAAATAAAATTACATTTAACTCTTTGGGGTGTCAAAGTCTTTCTTCTCCCGCATACATCGACGAAGAATTGTGAGCATTGCTTGGTGCCAACTCTGGGCTTTTGCCTTGGCGGAGAAAACTTTTTAAAACTCATGAGCTTGTAGAATTAGCGGTCAGAAAGTCATTGATGTAGACTAGGAGACAACGATGGTAGCGATCTTCGAAGCAAACATCGATGAGGGCCTTTAGCAACTTTGACAGCCATGAAAGTCATACTAATCTTGACGAATCTAGTAGAAACCTAAAACAACCGGTCTTGGGAGACCAACAGGAAACATGGCTCAACACACGTTTCGTCGACGATAAGGAAAACAAAGGAATGGGGATAGGGCATGAAGACCGTTATTCTTACACTAGGCTGCCATCGCCTTGATACCTAGAACCAAACATGAAGACTCTTTAAAGAAATTAAACCTAGAAAAAAATGTTGGAAATATGTCATAGAGGCAATAATAAAGTGGTTATTATTATATTTCCTTGTTTATGATAATCGTTTATTATCCTTGCTGGAATTGTATTGATTGGAAACTCAAATACATGTGTGGGTACATAGACAACACACTTTATCCCTAGTAAGCCTCTAATGGACTAGCTTGTTGATCAAAGATGGTTAAGGTTTCCTAGCCATAGACATGAGTTGTCATTTGATAATGGGATCACATCATTAGGAGAATGATGTGATGGACAAGACCCAAACTATGAACGTAGCATATGATCATGTCAGTTTATTGCTATTGTTTTCTACATGTCAAGTATATGTTCCTATGACCATGAATCATGCAACTTACTAAAACCGAAGGAGTACCTTGCATGTATCAAACGTCACAAACGTAGCTGGATGACTATAAAGATACTCTACAGGTATCTATGAGTGTGTCTGTTGAGTTGGCATGGATCAAGATTGGGATTTGTTACTTCATGTGACGGATAGGTATCTCAGGGCCCACTCGATAATACAACATCATAATGAGTTTGCAAGCAATGTGACTAAAGAGTTAGTTACATGATCTTGTATTACGGAAGGAGTAAAGAGACTTGCTGGTAACGAGATTGAACTAGGTATGGAGATACCGACGATCGTATCTCGGAAAGTAACACACCGATAGACAAAGGGAATAGTATACGTGATTGATTGAACCCTTGACATCGTGGTTCGACCGATAAAGATCTTCGTAGAATATGTAGGAGTCAATATGGACATCCAAGTCCCGCTATTGGTTATTGGCCGGAGAGTGTCTGTATCATGTCTGCATACTTCTCGAACCTGCAGGGTCTACACACTTAAGTTTTGGTGACGATTTAGTTCTCAGCGCCACCGCTGCCCGATTTGCATCAGGGCACCGCCCGCCAAGGTCCACCGCCACCGAAACTCGCACCCCGAGCTGGGAGCCGTGACGGGAAAAAGGAGGGGCCGCCACCGCCGGCCTCCGCACGGGCAAGCGCCTGGTCGTGCCTGCCGACGGTAGTGGCGAGAGGGAGGGGGGTGGAAGCGGCGGCGATTCTACTGGTCAGGCTTCAACAGGCTGAAGTCTGTCCTCCGAAATTAAAATCCAGCCTATCCCAACCCATCTCAGCCTAGTTTCAGCTCATCCTAGTCCAGTTTCAGCCCTTGTATTGAAGCTGGATCTGCCCTTTAAATTCATCCTAGATTCGTCACTGGGTGGGAGGTTTGGCGGCAGAGGAAAGAAGGGGTCGCTCCAGCCGTCTTGCTCAGGGAGGCGACGCGGGGTACCGACACTACCGCGCGTCGGTTGGAGACGCTCTAACGGGTTTATCACTCGATGTTAATGAAAATCGTGGGAATTTTGTTTTCATCTAAGAAGAAAAAACCGCAAAGCTTCACGCATCCTGAATCCCCCAGATGGAAACCTCATTTTTCTACTCTTTGCGCCGTGGATTCTGTTATTTTTGTTTTTTGACGTAGTGGATTCTGGTTCAGTGGATCGTGGAAAACCAAACCATGGACGACGTGGTTTTTGCTCTTGTACTAATCCGACTCCGGGTGAGTCCGAGACTGACGCTCCCGTTGGCAGCACCGACTCGAGCTGGATCTATCGTGTCCGTTTCCTCCTCAGATCGCGTCCCTTGGCAGCACCGACGCTGGCGTCTATATATTAAGTCAGACCAAACTCACGTCCCTTAACACAACAGACCCGACGCCTTCCACTCCACGGCGCGAAAACGATCGGGACTTACGCCGACACGATCGACGACGCCACCGCCGTTCCATCAGCAGCCATGACGGTCTCCGGCGACGGCGGCACGGTCCTCCTCCGCCGGCGCCCCGCGCTGCACCACCACGCCGCCTTTCCCGCCCACCAGCCCGCCCACCAGCCCGCCCACCATCCCGCCGTGGTCTGGCACCCCTTCCAGAGCCACTTCGTGCCTATGCCCACGCCCAGGCCCATGCTGGTGCACATGCAGCCGCCGCCCGTCGACCACTTCGCCTTCGACGCCCACGCTCACGCCCGCGGCTCGAGGACGCCCTCGCCGCCCGTCGACCGCTTCGCCTTCGATGCCCACGCTCACGCCGGCGGTCGCGGTTCGAGGACGCCCTCGCCGCCCTCGTCGCCCGTGGGCCAGCTCGCCTTCACCAGCCACGTCCAGTGCGCCCCGCAGCCACTGGCGCAGGTCGAGGTGCGCGACTTGTGGGAATTGAACCAGCCCGACGAGACGCCGCCGCCGCCGCACCCTGTGGTGACCATCGGCACGGCGGTCCCCGGCGCGCTGCACGCCGCGCCGCGCCAACTCTGGGGCCCCGCGCAGGTCGAGGTTCGGGACGTGTGGAAGTGGAACCTGGCCGAGGAGATGGCGGCCATCACGTCGCTGCTGCCGACGCACACGGTGGTGACCATCGACACGGAGTTCCCGGGCGCGGTGCACGACTCGACCACGCCGCGCGACCAGCGGAGCCCCAAGGAGGCCTACGCGCTCGTCAGGAGCAACGTGGACCACCTGAAGCACCTACTGCAGCTCGGACTCACGCTCTCCGGGCCAGGGGGCAGCCACCCCGTCGTGTGGCAGTTCAACTTCCGGGGCTTCGACGAGGGGCGCCACCCGCACGCGCCGGAGTCCATCGCCATGCTCAAGGCCCACGGCATGGACTTCGGCAGGCTCCGCGAGGACGGCATCGACCCGGGTGACTTTGCCGACGAGTTCATGCGCTCCGGCCTCAACCACCGCCGCCCGCGCCGGGGCAAGGCCGCCCAAGAGCCCCTCACGTGGGTGGCATTCTCGGGCTCCTACGACTTCGCCTACCTCGCCAAGCTGCTCCGCCGCGGCCGCGGGTTGCCGCAGAAGCTCGAGCACTTCACGAGGCTCGTGGAGAAGCTCTTCGGCCAGTGGGTGCTCGACGCCAGGTACATTGCCACGACCTGCGGCAGCCACGGAGGCCTGGAGAAGGTGGCCGCCGAGCTCGGCGTCCAGCGCCGCGCCGGCGTCGCCCACAGCGCCGGATCCGACAGCCTTCTCACCGCCGACGTGATGCTCGCCATTGTGTTGTGCCTCGAGGGGCCCCCCAACTACCAGGACGTGCGCAGGATACACGCCGGAAAGATCGATGGGCTCGTCAAACTAGACCTGCAGACATGCAAAGATGTTACTCCTATGTTATATTGCTTCAAGTAATCCAAGTGATTTAGTTTTCTTGTTTGTTCGCATTCTTCGTCGCTTGGATATGTCAATTCATCTCCAGTTCCTTGACCACATGAACCGTGAAGAACTAAAATACTCCCTATGTAAACTAATATAAAAGCGTTTATAACTAATGCGTGTCTTGACGCGCCTAGGGCTGTAAATGAGTAGCAGGTTGAATTAAGTTCATCTCAACTTGTACTAAAATCCGAACGAGCTCAAACTGACCGAAACTCATCGAGGTGTAAAAAATGACTCATGCTCAGCTTGAAACGATCGCGAGCTAGATAGGATGAACTTTTCTTATAATCTAAGATGAATTTTGAGCCACAACACAACATAAAAAACCATCCATTATATAATTCAATTTATTCTCTCTCAACACATCATGGATGAACTAGCAAGTGAAGAAAATGGAGGCCATATGCTCTGAAACTTTGGCCAAAATATAATCGTAACAAAAACATGGCTGACCATATATCATATTGGGGTTAAATTTTGCCCGCACTTAGAGCATCTAGAACCGCGATGGGCTAATTCGGTCCCTCAAACGCGGGTCCGTGGACACTGACCGAGCATACCTTATATTTGCTACTTTTCATCTACGTATCTCATATCGGACACCCTATATTCATATTACACATGTAACGTTGAGCTACTCCACATGAGCAACCAACAGAGGACAAAATCGGATGCAAACGAACGCATGATCGGCTGCAAACAACATCAACAAACTTTGCATCACCCAAAAAATCATCTTAGCTCTTCACGGGACAAAGTTCTTAAACTTCTACAACCAAAAATGATATTAACATATGCGGAGGAGGTGGGATCACCACTTCAAATGTGAGGAGGCACGACCGATGGCGGTGGCGGGGGTTCTCCCTCTCCCCCGCGCGTTATGGGTGGGCCAGAGATCGGTGGTGCCCCGTGCACATGTTGCTAAATGGAGGTCCGTTGAGTAGGTCAGGGTGAAACTTTGTTGTCAGCTAGTTCCCAAGGACGGTGATGGCGGTGCCATTCTATGTCGTTCCCTTTCTGAAGGCATCACCATGGAGAAGCTCCACACTTTTATTTGCTACCTCAGAGGGAAACCCTATATCGGTCAATCGGATGGCGACGGCTCTCTTGTGCCGTTGGGGCGCCATTATTCCAAGTGTGCATTGGCTCGAGGTACCACTGGATGACTTGTGTGGTGGAACGGTGTTTCGGGTGACACATCGACGATGTGGAGTCTCGGCGACGGATGTGTGATGACGGACGCGCATAGGGAGGTGGCATCGACGGAAACCTGGCAAGATGGATGTGCCAGTACCTCCTCTGAAGATGTATCGATGAAACACGATGGCAACTACGTCGGTAGCATGCCCATGTGATGCACATGAGAGTGCGTCAAACATGTGTGACCCAGCCACGATATTTCGGTTTGGTTGGGACCTCCGCCATTAGATGTTAGGTTTTGGTGTGAGGTCTGAGTATTCGGCTCAGACAATAAACAACCCTTAATCAAGTGGATAGAAGTAGCACAGATGTTGTCAGGATGACGGTTTTAAATTTATTGATGTTTTTTGTAAGGTTTTTACGAACAATTAATAAAGTGGTTGTATGCATCACCCACATGCAAAGGCTAGGGGTCATCCTCCTTCTTTTTAAAAAAAAAAATCTGTATATCACAACCGGATAATATGTTGAGGGTGAAATCAGCATCTTGTCCAACAGGTTAAAACTACCAAAAGAGTCAAGCGCCAGTGATTGTCGTAGTGAATTTAACAAGAGTGCACTACTAATCTCTATCGTTTTGACAATGAAACTCTGAAACGTACGTGCTTTGTGCGATGTCTGTCTAGGGGCCTACAAATCAATTCGGAGAAGAGGAAGAGATGGAGGGGAGGAGTAGCTGATCGGGGCCTTGGGGTTGGTGACGGCGTTGGAGAAGAGCAGCAGCGGAAAGGGTCGTTGATGGACGGAGAGGCGTGGTGGTGGATCAGACACCGGGCGGTTTAGGGAATTGATCTGAAGGTGATCATGGTGGGTTGGTTTTGCCGTGGTGGTACGTACTCCCTTTGTACAGAAATATAAGATGATGAAGAAAACTTCCGACCAGGTGAAAAACTGGACAAATGACCAGGTTACCCCCAGCTCGTCTAGCTCGCTAATTTGAAATTATCCCAGATCTCGTCGCCCCCACCTCCCCCAGCTCGTCCGTCCCCCTCCTCCGCCCAGCTTGTCCACCCCCACCTCTGCCCCAGCTCGTGCGCCCCCTCCTTTGCCCCTAGCTCATCCTCCCCCACCTCCTCTGCCCAGCTCGTCTACTAGCTACCAGCGACTTCTCCACCAGCCGGCGGCAGCAGCTCCTCCGCCAGCCAGCAGCAGCTCCAGCAGATCCTCCACTAGCCAGCAGCACTAGCTCCTCCACTAGCCAGCGGCAGCCCCTCCGCGTGCCGGCAGCAGCAGCTCCTCCGCCTCTGCCCTCCCAGCTGCCTCAGCCAAGTCCTCTCCCGGTGATGTACCCATCGCCCATCAGATCGCCGGAGGTTTTTTTATCCAGGGTGCAGATCGCCGGAGGAGGTCCTAGTGGTGTTGGATCCTACTTACCCCGTATCCTGTAAATCAAAAAATTAGGTCAACAACATGGAGTTTATCACAATTTAGCAACATTTGAACAAAAAACAATTTAACAATAGCAGCCGAATTTTTAGCGAGATCAACAACATCAGTAGCAACAGCGAAAAAAACAATAGCAACAATAGGGAGACATAGGAGTAGTGACATGGAGTAGCAGCATGAGTTCATCAAAATCAATAGGGAGTAGTAGCAGGAGGAGTTCATCGCAATCAAAAACAAAATTTACACGGAGTAGCAACAACATGGAATTTGACCTCAACTGTACTCCGCCCGAAGAAGATGATATCAATCAAGATGAGATCAACATGGAGGACTCAGAGGGAGGCAATGATCCTGGTGAAGATGAGATCAACATGGAGGACTCACAGGGAGGCAATGACCCTGGTGAAGATGATATTAACATGGAGGACATAAGGGGAGACAATGATCCCCGGAACACTAGTAGAAAATGACCCATTTATCCCGATTCCAGAGACCCATTAGCCACGGTTCTTGAACCGGGACTAAATGGTTGAGACTAAAGACCAAAAAATTTAGTCCCGGTTCGCTTACGAACCGGGACCGAATGGTCTCCACGTGGCCGCTGCGGGGAGCCCGAGCAGGAGGGTCTTTAGTCCCGGTTGGTCACACCAACCGGGACAACATGGCATCCACGCGTCAGCATCTACCAGCCGCACCACCGGTGTTGGGGATAGTATCCGTTGGATAACCCGCCCTAGTTGGGCCGGGTCACCAAAGCTGGCCACTCATCTTCAAGTGGTTTTGGCATTGGCCCAGTAAGGCCGGAAGTCGTATGGCGGTTCAGGACCTTTGGGAGGAATCCTTAGTGGAGAAGGTCTCCAAGTCTTGGAGAGATGGCGACTTAGAGATCGGAAGAGTCACGATTTGTGTAAAGGAAAGGACCCTTGTAAACCCTAAGGACTCGACCTGTATATAAAGACGAGTCCCACGGAAGGAGAGGGAAGGTTAGAAATCATCGAGTGCTAGGTCAGGCGTGTTACGCCCTCCTTGTAATCGAAACACCATCAATACAACACAAAGCAGGACGTAGGCCTTTACCTCCCCACGAGGGGCCGAACCTGGGTAAATCTCTGTCTCGCTCCCGTTCAACCCCTTTAAGTCGCCACCAAGATGCGATGGCTCCAACACTAAGTCCTTTCACGAGGACATCTGCCGTGACAAAACCACGACAGTTGGCGCCCACCGTGGGGCCTGCGCACGGTGGAGTTGAGTTCTCAAAGGGAGCCCTACCAGGGTTTGGGAGCTATGCGGCGGGGCTCATGACTCAGAGCCGCCGCGGGAAGTACTACATCAACAACTTGCTATGGGGGGGCCGAGGCGAATTTGATCGAATCTGGTTACACAGTCCCCTTCGGCAAGATCAGCGTCTTCGTCGGCATGATTGGGTCGCCCATGCCTGAGCCGGACACCTCCTCCGACATCGTCGAGCCGGCCAGGTACGTCCGCCCTATCGTGACGCCAAACCTAACCCGTCCGGTCTTTGTTGGGTTCACGCAGGGATCTGAGGAACCAGAACGATCAGCGACCCAGGAGACCACGCCGGTCAACACTGATGACGAATCGTCCATGGGCGATTTAGATTCGATCCAGTCTCTACACGGGGGCTGCCTTGGGGGCTTGTCACTGGCCATGGACCCCGAAGTTCTTGACCGGACTCGCCGTCAGATCGCCGTTTACATGGCAGGGGTGACTCAACCCTCGCCAAACCGGGCAGGCGGAGATGGAACTGGCGAAACGTCAAGAAGCCCGACCGCGATATTGGTGGATTTAGCAGCAGAAATAACAAGGCTCATGGCGACCCCCCTAACACCGGAAAACCAGGACGCGGTAAACACGGAACTGACAAAGCTAAGAGAAGGGGTGGCAAAGGCTTAGCGGGGAGCCGAGGTGGAGGCCGCCAGGATCGAGACCCGGCAGGCTCAAATTACCGCTGAGATAGCTCGTTTGAATACTGACAACTGGCGGCTCGAAAGGCATCAGCGCACGTCTGACGCCGTCCATCAGCGGAGGCATCAAGGTCGCTTGCCCCTGATCTCAACCCGACCTACCTATTCGACACTCTACAAACTCTAGGGGCAGGAGCCGCCCCGGGGGGAGGGCCAGGCCAGCCACCGAACCCGCCGCTTCAGCCAGCTGTGGATCGTGTTCCCCGATTCCAGACACCTCAAGATCACTTTTCCAATCCGGTGGACAATGTCCTCGCCGCAACTCGCCATTTAGAGTCCCTTCCGATTCCCGACAATACTCCAGCCGAGATAGAGGCAAGGAAAGCCATTGAGATGTTGAAGACGGCGGTGGTTCAGAACGCCCAGTTCTCACACAGCCTAGATCGGCTGCACTCGACTCTCTAGGCAAGCCGCACCAGGAGTCGGCCAGAGGACCAACCCGCTATAACCAGCGGACTGTGACCTTTTCCCCAGGTCAACTCGCCTGATCATCGAGACCCGCCAGGTCGGGATCACTAGGACACCCAAGTCGCCCCATCACCTCTTGTTGGAAGCGGCAGACAAGTGGGGGTGCCGTGTTTGGCCCCCGCCCTTCGCAACGAGTGGATGCCCAAGGATTTTAAAGGGCCAAGAGAGGTGCCCAACTACACTCCAGACCTTGAGCCGGCGTCGTGGGTCGAGAGTTACGAAATCGCCATGGACATGCTCAATGTAAGCGAAGCAGTCTGCGCCAGATACTTCACAATGATGCTCGAAGGGACGGCGCGTACTTGGTTAAAGAACTTGCCCCCCAACTCCATCCAGACTTGGGCTGAATTGAAAGAGAGTTTCGTCAAAAACTTCCGAGGAACCTGCAAACGCCCGATGACAATAATCGATTTACAGCACTACGTTCAACGCCCGGATGAGTCGGCCCACCACTGGTCGAGGCGGGTCGCGGAAATCATTCACTCGTCGGAAGGTATTACGGCGACTCAGGCTGTGCTGATCCTAGAGCAGAATTGCCACTACGAGCCCTTGGTGCAGAAGTTGGGACGACTCAAGCGAAAGGTCCAAGACATGGGAGAGCTAATGGACACCCTCACTAGGTACGCTGAGGTGGACGACACCAAAGATCCTGGAGAGGATGGTGCTAAAGCCAATTCGCCAAGGAAAGGCGAGTCATCCAAAAAACATACCCGGTTCCAGGGGCGCGCCCGCCATAATCATGGGGCGAATGGCAAGAGAAGGCAGCAGGAAGAGTCTTCGGACTTAGTCGCCAACACCAACACCAATAATGGCAACCAGCGCCAGAAAAAGAATAGGGGTTACAGTGGCAAAAAGCCGCGCAACTATAATGAGTTACTCAAGGGCCCCTACCCGCACCACGCCATGGCAGACGGACCGACGACTCATTCCTGGGAGGACTGTTACGTGATGCGGGAGTTTCGGGCGGAGGCGATCAAAAAAGGGCAAGGCGGTGACCCGGATCAACGGCAGGAATAGTTCGGCGCATCTAATCAACGCCAGAACCCCTTCGACGGCTTCCCTGAACCCGGGGCTTAGGGTGGCTCGCAGCCAAGCAGTGGCCAGTATCCGGTGCATCACCAGCGACGGTATAACCCGCCTGGAGTTTTTCAACAACCACCCCCGCACGGGGCTTTGCAGGGGCAGGACGACAATGGCGGCTTCCGCAACAACCCCAAGCAGTTAAGCAATGGGCAGTACCATGTTTTCACAACCAATGCTTGCAGGCGTGATAAAAAGGTGAGTCACCGAGCATTTAGTGTATCTGAGACGGCACTCCCCAGATACCTCCACTGGTCCGAGCAGACTATATCATGGAGTAGGGAGGATCACCCGCCAAGAGTTGACAATCCCGATGAATTAGCGTTGGTCGTAGCACCCCAAGTTGGAGGATATAGGTTATCAAAGGTATTGATGGATGGTGGCAGCAGCATCAACATATTATACTTCGACACCTTCCAAAGGATGAACCTGTTGGAGAAAGATTTTATGCCCTCAACCACGGTATTCCACAGGATTGTCCCAGGTAAATCAGCGTATCCCATAGTCCGAGTTAGACTCACAGTCGCGTTTGGAACAACGTCTAACTATAGGAGTGAGTCGCTTATGTTCGAGGTGGTCAAGTTAAAGAGCCCCTATCATGCGCTATTTGGGCGACCGGCTTACGCCAGGTTCATGGCTCGCCCTTGCTATGTTTACCTTAAACTCAAGATGCCTCGTCCTAAAGGACCCATCACAGTTGATGGTGATAGGAGGATTGCAAGAGAGTGTGAAGAAGGGGATGCGGCTTAGGCAGAAGTCGCCTGTGCTGCGGGGGAGCTTAAATATCACCAGGCCAATGTCGATCCGGTCGATATGTCAACTTTAAAGAAGCCAACAACTGACGCTGAGCCGCCCCTCAAGTTCAAGCCAACAGATGACACTAAGACAGTGGATTTCGTCCTTGGCGACTCAACTAAGCAGTTCACTATTGGGAGGGGTCTGGACCCCAAATAGGAAAGCGCACTCATCGAATTCATCCACGAGAATCGGGACATCTTCGCATGGAAACCTTCTAACATGCCTGGTGTGCCGAGAGAGTTCGCTGAGCACCATCTTAATGTTGACCCAAAAGCAAAACCGATTCAGCAATATCTTCGTAGGTTCAATGAGGAACGACGCAAGGCAATCGGGGAGGAAGTTGCCCGCCTCTTGGCCGCCGGATTCATCGTGGAGGTCTTCGACCCCAAATGGTTGGCTAACCCGGTCCTGGTGCTAAAAAAGAACGGTACCTTCCGTATGTGCATTGATTACACGGATCTAAATAGAGCTTGTCCAAAGGATCCTTTCGCCCATCCCCGCATCATTCAAATTATTGATTCAGTGGCGGGATGCGAACGTTTGTGCTTCCTGTACGCTTATTCCGGATATCACCAAATCAAGATGGCCGTGGAAGATCAGGAGAAGACGGCTTTTATAACCCCCTTTGGGCCTTTTTGCTATGTGTCCATGCCATTCGGACTCAAGAGTGCAGGGGCGACTTATCAGCGCTGCATCCAAAATTGCCTCCGTGGCCAAATCGGACGCAACGTCCATGCCTATGTTGATGACATTGTGGTTAAAACTCACAGGAAGGAAACGCTGCTGGGAGATCTCAAGGAAACTTTTGATAATCTGCGGGTATACCAGATGAAGCTTAATCCCACCAAGTGTGTCTTTGGTGTTCCTGTAGGGAAATTGTTGGGTTTTTTGGTGTCTGAGCACGGCATTGAAGTTAACCCGGACAAGATCGAGGCGGTTACTTCCCTTGGGAAACCAACGAATATTAATCAAGTCCAATGGATGGCGGGCCGTATTGCGGCTTTAAGTCGCTTCATAAGCCGTCTGGGAGAAAAAACTATTCCCCTTTATCAATTGCTTAGGAAATCTGACCATTTTGTTTGGACAGACGAAGCCAATGAAGCCTTCGAAGCCTTAAAACGACAGCTGGTCAACCCACCGGTCTTGGCCGCCCCGACTGAGAAAGAGCCCATGCTTTTATATATTGCGGCAAACTCCAAAGCGGTGAGTGTGGCGGTGGTCGTCGAAAGGAAGGAAGAAGGGAAGGAATATCCTGTGCAGCGCCCGGTGTATTTTATCAGCGAGGTGCTAACTCTTTCCAAGCAGCGATACCCACACTGGCAGAAATTAGTTTATGGGGTCTTTATAGCAAGCCGGAAGCTCAAACATTATTTCCAAGAGCATCCCATCACGGTGGTTAGCTCCGCTCCCCTCGGGGACATCATCCAGAATCGGGAGGCGACAGGGCGAATCGCCAAGTGGGCGATCGAACTTGGGCCACACCACGTGCGATACACCCCTGGCACGGTTATCAAGTCTCAGGCCTTGGTTGATTTCGTCAATGATTGGACCGAGTTACAGATCTCGGAAGATAGGCCTGACCTTACATACTAGACTATTTATTTTGACGGATCTAGACAGTTGGAAGGCTCGGGGGCTGGTGTTGTGCTGATATCGCCTCAAGGAGACAAATTCTGCTATGTCTTGCGACTCATGTTTCCATGTACCAACAACGCCGCGGAATACGAAGCTTTACTTCATGGCTTGTGACTCGCCAAGGAGATGAACCTTACGCGGGTCAGATGTTTTGGCGATTCTGATTTGGTGGCTCAGCAAGTTTCAGGTACTTGGGATTCTCGGGACCCCTTGATGGCAGCTTACAGGAGGGCTGTGTCTGATGTGGCGGGTCACTTCCATGGCTATCAGGTCGATCACATCGACCGGCGCCTTAACGAAGCAGCTGATGCCCTTTCACGTCTCGGTTCCCAGCGTAAGCCGGTTCCCCCCAATGTTTTTCTAGACACTCTGCACAATCCTTCCGTAAGGTTGCCCTTGGAGGAGGAGTTGGCAATACCAGGTCCTAAGTCTCAGTTCGTGGCGGCTCTCCATGTTACACCGGATTGGGTTCTTCCGTATCTGGCCTATCTCGCCCGGGGTGAGTTACCTACGGATGAAGTATTGGCTCGCCAAATCGTTCGCCGAAGCAAATCCATGGTGATCATCAATGGCGAATTATATAAACGAAGCACTTCTGGGGTTTTCCAAAGATTTGTTTCCTCCGAAGAAGGGTGCATAATTCTAAATGACATTCATTCCAGAGATTGTGGGCATCACGCCGGGTCACGCTCCTTGGTTTCAAAAGCTTTCCCTCATGGTTTCTTCTGGTTGACGGCCCATGCAGATGCAGAGGACATAGTTCGTCGATGTGATGGATGCCAGCGTTACGGGCGACAGGCCCATGTGCCGGCTCAAGAACTGAGGATGATACCCATCACTTGGCCTTTCGCGGTCTGGGGGTTAGACATGGTTGGCCCCTTTAAGATGTCGTCCAACAAGAAAACTCATTTGCTGGTGGCGGTTGATAAGTTCACCAAGTGGGTTGAAGCCGAACCCGTTGGAGCTTGCAATGCGGAGACAGCTGTCAAATTCTTGAAAAAATTGATCTTCCGGTTCGGATATCCACACAACATCATTACTGATAATGGCACTAATCTGTCTCTAGGAGCGATGCAGGAGTTTTGCCGTCGTGAGCACATCTGGCTTGATGTTTCTGCGGTAGCTCACCCGCAATCTAATGGACAGGCTGAGCGGGCGAATCAGGAAGTTTTCGAGGAATCAAACCCCGACTCATGGTCCCCTTGGAACGTACCCCAGGGTGTTGGGTTGAGGAGTTGCCTTCAGTACTATGGAGCATCCGGACCATCCTGAACCGTTCTACAGGTTTTACTCCCATCTTTCTGGTCTATGGAGTAGAAGCCGTTCTTCCCACTAACATTAGGCATGACTCAGCCAGAATTGCCGCTTATGTGGAACAGGACAACGAGCTGGCGCGTCAAGACTCTTTGGACGCCTTGGAAGAAGCACGCGATTTGGCTGCAGCCCGATCGACCATTTATCAGCAGGACTTACGGCGTTATCACAGCCGCCGGGTCAAGAGCCGAACTTTTCAGGAGGGCGACTTAGTGCTTCGACTGATACAAGATCGTACTGGCATGCATAAGTTATCACCACCATGGGAAGGACCGTTCGTCATCAGCAAAAACCTTCGCAACAGGTCCTACTATCTGGTGGATCTATGACCTGATCGGCCAACCACGGAGGCTGAGTCAACTCGCCCTGGAACATAGCCCACTTGCGGCCTTATTACACTTGAGCTATTAGCTCTACGTTTTGTAAGTTTTTCGTTTCTTATAAAGCAACAAAATTAACGCCTCCCGGCTTGGGGGCTTTCCTGTTAATTCATCTTATTGAAAGGTATGGATCTTTATTTTTTCATCAACAAGTCGCAAGCATGGACGCTATCCATACCAAAGAGCTTAAGTCGCCATGATGCGCTTATTACAAAACTGGGTATCGATAAGCCAAAGAGGATGAAGTCGCTACAAGCGCGCTATTCAAACATAGGCGCCTTATATGATTCTGTGGATTAGGCCGGCTTACTTGAGGGCAGTTTGTTCTCAAGTCGTTTTGTGGTAATAGCGTATACGCTTCTACAATCCTATGATGGTCTTTCCCTTAATCATAGGTCACTTGGGGGCTTCCTCTCACTGAGATCAGCCTTACTACCCATTTGGCCTGCGAAAAATTACCGCATTACAAATGGTTATACTGGACTGTGTGTTGGCCGAATCGCCATATGGACCCGTGAACTCTTGACGAGTTATTCCACTCATGGACCCTGAACTCGCCTTGGTTAAAACTTGTCTGGTACCGGCTAACGCCTCACATGGAAAATAGAGAAACCATTGGTTCATTGAACCCGCTTCACTGAAGCTTGACTCGTGCCTGATCAGCCGGTCTAAATACTTGAGCTTTGGATACAAAAGTATCCCTCGGGTAGCACTTGAGTTTGTTTAACTCCTCCTATCCTGTCGCGACCTGACGAGCCGACGAAATTGCTAATTTTTTACCTTCCTGGCACTGCCACAAGGTCTTTCAGAGTTTTTTCTGACTCGCCTCAAATATCTTGGGTCGATTGTTATTTATTATCATCCATTACTCACTGAGATGGTTTGATATATGTTTTCAAGCTTAACAGGTTGATGATCAAAATCATTCTAGCCATGGCGGGTCAAGCATCATAAAAACGCCTCAACGGTGGATCAAGCATTTTAAAACGCCCTAAGGGCGACATAAGGATTTTTCAAGATATCACAGAAGCAGTTTGATCGCTAAAAAGACTTATTACATGGCTCTCATGGCCAAATCTATGAATGAGCCTGCTGCGAGCTTTGGCCGACTTCAATTTGCAAGTCGCCCAGTACCCAGTTACACTTGGATAACGCGGTGAACTCATCTTCATTGTTCAGCACTGATGAGAGATCCACCTCCAAGTCAAAAGGATTCTTGGGTCGACGCGGAGTTAAGCTGGTTGTTACAAAGGTTGGCGAGTTAACTTTCTTGTTCTTGTTGTCATAGGCGGCTTGGTATTTTGATAAATCCAAGCTTGCAGCAAGCTGAGTCGCCGCCAAACGGGATTCTTTGACAACACGCTGGTAATCTTCTTCAGCAAATTCTGATCCGTCATCCTTGAGCTGGGGAAAGCTCGCCGCTACTTCTTCTGGGTTTATTTCTGGAGCATACGCCAAACACCGACTCAGCGTAGTCAGTGCTCCTTTTCGGGCGGCTGACCGGGTTAGCTCACCAATTTGAGGAAGAAGAGTAGATAAGAAGCCTAGCATCTTTTTATTGATATTATGGGTTCCTTGGCACCCATCACTGCTTTCACGGTCAGCACACTTCCGGTATACAATTGCCCCGTCAGCGTATAAATCGCCTTCAGCATCAGGACACAGTCATCCTGAAGATTGGTGGCTCTCGGACCTGTGTAAGAGGTAATGATGGTCAGCGATTTCTACAAGCTATTTATTTACAAAGTGCAAGGTCAAGGGTTGGTTTTTACCAAAGACGGCTTGCGCCATGTTGGAGATATGTCGCTTTAAGCCGGCCAGCTCTTGTTGCATAGTATCCAATTTAGCTTCAGCTTTTTCTGCTTGCTTTATTAAGGCATCTTGATCAGCTTGACCCTTTTTTAAGTCGGCTTTTAGCTTCTCCATCTCAGACAAGATCAGTTGACACTTCTCTTTTGATTTCGCCCGGGCATCCTGCTGATCGGTTAAATTTTTCTTCAAGTCGCCAAATGCTGATTCAGTTTGGGCAAGTGATTCCTGTTGAAATATATAGTCAAGGGGCAAGTCTCAGAATTATTGCAAGCAACATCCCTGACACTTGGGGCTAATGTATAATTTTTTAAGAAAAATTATACAGTATCAAGACCCGGCTCATCTTTTTACAGATGATCCGGCCCTTGGGGGTTACAGGTCGAATGTTTTTCTTCAATTATCAAGACCCCGCTCATCTTTTTACTGATGACCCGACCCTTGGGGGTTACAGGTCGAAAGTTTTTCTTCAATTATCAAGACCCGACTCATCTTTTTACCGATGACCCGGCCCTTGGGGGTTACAGGTCGAAAGTTTTTCTTCAATTATCAAGACCCGGCTCATCTTTTTACTGATGACCCGGCCCTTGGGGGTTAATGAGGATAATACAGTGTGCAATAAGACGTACCTCATGTTTGTTCTTCAGCAATCAAAGCAGACTTTTTTCCATCTCATAACTCGCCTCCAGGCGACTTGCAAAGCCAGAGCAAAGTTCTTTGAATTCAAGATTCTCATACTGGGAGAGCTTAGCCTTGGAAAGTTCATGCTCAAAAACAGGTTGAGCTGATGATGATACATGCTTCGATAAAACTGTTGTCGCCGGCTTAGAGAAGCGAGTACCGGTGATAACTACAGCATCTGGGTCTTCTACTGTTTTCAATGTACTTGGTGGGTTAGGCGTTTCCATGGTTTCCTTGGGCGAGCTGGGGAGATCCACTTGATCTTCAGGTTTGTCTTGGTCCGGGCTATCCTGGATCGGCGCAGATTTTTCAATAGGCTCCGAAGCTGTAATGGGAATTGACTCGCCAGTTTTCCTTTTCTTCGCCTGCGCCCTAAGAGAATAAGGGGATGCGTTTAAAAGAACAGATATTACCACCATCAGAACAAAGGTAAATGTTGTCAAAGGCTTACCCAGGGACACGGATCATTGATGGAAGTGCCGACATCACTGAGTCGCCGGATGTGG
Organism: Hordeum vulgare subsp. vulgare; assembly: GCF_904849725.1. Lineage (NCBI taxonomy): Eukaryota > Viridiplantae > Streptophyta > Magnoliopsida > Poales > Poaceae > Hordeum > Hordeum vulgare. The sequence continues at coordinate 25,035,561 of NC_058524.1, forward strand.
GAGGAGAACTCTGTAAAGATAAGTACTTCAAAGATGTGAGCGAGTTACAAACGCGATCCAAAAGGACATGAAGAAGTGTTATTAAAAAGATACCTCATTTTGCCTTTTCTTGGTTCTCGTTGGTAACCCAGACATCAAGTCTCCAGAATGACTCCGAGTTTTCCGGTTTGAGGCATGTTGCGCCTTCTTCAGAAGGTAATTTGGATCCAAACAAGCATTTAGGTGTGAGAAGGGAACTTTCCCACAAATTCGCCTGGCCGGCTTAGGTGGAGGAGAAGATGAGTCGGAGGAAACAAAAATTACCTCTATGGAGTCTTCCTGGCTTTCATTTTCTTCATTCTACACAAGAGTTACAGAGGCGTAAATACAAAGCTGTCAACAATGAATGGCGAGTTAAAAGAGGATGGATTTTTACCTCTGAAAGTACGTCGCCGACTTGGGATTCATCGTCAGATGGCTCAGTGACGGCGGTTTTGCCTTTGCCCTTGGACTTCTTCTTCAGGGGCGGCCTGACTTGCTTCATGGCCGACTTTTTTGGCCTCTTGTACCAGAATTTATCATCTTTCTGAAATGGCATATTTTATAAGAGGTCATAGTTCAAGTAAGACAGAAAGAATAAAGCAAAAACGGGTTAAGTTATTTACCTTTGGTGCCAGGTTGATCTTGCAGAACGGCTTAAGACCTATTTGGCCGCATTTTGCCGCGGGTTTGTTGGTAAACTTTTTGATGATGGTTACAATATCACTTTCTGTCAGAGCCGTGTGGAAGTAGCACTGGGGGTGATCCAGGGTGCCATCAAAATCACACATTAATTCGTCCCGGCGACTTAAGGGGAGGATACGCCATTCCACCCAGCAGCGGATCAAGTCAACCCTAGTAAGGCCGTTGTTTGTCAGAGATCTTAACTCGGACAATACTGGGATAAAGTCTGACTCCTCTTCTTCGGTGAGCTTGTCTGGGAGTTTGAAATTTATTGGAAGGCGATCTTCCCTATAACCGAGAAGCTTGTTCTCGCCCTCAGGCGAAGTCTCCCGGCAGTAAAACCAAGACTCGCCCCAGCCTTTAGGATGGCTTGGCATGGCGAGTGATTAACTCATTCAATCAGCGGACGTACTGTCAACCTAACCTGTCTTTGGGATGGCTTGGCATGGCGAGTGATTAACTCGTTCAATCAGCGGACGTACTGTCAACCTAACCCAATTGATGGTTGCTGGCCTTTTAAATCTGGAGGTTGCAATTAGTCGCAACAAGACAGTGGCCTGGTTGGCTGCCATGCTTGCACTAAGAATATAGGTGTTGGATTTAAATCTCGCTAGATATTAATTTTTATACTCCGATACTTATCACACGAATGGTATAATGAATACCCGAAGTAGCCCCGCCGTCGCCCCACCTCGAAGTATCAGCCTCGCGCGGCATGTTCATGGCGTCGTGGACGACCGCACTGGTTGGCGTGGCGCCACAGCCCACCGTAAAGCCATGGCCCCCGTCTCCAAGTGACCGAATGCAGCGACGGAGACGACAAAGACGACATCCCGAAAGAAAAAGGCAATGGATGGCACTACTAGGCCGTCGAAGAAGAAATCTGCAGGGGCGTCCGACCATGGCTCCGCCGAGTGTAGAAGCGTCGGAGAGATCGCAATTTGTTGCGCAGGCGCTCGCTGCGGACAAGGTGTTTGACAAAATGCCCACAAGGTATGTTTCATTCTTTTTTTGTTTTTGTTTTCTTACATAAATGGATACATATGAATAGCTTAGTTTTCTTCCATGTGCTTTGTAGTTTGGATAATGACACATATATGTCAACTATGAGTGTTGGCTCCAACAATTCTTATTAATCTCAAACCAATGAAGTGCAAGGAGATGATCATGAGTATGAGGTGGATGAAGATGGTGAGGGAATCATCGAGACACCGAAAGGAAGAGCGGGAACCTACACCACCAACGAAGACATCTTGCTATGCCATGCATGGTTGTGTCTATGGATGCAACCGTTGGAGGAGCCCTACACCAAACTCGGTTTTCTACTCCAAGCCGAAAAGACCAAATGTAAGTAAGAAAGAAGCAAATAATAGAATAAGAAGAGAGGATATGATGAGCTAAAGAATGCTATGGATGCTATAGTGAAGGCAAGAAAGGAAGCAACTGTGGTGAGGAGGATGGCAAGGAGCCAAGATGCGGTGGCCGACGAGAGGAGGGTGGTGGCCGAGGAGAGAAAGGTGGAATTTGAGGATAAGAAATTGGCCATGGAGCAGCGAGCTAGATTATTGGTATGGGAGGAATACTTGTTCTTGATGGACACATCTGACTTCAGTGATAGGCAAAAGGACTTCATCAATCTTCCCCGCGATGAAATCTTGGTCCGAAAAGGATCCATGGCCATGGGAGGCTTCAGAGGCTTGAGAGCTACCATGAGGGATTGGGAACAAGCATGGGAGCCATGGATGCCTTCGGAGCTATCATGGGCGGCATGCAAGGCATGAAAACATCTACAGGAGGCTTAGGTGGCTTCGAAGCTATCATGTGAGGCTTGAGAGGCATGAGAGCGAATATGGGAGGCATTGCTTCTCTCATGGATGGCATGGGAGCTCCTCCGGATAACATGGGTGCACGCATGGCTTTCGGTCTATCACACATCGCTTCGCATGATATCATTGAAAATAGTCACGTAGACAGACGCAAGGCTCACAACGAGGATGAAGAATCGTCTTCGTCCTCAGACGAAGAAGATGTCGAAGAAGAGGAGGAACAAGATGATGCATGATTGTCCATATGCCATTTATTTGTACGTGAACTTCTATTTTTCATGATTTTGCTTGGATGATTTTGAACTATGCCATGAAATTGAACTATGCCATCAAATTGAACTATGCTATGTTGCTTGAATGCATATTTTTTTAACGTTTGAAATATCATAGCGCCGGCTTCTCGCGCGCACCGACAGACACGCGTCTGGCTGCTCGCGCATGCTGCATTTTGCGTTGTCTGCTGGAGCGAAATCTTCGCACCATATTTTACAACATATGCTGGAGCAGGCGCCATGTCGTGCGCTAATAAATTCGTTTGAGAGCATCTCCAACAACCGCTCTATATAAACGCCGCGCTGGAAAAAACGAGTCTATTGCGCGCGCGTAGCCGCTCTGGACGCTCCAGCAAAGGCACAAAAAACACGCGCGTGGCATAAACGGTTCAGCGCACTGGACGAAACCACATTGCGCACCCCATATTTCGTGCGCCCGCTACCGCGCGCTGGACACTCGAGCGCTCGCTCTACCACTCCGCTCCCACCCCGCGCCTTCGCCCGGTCCGTGCCGACGCCGTCGAAACCGCCCGATGGACAGTCGCGTCGGCATCCCCCTCACTCCCTCCTATGCCCGGGATCCCTCCGCCACCAACGCCGCTGCCGCAAGCGCCGACGCAAACCCTAGCCCGACGAGCTTTGGGCTCGTCTCCGCCGGAGCTCCTCCGAGCACCGGTCTCGCGCGCAGCCTTTTCATGGCGCCACGGACGACCTCGGCGGGTGGCGTCATTCAGAATCGTCTTCGGATGAGGATGAAGAAACGGAGGACGAAGATGAGGCATGATTGTTGATGTGTCATTTCTTTGTCAGAACTTTTTTATGTCATGAACTTGCTTGATTGATGTGGCACGTGTAATTGAACTATGCTATGTCTTTTTTTATGTTTGAAATATCTATATTGTTTTTAAAATGAACAAGTTGCAAGCGTCGGTTGCTCGCGCGTGTTGAGTTATAGCGCGTCCGCTGGAGCGGCTCGCGCACGCAATATTTTACCACCATCGTTGGAGCCAGCGCTTTTCGATGCGCTATTTTTTATTATTTCGATGCTGTAAAATGATATTTGCGCGTGCGGCGGTTAGCGCCGCTTGGACATGCTCAGACGCTGTAATTTTATTTTAATGCGCGCCACGCCTGTTAGAGTTGCTCTAAGGCTGCCCGTAATGGGAGTATCATATGTAGTATCATGCATGTCAATTAGGCTGGTTATAATGGGGAGTATCATATAGTAGTATCATGCATATGATACTAGTGTATGATACTACATCCGTAATGCATAGTATCATGTACTAGTCTCATGAAATAGTTCATTTATTGACATGCATGACACATAGTAGCACAACATTTAATATGATACGGTATCATAATATGATACTCAACCCTCTCTTTCCTCATTTAATTTCATGCCACCTCATCAAATATACCTAGTTGGCATGCATGATACTACTTATGATACTCCCATTACGACCAGTCTTAATCAATTTTGATGAGGTGACATAGAATTAAATGAAGAAAGAGAGAGTTAAGTATCATATTATGATACCGTATCATATTAAAATGTGGTACTATGTGTTTTGCATGGCAATAAATGAACTATCCTATCTCTCCCTAATAATAAAGCACCGATGGCTTCTGTTGTCCGTCGTGGCGCTTTTGCAGAAAGGCCCCTGTAGTTTTCTCTAATTAACCCGCAGTCCGTTTATAAGTGAGACCGAACCGTTTTGTTTCACATTTTACACAAGACCCCCTCACTTTCGTGCTAAATAACCCGCGGTCCAAATTGTACTCAGAGTGAATCGTTTTTAATATTTTTTTACGTAAACCCCTCACATATGTGTTAATAACCTTGAAGTCCATTCAGAATAAATATCTATTTTCAAATAACAATATCTTTTAAATCGTAAATCCAATTTAAACATGTTATATATGAAACTTGATTAAAAAAATGTGCAGAGTTTGAATATGTTGTTATTTTATATGTTATTTAAAAAAAAATACTATATAGGATACAATGCTAATCAATATTTGTCTTTATTTCATACCGGCTATTTGTATTGTAACATGTTAAGTTAAGCATCAATATTTGGAAAATGTCATAATCTTTGGACATGATGTACTTGCACTAGGTTTTTTTTGTACATATTTTATAATTTAAGACCTTACGTATGTGTCTTTTTTTGACAGTATCCACGCACGTTTTTACCAATGGACTATATTTTTTTATTGTTTATTTTTCTTCCGTTGCAACGCACGGACATTTGTGCTAGTATTAGTAACATATGATACTATGCATTACGGATTTAGTATCATACACTAGTATCATATGCATGATAATAGTATACGATACTATCTATTATTACCCGACTAAGTGTTACCCTGAAGTGAAGTAATCTCGAATTTAATGCACGCAAAGTTGCAAACTGTACACACTCTCTGGTGAGGGCGAGGTACGCCTATATAAACCCTGCTCTCTAATTTCCCAGGGAAATGAAGCATGCGGAGCGTTGACGCGGATCCGATGGAGTCGCTTCTTATTCTTACCGTAGTGCTTCTCCTTGTGCATGCGGTGAGTTCCCTGGTGCGCACGGCTCTCGCCCGTCGGCGGCACTCGCGGTGCTACCTGCTTGACTACGTGTGCCATAGGCCGTGTGACGACCGCAAGGTGAGCTCGGATACCGTTGGCAGGGTAGTCACGCGTAACAAGCGCCTCGGTGTCCCAGAGTACCGGTTCCTCCTGCGCGTCATTGTCGGGTCCGGCATCGGGGAGGAGAGCTACTGCCCGCGCAACATCCTGGAGTGTCGCGAGGATTCGCCCACCCACCAGGACGCGCTGGACGAGATGGACGCCTTATTCGACGAAGCCATCGCCGAGCTCTTCCTCAGGAGCGGCTTCGCTCCCCGCGATGTCGACGTGCTGGTCGTCAATGTCTCCTTGTTCGCACCCGCGCCGTCGCTCGCCTCTAGGATCGTTCGCCGCTTCGGAATGCGTGAGGACGTCGCCGAATACAACCTCTCCGGCATGGGATGCAGCGCCAGCCTGATCTCGCTGGACCTCGCGCGCAGAGCTCTGCGCACGCGGCCGGCGTCGCTAGCTCTCGTTGTCTCGTCGGAGTCCATCGCTCCCAGTTGGTACTCCGGCAAGGACAAGTCCATGATGATGGGCAACTGCCTCTTCCGCAGCGGGGGTTCCGCCGTGCTGCTCACCAACAACCCGTCGCTCCGCGGGCGCGCCAAGATGGTGCTCCGCCATCTCGTGCGCACAAACACCTGCGCCGACGACGAGGCGCACACGTGCGCGCTACAGCGGGAGGATGAGGACGGGCACGTCGGGATCAGCCTCAGCAAGGATTTGCCCAAGGCCGCTGTCCGGGCATTGACCCTCAACCTACGGCGCCTCGCCCGGCGTGTCCTCCCCGTGTCCGAGTTGCTGCGGTTCGCCGCCCAATACGTATCCAGCAAACTCCTATCCCAGTCCCCTGTGCAAGCGAAGTCAGACGGACGACTTCGCAAGGTCAACTTTAAGACCGGCGTGGAGCACTACTGCCTCCACCCCGGCGGCGCCGCCGTCGTCAAGGCTGTAAAGGAGAGCCTCGGTCTGGACGCCGACGACGTGGAGCCTGCGCTGATGACACTGTGTCGGTGGGGGAACACGTCCGCCAGCAGTCTCTGGTACGTGATGTCGTACATGGAGGCCAAGGGGAGGCTGAAGAAAGGGGACAGGGCGTTCATGCTCACCTTTGGCTCCGGATTTAAGTGCAACAGTTGCGTGTGGGAGGTGACCGGCGACATGGCTGACAAGGGCGCGTGGGCAGACTGCATCGACGAGTATCCACCGCCACCGGAGGGCACCACTACCAACCCGTACATGGACAAGTACAGTTGGGTTAACCAAGTCGACGCACTGGTGTTATAGCGACATATTTGCTGTTTAACCTTGTTGCAAATAGTTCAACCCGTGCGACTGCACAGGCTAGTTATTTATAGACTAAATTCAGCTTTGCTATAACTCATCTATCTGAGTTTCAGTTATGTCTCATCCACCTTTGTAGCCATTGCATTTGATACTTCAAGATACGAGTGTGTGCTGAGATAGATGTAATACTATTTTGTATCTGTCTTTGTATTTAAAGTGAATGAGACCAAACTATATCTCATCTAAAAGAGTTGTAGCCACTTGCTACTAAATTAGTTGAATATAATTTTTATGAACATTGTTTATGTTAAAAAAGAACTAATAATGAAATCACATAGTTACTAAGCCTTTGAAAGTTTATTTGAGAAACATAATAGTTTTTAACGTAACCATACACCTGGATTATATTTGAATGCATTCAAAAGCATGATACTCTTGTTATTATTAGAAAATACAATATGCATATTTTCTTTGACATGTGCCAAGAGCTCATGGGAAAATAAAATTTTATGCATCAAAAGAAAAGCATCGGTCACTAACGTTTCGGATACCGAAATGCAGATTTGGGAACACATAGTATTCAGATGTTAACGAAAAACCACAAACAAAACTAATAACTACTCCCTGTGTATTGTTCTCCCCAACTATATCTAGGAGAGCTAGATCTAGCAGGAGCAAAAACTGGTTCTATCTCAATAGTATCGGCAGTTTCAGAAGCATCACTAGCATTGGCAGTAACTCTAGCAATATGAGCATCAAGGAACACTCCTAGTGGAACATCAGGCAAAGTAGCATCTCTAGCCGTATCAAGCATAGCATCATCAGGCAAAATAGCATCTCTAGCATCATCAGGCAAAGCAGTATCAAGCATGGCATCTCTAGCAGTATCAGGCATTGTATCAAGCATAGCATCTCTAGCAGTATCAGGCATAGTATCAAGCATAGCATCTCTAGCAGTAGCAGGCATAGTATCAAGCATAGTATCATCAGGCATAGTATCATCAGACATAGTATCAAGCATAGCATCTCTAGCAGTAGTATCACAAGCATCATCAAGCACAGGCGACATATCAAGATTTCTAGCAGGAGGTGATGTCGCAAACTTACTCATAACTGAAGGTGAATCAAGTGCAGAGCTAGATGGCAATTCCTTACCTCCCCTCGTAGTTGAGGGAAAGACTTTGGTCTTCGGATCCTTTAGATTCTTCGTAGTGATCAGCAGATATAAATCCCAAGTGACTCAGAGAATATAGCAACACCTCCCCGGCAACGGCGCTAGAAAAATGTTGATTGCAATCTCTGGCGAATGCTAGACGAATGCTGATGACAACAAACCTTCCCTTGCAACGGCACCAGAAGAATGCTGCTTGCACTCCCCGGCAACGGAACTAGAAGAATGTTGTTGATAGCCCACCAGCGCGTGGGTTCGCAGCAGTTTTCGAGGGTAGAGTATTCGACCCAATTTGTTGGTTTGCACGACGGGAGGTGAGAGAATACTCTCAAGTATTAGCAGCTGCATTTGTCAGATTCAACCACACCTGAAAGATTAGTATCTGCAAGCACAGTAGTAACAACAAAGTAGCGAGTAACGGCAGTGTAACGAGCAATAGTAGCGGCAAGGAACAGCAGTAGTGACAACAGTAGCAAGTAGCAACAGTAGCAAGCGACAGTAATAGCAACAGTAGCAGCAGCAGCAGAGCAAAACAAGTAACAGCAGTAGCAACAGTAGTAGCAGCAAGAGCAGAGCAAAATAAGTAACAGCAGTAGCAATAGTAGTAGCAGCAGCAGAGCAAGACAAGTAACAGCAGCAGTAGGACAAACTCGTAGGCAATGGGTCGGTGATTTGTTTGGATGATATTCATCATACAACAGTTATAACACGGAGAGATATGTGGCTAGCTCCCGTTCGTCAATGTGATGTAGGGATGCATTCCGTGTGTCGTCATACGTGCTTAGGGAAAAGAACTTGCATGACATCTATTGTCCAACCCTCCCGTGGCAGCGGGGTTCAAAAGGAAACTACGGGATATTAAGGTTCTCCTTTTAATAAAGAACCGGACCAACGCATTAGCACTTGGTGAACACATGAACTCCTCAAACTATAGTCATCACCGGGAGTGGTTCGGTTATTGTCACTCCGGGGTTGCCGGATCATAACACATAGTAGGTAACTACAACTTGCAAGATCGGATCTAAAACACACATATATTGGTGACAACATAATAATTTCAGATCTGAAATCATGGCACTCGGGCCCTAGTGACAAGCATTAAGCATGGCAAAGTAGTAGCAACATCAATCTCAGAACATAGTGGATACTAGGGATCAATCCCCATCAAAACTAACTCGATTACATGATAGATCTCATCCTACTCATCACCATCCTGCGAGCCTACGAATATATTACTCACGAACAACGAAGAGCTTCATGGAATTTGAGAGGGAAGAAGGTTGATGATGACGATGGCGACGATTTCCCCTCTCCGGAGCCCAAGACGGACTCCAGATCTGCCCTCCAGATGAAGAACAGGTGGTGGTGGCGCCTCCGTATCGCAAACGCGACAAAAACTTCTCTTTTTATTTTTTTTGGGACGAAAGGGATCTTATAGAGCTGGAGTTGGGGGCGGCAGAGCCGTGTGGGCCCCACAAGCCTGCCCACCGCCACTAGGGGGGTGGTGGCGGAGCCAGGGCTTGTGGCCCACTGGCCCACCCCCTGAGGTGGAACTTGGCGCAGATATTTTTCTTATTCCAAAACTGCTCCCCGTATATTTTCAGGACGTTTGGAGAACTTTGATTTCGGCACAAAAATAACACCAAGGCAATTCTGCTAAAAACAGGGTCAGTCCAGGTTAGTTCCATTCAAACCATGTAAATTAGAGTCCAAAACAAGGGCAAAAGAGTTTGGAAAAGTAGATACGATGGAGACGTATCAGTACCCCCGATACTAACCATAGTTTCATCAAAACAAGCAACCAACTCAACAAAAACAAAATCTGTCAAAAACAGACCAATCTGTAGCAATCTGTCTACTTCGTATACTTCTGGTACCTAAACAAATCTGAAAAATTACGACGGCCTGGGAAAAACGCATATCAACCAGCAGAAAAAAGAATCAACTCAAAAGCTCTTTCTGAATAAAAATGAAAAATCATCTCGTGAGCGAAAAGTTTCTGTCTTTTTCCAGCAGGATCAAATAACCATTACCAAGACTAGTCATAAAGATTTTGCTTGGCTCAAACACAAAAAGAAACACAAAAAAGACAATCACAACAGAATTATGAAAGTGTAGACGCAACAAAACAGAAAGAAAAAGATAAATTCATTGGGTTGCTGATGACCCACAAGTATAGGGGATCAATCGTAGTCCTTTTGATAAGTAAGAGTGTCGAACCCAACGAGGAGCAAAAGGCTCTGATAAACGGATTTCAGCAAGGTAATAACTGCAAGCACTGAAAGTAGCAGTAACAAGTGATTGTGTAGCGAGGTGAAACGTAGAAAGCAAAGAGTAACAAGTAACAAGTAGTAGCAACGGTGCAGCAAGTGGCCCAATCCCTTTTGTAGCAAGGGACAAGCCTGAACAAAGTCTTATAGGAGGAAAAACGCTCCCGAGGACACACGGGAATTTCTGTCATGCTAGTTTCATCATGTTCATATGATTCGCGTTCGTGACTTTGATAGTTCGATATGTGGGTGGACCGGCGGTTGGGTACTGCCCTTACTTGGACAAACATCCCACTTATGATTAACCTCTCTCGCAAGCATCCGCAACTATAAAAGAAGAATTAAGAAAAAGTCTAACCATAGCATTAAACTAGTGGATCCAAATCAACCCCTCACGAAGCAACACATAGACTGGGGTTTAAGCTTGTGTCACTCCAGCAACCTATCATCTACTTACTACTCCCCAATGCCTTCCTCTAGGCCCAAATATGGTGAAGTGTTATGTAGTCGACGTTCACATAACACCACTAGAGGAAAAACAACAAACATCATATCAAAATACCGAATGAATACCAAATTCACATGACTATTATTAGCATGACTTATCCCATATCCTCAGGAACAAAAGTAACTACTCACAAGACATAATCATAATCATGACCATAGGTGTAATGAATAGCATCAAGGATCTGAACATAAACTCTTCCACCAAGTAATCCAACAAGCATCAACTACAAAGAGTAATCAACACTACTAGCAACCTTACAAGTACCAATCAGAGTCGCGATACGAAGATTGGTTACAAGAGATGAACTAGGGATTGGAGAGGGGATGGTGCTGATGAAGATGTTGATGAAGATGCCTCCCCTCCGACGAGAGGAGTGTTGGTGATGATGATGGCGACGATTTCCCCCTCCGGGAGGGAAGTTTCCCCGGCAAGATCGTCCTGCCGGAGCTCTATATTGGATCTGCTCAAGTTACGCCTCGTGGCTGCGGCGAAACCACGAAAAAATTCCCGAATGATTTTTTCCAGACCAGGACGCTTCATATAGCAAAAGAGGGGGGCTAGTGGGCCTTCAGGCAGCCCACAAGCCTGCCCTGCGCCACCAGGGGGGTGGTGGCGGTGGGCAAGCTTGTGGGGCCTTGGTGCCCCCCCTCCGGTAGTTCTTTCGCCCAATATTTTTAATATAATCCTAAAAAAGTCCACGTAAATTTTCAGGGCATTTGGAGATGTGCAGAATAGTGAACTAGGATTTGCTCCTTTTCCAGTCCAGAATTCCAGCTGCCTGAATTCTCCCTCTTCAAATAATCCTTGCAAAATAAGAAAGAAAAGGCATAAATATGGTACCACAAGTAATATAACAGCCCAAAAAGCAATAAATATCAACATGTAAGCATGATGCAAAATGGACGTATCAGTTGCCTCCCAACATCACATAAAGACTTTGGAATCGCAGGAACACTAGCGCCCAAATCACACAAAGCATTGCACTCATAGTTTTTGATTTTGATTTTGATGGTAGGTTTCCACTCATCATGAAGCTTTCTAGGGATAGAGACTTCCAATTCAAGTTTCTCTTCAAGAGATTTTATCATAGCTTCGACGATATGATCGGTAAAGGCCTTGTTTTGGCTATAAGCGTGTGGAGAGTTTAACATGGATTGCATAAGAGAAATGCATTCAATCAAGGAGCAACTATCATAATTGAATTCCTTGAAATCCACGGTAGTAATTTCATTACTACTCAAAGTTGTAACATCTTCTACTCCACTTTTAATGATTTTAGCATCAAGATAGATGGACTCCGAATCATTGGGGCACTTTTATACCAAAGTGGATTAATATCCAGCCCCATAATCATTAGGTTTGACACAAGAAAACAAAGATTCAATGGGAGTCACACCAAGGACTTTAAGATATTCGTGATTCTCATCACGAGAACACGCCTTTTTAAGCCATTCATGTCTAGCACGAATTTGGGCGGTTCTTTCTTGACTCTCAATCATGGAAACACGCATAGCTTTCAAAGTTTCATCCATGTTGATTTTGGGAGGAGCGCATCTAACTTTCAAAGCATCAACATCACAAGAAATTCTATCAACGCTCTTAGCCAAATCGTCAATTTTGAGTAGTTTTTCCTCTATGGACGCATTGAAAAATCTTTTGAGAGTTGATGAACTCTTTGATATTAGTCTCTAGATCAGATGCTAATCTATTGTAATTTCCATGAGTATTGTTGTAGGAGTTGCCAAAGTTATTAGAGGAGGTACTAGGAAAATGCCTAGGAACATAGTTTCCTCTAAAAGCATTGTTGTTTCCAAAGTTATTCCTACCAACAAAATTAACGTCCAAGCTAGTGTTGCTACTCTCAATCAAAGAAGACATGGGCATATCATTAGGATCCAAAGGAGCACTTCTACTAGCAACCAAATTCATTAACTTGTCCATCTTAGCATTTAACGAGTTAATTTCTTCTATAGTGTGTATCTTCTTACTAGTAGGTGATCTTTCAGTGTGCCACTGAGATTAGTTCGTCATGATGTTGTCTAAGAGCTTTGTGGCTTCTCCTAACGTGATTTCCATGAACGTTCCACCTGAGGCGGAGTCCAAGATATTTCTAAAAGCGAAATTCAAGCCAGCGTACAAGATTTAAATAATCATCCAAAAACTCAAGCCATGAGCGGGACGTTTTCTAATCATTAATTTCATTCTCTCCCAAGATTGTGCAACATGTTCGTGATCAAGTTGCTTGAAATTCATGATATCATTACGGAGAGAGATTATCTTAGCCGACGGAAAATACTTGGATATATTAGCATCTTTGCACTTATCCCAAGAATCGATACTATTTTATCCCAAGCATCTTTGCACTTATCCCAAGTTTTCGCGCGATCTCGCAACGAGAAAGGAAAAAAGTTTCAATTTAATCACGTCATTATTCACATCTTTTTTCTTTTGCATATCGCAAAGCTCAATGAAGGTATTGAGATGGGATGCGACATCTTCACTAGGAAGGCTAGAGAATTGCTCTTTCATAACAAGATTCAGCAAAGCGACATTGATTTCGTACGACTCCGCACTAGTGGCGGGAGCAATCGGAGTACTAATAAAATCATTATTATTAGTATTCGAGAAGTCACAAAGTTTGGTGTTTTCATTCATGGTGACTTCAGCAAGCTAGCAAGCACACAAGCAAACAAAGAGCAGGCGAGAAAAAGGGCGAACGAAAAGGCAAATTGGTGAAGTGGGGAAGAGGAAAACAAGAGGCAACTGGCAAACAAAGTAAATTGAAGAGTTGAGTTTGCGACACCTACTTGGATGAGTCCTTGACTTGATCTTCCTCCCCGACAACGGTGCCAGAAATTCTTCTGCTGCGGCAACAAAAGTGCTTCCTTGGCGCTAGGAATTCTTCTTGTTACTTCTCTGGTTTGCATCGGTTTTTCCCTTGAAGAGGAAAGGGTGATGCAGCACAGGAGAAATACGTATTTCCCTCAGTTTTAGAACCAAGTTATCGATCCAGAAGGAGGGCCTCGTCAAGTCCAGAGTACCTGCGCAAACACAAACAAGCTTGCACCCAACGCTTCAAAGGGGTTGTCAATCCCTTCAAGATTGTTTGCAAAGTGAGATCTGAAGGCGGAAAGTGCAACGAAGTAAAAAGTGTAAGGCTGAAAATATGGCGTGGAGTAGACCCTGGGGGCCGTAGTATTCACTAGAGGCTTCTCTCATAATAGCAAATATCATGGTGGGTGAACAAATTACTGTCGAGCAATTGATAGAACCGCGCAAAGTCATGACGATATCTAAGGCAATGATCATACATATAGGCATCACGTCCGAGACAAGTAGACTGATACTTTCTGCATCTACTGCTATTACTCCACACATCGACCGCTATCCAACATGCATCTAGTGTATTAAGTTCATGATGAACAGAGTAACGCCTTAAGCAAGATGACATGATGTAGAGGGATAATCTCAAAGCAATGATGAAAACCCCATCTTTTCACCCTTGATGGGAACAACACGATGCGTGCCTCGCTACCCCTTTTGTCACTGGGTGAGGTCACCGCATGGTATGAACCCAAAACCGAGTACTTCTCCCAGTGCAAGAATCATAGATCTAGTTGGCCAGACAAAACCCACAACTCGAAGAGAATTACAAGGATATGAAATCATGCATAAGGGAGATCAGAAGAAACTCAAATAAGATTCATAGATAATCTGATCATAAATCCACAATTCATCGGATCTCGACAAACACACCGCAGAAGAAGATTACATCGGATAGATCTCCCTGAACATCATGGAGAACTTTGTATTGAAGATCCAAGAGAGAGAAGGAGCCATCTAGCTACTAGCTATGGACCCCTAGGTCTATGGTGAATTACTCACGCATCATCGAAGAGGTCATGGAGTTGATGAAGAAGCCCTCCGTGTCCGAATCCCCTCCCCCCCGGCAGGGCACTAGAACGTGCCCCAGATGGGATCTTGCGGAGACAGAAGCTTGCGGTGGCGGAAAAGTAATTTCGACGATCTCCTGATTTTTTTGGGATTTTTAGGAAATTTATAGGCGCAACGCCCTAGGTCAGGGGATGCTCAGGGGGCCCACAAGCCTAGGTGGGGCGGCCTACCCCCCTGGCCACGGGGTGGGGGCTTGTGGGGCCCCTGAGGCTCCCATGCCTTGGCTCTCAAGCTTCCCGATCTTCTTCCGTTCCAGAAAAAATCTTTTCGGGGGTTTTCTTCCGTTTGGACTCCGTTTCAAAATCTCCTTTGAAAGGGGTCAAAAACATGGAAAAAATAGGAACTAGCACGTGGCACTGAGTTAATAAGTTAGTCCCAAAAAATATATAAAAGGCATGCAAAACATCCAAAGTTTGACAAGATAATATCATGAAACCATCAAAAATTATAGATACGTTGGAGACGTATCAATCTCCAAGATAGTGTATTTACATGTGAATCTTCTCCTCCCTTATCATTTTTCATGAATTGCATCATTGACCATAAGATTTTCCTTGTGTAATGTCATTACTTACCATAAGATTTAGCACATGATCTTTTTCATCTATTTCTTTTCTTTATTTTTGATGGTAACATGAAAGTAAACAAAGCAAACTTGAACTAACTTTATCATATATCTCACACATGATTACATCGATAGATAGATAGATCACTATGCAAACTCTTGAAAAGAAGGGATCTAAATAAAATTTTATTCAGCTAATTAGAAAGAAAAACTCAAAATCAAAATAAGGTAAATAAAGGCAAAGTTGGTGGTGTGATATGATACCGGGGCACCTCCCCCAAGCTTGGCTACAACCAAGGGGAGTGCCCATACCCGATACTCAAGTCTCCTTTGGTGGTGAAGGTGATGAAGGTGGTGGTGAGGACTAGGTAGGGTTATCTTTCTTGCTTTGGAGAATAAAGTTGGAATTCCTAGGATCCTCATTCTCTAGCTCAAGTTGCAGTATCTTCTTGCACAATGCCTCCTTGCTCTCCATCTCAAAGCGAGGAGGGGTTGGTGTTGGAAATATGCCCTAGAGGAAATGATAAATAGTTATTATTGTATTTCCTGTTTAAGATAATCGTTTATTATCCATGCTATAATTGTATTGAATGAAAACATAGATACATGTGTGGATACATAGATAAAACAATGTCCCTAGCAAGCCTCTAGTTGGTTAGCCAGTTGATCAAGGATAGTCAAGGTTTTTGACTATGTGCAAAGTGTTGTTGCTTGATAACTTGATCACATAATTAGGAGAATCATGTGATGGACTAGACCCAAACTATGAATGTAGCATATTGATCGTGTCGTTTTATTGCTATAGTTTTCTGCGTGTCAAGTATTTGTTCCCATGACCATGAGATCATATAACTCACTCGCACCGGAGGAATACCTTGTGTGCATCAAACGTCAAAACGTAACTGGGTGACTATAAAGGTGCTCTACAGGTTTCTCCGAAGGTGTCTGTTGAGTTAATAAGGATCAACACTGGGATTTGTCACTCCGTGTGACGGAGAGGTATCACGGGGCCCACTCGGTAATACAACATCACACACAAGCCTTGCAAGCAATGTGACTAAGTGTAAGTCACGGGATCTTGTATTATGGAACGAGTAAAGAGATTTGCCAGTGACGAGATTTAAATAGGCATGCGGATACCGATGATCGAATCTCGGGCAAGTAATATACCGAAGGACAAAGGGAATGGCATACGGGATTATATGAATCCTTGACACTGAGGTTCAACCGATAAGATCTTGGGATAATATGTAGGATCCAATATGGGCATCCAGGTCCCGCTATTGGATATTGACCGAGGAGTGCCTCGGGGCATGTCAACATAGTTCTCGAACCCGCAGGGTCTGCACACTTAAGGTTCGGCGATGTTTTAGTATAGTTGAGTTATATGTGTGGTTACCGAATGTTGTTCGGAGTCTCGGATGAGATCACGGATGTCACAAGGGTTTCGGGAATGGTCCGGAGACGAAGATTGATATATAGGATGACTTCACTTGGGTACCGGAAGGTTTTCGGGCATTACCGGGAATGTACCGGGAGTTACGAATGGGTTCCAAAAGTTCACCGAGAGGGGGGCAACCCACCCAGGGGAAGTCCAATGGCCCTAGGGGTGGCACACCAGCCCTTAGTGGGCTGGTGGGACAGCCCAAGAGGGCCTATGCGCCAAGGAAAGAAAACCAAAGGAAAAGAAAAATAGGAGAGGTGGGAAGGAAGAGTAGGACTCCACTTTCCAATCCTTGTTGGAATAGGATTGGAGTAGGACTCCTCTCCCTTGGCCGGCACACCCTTGAGAGCTTGGCCCTCAAGGAAAGCCTCCCCCTCCCTCCTATAGATAGTGGTGATTTAGGGCTGATTTGAGATAACTTTTGCCACGTGCAACTCAGATCTAGATACCATAGTTTTACCTCTAGATCGTATTTCTGCGGAGCTCGGGCGGAGCCGTGCAGGAGTAGATCCTCACCACCACCGGAGCGCCGTCACGCTGCCGGAGAAATCATCTACTTCTCCGTCTTGCTTGCTGGATTAAGAAGGCCGAGATCATCGTCGACCTGTACGTCTGCTGAACGCGGAGGTGCCGTCCGTTCGGCACTAGATCGGAACGGATCGTGGGACGGATCGCGGGACGGATGATGGGATGGTTCGCGGGGCGGATCGAGGGACGTGAGTACGTTCCACTACGTCAACCGCATTTCTTACCGCTTCCTGCTGTGCGATCTACAAGGGTACGTAGATCCAAATCTCCTCTCGTAGATGGACATCACCATGATAGGTCTTCGTGTAAGTAGGAAATTTTTGTTTCCCATGCAACGTTCCCCAACAGTGGCATCATGAGCTAGGTTCATGCGTAGATGTTATATCGAGTAGAACACAAAGGGTTTTGTGGACGGTGATGTATGATTTGCTGCCCTCCTTAGTCTTTTCTCGATTCAGCGGTATTGTTGGATTAAAGCGGCCCAGACTGACATTATTCGTACGCTTTCGAAAGACTGGTTTCGTCGATTGTCGTGCAACCTCGTTGCATAAAGATGACTGACGGGTGATGTCAGTTGTGCTTCCCCGGCAATGGCGACAGGAATAGTCATGTCGACGGCACCAAGAATCCTTCTGCTACGGCTATGGAGCCTTGCGTTGGTGTTCCCTCGAAGCGGAAAGGGTGATGTAGCATAGCGGTGGTAAGTATTTCCCTCGGTTTGAGAACCAAGGTATCAATCCAGTGGAGGAGTATCACAAGATCCTGCACAAACACAAAAGCTTGCTCCCAACGCTATGAAGGGGTTGTCAATCCCTTATAGATTGTTCGCAAGTGAGAACTGAAAGCAACAAAGTGACAAAGCAAAGTAAAAGCGGAGGTGTAAACGATGGATGTGAATAGACCCGGGGGCCGTAGTGTTTACTAGTGGCTTCTCAAATGAAAGCAAGTAGACGGTGGGTGAACAAATTACTGTCGAGCAATTGATAGAACCGCGCAAAGTCGTGACAATATCTATTGCAATGATTATATCTATATGCATCACGTCCAAAACAAGTAGACCGATACTTTCTGCATCTACTACTATTACTCCACACGTCGAACGCTATCCAGCATGCATCTAGTGTATGTATTAAGTCCAAAAGAACAGAGTAACGCCTTAAGCAAGATGACATGATGTAGATGGACAATCTCATATCAACGACAGAGCCCATCTTGTTACCCTTGATGACAACTACTTAATGTGTGCCTTGCTGCCCCTGCTGTCACTGGGAAAGGTCACCACATGGTAGAACCCAAAACCAAGTACTTCTCCCATTGCAAGAATCATAGATCTAGTTGGCCAAACAAAACCCAATACTCGGAGAGACTTACAAGGATATCAAATCATGCATATAAGAAATCAGCAAAGACTCAAATACAATTCATAGATAATTTGATCAAAAATCCACAATTCATCGGATCTCGACAAACACACCGCCAAAGAAGATTACATCGGATAGATCTCCATGAAGATCATGGAGAACTTTGTATTGAAGATCCAAGAGAGAGAAGAAGCCATCTAGGTACTAACTACAGACCCGTAGGTCTGAAGTGAACTACTCACGAGTCACTGGAGGGGCGATGATGATGATGAAGAAGCCCTCCAACTCCAAAGTCCCCTCCGGCAGTGCGCCGGGAAGAGTCTCCAGATGAGATCTCGCGGAAAAGGAAGCTTGCGGCGGCGGAAAAGTATTTTCGAGGCTCCCCTAATTTTTTGCTGTATTTTAGGGAATATATAGGCCAAAGATCTAGGTCAGGGGGCGGCCAGGGAGGCCACAAGCCCTGCCACTGCCGCCTCCCCTGGTGGCGGAGTGGGGGCTTGTGGGCTCCGAGGAGCCCTCCTGGCTTGGCCCACAGGCCCCCTGATCTTCTTCCGTTCGGGAAAAAAATCATTTCGGGGATTTTATTCCGTTTGGATTCCGTTCCAAAATCAGATCTGAAAAGAGCCAAAAACACAGAAAAAACAGGAACTGGCACTTGGCACTGAATTAATAAGTTAGTCCCAAAAAAGATATAAAAGGTACATAAAACATCCAAAGATGACAAGATAACAACGTGAAACCATCAAAAATTATAGATACGTTTGAGACGTATCAATGGGTGTCGGTTTCTTCAACTTTAGTTGAATTGGTTTTGACCGAGGCGGTCCTTGGAGAGGTTAAATATCAATTTGCAAATCTCCGTTGTGGTTTTTGCGTAAGTAAGATGCGATCTACTAGATACCCATAGCAGCCACGTAAAACATGCAACATCAAATTAGAGGACGTCTCACTTGTTTTTGTAGGGTATGCTTGTGATTTGATATGGCCAATGACGTGATGTGATATATTGGATGTATGAGATGATCATGTTGTAATAGTTAATATCGACTTGCACGTCGATGCTACGGCAACCGGTAGGAGCCATAGGGTTGTCTTTAAACTAACGTTTGTGTTTGCAGATGCGTTTACTATATTGCTAGGTCGTAGCTTTAGTAGTAATAGCATAGATTGCACGACAACCTCGATGGCGGCACGATGATGGAGATCATGATGATGGATAACATGGTGTGGCGCCAGTGACAAGAAGATCATGCATGTGCTTTGGTGATGGAGATCAAGAAGCACGAGATGATGGCCATATCATGTCACTTATGAATTGCATGTGATGTTAATCCTTTTATGCACCTTATTTTTCTTAGAACGACGGTAGAATTATTAGGTGATTTCTCACTAAAATTTCAAGACGAAATTGTATTCTCCCCGACTATGCACCGTTGCTACAGTTCGTCGTTTCGAGACACCACATGATGATCGGGTGTGATAGACTCAACGTTCACATACAACGGGTTAAACTTGACGAGCCTAGCATGTGCAGACATGGCCTCGGAACACATGAGACCGAAAGGTCGAGCATGAATCGTATAGTTGATATGATTAGCATAGAGATGCTTACCACTGAAACTATTCTCAACTCACATGATGATAGGACTTGAGTTAGTGAATTTGGATCATGTACCACTCAAAAGACTAGAGAGATGTAATTTTTGAGTGGGAGTTTAGCAAGTAATTTGATTAGTTAAACTCTAATTATCTTGAACATAGTCTAAGTCCACTTTGAAAATATTTATGTTGTAGATCAATGGCTCATGCGACAGTCACCCTGAATTTTAATACGTTCCTAGAGAAAGCTAAGTTGAAAGAAGATGGAAGCAACTTTGTACACTGGGCTCGTAATCTTAAGTTGGTCCTGCGAGCTGGGAAGAAGGATTATGTCCTTAATGCTGCGCTAGGAGATGAACCACGTAAGGAGGACTACTCAGTAGTTCAATGTGCAGTCTTGTATGGCTTAGAGCCGGGACTTCAACGTCGCTTTGAGCGTCATGGAGAATTTGAGATGTTCCAGGAGTTGAAGTTTATCTTTCAGAAGATCGCCCGGATCGAGAGGTATGAGACCTCCGATAAATTCTATGCTTGCAAGATGGAGGAGAATTCGTCTGTCAATGAACATGTGTTCAAAATGTCTGGGTACTCAAACCGTCTAGCTGAGCCGGGGATTGAACTCCCGCAAGAGGCTATCACTGACAGAATTCTTCAATCACTGCCACCAAGCTACAAGAGCTTTGTGTTGAACTATAACATGCAAGGGATGAACAAGTCACCCGGTGATGTATTCGCGATGCTGAAAGTCGCAGAATCAGAACTCCGTAAAGAGCATCAAATGTTGATGGTGAATAAGAGCACTAGTTTCAAGAGAAACGGCAAAGGAAAGAAGGGTAATTCCAAGAAGAGTGGCAAGCATGTTGCCAATCCAACGAAGAAACCCAAAGTTGGACCTAAGCCTGAAACGGAGTGTTATTATTGTAAGGGTATGGGTCACTGGAAGCGCAACTGCCCCACGTATCTGGCTGATAAGAAGGCGGCCAAGGAAAAATCAGGTATATTCGATATAAATTTTATTGATGTGTACTTAACCAGCTCTCGTAGTAGTGCCTGGGTATTCGATATCGGTTCTGTTGCTCATATTTGCAACTCCAAACAGGTACTACGGAATAAGCGAAGGCTGGCGAAAGATGAAGTGACGATGCGCGTGGGAAATGGTTCCAAGGTTGATGCAATCACCGTCAGCACAGTTTCACTTCAGTTACCATCAGGATTAGTTATGAACTTAAATAATTGTTATTTAGTGCCTGCGTTAAGCATGAACATTATATCTGGATATTGTTTGTTGCGAGACGGTCACTCGTTTAAGTCAGAGAATAATGGTGGTTCTATTTCTATGAGTAATATCTTTTATGGTCATGCACCCAATGTGAGAGGATTGTTCATATTGAATCTTGATAGCGATGATACACATATACATAACATTGAGACCAAAAGAGTTAGAGTTAACAATGATAGCGCCATGTTTTTATGGCACTGCCGCTTAGGTCATATTGGTGTAAAGCGCATGAAGAAACTCCATACCGATGGACTTTTGGAGTCACTTGACTTTGATTCACTTGACACGTGTGAACCATGCCTCATGGGCAAGATGACTAAGACTCCGTTCTCCGGAACAATGGAGCGTGCAGGTGACTTGTTGGAAATCATACATACCGATGTATGTGGTCCGATGAGTGTGGAGGTACGCGGCGAATATCGTTATTTTCTCACCTTCACTAACAGTTTGAGTAGATATGGTTATGTCTACTTGATGAAGCACAAGTCAGAAATGTTTGAAAAGTTCAAGCAATTTTAGAGTGAAGTTGAAAATCATCGTAACAAGAAGATCAAGTTCCTACGGTCTGATCGTGGGGGTGAATATCGGAGTTTTGAGTTTGGTGCTCACTTAAGACAATGTGGAATTGTTTCAGACTTGACACCGCATGGAACACCACAGTGTAATGGTGTGTCCGAACGTCGTAATCGTACTTTATTAGAGATGGTGCGATCTATGACGTCTCTTACCGATTTGCCGTTATCGTTTTGGGGTTATGCATTAGAGACAGCTGCATTCACTTTAAATAGAGCACCATCAAAATCCGTTGAGACGAGACCATACGAACTGTGGTATGGCAAAAGACCAAAATTCTCGTTTCTTAAAGTTTGGGGATGTGATGCTTATGTCAAAAAGCTTCAGCCTGAAAAGCTGGGACCCAAAGCGAAAAAGTGCGTCTTCATAGGTTACCCAAAAGAGACAGTTGGGTATACCTTCTATCTCAAATCCGAGGGCAAAGTGTTTGTTGCTAAAAACGGAGCTTTTCTTGAGAAGGAGTTTCTCTCGAAAGAATTGAGTGGGAGGAAGATAGAACTTGATGAGGTTGTCGAACCTCTAATTCCTCTAGATGGTGGCGCAGGGCAAGGGGAAACCCCTGTTGCTGCGGCACCAGTTGAGGAGCAAGTTGATGATGATGATCATGAGACTTCGGATCAATTTCCTATCGGACCTCGCAGGTCAACAAGATCACGTACTACTCCTGAGTGGTACGGTAATCCTGTCTTATCAATTATGTTGCTGGACAACAATGAACCTGCAAATTATTAAGAAGCAATGGTGGGCCCAGATTCCAACAAATGGCTGGAGGCCATGAAGTCCGAGATAGGATCCATGTACGAGAACAAAGTGTGGACTTTGAAAGTACTACCTGAAGGATGCAAGGCTATTCAGAACAAATGGATCTTTAAGAACAAGACAGACGCAGACGGTAATGTGACCGTTTATAAAGCTCGACTTGTGGCAAAGGGTTTTTTTCACAAGTTCAAGGAGTTGACTACGATGAGACTTTCTCACCAATAGCGATGCTTAAGTCCGTCCGAATCATGCTAGCAATAGATGCCTTTTATGATTATGAAATCTGGCAGATAGATGTTAAAACGGTGTTCCTTAACTGTTTTCTTAAGGAAGAGTTGTATATGATGCTACCCGAAGGTTTTGTCGATCCGAAGAATGCTAACAAAGTATCCAAGCTCCAGTGTTCCATTTATGGACTCGTGCAAGCATCTCGGAGTTGGAATAAGCGCTTTGATGAGGTGATCAAAGCATTTGGGTTTATACAAGTGGTTGGAGAATCTTGTATTTACAAGAAAGTGAGTGGGAGCTCTCTGGCGTTTCTAATATTATATGTGGATGACATATTGCTGATTGGAATCAACGTGGATCTTTTGGAGAGCAGAAAGGATGACTTAAATAAAAGTTTCTCTATGAAGGACCTAGGAGAAGCTGCTTATATTCTAGGCATTAAGATCTATAGGGATAGATCGAAACGCCTGATAGGACTTTCACAAAGCACATACCTTGATAAAGTTTTGAAGAGGTTCAAAATGGAACAGTCCAAGAAAGGGTTCTTGCCAGTGTTACAAGGTACGAGATTGAGTAAGACTCAGTGCCCAGCAACTTCAGAAAATAGAGAACAAATGAGTTCCGTCCCCTATGCTTCAGCCATAGTTTCTATCATGTAGGCAATGCTGTGCACTAGAGGAGACATCAGCTTGGCCATAAGTATGGCAAGCAGGTTTCAGAGTAATCCAGGAATGGATCACTGGACAGCGGTCAAGAATATTCTGAAGTACCTGAAAAGGACTAAGGAAGTATTTCTCGTTTATGGAGGTGACAAAGAGCTCGTCGTAAAGGGTTACGTCGACGCAAGTTTTGACACCTATCCAGATGACTCTAAGTCGCAAACCGGATACGTATTTATTCTTTATGGGGGTGTAGTAAGCTGGTGCTGTTCCAAGCAGAGCGGAGTAGCAGATTCTACATGTGAAGCGGAGTACATGGCTGCCTCGGAGGCAGCAAAGGAGGGTGTCTGGATGAAGCAGTTCATGACATATCTTGGAGTTGTGCCGAGCGCACTAGATCCATTAACTCTGTTATGTGACAACACTGGTGCCATTGCCTTAGGAAAGGAACCAAGGTTTTACAAGAAGACCAGACACATCAAACGACGCTTCAATCTCATCCGCAACTACGTCGAAGGAGAGGACGTGAATATTTGCAAAGTGCACACGGATCTGAATGTAGTAGACCCGCTGACTAAACCTCTTCCACGGGCAAAACATGATCAACATCAGCATTGTATGGGTCTTCGATTTATTACAATGTAAATCGCATGGCGTTGTGAGGACTAGATTATTGACTCTAGTGCAAGTGGGATACTGTTGGAAATATGCCCTAGAGGCGATGATAAATAGTTATTATTATATTTCCTATTAAAAGATAATCGTTTATTATCCATGCTATAATTGTATTGAATGAAAACATAGATACATGTGTGGATACATAGACAAAACAATGTCCCTAGCAAGTCTCTAGTTGGCTAGCCAGTTGATCAAGGATAGTCCAGGTTTTCTAACTATGTACAAAGTGTTGTTGCTTGATAACTCGATCACATCATTAGGATAATCATGTGATGGACTAGACCCAAACTATGAACGCAGCATATTGATCGTGTCGTTTTATTGCTATAGTTTTCTGCCTGTCAAGTATTTGTTCCTATGACCATGAGATCATATAACTCACTGGCACCATAGGAATACCTTGTGTGCATCAAATGTCACAACATAACTGGGTGACTATAAAGGTTCTCTTTCAGGTATCTCTGAAGGTGTCCGTTGAGTTAATATGGATCAAGACTGGGATTTGTCACTCCGTGTGACGGAGAGGTATCTCGGGGCCTACTCGGTAATAAAACATCACGCACAAGTCTTGCAAGCAATGTGACAAAGTGTAAGTCACGGGATCTTGTATTACGGAACGAGTAAAGAGACTTGCCGGTGACGAGATTGAAATAGGTATGCGGATACCAATGATCGAATCTTGGGCAAGTAACATACCGAAGGACAAAGGGAATGACATACGAGATTATATGAATCCTTGACACTGAGGTTCAACCGATAAGATCTTCAGAGAATATGTAGGATCCAATATGGGCATCTAGGTCCCGCTACTGGATATTGACCGAGGAGTGCCTCGGGGCATGTCTACATAGTTCTCGAACTCGCAAGTTCTGCACACTTATGCTTCGGCGATGTTTTAGTATAGTTGAGTTATATGTGTGGTTACCGAATGTTGTTCGGAGTTCCGGATGAGATCACATACGTCACGAGGGTTTCTGGAATGGTCCGGAGACGAAGATTGATATATAGGATGACTTCATTTGGTTATCGAAAGGTTTTCGGGCATTACCGGGAATGTACCTGGAGTGACGAATGGGTTCCGAAAGTTCATCGGGAGGGGGGCAACCCACCCGGGGGAAGCCCAATGGCCCAAGGGGTGGCGCACTGATGACCCACAAGTATAGGGGATCAATCGTAGTCCTCTCGATAAGTAAGAGTGTCGAACCCAACGAGGAGCAGAAGGCTCTGATAAACGGATTTCAGCTAGGTAATAACTGCAAGCACTAAAAGTAGCAGTAACAACTGATTGTGTAGCAAGGTGAAACGTAGCAAGCAAAGAGTAACAAGTAACAAGTAGTAGCAACGGTGCAGCAAGTGGCCCAATCCCTTTTGTAGCAAGGGACAAGCCTGAACAAAGTCTTATAGGAGGAAAAACGCTCCCGAGGACACACGGAAATTTCTGTCATGCTAGTTTCATCATGTTCATATGTTTCGCGTTCGTGACTTTGATAGTTTGATATGTGGGTGGACTGGCGCTTGGGTACTACCCCTACTTGGACAAGCATCCCACTTATGATTAACCTCTCTCGCAAGCATCCGCAACTACAAAATAAGAATTAAGACAAAGTCTAACCATAGCATTAAACTAGTGGATCCAAATCAGCCCCTCACGAAGCAACACATAGACTGGGGTTTAAGCTTCTGCCACTCCAGCAACCCATCATCTACTTACTACTTCCCAATGCCTTCCTCTAGGCCCAAATATGGTGAAGTGTTATGTAGTCGACGTTCACATAACACCACTATAGGAAAAGACAACATGCAGTATATCAAAATACCGAACGAATATCAAATTCACATGACAATTATTAACATGACTTATCCCATGTCCTCAGGAACAAAAGTAACTACTCACAAGACATAATCATAATCATGACCAGAGGTGTAATGAATAGCATCAAGGATCTGAACATAAACTCTTCCACCAAGTAATCCAACAGGCATCAACTACAAAGAGTAATCAACACTACTAGCAACCTTACAAGTACCAATCAGAGTCGCGAGATGAAGATTGGTTACAAGAGATGAACTAGGGATTGGAGAGGAGATGGTGCTGATGAATATGCCTCCCCTCCGACGAGAGGAGTGTTGATGATGACGATGGCGACGATTTCCCCCTCCGGGAGGGAAGTTTCCACGACAGGATCGTCCTGCCGGAGCTCTAGATTGGATCTGCTCAAGTTCCGCCTCGTGGCGGCGGCTAAACCACGAAAAAGCTCCTGAATGATTTTTTTTTCTAGACCAGGACGCTTCATATAGCAAAAGAGGGGGGCTAGCGGGCCTTCAGGCAGCCCACAAGCCTGCCCTGCGCCACCAGGGGGGTGGTGGCGGTGGGCAAGCTTGTGGGGCCCTGGTGGCCCCCCTCCGGTAGTTCTTTCGCCCAGTATTTTTAATATATTCCAGAAAAAATCCACGAAAATTTTCAGGGCATTTGGAGATGTGCTTTTGAGGTTTGGATGCGTGTCTTCTTAGTGCGGAGGAACGCCACTTTATATTGCCTCCCGTGACAAAGAACTTTATTATGCAGTCTGTCACTTTTATGTCTTCCTCATCACAGGTTCGTACAAAGCTTATTTTCCATGCACTAATAGATCATACATAATAGAGAGCAATTTTTATTGCTTGCACCGATGACAACTTACTTGAAGGATCTTATTCAATCCATACGTAGGTATGGTTTACTCTCATGGCAAAACTGGTGGGAGGTTTATGGATGCACAAGTAGTATCTCTACTTGGTGCGGGAGTTTTGGCTAATATGAGGTGGAAGCAATCGTCACATGCTAAGGGATCTCTAATCATATAACATTGTTTGGAACCAAGCAAACACAATTCATTATGTTGTCTTCCTTGTCCAACATCGACTCCTAGGCATGTAATAGTTTGGTGAGTGCTCACAATTGTAAACAGTGTCTAAGATGATATATTTATATGTGAACCTCTCTTTCCTTATTACTTCTTATTAATTGCAACAATGACTGAGGTCTATGTTGATTTATTATCAACAAGTTTCAATCATCATACGTGTCATAAGTGAAGTTATCACTTTCCATAAGATCGTCTCATGATCTTTCATGCTATCGTTCTTTTCATACTTTTTGATCATGGCACAAAGAAAAGCCCTTAACTAAGACACTCTTTATTATATAGCTCGTAAGCTCGAATACAACGGGGGAGAGACAAAAGCAAAAGACTCAAACTAAAAACTAAAGACTTATTCCTCTAAAAGAAGAAATAAAAACTGGAAAGGAAAGAACTAAAACAAAGGTAAAAGCAAAAGATATGAAGGCGATACAATACCAGGGCAACTCCCCCAAGCTTGGCATAAGCCAAGGGGATTGCCCATACTAATGCTTAGTTGTCTACCTTTAGTGGTGATGGTGGTGTTGTTGGAGCAGTCTTGAGCTTGTCGAATTTCCACTTGAGCAAAAAGTTCTGCTCCCTTAGATCGTCATTTTCCTCCTCAAGTTTCAAAACCCTATGGCAAAGCTCGTGCGTACTCTCCTGCAAGAAACGAGAAGGGATAAACAAGGTCTTAGGCTTCTTCCTATGGTCAGGGAGGCTTGACTTCTTGAACTCCACATGGGTGTTTGCAGGTTGAGGTAGAGGAGCCTCCTCTTCATCAGAACTCGATTGCTCCTTACCTTTGGGCTCATAGTCCTCTTCCTCATCAGTGGTCCAGCCATATGGTTCCATGTCCCCATTAATCCTAGATTTAGCACGATCATCGGCCACATAGGTCTCTTCTTCTGAATCTTGAGAAGACATCTTGTCCTAAATCTGCGGCAGACAACAAGCTCGAAACAAAAACAGAGGAAAACTGCGCGATACGGAGATCAAAACCTTCGGGCGACTATATATTGATTTTTTCTGGGCTAGAAGGAGTCCTCCGCAAGAAAAAGGAGTCCGGGAGGCACACGAGGTGCCCACAAGCTTGCCCACCGCCACTAGGGGGGTGGTGGCGGTGTGGGCCCTTGTGGCTGCCTCGTTTGCTCTCCAGACTGCTTTTTATTTTTCTAATTTCCAAAAATTCCAAAACTGAGGAAATTTCCTATTGGAAAAGTATCGGAGTTCAATTTCTTGCCGAAACAGATACATCTTCGTTTTCAAGGTCTCAAACAGGCTGATAAACATCCCTTATGTACTCCTCTGGAATTATGACATTGATGATGTTGGTCTCAACATTTATGGGAGTAACAGAGATGTAATGCTTGATTCTTTGCCCATTTACCACTCTAGGAAAATTTCCTTCCGTGTTATTGATTTTGATGGCACCGGAATGATATACTTCCTCGACAACATAGGGACCTTCCCATTTAGAGAGAAGCTTGCCTGAAAAGAATCTCAAACGAGAATTGTATAGCAAGACATAATCACCTACATTGAACTCTCGTTTCTGTATCCGTTTGTCATGCCATCTCTTAACCTTTTCCTTGAACAACCTGGCATTCTCATATGCCTGAGCTCTCCATTCATCTAACGAGCTGATATCGAACAACCGCTTCTCACCGGCAAGTTTGAAATCAAAGTTGAGCTCTTTGATTGCCCAATAAGCTTTGTGTTCCACCTCAAGAGGTAAATGACAGGACTTACCGTAAACCATTTTATACGGTGTCATGCCCATGGGATTCTTATAAGCAGTCCTATAAGCCCATAGTGCATCGTCAAGTTTGCTAGACCAGTACTTTCGAGATCTATTGACGGTCTTTTGTAGGATCAACTTGATCTCCCTGTTACTCAACTCCACTTGACCACTAGACTGAGGATGATAAGGAGATGCAACTCTATGGTTGACATCATACTTAGCTAGCATCTTGTGGAAAACACCATGAATGAAGTTTGAACCACCATCAGTCATCAAGTATCTAGGGACTCCAAATCTTGGGAATATGACTTCTTTAAGCATCTTAATAGAGGTGTGGTTATCAGCATTTTTAGTGGGGATAGCTTCTACCCACTTAGTAACATAATTCACAACAACTAAGATGCGAGTGTACCCATTGGAACTCGGGAAGGGTCCCATATAATCAAAGCCCCAAACATCAAATGGTTCAATGACAAGTGAATACTTCATAGGCATCTCTTGACGCTTACTGATGTTCCCTATCCTTTGGCATTCGTCACAAGACAAGACAAACTTACGAGCATCCTTGAAGAGAGTGGGCCATTAGAAACCTGATTGCAATACCTTATGGGCAGTTCTATCTCCAGCATGGTGTCCTCCGTAGGCTTCGGAGTGACACTTCTGCATGATCTGTCCCTGTTCATGTTCAGGCACGCAACGTCTAATAACACCATCTACTCCTTCCTTATAAAGGTGAGGATCATCCCAAAAGTAGTGTCTCAAATCAAAGAAGAATTTCTTCTTTTGTTGATAGGTGAAACTGGGTGGTATGTATTTGGCTATGATATAGTTTGCATAATCGGCATACCACGGTGCACTAAGTGAAGTGCGGATGACATTTAATTGCTCATCACGAAAGCTATCATCAATAGGTAGTTGGTCATCAAGGACATTCTCTAGCCTAGACAAGTTGTCTGCTACAGGGTTATCAGCACCCTTTCGGTCAACAACATGCAAATCAAACTGCTGTAGCAGGAGAACCCATCTGATCAGCATAGGCTTAGCATCCTTCTTCTCCATGAGGTACTTAATAGCAGCATGATTAGAGTGAATAGTGACTTTGGTGTCAACTATGCAAGATCTGAACTTTTCACATGCAAACACGACTGCTAAAAATTCCTTCTTCGTAGTGGCATAGTTTCTTTGGGCATTGTCTAGAGTTTTACTAGCGTAGTGAATGACATTCAACTTCTTGTCAACTCTTTGTCCTAGAACAGCACCAACAACATAATCACTAGCGTCACACATGATTTCAAAGGGCAAGTTCCAGTTAGGTGGTTGAACGATAGGTGCGGTTATCAAAGCCTTCTTAAGTATTTCAAAGGCTCCCTCACAATCCTCATCAAGAACAAAAGGAACATCCTTCTGCAAGAGGTTGGTAAGAGGTCTAGAAATCTTAGAGAAGCCTTTAATGAACCTTCTATAGAAACCAGCATGACCTGGGAAACTTCGTATACCTCTAATATCTGTGGGGCAAGGCATTTTCTCAATTGCATCAACCTTAGCCTTATCAACTTCAATACCTCTTTCAGAGATTTTGTGTCCTAAAATGATACCTTCATTAACCATAAAGTGGCACTTATCCCAATTCAAGACGAGGTTGGTTTCTTTGCATCTCTGTAAGACTCGATCAAGGTTGCTGAGGCAATCATCAAAGGAAGACCCGTAAACGGAGAAGTCATCCATGAAAACCTCGATAATCTTTTCCCAAAAGTCAGAGAATATAGCCATCATACATATTTGGAAGGTCGCAGGTGCATTACATAAGCCAAAAGGCATATGTCTATAGGCAAAGGTACCGAAAGGGCTGGTGAAAGTGGTTTTCTCTTGATCAGATTGTGCAACAGGTATTTGTGAGAAACCTGAATAACCGTCTAGAAAGGAGAAGTGTGTGTGTTTTGATAGCCTTTCTAGCATTTGGTCGATGAACGACAAAGGATAATGATCTTTCCTGGTTGCCTTGTTCAGTTTCCGAAAGTCTATCACCATTCTATAGCCGGTAATAATCCTTTGTGGGATTAGTTCATCCTTATCATTAGGAACGACGGTGATACCTCCCTTCTTAGGTACGTAATGTACTGGACTTACCCAATCACTATGAGCAACATGATAAATGATTCCTGCTTCCAGAAGCTTTAATATTTCTTTTCTAACGACCTCTTTCATCTTAGGATTCAATCTCCTTTGATGATTAGCAACTCGTTTAAAGTCAGGATTGGTTTTAATCTTGTGCTGACATAGAGTAGGACTAATACCCTTAAGATCATCAAGAGTATATCCAATAGCAGCGCGGTGCTTCCTTAGAGTTTTTAGTAACTTCTTCTCTTCGCGCTCTGAGAGGAGAGCACTAATAATGACATGATATATCTCCTTCTCATCAAGATAGGCATACTTAAGAGTATCAGGCAACTGTTTAAGCTCGAACACCGGATCACCCTTTGGTGGGGGAGGATCCCCAAGCAGTTCAACAGGCAGATTATTCTTGAGAATAGGATGTTGTTCTAAGACAATTCTATCTATCTCATCTCTCTCCTCCATATGCATATCATTTTCATGCTCAAGCAGATATTGCTCTAAAGGATCCGTAGGAGCTGCGGCAATAGAGGCAAGAGCAATGATTGCATATCTACCAGACGACTCTCTTTCATGGGTTTGTCTTCCAAACTTGGAGAAGTTAAATTCATGAGACACACCCTTGAAGCTTACTGTGACAGTTTGCTTAATGCAATCAATGTGAGCATTGACAGTGTTGAGAAAGGGTCTACCGAATATGATGGGACAAAATCTATCTTGTGCAGTACCAAGGATGAGGAAATCAGTAGGATACTTCGTCTTACCACACATGACTTCTACATCTCTCACAATTCCCAGAGGGCAGATAGTGTCTCTATTATCTAGCGTAATAGTGACATCAATGGGTTCTAACTCAGCAGGTGCAGTCTCATCTTTGATTTCATCATAGAGAGAACGGGGTATTGCACTAACACTAGCTCCCATATCACATAAACCATGGTAACAATGATCTCCTATCTTAACAGAAACAACGGTCAGGCCAACTACATGTCCGTGTTTGTCTTTCACGTGAGGTTTAGCAATTCTAGCGGAGTCCTCACAAAATTTGATAACATGCCCATCTATGTCTTCGGCTAAGAGATCTTTGATAATAGCAACACTAGGTTCAACTCTAATCTCTTCAGGGCGTGCAAGTGGTCTAATGTAACCCCTACATATCAGAGTTGGAGCTTTAGAATAATCCTTCATCCTAGCAGGGTATGGTGGTTTCTCAGTGTAAGCACAAGGAACAACATGATCACTAAAAGCTAAGATTTTCTCCTCAACTAGATTGGTTTTGGCTATGTTGCGTTCTACTGGAGGATGATATTTAAACCACTTCTCCTTGGGAAGGTCAACATGAGGAGCAAAAGATTCACATAGAGAAGCTACTATCTCAGACTCAAGTCCATACTTAGCGCTAAAATCTCTAGAAGTGTTTGTCTCAACAAAAGATTTAACACAATCAAACTGGAAATTCATACCTGACTCCTTACCTTCCTCCGGATCCCAATCTTCAGAGTTGCGTTGGGTTCTCTCCAATAAATTCCACTTGTGATCAATATCCTTCTTCATAAAAGAGCCGTACAAGAAGTGTCAAGCGTAGTACGATCTTCATGAGAAAGCCGAGCATAAAAGTTTTGAGTGATGATTTCTCTCGAGAGCTCATGATTGGGGCATGAATATAGTATTGATTTAAGCCTCCCCTAAGCTTTAGCTATGCTTTCCCTGTCACGAGGCCAAAAGTTATAAATAAAATTCCGATCACGATGTAGTAAATGCATAGGATAGAACTTTTGATGAAATTCCAATTTCAACCGATTTGTAGCCCCATGATCCAGCATCATCACATAGCCTATACCATGTCAACGCCTTATCCTTCAAAGATAAAGGAAAGACTTTCTTCTTTACCTCATCCTCGGGCAAACCTGCAAGCTTAAATCAACCACAAACTTCATCTACATAGATTACATGAAAGTCTGGATGTGAAGATCCATCTCCTGTAAAAGGATTAGCCAGCAGTTTCTCAAGCATACCCAAAGGAATTTCATAAAAGATATTTTCAGTAGGTACCTCAGGTTGAGGAGAAACTCCTCGTGCTTCTGTTCGTGGTGAAGATACCCCGAACAAACTCCTGAAAGGAAGAGTTTCCATAGTGACAAGTGACAATAAATTTCAGCATAGTATATAAATGTTTCCTTACCAATTTCCACCTACCAAAGGCGCTTCACTCCCCGGCAACGGCGCCAGAAAGGAGTCTTGATGACCCACAAGTATAGGGGATCAATCATACTCCTTTCGATAAGTAAGAGTGTCGAACCCAACGAGGAGCAGAAGGCTCTGATAAACTGATTTCAATAAGGTAATAACTAGAAGCACTGAAAGTAGCGGTAACAAGTGATTGTGTAG
Organism: Hordeum vulgare subsp. vulgare; assembly: GCF_904849725.1. Taxonomy (NCBI): domain Eukaryota; kingdom Viridiplantae; phylum Streptophyta; class Magnoliopsida; order Poales; family Poaceae; genus Hordeum; species Hordeum vulgare. The sequence goes on from NC_058524.1 coordinate 25,068,970, forward strand.
CGAGGTGAAACGTAGCAAGCAAAGAGTAACAAGTAACAAGTAGTAGCAACGGTGCAGCAAGTGGCCCAATCCCTTTTGTAGCAAGGTACAAGCCTGAACAAAGTCTTATAGGAGGAAAAACGCTCCCGAGGACACATGGAAATTTCTGTCATGCTAGTTTCATCATGTTCATATGATTCGCGTTCGTTACTTTGATAGTTTGATATGTGGGTGGACAGGCGCTTGGGTACTGCCCTTACTTTGAAAAGCATCCCACTTATGATTAACCTCTCTCGCAAGCATCCGCAACTACAAAAGAAGAATTAAGACAAAGTCTAACCATAGCATTAAACTAGTGGATCCAAATCAGCCCCTCACGAAGCAACGCATAGACTCGGGTTTAAGCTTCTGTCACTCCAGCAACCCATCATGTACTTACTACTTCCCAATGCCTTCCTCTACGACCAAATATGGTGAAGTGTTATGTATTCGACGTTCACATAACACCACTAGAGGAAAAGTCAACATACAACATATCAAAATACCGAACGAATATCAAATTCACATGACTATTATTAACATGACTTATCCCATGTCCTCAGGAACAAAAGTAACTACTCACAAGACATAATCATAATCATGACCAGAGGTGTAATGAATAGCATCAAGGATCTGAACATAAACTCTTCCACCAAGTAATCCAACAAGCATCAACTACAAAGAGTAATCAACACTACTAGCAACCTTACAAGTACCAATCGGAGTCGCGAGACGAAGATTGGTTACAAGAGATGAACTAGGGATTGGAGAGGAGATGGTGCTGATGAAGATGTTGATGAAGATGCCTCCCCTCCGATGAGAGGAGTGTTGGTGATGATGATGGCGACGATTTCCCCCTTCAGGAGGGAAGTTTCCCCGGCAGGATCGTCCTGCCGAAGCTCTAGATTGGATCTGCTCAAGTTCCGCCTCGTGGCGATGGCAAACCCACGAAAAAGCTCCCGAATGATTTTTTTTCCAGACCAGGACGCTTCATATAGCAAAAGAGGGGGCTAGTGGGCCTTCAGGCAGCCCACAAGACTGCCCTGCGCCACCAGGGGGGTGGTGGCGGTGGGCAAGCTTGTGGGGCCCTGGTGGCCCCCCTCCGGTAGTTCTTTCGCCCAGTATTTTTAATATATTCCAGAAAAAATCCACGTAAATTTTCAGGGCATTTGGAGATGTGCAGAATAGTGGACTAGGATTTGCTCCTTTTCCAGTCCAGAATTCCAGCTGCCTGAATTCTCCCTCTTCAAATAATCCTTGCAAAATAAGAGAGGAAAGGCATAAATATGGTACCACAAGTAATATAACAGCCCAAAAAGCAATAAATATCAACATGAAAGCATGATGCAAAATGGACATATCACGCACCAGCCCTTAGTGGGCTGGTGGGTGATGACCCACAAGTTAGGGGATCTATCTAGTCCTTTCGATAAGTAAGAGTGTCGAACCCAACGAGGAGTAGAAGGAAATGACAAGTGGTTTTCAGCAAGGTATCTCTGCAAGCACTGAAATTATCGATAACAAATAGTTGCTGGATAAGATAATTCGTAACGGGTAACAAGTAACAATAGTAACAAAGAGCCTATTGATGTCACTATTCAGGTTGCCAATAGAGATATTGTCTGCCCTGTGGGAATTGTTAGGGATGTTGAAGTCTTGTGTGGTAAACCGAAGTATCCTGCTTATTTCCTCGTTCTTGCTACCACTCAAGATAGCTTTTGTCCCATCATATTTGGCAGACCCTTCCTCAATACTGTCAATGCTCATATTGACTGTGAGAAGCAAACTATCACTATTGCCTTTGAAGGCGTGTCACATGAGTTCAATTTCTCCAAGTTTGGTAGACAACCTCATGCAAAAGAGTTGCCCAGTAAGGATGAAACTATTGCCTTAGCTTCTATTGCCGTGCCTCCTACTGATCGCTTAGAGCAATACTTGCTTGAGCATGAAAATGATGTGTTAGAGCAATACTTCCTTAAGAATAATTTGCATGTTGAAATGCTTGGGGATCCACCCCCACCAAAGGGTGATTCTGTGTTCGAGCTTAATAAGTTGCCAGATACTATTAAGTATGCTTATCTTGATGAAAACGAGATATATCTTGTTATAATTAGTGCTAGCCTCTCAGAGAACGAAGAAAATAAGTTACTAAAACTCTCAGAAAGCACCGTGCTGCTATTGGATATACTCTTTATGATCTTAAGGGCATTAGTCCCACTCTATGACAGCACAAGATTAAAACCGATCCTGATTTCAAACCAGTTGCTAATCATCAACGGAGATTAAATCTTAAGATTAAAGAGGTAGTAAGAAAAGAAATACTAAAGCTCCTTGAAGCAGGTATTATCTATCCTGTTGCTCATAGTGATTGGGTGAGTCCGGTGCATTGCGTCCCTAAGAAGGGAGGTATTACCGTTTTCCCTAATGATAAGGACGAATTGATCTCACAGAGGATTATTACTGGCTATAGGATGGTGATCGATTTTAGTAAATTGAATAAAGCCACTAGGAAATATCATTACCCTTTGCCTTTTATCGACCAAATGCTAGAATGAATGTCTAAACACACACACTTCTGCTTTCTAGACGGTTATTCTGGTTTCTCCCAAATACCAGTTGCACAATCTGATCAGGAGAAAACCACTTTCACCTGCCCTTTCGGTACCTTTGCTTACAGACGTATGCCTTTTGGCTTATGTAATGCACCTACCACCTTTGAAAGATGTATGATGGCTATATTCTCTCACTTTTGTTAAAAGATTGTTGAGGTTTTCATGGATGACTTCTCCGTTTACGGGTCTTCTTTTGATGATTGCCTCAGCAACCTTGATCGGGTCTTGCAGAGATGTAAATATACCAATCTTGTATTGAATTGGGAGAAGTGCCACTTTATGGTTAATGAAGGCATCGTCTTAGGACATAAAATATCTGAAAGAGGTATTGAAGTCGATAACGCTAAGGTTGATGCAATCGAGAAAATGCCATACCCCACAGATATCAAAGGTATAAGAAGTTTCCTTGGTCATGCTAGTTTCTATAGGAGGTTCATTAAAGACTTCTCTAAGATTTCTAGGCCTCTTACCAATCTCTTGCAAAAGTATATTCCTTTTGTTTTTGACGATGATTGTGAGGAAGCCTTCGAAATACTTAAGAAGGCTTTGATAACAGCACCTATTGTTCAACCACCTGATTGGAACTTACCTTTTGAAATCATGTGTGATGCTAGTGATTATGTTGTTGGTGGTGTCCTAGGGCAAAGAGTTGATGAGAAGTTGAATGTTATTCACTATGCTAGTAAAACTCTAGACAGTGCCCAAAGAAACTATGCTACTACAGAAAAGGAATTTTTAGCAGTCGTGTTTGCATGTGAGAAGTTCAGGTCTTACATAGTTGATTCCAAAGTCACTATTCACACTGATCATGCTTCTATTAAATACCTCATGGAGAAGAAGGATGCTAAACCTAGACTTATCAGATGGGTTCTCTTGCTACAAGAATTTGACTTGAACGTTGTCGACAGGAAGGGTGCTGATAACCCAGTAGCAGATAACTTGTCTAGGTTGGAGAATGTTCTTGATGACCCACAACCTATTGATGATAGCTTTCCTGATGAGCAACTCAATGTCATCAATGCTTCACGTAGTGCTCCGTGGTATGCTGATTATGCAAACTATGTCGTCGCCAAATATATACCACCTAGTTTCACATACCAGCAAAAGAAGAAATTCTTCTTTGACTTGAGACATTACTTTTGGGATGATCCTCACCTTTATAAGGAAGGAGTAGATGGTGTTATTAGACGTTGTGTACCTGAACATGAACAGGGACAGATCCTAGAGAAGTATCACTCCGAGGCCTACGGAGGACACCATGCGGGAGATAGAACTGCACCCAAGGTATTGCAATCAGGTTTCTATTGTCCCACTCTTTTGAAGGATGCCCGTATGTTTGTCTTGTCTTGTGACGAATGTCAAAGAATAGGTAATATCGGTAAATGTCAGGAAATGCCTATGAACTATTCACTTGCCATTGAACCATTTGATGTCTGGGGCTTTGACTATATGGGACCTTTTCCAAAATCCAATGGGTATACTCATATCCTAGTTGCTGTTGATTATGTCACTAAGGGGTAGAAGCTATCCCCACTAGTAGTGCTGATCACAACACCTCTATCAGGATGCTTAAAGAAGTTAATTTTCCCTAGATTTGGAGTCCCTAGATATCTAATGACCTATGGTGGTTCACATTTCATTCATGGTGCTTTCCGTAAAACGCTTGCTAAGTATGATGTCAACCATAGGATTGCGTCTCCCTATCACCCTCAGTCCAGTGGTCAAGTAGAGCTAAGAAATAGAGAGATTAAACTAATTCTGCAAAAGACTGTCAACAGGTCTAGAAAGAATTGGTCTAAGAAGCTCGATGATGCACCGTGGGCTTATAGAACTGCCTATAAGAATCCCATGGGCATGTCCCCGTACAAAATGGTGTACGGTAAAGCATGTCATTTACCTCTTAAGCTAGAGCATAAAGCTTATTGGGCAATCAAAGAGCTCAACTTTGATTTCAAACTTGCTGGTGAGAAGAGGTTATTTGATATTAGCTCGCTTGATGAATGGAGAGCACAGGCATATGAAAATGCCAAGTTGTTCAAAGAAAAGGTTAAGAGGTGGCATGATAAAAGGATACAAAAGCATGAGTTCAATGTAGGTGATTATGTCTTGCTATATAATTCTTGTTTAATATTTTTTGCACGCAAGCTTTTCTATAAATGGGAAGGCCCCTATATTGTTGAGGAAGTATATCGTTCCGGTGCTATCAAGATCAACAACACGGAAGGTAATTGTCCGATAGTGGTAAATGGGCAGAGAATCAAGCATTATATCTCAGGTACTCCCATAAATGTTGAAAGCAATATTATCAATACCATAACTCCGGAAGAATACCTAAGGGATATTTATCAGCCTGTTTCAGACTCCGAAAACGAAGAGGTATGTGTTTCGGTAAGTAAACAAACTCCAAAACATTTCCAGTAGGATTTTTTCTCTGTTTTGGAATATTTGAAAAAATGGAAAAATTGGAAGTAGTTCGAAAAGCGCGCGAGGAGGCGACAAGCCTGGCAGGCACGGGCCCACCCCCTGGCCGCGCCTGGGGGGCTTGTGGCCACCTCGTGTGCCTTTAGGACTCCGTTTTCGTGCGGAGTACTCCTTCAGGTATGGAAAAAATTATTATATATTCTCCTGTAAGGTCTGACCCTCGTATCACGCAAATTTCCTCTGTTTTCGTTTCGAGCATGTTTTCTGTAGTATATTTAGAGCAAGATGTCGTCTCAGGAGTCTGTGGGGGAGAACAATCTCCCTCAAGTCTATGGAGAAGTAAATGCTGATCTGAAAAGGATGGAGGTCATGGCGGCTAAGGAAAGGCTACCTAAAGAAACCAAGGGCAAAACTAAGGAGAGGAATCAGGCGTGGGACGAAGCACGATATGTGTTCAACAAAGAAGAAGTTGAAGAAGTGGATTTCCTCCAACCCTACCTCCACCTACTGTCTCCATCCTTGATTGAACTCTTGAGGTTTTGTGAAACTCGTGCTCGCAATACTTATCTCACTCGTGAAGTTGTTTTGGTGGAGAAACATATCACAAATCTCCAAGGTATAAATCAAAGATTGATGGCCCTCTTGGAATCAAAGGACAAAACAACTCCACCACCATCACCTCCAAAGGAAGACAACTAAGCATGGGTATGGGAAATCCCCTTGGCTTGTGCCAAGCTTGGGAGAGTTGCCTCGGTATCGTATCACCATCAATGTGGGTCATCAATGTGATGGTGATACTATACCGGGGCAACTCCCCCAAGCTTGGCACAAGCCAAGGGGAGTGCCCATACCCATGTGTTTAATTGTCTTCCTTCAGAGGTGATGGTGGTGGAGTTGTTGGAGTCTAGGGTTGATTCTCTGTCTTCCAAGGCATAGGTTCTCCATCATGGAAATATGATCGAGTCTCTGGAATCCTCAAATCTGCAGCCAAACGCATTACTTTAAATCTATACTCATACTCACAGTTTTGGTTCTGCAGGTCATAGATCTGGGCTTGGAGATGATCGATTTTTTCATAGAGGTTGAGGACGTGCTCCCCGATGTCCTTGGCATCGATCTTGTGCTTGTTGGTGAACTCCGTGATCATCATGTGGTTGGCGTTGAGACCGTGTTCCACCATCCCTTGGGACTTGAAGACTTGCTGCTCCATTGCTTCGAGCCTCGCCTCTATGCTTCCGGTCTTCTTGGGCCCCTCAACATCATGGATGTGCAGCACCCCCTCATGCATCTCGATAGATTGAGGGTGTTGCAGCACCTCCGCGAGGTAGGGATTGATGACCTTCTCGAAGACCTTGTCCTTCGAAACTTTTGGGGACGCCATAGCAATCTGGATCTGTCTGCACAATAGCTCGAAATGAAAACAGAGGATATTTGTGTGATACGAGGGTCAAACCTTTCGGGAGATTATATAATGAATTTTTTACCGACCATAAGGATTATTCCACAAGAAAACGGAGTCCGGGAGACACAAGAGTTGCTCACGAGCCCCCCAGGCACGCCCAGGGGGTGGGGCGCGCCTGGCAGGCTTGTCACCTCCTCGTGCGCTTTCCGGACTACTTTAAATTTTTCTATTTTTCTAAATATTCCAAAACAGAGAAAAATTGCTATTGGAAAAGTTTTGGAGTCGGTTTACTTACCGTATCACATACCTTTTCGTTTTTGGAGTCTAAAACAAACTGGTAAATATCCCTTATGTACTCCGCCGGAGTTATGGTATTAATAATATTCCTTTCAACATTTATGGGAGTACCTGAGATATAATGCTTGATTGTTTGCCCATTTACAACTCTCGGAAAATTACCTTCCGCGTTGTTGATTTTTATGGCACTGGAACGATATACTTCCTCAACAATGTAAGGTCCTTCCCATTTAGAGAGAAGTTTGCGTGCAAAAAATCTTAAACGAGAATTGTATAGCAAGACATAATCACCTACATTGAACTCACCATTTTGTATCCTTTTATCATGCCACCTCTTAACTTTTTCTTTAAACAAATTGGCATTTTCATATGCCTGATTTCTCCATTCATCAAGTGAGCTAATATCAAATAACCTCTTCTCACCAGCAAGTTTGAAATCAAAGTTGAGCTTGATAACCCACAAGTATAGGGGATCAATTGTAGCCTCTCTAGATAAGTAAGAGTGTCGAACACAACGAGGAGCTAAAGGTAGGACAAATATTCCCTCAAGTTCTATCGACCACCGATACAACTCTACGCACACTTTACGTTCGCTTTACCTAGAACAAGTATGAAACTAGAAGTACTTTGTAGGTGTGAAAGGATAGGTTTGCGAGAAAAGAAAGAACACGTAAATAAAAACTAAGGGCTGGATAGATAAAGAAACAATTATGTTAGTTTAACGAGTGTGGAAAAGTGGTGGTTGGAGTTGCGGAATTGTCCCTAAGCAATTGACTACGTTACTAGACCGATAGCAAGTTTTATGTGGGAGAGGCCACTGCTAGCATGTCATCCCTTACTTGGAATTCTATGCACTTATGATTGCAACTATTAGCAAACATCCGCAACTACTAACGTTCATTAAGGTAAAACCCATCCATAGCAATAAGATATATTGGTCCCCCTTCAATCTCGTATGCATCAATTTCTATGCTAGGCTGAAGCTTCTGTCACCCTTGCCCTCCAATACATAGTCCTATCAACATACTACTAACCCTATGATGTGATCCGCGCGCGCGCTCATATGATGGGCACCAAAGGACATCAACATAACCACAAGCAAATTAAACCAATCATAGCAATTCATCAATCATCGATAGGACAATGAAAATCTACTCAGACATCATAGGATGGCAACACATCATTGGATAATAATATGAAGCATAAAGAACCATGTTCAAGTAGAGGGTACAGTGGGTTGCAGGAGAGTGGACCGCTGTATACAAACGAGGAAGGTGATGGAGGTGTTGGTGAAGATGACGGAGGTGTTGGTGTAGATCGCCGTCACACGATGATTTCCCGGGCGGCGTTCCGGCGCAGCCGGGAGATAGGGGAGAGAGCCCCCTTCTTCTTATTCTTCCTTGACCTCCTCCCTAGATGGGACAAGGGTTTCCCCTCTAGTCCATGGTCTCCATGGCGGGGGAGGGGCGAGAGCCCCTCCGAGATTAGACCTCTCTCTCTCTGCGCCTTCTGTTCCTGCCTCCCACATTCTGGCTTTCACCGTTTCTTAAATTCCCAGAGATCCGTAACTCCGATTCGGCTGAAATTTTAACATGATTTTATTCTAGATATTAGCTTTCTTGCGGAGAAAGAAGGGCCCAACCGCCTGAGGGATTGGTCACAGGCCTGCCAGGTGCGGCCTCCTAGGCCGCGGCTAGGGGGCTTGTGACCCCCCCCCCCCCCCCGGGTATCGTTTCGGGTTGATTCTTGCTACCTCTTGAGCTTGGTTGTTTTTTCCCTTGAAGAGGAAAGGGTGATGCAGCACAGTAGCAGTAAGTATTTCCCTCAGTTTGAGAACCAAGGTATCAATCCAGTAGGAGTATCAGGACAATTCACCAATGTACCTGCGCAAAAACAAACAAACTTGCACCTAACGCTATAAAGGGGTTGTCAATCCCTTCATGATTAATTGCAAGGTGAGATCTGAAGGTGGAAAGTGCAACAAAGTAAAAGTGTAGAGCTGAAAATATGATGTGAAGTAGACCCGAGGGCCATAGTGTTCACTAGAGGCTTCCCTCATGATAGCAAATATTACGAGAGGGTGAACGAATTACTGTCGAGCAATTGATAGAATCGCGCAAAGTCATGATGATATCTAAGGCAATGATCATACATATAGGCATCACGTCCGAGACAACTAGACCGATACTTTCTGCATCTACTACTATTACTCCACACATCAACCTCTATCTAGCATGCATCTAATATATTGAGTTCATAACAAAAAGAGTAATGCCTTAAGCAAGATGACATGATGTAGAGGGCTAAATTCATGCAATATATACAAACCCCATCCTTTTACCCTTGATGGCAACAACACAATGCGTGCCTAGCTACCCCTTCCGTCACCTGGTGAGGACACCGCACAGTATGAACCCAAAACCAAGCACTTCTCCCATTGCAAGAATTATAGATCAAGTTGGCCAAACGAAACCCACAACTCGAAGAGAATTACAAGGATACGAAATCATGCATATAAGAGATCAGAGGAAACTCAAATAATATTCATTGATAATCTGATCATAAATCCACAATTCATCGGATCTCGACAAACACACCGCAAAAGAAGATTACATCGGATAGATCTCCATCAAGATCATGGAGAACTTTGTATTGAAGATCCAAGAGAGAGAAGAAGCCATCTAGCTACTAGCTATGGAACCGGAGGTCTGTGGTGAGCTACTCACGCATCATCGGAGAGGCGATGGTGTTGATGAAGAAGCCCTCTGTGTCCGAATCCCCCCTCCGGCAGGGCACCAGAACGGTCTCCAGATGGGATCTTGCGGAGACAGAAGCTTGCGGCAGTGGAAAAGTATTTTCGTGGCTCTCCCTGGCAGTTTTGGATTTTTAGGGAATTTATAGGCGGAAGAAGTAGGGCAAAGGAGCCACGGGGGACCCACAAGCCTCGTAGGCACCCCCAGGCTGCGCCTAGGGGGCTTCTGGCCTCCCCCGGGGTCCTTTGCCTTGGTTCTCAAGTTCCCTGCTATCTTCTGTTACGAAAAAAATAATTCCGAAGGTTTTATTCCGTTTGGACTCCGTTTAATATTCTCCTCTGAAAAAGGTCAAAAACACAGAAAAAACAGGAACTCGCACTTGGCACTGAGTTAATAGGTTAGTCCCAAAAAGATATAAAATAGCATATTCATGCATACAAAACATCCAAAGTTGACAAGATAATAGCATGGAACCATAAAAAATTATAGATACGTTGGAGACGTATCAAGCATCCCCAAGCTTAACTCCTGCTCGTCCTCGAGTAGGGAAGTGATAAAGACTGAATTTTTGATGTGGAATGCTACCTAACATATTTGTCCTTTGTAACTTCTTTCTTGTGACATGAATGTTCAGATCTGTAAGATTGAAAACAATAGTTTACTATTGACATGAAAACAATAATACTTCAAGCAAACTAGCAAGGTGACCATGAACTTTCGAAATAACAAGGCCAAAGAAAGTTATCCCTAAAATATCATATAGTCTGGCTATGCTCCATCATCCCCACGCAACGAATTTAAATCATGCACAACCCCGGTATTGGCAAAGTAATTGTTTTCGCACTCCTACTTCCTCAAACTTTTTCAACTCTCACGTAATACATGAGCGTGAGCCATGGAAATAGCACTATAGGTGGAATAGAGTGTGGTGGAGGTTGTGAGACAAAAAGGAGGAGATGGTCACATCGACTTGGCATATCAACGGGCTATGGATATGCCCATCAATAGATATCAATGTGAATGAGTAGGGATTACCATGCAACGGATGCACTTAGAGCTATAAGTGTGTGAAACGCAAAAGGAGAACTAGTGGGTGTGCACCCAACTTGCTTGCTCACGAAGACCTAGGGCAATTTTGAGGAAGCCCATCATTGGAATATACAAGCCAAGTTATATAATGAAAATTCCAACTAGTATATGGAAGTGTCAAAACAAGAGACTCTCTATCATAAAGAACATGGTGCTATTGTGAAGCACAAGTATGGAAAAAGATAGTAGCATTGTCCCTTCTCTCTTTTTCTCTCTTTTTTTTGTTTGGGCTCTTTGGCCTCTTCTTTCTCATTTTTTTGGTGGGCATCTTTGGCCTCTTTTTTTTTCCTCACATGGGACAATGCTCTAATAATGATGATCATCACACTTTTATTTACTCACAACTCAATACTTTGAGCAATGATGACTCTATAGGAAATGCCTCCGGCAGTGTACCAGGATGTGCAACGATCTAGCTTGGCGTATGACGTTGAAACATCTTGCTAGCCATCTTACGATCATGCAAAGGCAATATGAAAGTGACGGCACAAGTCATCAGACGGAACGGTGGGAGTTGCATGGCAATATATCTCGGAACGGATATGAAAATGCCATAATAGGTAGGTATGGTGGCTGTTTTGAGGAAGGTATATGGTGGGTTTGTGCACCGGCAAAAGTTGCACGGCACTATAGAGGCTAGCAATGGTGGAAGGTGAAAGTGCATCTATACCATGGACTCACATTAGTCATGAAGAACTCATATACTTATTGCGAAAGTTTTATTAGTAATCAAAACAAAGTGCTAAACGTATACTCCTAGGGGAAGGGTTGGTAGGTGTTAACCATCGCGCGATCCCGACCGCAACACAAAGGATGACAATAAATAAATCAATTATGCTCCGACTTCCTAACATAGCGGTTCACCATACGTGCATGCTACGGGAATCACTAACTTCAACGCAAGTATTTCTAGATTCACAACACCCTACTAACATAACTCTAATGTTACCAAATCCATATCTCAAAACTAATTGTGAGGAATCAAGCTTCTCTTACTAATCAATGCACTTGAATATGGAAGTTTTTATTATATCCTCTTTGGATGCCTATCATCTTTAAGACTACTTTCATAGCACAAGCCAACTACCAAGTTACTTAGAGAGAGCACTCTCAAAAAGATATAAGTGAAGATCGAGAGTTCTTATTTCTCCAAAATATGACACCGCCGTGCTCTAAAAAGATCTAAGTGAAGCACTAGAGCAAAGTTATCTATCTAAAAAGATATAAGTGAAGCACATGCGAGCTAAATTTCCTAACTCAAAAGATATAAGTGAAGCTCAATGAGTATTCTAGAAAATTCACGATGAGTGCAAGTCTCTCTCAAAAAGGTGTGCAGCAAGGATGATTGTGACACAACAAAAAGAAAATACTCCTATAATACAATACGCTCCAAGAAAAACACATATCATGTGGTGAATAAAAATATAGCTCCAAGTAACGTTACCGATGGATTGAAGACGAAAGAGGGGGTGCCTTCCCGGGGCATCCCCAAGCTTAGGCTTTTTGGTTTCCTTGAATTTGGCTTCGGATGCCTTGAGCATCCCCAAGCTTGAGCTCTTTGCACTCTTTATCTCATTGTCCATGAGAACATCACACAAAACTTGAAAACTTCACAACACAAAACTTAAACACAAACTCGTGATATCATTAGCATAAGAAAACAAACTACCAACTCTTTAAGTACTGTAGAAAACTTGATTTCTATTTATATTGATGTTAGATTACTTTATTCTCACTTTTCCATGGCTAGTTCCCCCCGATACTATCTATAGTTTCATCAAAATAAGCAATCAACACAACAAAAACAGAATCTGACAAAGACAGACCAGTCTGTAGTACTCTGTATACTTCGTATACTTATGGTATCTCAAAAATTCTGAAACATTATGAAAATTATGGCAATTAGCATATCAACCAGCACCAAAAAGAATCAACTCAAAATCTCTTCCTAGATAGGAATTAAAAACAATTTCGTGAGGGCAAAGTTTCTGTCTTTTTCAGCAAGATCAAACAACCATCACCAAAACTAGTCGTAAAGGTTTTACTTGGTTCAAACGCAAAAAAAAACACAAAAAACACAACCATAACAAAATTATGATGGTGTGGACACAACAAAATAGAAAGAAAAAATCAAAGATAAATTCATTGGGTTGGCTCCCAACAAGCGCTATTGTTTAACACCCTTAGCTAGGCATAAGACGATAGACTCAAATATCGTCGTCTTTGGTGCTCAAACCATAAGTAGACCTCATCATGGATTCATAAGGCAATCTTATTTTCTTTCTTGGAAAATGTTCCATGCCCTTCTTTAATGGAAAATGAAATCTAATATTCCCTTCCTTCATATCGATGATAGCACCAATAGTCCTAAGGAAAGGTCTACCAAGAATGATGGGACACGTCGGATTGCAATCAATATCAAGCACAATGAAATCTATGTGTACATAGTGTCGTGGGTATAAGTCTGACAGTAGATGTGTAGGTGTACGAAAGGATGGGCAGAGCCTTAGCTACGGCGAAGTTGTATGAGTTCAGGCCCCTCTGCGGTGGAGGTAATAGCCCTACATCTCAGTGCTCTGGGAGCTTGTTGTCGAGTGGAATATGGAATACAAATGAGTTGCTAACCCCTGCACCAGTGGGGGAGGGTGGCTTATATAGAGTGCGCTGCCCTCCACAACGGTTCGGTGCACAGGGGTGGAGTAGTGGCGAATAAATGCCTACGTTACAGGTAACGTACGTCTTAAATGCTAATAAAGGCACATGGAAACGTATGACCGTTTCCCTCCAGGGGGGTTACGATGCACAGAGTGGAATCCAATAGGTTAGTTTGATAAACTCCAAATGCTAATCTCCGACTGGATGGTCGAGGATCTGTTACCGACTGGATGAAGGGAACTCCTTAGTTCAGTCGGAACTGACTAAGGGCCTTGTCCCTTATGAGGGGTAGTCCTTGGTTTGGACCTACAGGGCAGGCCTATGACCCTATCCTAGGACTATGACCCCATCAGTAGTCCCCGAATGGATTGGGTTGGAACGACGAAGCGATGCTTGAAGTTTGGATCCGACTGGAACGGATGTGACTTTGGTGTTGCTTGCCTCGATCCATTTTATCTTTTCTGACCAACGATCCGAGTGGAAGTATTTGTGGAACAAACTGTCGGAAACCGAGTGCTTCCAGGGTATCTCCTGACGTGACCAGTCAACTGACAGCGGCGGATTTTCCGGGATCCTCAAATATCGGTTACCGCACGCTCAACGGGGACGACGACATCGCGCTCGAGTAGCGCCTGACGCCTCGATTCTCACGCCTTCATCTTCTCCACTTATATCGCCGCGGTTGGTCGGGGGATAAGGTTTTGGGGCCACCTGCCACTGACGCAGTCGGAACCTTACTTAAACCTCAGCGGCGAGGGTTTTCTCGTTACGCTCGCCGGATCTCTTGCCTTTGCTTGCTCCGCTCCTCTCGCCTCCTCCTGCGCACCCAATCTTCCTCCTTTTCCTTCTCCTTTGCGGACCCGCAGCTTCCGCCATGACCAAGGGACAGACTAGCAAGCTGGAGGCGAAGAAGAAGAAGGGGAAGGCGGCGGCCCCTACTCAGCGGCGGCAGCGAGCGTTGCTGGCAGGGTGGATCCAGGGGGACTTCCTCCCCTCCACGGTGACGGAGGGGGATCTTCTGCAGCTGGTGGAGCACGGGATGATTGTGCACAAGTCGTGGAGGCTGCCGGAGGAGAATGAGATTGAGCCCGCGCCCCGGGAGGGGGAGCGTGTCCTACTGCTCAGCCACGTATATCGAGGTTTCTCTCTGCCCCCGCATCCTTTCTTCAAAGGCATAATGAACCACTTCGGGGCGCAGCTTCACCACTTTCCCCCGAATTCTATAGCTCATCTCTCTGCTTTCATAGTCCTGTGCGAGTGCTTCATCGGCTGTCCTCCCCATTGGGGGCTGTTCAAACATATTTTCTCTGCTAGATCCCAAACTATCAAACGACTTCACCAGTCGGATGATAAGACACACCTTCTCCAGCTCTGCGGAGGCTTAGGTTTCCAGAAGAAGAGTAGGAGTAGTTATCCTACCCTTCAGCTGAGTGAGTCTGTTAGGAACTGGCAGTCGACGTGGTTCTACTGCCAGGACGTTGCCTGCCCGAATGCCACGACAGGGTTGCCTCCCTTTAGCTTAGATCGTCCCGCTCCGCCTAAGCAGCTTGCGCTCACGAAGGCGGAGAAGATCGACATCCAGCCTCTAGTCGACGCACTCGTAGATGTCGTCAGAAGGGGAGTCACCGGCATAGATTTGCTGGAGATTTTCCTCGGTTGGCGCATACAACCACTGCAGGCTCATGACCACGCCATGTGGCACTACACGGGGCCCGAAGACTCCACTCGGACCAATGTCTTGGGCGTGACCGAGGAGAAGGTGGCGTCGTGGGTGCTCCAGATCACAGGCGCCTGTGAGAACCCCAGAGGGTCTCAGCGAGTGAGGGCTTTCTGCGCGGACAATCCTCCTCCGAACCAGGTGAGTACCATTTGTCGAGTGCACGTAATTGTCTTAGTTTTATCGCTTTCTGAAATCTCTGCCTGGCGTCTGATGTCGCCGACTGTATTTTATGCAGAAGTGGACCAACTGGTTTTCCCCCTTCTCGAACGGGAACCCGACCGAGGAGGAGGAGGAGGGCAGCCAGGAGGGTAGAGTGGAGAGCGTCGAGTACGTCTCCGACAGTGGGGAAACGGAGGAAGAGTTTAGTGAAGAGGGGGAGGAAGACGAAGAGCAGGACTCGCCACCCCCGCAGCCAGAGCATCGAACCAAGCGCCGACATGAACCTGTAGCTCTCTCGGCCCTTCCAGCATCTTCGAGTGCCCCGTCAACAGCTCCTGCGGTTCCGAGTGCCCCGTCAACTGTTCCCGGGGGTCCGAGTGCTCGGAGCACCAAGAGGACCAGGGATGCTGCTACTGAACTTGCGGGTCAACCTTCCAAAGTGGCCAAACCGAGCGGATCTAAACCTCGGAAGGCTTTGCCGCGGATGAGGGTCACCGTTCCCGTCACCTCGACGTAAGTATATTGTTCTTCTAATTTCTTCTGATATCCGATTGGACTCCTGTTTATTGGTCGAATGAATTTCACTCGACAGAGTTGCTACCTGTGCCACCTCTCCGGCATGCCAGGAGGATGACACCATGGACACGGACAACGTCGTCTCGTCCCAGCCAGGTGCGTTGTAGCGAACTGTCTTCGGTCTTGCCCCTTTCTTTTTCTGAGATCTCACGCCGTTCGGTCTGGCAGGGGCGATTTATGTGGATGAGGGTGACCAGGGAGACCTGAGCAAGCTGCGGAGCCTGTCCTTGAGGCTGTTCCGCCAGTTACTGCTCTCGCCGCGGACGTGCCGCTGACTGAGGCGATGCCGCCGACTGAAACGGCGCTGGTTGCTGCTGAACCGACTGGAGCGGGCCTTGGGATGCCCAAGGAGCTTCCAACGATGCTAGGCCCGTCGAATGTCGAGTTCAACGTCCAGCGTCTCCCGGAGGATCAGGTGGGAGCAGCCAAGGGGGCCATGGTGCAGGCGGAGCTGATGGCGGGAGACGCCAAGAAAGCGTACGACTCCATCGCATCCCTGTACCAGCGAAGCTTGGAGCTGCGGGACGATATCCGAGTAAGTGGGCTAGTAAGTATTTACTTTTCTCTTGTAACCCAGTGGGTGTGCTCGGCTACCGTATGATGTTTGCAATGGGTTCACTCTGAGTGAACCCAGTGGGTGTAGTCCCCGAGACTTCTGTCGAGTGCTTGCACCGGCAGTTGTCTTTATGCATATTGTCTTTGACTTGGTCAGATCCGTAAATAATATGGTCCACAGCTAACAGTTGGGGCACTCGGAGTGCACCTACTATAAGAGTCCCCGAGAGTAATTTTACTTAGGTCGGGTAGTATTAGCCTCGTAGGCGTAGGTGTTGTCATGTATCTCAATAGGGCGGACCTGTTTGAGTTTCATGCCAGTGGGGTCACTCTCAGTGAACCCACTGGGTGTAGTCCCCGAAATCGCTGTCAACTGCTTGCGTCGGCAGGGGTCTGAAGAACTTAGACTTTTTATTGTTGGATTTGTCTGATCGTCTCTTGGTGCTGGCTGGCAGAAAACTTGTGAGATGGGGACAGCATACGAGACTCTTAGGGCTGAAAAGATTCAGTTTGCTGGTGAGCTGGATGCGGCACTGCTTGCAATGGCTGGTATGAAGGAGGTTCTGGCGGAACGAGAGAAGTCGATGGAGCAGGCTCGGGAAGCGAACAAGGCACTGACTGGTGAAGTTGAGAAGATGAAGGCGCATAGGTCTGAGCTGATGGGGCAAATGAATGTGCTGAACAAGCGGTGTATAGTGCAGGAAAAGTACGTCAGCGACTGGGCCCGGCAGATGATAACGCGTCTGGGTGTTAAGTCCTGTTTTTCCGAGTGCTTGTGGTATGTGCGTTACACTCGGCGCTTATTGTTTGCTTGTCCTGTGTTTGCAGATTTTTGCATGGACGCTGAAGCTGAAGCAACTGACGTGGAGCGGTCTATTCGCGAGAACATTCCACTCGGCGAGGACGCCAATCGAGATCTGCTCGAAGCGCACATTCGCGTGGGCAAAGTTGGTCCTTTCATCGGTCGACTGAGAGAAATCGTCGGCCGGATCGACAAGGAGCTGTGGCCTGAAGATGAGTCACGGCATGAGATGGAAAACTTGATGACTCGACTGGAGGAGGTCCCAAACCGAGTGCAGTCATGGAAGAAATCTGCGGCTCGCTGTGGTGCAGATGTTGCTCTGTCTCTGGTCCGAGTGCATTGCAAGGAGGTGCGCGAAGAGAAGCTGAAAGCGTTGAAGGTCGCCAACACGAAGAAACTTTGATTCGAAGACTTCATGGAAACCTTCCTTGAGAGTGCCACCCGCATCACCGACGGGATCGACCTGGACACATTCGTGGAGCCCTCCAGTCCCGGCGCCAATCCGGACGACGCGTAAGAAAACTTATACCTCGGTACGCCGAGTGTTGGTTGTAAGAAACCTTGGCCACTTCTGTTGGCCGTCACATTCTTGGTTCGGTGCGGGTAAGCTTGGTCCCCACCGAGTGAACTATCTTTAGGTGAACTTCGAATTTGAATCAAATCGTTAGCTCTTCTGCTGCAATTTTGGCTCGAGTTTTTCTTTTGCTCTTCTGCTGCAATTGTGGCTCCAGTTTTTGTTTGGCGTTTCTTGGTGAAGCCAATGGCAAACATGCGGAGCATGTGAGTGTCGGTTGTCTTGACAGCTGCATGAGCCTCTCTGAGGGTCTTGCGGAGTCTCCGAGTGGATCTGTAGGATACAGTCGAACGTAATAGAATACCTAGGTGACTCATGACCGCGGCTAAGTTGTCGAGTGCGACAGACAAGCCGCACTCGGAGCGGGTTGGAATTCATGTAATTGTCAGTGGTCTTGACATCCACATGAGCCTCAATGAGGGTCTGCTGAGTCTCCGAGTGGATCTGTAGGGTACACTCGAAGGCAATACAGTATTTAGGCGATTCATGATCGCGGCTAAGTCGTCGAGTGCGTCGGACATGCCTCACTCGAAGCGAGTTGGTACTCATGTAATTGTCAGTGGTCTTGACATCCACATGAGCCTCTATGAGGGTCTGCTACTCATGTAATTGTCAGTGGTCTTGACATCCACATGAGCCTCAATGAGGGTCTGCTATTCATGTAATTGTCAGTGGTCTTGACATCCACATGAGCCTCAATGAGTGTCTGCTGAGTCCCCGAGTGTATCTGTGGGATACAGTCGCAGGAAGCTTTGTACTTAGGCGATTCTTGACCGCAGCTAAGTCCCCGAGTGCGACGTTTAGTGCACACACGGAGAAAGTTAGTACTTAGGCGATTCTTGATCGCAGCTAAGTCCCCGAGTGTGACGTTTAGTGCACACTCGGAGAAAGTTAGTACTTAGGCGATTCTTGATCGCAGCTAAGTCCCCGAGTGCGACGTTTAGTGCACACTCGGAGAAAGTTATTACTTAGGCGATTCTTGATCGCAGCTAAGTCCCCGAGTGCGACGTTTAGTGCACACTCGGAGAAAGTTAGAATTTAGGCGATTCTGGATCGCAGCTAAGTTTTTTTTTTTGAGACCGGAGTCTGCGACCGCGGAAGAATCTTGAATCTGCAAAAGCTCAATCTGCTTTATATTATTTCATCAATACTTGTTCTTTACATTGCTTCAGTCGACGGTCACGTGTAGAAATGCTTCAGGAGATCTCCGTTCCATGCTCGCGGTTCGTTTGTCTCCCTATCGATGTTGTAGAGTCTGTATGCTCCGTTGTTCAGCACCTTGGAGATGATGAAGGGTCCTTCCCAGGCAGGAGCCAACTTGTGAGGTCTTTGCTGATCCGCTCGGAGCACCAGGTCGCCTGCTTGGAACGTGCGACTCCTGACGTGTCGTGCGTGAAAACGCCGCAGATCTTGTTGATAAATGGTTGAGCGAGTCAGTGCCATCTCGCGCTCCTCCTCTAGAAGGTCCACTCCGTCTTGCCTTGCTTGTTCTGCTTCAGCTTCGGAGAAGAGTTTGATTCGTGGAGCATTGTGAAGCAAGTCACTTGGAAGGACTGCTTCTGCTCCCTAAACAAGGAAGAATGGTGATCGCCCTGTAGATCTGTTCGAGGTTGTGCGGAGACCCCAAAGTACTGAAGGTAGCTCGGTGACCCATGCGCCAGCGGCATGTCCCACCTCTCGCAGGAGTCGGGGCTTCAAACCTTGCAGAATAAGTCCATTTGCCCGCTCTGCTTGTCCGTTTGATTGAGGATGCGCCACGGATGCAAAATCCACTCGGATACCTTGGCTTGCACAGAAACCTTTGAATCTGTCCGAGTCAAAGTTTGTCCCGTTATCTGTGATTATGCTGTGAGGTACCCCAAATCGGGAGATGATATCCCTCACAAACTTGATGGCTGTTAGGGCGTCGAGCTTCTTGATGGGCTTGGCTTCAATCCATTTTGTGAACTTGTCGACTGCCACCAACAAATGTGTGTATCCTCCTTGGCCTGTCCTGAATGGACCGACTGTATCTAATCCCCATATTGCAAACGGCCACACAAGAGGGATTGTTTTCAACGCAGACGTTGGCTTGTGGGACTTGTTGGAGTAGAACTGACAGCCTTCACATTGGTCGACCATATCTTTGGCCATTTCGTTTGCCTGCTGCCAGAAGAAACCAGCTCTGAATGCTTTGGTGAAGATCGCTCTCGAAGAGGCGCGATGACCGCAGGTTCCCGAGTGAATTTCTTCCAGGATTAACCGTCCCTCCTCTGGGGAGATGCATCGTTGAAGAACACGTGAAACGCTTTCCTTGAACAACTGGCCATCAATGACAGTGAACGACTTCGACCTATGGACTATCTGTCTCGCCTGGACTTCGTCTTCTGGTAATTCCTGCCTCAGGATATATGCAATGATCGACACAGTCCAATCGGGGACGACAGCAAGAATCTCCATGATCAGATCAACCACAGCAGGTACCTCGACTTCGGTCGGATCTGTCGAACTCTTTGGTTGTACTGGTTCCTCTGTGAAAGGATCTTCTTTGACTGAGGGAAGGTGGAGGTGCTCGAGGCAGACGTCACTCGGGACCGGTCTCCGAGTGGATCCGAGTTTTGCCAACTCATCAGCTGCTTGGTTCTTCAGTCGCGGAACATGGTGGAGTTCTATACCTTCAAACTTCTTCTCAAGCTTCCTCACTTCATTGCAGTATGTGGTCATGGTGGGGTTCCTGACGTCCCACTCCTTCATCACTTGATTAACCACCAAATCTGAATCGCCATAGACCATCAGGCGACGGACGCCGAGTGCGATGACCATACGCAGTCCATAAAGGAGAGCTTCATACTCTGCCTCATTGTTGGAGGAATCAAAGTGTATCTGCAGCAAATACTTGAGTTTGTCGCCCTTTGGTGATACGATCACAACGCGAGCGCCGGAACCATTCAACATCTTGGACCCATCAAAGAACATTGTCCAATGAGCCGAGTAGATGTGGGTCGGTTGCTGTTGTTCTACCCATTCTGCTATGAAGTCAGCCAGGGCTTGAGACTTTATAGCTTTCTTGGCCTTGAACTTGATATCGCAGTACAACATCTCCATTGCCCACTTCGCCACTCGGCCTGATGCGTCCCGATTGTGGAGGATTTCCGACAACGGGGCATCAGAAACAACAGACACCGAGTGGTCTTGGAAATAATGGGCTACCTTCTTCGCAATCATGTAAATCCCATAGATGAGTTTTTTATAGTGGGGATACCTCTGCTTGGAAGGAGTCAGGACTTCGGAGACGTAATACACTGGCCGCTGAACTTTGTATGCTTTTCCTTCTTCTTCTCGTTCGACTATAAGAACAGTGCTGACGACTTGATTTGTAGCCGCGATATACAGAAGAAGGGGCTCTTTACTGAGCGGAGCAGTAAGAACCGACTGGGTGGAAAGTAGGACTTTAAGGTCGTCAAATGCGACTTGGGCTTCGTCTGTCCACTCGAAAGTATCTGATTTCTTCATGAGTCGGTACAGAGGAAGTGCTTTCTCCCCGAGTCGACTGATGAACCTGCTCAAAGCCGCTAGGCAACATGTGAGCCGTTGAACATCATGTATTATGACCGGCCTCTCCATTCGGACGATGGTCCCGATCTTTTCGGGGTTGACATCGATCCCTCGTTCGGAAATGAAGAAACCGAGTAACTTTTCACTGGGAACGCCGAATGAACATTTGGCGGGGTTGAGCTTGATATCGTACCTACGAAGGTTGGCGAATGTTTCTGCCAAGTCAGTCAGCAGGTCGGAACCTTTGCGTGACTTGACTACGATATCATCCATATACGCCTCCACATTCCGACCGATCTGGTCGAGAAGGCATTTTTGGATCATGCGCATAAAGGTAGCTCCTGCATTCTTCAAACCGAATGGCATAGTGATGTAGCAGAAGCACCCGAATGGGGTGATGAAGGCTGTTTTTAATTCGTCGGGGCCATACAGACGGATCTGATGATAGCCCGAGTAGGCATCAAGAAATGACAAACGTTCGCAGCCCGCAGTCGAATCGACAATTTGATCGATACGGGGGAGCGGAAAATGATCTTTCGGGCAGACCTTATTGAGGTGCTTGAAGTCGATGCACATTCAGAGCGACTTGTCCTTCTTGGGAACCATGACAACATTGGCAAGCCACTCGGAGTGGTGAACCTCGTGAATGAAGTTGGCTGCCAAAAGCTTGGCTACCTCTTCTCCGATTGCCTTCCTCTTATGCGCGGCGGACCGACGCAGGCGTTCTCGGACAGGCCGAGCGGTGGGATCCACATGCAGCCGGTGCTCAGCCAACTCCCTGGGTACACCTGGCATGTCAGAGGGTTTCCATGCGAAGATGTCCCAGTTCTCACAGAGGAATTGGGTGAGCTCCGCTTCCTATTTAGGATCGAGGGTGGTGGAGATGTTCGTCGGGGCAGCAGTGTCGTCCATCGGGTGGATGCTGACCTTCTTCGTCTCTCCTGCCGACTGGAATGCAGACTCCGAAGCTGGCTTCTTCGAACGCATCAAGTCAGCGGGGTCGACTGTTTTCTTGTACTCGTCAAGCTCGAGGACGGCCATCTGTTGGTCGGCGATTCTTGATCCCTGCTGCAGACACTCTTCGGCCCGCTGTCGATTGCCCGTGATGGTGATCACACCTTTCGGGCCTGGCATCTTCATCTTCAGGTATACATAACACGGACGGGCCATGAAACGCGCATACGCTGGGCGGCCCAGAATTGCGTGATAAGCGCTCTGGAAGTCCACCACTTCGAACGCCAGCTTTTCCTTGCGGAAGTTCTTGTCGGGGCCGAAAATGACGTCCAACGCGATCTGGCCGAGTGACTTGGCCTTCCGTCCAGGGACGACTCCATGGAACTGCATGCTTCTCTCGCTGAGTTTGGACATCGGAATGCCCATCTCCTTGAGAGTGTCGGCGTACATGATGTTCAAGCCGCTGCCGCCGTCCATGAGGACTTTGCGCAGTCGGACTCCTTCCACCATCGGGTCGATGACCAGAGCCTGTCTCCCTGGGGTGGGTACGTGTGCTGGATGATTCGACTGGTCAAAGGTGATCGCAGTCTGAGACCATTTGAGGAACTTGGGGTTAGTAGGGGTGGCCATGTTCACCTCCCTGTTCACCAGCTTCAGTCCACTCTTGCTCTCAACGTCAGCAGAAATCATCAGTGTTGCATGGACTTGGGGGAACGGATCCTCCTTATCCTCCTCATCCTGTTCATTGTCCTTTTCACTCGGTTGCCCTTCGCCGAACCCTTGGATCAGGAGGCGACACTGTCGAGTGGTATGCTTCGGATATATGGGGTTGCCCTCTTCATCCATCTTCGTATGAACCGGACATGGCTGATCCAGGATGGGATTATTGAACTGCTTCTTCTTGGGGGTAAACAGAGCCTTCCCTTTGCCCTTGAACTTGGCATTGGTTACGGCTGTAGCTTCTGCCTGCGGAGTGGATGGAGCTTTTTTGCTTCTGCTTCCGAGTGTTACTCCCATCTCCATCGCCGACTGTCTTGTGATTGCCGCTTCGGATGCGGTCCTCTTCTTCGCCATTTGCATAGCGTGCTGCTATCTCCATCATCTTGCTCATGGAGATGTCACCTGTTCGGCCAAACTTCAGGTACAGATCCCTGTACCGCACGCCTGCCTTGAAGGCGCAGACTGCTTGATGCTCTGTGACGTTCTCCACCGTGTGGTAGAGGATTGTCCAACGCTGAATGAAATCACGCAGGGGCTCATTCTGCTTCTGGACGCAGTGCTGGAGCTCCACGAGGCCAGCAGGGCGCTTGCACGTCCCTTCGAAGGTCCTGATGAACACTCGGGCCAGATCTGCCCAGCTGTAGATGCTTGAGGGGGCCAACTGGTTCAGCCACGCTCGCGCCGAGCCGTCGAGCATCAGAGGGAGGTGCTTCATGGCGACATGGTCGTCCCCTCCTCCGATCTGGACTGCCACTCGGTAATCATCCAACCACGTTTCTAGCTTGGACTCTCCTGTAAACTTGCTAATTCCCGTTGCCAATCGGAAGTTGGGAGGGATGTCAGCCGAACGGATGGCTCGACTGAAACACTCAGGACCAGAAACGATGGTCCTGCTTCCACTCGGACGGTCAATATCGTAACCATCGCGGTGGGCTCGGCCCCTGTCGACACTCCGCTGGGCGATACGCCCTTTCGCGTCAGACCTTGGGTCATAAGTGTCACCGACTGAACGCCGATCATCATGATGTCGGGGCCCGTAGGGCCCACCCCGCGGAGGGGTGCGTGAACGGCGACGATCTTCGGGATTTATGGAACGGCTGCCTCCCCTGTGCCGCTGATGAGAACCACGGCTGTGAACTGACCGATGCGTATTCGCATGAACAGAACTATTGTGGATCCTGTTGTGCGACTGGGAGACAGCCGAATTTTGCTGCTGCTCCGTGTGCAACAGGGCGCGAATTTGCTCGATCCCCCTGCCAGCCTCTGATTCAGTCGGCTGAAGGGAATCGACTATCTTGGCAGCCGCAGCCAAGTTGAGGAGGGGCGTGCGGAACAACTCCATGTTGCTCCGCCGAGTGTGCCGACTGGCAGAACGGCAAGGCAGACGACGCGCGCCGGATGTTTCGCCGATCTCGTGCTCGTTCCGGCCAGCTTGACGGGGATCTTCATGGGAGTTGGCCAGGTGTACTTCTGCTGCAGGCCCGGGACCCGCGTACTCGGAAGGAAACTCAGTCGGAACCGAGTCCGAGCGCTGGGACGGGGGGGCGACCACAACCGACTCTAGAACCGCCACTTGTGAAGATGCATTCTGGCGCGCCTGGGCGTGTTGCACCCAACGCTCGAGCGGCGGACGGCGGGACCGCTTGTTGCGGCGCGTGACGGCGGTGTAGGTCGACACCGGAGCCGACCGCTGGAGAAGAAGAATGTCGCGGGCGCCGGCACAGAAGTGCGTAGCCCCGGGGCGGGGAAGCGCCTCGACGTCGAGAGGGGCGTCCTGAAGCCATGCCGAATCGTCAACGATGAAGGAGATAGCGCCGAAGAAGATCTCGTGACTCATGCTCGAATCTCCACCGGACGACATGACGAAATGATGAAGTCGCAAACTCACCGGAAGTCGCTTAGACGCCTGCCCCACGGTGGGCGCCAACTGTCGTGGGTATAAGTCTGACAGTAGATGTGTAGGGTACGAAAGGATGGGCAGAGCCTTAGCTACGGCGAGGCTGTATGAGTTCAAGCCCCTCTGCGGTGGAGGTAATAGCCCTATGTCTCAGTGCTCTGGGAGCTTGTTGTCGAGTGGAATATGGAATACAAATGAGTTGCTAACCCCTGCACCAGTGGGGGAGGGTGGCTTATATAGAGTGCGCTGCCCTCCACAACGGTTCGGTGCACAGGGGTGGAGTAGTGGCGAATAAATGCCTACGTTACAGGTAACGTACGTCTTAAATGCTAATAAAGGCACATGGAAACGTATGACCGTTTCACTTCAGGGGGGTTACGAGGCACAGAGTGGAATCCAGTCGGTTAGTTTGATAAACTCCGAATGCTAATCTCCGACTGGATGGTCGAGGATCTGTTACCGACTGGATGAAGGGAACTCCTTAGTTCAGTCGGAACTTACAAAGGGCCTTGTCCCTTATGAGGGGTAGTCCTTGGGTTGGACCTACACGGCAGGCCTATGACCCTACCCTAGGACTATGACCCCATCACATAGTTCCTATTTGCAATAATAAGAACATCATTGATCCTTCCCATAGGTTTCTTAACAGTAGAATCTGTAAGATACAAATTAAGAGAGCACTCATCAATCTCGTTGAAGCCTAGAACATCACATAAAGACTTTGGAATAGCGTAAACACTAGCACCCAAATCACACAAAACATTGCATTCATAGTTTTTAATCTTGATTTTGATAGTAGGTTCCCACTCAGAATGAAGTTTTCTAGGAATAGATATCTCCAACTGAAGTTTCTCTTCAAGAGATTTCATCATAGCATCAACGATATGATCGGTAAAGGCCTTATTTTGGCTATAAGCGTGTGGAGATTTTAGCATGGATTGCATCAAGGAAATACATTCAATCAAAGAGCAACTATCATAATTGAATTCCTTGAAATCCAAAGTAGTAATTTCATTACTACTCAAAGTTTTGATATCCTGTACTCCACTTTCAGTGCTTTTAGCATCAAGATAGATAGACTCCGAATCATTGGGCTGTTTCTCATCCAAAGTGGTCCATCCCCATCATAATTAGGTTTGACATTAGAAAACAAGGATTCAATGGGAGTCACACCAAGCACTTTAAGATCTTCATGATTCTCATCATGAGAACACGCCTTTTTAAGCCATTCATGTCTAGCACGAATTTGGCGGTTCTTTCTTTACTCTCATTCATGGAAACACGCATAGCTTTCAAAGTTTCAAACATATTAATCTTGGGAGGAGCACATCTCAATTTCAAAGCATCAATATCAACAGATATTCTATCAATGGTCCTAGACAAGTCATCAATTTTGAGCAGTTTTTCTTCTATGGACGCATTGAAAATCTTTTCCGAGTTGATAAACTCTTTAATATTACTCTCAAGATCATAGGGTAAATTATTGTAATTTCCATGAGCATTTTTGTAGGAACTGCCAAAGTTATTAGAGGGATTACTAGGAAAAGGCCTAGGAATAAAGTTACCTCTAAAAGCATTGTTGTTGCCAAAACTATTCCTACCAACAAAATTAACATCCAAGCTTTCGTTGCTATTCTCAATCAAGGAAGACAAAGGCATATCATTTGGATCTAAAGGAGCACCTTTACTAGCAAACAATTTCATGAACTCATCCATCTTAGCACTCAAAGAGTTAATTTCTTCTATAGCATGCACTTTTTTACTAGTAGGTGACCTTTCAGTGTGCCATTGAGAATAGTTTTTCATGATATTGTCTAGGAGTTTTGTGGCTTCTCCTAATGTGATTTCCATGAAAGCTCCACGGGAGGCGGAATCCAAGATATTTCTAGTAGCAAAATTCAAACCAGCATAGACGATTTGTATAATCATCCGAAGACTCAAGCCATGAGCGGGACAATTTCTAATCATCAAATTCATTCTCTCCCAAGATTGTGCAACATGTTCATGATCTAGTTTCTTAAAATTCATGATATCATTACGGAAAGAGATAATCTTAGCCGGTGGAAAATACTTGGATATATAAGCATCTTTACACTTGTTCCAAGAATCATTGCTATTTTTAGGTAAAGATGAAAACCAAGTTTTTGCTCGATGTCGTAATGAGAACGTAAATAGCTTCAATTTAATCACATAATTATCCACATCTTTCTTCTTTTGCATATCGCATAACTCAATGAAGGTATTAAGATGTGATGTGGCATCTTCACTAGGAAGGCCGGAAAATTGCTCTTTCATAACAAGATTCAGCAAAGCAGCATTGATTTCATATGATTCCGCACTAGTGGCGGGAGCAATCAGAGTACTAATAAAATCCTTATTATTAGTATTCGAGAAGTCACACAATTTGGTGTTTTCAGTCATGGTGACTTCCGCAAGCACACAAGCGAAGAGAAAGCAATCGAAAGAAAAGGGCGAACGAAAAAGGCAAATATTTTTTTAATGTTTGTTTTTCAGAAGTGGTGGAGAGGAAAACGAGAGGCAAAAGGCAAAAAAGTTAAATGCAAGAGATGAGTTTGCGATAGTTACTTGGATAAGCTTCACCTAGAATAGTCCCCGGTGCCAGAAATTGACACGTTGAAGGGAGACTATTCTTGACTTGATACTCCCCGGCAACGGCGCCAGAAATTCTTCTTGCTACCTCTTGAGCTTGCGTTGGTTTTTCCCTTGAAGAGGAAAGGGTGATGCAACACAGTAGCAGTAAGTATTTCCCTTAGTTTGAGAACCAAGGTATCAATCCAGTAGGAGTATCAAGACAAGTCACCAATGTACGTGCGCAAAAACAAACAAACTTGCACCCAATGCTATAAAGGGGTTGTCAATCCCTTCACGATTAATTGCAAGGTGAGATCTCAAGGTGGAAAGTGCAACAAAGTAAAAGTGTAGAGCTGAAAATATGATGTGAAGTAGATCCGGGGGCCATAGTGTTCACTAGAGGCTTCTCTCATGATAGCAAATATTACGGAGGGTGAACGAATTACTGTCGAGCAATTGATAGAATCGCGCAAAGTCATGATGATATCTAAGGCAATGATCATACATATAGGCATCACGTCCGAGAAAGTAGACCGATACTTTCTGCATCTACTATTATTACTCCACACATCAACCTCTATCTAGCATGCATCTAATATATTGAGTTCATAACAAACAGAGTAATGCCTTAAGCAAGATGACATGATGTAGAGGGCTAAATTCATGCAATATATACAAACCCCATCCTTTTACCCTTGATGGCAACAACATGATGCGTGCCTAGCTACCCCTTCCGTCACTGGGTGAGGACACCGCACGTTATGAACCCAAAACCAAGCACTTCTCCGATTGCAAGAATTATAGATCAAGTTGGCCAAACGAAACCCACAACTCGAAGAGAATTACAAGGATACAAAATCATGCATATAAGAGATCGGAGGAAACTCAAATAATATTCATAGATAATATGATCATAAATCAAAAATTCATCGGATCACGACAAACACACCGCAAAAGAAGATTACATTGGATAGATCTCCATGAAGATCATGGAGAACTTTGTATTGAAGATCCAAGAGAGAGAAGAAGCCATCTAGCTACTAGCTATGGACCCGAAGGTATGTGGTGAACTACTCATGCATCATCGGAGAGGCGATGGTGTTGATGAAGAAGCCCTCCGTGTCCGAATCCCCCTCCGGCAGGGCACCAAAACCGTCCCCAGATGGGTTCTTGCAGAGTCAGAAGCTTGCGGCCTCAGAAAAGTGTTTTCGTGGCTCTCCCTGGCAGTTTTGGATTTTTAGGGAATTTATAGGCGGAAGAAGTAGGGCAAGTGAGCCACGGGGGGCCCACAAGCCTGGTAAGCGCCCTCCTAGGTTGCGCCTAGGGGGCTTCTGGCCTCCCTCGGGGTCCTTTGCCTTGGTTCTCAAGTTCCCTGCTATCTTCTGTTACGAAAAAATCTTTCCAAAGGTTTTCTTCTGTTTGGACTCTGTTTAATATTCTCCACTGAAAAGGGTCAAAACACGGAAAAAACAGGAACTCGCACTTGGCACTGAGTTAATAGGTTAGTCCCAAAAATGATATAAAATAGCATATGCATGCATACAAAACATCCAAAGTTGACAAGATAATAGCATGGAACCATAAAAAATTATAGATACGTTGGAGACGTATCAATTCTTCTTCCCAAAAATCATAAATATTCCATAAAAGTCACCGTAGGTTTTTTATTGCGTTTGGACTTTGTTTGGTATGGATATTCTGCGAACCAAAAAACATGCAACAAACTGGAACTCGCACCGGACACTGGATCAATATGTTAGTCCCAAAAATAGTTTATGAAGTTGCCAAAAGTATATGAAAGTTGTAGAATATTGGCATCAAACAATCAAAAATTATAGATAGGATGGAGACGTATCAGAGCTCTTTGATTGCGCAATAAGCCTTATGCTCTAGCTCAAGAGGTAAATGACATGCTTTACCGTAAACCATTTTATACGGAGACATGCCCATGGGATTCTTATAAGCAATTCTATAAGCCCACAATGCATCATCAAGTTTCTTAGACCAATTCTTTCTTGACCTATTAACAGTCTTTTGCAAAATTAATTTAATTTATCTATTACTTAACTCTACTTGACCACTAGACTGAGGATGATAAGGAGATGCAATTATATGGTTGACATCATAGTTAGCAAGCATTTTACAGAAAGCACCATGAATAAAATGTGAACCACCATCAGTCATTAAATATCTAGAGACTCCAAATCTAGGAAAAATGACTTCTTTAAGAATCTTAATAGAGGTGTTATGATCAACACTACTAGTTGGAATAGCTTCTACCCACTTAGTAACGTAATCAACA
The DNA here is from genome assembly GCF_904849725.1 of Hordeum vulgare subsp. vulgare. NCBI lineage: Eukaryota > Viridiplantae > Streptophyta > Magnoliopsida > Poales > Poaceae > Hordeum > Hordeum vulgare. The sequence goes on from NC_058524.1 coordinate 25,098,602, forward strand.
ACAACTAGAATATGAGTATACCCATTGGACTTTGGAAAAGTTCCCATATAATCAAAACCCCAAAAATCAAATGGTTCAATAACAAGTGAATAATTCATAGGCATTTCTTGACGTTTACTGATATTACCTATTCTTTGACATTCATCACAAGACAAGAAAAACTTACGAGCATCCTTGAAGAGAGTAGGCCAATAAAAATCGGACTGCAATACCTTGTGTGCAGTTCTATCTCTCGCATGGTGTCCTCTGTAAGCCTTAGAGTGACACTTCTGTAGGATCTGTCCCTGTTCATGCTCAGGTCCACAACGTCTAATAAGACCATCTACTCCTTCTTTATAAAGGTGAGGATCATCCCAAAAGTAATGTCTAAAATCATAAAAGAACTTTTTCTTTTGTTGGTATGTGAAACAAGGTGGTATATATTTAGCAACAATATAATTAGCATAATCAGCATGCCATGGTGTACTATATGAAGCATTGATGACATTCAATTGTTCATCAGGAAATCTATCATCAATAGGTTGTGGGTCATCAAGAACATTCTCTAACCTAGACAAGTTATCTGCTGCGGGGTTCTCAGCACCCTTCCTATCAACAATATGTAAATCAAATTCTTGTAGCAAGAGAACCCATCTAATAAGTCTAGGTTTGGCATCCTTCTTTTCCATGAGATATTTAATAGCAGCATGATCGGTGTGAATAGTAACTTTGGAATCAACAATAAAAGATCTGAACTTATCACATGCAAACACAACTGCTAAAAATTCTTTTTTAGTAGTAGCATAGTTTCTTGGGGCACTGTCTAGAGTTTTACTAGCATAATGAATAACCTTTAATTTCCTATCAACTCTTTGTCCTAGAACAGCACCAACAGCATAATCACTAGCATCACACATAATTTCAAAAGGTACGTTCCAATCAGGTGGTTGAACAATAGGTGCAGTTATCGAGGACTTCTTAAGTATTTGAAATGCTTCTTCACAATCATCATCAAAAACAAATGGAATATCTTTTTGCAAGAGATTGGTGAGAGGCCTAGAAATCTTAGAGAAGTCTTTAATAAACCTTCTATAGAAACCAGCATGACCAAGGAAACTTCTTATAGGGCATGGCATTTTCTCGATCGCATCAACTTTAGCCTTATCGACTTCAATACCTCTGTCAAAATATTTATGTCCCAAGACAATGCCTTCATTAACCATAAAGTGGCACTTCTCCCAATTCAAGACAAGGTTAGTATATTTACATCTCTGCAAAACTCGATCAAGGTTGCTCAAGCATTCATCAAAAGAAGATCCGTAAACGGAGAAATCATCCATGAAAACCTCAACAATCTTTTCACAAAAGTCAGAGAATATAGCCATCATACATCTTTGAAAGGTAGCAGGTGCATTACATAAACCAAAAGGCATACGTCTATAAGCAAAGGTACCGAAAGGGCAAGTAAAAGTGGTTTTCTCCTGATCAGATTGTGCAACAGGTATTTGGGAGAAACCAGAATAACCATCTAGAAAGCAAAAGTGTGTATGTTTAGACAATCTTTCTAGCACTTGATCAATAAAAGGTAAAGGGTAATGATCTTTCTTAGTAGCTTTATTTAATTTCCTAAAATCAATTACCATCCTATAGCCAATAACATTTTTTGTGGGATCAATGCATCTTTATCATAAAGGACAACGGTAATACCTTCCTTCTTAGGGACATAATGCACCGGACTTACCCAATCACTATGAGCAACAGGATAAATAATACCTGCTTCCACGAGCTTTGGTATTTCTTTTCTTACCACCTCTTTCATCTTAGGATTTAATCTTTGTTGGTGATCGGCAACTGGTTTGGAATCAGGATCAGTTTTAATTTTATGCTGGCATAGAGTGGGACTAATGGCCTTAAGATCATCAAGAGGATATCCAATAGCAGCACGGTGCTTCCTCAGAGTTTTCAATAATTTCTTTTCTTCATGCTCTGAAAGGTTAGCACTAATAATAACAGGATATGTCTCTTTTTCATCAAGATAAGCATACTTACGAGTATTAGGTAATTGTTTAAGCTCAAACACACGATCACCCTTTGGTGGAGGTGGATCTCCAAGTAATTCAACATGCAAATTATTCTGAAGGATAGGACGTTGTTCAAAGATAACTCTATCTATCTCATTCCTTTCATCCATATGCATACCATTTTCATGTTCAAGAAAGTATTGCTCTAAAGGATCAGTAGGATGCACAGCAATAGAAGTAAGAGCAATAATTTCATCCTAACTAGACAATTCTTTTTCATGAGGTTGTCTACCAAACTTAGAAAAAATAAATTCATGTGACACACCTCGAAAGCCAATAGTAACAGTTTTTTCTTACAATCAATTTGAGCATTAACAGTATTGAGGAAAGGTCTACCAAATACGATGGGACAAAGGCTATCTTGTGTGGTAGCAAGAATGAGAAAATCAGTAGGATACTTAGTTTTACCACACAAGACTTCAACATCTCTAACAATTCCCACAGGGGAGATAGTATCTCTATTAGTAAGTTTAATAGTAACATCAATAAATTCCATCTCGACACGTGCAATCTCCTATTTAATTTCATTATATAAAGATTGAGGTATTACACTAACACTAGCACCCATATCACATATACCATGATAACAATGATCTCCTATCTTAACAGAAACAACACGCATGCCAACAATAGGTTTATGTTTGTCTCTAGCATGAGGTCTAGCAATTCTAGCAGCAACTTCACAGAATTGAATAACATGCCCATCAACATTATCGGCCAAGAGATCTTTAATAATAGAAATACTAGGTTCAACTTTAATTTGCTCAGGGGGTGTGGGTGTTCTAATGTAGCCCTTACGTATCACAGTTGAAACTTTAGCATGATCCTTTATTCTAACAGGGAAAGGTGGTTTCTCAATGTAAGCACTAGGAACAATAGAATCATTATAAGCAATAACTTTCTCTTCAACTGGATTGGGTTTTACTACATTAACTTCTATGGGAGGACGATATTTAAACCACTTCTCCTTAGGGAGATTAATATGAGCAGCAAATGATTCACATAAAGAAGCTACTATCCCAGAGTCAAGTCCATGTTTAGCACTAAAATCACGAAAAGTATTTGTTCCAACGAAGGACTTAACGCAATCGAACTTAAGATTCATACCTGACTCCTTACCTTCATAAACTCCTAATATTCAGAGTCATGTTTAATTATTTCCAATAAATCCCATTTGAAACCAATATCTCTCTCATAAAAGAACTGGTACAAGAAGTGTCAAGCATGGTGCGATTGTCATGAGAAAGCCGAGTATAAAAGTTCATAATAATAATTTCTCTAGGGAGGTCATGGTTGGGGCATGAATATAACATTGACTTAAGCCTCCCCAAGCTTGAGCGATACATTCTCTATCACGAGGCCGAAAATTATAGATATAATTTCGATCACGATGTACCAAATGCATAGGATAAAACTTTTGATGAAATTCCAATTTCAATCAGTTGTAGTTCCATGATCCAGTATCATCACATAGCCTATACCATTTCAATGCTTTATCCCTCAAAGATAAGGGAAAGACCTTCTTCTTGACCTCATGCTCGGGCAAACCTGCAAGCTTAAATAAACCACAAACTTCATCTACATAGATTAGATGCAAGTCGGGATGTGATGTTCCATCTTCTGTAAAGGATTAGCCAACAGATTCTCTAGCATACCTGAAGGAATTTCATAATAAATATTTTCAGTAGGTGCAGTAGGTTGAGGAGAAACTCTTTGTGCTTCCGGTCGAGGTGAAGATACCCCGAACAAGCCCCTCAAAGGATTAGTTTCCATAGTGACAAGTGACAATAAATTTCAGCACACTATATAAATGTTTCCTTACCAAATTCCACTCACCAAAGGCGCTTCACTCCCCGGCAACGGCGCCAGAAAAGAGTCTTGATGACCCACAAGTATAGGGGATCTATCATAGTCCTTTCGATAAGTAAGAGTGTCGAACCCAACGAGGAGTAGAAGGAAATGACAAGTGGTTTTCAGCAAGGTATTCTCTGCAAGCACTGAAATTATCGGTAACAGATAGTTGCGGGATAAGATAATTCGTAACGGGTAATAAGTAACAATAGTAACAAAGGTGCAGCAAGATGGCCCAATCCCTTTTTTAGCAAGGGACAAGCCTGGACGAACTCTTACATAAGGTAAAGCGCTTCCGGGGACACATGGGAATTTCTGTCAATCTAGTTTTCATCATGTTCATATGATTCGCGTTCGCTACTTTGATAGTTTGATATGTGGGTAGACCGGTGCTGGGGTGCTGTCCTTACTTGGAAAAACATCCCAGTTATGATTAACCCCTCTCGAAAGCATCCGCAACCACAAAAGAAGAATTTAGACAAAGTTTAATCATAGCATTAAACTGGTGGATCCAAATCAGCCCCTTGCGAAGCAACGCATAAACTAGGGTTTAAGCTTCTCTCACTCTAGCAACCCATCATCTACTTATTACTTCTCAATGCCTTCCTCTAGGCCCAAATAATGGTGAAGTGTCATGTAGTCGACGTTCACATAACACCACTAGAGGAAAGACGACATACAACGCATCAAAATATCGAACGAATACCAAATTCACATGACTACTTATAACAAGACTTATCCCATGTCCTCAGGAACAAACGTAACTACTCACAAAGCATAATTATGTTCATGATCAAAGAGGTATTGAATAGCATTAAGGATCTGAACATATGATCTTCCACCAAGTAATCCAGCTAGCATCAACTAGAAGGAGTAATTAACACTACTCGCAACCTTACGAGTACCAATCGAAGTCGAGAGACGGAGATTGGGTACAAGAGATGAACTAGGGTTTGGAGATGAGATGGTGCTGCTGAAGATGTTGATGGAGATGAGTCCCCTCCGTGAGAGGAGTGTTGGTGATGACGATGGCGACGATTTCCCCCTCCGAGAGGGAAGTTCCCTCGGCAGGACGGCCCTACCGGAGCTCAAGTTCCGCTTCGTGGCGGCGGCGTTTCATCCCGAAAGCTCTCTGTTGATTGTTTCTGGGATGAAACCCTCTATATAGCAGAAGATGGGAGCCGGAGGGGTAATAGGGGTCCCACGAGGCCCCAGGCGCGACGAGAGGGTGGGGCGCGCCTGGCAGGCTCGTGACCTCCTGGTGGCTCCCCTCCAGTATTTCTTCCACCCAGTATTTTTTATATATTCCAAAATAATTCCTCGCTGATTTTCACGGCTTTTGGAGTTGTGCAGAATAGGCATCTCAAACTTGCTCCTTTTCCAGCCTAGAATTCCAGCTGTCGGCATTCTCCCTCTTCATGTAATCCTTATAAAATAAGTGAGAAAAGGCATAAGTATTGTACCATAATGTGTAATAACAGCCCATAATGCGATAAATATCAATATAAAAGCATGATGCAAAATGGACGTATAAGTGGGACAGCCCAAGAGGGCCTATGCGCCAAGGAAAGAAAACCAAAGGACAAAAAGGAGAGGTGGGAAGGAAGAGAAGGACTCCACTTTCCAATTCTACTTGGAATAGGATTTGATTAGGACTCCTCGTCTCCCTTGGCCGGCGCACCCTTGAGGTCTTGGCCCTCAAGGAAAGCCTCCTCCACCTCCCTACTATATATAGTGGTGATTTAGGCTGATTTGAGACAACTTTTGCCACGTGCAACTCAGATCTAGACACCATAGTTTTACATCTAGATCGTATTTCTGCGGAGCTCGGGCAGAGCCCTGCAAGAGTAGATCCTCACCACCACCGGAGCGCCGTCACGCTGCCGGATAACTCATCTACTTCTCCGTCTTGCTTGCTGGATCAAGAAGGCCGGGATCATCCTCGAGCTATACGTGTGCTGAACGCGAAGGTGTCGTCCATTCGGCACTAGATCGGAACGGATCGTGGGACCGATCGCGGGACGGTTCGTGGGACGGTTCGCGGGGCAGATCGAGGGACGTGAGGACGTTCCATTACATCAACCGCGTTTCTTAACGCTTCTTGTTGTGCGATCTACAAGGGTACGTAGATCCAAATCTCCTCTCGTAGATAGACATCACCATGATAGGTCTTCGTGTGCGTAGGAAATTTTTTGTTTCCCATGCAATGTTCCCCAACAGTTGGTTCCTCTTCATCTTCTTCATCCGAGAACCATGCGTAAGGAAAAGTGTCTTTGAAGATTTTTTTTGTCCAAGGGCTGGTGAGAAACTAGGCATTCTCCTTCTGATTCTTGAAATGACATATTCTCAGATCTGCGAGGAAAACAACACGAAACAAGAAAAGGAGAAGTTCTTCGCGATACGGTGGCGAACAGGTTCAGGGGTATATAAAGAATTTTTATCTTGGGAAACAAGCAAAACGAGGGGGAAACGGAGCAGGGAAGGTGCCCGAGGTGGGCACCTCCCACCTGGGCGCGCCAGAGGTGCCTGATGCGGTCAGGTGTCTTGTGCCTTCCTCAGGTGCCTTCCGGGCTGTGTCTTATTTTCCTAATTTTTAAAATATTCTAAAACTGACAGAAAATATTTTTGCGGATTTTTTGGAGTCCGTTTACTTACCGTATCATGTAACTCCTCTTTTTAGGGATTTTAGAGTGTTATGGAAGGTTTCGTTTATGTGTTCCCTTTGGGCTATCTGGATTGCACGAAAGAAGGCCATACACGAGGAGATTTTCCAGACCCCGTTTGGCACTGACAATTTCATCAAGTCTTACTTGTCAGACATTGAATTCTTGAAGAAGAAGGAGAGGACGCAGGTAACAGTGATACCGCGGTCGAGGGCATGGTTGCCGCCACCATCTGATCACTTCAAGTTCAATGTTGACGCACATGTATCTCGTCTAGGCAACTTTGACGCAGTTGGTGTGATTTGCAGAGATGCAGGGGGCTTTTCATGGGAGCTTCGACACTGGTTTTGAGGGGCTTATGGGATCCCAGGTGCTTGAAATCCTAGCCATTCGGGAGGCTTTTGCACTTTGAGAGGATCTCTAGCTCAACAAAATTTTGGTGGCCTCGGATTGTAAGATGGCGCGGTTGATGCGATGAGGGAAGGCAGCTCAGCAAATTTCGGCGCCATAGTTCACGAGATCAAGGATCGAGCTACTACTTTTTCTTCATGCTGGTTTAGACATGAATTTAGGACCTCCAATGTGGAGGCCCATAATCTCGCAAAGTATGCTTTATCTTTAGGGTTTGGCCGCCATACTTGGTTAGGCCAGCCCCACGATCTTGTCTTTGTACGTCAAAACATTGTGATGCAGTTATAAAGATTTGTGAGATTCTCAAAAAAAAAGTTAGCGAGCATTTTATTTCAAGTCTTCGAGCGATTATTTCTACGCATTGCAATTTAGCGAGTTTTTAGCAGCCGTTATATGTTGCTTGGTAAGTGTTTTTTCTGAATTTAGTTTTTTATATTTTTCCGTGTGTGTTTTTTGCTTTTTAGATTAATATTTTCTTTTTTTGGTGTCTCGGTTTTTCATATGTCTTTTTTAGCTTTTTGACGAAAAAAATTCAATCTTTCTTATTTTTGTGTAAAAATGCATTTATTTTATTTTATTTTTACGAGAGGCACGATTTTGCTTTCGTAAGAGGCATGATTTTGCCTACGCGAGAGGTATAGCCGTGCCTCTCGGGAAAAAAAACGTGTTTTGTACTTTTTATACGAAAGGCATGGTTTTGCTTCGTTGTGAGGCATGGGTTTGCTTCGTCGAGAGGCACGGTTTTGCTAGACAAAAAGGTGTTTTCTGTTTTTTTACGAGAGACACAATTTTACTTTCCCGAAAGACACGATTTTTCTTTCATGAGAGGAACTCTCGGAAATAAAAAAACATGTTTTTGTTTTCGCGAGAGGCAAGGTGTTGCCTTCGTGAGAGGCTCGGAAACGAAAAAACGTGTATTCTGTTTTTTTTCCTATCACAGAAAGCACCGTTTTCCATCCGGTTTTTTCGTCCAGTTGTTTTTTCTAAGAAAAAGTTTGTCAAAATATATCAACATGATATCTAGTTTTGAAGTCTCGATGTGAAAACTCAACAATAAAAACAGCTCGAGATATATGAGTACATAATTTAAAAGCTAACGTTTTAAAAATACAAATTTATGAAGAAGAGAAAAACGCAAACGAACACACACATAATGCATCAACCGGAGAAGGTGGGAACAGTGGCCGTGGGGCCTGGGCGTGGGCGTGAAGAATGTACGCAGCCTTCGGTATAGCATCAGACACTGTAGCAGCATAGCCAGGGTCCGGGTCTTGTCTCAATCCTGTGTCCGCCTCCGGATGGGAGTGATGTTTAAAAGCAGTAGTCTTTAATTAGTACTAATACTTAATTTAGACTGGCCGTTGCTTCATTTACGGGATCGTAACTAATTAAATGCGACATGTAGCCGTGTCCAAAAAGGAAAAGAAATAGTAGTAGGAAAGCTCTATAGGACGATTGATGGAAAGTGTTTCCCAAAGAAATACTCGTTCAATCAGCGATGTACCGCATGTAGCCGGATCCTTCACGCTTGCATGCGTTGCAGTAATTAACTCGTTCAATCAGCGGACGTACTGCCAACCTAATCCGAATGATGCTTGCTGGCCTTTTAAATCTGGAGGTTGCAATCAGTCGCAACAAGACAGTGGCCTGGTTGGCTGCCATGCTTGCACTAAGAATATAGGTGTTGGATTTGAATCTCGCTTGATATTAATTTTTATACTCCGATACTTATCACACGAATGGTATAATGAATACCCGAAGTAGCCCCGCCGGCGCCCCACCTCGAAGTATCAGCCTCGCGCGCGTCCCCATGAGGCGTCTGTATGGTCGCCTCACGCACGGCTTTGTGTTTGTCTCTCAAACTACTTATAATGAAGAGTAACTTAGAGTAGACTACCTTAGAGTAGTAGCATGTTACTACTCTAAGTTAGTACCTTTATAGTGGATAGTAACATAGGGGTAGCAACATTGAGTCTATTATTTATTAGGCTATAGACTCAACTTGCTTGATATCTGCTATGTTATTCATAAAGGTAGTAACATGCTAAGTTACTTAATTTCTCTCTCTTCTCGTTTATTAATTGTCACATCATATTTTTTGCTTACGTGACACTTATGTTACTACCTAGGACGTCTCATGCATAGCCGCTCGGGCACCGTTGGCTGCTCAGGCTTTGCTACTCTGGCTCCTATGCTGCGTTGGCCGCCCGAGTGTCGGTGTTGAAGCGCTCTGCATGTCGTCCCATGCCGACATTCGTTGTCGCATGTTGAGATGGTCCTTCTTGGCATCGTTGAAAGGCATGTGGTGGGCGATCTGTCCCATATGTGTTTCTCAAGATTTGTTCTTCTTCTTGTGTTGGTTTCTCTCAGTGGCAGGCCCGGCCGCACAGGGCCCTCACCTGCCAGGAGCCCCCACCTAGGTATATACACGAAGGCATAAAAGACTTATCTTTACACTTAATAATAAAGAGGCTATCGCTTCCGTCGAAAAACCCACCGAGGTGATTTTACAAAAAGCCCTTACTGTTTATGACATTAAACTCGTATTATATATTAAATATTTTTTTAAATACTCATATCTTTTAAACCGTAACTTCAAATTTAACATATTATACATGGAATTTGATTAGAAAATATGTAGAATTTAAATATGATATTATTTTATCTGTTAAACGTTTAATAAAAAATACTATCTAGGGTGCAATCTTAATAAATAAGTCATTATTCGTCTTTCTTTCATACCGGTACTCATCCGGGTTGGGAATGAACACGTCAACAAAATCAGGATTAGAGATGAAACCGAAGGTCACTTGACTGATTCTTTGTACGTATTAAATCTACATGCAAGCCGTGTTAAAATAGAAGACCTGTGAAATTTTGAACTACATTTTTGTAGGATAAGACAATCTTTATTTGTATCGTAACTATAAATTCTTAAATTATAGACATTTTTTATAAATTAAGAGCGTGTGCCGTGTGGTATATCTTTCTCCCGTTGCAACGAATGGACCCTTTTGCTAGTATCGAATTAAAGACCCACAATTTTGGTAGGAAGAAAGGAACCGAAGACCTCGTTCTCCTTGACTCCTCCACCCAGGCCTGCCTCCGCCTCCTGCCCGCCACTCCTTGTTCCTCCGCCCAGGCCTGCCTACTCCTCGATCTTCATCTCTCCTCCTTCGGTCCGCGCTCATCACACGCCAATAATGGAGCACTGTGATGGATCCGTGGATCCTCTAGGTGAGATGAGTCACGGTAGTAGCTGTGTTTTACCTTGTCCCGAACTCGATGAGCTTCTGTCGGCGTCCATCGTGAGGTGCTGGCGACTGTGGGGAAGGAGAGATGGGTGTGACGTGGGTGGTGCTTCCCGTGAGCACCACACTAACCCTAGATCGGATGAGTTTGTAGGTGGGAGTGTTACGGCGGCGAATCTCGTAATTCGTGCCCCGGCACCCCACATTCTTTTATATAGCGCGGGTCACAGGGGGCCACGAACCATAACAGGTTGGGCGCCCCCGATCAGGGCGCAGAGATCAGGGTCCGGTGGACCGTTGGGCCCACTCGGTAAGAGATCAACCTAACATTCTCCCCCTTGATCTCAACTTTTACTTTTGACTTTATACTTTCTAGTTTATTTGTTCCATCACATATAGGAACGTAGAGCATGTCTCATCGTCACAACTTAACTGCCGATAGAATCATACATCTACAACACACATTTTGTTTTGAAACAAATTCTTTTACTTTTGAGCCTCTTATGATCCAGGAATCATATGCTTTCCATCAAACGCATGCCGGCTAAGTGTTACTTCAACACAATGGGTGGTAAGCCTTTCGTTATCGGATCTGCAAGCATATTCTTCACAACATAATACTTTATATGCTCGAGACTTATAGTTTGATCCTGGATTTTATCTTTCACAACATAATACTTTATATCCATTGTCTTAGAAGCATTACTTGATTTGTTGTTGTGAGCATAAAATATTGCGGGCTGGTTGACACAGTATATCTTTAGTGGCTTGTGAATACAATCTACCACTTTCAAGTCGGGTATAGATTTCTTTAACCATATCACCTGCCCGGTGGCTTCAAAACATGATATAAACTCTGCTTGCATGGTGGACGATGCAACTATGGTCTGTTTGGAGCTTTTCCATGAAATAGCTCCTCTAGCGAGAGTGAACACGTATCCAGACGTGGATTTTCTATCATCTCTATCTCCCGCAAAATCTGCGTGTGAATACCCTTTTATCTCTAGGAAATCAGATCTTCTGTATGTTAGCATGATTTCCTTTGTGCCTTGCGCATAACGCAATGCTTTCTTTGCCATCTTCCAGTGCTCTTGGCCTGGATTTGCTTGATGTCTACCGAGTACCCCGGTCATAAAGGCTAAGTCAGGGCGTGTGCACACTTGTGCAAACTGTAAACTTTCAACATCCGAAGTATATGGCACTGTTTTCATTTCATCGAGCTCGTACTGATTCTTGAGACATTGGTAATTCCCAAAACTATCGCCCTTGTCTATAGGAGCAGGTGTGGCTTTACACTTATGCATATTGTAATTTTTGTGAACTTTCTCTAAATATGCTTTCTGCGACAGTCCTAAGACTTCATTTTTCCTGTCTCGGTGAATTTCAACGCTCAAAACATATAAAGCGTCACCAAGATCTTTCACGTCAAAGTTTGAGGATAAAAACTTCTTTGTTTCATGTAGTAGACTAATACCATTGCTTGCAAGCAAGATATCATCCACATACAAGATTAGGAAAATATATTTCCCACTTTTAAACTTTGCATAAACGCAGTTATCCTCAACATTTCTTGAAATCCAAACCTTTTAATAGTATCGTTAAACTTTAGGTACCACTATCTAGAGGCTTGCCTTAGTCCATAAACGGATTTCTTTAGGCGGCATCTCATATCTTCCTTGCCTTCCATGATAAAATCCTTGGGTTGTTTCATGTACACATCTTCTTCTAAATCTCCGTTTAGAGATGTCGTATTTACATCCATTTGATGCAGCTCTAAATCAAAATGAGCAACTGGTGCCATTATGATTCTGAAGGAATCCTTACAAGAGACTGGAGAAAAAGTCTCATTGTAGTATATCTCTTCTCTTTGTGTAAATCCTTTTGCCACAAGTCGGGCTTTATACTTTTCTATATTCCCATTAAAGTCATACTTTGTTTTGTAGACCCATTTACAGCCTACAATCTTTAGGGGTGGGAACTATAAAAACGAAAACCGAAAAACCAAACCGAACCGAACCGTATTCACTAGTGGGGACACGGCCTATAGCCCCGGCCCGTAAGGGGCTTTAGTCCCGGTTCACCAACCAGGACTAAAGGGGCGGGACTAAAGGCCTAACATTTTCGTCCCGGCCCTCTTACACGCCGGGACTAAAGGTGCTCCACGTGGGCGCCTCGTAGCGCCCCAGGGGCAGGCCCTTTAGTCCCGGCTCGTTACACGGACCGGGACTCAAGATTTTCAGATTTTGCTGGTTTTTGGCTTTTTTTGAATGAAATTATTTTTGGGTTTTAGGGTTTTAGGGTTTAGGTGTTCGGGAGATTAACGTGATGCCTCGTTTGGTGTTCGGGAATTAGTTTCAATATAATTTAAAATAGAAATAATTATGCATATATATATATATATAATTAACTTATCTTACAAGCGAGCATATATATACAATTATATGGAGATCTGAATTATCGGGACTAGAGCCCGTCTATTCGATTACATGGACGGGCATCAGTAATAGCCCCTAGCTACACTAAATCGTCCTTTGTCATCTATAGCTTCCATCCTCAGAAAGGTCGCAAGCTCCTCTGCAACAGCAATCACGCGTTGCTCTCGTAGGACCTTCATCGTTATGGCCGTGTGCTATATAAGAAGAGGAGATGAATATGAATATCAATAATGATAACAAAGAATGACGGGTAAAAATAGAGGTGTGAATGTTCATTGCTTACTCGAATCTGTGATCCTTGTGCTCAGAGGTAAACATGCGAATGATCTCGCAAACATAGTATCCGCATAGGTGCGTTCCCCGTGGCTGCTGGTCGCACTTTACGAGAATAGAATATATATAATCAAAATAATAATCTAGCATCATAAATGTATTGAAAATTAATAGAAGTATATCATACTACTACTTACCTGAGCCGCTTTAAAGGTTAGCTTCTCATGAAAGTTACCGGGAGTCACGCACTTGAACCGCTTCCAAACCCTGCCCGACAAGGATAATGATTTGCTCAGTTTTTCATTAGTTGATATATCAGAAAATCATCGAAAGAGACCGATAGAGCGCAAGAATGATTAAAATTACCCTTGGAGCATGTCCTGCAGGCTTTGGAACTGTTTCAAGGGTCTCGATAATGGGTCGAAGGCATTTTCTTCTTCCAGCTACGGAACAGTTCGGCCATCTTCTTTAGAGTCCACTGCTTGACATTGGCCCTCGGTTTGTCTGCGGCGTCTTCATTCTCACATTCTGGCAGGTTGAAATGTGACATGAGATCATTCCAAAGATTATCTTTGTACCTTTCGGCGACATAGTCACTATCGGCTGCCCCTTTGCGCTTGTTCCACTCCCGAACGCTGATCGGGACGTGATCCCTAACGAGAACTCCGCATTGCTTCTTGAATGTGTCAGCAGCATTCTTAGGAAGCTTGGGTTCGCCCGTAGGCATTATCACCTCAAAGGTGTAATGCGTTCGTGCATCCAACTTTCTAGTCGGGCCTCGTTTCGTAGATTTGCTCGATGTGGAGGCCTAAGAGGGAGAAACCTTCATCAAATGAATGTATATGTATACAATATAGAGCTATCTCCAATATTTTTCACATATTACAAGTGATTGTCGAACTTCATATGTATACCTCGCCGGACTTTATTATTTCTTCATCGGCTTCTTCACCGGCTTCTCCATCAGTGGAGCTATCATCACCTTCTCCGTCATTGGACCTATCTCCTGCCCCATCGGCTTCATCTTCGTGTCGCTCGACCTCCATTCCATATCCGGAGTCGTTTAGATATGACGTCGGAGATTCGGCTGGTTCAACGCCGGGGCCGTCTTTGATTATATCTTCGAAAAGTTCTTCCTCTTCGAGGTTCCTGATATGTGGATCCATAGTTCTGCAAAAAACGGACATTTGATTAACTAATAAACTAACAAACTATATAAGAGGGGTTGGAAACTTCGAAGGCTCGTTTTATATAGGAGGACCTTTAGTCCCGGGTCTTGGCTAGAACCTAAACTCTAAAATACCAGCCTGGCGGAGCCCAGTCCCGGACACTTAAGCATATACAATAGCAAAATTAAACTAGTTCTATTAATTTTCTTGCTAAAAATAAACTATTAACACTTAAGCATATACAAGAGAAAAATTAAACTATTAACACTTAAGCATATACAATAGCAAAATTATATTTCTACTTCTACTTCTCCTATTCTTCTACTACTTCGTCTCCTCTCCTCTTCTTCTATTTTTCCTCTTCTTCTCCTCTCCAGATCCTCTTTTTATTCTCCTTTTTCTTCTTTTCTTCTCCTCCTTTTCTTATTCTCCTTTTTCTTCCTTTCTTCTCCTTTTTCTTCCTTTCTTCTCCCTTTTTCTTCCTTTCTTCTCCTTTTTCTTCCTTTCTTCTCCTTTTTCAGATTTTGCTTGTGCTGGCCGGAGTGTTGGGGAGGACGGGGCGTGGGGCTTACCGGCCGGGGGTGTCGACGGCACGCGGCGAGGAGGACGGCGGCACGCAGCGAGGAGGACGGCAACGCGTGGCGAGGAGGACGGCGGCGGCGAGCAGGACGGCGGCGGCGATCAGGACGACGGCGACGGCGAGGAGGACGGCAGGCGGCGGCGAGCAGGACAGCGGGCAGCCTGACGACGTCGTCGAGTTCGTCGCTTGCCACGCCGGGCAGGAGAACGAGAGGAAGAAGAAGAGAAAATGGACGATTTGGGTTCGATATTTTCTAACTCCCGCTTATACAGGTGGATCTTTAGTCCCGGTTCGAGGCTCGATCCGGCACTAAAGACCCCTTTAGTCCCGGGTGGCGCCACGACCCGGCACTAAAGGCCCTTTTTCGGACAGAACAGAAGGCGGGAAGCAGGGGCCTTTAGTCCCGGAGCGTGGCTCCAACCGGGACTAAAGGGGGTCTTTAGTCCTGGGTGGAGCCACGACCCGGGACTAAAGGTCCTTTTTCGGCGGACAAGAAGGCGGGAAGCAGGGGCCTTTAGTCCCGGGGCGTGGCAAGAACCAGGACTAAAGTTTTGCCTATATAAACCCTCGCCCCTGCCCGCCATATCCCCTGTTTTTTGGTTGTTGAAGTGTGACCATGACATGCTCTTGCCACTCTAGTTCATGCACATGACGTGTTCGATGAAATGCCCGAGCCACTCTACTTAAGCTTTCTCCTCTCCAAACTCGACCTCCACGCTTCATTTTCCTTAATATTTGTCTAGGTTTGGCCGTGCACACCAACTGCGAGCACCACCGTGGTGAGCCTCTTGTTCTTATCTTCTTTTTAAAATCAAAAAAATCTTACTTATATGATTTAGATACATACTTGTATAAATTACTCACTTTCATTATTTTTGGTTATTATATAGTGCGATGGTTTTGGTATCCGCCTCCGTCGGCCCTCGTCCTGTCTATGATTCGGATGTGGTATATATTATCTTTTATAACTATTTGTTTTATTTAGTGTTTATGACAACTATGACGACCAATGTGACATATATGTTTTTAATCTAGGAGGTATGTGAACCGGAAATTCTAACCCACATAAAAATTCTTGTCGAGAAGTTAAATTTGGTTGAAAAAGAAAACAAATATTTGAAGAAAAAATTGAAAATAATTGAGGATAAGAATATGGAACTCGAGTTGCATGTCGCCGATGTCATCGATGATCGCAAGATGAAGATCGATGCGATGCGGTTGAAGATGGATGCAATGCGCTTGAAGATGGATGAAATGCGCTTGAAGATTAGGAATATTAAAAATATGCCATTGATAAAGAGGCTTGGTATCATTATGTTGTTGGGTCAATTGTTACCTTAGTTGCGATTTTGATCGCGTTTGTTGTTGCATTTAAATGTTTTACATTGTTGTATGTTGTTTTATGAGAGAACTTTATGTATTTATTTTTTGCAATAATAACATTTGATCACTATTGTTCTTTGGCTTTAATGTGATGATGAACTTGTATTAATTTGGTCATATGTTCTGCAATGATTTTTTGAACTTATTTGAACTCCATACTTTTTATGTGTTCAAAATGCACCATTCAAAGGCACACCACAAAATTTCAACAATTTCTCACTTCATTTGGTATATTTCGTGCATTTACTTTTTTTTTGAGCTAGTTGACCCTGAAATTAAAAAGCACTACAAATGAACTCTGAAAATGTTGAAAGTTGGCATGCTATCATCATTTCACCCACATAGCATGTGTTAAAAAGTTGAGAGGGCTACGACAAAAACTGAATGCACTTCGTGTACAAAACGGACAATCTCTCTCGAAGTATTACGGTTTCGAACGCGAACTCATCTCTTAGAAAGGGATTTCATTTTTTTGAACTTATTTAAAATCCATACTTTTTGTGTGTTCAAAATGCACCATTCAAAGGCACACCACAAAATTTCAACAATTTCTGACTTCATTTGGTATATTTCGTGCATTTACTTATTTTTTTTTAGCTAGTTGACCCTGAAATTGAAAAGCACTACAAATGAACTCTGAATATGTTGAAAGTTGGCATGCTATCATCATTTCACCCACATAGCATGTGTTAAAAAGTTGAGAGGGCTACGACAAAAACTGAATGCACTTCGTGTACAAAACGGACAATCTCTCTCGAAGTATCAGGGTTTCGAACGAGAACTCATCTCTTACAAAGGGATTTCATTTTTTTGAACTTATTTGAACTCCATACTTTTTGTGTGTTCAAAATGCACCATTCAAAGGCACAGCACAAAATTTCAACAATTTCTGATTTCATTTGGTATATTTCGTGCATTTACTTATTTTTTTTTTAGCTATTTGACCCTGAAATTGAAAAGCACTACAAATGAACTCTGAAAATGTTGAAAGTTGGCATGCTATCATCATTTCACCCACATAGCATGTGTTAAAAAGTTGAGAGGGCTACGACAAAAACTGAATGCACTTCGTGTACAAAACGGACAATCTCTCTCGAAGTATCAGGGTTTCGAACTAGAACTCATCTCTTACAAAGGGATTCCATTTTTTGAACTTATTTGAACTCCATACTTTTTGTGTGTTCAAAATGCACCATTCAAAGGCACACCACAAAATTTCAACAATTTCTGACTTCATTTGGTATATTTCGTGCATTTACTTTTTTTTTGAGCTAGTTGACCCTGAAATTGAAAAGCACTACAAATGAACTCTGAAAATGTTGAAAGTTGGCATGATATCATCATTTCACCCACATAGCATGTGTTAAAAAGTTCAGAGGGCTACGACAAAAACTGCATGCACTTCGTGTACAAAACGGACAATCTCTCTCGAAGTATCAGGGTTTCGAACGAGAACTCATCTCTTACAAAGGGATTTCATTTTTTTGAACTTATTTGAACTCCATACTTTTTGTGTGTTCAAAATGCACCATTCAAAGGCGCACCACAAAATTTCAACAATTTCTGACTTCATTTGATATATTTCATGGATTTACTTTTTTTTTGAGCTTGTTGACCCTGAAATTGAAAAGCACTACAAATGAACTCTGAAAATGTTGAAAGTTGGCATGCTATCATCATTTCACCCACATAGCATGTGTTAAATAGTTGAGAGGGATACGACAAAAACTGGATGCACTTCGTGTACAAAACGGACAATCTCTCTCGAAGTATCAGGGTTTCGAACGAAAACTCATCTCTTACATGGATACTATGAAAATGAAAAGTGTTTGAAATTTAGTACATTCCATACATGCATTACATAAAAGGTTTAATACATTATTACATATTTGCACCAATATTCCTATCTATTATTTCTGTTTTCTTCTGGGTCGTAGCCATGGAGAATCTTCATCATTCAGTAGGATGCTTGGGGTCAGTTTTCACTTTGAAGGGCGGAATTTCATGAAACTTATTATAATCTTCTGACATGTCTGTCTTGTCATCTACTCCCACGATGTTTCTTTTCCCTGAAAGAACTATGTGGCGTTTTGGCTCATCGGACAATATCTTCTTTTCCTGATTTCTTTTTCTCGTTAATGTAGACATGTCCTTCCCCGGGTTTTCGGAGCGTAGAATATTCTTGTGTCTCACGATATACGGAGCCACCACGATGGAATTGTGTAGAACTGTGTAGTGTGCTTGAGAGAAAGAATGCCCGTCCATACATACTTTTGCTTTCCTTCCTAGTGTGCCTTTTTCTGTCAGCCTACCCTCATACCGAGATTCAGGAACACCAATCGGCTTAAGGTCAGGAAGAAAGTCCACATAAAACTCAATGACCTGCTCTGTTCCATAGCCCTTGGAGATGCTTCCTTCTGGCCTAGCACGGTTACGAACATATTTCTTTAAGACTCCCATGAACCTCTCGAAGGGGAACATATTGTGTAGAAACACAGGACCGAGAATTCTAATCTCTTCGACTAGGTGAACTAGGAGGTGTGTCATTATATTGAAGAAGGATGGCGGGAACAACAGCTCAAAGCTGACCAGACATTGGACCACATCAATCTGTAACCCTGATAGACTTTCTCGATCGATTACCTTCTGAGAAATTGCATTGAGGAATGCACATACCTTCACAATTGCTAGGCGAATATTTTCCGGTAGAATTCCCCTCAATGCAACCGAAAGCAATTGCGTCATAAGCACGTGGCAGTCATGTAACGACTAAGATGCGGTCCTTTCCGATCTGGGGGTCGAGGTCCCCCGAATAGGAAAGAAGCGCATCTAAGTGTTTTGCAAGCAAGTAAACATAGCACATAATAATAAATATCGTAGACAATCTGGGATTCAACTGTCTTCTTATTAAAGATACAGAGTACAACACAGTTACAAACAAGGTAGTTCCGATACGGACTACAAAACAAGGGAAATGCTATGCTACCCGCTGCGGGCCCACGATCACGACCACGGCTCAGTCTTCTGGAAAGTTCACGTAAAGGCGATCGGTCTCCTCGTCGTACTGCCACGCCAGATGGGTGCCATCGGGTTCCTCTGCCTCTGGGCTACCTGTACCTGCTGGAAGTTTCGGAGGAATCCGTGAGCCACGGGGACTCAGCAATCTAAGGCCTTGATGCCATAACTAGTCGTGTTATTGGGTAAGGAAGGGTGAAGTGTTTCAGGCTGCTGCATCCTAAGTTCTGAATAAGTGGCTAACTTACGCAAAAGAAGAAGTGACGGTGTTCTATGCTATCGGTCGTGAGTACTTGATCAGAAAGTGATCCTGAACACCTACCTACGGCATTCATAACCCCACCGTGTTCCGGATCGAAGAGAGATCTTCGAAGGGACAGTCACGGTTACGCACACAGTTGGCATATTTTATTAGTTTATGTTTAAGTTTTCTAATACCGGATGTTAACAAAATATTCCAAGTTGCCACATAACCGCGGGCACGGCTTTCCGAAAGATTAAACCCTGCAGGGGTGCTCCAACTAGTCCATCACAAACGAACACAGGCCGCAAAGTCACCCTCTATCACGAATCTCGTGATCTCGTCGGATTCCTTAGAGGAAAACCTCAACTCTGGGGTAAACCAAAGCTTCACCGGGATTCCTATACGCAAGATATACCGCTAAGGCAAGACAAGACTAGCAGGACCTCCCGACGTGTCGACGACCCCGATAAGAGCCGCGTATCTCAGTCTCAGGACACGCCGGATGGAACTAGCTACAGGTGCCAGACCTCAAGTTTCCTTGTGGTGGCCCCGCAGGCAGACCAGTTTGGACCAACACTCATGAGGAGCACTGGCCCGGGTTGTTGATTAGAATCCTCGGGGTAGCTATTCCCTATGCAGATTATCATTAGGTGATTAGCAAATAGTACCAAAGTTGGGTCCTGCCGGACAAGCCTTAACACTACGCGATTTATCAAGGGGGTCCCCATAACAACCCCGAACGTGTTAGGAGCGAACATTATGGAATCAAACACCGGTAACCGGTAACTAAGGCGGCAATAACGGAACAAGACACCCGGCAAAAGGCTAGGCCTCCCGTCATTTACCAAATATATAGATACATTAAATAAATAACAGAAATTAATATAATGATATCAAGCTCATGGCAACTCATGAGTTATAAACACCTGCATCTAACAATGCTAACATTAGTAGCTGAGCAAGCCTACCTAGCCATGCAAATTTGCTAGGAAAGAGTAAGGTGTTTGGGCTCATGGCATATGAAGAGGCAATATATTTTCAGTGGTAGGCAGCGAGCAATATGACGTGGAATCGAAACTAACATAACAAGTCTAGATATGGGATCAAGGTCATGTCATCTTGCCTGTGATATCCTCAGCTTGGAATGGTTCTGGATCGTCCTGCACGTACTCTCCTGACTCCACGTATTCGTTCTCCGCTCCCGGTGCTACCCAACACAAGAATAACAGCCAATGAACAGCAGCACCACAAAATGCAACAATCACATGATGCATGAGATGAAAGTTGAGCATGCACCACTATTTCTAACACTAGCACAAGCAAGATAAACTACAACGAGTTCCTGGACAGAACTTTGCACTAAACTATTTGGACATGCATGGAAATGATATGGACAGATGCATCTCGTAAAAACGGTGCAAAACCATATAAAGAACTTTGCAAACGGAGCTACGGATCAACGGGAATCAACGAAACACGATATGAAGCCCTACGTGAAAGATTCATCACCACACACACAATTGGCACAAATCTGGTGTTCCCAGGTTGCCAAGACATATATTAACCCAACATGAATGAAATGGAGCAAGGTAGAACACTCCAACAACAATTAAACGCAAACTTTGAACAAAATGTCAAAACTACGCAATCTGCCAGTTTCTGCATCTTAGCTGTTTGAGAGCAACATGCAACATAGCTACAGGTCTTCAAACATGACAAATAACATATGTGGATGTTGCCAACCAAGAACACTACCATCTCCAGCAAGAATCACAGCAAAAGGAATTAAACTCTAGAAGATACAAGGCCACAAACTTTCCCAAAACCATCAGTTCTCAGGGACTTGGTGAAATTTTCTGCACCTGAGTTTCTGTTGCTGTTCTGAAGCCTTATGACAGCAACCAAAACACAAGCTACTGTACTCCAAATGACTTGAAAATTTATAGGAAGCTTCACAAACATACCAGGTTCAAAACACTAGCACTGAACTAAGTCCAGTTCTCAATATACTGACCTGCACAACCTTATCTACAGGGGAAGAAAATGTTTTCAACATTCCAGACTTAGTGAAATTTTCAGAGTTCAAAATTCTGGAATTTTTCCAGCCACATGCCCACTTTGTCTAGGCATAGTTTGCACACACAAGTTCCCAAGAGGTGTTTGACACCACTATGGTATTGAGCACAAACCCCTACAACTAGCACTCCAAGATCCATGCCTTTGGGCTCCATCTATATCATGGAAACAAAGCCCCAACTTTCAACAAATCGCAAATGCAATCCCTAAGGTATGCCCTAAAATGACAAGTACATAGAAGAGTTTCATGTGCACAATGACAAAGTGACATGGGGGTTTGAACCCCATGTTTGTGTCATGCACATCAACAACTCCAACACCACAATTCCTCTCAAGCACTAGCATCAAGCTCCACATAAGAAATCTTTATCTAACAAGAGAGTATGCACACCCCCCACATATGGGCATGTGATGGTGCACACTCTCACAAGCATCACTAGGATCCTCCTAGTGTTCATGTCACCATCATTGTGCAAACTACCACAACAAACCACACCCTCACATGCTATCGTAAATAGCTATCTAGTGCTATCCCTCACCTCAAGACATGTGATGAGGGGGAGGCACCCACACCCCACTATGTCAATGCAAGCGAATAAAACTACAAGATCCCTTAGACCACCTTAAACTCCCAAAGATGGGCTCCACAAGAGTAGCTAGTGCATCTTCTCCTTGAGGCACACACACACAATTACCACACATCACAAGTACCATACCCACCAAGTGTTTACCAAGCTAGCAATACCACCTCTACTTACTTGTAGGTGCACAACACACACACATAGGGCCATGTTCTCAACTACACTAGCAAGGAATAAGAAGATAAAACCCTCTTGCTGCCCAACACAAGGGAGGGAAAGTACAAAAAAAAACAAACAAATAAAATAAATAGGCAGCAAAGGAAAGAAAGAAAAAAAAATAGCAAAACCATTCCAGGGTCCCTGGGATTCGAACTAGGCACCTAGTGGATTACCAGTCACCAACAAACCACTGCACTAGCTGCGCTACTGGTGACAGGAACGCGACAGGAACAGATAACTCCCCTTGCTGGCTACCGTATAGGAAAAGAAACTAAAAAATTGTGCCGAGAGGGGGGTTCGAACCCTGGATCTCCCATCAGGCGCACGCATATGACAGAGAGGTACTACCATCAGGCTACGAACTGGACTCTGGCTAAGACTAGCAAGTAAAGCAGAACTACACACGCCTCACGAGAAGCATCCCGCCGGCAGCCGGACCCGAGGACGCTGGCGGCGCCACTCCCGGCCACCACCGGCGGGGAAAACCAACGGCGGGGCCCGCGGGACCCTTGGGGGACCCATTTTTGCCCTAAGCACGGGAGAAGGAGCACCCTTGGCTGCCTTGAACTGCAGCGGCGTTCCTGCCACGCTGCAGTTCGCCTGGGAGCACGGGACAGAGAGCTTGACGGGCAGCCCTGCCTGCGTCGCTACGCTGCACGGCCGGCGCGGAGCTCGTGCATTCGGCGCTGAGGGACGCGAGGAGAAGACCCGCACCTGCTGGGTGCCCACCTACGTGGGGAGGAAACCCTGCGCAAACTGCAAGCTCTTCTCTGATGATATACGCCTATCGAGACCTAGGTGACACGACCCCAGCTGCCGGCGGCGAGGAGAGTTCCTCTGATCATGGCGCTGCTGCAGAGAGGGGGAGGAAGCCCTCTTCTGCACGGTACCTCCATAACAAACCTACCCCACCCTGCTCCACTCGCGACTACTGCACCCCCACACACAACTATCGGACAGAGAAATGCACACACGCTGGAACGAGCCGGACCGTGGAGGCGGAAGGAAGGAGGACGAGGACGCGGCCTCACCTTGAGGAGAAGAGGGGCGTCGAACGGGGAGGAGGAGCGTCGGAGAGGAAGAAGACGGCCAGACGAAGTCGTCCCGCCGAAGACCGAAGAAGGAGACGGACGCGGATCGCCCGGTTCGTCCCGTTGACGAGGACGAGCTCGACGGGGGGGGCCGCTCCTCGGGGTCCTAGCGCCGGGAATGGGACGCGGGGACTCACCCCGAGCCCCCGGACATGGCGCCCAGTGCCGGAGACGACGGATCGGCGGCTTGACGGGGGAGGCGCTGCACCCTCTCTCTCTGCTCTCTCTCAGGACTTACCAGGGAAGAACGAGGGCACTAGGGAAACTGGCGGCGCTGGGGAGGAAAGGAGAGGGAACCCTAGGGCGGAGGAGGAGGTCTCGGGCTCCTTTTAACGCCTCGGGAGGCGAGCTCGAGCCGCTGGATCGAGAAGAGGGCGATCGGGAGGTTGAGCGCGCGTCGTACAGGAGGTGACGTCGGGAGGAAGAAGGAGCGCCCGCCGGTGGGCTCTATTATCGCCAGGGTGGAGTCTAACTGGGCCAGCACGGGAGAAGGCTCAATGGGCCAGGGAAAGAATAGCTACACAGGAAGTTTAACCAAATATAACAACAGAGGAAGGAATGCTTTGAGGGAAGAAAAAAATATTACCCAAGAAAAAATACTGGGATAAAAATTAAAAGGAAAATCCTGCTAGACACAAAAAATAATAGCCCAATAGGGAAAAATAGGAATGCAATATTTGGAGATGTTCGAAATAAATGCAAAACAGTAATTAACCTACTGTTTTGTATTTATTTGCACCACCAAAACCAAAGAATCAAATAAGAAAAATTGCACCCCTTCATAAGCAATTTTTATCTACCCACTAGACATTTTAGAAACATCTTTGAGAAAAAGGAATTTTGACAAGAATAAAAAAAATAGGAGGGGAAAAAGAGTTTGAAAGCAAGAGCTTAAAAGACTAGCACTCCTCTTGCATCACACACCATTATCACATGCTCACACGGTAGTGCAAAACCACCACTTAATCTTAGCAAGATCACATGTTCTCACAACACCACAACACTACTCCTATCAAACCCAAATGCAACATGATCATGGCATGCAATCATAAGTATGGCAAGGAATGATATGTAATTCATGCATGCGAGGGAAGTAAGCACTAGGGAACACACATGAATTCATGGCACAAAATGATATCACCAAGATCTCTGACAAGGTGGCCCCACATGGAAGGTTACAAGAAAGGAAAGTCTACACTTGGGGCATTACAAGTCATGAGACTTTAGGTTTTGGAATTTTTTGTCTTTCATATTTACGATTCCCTTTATATTCGACGAGAAGCCATTCGGGACCTTGATACTGAACAGGACTTCAAAGAAGATTTCCTTC
Organism: Hordeum vulgare subsp. vulgare; assembly: GCF_904849725.1. Lineage (NCBI taxonomy): Eukaryota > Viridiplantae > Streptophyta > Magnoliopsida > Poales > Poaceae > Hordeum > Hordeum vulgare. The sequence goes on from NC_058524.1 coordinate 25,123,234, forward strand.
TCTTCCTTAGTAAGAGCGTAGCTGGCACGCCCTTGAAACTGCCCTGGATGCATGCCATCTCTTCCTTTATGACATTCTTGGTCCTCCCGTGCTTCCGGTGTATCTTTTGACTTCCCATACAAGCCCAGGAAGCCTAGAATATTCATGCAGAGATTCTTCGTCAGGTGCATCACGTCGATTGCCGAGCGGACCTCATGGACTTCCCAGTAGGGTAGCTCCCAAAATATAGATTTCTTCTTCCACATGGGTACGGGCTTATCAGGGCCGTTAGGAACAGGTTGGCTGCCAGGACCCTTTCCAAAGATTACTTTTAAATCTTTGACCATATCAAATTCTTCAACACCAGTACGGATGACAGGCTTCCCCCGGGATTCTTCCTTGCCATTGAAATGCTTGCCTTTTTTCTTTAAGGGATGCTTGGGCGGAAGAAAACGACGATTGTACGGATACACATTCTTCCTACAGTTGTCGAGATATATACTTTATGTCTGATCCAAACAGTGCGTGCATGCATTGTATCCCTTGTTTGACTATCCTGAAATGTTACTAAGAGCAGGCCAATCATTGATGGTTACGAAAAGCAACGCTCGAAGGTCAAATTCCTCTTGTTTGTGCTCGTCCCACACACGTACACCTGGTTCGGCCGACAGCTGTAAAAGTTCATCAACTAATGGCCTTAGGTACACATCAATATCGTTGCCGGGTTGCTTTGGACCTTGTATAAGCACTGGCATCATAATGAACTTCCGCTTCATGCACAACCAAGGAGGAAGGTTGTAGATACATAGAGTAACGGGCCAGGTGTTGTGACTGCAACTCTGCTTCCCAAAAGGATTCATGCCATCTGTACTCAGACCTAACCATAAGTTCCTTGTGTCAGCTGCAAATCTCGGGAACCCTCTCTCAATTTTTCTCCACTGCCGACCATCAGCGGTGTGCCTCAACTTATCGTCTTTCATACGATCTTCCATGTGCCATCGCAACAACTTCGCATGATCCTTATTTCTGAACAGACGTTTCAACCGTGGTATTATAGGAGCATACCACATCACCTTGGCAGGAACCCCCTTCCTGGGTGGCGCACCCTCAATATCACCAGGGTCATCTTTTCTGATCTTATACCGCAATGCAGTGCATACCGGGCATTTATCCATATTCTCGTACTTCTCACCGCGGTAGAGGATGCAGTCATTAGGGCATGCATGTATCTTCTGCACGTCTAATCCTAGAGGGCAGACAAGCTTCTTTGCTTCATACGTGCTGGCGGGCAATTCGTTCTTTCTTGGAAGCATCTTCTTCATCAGTACCAGCAACTTTTCGAATGACGAGTCAGTCACACCGGTCTCTGCCTTCCACTTCAGCAATTCCAGTGTGCTACCCAGCTTCTTCTGGCCATCTGCACAAGTTGGGTACAACAATTTGTTGTGGTCCTGTAACATTTGCTCGAACTGCAACCTCTCCTTTTCTGTGTCGCAACCTCGCCGTGCATCAGAAATGACCCGGCCAAGATCATCAGCGGGCTCATCTGGTTCCCGTTCTTCATCCTGATCTTCTTCTTCATTGTCTTCCATTGCGGTATCAGCATACTCAGGGAACATAGATCGGTAGTTGTCATCATCATTCTCTTCTTCTTCATCGTCGTCTTCCATCATAACCCCTCTTTCTCCGTGCTTGGTCCAAACATTATAGCCTGACATAAAACCGGACCGAAGCAGGTGGCTCTGAATGACTCTTGAGGAAGTGTAATCCTTCTCATTCCGACATTCAACACATGGACAAAACATATAGCCACCACCATGCTTGTTCGCATCGGCTGCATCTCGAAAAGAATGCACGCCTTCTCTGTAAGCGGCTGTGCGTCGATCACCATACATCCATGGATGGCTCATCTGCGTTATACGACAGTATATCAAATACAATCACGATCCTAAAAATTAGTACCGCACGGTCTAAACAAGGAAATATAGTTGCTAACCTTTTAGAATAAGTAGAAATAAAGAGGAAGAGGTTTAAGCATGGCTCGGGCATCTCATATCGTAGTTGTGTTCGGTGAACTGAAGCGGCATCGCTCTAACACACATTTCAACAAACAGCTCTAGTGCATCAAAAAAAGTGGAGAGCAAGCACCCACCCACAATCCTCCATCCAAGAAAAATGCAACGAAGAGGGGAGAGGGGGGCTGTGCTATATATAGGCAGAGGACTTTAGTCCCGGTTTGAGACACAAACCGGGACTAAAGGTGGCGCACATGCGGGCTGCCCACCGCGTAGCCCTTTAGTCCCGGTTTGGGACACGAACCGGGACTAAAGGCTCCTTACGGGCCGGGACTAAAGCCTCGAGGGAGGATATGAGAATTGGGGCGACGTGGCCGGGCCTTTAGTCCCGGCCCAGAGGCAGGCCGGGACTAAAGGGTCCAGGCCAAAGGCCCGTTTTCTACTAGTGATTAGCCAATTTGTCGGTTTATTTGCTGGTTTGATTTTTGGTTCGGTGGGAAATTTTAAGGTTGTTCGGTGTTTTATTCTTGTTCGGTTATTGGTGCCCAGAAACCGAATAGACCGAACAAACCGATATGTGGGATACCCCATTTAATACCTTGTTTTGGAAAGTGCAATAGTATGGAGGCATCACACCTTTCTTCGCACATAATAAATTTCACGTTCCATGTGCTTTTTCTACTTAATTATGGTTACTAGTTTGCTTGACCGAATAAACCATAGAATGATATTAAGGTTGCTAGAACTTGTAGTTATCCTTTTGCATATTATACAATCCAAATAAATGCTCTCGAGTCATTACACTTATACTAACAAGTGCATGAATTTTGGTTTTTCGGTTAACCGAACAAACCGATACGATATATTATGGTTAGTGTGGTTCGGTTTCTAAATTTTGAATGGTTATTTTGGTTTCTATTTCTCCAAAACCAGAATTATATAGTACTAAATAAACCGAATCGTATTAACCATATAAACCGAACGCCCAGCCTAATTGTCTTTGCTCCTTTAGGAATAGTTTATAAGTCCCAAACATCGTTGGAACTCATCGATTTCATCTCATCTTCCATTGCCTCTACCCATTTTGATGAGTGAGGACTTTTAATGGCTTCTTCATATGTGGTGGGATCACCTTCCATATGAACCATTTCTGTGTTATAGACTTTATAATCAGTAGAAATAGTTGGTCTTCTTGTTCTATTAGACCTTCTAAGTGCCTCATTTTTTGGCACACTTTCTACTATTTGCTGCTGCACTTCCCTTTCATGATCAACAACAGGTTCAGTCGGCTCCTGAAGGACAGGTTCCGGGTCTTCTCCCATAGTTGTCATCAATGGAGTCAGAGCGGGTAGTGAGAAAAATGGTTCTTGAATCATTGGATTAGGTGCAAGCACCCTCTTCTCCTGAAGATCAATTTTCCGAGCTACCAAGCTCCCCCTCAGCATTTTTGTCCTCTAAGAAGACCGCATTCTCGTTTCTACAAACTTTGTGTATCTTTCTGGACAGTAGAAAGAAAAACCTTTTGATCTATCAGGATAGCCAATGAAATGGCAACTCACTATTTTGGGATCTAACTTTCCAATGTTTGGATTAAACATTTTGGCCTCAGCTGGACATCCCCACAACCTCAAGTGTTGCACGGATGGCACTCTTCCTGTCCACAGCTCATGCGGTGTTTTGGGCACCGACTTGCTTGGTACTTTGTTGAGAATGTGAATGGCGGTTTTAAGCGCCCCCATCAACAATCCCAATGGTAGGTGGGAGTAACTCATCATGTTGCGCACCATATCCGTAAGGGTACGGTTGCGCCTTTCAGCTACCCCATTTTGTTGAGGCTCGCCCGGCATTGAGTACTGGGCAACTATGCCAGTCTCCTGCAAGAACTTTACAAAAGGTCCAGGGACTTGGCCATATGGAGTGTGTCGGCCGTAGTACTCCCCCCCCCCCCACGGTCAGACCTCACTATCTTTATCTTTTTGTCAAGCTGATTTTCAACTTCAGCTTTGAATATTTTGAATTTATCCAATGCTTCATTTCTTTCTTTGATTGGATAAATGTAACCGAAGCGGGAGTAATCATGTGTGATTGTTGTGAACGAATCATAACCATCCACACTTTTCATCGGAAATGGTCCACAAATATCAGTGTGAATAATTTCCATTGTTCCTGTGCTTCGCTTTGCACCCTTTTTGATTTGTTTTACATATTTTCCTTTAACACAATCTATGCATTGTTCTAAGTCAGAGAACTCCAACTGAGGAATAATTTCACTTTTGACTAATCTTTCTATTCCCCCCTGGAAATATGGCCCAAGCGACATTGCCATAATTTTAAGGAGTCGTGACTTCTCTTTTTATCTGTTGTTCTTTGTTTCTACGAGGAACTTTGCTCATTCACATTATTTGCATAATGCACTTTTTCACGAAGTGATAAGCGATAAATCTCATTATGGAGGAAGGCATCGCCTACATAATCATTATTATAGCAAATGGTACATTTTCCATATCCAAAAAAACATTGATAATTGTCTTTATCCAAGCATGAAACACTTATTAAATTCCTATTACATGAAGGCACGAATAGTACATATATAAGCAAAAGCTTGAATCCTTTGGTTAGCTCCAAGGAGACGTCACCTACAGCTTCAACTTCTGCTTGGACACCATTTGCGACTTCAATACTTCTTTCTTGTCTGCGCAAGGTCCTCGTCGAACTGAATCCCTGTAAAGAGTTTGCAACATGAACAGTTGCGCCTGAGTCAATCCACCAAGTAGATTTCGAAAACTTTAAATGCAGAGATTCATTTACAAAGGAAACGATGTCGTTACCTCTCTTTGCCATGAAGGCCTTTAGCCAGGCAGGGCAATTCTTCTAGTAGTGTCGTGTCTGCTTGCAGTAGAGACAAGTGTCCTTGTCCACTAGAATAGGCTTTTGCTGATAATGAGCGGGAGCTTTGCCATGTGGCTTTGAAGGAAAACCTTTCTTGGGTTGGAAATTCTTTTTCTTTTCTGTCACATAGTTCAGGGAGCCACCATGTGAAGCTTTGATTCTCTCCTCTTCCTGTGAACACACGGCTATGCCTTTTCTATGTCCCATGTTTCAAGCTGCATGTTGTAGTTCACAACAAAGGTCTCAAATTCCTTTGGTAGCGAAGCCATGACCAGGTGGACGAGGAGAGCTGGTTTGATATCCAGATCCGCATCCATGGGCTTGAGCTTGGCTGCCGTATTGCTCATCCGAAGGATGTGCTCTCTTATGGCATGGCCACCTCCAGTGTAGCTCTGTGTGACCAGTTGTTTTATCAACTGGGTGGCATATGTCTTTGAAGAGCCAGTGAACTGACTCTTTATCTTGGTTAGCATCTCCCTTGCGGAAGTGCACTCTGCAATTGAGCCCACAATGGAGGTCTCAATTGTGTTCTTTATAAATGTCAAGCATTTTTTGTTGGCATTTACCCACTTTCTGTTGTTTATGGAGTATGACATCTCCACATTGGCACTATCCTATTTCCTTTTCTCCTAAGCCTCATCATCATCATTAGCATCTCTGACTGACTCCGGAGGTTCAACCGGGTGTGGTTCCTCCAGAACCCAGTCCACCTCAGCAATGACAAGAGCCATGTCAACTTTCTTCCTCCACTCAAAGTAATTATCACCTCTGAGTGTAGGAACGTCCTTGAGGCAACTCATTAAGTGGAAACCTCCTGAAATCACAATTTAAGCGAGATCAGTACGACAATTATATGCATTAATTAACGTTGGTCAAATTAAACATACAATTGCCTATGCAAATAAATCTACATTACCGTTGGGAAAATGATAGAAATAAATGCATCTTTTATGACAATAATGCAACATGATTATGTTATGAACAACGTTGGTCAGAAAAAGAACATAACCATATTTCAATAATCACTTAGCAGCGGAAAACGTGAATTTAAAAAATTCATGTACTTTTTATACTTCACAAAAAAAATATTCTGTTGAAATTAGAATTCATGAACTTTATTAATCCTTTTATAAAGGCCATGAACTTTTCTTTTCCTGACAAATCTATTATATTTTTCTTTGCAGAAAAATTATATTACTTTTACAAAAACTATTCATTGTTCTTTTCTATTTTTTAAACAATATTTTCGATGGAAAATATGCATAGAAAAAACATTTTAAATCTGCCTAAAACTAGACAGAAAACGAAAAATTCCCTTTAAAAGGAAAAGTGGCCAGAGCCTCTCTCGGCCCGAAAATGGCCTGGCCCGAGAAGGGCTACGGCGCCTCCCTGGCCTGGGGCGCCACGCTGGCCTGCCCGTCCTCGGCCTATGTGGCCCGGCAGTGCATGTGGCTGCCTCGGCTTGGAGCCTTCCCCGCCTATGTGGCCTGTTATGGCATGCCCCTCCTCTGCGTGTAACAAAACTAGCCACCAGCCGCCGGGGGGAGAACCCTAATTCATCCCCCCCACGCGCCGCTCTACTCCCTGCTTGCTCTTGTGAGAGCAGCACCTCCTGTGCGCGAGGGCTTCGGCCAGCTCCCTGCCCCGAGCAGGAAGATGGCGGATGCCGCTGGTTCCCTCCCCCTCGCGCTACCTCATGTGTTTCCCCTTGAGCAGGCGCGCCGCGCTTGAGCTGGCCCCCGGCAACAGCGACAAAAGGTCCTGTGCCGCGCGTGCCATGCTACTCCTTCCTCTCCCCGGAGCCGTCGCATTCCCCTCGCTGGCTGCGCACATGCCTTGCGGTGGGTGCGCTGCCGTCGAGCGGTCGGCTGCGGTTCCCATTTTTCTTTTCTTTTGCCTTCCACCACCACGACCAGAGAAGTCCAGCTGCGTGACGGGACGGCGCCGTCTCCGGCCCCTTTGTCAGCGCGCGCGAGCACCTCTATGGTGAACGCGCCGCCGTCAAACGGCTCGGTGGTGGCGCCCTTTACCCCTGTGGGGTTAACTGTCTTTGCATGTCCTTTTTTTGCCTTTTCGGATTCGATCCGATCTGATTCTTTGCCTTCGGAGAGGTGGGTTCTTCTTCCCTACACCTCGTCTTGCCGATGCGTGTGGGGATCGAGAGGAACAGGCGCGGCCTTGCGGCGGCGCTCTTTGCCGACGAGGCCCGAGGCCATCTTTGGTTTCTTTTCCCATCTAGGGTGCTTTTGGGGAGGGGAATCCTTTGCTTTCGTTTTCTTCTTTCAACCGGAACACATCTAGTGCCTAGAGGCTCATGATACCATTGATGGATCCGTGGACCTTCTAGGTTAGACGAGTCATGGTAGTAGCCGTGTTTTACCTTGTCCCGAACTCGATGAGCTCCCATCGGCGTCCATCGTGAGGTGGTGACGACGGTGGGGAAGGAGAGATGGGTGTGGCGTGGGTGGTGCTTCCCGTGAGCACCGCGCTAACCCTAGATCGGATGGGTTTGTAGGTGGCAGTGTTATGGCGGAGAATCTCGTAATTCGTGCCCCGTCACCCCCACCTTCCTTTATATAGCGCGGGTCATAGGGGCCCACCAACCATAACGGGTTGGGCACCCCCGATCAGGGCGCATAGATAGCGTCTGGTGGGCCGTTGGGCCCACTCGGTAAGAGATCAACCTAACACACTGCTCTCCCATAGGAGAGTCTAGCCGTTTGGGCAGAATAATTGGAGGAGGAGATCCCGATTTTCCTGATTTCCAACAATCTGCAACGATTGGTACTCCCTATTCCACTTCTATAAATTGCTTAGATCGTATGGTTATTTTTCAATCCTTATTCGATTTTCTCATGTTTATCCATTTGTAGAAAAAAGGGCGGACCAGGCCTCGGGAGGAGAGGGATTGTCGGCCGGGGGCAAGGGGGCGACCGGAGAAGTGCTACTACTGGACGGTACAGTTGCTGCTTGCTGGATAGGGGGATTTGTTTGTGGCAAGTTGCAGGGCAACAAGATCCAGGTGCTTTTTTTTAACATTCAATCTTATGTCATAATTTTGTTTCTTGTGTTGTGAGATGTCATCTATAAAGTGTAAGCCTGGTCATGAAAAGAAGCTAAAGAGGAAGAGAGAAAATGAATTTATAGAATCCCAAAAGTGATCCATGAACAAATTTGTTAGGCCAAAAAACGTTCTGCTGGTAATACTCAGGAACTAGCTATAGTAGTTTTTAAACAACGAGATGAAACTTATGATGAGAACGATACCAATGCTAATGGTCATGAAAATATAGGCAAGGATGTTGCTGCTATTGGGCATGATAATTTAGATGGTAATGATAATGACCAAGAACAACAACCTTTTATTGCAAATATTTATGATCCAGCAAACTAGGATCATTTAGATGATAAAACAAGAGATGTCTTAGTGGAAAAGGGTCCTATAAGAGAAGAAGAACTTGTTTTTCTTTTGGATGATGAATCTAGGAATTTTTCATATCATCGTTATTCCAAAACATTAAGGAATGGGGAAGTGTTGGGGAACGTCGCATGGGAAACAAAAATTTTCCTACGCGCACGAAGACCTATCATGGTGATGTCCATCTACGACAGGGGATTTCCGATTTACGTACCCTTGTAGATCGCACAGCAGAAGCGTTAATAAACACGGTTGATGTAGTGGAACATCCTCACGTCCCTCGTTCCGTCCTGCGAACCGTCCCACGAACCGTCCCGCGATTCATCCCACGATCCGCTCAGATCTAGTGCCGAACGGACGGCACCTCCGCATTCAGCACACGTACAGCTCGACAATGATCTCGGCCTTCTTGATCCAGCAAGAGAGACAGAGAGGTAGATGTGTTCTCCGACAGCGTGACGGCGCTCCGGAGGTTGGTGGTGATCTAATCTCAGTAGGGCTCCACCCGAGCTTCGTAGAAACGCGATCTAGAGGAAAAACCGTGGAGGTATGTGGTCGGGCTGCCGTGGAAAAGTTGTCCCAAGTCAGCCCTAATACCTCAGTATATATAGGAGGGAGTGGAGGGGCCTTGCCTTGAGGCTCAAGGAGCCCCAAGGGGTTCGGCCGAAGGGGGGGGGGGAGGAATCCTCCTCCAATCCTAGTCCAACTAGGATTGGAAGGTCGAGTCCTTCCCTTCCTTCCCACTTCCCCCTTTTTTTCCTTTCTCTTTGATTTTTCTTATCTACTGTGCAGGGGCCTTCTTGGGCTTGCCCACTGATATGTCTCAAACGTATCTATAATTTTTGATGGTTTCACGCTGTTATCTTGCCTTCTTTGTATGTTTTATGAACCTTTTTATATCTTTTTTGGGACTAACTTATTGATTCAGTGCCAAGTGTCAGTTCTTGTTTTTCCGTGTTTTTGACTCTTTTCAGATCTGATTTTGGAACGGAGTCCAAACGGAAGAAAAACCCCTAAATGATTTTTTCCCGAACGGAAGAAGTCCAGGGGGCTTTTGGGCCAAGCCAGGTGGGCTCCAGGGAGCCCACAAGCCCCCACTCCGCCACCGGGGGAGGCGGTGGTGGGCAGGCTTGTGGCCTCCCTGGCCGCCCCCTGACCTAGGTCTTGCGCCTATATATTCCCAAATATTCCGCAAAAAATCAGGGGAGCCTCGAAAATACTTTTCTGCCGCCGCAAGCTTCCGTTTCCGCGAGATCTCATCTAGAGACCCTTCCCAGCACCCTGCCGGAGGGGACTTTGGAGGTGGAGGGCTTCTTCATCATCATCATCGCCCCTCCAATGACTCATGAGTAGTTCACTTCAGACCTACGGGTCCGTAGTTAGTAGCTAGATGGCTTCTTCTCTCTCTTGGATCTTAAATACAAAGTTCTCCATGATCTTCATGGAGATCTATCCAATGTAATCTTTTTTGGCGGTTTGTTTGTTGAGATGCGATGGATTGTGGACTTGTGATCAGATTATCTATGATATATATTTGAGTCTTTGTTGATTTCTTTTATGCATGATTTGATATCCTTGTAAGTCTCTCCGAGTCTTGGGTTTTGTTTGGCCAACTAGATCTATGATTCTTGCAATGAGAGAAGCGCTTAGTTTTGGGTTCTGTCATGTGGTGACCTTTCCCAGTGACAGTAGGGGCAGCAAGGCACACATCAAGCAGTTGCCATCAAGGGTAAAAAGATGGGGTTTTTATCATTGGTTTGAGATTATCATTCTACACCATGTCATCTTGCTTAAGGCGTTACTCTGTTCTTATGTACTTAATACACTAGATGCATGCTGGATAGCGGTCGACGTGTGGAGTAATAGTAGTAGATGCAGAAAGTATCGGTCTACTTGTTTCGGACGTGATGTCTATAGACATAATTATTGCATAGCGTCACGACTCTGCACAGTTCTATCAATTGCTCGACAGTAATTTGTTCACCCACCGTCTACCTGCTTTCATGAGAGAAGCCACTAGTAAACAGTACGGCCCCCGGGTCTATTCACATCCATCGTTTACAACTCCGCTTTTACTTTGCTTTGTTACTTTGTTGCTTTTAGTTCTCACTTGGCAAACAATCTATAAGGGATTGACAACCCCTTCATAGCGTTGGGTGCAAGCTTTTTGTGTTTGTGCAGGATCTTGAGATACTCTTCCGCCGGATTGATACCTTGGTTCTCAAACTGAGGGAAATACTTACCGTCGCTGTGCTACATCACCCTTTCCGCTTTGAGGGAACACCAACGCAAGGCTCCAAGGCCGCGGGGGAAATCCTTTGCATACTTGCCTAGGAAGTCCCTTAAGGCGTAGCCGCAGCTGAAGGATTCCTGGCGCCGTCGACACAACTATTTCTGGCGCTGTTGCAAGGGATACACAGCAGCCATCACCCACCAGCCCACTAAGGGATGGTGCGGCACCCTAAGGCCTATGGGCTTCCCCGGGGTGGGCTGCCCCCCCCCCCCCCCCCGGTGAACACCCGAAACCCATTCTTCACTCCCGGTACATTTCTGGTAATGCCGAAAACTTTTCGGTAATCAAATGAGGTCATCCTATATATCAATCTTCGTCTCCGGGCCATTCCGGAAACCCTCGTGACGTCCATGATCTCATCCGGGACTCCGAACAACATTCGGTAACCAACCATATAACTCAAATACGCATAAAACAACGCCGAACCTTAAGTGTGCAGACCTTGCGGGTTCGAGAACTATGTAGACATGACCCGAGGGACTCCTCGGTCAATATCCAATAATGGGACCTGGATGCCCATATTGGATCCTACATATTCTACGAAGATCTTATCGTTTGAACCTCAGTGCCAAGGATTCATATAATCCCGTATGTCATTCCCTTTGTCCTTCGGTATGTTACTTGCCCGAGATTCGATCGTCAGTATCCGCATACCTATTTCAATCTTGTTTACTGGCAAGTCTCTTTACTCGTTCCGTAATACAAGATCCCGTAACTTACACTAAGTCACATTGCTTGCAAGGCTTGTGTGTGATGTTGTATTACCGAGTGGGCCCCGAGATACCTCTCCGTCACATGGAGTGACAAATCCCAGTCTTGATCCATACTAACTCAACGGACACCTTCGGAGATACCTGTAGAGCATCTTTATGGTCACCCAGTTACGTTGTGACGTTTGATACACACAAAGCATTCCTCCGGTGTCAGTGAGTTATATGATCTCATGGTCACAGGAATAAATACTTGACACGCAGAAAACAGTAGCAAAAAAATGACACGATCAACATGCTACGTCTATAAGTTTGGGTCTAGTCCATCACATGATTCTCCTAATGATGTGATCCCGTTATCAAGTGACAACACTTGCCTATGGTCATGAAACCTTGACCATCTTTGATCAACGAGCTAGTCAACTAGAGGCTTACTCGGGACAGTGTTTTGTCTATGTATCCACACAAGTATTGTGTTTCCAATCAATACAATTATAGCATGGATAATAAACGATTATCATGAACAAAGAAATATAATAATAACTAATTTATTATTGCCTCTAGGGCATATTTCCAACAAGAAGTCCATGATCGAGAATGGTTGGTATATTCTAAGTATATTGACAAGGTGTTTTGCTTTTGTTGTAAGCTTTTCAAGTCTAATAATTACAAGACTGCATTAGCAACCAATGGATTTAGTGATTGGAGACACCTTAGTGTGAGGATAAGAGAACACAAAAATAGTGTAGAGCATATTAGTAATATGGGCAATTGGAATGAGTTGAGAATAAGACTAACTAGGAAAGGGTCAAACTATTGTCAAAGATTTGCAACAACAAATCACAAAGGAAAGAGAACTCTTGAAACAAGTTTTGCGAAGAATAATTGTTGTTGTCAAATATCTGGGAAAACACAATTTAGCATTTCGAGGTTCTAGTGAGAAGCTTTATGATCCCAACATTGGTAATCTCTAGAAACTATTGAGATTATTGCAGAATTTGACTTGGTAATGCAAGATCATCTTAGCTGCATTGAAAATAATGAAATTCAATATCATTACCTTAGTCATAAAATACAAAATGAGTTGATCTCTCTTTTAGCATCTAGTGTTAAAAGTTATATCATAAAGATTGTTAAAGAGGCCATGTATTTCTCCTTTATCCTTGATTACACTCCGGATGGGACCCACAAGGAGAAAATGACTCTACTTGTTCGATGTGTTAATTTGTCAAGTAAAAACATGAAAATTGAAGAGTTCTTTCTTTAGTTCCTTAAGGTTGATCACACATTTGGTTTGGGTCTTTTTAATGAATTGATTGATGCATTGAAGTCTTTTGGTTTTAACATTGATGATGTGAGAGGGCAAGGTTATGATAATGGTTCAAACATGAAAGGGAAATATCTTGTGCACTTGTGTTTTGGAAGATTCATGAGGAGTGCAAGTTGGGAAGTGAGAGATAGAGGTCTGGAGAGCATAGTTGCATGGAGTGCAAGCTGAAGTGGAGTGCGAGATGGTTATGCTATGTTTGGTGAAATGTAGTGTCTTTTTCAATTGAACATTATTGTGGGTTTGTCACCAATAAAATAATGTTTAGTTTATGTGGTTTAATGTGTCTATTGAGAATACAGAGAGAATTATGTTCAATGTGGAGGTTGCTATCGAAATATCAAAAATGAGCAATATGATTTTTTCTGTATTGGGCCCATATCTTTTGGTATGCACTGAGGCCTTGGATTGTCAGGGCCGGCCCTACTCAGTGGCGTTGTCCTGCTGACCCGATAGCGCAACCATTTGTCTTGATCTTCCGGCTTCAATAATTATAAATGAATTACCTATGAAGCAAAATAAATGAATCTAATTTTAAACTTTGTCTATATACATCCATATGTAGTTTATAATGAAATCTCTAAAAGATCTTGCATTTAGGAATGCAGGGAGTCACTAAAATTAATTACTACTTCCTCCGTTTTTATTTACTTCACATATTAGCTTTGATCAAAGCCAAGCTTTATAAACCTAAACAAAGATAATAACATATACAATACCAAATTCAGTATCGTTGGATTCATTATTGAATGTATTTTCACATAATATGAATTGGTTATGGTAAATATTTGTATTTTTTTCATAAATTTGATCAAACTTTACGAAGCTTGACCTCTCAACTCTAATATGGGGAGTAAATAAAAAGAGAGAAGTAGGTCGCAGCTAACGACGTCCGACGGTGTTCTCGGCTGATGATGACCTGAGTTGCTGGAAGATGACCCGCTGCCTGAGGTTCTCGCGGAGGCGGTGCGCAACGAGGATGCGGTCCGGAACGAAGTAGGAGAGGCACCACTGCAGCCGGTGGCCGAGGTTGGGCATGCAGATCGGGCGGCGGTGCCCGATCCAGCGCGCCGCCGCGCTGGCATACGCGTCCGATGTCGGAAAGATCAGATAGGACAGGAGGCCCCCTCGCGTCACCATGTTCGTCACCATCTTCGTGTCCACATACAGCGGGGCCTGACACTGCACATCGATTCCCTTGCCCCTATACTCGACGTATAGGCTCCTAGACAACTGAGAAATGTATCGTTTGGAGGCGGCGTAGACGCAGTAGAGAGGGTAGGAAGGCAACGCCTCCGCGGCGCCGGAGCCGATGTTGACGATGGCGCCCCTCCGCCGCTCCAGCATGCCGGGCAGCACGGCGGCCGTCACATCCGTCATGGCCCACAGGTTCACCCGTATCATCCTCACCCACGCCTCCGCGTCAGCCTCGTGGAGGTACGTCGCGTGCGGCGTCGCCACACCGGCGTTGTTCACCAGTAACCCCACCTCCAGCCCATGCACCGCCTGCCGGAACCTCACCATCGCCTCCTCCCCTGCCAAAACACGATCGATCAGTAGTTCAGTACGGCACGCACCACGTACGGTAGTGCTGCGTGGGTGCATGCTTCACCTTGAGGAGTGGTGACGAGAGAGAAGTCGAACTGCACGGTCTTGGTCAGCACTCTGTGGGTTTCGCAGACGGTTCTGCCGATGTCCTCGAGCTTGGCGGGGTCGCGGCCAACGATGACGATGTTGAGGCCGCACCGCGCGAGCTCCAGGGCCATGGAGCGGCCGATGCCAGACGTCGGGCCGGTGACAACGGCCCACGCCCCGTAGCGGCGAAGATCCTTCGGCCCATGCAGGCAGAGCGCGATGCCGGAGATGTGTAGGAGGCGGCACGCGAAGGCGGCGAGGTAGAGGGAACCAAGAACGGCCAGCCAGACGAACCATGGCTCCTGCTGCCGGAGCAGAGCCTCGGCGCCCATCGTGCGCCGCGTCCTTCTTCCCCAGCGTGTGGACGTGTGGCTCACGAGTCGCTGCGTGCGTATAAAGTAGTGCGTGTCGGTGGCTTTGACGCCATGCACGACACAAACCGCCCGCTGTATCACCCATCAACGGCCTACCAACAAACTACCAGTTTGTTTGGTAGTTTGTGGCCTACTCAATCTGATTGCTCGCAAGACCTCCGAACATCTTTTATTGCACCTCCCAAAATATGAGAAAAGATAACGCCACATGTGTGGCAATTTGCACTTTGCCCACACGTCTTCATTACCATTCATTTTGTCATCTTAAAACAGATGACATCAGCAGAAATCTTTTTGGTTTTTGGCTTAAAAACCCGTTTTCATCATTAAATCCGTCTCGACGAGATATTCGAAACTAGATCCCATGTTGATATGTTTCGATGATTTTTTTGGGGTCAAAAGTTGACATGATGTTTATACTGTAGTTGTTATAGTGTTTAAATTAAAGTTGCCATGACATGTTCTATCCATTTTTTCTTTCAAATTTGAAGCTACCGTTATATTTAGCAACTTTTTATGGTAATTTATATTAATTGACCATGGTGATTATTAGTAATTAACCACGACAAATTTAATGCATGGATCATGCCAATATTTAGTAAGATTGTTAATTCCCGTTTTATAATATGTCAAAATTACTTTTAAAGGCAAAAGAAAAAATAGCTGAAACATACCATGACAATTTCAGTATAAACACCATGACAATTCATGTAAATACATGGCAACTTTTAACCCCAAAAAAACTCGTCCAAACGTATTGATATGAGATCTAGTTTTAAAGATCTCATCGCGGTGGATTCAATGATGAAAACGGATCTTTAATTGAATTTTTCATTTAAGAGATAAAACATTTTAAAAGCTGGAAATCCAAAAAAATTACCACCTGCATGCATACGGTGACGTGACGCAATCTGTGTGTTATAGACGTGTAGACGGATGTTGCTTCCACCACATGTGTCGGCATTATTTTGACCCTATTACTCCCTCCGTACCATAATGTAAGAGCATTTTTAGCAATACGTACTTATATTATGAAACCAATGATGTAGCTTTTGCAGCGGTTTTTAAATAAAACCGAACAGATTGAATTGGTATGTTGTGATGAAAGAAATCAACTGACAAAGCAGGTCAAAATAAAAAAGAACATGTGAGAGACTAGCAAGAACAACACTAACTCAAAATCAAGCAACATTGTAGAGTAAACTCCTTCTTCAAACAAAGAGCAGCCCCATTTCCAAGCAAAAAGCAGCCAAGTCAAGGATAACATACTCATAACACGATGGATGTCAAGATAAATGCATGTAATGCATGGCAGTGCGTTTGGACTTTGAGGTCCATATTCACTTCGTTTGTAGTGCACGTTATCTGCATCCCATAGTCGGTTCCTGTCTTATAAGAGAAATTGCTTTTGGAGGCCGAGCTTCACGAAAACCTCCAACTGCAAGCTGCAAATTTCGTAAAAAAAATCTTATTTTAACAATTCAAAAAATTCTACAAAAATACATAGGTAGATGAAGGTATAATATACAAGATATACAAGTGTACATTTTCAGAACTAAATACGTTGAAATATGGGCTATGCAAAAAAGATAAATCTGAAGCTTTTTAACACATGACACCATTCATCTTTCCAGACCATTAATTTGTCTTTTTTGTACAGGTCACGTCTCAAAGTATTTTGCCCTGAAATTTTACACACACGGATATCACACTTGTTTAGTTGTACAAGTTTTTTCAGATTTTTTTTAAATCAAGATTCAAAAATTTCGTACTTCGTGGGGCCCGGGTGTCAAAACGCCATTCTCGATTTGTAATCCCTTCGTTGTATGTAAGCTAGTGTGTCTCGAGAGAAAAAAAATCAGCTTCAAAGGTTTAGTGCTACTTGTACAATTATTCAAGATTGGAATGGGTCGACCCGGAACTGGTCCGGCCCCAGCGTGTAGCCCCAAAGTCAATATGTGAGGCCCTGCGTTGGCCATTTCATCATAATTTTGTGGCTTCACTGACCCATTGTGTATGCAAGGTTGATCCAAAATTCAGATTTTGTATCACAAGTTGAGCTGAACATTCCTGAAATATAGGACAAGAATACACACTATGAAATATCTTGCAGCAATCTCCAACAGTCATTCACAAGTAGAGTTAAACAGTCCTTTGTTAACTTGTGTTTGCGTTCATTGTGTGGGTAGGAAATATACATGTGGGTATGTGAAGCGCTGATTGGTAGTACTCCCACCGCTCCTAAATAATAGATCTGGATCGCGCCAAGGCGCGAGGGTGACCGTCTCAATGTCTTGGTCAAACCGTTTGGCCACAAGAAATGTTATCGATTGGAAAAGATGTTGATTTTGGTGCGAGAGTTTGCATTGTAGTCATATTTGCAAGACGTCACAGTATTTAACTTTGTTGTTGTCAATTTGGCATTCTATAGAACCGGAGAGGATTAAACCTTAATGCTTAAACCTTATTGATTCCAAATTGGCATTCAGTAGAACATTATTGCAAGACGTCGCATTATTCAGTAGAACATTATTGCAAGACGTCGCATTTTTCCTCGATATTTTTCTTGATGTTCTGTTCAGTGGATAGAATTGTGTAGGAACCACCATTTTTATTTATCCAAATGGTATGAAATTTTTACAGTTTCTTTATATGCCCAACTTATCATCCTCCTTCAAATTGCAGCTCAATCCAATCAATTATGTGAGCACAACTTCAATTTATATTTTCTGTCCAGATAGACACATTGAAAAGCAAGTGCTATCTAGACCCATCATATTCCCCGCAAATATTTTTGGCATTTTTTCTTATCAAAATAATTGCCACATGTCAATATTCAGCTCTATTTGCCTATTAAATATTCCTTAGCAAATTTCCAAAGTTTCTATCCAGAGAGAAGATTTGTGAAGGAATTGCTAGCTAGGATTATCCAGATGATATGAGATATTTTCAAATATTCCATATGCCCAAATAATCACTCTCCACAAAATTTGTGCTCTATCCAGCAATCCATGTGATCTCTTCATCCAATCTTTTATTCTCGTCATATTTTTAGTTTGTGAAGCAAATATATTCTATATTACTTAATTATTTCTGACAATTTACCGGCGAATGTTCCTACATGTATAACTTTCCTCCACCAAATACTCTCAATAATTTTTCCAAGTTTCTGTCCTTAGAATATAATTAGAAAATGCCACTTTGGCATGTCCAAATGGTATCAAATTTTAACAGTGCTTTCCTATACCAAATTACCATCCTCCACCAAAATTTCAGCTCAATCCATTCATTCATTTGAGCCCAGCTTCAACATGCATATTTCTACCGAGTGTGGTACTTTCCAAAGCAAGTGACATCTAGGCTCCCCATTTGAGCTGAAGATTTGCCAAGACTGTCTCCTTAGTAGATGATCATCTTCAGCCAAAACTCACGCCCATTGGCCATGTGAATTTCCCCCACCGTTAATCAAACACTTGGCTGCAAATTCATGTTTTAGCCTAGTTCAGTCTTCTCGTGAAATTCTTCTTTTGTATTATTTTCCTAACACCTATCAGAGGAGTGACCAACCCACCGAACATACCTAGGCTGCCCAGAAAGCGTGGCAACGCCACGGTCACGAGGTGACACTAGTAGAAAAGAGGGATTTGGTCAGCTTGATGAAATCCCATTAGTCACGGTTCACTTACGAACCGGGACCCATGGGGGCATCGGTCCTGGTTCGTGAGGCCAGGGCGCTGGTCGGGCCTCGTGGGCCATTGGTCTCGGTTTTTCTGACCCCTTTGGTCCCATTTCAAGATACGAATTACCGAGACGAATGTGCCTCGCTCCTGGCCCACAACCATTAGTCCCGGTTTTTGGCTGGAACCGAGACCCTATGTTGAACTTTAGTCTCGGTTCCGTCCACAAACCGGGACCAATTGTTGCCTATATATACCCCGTGCTCGCGAGCAGAGCAGTGCACTGCTCTGTTGTTTTGGCCGGCCGTGGGAGAGCTTTGTGGTGCTCTAGCTCACCTCCTATGCACATGAGGTGTTCGATGAAATGCCCAAGCCACACTTAAGTTTTCTCCTCTCGAAGCTCCTTGTCCAAGCTCCATTTTCCTCCAGTTTTGTGTAGCTTTGGCGGTCCGTCCGTGTCCCCTCCCCGTCCTCACCGTCGTCGATCGCCCGCGCCCATCTCGGTGTCGGCACCACCGTGGTTAGTCTCTTCTTCTTATCTTCTTTCTAAAATAAAAAAGTTTTTACTTGTATGATTTAGATAAATACTTGTGTAATTTTCTTACTTCTATTATTGTCTGTTATTATATAGTGCAATGGGTTTGGTATCCGCCTCCGTCGGCCCTCGTCCTGTCTATGATTCACATGTGGTATATATTATCTTTTATAACTATTTGTTTTATTTAGTGTTTATGACAATTATGCCGATCAACGTGACATAGATTTTTTAATCTAGGAGGTATGTGAACCGGAAATTCAAACCGACATACAAATTCTTGCCGAGAAGTTAAATTTGATTGAAAAAGAAAACATTTACTTGAAAGAAAAATTACAAAGAGTTGAAGAGGAGAAGATGATATTGGGGTTGCATGTTGTCGATGCGCGTGACGATCACAAGATCAAGATGAATGCAATGCATTTGAAGATTAGAAACATTAGAAAATATGCCATTCATACTGAGGCTTGGAATCATTATGCCGTTGGATCAATTTGTACCTTAGTTGCGGTTATGATCACATTTTTTGTTGCATTTAAATTTAATAGTTTCAATGTATGTTCTAATTAGATGCTCTAGAGAACTATATGTTGTTCAATAATGAGAAATATGTAAGAACGTTATGTATTTATTTTGGTCACTACTGTATTTGGCTTTAATGTGATGATGAAGTTCTATTAATTTGGTCACTTCTCTATTCATGATATGTTGTAATGGTTTTTAATACACTTTATTATATAATGCACGCAGATGAACTGTCTATGGATGTACAGTGACCGGCGCAACTCCGAGTATATTAAGGGCCTGCATGATTTTTTCGAAGCGGCTGATGCAAACAAGCAGAATGGTTTTATGCATTGTCCATGTATTGTCTGTGGGAATACGAAGGAATTCTCCGACTATAAAACCCTTCACTTCCACCTGCTTCAGAACGGTTTTATGCCACACTATAATGTTTGGACCAAGCACGGAGAAAGAAGGGTTATGATGGAAGACAACGTAGAAGAAGAGGATGATGACAACTACCTGCCCACTGAATACGGTGATGCTGCAATGGGGGAATCTGAAGATCAAGAGGAACGAGACGATGTGCCTGATGATGATCTTCGTCGGGTCATTGTTGATGCACATAGGGAATGCAAAAGTGAAAGGGGGAAGTTGAAGTTCGATCGCATGTTAGAGGATCACAAAAAAGGGTTGTACCCGAATTGCAAAGATGACAACACAAAGCTCGGTACCACACTGGAATTGATGCAATGGAAGGTAGACAATGGTGTATATGACAAGGGATTTAGTTCGCTACTGAAATTAATGAAGAAGAAGCTTCCAAAGGATAACGAATTGCCCGACAGTACTTACGAAGGAAAGAAGGTTCTGTACCCTCTAGGATTGGAGGTCCAGAAGATACATGCATGCCCTAATGTCTGCATCCTCTACCAAGGTGCTTACGAGGATTTGAACGCGGTATGCGGCGCATTGCGGTATAAGATCAGAAGAAACGACCCTGCTGATGTTGAGGGCCAGCGCACCGGGAAGATGGTTCCTGCCAAGGTGATGTGGTATGCTCCTATAATACCATGGTTGAAACGTCTGTCCAGAGTCAAAAAGAATGCCGAGTTGATGCAATGGCACATAAAAGACCGTAAGAAAGACGAGAAGTTGAGAGCACCCGCTGATGGGTCGCAGTGGAGAAAGATCGAGAGAAACTGGTGTGACTTTACACATGACCCAAGGAACGTATCGTTTGGTTTAATTGCAAATGGCGTTAATCCTTTTGGGGAGCAGAGCAGCAAGCATAGCACATGGCCTCTGACTCTATGTATGTATAACCTTCCTCCTTGGTTGTGCTTGAAGCGAAAGTTCATTATGATGCCAGTTCTCACCCAAGGCCCTAGGTAACCCGACAATGACATTGATGTGTACCTAAGGCCATTAGTTCATGAACTTTTACAACTATGGAATGGAAATGGTGTACATGTGTGGGATGAGACGAACATGAGGAATTTGACCTACATGCATTGATGTTTGTAACCATCAACGATTTGCCTGCTCTCAGTAACTTTTCAGGACAGACAAACAAGGGATACACCACATGCACACACTGTTTAGATGACACCGACAGTATATATTTGGACAAATGCAGGAAGAATGTGTACCTGGGGCATCGTCGATTTCTTCCGACCAACCATGAATGTCGAAAGAAAGGAAAGCATTTCAAAGGTGAGGAAGATCACCGGAAGAAGCCCGCCCTCCGTACTGGTGATCACATACTTGATATGGTCAATGATTTACAAGGAATCTTTGTAAAGGGTCCTGGTGGACTATCTGTTCCGAATGACGATGCGGGACACACACCCATGTGGAAGAAGAAATCTATATTTTGGGACCTACCCTATTGGAAATACCTAGAGGCCCGCTCTGCAATCGATGTGATGCACGTGACGAAGAATCTTTGCATGAACCTGCTAGGCTTCTTGGGAGTGTATGGGAAGACAAAAGATACACCGGAGGCACGGGAGGAACATCAACGTGTGCATGAAAAAGACGGCATGCATCCAAAGCAGTATGAAGGTCCTGCTAGCTACACTCTTACCAAAGAAGAGAAGGAAATCTTCTTGGAATGCCTCCTGAGTATGAAGGTCCCGTCTGGCATCTCGTCGAATATAAAGGGAATAATAAATATGGCAGAGAAAAATTTCCAAAACCTAAAGTCTCATGACTGCCATGTGATTATGAAGCAACTCCTTCCGGTTGCATTGAGGGGGCTTCTACTGGAAAACGTTCGATTAGCCATTGTGAAACAATGTGCATTCCTCAATATCATGACACACGTCCTTCTCAGAAGGTGATCGATCCAGTAATCCTGCCACGGTTAAGGAGTGATTTGGTGCAATGTCTTATTAGTTTCGAGATGGTGTTCCCACCATCCTTCTTCAATATCATGACGCACGTCCTAGTTCATCTAGTCAACGAGATTGTCGTTCTGGGCCCTGTATTTCTACACAATATGTTCCCCTTTGAGATATTCATGAGAGTCTTAAAGAAATATTTTCGTAACCGCGCTAGGCCAGCAGGAAGCATCTCCATCGGTCATCAAACAGAAGATGTCATTGGGTTTTGTGTTGACTTCATTCCTGACCTTAAGAAGATGTCTCCCTCAATCGCGGTATGAGGGGAGACAGACTGGAAAAGGCACACTAGGAGCGGACTCAATAATATGTCCGGACGGGCATTCTTGGTCTCAAGCACACTACACATTTCTACAGAATTCTACCTTGGTGAACCCGTATGTCGAAGAACACAAGAATATTCTAAGCTCCAATCACCCGGAGCAGTGTGACAACTGGATTACATTTGAACACATCAGCACTTTCAGCAGTTGGTTGCAAAAACGTCTCATGTGTAACAATACTGTTTCTGATGATCTTTACTCGTTGGCCAGGGGACCATCTTCGACTTTATTGACTTACCAAGGGTACGAGATAAATGTGAATACATTTTACACGATCACCCAAGATCAAAAGAGCACCGACCAAAACAACGGTGTCCGCTTTGATGCAGCCACTAAGAGGGGAAACGACACATATTATGGTTACATAGTGGACATATGGGAACTTGACTATGGACATGATTTCAAGGTCTCTTTGTTTCAGTGCAAATGGGTCAATCTATCAGGAGGCGGGGTACAGATAGACCCACAATACGGAATGACAACAGTGGATCCGAACAATCTTGCGAACGATGTGGCGCAGGTTTTCTATGTGAAGGACATGTCTACCAAACCGAGAAAAAGAAAATATAAGGAAGCGAATACATCATATGATGAGCCAAAGCGCCACATAATTCTTTCAGGAAAAAGAGACATCATGGGATTCGAGGGCGAGACAAATATGGCTATGGCGCAATAAGCAAAGAACACAAGCGAAGAAAAAGTGAAGAAATGAAATGCCCTTTGTAACAGATGAGTTTTCGTATGAAACCGTGATACTTCGAAAGAGATAGTCTGTTTTTTACACGATGTGCATCCAGTTTTTGCCGCAACCCTCTTAACTTTTTAGCACATGCTATGCGGATGAAATGATGATACATGCCAACTTTCAATATTTTCAGAGTTCATTTGTAGTGCTTTGCAATTTAATGATCATTTAGCTCAAAAACAATCAGTAAATGCATGAAAGATACCAAATTAAGTCAGAAATTGTTGAAAATTGATGATGTAGCTTCGAATGGTGCATTTTGAACACACAAAAAGTCTTGACTTCAAATAAGTTCAAAAAAATGCAATCCCTTTGTAACAGATGAGTTTTCGTATGAAACCCTCGTACTTCGAAAGAGATTGTCCGTTTTGTACACGAAGTGCATCCAGTTTTTCTGGCAACCCTTTCAACTTTTTGCACATGCTATGTGGGTGAAATGATGATACCATGCCAACTTTCAACATTTTCGGAATTAATTTGTAGTGCTTTTCAATTTAAGGGTAATTTAGCTCAAAAAAATCAGTAAATGCATGAAAAATAGCAAATGAAGTCAAAAATAGTATTATTTTGCGACCTAAAAGCAAAAAAGAATCACTCAAAAACAGTAAGCACGAACAAAATAAAATAAATAAAGTAAAAACATAGATTTTTTTTCTAAAATGCCACCTACTAGGCCACCACGGCCTGATTACGACTAGAAACCCAACCAGACTATTGGGCCACGATTCAGGCCCACAGTAGGCCCAATAGGCCCACACGTAGAGACAGATTAAGCCCGGAAGCCTGCAATAGAGAGGAGCTCGAGAGGTTGTGCGCATCAATGCTTATAAACCACTCGCTGCCTCTCTCGGCTAGCGATGTGGGACTAAACTTTTGGCCCCGGGCAGCACCTCACTTTGGTCCTGGTTGGTGGTGTTGGGGAACGTCTCATGGGAAACAAAACATTTCGTACGCGCACGAAGATCTATCATGGTGATGTCCATCTACGAGAGGGGATGTGTGATCTACGTACCCTTATAGACCGTACAGCAGAAGCGTTAGTGAACGCGGTTGATGTAGTGGAACATCCTCACGTCCCTCGATCTGCCCCGCGAACTATCCCGCGATCAGTCCCACGATCTAGTGCCGAACGGACGGCACCTCCGCGTTCAGCACACGTAAAGCTCGACGATGATCTCGGCCTTCTTGATCCAGCAAGAGAGACGGAGAGGTAGAAGAGTTCTCCGGCAGCGTGACGGCGCTCCGGAGGTTGGTGATGATCTCGTCTCAGCAGGGCTCCGCCCGAGCTCCGCAGAAACGCGATCTAGAGGTAAAACCGTGGAGATATGTGGTCGGGCTGCCGTGGCAAAGTTGTCTCAAATCAGCCCTAAAACCCCACTATATATAGGAGGGAGGGGGGAGCCTTGCCTTGGGGTCCAAGGACCCCCAAGGGTTTCGGCCGAGCCAAGGGGGGAAGGTCTCCCCTCCCAAACCGAGTCCTACTTGGTTTGGAAGGTGGAGTCCTTCTTCCCTTTCCCACCTCCTTCTTTTTTTTTCCTTTTCTCTTTGATTTTTCTTCCAATGCGCATAGGGCCCTTTTGGGCTGTCCCACCAGCCCACTAAGGGCTGGTGCGGCACCCCCATTGCCTATGGGCTTCCCCGGGGTGCGTTGCCCCCCCCCGGTGAACTCCCGGAACCCATTCGTCATTCCCGGTACATTCCCGGTAACTCCGAAAACCTTTCGGTAAACAAATGAGGTCATCCTATATAACAATCTTCGTTTCCGGACCATTCCGGAAACCCTCGTGACGTCCGTGATCTCATCCGGGACTCCGAACAACATTCAGTAACCAACCATATAACTCAAATACGCATAAAACAACGTCGAACCTTAAGTGTGCAGACCCTGCGGGTTCGAGAACTATGTAGGCATGACCCGAGAGACTCCTCGGTCAATATCCAATAGCGGGACCTAGATGCCCATATTGGATCCTACATATTCTATGAAGATCTTATCGTTTGAACCTCAGTGCCAAGGATTCATATAATCCCGTATGTCATTCCCTTTGTCCTTCGGTATGTTACTTGCCCGAGATTCGATCGTCAGTATCCGATTACCTATTTCAATCTCTTTTACCGGCAAGTCTCTTTACTCGTTCCGTAATACAAGATCCCGCAACTTACACTAAGTCACATTGCTTGCAAGGCTTGTGTGTGATGTTGTATTACCGAGTGGGCCCCGAGATACCTCTCCGTCACACGGAGTGACAAATCCCAGTCTCGATCCATACTAACTCAATGAACACCTTCGGAGATACCTGTAGAGCATCTTTATAGTCACCCAGTTATGTTGCGACGTTTGATACACACAAAGTATTCCTCCGGTGTTAGTGAGTTATATGATCTCATGGTCATAGCAACAAATACTTGACACGCAGAAAACAGTAGCAATAAGATGACACGATCAACATGCTACGTCTATTAGTTTGGGTCTAGTCCATCACGTGATTCTCCTAATGACGTGATCCAGTTATCAAGCAACAACACCTTGTTCATAATCAGAAGACACTGACTATCGTTGATCAACTGACTAGCCAACTAGAGGCTTGCTAGGGACAGTGTTTTGTCTATGTATCCACACATGTATATAAGTCTTCATTCAATACAATTATAGCATGGATAATAAACGATTATCTTGATACAGGAATTATAATAATAACTATATTTATTATGGCCTCTAGGGCATAATTCCAACAGTCTCCCACTTGCACTAGAGTCAATAATCTAGCCCTCACATCATCATGCGAATTACATTGTAATAAATCTAACACCCATACAGTTCTGGTGTTGATCATGCTTTGCCTGTGGAAGAGGTCTAGTCAGCGGGTGTGCTACATTCAGATCCGTGTGCACTTTGCATATATTTACATCCTCCCCTTTGACGTAGTCGTGGATGAGGTTGAAGCGTCGTTTGATGTGTCTGGACTTCTTGTGAAACCGTGGTTCCTTTGCTAGGGCAATGGCACCCGTGTTGTTACAGAACAAGGTTATTGGATTCAGTGCGCTTGGCACCACTCCAAGATCCGTCATGAACTGCTTCATCCAGACACCCTCCTTAGCCGCCTCCGAGGCAGCCATGTACTCCGCTTCACATGTAGAATCTGCTACGACGCTCTGCTTGGAACTGCACCAGCTTACCGCACCCCATTTAAGAATAAATACGTATCCGATTTGCGACTTAGACTCGTCCGAATTTGTGTCAAAGCTTGCATCGACGTAACCTTTTACGGCGAGCTCTTCGTCACCTCCATACACGAGAAACATCTCCTTAGTCCTTTTCAGGTACTTCAGGATATTCTTGACCGTCGTCCAGTGATCCACTCCTGGATTACTCTGGAACCTACCTGCCATACTTATGACCAGGCTAACGTCCGGTCTAGTGCACAACATTGCATACATGATAGAACCTATGGCTGAAGCATAGGGGAGGAGCGCATATGCTCTCTATCTTCATCAGTTGCTGGGCACTGAGTCTTACTCAATCTCGTACCTTGTAAAACTGGCAAGAACCCTTTCTTGGACTGTTCCATTTTGAACCTCTTCAAAACTTTATCAAGGTATGTGCTTTGTGAAAGTCCTATCAGGCGTTTTGATCTATCCCTGTAGATCTTAATGCCTGGAATGTAAGCAGCTTCTCCTAGGTCCTTCATAGAGAAACTTTTATTCAAGTAATCCTTTATGCTCTCCAAAAACTCTACGTTATTTCCAATCAGCAATATGTCATCCACATATAATATTAGAAACGCCACAGAGCTCCCACTCACTTTCTTGTAAATACAAGATTCTCCAACCACTTGTATAAACCTAAATGCTTTGATCACCTCATCAAAGCGTTTGTTCCAACTCCGAGATGCTTGCACCAGTCCATAAATGGATCGCTGGAGCTTGCACACCTTGTTAGCATTATTAGGATCGACAAAACCTTCGGGTTGCATCATATACAACTCTTCCTTAAGGAAACCGTTAAGGAACGCCGTTTTGACATCCATCTGCCAGATTTCATAATTGAAAAATGCAGCTATTGCTAACATGATTCTGACGGACTTAAGCATCGCTACGGGTGAGAATGTCTCATCGTAGTCAGCTCCTTGATCTTGTGAAAAACCCTTTGCCACAAGTCGAGCTTTATAAACGGTCACATTGCCGTCAGCGTCTGTCTTCCTCTTAAAGATCCATTTGTTCTGAATAGCCTTGCGGCCCTCAGGTAGTACCTCCAAAGTCCACACTTTGTTCTCATACATGGATCCTATCTCGGACTTCATGGCTTCTAGCCATTTGTTGGAATCTGGGCCCACCATTGCATCTTCATAATTTGCAGGTTCATTGTTGTCTAACAACATGACTGATAAGACGGGATTACCGTACCACTCTGGAGCAGCACGTGGTCTCGTCGACCTGCGTGGTTCGACAGAAACTTGAACTGGAGTTTCATGATCATCATCATTAACTTCCTCCTCAACCGGCGTCGCAACGACAGAGGTTTCCCCTTGCCCTACGCCACCATCCAGAGGGATGAGAGGTTCGACAACCTCGTCAAGTTCTATCTTCCTCCCACTCAATTCTCTCGCGAGAAACTCCTTCTCGAGAAAAGCTCCGTTTTTAGCAACAAACACTTTGCCCTCGAATTTGAGATAGAAGGTGTACCCAACTGTCTCTTTTGGGTAACCTATGAAGACGCACTTTTCCGCTTTGGGTTCCAGCTTTTCAGGCTGAAGCTTTTTGACATAAGCATCACATCCCCAAACTTTAAGAAACGACAACTTTGGCCTTTTGCCATACCACAGTTCGTATGGTGTCATCTCAGCGGATTTTGATGGTGCCCTATTTAAAATGAATGCAGCTGTTTCTAATGCATAACCCCAAAATGATAATGGCAAATCGGTAAGAGACATCATAGATCGCACCATCTCTAATAAAGTACGATTACAACGTTCGGACACACCATTACGCTGTGGTGTTCCAGGCGGTGTTAACTGTGAAACCATTCCACATTGTCTTAAGTGAGCACCAAACTCGAAACTCAGATATTCACCCCCACGATCAGACCGTAGGAACTTGATCTTCTTGTTACGATGATTTTCAACTTCACTCTGAAATTGCTTGAACTTTTCAAATGTTTCAGACTTGTGCTTCATTAAGTAGACATAGCCATATCTACTCAAATCGTCAGTGAAGGTGAGAAAATAACGATATCCGCCGCGTGCCTCTACGCTCATCGGACCACACACATCGGTATGTATGATTTCCAACAAGTCACTTGCACGCTCCATTGTTCCGGAGAACGGAGTTTTAGTCATCTTTCCGATGAGGCATGGTTCGCACGTGTCAAGTGAATCAAAGTCAAGTGACTCCAAAAGTCCATCAGCATGGAGTTTCTTCATGCGCTTTACACCAATATGACCTAAGCGGCAGTGCCAAAAAAATATGGCGCTATCATTGTTAACTCTAACTCTTTTGGTCTCAATGTTATGTATGTGTGTATCACTATCAAGATTCAATATGAACAATCCTCTCACATTGGGTGCATGACCATAAAAGATGTTACTCATAGAAATAGAACAACCATTATTCTCTGACTTAAAAGAGTAACCGTCTCGCAATAAACAAGGTCCAGATATAATGTCCATGCTCAACGCAGGAACTAAATAACATTGATTTAAGTTCATAACTAATCATGATGGTAACTGAAGTGAAACTGTGCCGACGGCAATTGCATCAACCTTGGAACCATTTCCTACGTGCATCGTCACTTCATCTTTCGCCAGCCTTCGTCTATTCCGCAGTTCCTGTTTCGAGTTGCAAATATGAGCAACAGAACCGGTATCAAATACCCAGGCACTACTAAAAAGAGACGGTTAAGTACACATCAATAACATGTATATCAAATATACCTGATTTTTCTTTGGCCGCCTTCTTATCAGCCAGATACTTGGGGCAATTGCGCTTCCAGTGACCCATACCCTTGCAATAGTAACACTCTGTTTCAGGCTTAGGTCCAGCTTTGGGTTTCTTCGTCGGATTGGCAACAGGCTTGCCGCTCTTCTTCGAATTACCCTTCTTGCCTTTGTCGTTTCTCTTGAAACTAGTGGTCTTATTCACCATCAACACTTGATGCTCTTTACAGAGTTCAGACTGTGCGACTTTCACCATCGCAAACAACTCGTCGGGAGACTTGTTCATCCCTTGCATGTTGTAGTTCAACACAAAGACTTTATAGCTTGGCGGCAGTGATTGAAGGATTCTGTCAGTGATAGCTTCTTGCGGGAGTTCAATCCCCAGCTCAGCTAGACGGTTTGAGTACCCAGACATTTTGAGCACATGTTCACTGACAGACGAGTTCTCCTCCATCTTGCAAGCATAGAATTTATCGGAGGTCTCATACCTCTCGATCGGGGCGTTCTTCTGAAAGATAAACTTCAACTCTTGGAACATCTCAAATGCTCCATGACGCTCAAAGCGACGTTGAAGTCCTGGTTCTAAGCCATACAAGACTGCACATTGAACTACTGAGTAGTCCTCCTTACGTGCTAACCAAGCGTTCTTAACATCCTGATCAGCCGTAGCGGGTGGTTCATCTCCTAGCGCAGCATTAAGGACATAATCCTTCTTCCCAGCTTGTAAGATTAGCTTAAGATTAAGAGCCCAATCTACAAAGTTGCTTCCATCATCTTTCAACTTAGCTTTCTCTAGGAACGTATTAAAATTCAGGGTGACTATCGCGTGAGCCATGATCTACAACACAAATATATTCAAAGTGGACTTAGACTGTGTTCAAGATAATTAGAGTTTAACTTAATCAAATTACTCGCTAAACTCCCACTCAAAAAGTACATCTCTCTAGTCATTTGAGTGGTTCATGATCCACTTACACTAGCTCAAGTCAGATCATCACGTGAGTTGAGTATAGTTTCAGCGGCAAGCATCCCTATGCTAATCATATCATCTATATGATTCATGATCGACCTTTCGATCTCATGTGTTCCGAGGCCATGTCTGCACATGCTAGGCTCGTCAAGCTTAACCCGAGTGTTCCGCGTGCGCAACTGTTTTGCACCCGTTGTATGTGAACGTTGAGTCTATCACACCCGATCATCACGTGGTGTCTCGAAACGATGAACTGTAGCAACGGTGCACAGTCGGGGAGAACACAATTTCGTTTTGAAATTTTAGTGAGAGATCACCTCATAATGCTACCGTCGTTCTAAGCAAAATAAGGTGCATAAAAGGATTAACATCACATGCAATTCATAAGTGACATGATATGGCCATCATCACATGCTTCTTGCTCTCCATCACCAAAGCACCGGCACGATCTTCTTGTCACCGGCGCCACACCATGATCTCCATCAACGTGTCGCCATCGGGGTTGTCGTGCTACTCATGCTATTACTACTAAAGCTACATCCTAGCAAAATAGTAAACGCATCTGCAAGCACAAACGTTAGTTATAAAGACAACCTATGGCTCCTGCCGGTTGCCGTACCATCGACGTGCATGTCGATATTTTCTATTACAACATGATCATCTCATACATCCAATATATCACATCACATCGTTGGCCATATCACATCACAAGCATACCCTGCAAAAACAAGTTAGACGTCCTCTAATTTTGTTGTTGCATGTTTTACGTGGTGACCATGGGTATCTAGTAGGACCGCATCTTACTTACGCAAACACCACAACGGAGATATATGAGTTGCTATTTAACCTCATCCAAGGACCTCCTCGGTCAAATCCGATTCAACTAAAGTTGGAGAAACTGACACCCGCCAGTAATCTTTGAGTAACGGAGTTACTCGTAGCGATGAAACCAGTCTCTCGTAAGCGTACGAGTAATGTCGGTCCGAGCCGCTTCGATCCAACAATACCGCGGAATCAAGAAAAGACTAAGGAGGGCAGCAAAACGCACATCACCGCCCACAAAAACTTCTGTGTTCTACTCGAGAAGACATCTACGCATGAACCTAGCTCATGATGCCACTGTTGGGGAACGTCGCATGGGAAACAAAAAATTTCCTACGCGCACGAAGACCTATCATGGTGATGTCCATCTACGAGAGGGGATGTGTGATCTACGTACCCTTGTAGACCGTACAGCAGAAGCGTTAGTGAATGCGGTTGATGTAGTGGAACGTCCTCACGTCCCTCGATCTGCCCCGTGAACTATCCCGCGATCAGTCCCACGATCTAATGCCGAACGGACGGCACCTCCGCGTTCAGCACACGTACAGCTCGACGATGATCTCGGCCTTCTTGATCCAGCAAGAGAGACGGAGAGGTAGAAGAGTTCTCCGGCAGTGTGACGGCGCTCCGGAGGTTTGTGATGATCTCGTCTCAGCAGGGCTCCGCCCGAGCTCCGCACAAAGCGATCTAGAGGTAAAACCGTGGAGATATGTGGTCGGGCTCCCATACAGGAATTATAGCATGGATAATAAACGATTATCTTGATACAGGAATTATAATAATAACTATATTTATTATTGCCTCTAGGGCATAATTCCAACAGGTGGCTCCTACCAGCACCAATACGGACTTTCGTCCCGGTTTGAGTCACCAACCGGTACCAATACGGACCTTTCGTCCCAGTTGGCGTCATGAACCGGTACTAAAGGTCTCTTCCTTTTGGGTCGAGGAAATTGACCTTTAGTCCCAGTTGGTGTACCAAACCGGGACTAAAGTGTTGCATTGGTTCGGATTGAGCTACCAACCGGAAACAAAGGTATTCATATATTGCGGGAGTTGTTGAAATTTCCACCAATTCCATTCCCCCCTGGTTCTCTCTTCGTCGTCGTTGTCGCACCCGAGCCCGTCGCTTCCGGCCCGCGCCTCCTCCACCAGCCCGTCGTCACCGTCGCCGTCGCTCCCGAGCCCTTCGTCGCCCCGAGCCCATCATCGTTGCCATCGCTCCCGAGCCCGTCCTTGCCCCAAGCCCATCGCCATCGCCGTTGCTCCCGAGCCCGTCGTCGCCCCGAACGCATCGCGTGCCGTTGTCCCTGAGCCCGTTAGGCGCAGTCGTCCCCGAGCCCGTCGCACGCCATCGTCGCCGAACCTGTCGTCGCCCTGAGTCCATCGCACGCCGCCGTCCCCGAGCCCATCGTCATCGCCATCGCCCCCGAGCCCAATGTCGTCGTCATTGTTGCCTGTTGTGCCATCGCCGTCACTGTAGTCCCGGAGCCCATCGCCGTCGTCGTTGTCGTTCCGAAGCCCGCCCTAATCGCCCGTCAACGCACCGGTAGCACGTCCATCTCCATTGATCTCCCTATTTGCGAATCCATGTGTGAAGAGACGTAGTTTAATTGCGAATCCATGTGTGTGTATTTCAGTCTTATTAGAATTTGTTGGGTAGATTTTTGAACTCCCTAATTTGACACAAGTTATAAAAAATATAAAAATATTTAGATTAGATTAAGTTACAATAGCAAATAAATTTATAAAAATTATAAAAATATGTAGATTAGACTAAGTTAAAAATTAAGTTTTATGTTAATATTTGCGATTTTGTATAAAAGTTAGTTTTTACCTTATTTTTATTTTAGTTTTAATAAAAAAGTATTTTACCTATAAAGGGCTTCCCCCACTTTGAAATATTTGCAGAAACAATGGATATTTCAAGAGACATGGACCAAGAAGAAATATTGGGGGACATAATCCACGACGATGGTAATGCCGATTTTTTTCTCAACGACATCGATGGTCTGGAAGGAGAGGATTACGGCTCCGGTGATCGAACAATGGAGGAGGAAGGACATTATCATGATGGCTTCGGTGAATACCGAATCCCGGAGGAAGGAGACAATGATGACGACTCTGGTGACCGAACGGAGGAGGGAGCTATTGAAAAGTCTGGATCGAGCCAAACTTCGTTAACGAGACGAGGCCCGAAGAGAAGGTTAGGCAAGGATCAAAAGTTCACGATCACAGCACTCGCGGACGATGGCCTACCGATTGAACCCAAGCGGACCAAGGACGCGTTTTCAGCTCAATCCGGAGCTATTGTCAGGGACAACATCCCGATCAGCATCAAGCAATGGAATAAGCCAAATTGCGACGACTTCCATGAAGGTGATTATGTCACCAATAGGCACAAATATGATCTTTGGACCACGCTGAAGGAAACTTTTACCCTACCGCCAGAGGAGGATCCGAATAAGTCAGTTATAGAGCCACTAGTCAAGGTGTGGGCTCTTAAGAAGATGGCATATCTATTTAGGAGGTGGAAGAATGAGTTGAAATCAAAGTTTGTCGACAAAGGGAAGACTCCAGAATTCGTCGGCCGATTTGAGAAGATGAGAGATCACTGCCCCACATTTGTGGCCTACAAGACATCGGACAAGAGTAAGAAAATGTCAGAGAGGAACAAGAACAATGCTGCAAAGAAGCAGTATCACCATCACACGGGGTCAGGTGGCTACCTCAAAAGGTCATACGTTGTGGGACAAAGCTAAGAATGACCTCATTGCTAAAGGGTTCCAACCACAGACATGGAACTGTCCGGCCGTTCAAGGAATTGGTTCTTCA
Organism: Hordeum vulgare subsp. vulgare; assembly: GCF_904849725.1. NCBI lineage: Eukaryota > Viridiplantae > Streptophyta > Magnoliopsida > Poales > Poaceae > Hordeum > Hordeum vulgare. The sequence continues at coordinate 25,156,623 of NC_058524.1, forward strand.
GGGTTGGGGGAACTTTGGACCCTGAAACAGGAAGTGTCATTGGACGGATGAGCAACTTGCAACATCCATCAACAAGCTTCAGAAGTGTATCACCGCAGCGCAAGAACGGATGTGATACGTCTCTAACGTATCTATAATTTTTGATGGTTTTGTGCTATTATCTTGTCAAACTTTGGATGTTTTGTATGCCTTTTATATCTTTTTTGAGACTAACTTATTAACTCAGTGCCAAGTGCCAGTTCCTGTTTTTTCCATGTTTTTGACCCCTTTCAGAGGAGGATTTTAAACAGAGTCCAAACGGAACGAAACTGCCAAAAAGATTTTTTCCGAAACAGAAAAATATCAGGAAGCCTGAGAATGAGGGCAGGGGGCCACCAGGGACCCCACAAGCCCCCTAGCCACGGCAAGGGGGCCCGCGCCTCCTAGGCTTGTGGGCTCCCTAGGCCACCTCTTCCCTACGTATTTCTCCTATAAATTCCCTAAAATCCCAAAAAAAATGAGGAGATCATCGAAAGTACTTTTCCGCCGCCGCAAGCTTTTGTCTCCGCAAGATCCCATCTGGGGCACGTTCTGGTTCCCTGCCAGAGGGGGATTCGGATACGTAGGGCTTCTTCATCAACACCATGAACTCTCCGATGATGCGTGAGTAGTTCACCATAGACCTGCGGGTCCATAGTTAGTAGCTAGATGGCTTCTTCTCTCTCTTGGATCTTCAATACAAAGTTCTCCATGATCTTCATGGAGATCTATCCAATGTCATCTTCTTTTGCGGTGTGTCTGTCGAGATCCGATGAATTGTGGATTTATGATCAGATTATCTATGAATCTTATTTGAGTTTCTTCTTATCTCTCTTATGCATGATTTCATATCCTTGTAATTCTCTTCGAGTTGTGGGTTTTGTCTGGCCAACTAGATCTATGATTCTTGCAATGGGAGAAGTGCTTGGTTTTAGGTTCATACAGTGCGGTGACCTCACCCAGTGACAGAAGGGGTAGCGAGGCACGCATATGTTGTTGCCATTAAGGGTAAAAAGATGAGGTTTTCATCATTGGTTTGAGATTATCCCTCTACATCATGTCATCTTGCTTAAGGCGTTACTCTGTTCATCATGAAGTCAATACACTAGATGCATGCTGGATAGTGGTCGATGTGTGGAGTAATAGTAGTAGATGCAGAAAGTATCGGTCTATGATACGTCCATTTTGCATCATGCTTTCATGTTGACATATATCGCTTTATGGTCTGTTATATTACTCTGTGGTACCATACTTATGCCTTTTCTCTCTTATTTTGCAAGGTTTATTTTAAGAGGGAGAATACCGGCAGCTGGAATTCTGGACTGGAAAAGGAGCAAGTCTGAGTAAAATATAATTATCTCTTACAATATAATCTCCTAATTAAAATTCAACTGATTAGGGTTCACATGGTATTCTCCGTCTTTAGCGATCACGTGGTCAAGAAAGAATGCTGCCAATTCCTCTTGGATTCCTCGCATACGATCTGCTGGTAGGAGTTCATTCCGCATCCGATATATCTAATTTGAAGAAGGGGGTCAATACATATATATGAATAAATGAAACTGAACACAAATGATGGTAATAAAATAAAATTGTGAATATTATTATTTACGCATGTCATATTGTTTGTCAGAGTAGCCCCGCTCACAGGTCGTGTGGCGGATGGACTCGCAAATGTAGTATCCACAGTAATCATTCCCTGGTTCCTGCCACAACCACTTTACAAAAAATAGAGGTCAATCAAACTGATAGTTAGCAAGCATGCTAAATGGTATTGATGAAACTAGCGCTTGAATCACTAGGAGATGCGTGGAACATGCTACTATAGTACTTACTTTCGGGTGTCTAAATTGTAGCTTCTTCGGCAGTCCCGGAGTTTTTGCGGTGAATTTTTTCCAAACCCCGTCAGACAAAGAAAACAACTACTTGATATCAGGAAATGAACAAAGTTGCCGATATGGTGCGATAATGATCGATTTAACTTACTTCTCTAGAATTTCAGTCATGTCCGCATACTCGTTGGGATCTTTTCGTCTCGAGTCTAAGACGGTTACTAGTCCCTGCTCAAGCTTAATCTATAGGAAAATATAGTGGAAGCTGCGCACGCATGCATAACTCATCAATTACATTACTATAACCTTGACTAATAAGGTAAACCGAATATGCACAAGAAAGTAACACTCACTGGAATTCGTAAGGGAAGAGTATTATAGCTTTGTTTTGATTCAATACAAACGATTGTAGCAGGTTGGCCTCGGTATCTTTGGCCTGAGATTTAATCATAAATGCATCTACGAGATTTGTGTTAATGAACCCAATATCACCGATTTGTCTTTTCTTCAATTCGATGATCTTCAATCTGCATATAATATAGTGAGGATAATTAAAAATACATGCAATGAAAGAGCTGACCTATATATAGAGACTTAATGATAGAAGTAGTACTACTTACAGGCAGTAGCAAGTGATCATTAATTTATTGAGGGGCAGGAGATTGAAAAACGGGAAGAAATCCTCAAATGGAACCATCAACAGTTCAAGTCCAACGAGGTCATGCTCCTTTCTAACTCTCAGCGTCAAAATATTACTTCCCCCAGACTCTTTGCAAGTTTTCATGTACCAATCATGGAATCTTCGCATCATCGTTGTTAGAGATCTTTCATCTTTGACGAGAGGCCTCCCGTACATGTATTTGTGTTCGTCCACCTCCAATAAATCAAAATGTGCATCATCGGGCAGGTAATCTGCAGGATTGGTACCGGGCAACAAGATCCCCGGATGATTAGCGGCGATATCGCTAGACACCTTGAGCGGGGGGAACGATTGGTTCGCTTGTCCGCCGAGCTGGGCAACTTTTTTCCCAGCTCGTCGTTCTGCTAACCTTTGATCACTGACAGTACTTCCCGACCGCTGCGCTTCGATAAATGACTTTGTAATAATGCGCTCATACTTGCCTTTCGTCGGAGACTTTGGTGGTTTCTTCAGGGCAGCCAGAGTACGCTTCGCTTTTACCGAATCTATCTTCTCCTCTGGAGGTGGATGTTTTTTTGCTTTCACCCCTTCAAAGAAGTTCTTCACTTCGGCTTCCACGATCTTCGTGATTTCCTCCTGGCTCCTCTCGTATGGTAACTTCTCTGGAGTCTTCAGAGAAGGACCGTATCTGTATTGCCTGCCTCTGGCTGCAGTGCTAGACGCCGGAGCAGACGGAGCGGTTGCGGCTGTCTTTCCTTTCTTACGAGGCGAAGGAGAAGGACGATGCGTCGGAGGAGCCGGAGCGGCGGCGGGTCTCTTCCGCCCTTGTTGACGAGGCGGAGAAGGAGGAGGCAGCTGGCTGCTCGGGCGCGCCGGCGCAGGCGGAAAAGGAGGTGGAGTGCCGCCACGCGCCGGAGAAGGAGGCTGAGTGCCCTGATCACTCGCCGGAGGAGGCGGAGTGCCCTGACTCGCCGGAGGAGGAGGAGGAGGCGGAGGCGTCCAGTTCAGAAGGTTGATGAGCTCCTTTCGCCATAGGCATGTAGTCTTCAGAGAAGAACCCAGCCGAATCTCCCCTTCACCCGTAGGGTGGTCAAGCTCAAGGTCCTCAAATTCGTCCGTTATTTGATCCACCATCACCCTAGCATATCCTTCTGGAATCGGCTGGCCGTGGTAGGTTGAGCCAGGTTCATTAGGTATAACAGAGCCAACAGCCGCCTTGACTTTAAATGTCATCCATCGCGTCATAAGGTGGCAATGTTGAGACTCTGTGATAGCATCCATGGGGTAGCCCGTGAAGACAGGCTCCAGCTGCTGAGTCTGCTCGGTGGAAACCACGCTGCTTCTCCGCTGAGATGGCGGGGTAGCTTCAGGGGAAGCTTCGGCAGGTCGTTCCCTGCGATCTGCTTCTCGTTCCTCTAGCCCTTGTACCCTTTCGTGCAGCGCCTGCAGTTGGCTATGCTCCACTTTCTTCCTCCTCTCCTGGGTTTTGTAACCCCCTGCGTCCGGAAACCCAGCGTTCCACGGAAGGGAGACTGGCGTGCCTCGTGTCCATCCAGGGTGCTCAGGATTCTCGAGGGACATTGTGAGCTCGTCCTTCTCTCCGTCTGGAACGAACGTCCCTTCCTGTGCTGCGGCGATATAGTGCCGAAGCTTCGTGACGGGTATTCGCAGTTGCTCTTCTGTCCAAACGCACTTCCCTGATATAGGGTCCAAGGTTCCGCCAACCCCGAAGAACCAAGTCCGACAACGGTCTGGCCATCTCAATGTTTGTGGTTCGACCCCTTTAGCAATCAGGTCATTCTCAGCCTTGTCCCACAAAGGTCGGGCTTTGAGGTAACCACCTGACCCCGTGCGATGGTCATGCTTCTTCTTCGCAACATTTTTCTTGTTTGTCGCTGACATCTTCTTACTCTTTTCCAATGTCTTGTGGGCCACAAATGCGGGCCATTGATCTCTGATCTTCTCAAACCGGCCGGTGAATTCTGGTGTCTCTTCTTTGTCGACAAATGTTTTCAGCTCATTCTTCCACCACCTAAATAGTTCTGCTATCTTCTTAAGAGCATGAGAATTGATAAATTCCTCTTTAACTGGCTTCTCTGGATCCTCCTCTGGCGGTAGGGTGAAATTTGCCTTAAGCGTTTTCCAAAGATCTTCTTTCTGCATATCAGAGACATAAGACGTCGGCACCTCAGGGTCTTCCTTCTTTGGCTTTAACCATTGCTAGATACTGATCAGGATCTTGTCCCTAACAAGAACCCTGTACTGAGCACGAAATGCAACCCTGGTCCGGATGGGTTCAATCGGCTTGCCATCGCGCGCGATTGTTGTGATCTCAAACCTTTCATCCGAGCGCAACTTTTTCTTCGGGACTTGTTTCGCTACCGAAGATGAGCTCGATCCGGAGGGCTAGAGAAAAAAGGAAGAAAGACGAGAGTTAATTAATATGTGTACATATGAAAACAATGAATGCATCAATTAACTAGTCAGCACGGGCTTAACTAATATATATATACCTGGCCAGACTCGGTTCGGTCACCGGAGCCGTCATCACGGTCTCCTTCTTGTACCTCCATTGGGTCACCGGAGCCATCATGAACATAGCCCTCTTCTTGTACCGGCATTAATGGGTCACCGGAGCCATCCTGAACATAGCCCTTTTCTTCACCCGGTCCTTCCTAACCATCGCTGTCGTAGAGAAACGACGCAACGACATCACTTCCTTGTGCGATTATCTCCCCCAACATCGCTTCTGTTGCTTCGTCTCGGGGTGATCCATAGTTTCCGCAAATATTTACAGCATGTCAATTATTATTCAAACATGGTACAGATGGATATATATTAGTGGCAAACGTAGAACTAGCTAGGTAATCGCAATAAGGAATCATGTTAGTGGCCTCGACGCTGCTTCTCTAGGGTTTGGGGTGGCCTAGACAACGCTTCAAGGGTTTGGGGTGGCCTCGACACAACGCTTCAAGGGTTTGGGGTGGCCTCGACGACAACGCTCTTTTAACTTGGTAAATTTGGGTGGCCTCGAGAGAGTTTGTCGGGTAGGGGCGCGGCGGGAGGGGGTAGGAGACCAACATCGTTTTTTCTCCAGGGTTTGGGTGTCCTCGAGAGTTTTGGTCGAGCGAGAGGGCCGAGGGGGGTGCTCCCATGGTATAAGTTATCACGGTCGAGAGTGGGTATATATATCGACCGCCCCTCATGTCGAAGTTATCCGGGAGGGGGTTATATCGACAACGACGCAACATACGTATACATGGGAAAATAATGTTATCGGGGAGGGGGTATATCGGTACCCCCCCCCTCGTGTTGAAGTTCGATCGGGAGGGGGTATATCGACAACGACATACCCGATAAAAAATAAGAAGACAAAAGAAGAAATAAAAGAAGGAGAAGAAGAAAGGAATAGAAGAGAAGCAATCGAAGAAAAAAATTCTATTTTTTTCTTCTTTCTCCACTATTCCTTTCTTCTTCCCCTCTTTTTTTTCTTCTTTTTCCTCTTCTTATTTATTTCTCCTATTCTTCCTCTCCTCTTCTTCTCCTTTCTTCCTCTTCTTATTTTCCTTTTTCTCCTCTCATTCTTTTTCTTCTTCTTCGTTATCTTCCTAGCTATATATAATACTTTTCTAAAAATGTAACTTTTGCATATATAAAACTTTTTATTCTTCTTCCTTCTTCCTTCTTCCTTCTTTTCCTAAATATATAAAACTTTTCTAAAAATGAAACTAACCTAAAATGTATTAAATCAGAGAACATATATAGATAAAACTACCCTAAAATGTACCCAAATATACTACTAAAAATCTAACTTTTATATGCACCGAGAACATACATACATATATACATTTTTATAAAAATGCAAAAAACAAATCATCATTTGTATGAACAAAAAATCTAAAAAAGGACATATAATTAGATATACACACATACATATGCTCACACATATACACATAATCTAAAAAAACATCATATAATCTAAAAAACAAAGGAGAGGACAGGGTGGGCGGCACCGGCCTGACCAAGGAGAGGCACGGCTCCGACGTCGGTGTAGAGGGCGGGGAAGGCGGTGTGGTCGGGGCAGGGGCGACGGCGGCGTGGTCGGGGCAGGGGCGATGGCGATCGACGGGGCAAAGGGCGGCGATAGCGTCGATGGGGCGGGTAGGGGCGCGGTAGAGGCACGACGAGGGCGCGCGGCGTGACCGGGGTCAGGGGCGACGACGGCGTGGTCGGGCCGGGCGACGGCGGCGTGGTCGGGGGCAGGGGCGACCACGGCGAGCTCGGGCAGCCTGGCGACGTCGTCGGAGGGATCGAAGAACTGACGAATTTTTCACAAGTGCTGGCTTATATAGCAAAGTCATTGGTACCGGTTGGTGCCACCAACCGGTACCAATGCCCCCTTTAGTCCCGGTTGGTACCACCAAACGGGACCAAAGGTCACTTTTCAGCAGCCCAAAGGGCGGGAAGCGGCGGCCTTTGGTCCCGGTTGGTGGCACAAACTGGGACTAAAGATCACTTTTCAGCAGCCCAAAGGGCGGGAAGCGGCGGCCTTTGGTCCCGTTTGGTGCCACGAACCGGTACCAATGCACCCCCTTTAGTCCCGGTTGGTGCCACCAACCGGGTGTTGGGGAACGTCGCATGGGAAACAAAAAATTTCCTACGCGCACGAAGACCTATCATGGTGATGTCCATCTACGAGAGGGGTTGAGCGATCTACGTACCCTTGTAGATCGTACAGCAGAAGCGTTAGAGAACGCGGTTGATGTAGTGGAAAGTCCTCACGTCCCTCGATCCGCCCCGCGAACAATCCCGTGATCAGTCCCACGATCTAGTACCGAACGGACGGCACCTCCGCGTTCAGCACACGTACAGCTCGACGATGATCTCGGCCTTCTTGATCCAGCAAGAGAGACAGAGAGGTAGAAGAGTTCTCCGGCAGCGTGACGGCGCTCCGGAGGTTGGTGATGACCTTGTCTCAGCAGGGCTCCGCCCGAACTCCGCAGAAACGTGATCTAGAGGAAAAACTATGGAGGTATGTGGTCGGGCAGCCGTGAGAAAGTCGTCTCATATCTGCCCTAAAAGCTCCATATATATAGGAGGAGGGAGGGGGACCTTGCCTTGGGGTCCAAGGGACCCTCAAGGGGTCGGCCGAGCCAAGGGGGGGAGGACTCCCCCCCAAACCGAGTTGGACTTGGTTTGGTGGGAGGAGTCCCCCTCCCTTCCCACTTCCTCCCTCTTTTTTTTTCTTTTCCTTTGATTTTCTTTTCTTGGCGCATAGGCCCCCTTGGGGCTGTCCCACCAGCCCACTAAGGGCTGGTGTGTCTCCCCAAAGCCTATGGGCTTCCCCGGGGTGGGTTGCCCCCCCCCCCCCCCCCCCGGTGAACTCCCGGAACCCATTCGTCATTCCCGGTACATTCCCGGTAACTCCGAAAACCTTCCGGTAATCAAATGAGGTCATCCCATATATCAATCTTCGTTTCCGGACCATTCCGGAAACCCTCGTGACGTCCGTGATCTCATCCGGGACTCCGAACAACATTCGGTAACCAACCATATAACTCAAATACGCATAAAACAACGTCGAACATTAAGTGTGCAGACCCTGCAGGTTCGAGAACTATGTAGACATGACCCGAGAGACTCCTCGGTCAATATCCAATAGCGGGACCTGGATGCCCATATTGGATCCTACATATTCTATGAAGATCTTATCGTTTGAACCTCAGTGCCAAGGATTCGTATAATCCCGTATGTCATTCCCTTTGTCCTTCGGTATGTTACTTGCCCGAGATTCGATCGTTAGTATCCGCATACCTATTTCAATCTCGTTTACCGGCAAGTCTCTTTACTCGTTCCGTAATACAAGATCCCGCAACTTACACTAAGTTACATTGCTTGCAAGGCTTATGTGTGATGTTGTATTACCGAGTGGGCCCCGAGATACCTCTCCGTCACACGGAGTGACAAATCCCAGTCTTGATCCATACTAACTCAACTAACACCTTCGGAGATACCTGTAGAGCATCTTTATAGTCACCCAGTTACGTTGCGACGTTTGATACACACAAAGCATTCCTCCGGTGTCAGTGAGTTATATGATCTCATGGTCATAGGAATAAATACTTGACACGCAGAAAACAGTAGCAACAAAATGACACGATCAACATGCTACGTCTATTAGTTTGGGTTTAGTCCATCACGTGATTCTCCCAATGACGTGATCCAGTTATCAAGCAACAACACCTTGTTCATAATCAGAAGACACTGACTATCATCGATCAACTGGCTAGCCAACTAGAGGCATGCTAGGGACGGTGTTTTGTCTATGTATCCACACATGTAAATGAGTCTTCATTCAATACAATTATAGCATGGATAATAAACTATTATCTTGATACAGGAATTATAATAATAACTATACATTTATTATTGCCTCTAGGGCATAATTCCAACAGTCTCCCACTTGCACTAGAGTCAATAATCTAGCCCTCACATCACCATGTGAATTACATTGTAATAAATCTAACACCCATACAGTTCTGGTGTCGATCATGTTTTGGCCGTGGAAGAGGTTTAGTCAGCGGGTCTGCTACATTCAGATCCGTGTGCACTTTGCATATATTTACGTCCTCCTCCTCGACGTAGTCGCGGATGAGGTTGAAGCGTCGTTTGATGTGTCTGGTCTTCTTGTGAAACCTTGGTTCCTTTGCTAAGGCAATGGCACCAGTGTTGTCACAGAACAAGGTTATTGGATCCAGTGCACTTGGCACCACTCCAAGATCCGTCATGAACTGCTTCATCCAGACACCCTCCTTAGCCGCCTCCGAGGCAGCCATGTACTCCGCTTCACATGTAGAATCTGCTACGACGCTTTGCTTGGAACTGCACCAGCTTATTGCACCCCCATTAAGAATAAATACGTATCCGGTTTGCGACTTAGAGTCGTCCGGATCTGTGTCAAAGCTTGCATCGACGTAACCTTTTACGGCGAGCTCTTCGTCACCTCCATACACGAGAAACATCTCCTTAGTCCTTTTTAGGTACTTCAGGATATTCTTGACCGCTGTCCAGTGATCCACTCCTGGATTACTCTGGGACCTACCTGCCATACTTATGGCCAGGCCAACATCCGGTCTAGTGCACAACATCGCATACATGATAGAACCTATGGTTGAAGCATAGGGGACGGAGCGCATATGCTCTCTATCTTCATCAGTTGCTGGGCACTGAGTCTTACTCATTCTCGTACCTTGTAAAACTGGCAAGAACCCCTTCTTGGACTGTTCCATTTTGAACCTCTTCAAAACTTTATCAAGGTATGTGCTTTGTGAAAGTCCTATCAGGCGTTTTGATCTATCCCTCTAGATCTTAATGCCTAGAATGTAAGCAGCTTCTCCTAGGTCCTTCATAGAGAAACTTTTATTCAAGTAACCTTTTATGCTCTCCAAAAGCTCTATGTTGTTTCCAATCAGTAATATGTCATCCACATATAATATTAGAAAAGCCACAGAGCTCCCACTCACTTTCTTGTAAATACAAGATTCTCCAACCACTTGTATAAACCCAAATGCTTTGATCACCTCATCAAAGCGTTTATTCCAACTCCGAGATGCTTGCACCAGTCCATAAATGGATCGCTGGAGTTTGCACACCTTGTCAGCATTTTTAGGATCGACAAAACCTTCGGGTTGCATCATATACAACTCTTCCTTAAGGAAACCGTTAAGGAACGCCGTTTTGACATCCATCTGCCAAATTTCATAATCGAAAAATGCAGCTATTGCTAACATGATTCTGACGGACTTAAGCATCGCTACGGGTGAGAAAGTCTCATCGTAGTCAACTCCTGGAACTTGTGAAAAACCCTTTGCCACAAGTCGAGCTTTATAAACGGTCACATTACCGTCAGCGTCCGTCTTCTTCTTAAAGATCCATTTGTTCTGAATAGCCTTGCGGCCCTCAGGTAGTATCTCCAAAGTCCACACTTTGTTCTCATACATGGATCCTATCTCGGAATTCATGGCTTCTAGCCATTTGTTGGAATCTGGGCCCACCATTGCTTCTTCATAATTCGCAGGTTCGTTGTTGTCTAACAACATGATTGATAAGACGGGATTACCGTACCACTCTGGAGCAGCGCGTGATCTCGTCGACCTGCGTGGTTCAACAGAAACTTGAACTGGAGTTTCATGATCATCATCATTAACTTCCTCCTCAACCGGCGTCGCAACGACAGAGGTTTCCCCTTGCCCTGCGCCACCATCCAGAGGGATGAGAGGTTTGACAACCTCGTCAAGTTCTATCTTCCTCCCACTCAATTCTCTCGAGAGAAACTCCTTCTCGAGAAAAGTTCCGTTCTTAGCAACAAACACTTTGCCCTCGGATTTGAGATAGAAGGTGTACCCAACTGTCTCTTTTGGGTAACCTATGAAGACGCACTTTTCCGCTTTGGGTTCCAGCTTTTCAGGCTGAAGCTTTTTGACACAAGCATCACATCCCCAAACTTTAAGAAACGACAACTTTGGCCTTTTGCCATACCACAGTTCGTATGGTGTCGTCTCAACGGATTTTGATGGTGCCCTATTTAAAGTGAATGCAGCTGTTTCTAATGCATAACCCCAAAATGATAATGGCAAATCAGTAAGAGACATCATAGATCGCACCATCTCTAACAAAGTACGATTACGACGTTCGGACACACCATTACGCTGTGGTGTTCCAGGCGGTGTTAACTGCGAAACAATTCCACACTGTCTTAAGTGAGCACCAAACTCGAAACTCAGATATTCACCCCCACGATCAGACCGTAGGAACTTGATCTTCTTGTTACGATGATTTTCCACTTCGCTCTGAAATTGCTTGAACTTTTCAAATGTTTCAGACTTGTGCTTCATCAAGTAGACATAACCATATCTACTTAAATCGTCAGTGAAGGTGAGAAAATAACGATATCCGCCGCGTGCCTCTACGCTCATTGGACCACACACATCAGTATGTATGATTTCCAACAAGTCATTTGCACGCTCCATTGTTCCGGAGAACGGAGTCTTAGTCATCTTGCCCATGAGGCATGGTTCGCACGTGTCAAGTGAATCAAAGTCAAGTGACTCCAAAAGTCCATCAGCATGGAGTTTCTTCATGCGCTTTATACCAATATGACCCAAGCGGCAGTGCCACAAAAATATGGCGCTATCATTGTTTACTCTAACTCTTTTGGTCTCAATGTTATGTATATGCGTATCGCTATCAAGATTCAATATGAACAATCCTCTCACATTCGGTGCATGACCATAAAAGATGTTACTCATAGAAATAGAACAACCATTATTCTCAGACTTAAAAGAGTAACCGTCTCGCAATAAACAAGATCCAGATATAATGTTCATGCTCAACGCAGGCACTAAATAACAATGATTTAAGTTCATCACTAATCCCGATGGTAGCTGAAGTGACACTGTGCCGACGGCGATTGCATCAACCTTGGAACCGTTTCCTACGTGCATCGTCACTTCGTCTTTCGCCAGCATTCGTCTATTCCGCAGTTCCTGCTTCGAGTTGCAAATGTGAGCAACAGGACCGGTATCAAATACCCAGGCACTACTACGAGAGCCGGTTAAGTACACATCAATAACATGTATATCAAATATACCTGATTTTTCTTTGCCCGCCTTCTTATCTGCCAGATACTTGGGGCAATTGCGCTTCCAGTGACCCATACCCTTGCAATAGAAGCACTCTGTTTCAGGCTTAGGTCCAGCTTTGGGTTTCTTCGGCGGATTGGCAACAGGCTTGCCGCTCTTGTTCGAATTGCCCTTCTTGACTTTGCCGTTTCTCTTGAAACTAGTGGTCTTGCTCACCATCAACACTTGATGCTCTTTATGGAGTTCAGACTCTGCGACTTTCAGCATCGCAAACAACTCGCCGGGAGACTTGTTCATCCCTTGCATGTTGTAGTTCAACACAAAGCCTTTATAGCTTGGTGGCAGTGATTGAAGGATTCTGTCAGTGATATCTTCTTGTGGGAGTTCAATCCCCAGTTCATCTATACGGTTTGAGTACCCAGACATTTTGAGCACATGTTCACTGACAGACGAGTTTTCCTCCATCTTGCAAGCATAGAATTTATCGGAGGTCTCATACCTCTCGATCCGGGCGTTCTTCTGAAAGATAAACACCAACTCCTGGAACATCTAAAAATGCTCCATGACGCTCAAAGCGACGTTGAAGTCCCGGTTCCAAGCCATACAAGACTGTACATTGAACTATTGAGTAGTCCTCCTTACGTGCTAACCAAGCGTTCTTAACATCCTGATCAGCCGTAGCGGGTGGTTCATCTCCTAGCGCAGCATTAAGGACATAATCCTTCTTCCCAGCTTGTAAGATTAGCTTAAGATTACGAGCCCATTCTACAAAGTTGCTTCCATCCTCTTTCAACTTAGCTTTCTCTAGGAACGTATTAAAATTCAGGATGACTGTCGCGTGAGCCATGATCTACAACACAAATATATTCAAAGTGGACTTAGACTATGTTCAAGATAATTAGAGTTCAACTTAATCAAATTATATGCTAAACTCCCACTCAAAAAGTACATCTCTCTAGTCATTTGAGTGGTTCATGATCCACTTACACTATCCCAAGTCCGATCATCACGTGAGTCGAGAGTAGTTTCAGTGGTAAGCATCCCTATGCTAATCATATCAACTATATGATTCATGATCGACCTTTCGGTCTCATGTGTTCCGAGGCCATGTCTGCACATGCTAGGCTCGTCAAGCTTAACCCGAGTGTTCCGCGTGCGCAACTGTTTTGCACCCGTTGTATGTGAACGTTGAGTCTATCACACCCGATCATCACGTGGTGTCTCGAAACGACGAACTGTAGCAACGGTGCACGGTCAGGGAGAACACAATTTCGTCTTGAAATTTTAGTGAGAGATCACCTCATAATGCTACCGTTGTTCTAAGCAAAATAAGGTGCATAAAAGGATTAACATCACATGCAATTCATAAGTGACATGGTATGGCCATCATCACGTGCTTCTTGATCTCCATCACCAAAGCACCGGCACGATCTTCTTGTCACCGGCGCCACACCATGATCATCCATCAACGTGTTGCCATCGGGGTTGTCGTGCTACTTATGCTATTACTACTAAAGCTACATCCTAGCAAAATAGTAAACGCATCTGCAAGCACAAACGTTAGTATAAAGACAACCCTATGGCTCCTGCCGGTTGCCGTACCATCGACGTGCAAGTCGATATTTCTATTACAACATGTTCATCTCATACATCCAATATATCACATCACATCATTGGCCATATCATATCACAATCATACCCTGCAAAAACAAGTTAGACGTCCTCTAATTTTGTTGTTGCATGTTTTACATGGTGACCAAGGGTATCTAGTAGGATCGCATCTTACTTACTCAAACACCACAACGGAGATATATGAGTTGCTATTTAACCTCATCCAAGGACCTCCTCGGTCAAATCCGATTCAACTAAAGTTGGAGAAACCGTCACTTGCCAGTCATCTTTGAGCAAAGGGGGTTACTCGTAACGATGAAACCAGTCTCTCGTAAGCGTACGAGTAATGTCGGTCCAAGCCGCTTCAATCCAACAATACCGCGGAATCAAGAAAAGACTAAGGAGGGCAGCAAAACGCACATCACCGCCCACAAAAAAATTTGTGTTCTACTCGAGAAGACATCTACGCATGAACCTAGCTCATGATGCCACTGTTGGGGAACGTCGCATGGGAAACAAAAAATTTCCTACGCGCACGAAGACCTATCATGGTGATGTCCATCTACGAGAGGGGATGAGCGATCTACGTACCCTTGTAAATCGTACAGCAGAAGCATTAGAGAACGCGGTTGATGTAGTGGAACGTCCTCACGTCCCTCGATCCGCCCCGCGAACAATCCCGCGATCAGTCCCACGATCTAGTACCGAACGGACGGCACCTCCGCGTTCAGCACACGTACAGCTCGACGATGATCTCGGCCTTCTTGATCCAGCAAGAGAGACAAAGAGGTAGAAGAGTTCTCCGGCAGCGTGACGGCGCTCCGGAGGTTGGTGATGAACTTGTCTCAGCAGGGCTCCGCCCGAGCTCCGCAGAAACGTGATCTAGAGGAAAAACTATGGAGGTATGTGGTCGGGCAGCCGTGAGAAAGTCGTCTCAAATCTGCCCTAAAAGCTCCATATATATCGGAGGAGGGAGGGGGACCTTGCCTTGGGGTCCAAGGGACCCTCAAGGGGTCGGCCGAGCCAAGGGAGGGAGGACTCCCCCCCCCCAAACCGAGTTGGACTTGGTTTGGTGGGAGGAGTCCCCCTCCCTTCCCACTTCCTCCCTCTTTTTTTTTTCCTTTGATTTTCTTTTCTTGGCGCATAGGCCCCCTTGGGGCTGTCCCACCAGCCCACTAAGGGCTGGTGTGTCTCCCCAAAGCCTATGGGCTTCCCCGGGGTGGGTTGCCCCCCCCCCCCCCCCCCGGTGAACTCCCGGAACCCATTCGTCATTCCCGGTACATTCCCGGTAACTCCTAAAACCTTCCGGTAATCAAATGAGGTCATCCTATATATCAATCTTCGTTTCCGGACCATTCCGGAAACCCTCGTGACGTCCGTGATCTCATCCGGGACTCCGAACAACATTCGGTAACCAACCATATAACTCAAATACGCATAAAACAACGTCGAACCTTAAGTGTGCAGACCCTGCGGGTTCGAGAACTATGTAGACATGACCCGAGAGACTCCTCGGTCAATATCCAATAGCGGGACCTGGATGCCCATATTGGATCCTACATATTCTACGAAGATCTTATCGTTTGAACCTCAGTGCCAAGGATTCGTATAATCCCGTATGTCATTCCCTTTGTCCTTCGGTATGTTACTTGCCCGAGATTCGATCGTCAGTATCCGCATACCTATTTCAATCTCGTTTACCGGCAAGTCTCTTTACTCGTTCCGTAATACAAGATCCCGCAACTTACACTAAGTTACATTGCTTGCAAGGCTTATGTGTGATGTTGTATTACCGAGTGGGCCCCGAGATACCTCTCCGTCACACGGAGTGACAAATCCCAGTCTTGATCCATACTAAATCAACTAACACCTTCGGAGATACCTGTAGAGCATCTTTATAGTCACCCAGTTACGTTGCGACGTTTGATACACACAAAGCATTCCTCCGGTGTCAGTGAGTTATATGATCTCATGGTCATAGGAACAAATACTTGACACGCAGAAAACAGTAGCAACAAAATGACACGATCAACATGCTACGTCTATTAGTTTGGGTCTAGTCCATCACGTGATTCTCCCAATGACGTGATCCAGTTATCAAGCAACAACACCTTGTTCATAATCAGAAGACACTGACTATCATCGATCAACTGGCTAGCCAACTAGAGGCATGCTAGGGACGGTGTTTTGTCTATGTATCCACACATGTAAATGAGTCTTCATTCAATACAATTATTGCATGGATAATAAACTATTATCTTGATACAGGAATTATAATAATAACTATACATTTATTATTGCCTCTAGGGCATAATTCCAACACCCGGACCAAAGGTTGCCCGCGTCGCGGCCAAAGTTTAGTCCCACCTCGCTAGTTGAGAGGGGCGCGCAGTGGTTTATAAGCCCCACTGTCGCACCCCTCTCGAGCTCCTCTCCACTGCACGCTTACGGGCCTACTTGCTACTACTTTGGTTGATGGGACTTCTGGGCCTACTGCAGGCCTGAATCCTGGCCCATGGATGGGTTTCTAGTCGTATTCAGGCCGTGGTGGCCTAGTTGGTGGCAATTTTTTTATTTTTTCCCATTTTTTTTGTTTTCTTTTTTGCTTTATTTATTTTGTTTTGTTTCTACTTACAACAAAATACTTATTTATTTTATTTTATTTTGTTTATAATTACTTATTAATTTTATGTTATGATAATTCTTTTTGCTATTAAAGTTTCTAACAAAAAAGTTCTTTATGAATTTTTTTTGCTTTTAATGATTTTGAACAGAAAATACTTTGATAATTTTAGTTGCATGAATTTTATATAATTTTAGTTTCAACAATACTAGAAGTTTCTTATAATGTTTTGAACAAAACATACTTGGATAATTTTAGTTTCACAAATTTTATTTATGTTATTAAAGTTTTTTTGTTTCTACTTATCTATTTTATTAAAGTTTATATTATTTTGTTTCAAATTACTTATTTTTTTTTCTGACTTCATTTGTTATTTTTCATGCGTTTACTGATTATTTTGAGCTATAAGACCATGAAATTGTAAAGCATTTGAAATGAACTCTGAAAAGGTTCCAAGTTGGCATGGTATCATCATTTCACCCACATAGCATGTGCAAGAAAGTAGAGAGGCTTACGGCAAAAACTGGATACACTTCATGTACAAAACAGACAATCTCCTTCGAAATATCAGGGTTTCATACGGAAACTCGTCTGTTACAAAGGGATTTCAATTTTTTTGAACTTATTTGAACCCCCTTGTTTTTCTGTGTTCAAAATGCACCATTCAAAGCCACATCATCAATTTACAACCCTTTCTGACTTCATTTGTTATTTTTCATGCATTTACTGATTATTTTGAGCTATAAGACCATGAAATTGAAAAGCATTTGAAATGAACTCTGAAAAGGTTCCAAGTTGGCATGGTATCATCATTTTACCCACATAGCATGTGCAAGAAAGTAGAGAGGCTTACGACAAAAACTGGATGCACTTCGTGTACAAAACAGACAATCTCTTTCGAAGTATCAGGGTTTCATGCGGTAACTCGTCTATTACAAAGGGATTTCAATTTTTTAAAACTTATTTCAACCCCCCTTGTTTTTCTGTGTTCAATATGCACCATTCAAAGCCACATCATCAATTTACAACCCTTTCTGACTTCATTTGTTATTTTTCATGCATTTACTGATTATTTTGAGCTATAAGACCATGAAATTGAAAAGCATTTGAAATGAACTCTGAAAAGGTTCCAAGTTGGCATGGTATCATCCTTTTACCCACATAGCATGTGCAAGAAAGTAGAGAGGCTTACGGCAAAAACTGGATGCACTTCATGTACAAAACAGACAATCTCCTTCGAAGTATCAGGGTTTCATACGGAAACTCGACTGTTGCAAAGGGATTTCAATTTTTTGAACTTATTTGAACCCCCTTGTTTTTCTGTGTTCAAAATGCACCATTCAAAGCCACACCATCAATTTACAACCCTTTTTGACTTCATTTGTTATTTTTCATGCATTTACTGATTATTTTGAGCTATAAGACCATGAAATTGAAAAGCATTTGAAATGAACTCTGAAAAGGTTCCAAGTTGGCATGGAATCATCATTTCACCCACATAGCATGTGAAAGAAAGTAGAGAGGTTTACGGCAAAAACTCGATGCACTTCCTGTACAAAACAGACAATCTCCTTCGAAGTATCACGGTTTCATACGAAAACTCGTCTGTTACAAAGGGATTTCAATTATTTTTGAACTTATTTGAACCCCCTTGTTTTTCTGTGTTCAAAATGCACCATTCAAAGCCACATCATCAATTTACAACCCTTTCTGACTTCATTTGTTATTTTTCATGCATTTACTGGTTATTTTGAGCTATAAGACCATGAAATTGGAAAGCATTTGAAATGAACTCTGAAAAGGTTCCAAGTTGGCATAGTATCTTCATTTTACCCACATAGCATGTGCAAGAAAGTAGATAAGCTTACGGCAAAAATTGGATGCACTTCGTGTACAAAACAGACAATCTCCTTCGAAGTATCAGGGTTTCATACGGAAACTCTTCTGTTGCAAAGGGATTTCAATTTTTTTGAACTTATTTGAACCCCCTGGTTTTTCTGTGTTCAAAATGCACCATTCAAAGCCACATCATCAATTTACAACCCTTTCTGGCTTCATTTGTTATTTTTCATGCATTTACTGATTATTTTGAGCTATAAGACCATGAAATTGAAAAGCATTTGAAATGAACTCTGAAAAGGTTCCAAGTTGGCATGGTATCATCATTTCACCCACATAGCATGTGCAAGAAAGTAGAGAGGCTTACGGCAAAAACTGGATGCACTTCGTGTACAAAACAGACAATCCACTAGTGGAAAACGGGCCTTTGGCCGGGACCATTTAGTCCCCGCCTGCCTCTGGGTCGGGACTAAAGGCCCGGCCACGTCGCCCAAATTCTCAATGCCTCCCTCGAGGCTTTAGTCCCGTCCCGTAAGGAGCCTTTAGTCCCGGTTCATGTCCCAAACCGGGACTAAAGGGCTACGCGGCGGGCAGTGGTGGTGGCAACCGTTCGTATCCCCCTTTAGTCCCGGTTGGTGGCTCAACCCGGGACTAAAGGACTAACACGTGGCCTGCCGTAGTGGTGGAAACCGTTGGTATACCTCTTTAGTCCCGGTTGGTGGCTCAACCCGGGACTAAAGACCCAAACGGTTTGCATCCCGCGTCGTTTCGGGTGATGAAAAGCACGAACCGAAGCACAGTCGCCATTTCTCTGTTTCTTCTTCTCTCTCGCTCTCCCTCTCTGTTCTTCACCTCTCTTCTTCCCTTCTCTTCTTCCACCATGCCAACTAGCTTTCATAAGGTGCTCTCACATGGCACGACCATGCTCGATGTCGTGTACATGAACCTGAGCAGCGAGGTACCATTTTGTCTTAAACAGTTGAAGGAAAAATGGTTTGACAACGCAGTGGATCTTGAGAAGTTCTTGGGGCTTGATCTGGAGTACATGGCCGATCAACGCGGTGTTGCCGTCATCCAACTATGCTTCGCACGCCATGTCTTGATCTTCCAATGGGCGAGGTAAGTTTTGAGGCTTTCTTTGATCCAAGATAATGACATTGTAAGTTTATTTGTTTCAATCATAGTTGGTTCCCTTCAAATAGTTGTAGTGAAACAATTTTGATTAGTTGAAGGGGAACACAATCTAATTGAATTAGTGTTCCATAATCTGAAAAATCGTATTAGAATCAACTAGTGTTTAATATGTTCCATTGGAATCATAGTTGGTTCCCTTCAAATAGTTGTAGTGAAACAATTTTGATTAGTTGAAGGGGAACACAATCTGATTGGAATAGTGTTCCATAATCTGAAAAATCGTATTAGAATCAACTAGTGTTTAATATGTTCCATTGGAATCATAGTTGGTTCGATTCATATAGTTGTAGTGAAACAATTTTGATTAGTTGAAGGGAACACAATCTGATTGGAATAGTGTTCCACAATC
The DNA here is from genome assembly GCF_904849725.1 of Hordeum vulgare subsp. vulgare. Classification (NCBI taxonomy): domain Eukaryota; kingdom Viridiplantae; phylum Streptophyta; class Magnoliopsida; order Poales; family Poaceae; genus Hordeum; species Hordeum vulgare. The sequence goes on from NC_058524.1 coordinate 25,176,370, forward strand.
TGAAAAATCTGATTGGTTCAATATGTTCCATTGAAATCATAGTTGTAGTGATACAATTTTATGCGGTGTTCTTTGATCCAAGGTTATGAAAATTGAATATATCTAGTGATCTCTCTAGGTTCCATTGGATAGCAATATGATATGTCATAGTCATGACAATTGCATATAGCTAGTGATCTCTCTAGGTTCCATTGGATAGCTATAGTGATCTCTCTAGGTTCCATTGCATATGTTCTATTTGAATCCTAAAGATAATTTTCTCTTTAGTTGTAGTGAAACATGTTTCCTTATTGCAACAGTATGTAACATTTGTTCCATTTTATTTGTTTCTGTTGCAGGAGTGACAAGCATTGTCCAGAACTCATGGACTTCCTTCGTAGCGGCATCACTTTTGCTACCGTTGACATAAGGAACGACAAGCTGAAGATGAGGCACAACTTCGGTATTGAGATACCAGCCGGTTGCCTCGTTGATCTCCAAACCGTATCCAGGCTTCGACATGACAGGACTTCGATGGCTCATATGGCAGTTTCCTTGATCGACGAGGGATATGGTGATATGAAGACCAGTTTCCCAAAGTATCAACACAAACTTTGGGAGAAGGGCCCACTTGATCCTATCAACATTGAGTATGCAGCAAAAGTTGCATACGTTTCATACGAGTTGTACCGCAAGATTCGAGTCGTCAACTATGGCCAGCGTCACCTCGAGGAAGGTGAACATTTTGATTTAGACGATTCAGACGAGTAGTGTTCTCAACGTCGAACACTTGTATATATATCTATGGTAGCTATTATTATGTACTGTTTGGACTAGTATCATGTACTGCTTGGACCAATTTATATATGTCTAGTTTCTGTTTATGCCATTATAGTTTCCAAATTTGAATGGTTTAGCCCTTTCTAACTTCATTTGCTACTTTTGAATGGTTTAGCCCTTTCTAACTTCATGGTATCACGCATTTCGACCACATATATATACAAAAAGTCTTCAGTTCAAATAAGTTCAAGAAATGAAATCCCTTTTGTAACAGATCTGTTTTGATTAAAACAGTCATTTAAAAATGAAAGACCATTAGTCCCACGTGGCGTGCAACGGAACCACGTGGCGTGCAGCGGAACCACGTGGCATGTCGCGGAACCACTTTTGTTGTGGGGGTCTCTTCTCCTTCTTCTCCTTGTGCTATATATTGGTTATGCACTAGGGGAAGTAGGAGTAGCGACCATCATCAACGGTTGAAAAATCAGGTGAGCTAGTGTCCACCATATATGAGAGAAGAAGAATGTCGTCTCTTATTGTGGGGGTCGCTTCTACTTCGAGAGAGATTGTCCATTTTGTGATGTGCCTTTGAATGGTGCATTTTGAACACACAAAAAGTATGGAGTTCAAATAAGTTCAAAAAAATTAAATCCGTTTGTAAGAGATGAGTTCTCGTTCGAAACGCTGCTACTTCGAGAGAGATTGTCCGTTTTGTACACGAAGTGCATCCAGTTTTTGTCGTAGCCCTCTCAACTTTTTAACACATGCTATGTGGGTGAAATGATGGTAGCATGCCAACTTTCAACATTTTCAGAGTTTATTTGTAGTGCTTTTCAATTTCAGGGTCAACTAGCTCAAAAAAAATAAGTAAATGCACGAAGAATACCAAATGAAGTCAGAAATTGTTGAAATTTTGTGATGTGCCTTTGAATGGTGCATTTTGAACACGCAAAAAGTATGGAGTTCAAATAAGTTCAAAAAAATGAAATCCCTTTGTAAGAGATGAGTTCTCGTTCGAAACGCTGCTACTTCGAGAGAGATTGTCCGTTATGTACACGAAGTGCATCCAGTTTTTGTCGTAGCCCTCTCAACTTTTAAACACATGCTATGTGGGTGAAATGATGATAGCATGCCAACTTTCAACATTTTCAGAGTTCATTTGTAGTGCTTTTCAATTTCAGGGTCAACTAGCTCAAAAAAAAAAATTAAATGCACGAAGAATACCAAATGAAGTCAGAAATTGTTGAAATTTTGTGATGCGCCTTTGAATGGTGCATTTTGAACACACAAAAAGTATGGAGTTCAAATAAGTTCAAAAAAATGAAATCCCTTTGTAAGAGATGAGTTCTCGTTCGAAACCCTGCTACTTCGAGAGAGATTGTCCGTTTTGTACACGAAGTCAAAATAATTAATTATGAAAATAGAAAATAGTTTTGCATTATTTATTCAATTTCAAACACTTTTCATTATCATAGTTTTGTCAAATTCTCAAATATGCAAAAAGAATTATTAATAAACATAGTTTTTAATTGAAAATAACAAAATAGATAAAAGTTTGGACAGTCAAAATTATTAATTATGAAAATATAAAATAGTTTTGCATTATTTATTCAATTTCAAACACTTTTCATTATCATAGTTTTGTCAAATTCTTAAATATGCAAAAAGAATTTTTAATAAACATAGTTTTTAATTGAAAATAACAAAATAGATAATAGTTTGGATAGTCAAAATTATTAATTATGAAAATAAAAAATAGTTTTGCATTATTTATTCAATTTCAAACACTTTTCATTATCATAGTTTTGTCAAATTCTCAAATATGCAAAAAGAATTTTTAATAAACATAGTTTTTAATTGAAAATAACAAAATAGATAATAGTTTGGATAGTCAAAATAATTAATTATGAAAATAGAAAAAAATTGAAACTATATTCGAAATCATAGAGAAAATTCAATCTAAATTCTCATTTGAATTTAATTGAATTTTCCCTATAATTTCTAATATAGTTTCAATTTTCAGTGAGTTTAGGCTCGTAAGCCTGCTTTAGAGAGGAGCTCGATGGAGAAGTTGCGACGGGGCTTATAAACAAGTGTTAGTCCCCCTCGCTGGGCGAGGTGGGACTAAACTTATCGTGCAGCCGAGGAGGGGCTTTAGTCCCGGGCCATGGCTCCACCCAGGACTACAGACCCCCTTTAGTCCCGGTTGGAGCCACGCCCCGGGACTAAAGATCCCTTTTCGGCAGGCGAGGAGGCGGGAAACAAGGGGCTTTAGTCCCGGGCCGTGGCTCCACCAGGGACTAAAGGGGGTCTTTAAGCGGGACTTCGAGAAATTCCAACCCAAATCGTCCATTTCTCTTCTTCTTCCTCTCGTTCTCCTGCCCGGCGCGGCACAGCGACGAACTCGACGACGCCGTCAGGCTGCCCGACGTCCTGCACGCCGCCGCCTGCCGTCCTCCTCGCCGTCGCCGTCGTCCTCCTCGCCGCGCGCCATCGACACCTCCGGCCGGTAAGCCCCCCGCCCCCTCCTCCCCAACACTCCGGCCAGTAGAAGAAAAGATGAAAAAGGAGAAGAAAAGAAGAAAAAGGAGAAGAAGAGGAAAAATAGAAGAAGAAAAGAAGAAAAAGGAGAAGAAAAGAAGAAAAAGGAGAAGAAAGGAAGAAAAGGAGAAGAAAGGAAGAAAAAGGAGAAGAAAAGAAGAAAAAGGAGAAGAAAAGAAGAAAAAGGAGAAGAAAGGAAGAAAAAGAAAAAGATTTTTTTTGTCATTTAATTCCTATTGTTATTAGGTTTGTGCTAGATTATTAGGGGTAGTAATATTTAGAATTAGGTTAGGGTTACAAGAAGAAGAAATATGAACAAAAATAAGAAAATAAGATTAGGAAAAATGAAAATAAGAAGAGGAGGAGAAGAAAAGAAGAAAAAGGAGAATAAGAAGAGGAGGAGAGGAGAAGAAGAGGAAAAATAGAAGAAGAGGAGAAGTAGAAGAAGAGAAAAAATTAGAAGAGGAGGAGAGGAGAAGTAGAAGAAGAGAAGAGGAGAAGTACTACAAGAAGAGGAGAAGTAGAAGTAGAAAAAGAAGTAGAAGAAGAGGAGACATATTGTATAGTGTCATTTAATTTTGCTATTGTATAGTGTATATGCTTAATTTTGCTAATGTATAGTGTATATGCTTAAGTGTTAATAGTGTTTCTTAGATTATTGCTTAATTTTGCTATTGTATATGCTTAAGTGTTAATAGTTTAATTTTGCTATTGTATATGCTTAAGTGTTAATAGTTTATTTTTAGCAAGAAAATTAATAGAACTAGTTTATTTTTTAGTTCATTTTACGATGCCTATCCCGCATCCGCGTCGTCGACTCGGCGGAGGACACCTGCTTGATCAGAGGGGCCCTGTCCGGGACTGGGCTCTGCCCGACTGGTATTGGGAGGTGCTACCTTCCGGGGGGCGTAGGTTGGTGAGGAGCCAGCCCGTCGTTGACCCGATCCTTGTTTGGTGGCGGTCGCGTGGGCCAGTGAGGGTGCCGAGGCTTTCGGACACCACGGAGGTGGTACGTCACCGTGTCAGCGAGGAGGATGAGCACGTCCGTCGCTACATGGTTGCGTTGGAGGGAAGGTTCGAGCATACCTGGCAGGTTCTTCGGGGATCTCACTGGAGCTATGATCCTGTGATGGTTCCTTCTCTTTGGGTGTCCACCGCCCGCCTCGATACCCGTCGGACGCTACGGTTCTAAATGTATTAGTGATGCTATATGTATGATAGTATTCGAGGAGTATTAGTGATAATATTCGACGATGTACGGACAAAAGTGATGATGTATTAGCTTATAATTGAATGCATGCTAATTTGAATACTACTTTATTTTACGATTTGGTTTTGCTTATTGAATGCTCAAATTGGAAAAGTACTCCTACTTCGAATACTATGCAGAAATCTAGGAGTCCCGGGTGGAGCCACGACCCGGGACTTAAGTTGTTTTGGAACGGAGTTCCTGATAGAATAATTCTTTTTTGGTACAAAGGTTAAGAGAATCCGTTTTTTGCAGAACTATGGATCCACATATCAGGAACCTCGAAGAGGAAGAACTTCTCGAAGATATAATCAAAGACGGCCCCGACGTTGAACCAGCTGGATCTCCGTCGTCATATCTAAACCAGGACGTTGGAATGGAGGTCGAGCGACACGAAGATGAAGCCGATGGGGCAGGAGATAGGTCCAATGATGGAGAAGGTGATAGCTCCACTGATGGAGAAGCCGGTGAATAAATAATAAAGTCCGGCGAGGTATACATATGAAGTTCGACAATCACTTGTAATATGTGAAAAATATTGGAGATAGCTCTATATTGTATACATATACATTCATTTGACGAATGTTTCTCCCTCTTAGGCCTCCACATCGAGCAAAACTACGAAACGAGGCCCGACTAGAAAGTTGGATGCACGGACGCATTACACCTTTGAGGTGATATTTCCTATGGGCGAACCCAAGCTTCCTAAGAATGCTGCTGACACATTCAAGAAGCAATGCGGAGTTCTCGTTAGGGATCACGTCCCGATCAGCGTTCGGGAGTGGAACAAGCGCAAAGGGGCAGCCGATAGTGACTATGTCGCCGAAAGGTACAAAGATAATCTTTGGAATGATCTCATGTCACATTTCAACCTGCCAGAATGTGAGAATGAAGATACCGCAGACAAACTGAGGGCCAAAGTCAAGCAGTGAACTCTGAAGAAGATGGCCGAACTGTTCCGTAGCTGGAAGAAGAAGTTATGGAAAAACTATCTGAAGACAAATAAAGTGCCAGTATTTGAGGGGTATCTAGCCAAGCAGGCGAATCACTGGAAGGCATTTCAAGAGTACAGGAGTTGGCGGCTTTTGAAAGAATGTTCCCCCTCCGGTGCAGGGGCAAGCTTTTGAAAGAGCAAAGGAGTTGGCGGCTGAATGTGGTATCTCGGTTGAAGATTTGCTGGCTTCCCAAGACGACAGGATACCCAAGGTTGTGGTAGCACCTAAGCCACAGTTTGTCATGGGAGAGCCTTTGGTCAGCAAAGATGATCTCCCAACAAATATACGTTACTTGCATAAATGGTACTTAAGTGAATCAAAGAATGGGAGAACGATGACCGTGCTGAGTGTCCCACGGGAGTACTACGGCCGCTCCGAAGAAATCCATATCGACTTTGATGAACTCTTCCAGATGTACAATGGCGACGCCCTCGACAAATCGCTTATGAGTTTCTATTGTTTGTAAGTTTTTCAATTCTTTGTCTACATATAACTTGTTTAGTTATTCCAATTCATTGTCTATATATAACTTGTACTCTATTATGCAGAATGAAGATTCTGCATTGTAAAAGTAAGAGCATCCTAAATATTGGGTTTATTGACCCAGATAAAATACATATAGCGACGCTAACTGACAAACCCAAGGAGACGGAGGAAAACCTTCTAAGGTTTCTAATAGATCAAAATTTCTGTGACCACATACTGTTTCCATACAACTTCAGGTGAGGGTCTTTACTCTGTTGTGTCCATTCACTTATAAGTGTAAATGATAAGTTACTGACATATATATATATATATATATATATATATATATATATATATATATATATATATATATATATATACATGTGCAGCTTCCATTGGATTCTGTTGGACATTCAAATTGATAAGGGAAGAGTTGATGCCTTCGACCCATTATCGAGACCCTTGGAACAGTTCCAAAGCCTGCAGGACATGCTCCAAGGGTAATTTTAATCATTCTTGCGCTCTATCGGTCTCTTTCGATGATTTTCTGATATATCAATTAATGAAAACTTAGCAAATCATTATCCTTGTCGGGCAGGGTTTGGAAGCGGTTCAAGTGCGTGACTCCCGGTAACTTTCCTGAGAAGCTGACCTTTAGAGCGGCTCAGGTAAGTAGTAGTATGATATACTTCTATTAATTTTCAATACATTTATGATGCTAGATTATTATTTTTATTATATATATTCTATTCTCGTGAAGTGCGACCAACAGCCACGGGGAACGCATCTATGTGGATACTATGTTTGCGAGACCATTCGCACGTTTACCTCTGAGTTCAAGGATCACAGATTCGATGTAAGCAATGAACATTCTCACCTCTATTTTTACCCGTCATTCTTTGTTATCATGATTGATATTCATATTCATCTCCTCTTCTTATATAGCACACGGCCATGAGGACGAAGGTCCTACCAGAGCAACGTGCGATTGCTGTTGCAGAGGAGCTTGCGGGATTTCTGAGGACAGAAGTTATAGAGCTCAAAGGACGATTTAGTGTAGCTAAGGGCCATTACTGATGTTCGTCCATGTAATCGAAAAGACGGGCTCTAGTCCCGATAATTGAGATCTCCATATAATTGTATATATATGCTCGCTTGTAAGATAAGTTAATCTTATATATATGCATAATTATTTCTATTTAAATTATATGAAAACTAATTCCCGAACACCAAACGAGGCATCACGTTAATCTCCCAAACACCTAAACCCTAAAACCCTAAAACCCAAAAATAATTTCATTCAAAAAAAACCCAAAAACCAGCAAAATCTGAAAATCTTTAGTCCCGGTCCGTGTAACGAACCGGGACTAAAGGGCCTGCCCCTGGGGCGCTACGAGGTGCCCACGTGGAGCACCTTTAGTCCCGGCTTGTAAGAGGGCCGGGACGAAAGGTTAGGCCTTTAGTCCCGCCCCTTTAGTCCCGGTTGGTGAACCGGGACTAAAGCCCCTTACGGGCCGGGGCTAAAGGCCTCGTCCCCACTAGTGATCTCCTTCGAAGTATCAGGGTTTTATACGGAAACTCGTCTGTTACAAAGGGATTTCAATTTTTTTTGAACTTATTTGAACCCCCCTTGTTTTTTCGTGTTCAAAATGCACCATTCAAAGCCACATCATCAATTTACAACCCTTTCTGACTTCATTTGTTATTTTTGAGCTATAAGACCATGAAATTGAAAAGCATTTACTGATTATTTACTGATTATTTTGAGCTATAAGACCATGAAATTGAAAAGCATTTGAAATGAACTCTGAAAAGGTTCCAAGTTGGCATGGTATCATCATTTCACCCCATAGCATGTGCAAGAAACTAGAGAGGCTTACGGCAAAAACTGGATGCACTTCGTGTACAAAACGAACAATCTCTTTCAAAGTATCAGGGTTTCATACGGAAACTCGTCTGTTACAATGGGATTTCAATTTTTTTGAACTTATTTAAACTCTCTTATTTTTGTGTGTTCAAAATGCACCATTCAAAGCTGTAAGACCATGAAGTTGAAAAGCATTTGAAATGAACTCTGAAACCAAAGTACATAAATAGTTCTCGAGAGCATTAAAGCCAAAGTACATACATAGTTCTCATTGAACAACATATAACTCTCGAGAGCATCTAATTAAACCATACATTGAAATTATGTAAAACATTTCAATGCAAAAAAACAAATGCGATCATAACCGCAACCAAGGTAACAACTGATCCAACTGCATAATGATACCATGCCTCGGTATGAATGGCATATTTTCTAATCTTTTTAATCTTCAACCGCATTGCATCCATCTTGATCTTGTGATCATCGATGACATCCGCAACATGCAACTCCAATATCATCTTCTCCTCCTCAATTTTTCTTATTTTTTCTTTCAAGTAATTGTTTTCTTCTTCAACTAAATTTAACCTCTCGACAATAGGGTCGGTTGCAATTTTCGGTTCAACAACCTCCTTGATAAATAAAATCTATGTCACATTGGTCGGCATAATTGTCATAAACAATAAATGAACCAAATAGTTATGAAAAGATAATATATACCACATCTGAATCATAGACAGGACGAGGGCCGACGGGGGCGGATACCAAAACCATCGCACTATAATAACAAGGAATAATAAAAGTAAGAAAATTAGAAAAGTATCTATCTGAAGTCAGAATTTTTTTTCTTTCACAAAGAAGATAAGAACAAGAGGCTCACCATGGTGGTGCCGGCAACGAGATCGGCGCGGGCGATCGACGGCGGTGAAGACGGGGCGGGGACGGGGCATGACGGACCGCTAAATCTAGACAAATCTCGTTGAAAATGGAGCTCGGAGGTCGAGTTTCGAGAGGAGAAAGCTTAACTAGTGTGGCTCGGCATTTCACCGAACACCTCATGTGCATAGGAGGTGAACTAGAGCACCCAAATACCCTCCCCTCGCTGGCTTGACAAAAACAGAGCACTGTGGACTGCTCTGCCGCGGTGGTGGGTATATGTAGGCAAGTTATTTGTCCCGGTTCAAGCCACGAACCGGGACTAATGGTTGTGGGCCAGCAGCGAGGGCCATTGGTCCCGGTTCGTGGCTCGAACCGGGACAAATGGTTCCACACGAACCGGGACCAATGCCCACGAGGCTCCGGCCGGCCCCCTGGGCTCACGAACCGGGTCTAATACCCCCCCCCATTTGTCCCGGTTCTTGAAGAACCAGAACCGGGACTAATGGGCTGGCCAGGGCTGAACGATGGCCCTGTTTTCTACTAGTGCCCATGGCGGAGGGAAGCTTCGGCCAAGATGAGGTGTTCGCCTACGGTGGTCTCAGGCGCAAAGAGAGCAGGGGAATGGGTTCCTTGGGGCTCCAGGGGGCTGAAGGAGCGAGAGAGGGGAGGGAACATGCCGTGGTCGTGGTGAATTTAACCGAACAGCGGCGGCGGCCATTGCTACTGGAGCAGGGGAAGACGGCAGCCACTGGTCAAATTGGAGCCAGGTGAGTCTAGCTATGGCTTCTAGGGGCTTGGGGGTTGCTATGCGGCTCGGGGGGGGGACTATGTATAGCCCGGAGTGTCGGTGCCTGCAGTGGCCGAAGATAAGATCGCTGGAGACAATCTTGCAGCAGCACAGGGGAGGCAGCAAGGCTGGCAACGGCCGCTAATGCAAACGGGGGGGTCAATGGACAGCTGGCGCAAGGGGAGCACTTGGGCGGCACCAGCCACTGCTTAGACAAGCCGCTGCCGTCGGCAGGTTGCCAGAGCTGCAGGTCGAAGCGCTGCATGGCTCAAGGCAGGGCGACCAACGGTTGGGGGAGAGTGTTGACGCGACTTTGCAGCAGACCAAAAGGGCAAGGGGTGCACGGACGCGGCGGCTCGACACACGTGCGTGCACAACCTGCGCTCTAGGCGCGCCTAGAGCACGCACGCAAGGTGTTCGGCGCATTGACTGTCGCCTCCAAACACCTCCAAAGCTGCTCCAAATAAACAGGACTAAACTAGAGTTTATAACAAACTTGTTAGACATGTTGGTTGACCAGTGGGGCAATTTCATAGTGCAGGTCAAAGCTGATGCCAAGTCTGGCCATGCACCATAGGTGCTTCATGCAATGACAGGGGCTTCAATTGAGCTTTTCTGCAACCCAAAAACTCCAGATCAGGATCTCTCTAGGTGTTAGTCAAGATGATCAAGTTTCTTTGGCAAAAGAAAAACTTGGTAATGGAATTGTTAAAAAATCATTTCAGGCCAGAAAGTTGAGGCTAATATCACATGCATTTAATATTATCTAATGGGGCTCAACTCATGGACTTAAGGTTTTCTTATGGTTCTACACAAGCATGCAAAATCTTAACGCAATCAGAGGAAGGAAAAACATGGTTGTAGTACAAAGTATCAAACTGGACCAGAACAGAAAAAGAGTTGTTTTGCTAAATTTTTCCACAGCACAAGGTTGGGTTTTTGCAAAAAAGTGAATCTCATGCATTACTTGACATCCCCAAAGTTTTATAGAATTTTTGGAAAAATATATCTAGGGGTTGTAGTACAAACTCCCCTTTTGCCAGAATAGAAAAGGAGTTAATCAGCTCAAATTTTCCAAAACACATGGATATGTTTTTACAAAAAATATGATCCAAGGACATCACCTATCACTTACAAATTTTTTTAGAATTTTTAGAAAAAGTTGTCAAAAGGTTGTAGTGCAAAACAGGCCCTTAAAGGAAATAAAAGTCATTTTTGAATAAAGGAAACCTTGGCCAAAATATTCAAAAGAAAAAGCACTCAGGTCCAACATAAATTTTCAAACATATTTACTTGGAGAAGAATTTTATAAATTAGGGAAAGGCAATGTTTCAAAAATCAATTGAAAATCCAGAAATCCAGATATTAAATAAACATGGCCAAAATAATATCCCCATTTAATTAAATAAGAAATTTAAAATGATTTCAAGCAAGGGCTCAAGAACTAAATGGTCTTTAAAATGTCACTTGAAAGGAAAAGTTTTTGCAAAAAAGCTTTGAAAAGAGTCATGAAGCAAATTATTTTCAAAATAATTTTATTCCAGACAATATTTTATTTTATAAAAATATTACTAAATTTTTGGGGTGTGACAGTGTGTCTGCAAGCAGATTCTAAAGTTGGAACGGAGGCTCAAGATGATTCGATCCTCTCCTGTTTCTGAGGCCATGCTCGCTGAAGAACCGACTATTGAAGGTCGTCTTTGCGAGCTGTTTGATCAGGAAGAACCCATGGAGCTTCAGCATTCTTGTGTTGACTGGCTTCGTGAGGGGGACAGAAAAACGGTGTTTTTCCACGCCCGGGCAGCTGCAAGACGCCGAGCTAACAGAATTTCTGCTCTCTTGCTAGATGATGGCTCAGTTTGCAACTCGTAGGGTGAGATCAAATGTATGGTTCAAAGTTTCTATGATAAATTGTTCACATCTGAACCTTGTGCTGCGATTGATGATGTTCTAGCCTCCATCCCTCGGAAGGTGTCGCCGGACATGAATGAAGAATTGTGCGGACTATACACTAATGAGGAGATCAAATCAGCTTTATTTCAGATGGGTCCTACTAAAGTGCCCGGTCCGGATGGTTTTTCGGCTTTGTTTTATCAAACACATTGGGCTTTTCTGGAGGAAGATATTTGTCAGGCTGTTAGAAGCTTCCTAGAGGGACAGCTGATTCCGGAGGGATTTTGTGATTCAGTGATTATGCTTATTCCTAAGGTGGTGAGGCGGCCACGATAGCTCTGGAAGAAATCAAAACGCTAGTGGCTAGCAACCCCATCCTGGCAGCACCCTACATAGGAAAGACGATGTTGCTATAAATCTCAGCCACCAATCAGGTGGTGAGCGCGGTCCTCGTCGTAGAGTGAGAAGCTAAGGGTCACCAACTAAGGATACAAAAGCCTTCTTACTATGTATCTGAGGTGCTTACCCCATGCAAAACAAGATACCCGCACTATCAAAAGATCGCCTACACGGTATTCATGGCGTCGCGCAAACTCAGGCGCTATTTTCAGGAATGTGCGGTCACGATGGCATCGAAAGTACCCCTGAACGACATAACTAACAACAAGGACACCACCGGCCGAATTGCCAAATGGGTCATCGAACTCTTGTCGTTTAAGATCACCTACAAGCCACGACGAGCCTTCAAATCTCAAGTATTGGCCAACTTCGTCGCTGAATGGACAGAGGCCGAACTCCCTAGAGAGTGTAGCACTTATGCTTATTGGACCATGTACTTTGACGGGTCCAAAACTCTCGCCAGCTTAGGAGCCGGAGTGATCCTCACATCCCCTACCAGGGATAATGTCTGATACATGCTACAGATTATATACGCCAACTCAAATAATGCGGCAGAATACGAGGCACTGCTACACGGTCTTCGGATGGCGGTCTCCATGGGTATATAATGGCTCGACATGCAGGAGACTCTAACCTCGCCATCTCACAAATTAACGGCGAATTCGAGGCAAAGAATCCAAAAATGGAAGCATACAGAAACGCCGTCCTCAAGATATCCGCACGATTCGAGGGGTTGGAATTCCACCAGGTCTCGAGAGATAACAACCAAGCCGCGGATGTTCTCGCCCGCTTAGGCGCAAAGCGCGACCCCATCCCCAGAAACACATTCCTAGAAAGGCTCTTTCAGCCATCCGTGGTATGCCAGGATGAGTCTAGTAGCACAACAGTCAATGGTGTAGAACACACCATACCCCCCATAGCCAAGCAAGACAATCATGTCATCGGCAGAACCTTAATCGAGGAAATGCCCTCGGCCCACGAGGTCATGGAAGTGGTCGCTCCATGGACCGAACCATTCCTTGCCTATCTCTTGCGCAAGGAACTCCCCGAAGACCAGACCGGGTCCGACACATCATCCACCGATCCAAGGCTTACAAGGTCCACGAGGGGGATCTATATAAGAAGAGCACCACGGGAGTCCTCCGACGGTGCATATCCAAGGAAGATGGGAGGCATATTTTGGCCGAAGAAAATGCGGGTATGGGTGGTCATCATGCAGTAGCACGGGTCTTAGTCAGCAAGGCTTTTCGAGCTGGTTTTTTCTGGCCAACAACTCGATAGGACGCACACGCACTCGTTCAACGTTGCACGGGATGTCAACTCCGCGAATCAAAGTCACATGCCCCCACAGCTCTTCGGACAATTCCGATCACTTGGCCCTTTACGGTTTGGGGTATGGACATGGTCGGCCCACTTAAAGGAGGGGCCAAGAAAAATAAATATCTCATGGTTATGGTCTACAAGTTCATCAAATGGATCGAGGCAAAGCCAGTCAGCTCTGCTAAAGCTAAGCCGGTCGTTGATTTCATATCTGGTGTCCTACATCGTTATGGTGTCCCACATAGCATAATAACCGACAATGGATCCAATTTCACCGCCTAGGAGGTGAAGGATTGGTGTGCATATTTGGGTATAAAGCTCGATTACGCCTCGGTCTACCACCCACAAACCAATGGACAGGTCGAACGAGCTAATGGGTTCATTGTGAGTGGTATTAAACCACGTCTAGTACGCTCTCTCACAGAGTCTGACTGTCAAGAGGAAATCGATTCCGTACTATGGGGCTTGCATACCACGCCGAACCATTCTACAGGGTTCACGCCATTTTTTTATGGTGTACGGGGCCGAAGTTGTCATCTTCTGTGATATTATCCACGACGCACCTCGCATGCGCATGTACAAAGAACAGGAGGCTTAGTTACATCGGTAGGACGACTTGGACGCTTTAGAAGGCGAACGCGACATAGCTCGGGCCCGATCTTCCTTTTATCAACATCAAGCCCGATGCTATCAAAGCAGAGAAGTTCGGGCCAAATCATATAACGTGGGCGAGCTCGTCCTGCGCCTCCTAGAGAAGCAGAAGCATAAACTTCACTGAAAGTGGGAAGGCTCCTTCATAATTGATGCAGTTTCAACAAGAGGAGCTTATCGTTTACGCAACCCAGGAGACAGTCTGGAGCCAAACCCATGGAATGCAGCTCGACTTCGGCATTTCTACGGCTAGACCAACATCGTCCCTCCTGCATATTATTTATTTCTCTCTCAAACATTTGTTGTTTTTCTTCTGTAGGGTCTTCCTAGATTATCCCCAGGTGAGTTCGGCTTAACCGAACTACTTTTATTTTTATGTCCGAATACTCATGTCAAATAGAATGTTCAAAATAGCACGGGGGGCTTCGTAATGAAGCAATCTGATGTGTTCATCACGCCTAGATGTTCATACATATAAATCTCGATTCAAAATAAATTCGCGCCATTGTATGCATCAATTGAACTTGAGATCCTTTCAAATTTGGGTTGTCTCGCTCCTGTGCTTACTCTCTACGTTCATGATCTGTTCGACTAGGGGGTAAAGGAAGCACATGTATGATTGTTACGAACAGTTCGCCTGGATTCATATTTCAAACAGGTGAAGCCGAAAGATGGCGTTTCTTAAAATACAACTTGATCGGCAACGAACGAGGTCAATCTAATCGGCAGTTTGTGCCAGTGCATATCCGTACTCCTTGGAATCATATCCAAAACGACTACAGATTATGTAGCAGACCGGAAAAAGGAACCCATAAAAGAATTATTTTTTCCGGAAGATGTTTCATACGTTGCATCGTAATATAGCATAATCCCATCATACCCTTTTTGTATATTAGTACCACATGCCATGGATTGCCTGGTTATCGGAAATGAATTCATGTTTTCATCGGATACAAAGTACGAAACACTGCCTGGTTGTTAAACACGGGAGGTAGAAGTCAATGGCCGGTTTATGACTCCCTCCGCTGCCGATGATCCATAGCGCTCTCGACTTTAGTGTTCGTCGCTGAAAACCCCTTGGAAGGGTCACGCACCGAGCCTATGTTCGGAGCCCCGGCGCCGATTGAAGACCTTGGGTTGGGCTCGCTTCTCAACTCCTCGACCAAGTTTTCGGACGAGGAGGGTCGAGGAGGGTCGTGCATGTTTTCTGCATTTTATTCGGCTAAGGGTTATGGACAATTAATAAGGTTGCCGCTACCATAAAAAATAAAGTGCTATATGTGTACCTAGCTGGAAGGGTAGCTGGCGTATTTCTCGGCACCTCCTGTTCGGGAGTTTGGTTCTCGAATGGCATGACCCTGGCTGGGGGAGGGCGGGAAGCTGTTCGGCGCGTGTTCTGACGACACTTAGGCATGGTCCCTTGACGAGTGGTTGTTGTTGGAATTATGCCCTAGAGGCAATAATAAATATAGTTATTATTATAATTCCTAGATCAAGATAATCGTTTATTATCCATGCTATAATTGTATTGAATGAAGACTTATATACATGTGTGGATACATAGACAAAACACTGTCCCTAGCAAGCCTCTAGTTGGCTAGTCAGTTGATCAACGATAGTCAGTGTCTTCTGATTATGCACAAGGTGTTGTTGCTTGATAACTGGATCACGTCATTAGGAGAATCACGTGATGGACTAGACCCAAACTAATAGACGTAGCATGTTGATCGTGTCATTTTATTGCTACAGTTTTCTGCATGTCAAGTATTTATTCCTATGACCATGAGATCATATAACTTACTAACACCGGAGGAATACTTTGTGTGTATCAAACGTCGCAACGTAACTACGTGACTATAAAGAGGCTCTACAAGTATCTCCGAAGGTGTTCGTTAAGTTAGTATGGATCGAGACTGGGATTTATCACTCCGTGTGACGGAGAGGTATCTCGGGGCCCACTCCGTAATACAACATCACACACAAGCCTTGCAAGCAATGTGACTTAGTGTAAGTTGCGGGATCTTGTATTACGGAACGAGTAAAGAGACTTGCCGGTAAACGAGATTGAAATAGGTATACGGATACTGACGATCGAATCTCGGGCAAGTAACATACCGAAGGACAAAGGGAATGACATACGGGATTATATGAATCCTTGGCACTGAGGTTCAAACGATAAGATCTTCGTAGAATATGTAGGATCCAATATGGGCATCCAGGTCCCGCTGTTGGATATTGACCTTGGAGTCTCTCGGGTCATGTCTACATAGTTCTCGAACCCGCAGGGTCTGCACACTTAAGGTTCGACGTTGTTTTATGCGTATTTGAGTTATATGGTTGGTTACCGACTGTTGTTCGGAGTCCCGGATGAGATCACGGACGTCATGAGGGTTTCCGAAATGGTCCGGAAACAAAGATTGATATATAGGATGACCTCATTTGATTACCGGAAGGTTTTCGGAGTTACCGGGAATGTACCGCGAATGACGAATGGGTTCCGGGAGTTCACTGGGGGGGCACCCACCCCGGGGAAGCCCATAGGTATTGGGGGTGCCGCACCATCCCTTAGTGGGCTGGTGGGACAGCCCAAAAGGGGCCTATGCGCATTGGGAGAAAAATCAAAGAGAAAAAGAAAAAAAAGGAGGAGGTGGGAAAGGGAAGAAGGACTCCACCTTCCAAACCAAGTAGGACTCGGTTTGGGGGGGGGGGACCTTCCCCCCTTGGCTCGGCCGACCCCTTGGGGGTTCTTGGACCCCAAGGCAAGGCTCCCCCCTCTCCCTCCTATATATAGTGGGGTTTTAGGGCTGATTTGAGACAACTTTTGCCATGGCAGCCCGACCACATATCTCCACGGTTTTACCTCTAGATCGCGTTTCTGCGGAGCTCGGGCGGAGCCCTGCTGAGACGAGATCATCACCAACCTCCGGAGTGCCGTCATGCTGCCAGAGAACTCTTCTACCTCTCCGTCTCTCTTGCTGGATCAAGAAGGCCGAGATCATCGTCGAGCTGTACGTGTGCTGAACGCGGAGGTGCCGTCCGTTCGGCACTAGATCGTGGGACTGATCGCGGGATAGTTCGCGGGGCGGATCGAGGGACGTGAGGACGTTCCACTACATCAACCGTGTTCACTAACGCTTCTGCTGTACGGTCTACAAGGGTACGTAGATCACACATCCCCTCTCGTAGATGGACATCACCATGATAGGTCTTCGTGCGCATAGGAAAATTTTTGTTTCCCATGCGACGTTCCCCAACAGTGGCATCATGAGCTAGGTTCATGCGTAGATGTCTTCTCGAGTAGAACACAAAAGTTTTTGTGGGCGGTGATGTGCGTTTTGCTGCCCTCCTTAGTCTTTTCTTGATTCCGCGGTATTGTTGGATCGAAGCGGCTCGGACCGACATTACTCGTACGCTTACGAGAGACTGGTTTCATCGCTACGAGTAACTCCGTTGCTCAAAGATGACTGGCGGGTGTCGGTTTCTCTAACTTTAGTTGAATCGGATTTGACCGAGGAGGTCCTTGGATGAGGTTAAATAGTAACTCATATATCTCCGTTGTGGTGTTTGCGTAAGTAAGATGCGATCCTACTAGATACCCATGGTCACCACGTAAAACATGCAACAACAAAATTAGAGGACGTCTAACTTGTTTTTGCAGGGTATGCTTGTGATGTGATATGGCCAACGATGTGATGTGGTATATTGGATGTATGAGATGATCATGTTGTAATAGATAATATCGACTTGCACGTCGATGGTACGGCAACCGGCAGGAGCCATAGGGTTGTCTTTATAACTAACGTTTTTGCTTGCAGATGCGTTTACTATTTTGCTAGGATGTAGCTTTAGTAGTAATAGCATGAGTAGCACGACAACCCCAATGGCGACACGTTGATGGAGATCATGGTGTGGCGCCGGTGAAAACAAGATCGTGCCGGTGCTTTGGTGATGGAGATCAAGAAGCACGTGATGATGGGCATATCATGTCACTTATGAATTGCATGTGATGTTAATACTTTTATGCACCTTATTTTGCTTAGAACGACGATAGCATTATGAAGTGATCTCTCACTACAATTTCAAGACGAAATTGTGTTCTCCCCGACTGTGCACCGTTGCTACAGTTCATCGTTTCGAGACACCACGTAATGATCGGGTGTGATAGACTCAACGTTCACATACAACGGGTGCAAAATAGTTGCGCACGCGGAACACTCGGGTTAAGCTTGACGAGCCTAGCATGTGCAGACATGGCCTCGGAACACATGAGACCGAAAGGTCGATCATGAATCATATAGATGATATGATTAGCATAGGGATGCTTACCACTGAAACTATACTCAACTCACGTGATGATCGGACTTGAGCTAGTGTAAGTGGATCATGAACCACTCAAATGACTAGAGAGATGTACTTTTTGAGTGGGAGTTTAGCGAGTAATTTGATTAAGTTAAACTCTAATTATCTTGAACATAGTCTAAGTCCACTTCGAATATATTTGTGTTGTAGATCATGGCTCACGCGACAGTCACCCTGAATTTTAATACGTTCCTAGAGAAAGCTAAGTTGAAAGATGATGGAAGCAACTTTGTAGACTGGGCTCGTAATCTTAAGCTAATCTTACAAGCTGGGAAGAAGGATTATGTCCTTAATGCTGCGCTAGGAGATGAACTACCCGCTACGGCTGACCAGGATGTTAAGAACGCTTGGTTAACACGTAAGGAGGACTACTCTGTAGTTCAATGTGCAGTCTTGTATGGCTTAGAACCGGGACTTCAACGTCGCTTTGAGCGTCATGGAGCATATGAGATGTTCCAGGAGTTGATGTTCATCTTTCAGAAGAACGCCCGGATCGAGTGTTGGAAATATGCCCTAGATGCAATAATAAATTAGTTATTATTATATTTCTTAGTTCATGATAATCGTTTATTATCCATGCTATCATTGTATTGATTGGAAACACAATACTTGTGTGGATACATAGACAAAACACTGTCCCTAGTAAGCCTCTAGTTGACTAGCTCGTTGATCAAAGATGGTCAAGGTTTCCTGGCCATAGGCAAGTGTTGTCACTTGATAACGGGATCACATCATTAGGAGAATCATGTGATGGACTAGACCCAAACTAATAGACGTAGCATGTTGATCGTGTCATTTTGTTGCTACTGTTTTCTACGTGTCAAGTATTTGTTCCTATGACCATGAGATCATATAACTCACGGACACCGGAGGAATGCTTTGTGTGTATCAAACGTCGCAACGTAACTGGGTGACTATAAAGATGCTCTACAGGTATCTCCGAAGGTGTTCGTTGAGTTAGTATGGATCGAGACTAGGATTTGTCACTCCGTGTGACGGAGAGGTATCTCGGGGCCCACTCCGTAATACAACATCACACACAAGCCTTGCAAGCAATGTGACTTAGTGTAAGTTGCGGGATCTTGTATTACGGAACGAGTAAAGAGACTTGCCGGTAAACGAGATTGAAATAGGTATGCGGATACTGACGATCGAATCTCGAGCAAGTAACATACCGAAGGACAAAGGGAATGACATACGGGATTATATGAATCCTTGGCACTGAGGTTCAAACGATAAGATCTTCGTAGAATATGTAGGATCCAATATGGGCTTCCAGGTCCCGCTGTTGGATATTGACCGAGGAATCTCTCGGGTCATGTCTACATAGTTCTCGAACCCGCAGGGTCTGCACACTTAAGGTTCGACATTGTTTTATGCGTATTTGAGTTATATGGTTGGTTACCGAATGTTGTTCGGAGTCCCGGATGAGATCACGGACGTCACGAGGGTTTCCGGAATGGTCCGGAAACGAAGATTGATATATAGGATGACCTCATTTGATTACCGGAAGGTTTTCGGAGTTACCGGGAATGTACCGCGAATGACGAATGGGTTCCGGGAGTTCACCGGGGGGACCACCCACCCCGGGGAAGCCCATAGGTATTGGGGGTGCCGCACCATCCCTTAGTGGGCTGGTGGGACAGCCCAAAAGGGGCCTATGCGCATTGGGAGAAAAATCAAAGAGAAAAAGGAGGAGGTGGGAAAGGGAAGAAGGACTCCACCTTCCAAACCAAGTAGGACTCGGTTTGGGGGGGAGACTTTCCCCCCTTGGCTCGGCTGACCCCTTGGGGGTCCTTGGACCCCAAGGCAAGGCTCCCCCCTCTCCCTCCTATATATAGTGGGGTTTTAGGGCTGATTTGAGACAACTTTTGCCACGACAGCCCGACCACATATCTCCACGGTTTTACCTCTGGATCGCGTTTCTGCGGAGCTTGGGCGGAGCCCTGCTGAGGCGAGATCACCAACCTCCGGAGCACCGTCACGCTGCCGGAGAACTCTTCTACCTCTCTGTCTCTCTTGCTGGATCAAGAAGGCCGAGATCATCGTCGAGCTGTACGTGTGCTGAACGCGGAGGTGCAGTCCGTTCGGCACTAGATCGTGGGATTGATCGCGGGACGGTTCGCACGGCGGATCGAGGGACGTGAGGACGTTCCACTACATCAATCGTGTTCACTAACGCTTCTGCTGTACGGTCTACAAGGGTACGTAGATCACATATCCCCTCTCGTAGATGGACATCACCATGATAGGTCTTCGTGCGCGTAGGAAAATTTTTGTTTCCCATGCGACGTTCCCCAACAGTTGTCTTCCTCTTGCTTGTCGAAGATGGAAGAAACCTAGGGTGATCGGAGAGAAGGGCCACCTCTTGCCCGTCATTGCCCTTTTGATAAAACACCCCATCCTCAAAAATAGTCGAAATTTCCGGATTCTTGTGGAATCGGGGGTCGTCGTCGCGAGCGAGGTCTTCGGGCTGGGGAGCGGGACATTTTACCGTCTCGATCCAGTGCCTCTAGTTCTGCAATGAAGGATCAGGGGTTTACGATCATCGATGACAAGCATGAATTTACTTATTATAAATGTCACCGTACTTACCCATGGAATAGGGTATACGTCGAGAAGCCTTCCCTGAAAGCGAGGCGGGTGAAATCTTCCTTTTCCGCCTTGAAGAGATCGACCAGAATGAATGCTAAGGCTTCCCGGGTGTCCGGTCCTTGCCGCTTGGAGCGTGTCGAGTTGCTCATCTTGACGTAGCTCCACAGGGGATGTATATGCTGCTGAAGCGGTTGGACGCATCGGGTAATTGATGTGGCCATCACTTGGACGATGGTCAGGCCGCTGTGAGCAATCATCTTAACCTTGTAGACCTCGGCCCCACCTCGGCCCGAGGGTATCCGCTGGATGCTATGCGCCACACCTCGGCCCCGCCCACTTCCCAAATGGATGTTCCTTTAGTCCGGGGGACGAGGCAGAAGTACTTTCTCCACAAGTTGAAGCGAGGCTCACAGCCCAGAAACATCTCGCATAAAGCCACAAAGCCTGAGATGTGAAGGATAGAGCCGGGGGTGAGATTGTGGAGTTGCAGCCCGTAGAACTCCAACAAACCCCTCAGGAAGGGGTAAATGGGAAACCCCAACCCACGCAGCAGGAAAGAAGTAAAGCATACCCTTTCACCTCTTTGCGAGGCAGGGAAATTCTATGCGAAGGCTTCGCCATTGACACAGGTTAGGTCGGCGCGCGTGTTGGGGAACGTTGCATGGAAAACAAAAAAATTCCTATGCACATGCAAAACGTATCATGGTGATGATCATCTACGAGAGGGAAGATCAGATCCACATACCCTTGTAGATCTCTAAGAAAGAAGCGTTAAGAAACGCGGTTGATGTAGTCGAATGTCTTCGCGATCTGAATCGCAAGCGTCCCAACAACTCCATTTCGATCTGGTGCCGAACGGATGGCACCTCCGCGTTCAGCAAACGTACAGCTCGATGACGATCTCCGCCTTGTTGATCCAGCAAGAGGGGCGGAGAGGTACATGGGTTCCCCGACAGAACGACGACGTGGTGGTGGTGGTGGTGAACTAATCCAGCAGGGCTTCGCCAAGCTATGTCGGACTAACCTAGATGAGGAAGACGGACTGTGGAGGAGACGACGTCACGTGGCTTTTTCTAGTGTCTTTTTCCCTCAAAACCTCCAATATATATAGGAGGAACAAGGGGGGCTGCCTTGCCTCCTACTCCAAGGAGGAGCTTCGGCCAAGCCAACAGGGGACGAGTCCCCCTCCAATTCGGTTTGGGTGGAGGACTCCTCTCCCACTTGGCCACCTCCTTCCTTTTATTCCTTTTCTTTTTCTTTTTGCTCTTTGGTCGAATTGGACTTATTGGGCTAGCCACACCAGCCCACTAAGGGCTGATGTGCCACCCTAAGCCCAATAGGCCTTCTCCCGGGTAGGTGGCCCCTCCTGGTAAAACCCCAGAACCCATTCGTCACTCCTCGTACTTTATCGGTAATGCCAGAAATCTTTCCGGAAGCCAAATGCAACATTCCTATATATCAATATTTACCTCCGGACCATTGCGGAGCTCCTTGTGATGTTTGGGATCTCATCCGATACTCCGAACAACTTTCGGTCACCAACATACATAATTCAGTAATACTGAAACGTCACCGAACCTTAAGTGTGCAGACCATGCGGGTTCGAGAACTGTGTAGACATGACCGAGACACTCTCCGGTAAATATCCAATAGCGGGACCTTAATGCCCATATTGGATCCTACATATTCTACAAATATCATATCGGTTGAACCTCTATGTCAAGGATTCAGTTAATCCCGTATAATATTCCCTTTGTCCTTCGGTATGTTAATTGCCCGAGATTTGATCGTCGGTATCTCTATGCCTATTTCAATATCGTTACTGGCAAGTCTCTTTACTCGATCCGTAATACAAAATCCCGTGGCTAACTCTTTAGTCACATTGCTTGCAAGGCTTGTTTATGATGTTGTATTACCTAAGTGGGCCCCGAGATACCTCTCCGTCATATGGAGTGACAAATCACAGTCTCGATCCATGCTAACTCAACGGACACCTTCGGAGATACCTATAGAGCACCTTTTATAGTCACCCAATTATGTCGCGACGTTTGATACACACAAGGCATTCCTCCAGTGTCAGTGAGTTACATGGTCTCATGGTCATAGGAACTTATACTTGACATGCAGAAAACAATAGCAACAAAATGACACGATCATATGCTACGTTTATAGTTTGGGTCTTGTCCATCACATCATTCCCCTAATGATGTGATCCCGTTATCAATTGACAACACTTGTCTATGCCTAGGAAACCTTAACCATCTTTGATCAACGAGATAGTCAACTAGAAGCTCGCTAGGGACATTGTTTTGCCTATATATCCACACATGCATTTGTGTTCCCATTCAATACAATTATAGCATGGATAATAAACGATTATCCTGAAATAGGAAATATAATAATAACTATTTTATTATTGCCTCTAGGGCATATTTCCAATAGTCTCCCACTTGAACTAGAGTCAATAACCTAGCTTCACATCTCTATATGATTTACAATGTAATGAATCTAACACTCATATAGTTCTGGTGTTGATCATTGGTCGTGGTAGAGGCTTAGTCAACGGATCTGCAACATTTAGATCCGTGTGCACTTAGCAAATATTTATGTCGTCCTCCTTGATGTAATCGTGGATGGCATTGAAGCGTCGCTTTATGTGTCTGGTCCTCTTGTGAAACCTTGGTTCCTTGGCTAGAGCAATGGCACGAGTGTTGTCACAGAACAGATTTATTGGATCCAGTGCACTTGGCACAACTCCAAGACCTGTCATGAACTGTTTCATCCAGACACCCTCCTTAGCCGCCTCTGAGGCAGCTATGTACTCCGCTTCACATGTAGAATCGGCTACGACGCTTTGCTTGGAACTGCACCAGCTTACCGCACCCCCATTAAGAATAAATACGTATCTGGTATGTAACTTAGAGTCATCTGGATCAGTGTTGAAGCTTGCATCGATGTAATCCTTTACGACAAGCTCTTTGTCACCTCCCTAAACGAGAAACATTCCTTAGTCATTTTCAGGTACTTCAGAATATCCTTGACCGCTCCCTAGTGCTCCATTTCTGGATTACTTGGAAACCTGTCTGCCATACTTATGGCTAGGCTGACATCCGGTCTAGTGCACAGCATTGCATACATAATAGACCCTATGGCTGAAGCATAGGGGACGACACTCATCGTTTCTCTATCTTCTGCAGTCACTGGGCATTAAGTCTTACTCAACTTTATACCTTGTAACCACAGGCAAAAACCCTTCATGGATTGTTCCATTTTGAACTTCTTCAAAATCTTATCAAGGTATATGCTTTGTGAAAGTCCTATCACGCGTCTTGATCTATCTCTATAGATCTGACTGCCCAATATGTAAGCAACTTCTCCTAGGTCCTTCACTGAAAAACTTTTATTCAAGTAATCCATTACGCTTTCCAAGAGTTCTACATTGTTTCCAATCAGCAATACGCCATCGACTTATAATATTAGAAATTCTATAGAGTTCCCCCTCACTTTCTTGTAAATACAAGCTTCTCCAAAAACTTGTATAAACCCGAACGCCTTGACCACCTCATCAAAGCGTTGATTCCAACTCTGAAATGCTTGCACCAGTCCATAAATGGATCACTGGAGTTTGCATACTTTGTCGGCATTCTCTGGATCGACAAAACCTTCCGGTTGCATCATATACAACTCTTCCTTAAGAAACCCATTAAGGAACGTTGTTTTGACATCCATCTGCCAAAATTCATAATCAAAAAATGCAGCTATTGCTAACATGATTCTAACGGACTTAAGCATCGCTACGGGTGAGAAAGTTTCATGGTAGTCAACTCCTTGAACTTTTGAAAAACCCTTTGCCACAAGTCGAGCTTTATAGACGATCACATTACCGTCTGCTCCGTCTTCGTCTTAAAGATCCATTTGTTCTTAATGGCCTTCTGGCCTTCAGGTAATACTTCTAAAGTCCATACTTTGTTTTCCTACATAGATCATATCTCGGACTTCATGGCCTCTAACCATTTGTTGAAATCTGGGCCCACCATTGCTTCTCCATAGCTCGCAGGTTCATTGTTGTCTAACAACATGATTGAGAAGACATGATTCCCGTACCACTCAGGAGCAGTACATGCCCTTGTTGACCTACGAGGTCTGATAGCAACTTGATCTGAAGTTTCATGATCATCATCATTAGCTTCCTCTTCAACTGGTGTAGCCTCGACAGAAACTTCTTTCTGTCCTGCGCCACCATCTGGTTGAAGCAAAGGTTCTACAACCTCATCAAGTTCTATCTTCGTCTCACTCAACTCTTTCGAGAGAAACTCTTTCTCAATAAAAGCTTCGTTTTTAGAGACAAACACTTTGCCCTCGGATCTGAGAAAGAAGGTATACCCAAGTGTCTCTTTTGGGTAACCTATGAAGACGTACCTTTTTGCTTTAGGTTCCAGCTTTTTGACATAAGCATCACGTCCCCAAACTTTAAGAAACGACGACTTTGGCTTCTTGCCATACCATAATTCATATGGTCTCATCTCAATGGATTTTGATGGTGCCCTGTTTAAAGTGAATGCAGTTGTCTCCAATGCATAGCCCCAAAATGATAACGGTAAATCGGTAAGAGACATCATAGAACGCGCCATATCTAATAAAGTACGTTTACGACATTCGGACACGCCATTACATTGTGGTGTTCTACGCGGTGTCAACTGTGAAACAATTCCACATTGTCTTATGTGAGCACCAAACTCATAACTCAGATACTCACCTCCTCGATCAGATCATAAGAATTTGATCTTCTTGTTACGATGATTTTCAACTTCACTCTGAAATTGCTTGAACTTTTCAAACGTTTTAGACTTGTGCTTCATTAAGTAAATATGACCATATCTACTCAAATCATCAGTGAAGGTGAGAAAATAACGATATCCACCACGCGCCTCTATGCTCATCGATCCGCACACATTAGTATGTATGATCTCCAACAAATCACTTGCACGCTCCATTGTTCTGGAGAACGGAGTCTTAGTCATCTTGCTCATGAGACATGGTTCGCATGTCTCAAGTGATTCAAAATCAAGTGACTCCCAAAGTCCATCAGCATGGAGTTTCTTCATGCGTTTTACACCAATATGACCTAAGCAGTAGTGCCACAAGAAAGTGGCGCTATCATTACTAACTCTACATCTTTTGGTCTCAATGTTATGGATATGAGTGTCATCACTATCGAGATTCAACATGAACAAACCCCTCACATTGGGTGCATGACCATAAAAGATATTACTCATATAAATAGAACAACCATTATTATTTGATTTAAATGAGTAACCGTCTCGCAATAAACAAGATCCAGATATAATGTTCATGCTCAATGCAGGTACTAGGTAACATTTATTTAAGTTCATTACTAATCCCAATGGTAACTGAAGTGAGATCGTGCCGACGGCGATCACATCAACCTTGGAACCATTTCCCACGCGCATCGTCACTTCATCCTTCACCAGCCTTCATTTATTCCGCAGTTCCTATTTCGAGTTGCAAATGTGAGCAACATAACCGGTATCAAATACACATGCACTACTACGAGTACTAGTGAGGTACACAACAATAACATGTATATCAAATATACCTTGTTTGGCGTTGGTCGCCTTCTTATCGACCAGATACATGGGGTAGTTTCGCTTCCAGTGACCAGTCCCATTGCAAAAATAACACTCAGTTTCCGGCTTGGGTCCAGCCTTGGGTTTCTTCGTCGGAGGGAAACAGTTTTTCCGCTCTTCTTGGAGTTACCCTTTTTTCCCTTGTCGTTTTTCTTAAAACTGGTGGTCTTATTGAGTATTGACCATCAACACTTGATGCTCTTTTTGGATTTCTAATTCTGCAACTTTTAGCATCGCAAACAGCTCGGCGAGTGACTTATTCATCCCTTGCATGTTATAGTTCAACACGAAGCTCTTATAGCTAGGTGGCAGTGACTGAAGAACTCTGTCAGTGATAGCCTCTTGCGGGAGAGCAATCCCCAACTCAGCTAGACGGTTAGAGTACCCACACATTCTAAGTATGTGTTCACTAACAGACCCGTTCTCCTCCATTTCGCAAGCATAGAACTTATCGGAGGTTTCATACCTCTCGATCCGGGCATTCTTCTCAAAGATAAACTTCAACTCGTGGAACATCGCATATGCTCCATGAAGTCCAAAACGTCTTTGAAGTCCTGGTTCTAAGCCATGCAAAACTGCACATTGAACTAATGAGTAGTCATCCTTACACAACTGCCAAGCGTTCAAAATGTCTTGGGTCGCCGTATCGGGTGGTGCATCACCTAGCACTGCATCAAGGACATATTGCTTTTGGGCAGCCGTGAGGATAAGCCTCAGATTACGAGCCCAGTCAACAAAGTTGCTTCCATCGTCTTTCAGCTTAGCTTTCTTTAGGAACGGATTAAAATCCAGGGTTACTACTGCGTGAGCCATTGATCCACAACAGAAAATTTTGCAAAGATTATTTAGACTATGTTAAAGATAATTGAGTTTAGTCTAATCATATTACTAATAAACTCCCACTCAAACTGAAATCCCTCTAGTCATTCGAGTGTCGCATGATCCAAATTCACTAACTCAAGTCTGATCATCACGTGAGTTGAGTTTAGTTTCAATGGTGAACATCTCCGTGTTGATCATATCAACTATATGATTCATGCTCGACTTTCAGTCTCTTGTGTTCCGATGCCTTGTTTGTACATGCTAGGCTCGTCAATTTTAGCCCGAGTGTTCCGCGTGTGCAACTATTTTGCACCCGTTGTATATGAACGTAGAGTCTATCACACCCGATCATCATATGGTTTCTCGAAACGACGAAGTGTCGCAACGGTGCATAGTCGAGGAGAACACAATTTTATCTTAAAATTTTAGTGAGGGATCATCTTATAATGCTACCATCGTCCTAAGAAAAATAAGGTGCATAAAAGGATTAACATCACATGCAAATCATAAGTGACATGATATGGCCATCAACTTGTTCTTCTTGATCTCCATCACCAAAGCACCGGCATGATCTCCAGCGTCACCGGCGCCACACCATGATCTCCATCATCGTGTTGTCATTGAGGTTGTCGTGCTAACTATGTTGTTACTACTAAATCTACTACTAGCGATAAAGCAAAGCATCACCAAGTACAAAATAATTAAAGACAACCCTATGGCTCTTGTCGGTTGTCGTAGCATCGACATGCAAGTCGATATTTAACTATTACAACATGATCATATCATACATCCAATATATCATATCATGTCTTTGGCCATATCACATCACATGCATACCCTGCAAAAACAAGTTAGACGTCCTCTAATTTGTTATTGAAAATTTTACGTGGCTACTACGGGTATCTAGTATGATCGCATCTT
Organism: Hordeum vulgare subsp. vulgare; assembly: GCF_904849725.1. Lineage (NCBI taxonomy): Eukaryota > Viridiplantae > Streptophyta > Magnoliopsida > Poales > Poaceae > Hordeum > Hordeum vulgare. The sequence continues at coordinate 25,204,517 of NC_058524.1, forward strand.
ACTTACACAAAGCCACAACAGAGATATGCAAATTGCTATTTAACCTTCTCCAAGGACCGCCTCGGTCAAATCCGATTCAACTAAAGTTGAAGAAACAGACACCCGCCAGTCATCTTTATGCAACAAGTTAAGCGGGAAGCGTTAAGAAACGCGGTTGACATAGTCGAACGTCTTTGTGATCCGAATCGCAAGCGTCCCACGAACTCCGTCCCAATCTAGTGTCGAACAGACGACACCTCTGCGTTCAGCACACGTACAACTCAATGACGATCTCCGCCTACTTGATCCAGCAAGACGGGCGGAGAGGTAGATGAGTTCCCCACCAGCACGACGGTGTGATGGTGGTGGTGATGAACTAATCCAGCAGGGCTTTGCCAAGCTATGCCAAACTAATCTAGACGAGGAGACGATTTGTGGAGGAGAGGGCAGCACGTGGCTTTTTCTAGTGTATTTTGCCCTCAAAACGTCCACTATATATAGGAGGAACAAGGGGAAGGGTTGCCTTGCCTCCTACTCCAAGGAGGAGCTTCGGCCGAGCCAAGAGGGGAAGAGTCCCCCTCCAATCCGGTTTGGGTGGAGGACTCCTCTCCCACTTGGCCACCTCCTTCCTTTTTTTCCTTTTCTTTTCATTTTTTCTCTTTGGCCGAATTGGACTTATTGGGCTGGCCACACCAGCCAACTAAGGGTTGATGTGCCACCCCTAAGTCCAATAGGCCTTCTCCCGGGTGGGTGGCCCCTCCCGGTAAAACCCTGGAACCCATTCGCCACTCCCGGTACTCTACCAGTAATGCCCGAAATCTTTCCGGAAGCCAAATGCAACATTCCTATATATCAATATTTACCTACGGACCATTCCAGAGCTCCTCGTGGCGTCTGGGATCTCATCCGGGACTCCGAACAACTTTCGGTCACCAACATACATAACTCAATAATGTTGAAACATCACCGAACCTTAAGTGTGCAGACCCTGCGGGTTCGAGAACTATTTAGACATGACCGATACACTCTCCGGTAAATATCCAATGGCGGGACCTCAATGCCCATATTGGATCCTACATATTCTATGAAGATCTTATCGGTTGAACCTCTATGTCAAGGATTCAGTTAATCCCGTATAATATTCCCTTTGTCCTTCGGTATGTTACTTGCCCGAGATTTGATCGTCGGTATCTCTATACCTATTTCAATCTCGTTACTGGCAAGTCTCTTTACACATTCCGTAATACAAAATCCCGTGGCTAACTCTTTTGTCACATTGCTTGCAAGGCTTGTTTGTGATGTTGTATTACCTGAGTGGGTCCCGAGATATCTCTCCGTCATACACACAAGGCATTACCTGAGTGAGCACCTTTATAGTCACCCATTTAAGTTGCAACGGTTGATACACATAAGGCATTCCTCCGGTGTCAGTGAGTTACATGATCTCATGGTCATAGGAACGTATGCTTGACATGCAGAAAACAATAGCAACAAAATGACACGATCATATGCTACATTCATAGTTTGGGTCTTGTCCATCACATCATTCCCCTAATGATGTGATCCCGTTATCAACTGACAACACTTGTCTATGGCTAGGAAACCTTAACCATCTTTGATCAACGAGCTAGTCAACTAGAGGCTCACTAGGGACATTGTTTTGTCTATATATCCACACATGCATTTGTGTTTCCATTCAATACAAATATAGCATGGATAATAAACGATTATCTTGAAACAGGAAATATAATAATAACTATTTTATTATTACCTCTAGGGCATATTTCCAACAGCGGGTGGGCGTGAGATCTGATGATGGAAGGTATCCTTGAATTTCAAGATCCCGCAGCTGGAGCTGGGAAACGGAGCAACTTGCCAAATCCCCTGGTAGGGGGGCGAGGGGACGTGAAGAGGAGCCCACCATGGTGTTGAGTACTGGGACTCTAGGGTTTTCCGGTGGCACTTGAGAGGGGGGCGATGATGAAGCCCTAGACCTGATTCTTTGCCCCCCCCCCATGTTTGAAAGGACGGTTCCGTTGGGAACTACTGGGACGCTTGCTTGCGCCAAATCGCACGACGTACGAGAATTATTATTAATTTTGGAGCCGAATTAAAAGCTATGGGTCCCGCGACGCTTCGGTATTCATGGGTTCATCAAAGACTAGTTCATCATTTTACAAATTGGAGGGGAAAATCGCCTTGCAAGCCGATCACTTAGGAAACATGGAGCTGCCAAAGACTATACACATCAGCGTTGAAGGCTAGTTCAGGGGCTGCTGAGGGAGTCTAGGATTAAGGGGTCCTCGGATAGCCAGCCTGAGGACCACACCATTGAAGATCGGATTATGACAACCTCGTGCTCGAGAAGGAAAACTCCGAAGATTGGCGTGTGCTCCAAGTCAAATAGGGTTAAATCGGCCCATCTATCCCCGGCCAAAGGTTGGTAACTTGTAAACCCTAGGGACCCTGGTATCTATATAAACCAGGGGTTCTTATCCGTCTAAAAGAGATTGAATCATCTAGGATTTAGCATATATGATCTCGAGGTAGATCAACTATGTAATCATCCACATCAATATAATCAAGCAGGACGTAGAGTTTTACCTCATCACAAGGGCCCGAACCTGGGTAAACTATTGTCTCCTCCTTCTCCTACAACCCATCGATCCAAGATGTACAGTTCGGGACCCCCTACCCGAGATCTGCCGGTTTTGACACCGACAGTCGGACTACGTCCCCTCCTCCACTTCCCACCTTCGTGCCTCCCGGGTGAAAACCCTAACTCCGGTGGGCGGCGGCAGCGATGTCCTTGACGTGGTGACCTTCTTGTGGCAGGTACCGTGTGAGTCCTTGATGGTTGTTGGTGGTGGACACTGCTTCGGGGGAAACCCTAAGATCTGGTCTTCTAGATCGGACGATGGCGGTACCGCGGTGCCGTTTCTCTCTTGGGAGCATCGTTTGTGGAGTAGCGCTCGATGACAAAGGCAGGAGGTGGAGCGACTTCGTCTTGCACGGAGTTTTGGTGGAGTTATCAAATCATGCCTCGCTGACGGGTGCTACGCTGAGTCCTGCCTGGTTGGCAGGTGCTATGCACGACAGTTCTTCCAAAATCTTCGCGTATGAACGGATGAGCGCAGTGCGGTGGCGCCGTTGAGCGACGTGGCGGCGTCGACTAATGTTCGGACTAGCGAGGATGATGCAAAACTCTCTCCTGAAGATGGATCAATGGTAGGGTCAGGCCGACAAAATTAAAGGCCTTGTGCGAAACTTTAAAACGAGGCCTATTTCCTTGAAAAGATAAAACTATGATCAACTTACCTACATCTCCTTTATGTTGGATTAAATCCTCTAGTTTTATTTTGTCCTCATGTTTGTTATAACCAGATTCATATTCTCTAGACAGCATTTTAGACGACATAACTTGGGCCTTGAAACACAATAAGTCTAGACCAATTAATGTATAAGTATACAAATGATGAAAATAACAAAATGAAATGGATACACATCAAACATTTAGCAGCAAAAAAATATAGAAAGCTTACGTGGTCGAATTATTCCTCGATGAGCCGTGAGGGACCGAAGGAGAGGCAGGAAGGCATCACACCGAGATCCCGTGGACGAAGATAATACACCCTTGAGGCCTTGACTAATACTAGCAAAATGGCCCGTGCGTTGCAACGGGAGAAAAAACATAATCTTCAATGCTGATGACCACCTTATGTTCACACATCATCGCTTGATTTTAAAATTTTGTGCATAAATGCAAGAAAATATTTCCTCTTTTGAATTTATTCACAAGTTGAAGCAATCTTTACATTTTCAAAAAAAAATATCATGGTTGTCAAAAATCTTGGTAACTCAAACAATTATTCTTTATTTCAAGATTTTTTTTGAGGAAACATACAATAATAATCCGATCCATCCAACAGTTAATTCTTCAAAAATCTCACGGGTATATTTTCACAAAGACTTAGAAGCATTAATGTTTAACAACATACATTAGATCTTTCATAGACAAATTTACAAATATGAGAACAATTTTAAAATCGAGAACATTTTTTACAATTTACAAACATTTACTAAAAATCATGAATATTTTTTATATTTCAAACGGGTTTAAATATTTACTTTTGAATTGACGACCAATTCTAGAAAAGACGAACATAATTTTTGATGTTGGAGGATTTTACTTTAAATTCACAAACATTTTTGAAACACATGAAGTTTTTCTGAATAAACAAACATTTTTATAAGTCAGTAATATATTTATTAAATTCACGGACATTGTTTTGGAATTTGCAAAAAACATTATAAAAATCCGACGCCTTTTTTGAATCCACAAACATTTTATGTTTTTGTCAACATTTTAATTCAAAATTCCTATTTTTTAATATGCAAATGTTTTCGTAATTCTAAATTATTTAAATTAGAAGTAAACAAAAATGGAACGGAAAAATTTAAATAAAAAAATAAACTATCAAAATAGGCATTAGCTATTTTTAAAATTTTAGGACATTTTTTAAATGCATTAACATATTTTGAATTAGAAAGCATTTTGTTAAATGCTTTTAATAATTTTTAATACACGGAGTTTGATTTGAAATCATGGACTTTTCTTATTTTACAAACATTTTTTCAAACTTGCAAACATTTTATTGTATATGTGAGCATTTTTTACAAAAACTCCAAGCAGTTTTTGAAGTCACAAACATTTTATTTTTTAAAATATGTTGATTTAAAAATTTAAGTTTATTAAAAGTTTAAAGGATATTTGAAGTTCTAAATTATTTAAATAGAAAAATAAAATGGAACTGAAGATAAATAAATAAACAGAACTAAAAAAACTGGTGCATGTGCATGGGCCGGGCCATACGGTGTGCTGGATATTCTCCGAGGGTGCAAAGCGTAATATCGGAGGTTTTTACATGGGCCGGCCCAGCCCGAGATTTTTCGCTTTGTGAAACATTTTCTATTAATTATCAGTGGCATGGTGGGTAATTTATGCAAAAATTTAGGGGCGATTTCCATGACGTACCACAGAAGCAATAGGTGCTTTATTAATACTAGTAAAAGTGCCCATGCGTTGCACCGGGTTAGATTTTCTATTTTTGGATCATGAATTTTGTATTTGAGAAGTCCCCCCTCCACCTCACCTCATGTCCTCCATCAACATCTACTTGAGCTTGCACCGCCATTGAAGTGCAAGTAGATATGCAAACCAATGACAAACCTATAGCAACTTAATAATAACTATAGAAACTCCCGAAGCGGAAGAAAATAGAAGATATTATCAAACAATCAACTTTCAGACTTCAATCAAACATGGACCAATCACACTACAATAGGAATTAGTTGACAAAATGATTGTATCAACTTTCACACATGAATCAAACAGGGAGCAATCAGACTTGAAGCACTACAGTACCAATCAGTTGACAAAATTACTGTATTAACTTTAAGACTTGAAGCACTACAAACTTGAATCAACTTTCAGAATCTATTACATACTAATAATGTAAATGGAGGATGTGTGGACACCAATATATCGAGATTGAGGGGGGAACTTATAGTCTGCACGTCGGTGTCATCAATCATTATTGTTGGCATGTCCGAGAGCAGAACCTCCTTGGCCTCCACCTGCACTTGACTGGATGCCTTAGGCACCTGCACATGCACACACATTATACATCAAAACCAGGCCAAATATGAACAACAACAATATAGTTTGCACAGAATCTATCAGTGTGAAGACAGATTAATACACCAGATTTGGTTTTGGACTAAAAAGAATATCATTGCCATTTAATGAAGACTAGAATCCGAAGTTTGATGAGAAAACATAGGAGAAAAAGAAAAAAAAATGAACTTGACTATGTAAATAGATCCATTACTTGTCTGGTTGTAAGTACCCAATTTTTTTATATTGACAAAATCTGAACCCCCAGACTAGTGATATTGACATCACACTCAAACTCTGCTGCTGTCAACTACAAATAGAATCCATCTATGTAGGGGTTCATGATGTGTTGCAGAGAACTAAGATAACCACTACAGAGTTTAATCAAACTTCTCACATTACAAAACAACTTGGCCCTTCCTTTTGGTTGGCATTTCTTTACAGTTTTTCTTACTATTTGGCATTATGCGACCATGTAGACAGTATTTTTCAGATAATTTTGTTGTCCCTGCTACTAAAGTTCAGTTCTAGACACGTTAGCCCCATGTAACACACTTCTATTCAAAATAACAAACATGTACTACTACCCTGAAGCAATTGAAGCGAGACACTTCCCTCAAGCAATCAAACTGGAAGTGGTGCTCCTGCATCAGGAGTACCAGGGGCAGTGCAAAAAAAGAGTACCAGGGGAAAATAGAGGCATGTATCCCATAGGTCTGCTGATCATAGGAAACTGGGAGCATCCATTAACCAAAATTTCACATATGGAACCCATCATGATCTATCCTGATGATCTTATCCTCATAACCAATAACAAATGGAGGATACACCATTTGAACTGCACCACTGAATGGCCTATTCAAAGCATGGTGAATTTGTTCCAGAATAGGAGAACTCCATCAGCATACTATTGATGAGTGGTGAAACCTGACCAGTAGTATGTCACATTGGTAGCTAGTTACACTAAGTCTACATTCTGCCCTTGACCACTAAGTAAGTTTCTTGTAATTTTTTTCAAGCATGTCATGCACATAATTGTCAGCCGAATTTGAAAGCTTTATGGTAGTCAATCTATCAGAATTTAAATGCAACTTAATTTTGCAGTTTAAAACCTCATTAAGTTCACTTGCATGTCTATGGTGATAATTTTCCATATAAAATTTTAATGAAAAACTGACCCTGTAAATCTCTAATACTTACATGTATGATTGCTATGGTTGAACATGACAGAAAAAAGGTGACGGGATCAGGTTCTTGTTCTCACCATTGACAGTAGCATTGGATGTACACATCATGGATGAAATTGGGCAGCACAGCCCCTACTATTTTTAACTCCACGCAGACCTCCCACTCCTCATCTATGTCAGCGTCAATCTTAGAGATCGGCCTCTTGCTCGTCTCTAACTCTGAGCAAACTGCTCTCTGCTTGTTGCACCCCATGTTACAGTCACACGAGGGAAGAAAATATCACAACTATGGACAAACAAGGGGCGTCAATATCATAGGTCCAAACTCCAAACTGCAACATAAAGCTGCAAAATTACACAAGAACAGAAGTGCAGTGACCACAATATGGCACCAATTCTTGAATCAAACCACACAAACACAAAGACTGAGCCTTGTAGCTAAGGATCCGAGGAGGCGAAGTGTGCCGGTGAGGCTGCACACGGTTCACTGAGCAGAGGAAGAGGAAGAAGTGTGCGTCAGGGCTGTAGGACATCGTCATCTACAGATACACCCGCCATTATCCCTCGAGCAGACTGATGCCCTCCAGAGACGCGATGTTAACAACGTTGGCATGCTGGATGTCGGCCTTGAGCAACTTCAGTGATTCCCAGAACAACCTCCGAGCGGCGCCGGGCACCACCATCATATCTTCCTCTCTCTTCCTCCGCGAGCAGAGGCCACGACGCACTGCACTCACGACCACCATCCGAATTGATTCCGTGCGCGTGGCCTAGCTGGCGGACGACTGCAGGGGGTCAACGCAGGGGAGCATCTTCTCCCGAGATGGACTCGAGGTGGACATGGCCGATCTTGTGCGGCACGTGGAAACAACAGGCGAGGGTGATAGCTCCTCTGCATGGACGGGTCTGACGGCGGCTAGATGGAGACGAGCTCCTTCCTCCCACGCGAGCACTGTCGGCGGCGGCCAGATGAAGGCGGCCTCTCTCCTCCCGCGCAAGCATGACCAGCGGTGGTTAGATGGAATCGTCCTCCCTCCCCCTCGCACGAGCACGGCAGACGACGTCCTCCCCCCCCCCCCTCAGAGCGCTACGGAGGAGCACGTTGCGGGTGGTGCTCTCATCGCGGTCAGCACGGCGAGAGGGGTGCGTGCTCGCCCGTGTCACGCCTGCGGGCGTACAACGGCCGAGTGGTGTGGAGGAGCGCCTCAGCCTCGCCCCGACGCGCGCGCGCTCGCCGGGAAGAGCGGAGCGCAGCGTCGCATCGTGGGGAGGGGAAATGGAAACACCGGCGGCAAACCCTCGCCGCAGGTCGTCCTGCGGGAGCCACTGAACTGTAGCTAGGAGCAGAAAGGGGAGGAGGAAGCGGGGGCGGGGAAGCCACTCACCGAGAGGAGGAGGCGCCGCCGCGTCCTCGTCGCCGCCGCTCCCCTGCCAGGCTCCGGCCTTCCTCTTCGTCACCGGCGACCCCGCCTCACCGCCCGCCTCCAAATCGTCCTCCCAATCCTCTACAGCGCACCGATCCATCCCCTGCCGAGCAGTCGCCGCCGTCATTCCGCATCGAGCAGTCGTCGCCATCGTTCCGCATCAAGCAACCGTCGTCCCCAACCGCGTGGATAAGGAGCGTGGGCGGAATTATTACATGACGCAACGGTTATTTTGTAAACTCGAAACGTTTTTTTCCAGATCCACTTACATAGGGACTGTGGATTGAATACCCCGAAGCGGAGGGACTTTTGTGCAAAAATGCCGACGACGGACGACAGAAGCCTTCGGTGCTTTATTATTAGGGAGAGATATTTCAGGTAAGCCACTACATGGGTGCGAAAACCTACAAAACCAATAAGTTATGCTTACATCCCACCTCGGCTGAAATCTGCATCAGGTCAATTGCCACGAAACTATCTCCATCGGGTAAATTGTCCACGAAACATCCAAGGTCGCCGTCGAGTTCGTCGGAGAAAGAAGCGCCGACTTCGCCGGAGGTAGAAGATCATCCGCGGAGCACTCCAATGTCGCCTGCTGCGGCTACACGAGAGGTATGTATCACAAAACCAAAAGATAACCGGGATTTAATCTGGTGAGTCTATGATGATATTGTCCTACTTGTTTGGTCAGTTGTGGACTCATGGTGTAGGCTACTGAAAAAGTTCTTCAGATATGTTTCTGCTGGCCTTCAGAGTATGGATTTTGTACATTCAGAGTGCGGTTTAGGTCCTTCTATAGAAGTTTCTCCTCCCGAAATTTCTGTTTATGGCTTCATTTTTCATTCAGAGACGAAACAGATTGGCTGAACATCACCAGAGACGCACGGTGACGTTTAAGCCATCCGTTGAGCTATAACAGAAAGAAATTCATCTTTGGCTGACCAACGTTTCAGAGTTATAAAGATTTTTTTTCCTTCCTTTAAGAATATACTTACATGTCTTTCTAGCTAAGTTTTTAGACAGTACTACTGTTGCATGAAATTCGTCTTTGGCTGACCAATGTTTCAGAGTTATTCACCCAACTTCATGCAACGTCGTTGCTGACTTGCAAACCAAACCCCTACCGTCAACATGAAAACCCTGGAACTTTCAATTGCGCTATTTTACAAGTAGAAGTTATTCCAAGCATCATGGCGACCACAGAAAAAAATCTGCCCTGCTTGCTAGACCGGGTAGTTTCCTGAAGTGAGGTGTCCGTTGAGCTATAACAGAAAGAAATTCGTCTTTGGCTGACCAATGTTTCAGAGTTATAAAGATTTCTTTTCCTTCCTTTAAGAATATACTTACATGTCTTTCTAGCTAAGTTTTTAGACAATACTACTGTTGCATGAAATTCGTCTTTAGCTGACCAACGTTTCAGCGTTATAAAGATTTCTTTTCCTTCCTTTAAAAATATACTTACATATCTTTCTAGCTAAGTTTTTAGACAGTACTACTGTTGCATACTGGAGATGATATGTTAGAGTAGTAGACTGACACAGCATGGCCATATATGAGAAATTGAGAACTACCGGACTACAAAGAATGTTAAGTGTCGAAGCACTTCTGTACGAGTTTGCAAGAGAATACGTTGGTGCATGATCCAACATACATAATCCAATTAGTGGTATTTAAGAAGATGCTTAAGCAAAAGAATCCATGTATGCATAATCCCACATTTGGCAAAATATACATGTCGGGCAGGATACCAGGGATTCAGCAGATATGCAGGAGTACCAGGGATTATGCTTGCAGGAGTACCTGTCCATTTCCAAAGTAACAAGAAAACAATAAATCAACGCTTAAATACCAAAAAAACATAGTACAGTGCATCAATGATTCATACTGTCAGCATAAGAACTTACCTGAAGTTCAGAGATCTGCATGTGCACAAGGAATCAAGCGCACCATCAGTTAGGATTGACCCACAAAATCGTAGGGGGGGGGGGGGGGTGTCAATGATGGCAGCCGAAGCCTCCTCAAGTACACAAGTTCTCAAATTAACATATTTCCCAACCAATCTGGGCATGAAATTAAGATTTGGAGCGGTAGAATTAGGGTCCGGGGTGAAGAAACCCTCATGCGGGAAACAAAATCCGCAACAAATGTATGCGCTTACTGTTTTGGGAGGCGGGCATACCTTAGCCGGGAGGGAGTGGCACCCAGCCTTGGAGCTCACGTTCTCCGGCCTCCTCTCCGTCGATCCATCCGCCCCGCTGCCGAATTCATGTCGGAGCAGCCGGATCAAAGGGAGTGACACCCAGCCTTGGAGCTCGCCGTCTCCGGCTACCTCTCAGTTGATCTGTCTGCCCCGCCGCCAAATCCACATTGGAGCAGTCGGATCTGCCGCGTGCCTGCCCTGTCATCGGGACGAGGATGACGAGAGGAGCACCTGTTCGTCCGCTGCCTTGGAGCTCGTCACCCACCGGCCACCTCTTACAGATCCAAGTTTTTTTTCGTAAAAACGAAACCAAAGGAGATTGATCCGCTCCTGCTCTTGCTCTGAGCCGGGCTCACACGGGACACAACAAAGTGGGAGGAAGATGGCCGGCCGCGTGGGCGCCGCGAGCGGGACGGGGGAGATTTCTTCGCAGGCGCTCACGCTGACGGCCGCCGCGGGCAGGACGGGAAAGATGCGGGACGGGGAAGATGACTAAAAACAAGACTGCAGGTTGATTCCGACAAAACAGAAGTGTTTTTATGTAAAAGTGGTGCGACGGACCACAGAAGCACTACGTACTTTATTATTAGAAAGATATATATAGGTAAAGATAAAGATTACCAGGATTGAAGAGGAAAAAAAGGAAGTGGAAACAAACGAGCTAGCACTTATCCTGAAGGATCAAGTGCTCTTGGTTAGTACTTCCTTCGTTTTAAAATTCTTGTCTTAGGTTTGTCTACATATAACTCCTCCTATGTTGTCTCAGCATAGCCGGTACCAAGCACGGGTAAAGGAGGAGGGTTGTGATAGGCGTGACGAGCCAACGTGAAAAACCCAGCCACTCTTATGGAGATGAAACCCAAAGGAAGCTCGTTGGGGCGTAACCCTCTTAGCGACGCGCCACATCGGAACCCGGGTGTGGTGTCAAATGGGCAAGGGCCGGGCCGTCACCCCCTTGGTGGCGCGCCGTATCTTGATCTGGATACGGTGATAAGTGAGCAAGGGTCGGGTCGCCGCATCCTTAGTGGCGCGCTGCACCGACGCCCCGGTGTAGTGAAAAAAGAGCAAGGGTCTTCGCATTTGACTCGACGAGTGCGGAGGGTAAGGAAGTTAGCCGAGCCTAGGAGGATACGCTTAGGTAGCTGGAACGTAGGATCCCTGACGGGTAAATTACGAGAGCTAGTTGATACGGCGGTGAGGAGGCGTGTTGATGTCCTATGTGTCCAAGAGACCAAATGGAAGGGACAAAAGGCGAAGGAGGTGGAGGATACCAGCTTCAAGTTGTGGTACACGGGAAAAACTTCAAACAAGAATGGAGTAGGCATCTTGGTCAACAAGAGCCTTAGGGATGGAGTTGTGGATGTTAAGAGGCAAGGGGACCAGATGATCCTTGTCAAGCTGGTAGTTGGGGACTTAGTCCTCAATGTTATCAGCGCGTATGCCCCGCAAGTAGGCCACAATGAGAGCACCAAGAGGGAGTTCTGGGAAGGCCTGGAGGACTTGGTTAGGAGGGTACCTATTGGTGAGAAGCGCTTCATAGGAGGAGACCTCAATGGCCATGTGGGTACATCTAACACAGGTTTTCAAAGTGTGCATGGGGGCTTTGGCTATGGCATCAGGAACCAAGAAGGAGAAGATGTCCTGAGCTTCGCTCTAGCCTACGACATGTTTGTAGCTAACACCCTCTTTAGGAAGAGAGAATCTCATCTAGTGACGAAGTGGTGGAAGATCAAGGGGGAGGCATCCCAGGCTTTCAGGGAGAGGGTCATTAAGGAGGACCCTTGGGAGGAAGGAGGCGATGCAAACTTGATGTGGACGAGTATGGCGACCTTCTTGCGGAAGGTCGTTGTAGAGGAGTTTGGGGTGACCAAGGGTAGTAGAAGGGAAGCTAAGGACACCTGATGGTGGAACGATGAGGTCCAGAAGGTTATTAGGGAGAAGAAGGACTGTTTCAGATGCCTATATCTGGACAAGAGTGCAGCTAACATGGAGAAGTATAAGGTGGCAAAGAAGGCAGCAAAGCGGGCGGTGAGTGAAGCAAGAGGTCGGGCGTATGAGGACCTCTACCAACGTTTAAACACTAAGGAAGGCGAAACAGACATCTATAAGATGGCCAAGATTAGGGAGAGGAAGACGAGGGATGTCGGCGAAGTCAAATGCATCAAGGACGGAGATGATCAGCTTCTTGTGAAGGATGAGGCGATCAAGCGTAGATGGCGGGAGTACTTTGACAACCTTTACAATGGAGAGGTTGATAGCTCTACCATTGAGCTAGACGACTCCTTTGATGGTACCAGCATGTGCTTTGTGCGACGTATCCAGGAGTGTGAGGTTAAGGAGGCGTTAAAAAGGATGAAAGTAGGCAAAGCGATGGGTCCTGATGGTATCCCCATCGAGGTGTGGAGAGGCCTTGGAGACATAGCGATAGTATGGCTAACTAAGCTTTTCAACCTCATTTTTTGGTCAAACAAGATGCCCGGAGAATGGAGGCGGAGTATTTTAGTACCAATCTTTAAGAACAAGGGGGATGTTCAAAGTTGTACTAATTACCGCGGAATCAAGCTGATGAGCCATACTATGAAGCTATGGGAGAGAGTCATTGAACACCGCTTAAGAAGGTTAACAAGCGTGACCAAAAACCAATTTGGTTTCATGCCTGGGAGGTCTACCATGAAAGCCATCTTCTTGGTACGACAGCTGATGGAGAGATACAGGGAGCAAAAGAAGGACCTTCATATGGTGTTCATTGATTTGGAGAAGGCCTATGATAAGATACCTCGGAATGTCATGTGGTGGGCCTTGGAGAAACACAAAGTCCCAATAAAGAACATTACCCTCATCAAGGATATGTATGATAATGTTGTGACAAGTGTTCGAACAAGTGATAGCGACACCGATGACTTTCCGATTAGAATAGGGCTACACCAAGGGTCAGCTTTGAGCCCTTATCTTTTTTATTTGGTGATGGATGAGGTCACAAGGGATATACAAGGAGATATCCCATGGTGTATGCTCTTTGCGGATGATGTGGTGCTAGTCGATGATAGCCGAACGGGGGTTAATAGAAAGTTAGAGTTATGGAGGCGGACTATAGAATCGAAAGGTTTTAGGCTTAGTAGAACTAAAACTGAAGACATGAGGTGCAGTTTTAGTGCTACTAGGCACGAGGATGGAGAGGTTAGCCTTGGTGGGCAGGTGGTACCGGAGAGAGACACGTTTCGATATTTGGGGTCCATGTTGCAGAAGGATGGCGATATCGATAAAAACGTGGGCCACCGAATCAAGGCTGGTGGATGAAGTGGCACCAAGCTTCTGGCGTACTCTGTGACAAGAGAGTGCCACAAAAGCTAAAAGGCAGGTTTTATAGGACAGCTATCCGACCTGCGATGTTGTATGGCGCGGACTGTTGGCCAACCAAGAGACGACATATCCAACAGTTAGGTGTAGCAGAGATGCGCATGTTGAGATGGATATGTGGCCACACAAGGAAGGATCGGGTACGGAATGACGATATAGGAGAGAGACTTGGGGTAGCACCGATTGAAGAGAAGCTGGTCCAGCATCGTCTCAGATGGTTTGGACATATTCAACGGAGGCCATGGGAAGCGCCAGTGCATAGCGGACGGATAAAGCGTGCTGAGAATGTTAATAGGGGTTGTGGTAGACCAAACTTGACATGAGAGGAGTCCGTTAAGAGAGACCTGAAGGTTTGAAATATCGACAAAGACTTAGCCATGGACAGGGGTGCGTGGAAGTTAGCTATCCACGTTCCAGAGCCATGACTTGGTTTCGAGATCTTATGGGTTTCAACTCTAGCCTACCCCAACTTGTTTGGGACTGAAAGGCTTGGTTGTTGTTGTTGTTGTTGTAGGTTTGTCTACATATGCATGTATCACGACTAGATACATTCATATAAAAACAAATTTAAGACAGGAATTTTGGAACGGAGGAAGTAAGTTTAAAGATTGATTTGATTATAAGTCGCGTGTCACAGGAGCAGGGGCGGACCTATGTAAGACTAACCGGTGTCACAGGACACCGGGTAAGTTTTCTGACTACGGTATATATATAGCCCATGTAGACGTGTGACACCGGTAAAAATATTTGTTGGACACCGGCAAGAAACCACCAGCGACTGAGCACTCGCAGCCGATCTAATGGCCCATGCGGTCACGCACTAACGAGAGTTAGATCAATCTGATCGATCAATCAATCCGTTCTCTGTGTATCTGCGGGTATTTGCCTTCTGATTTCTCGCCTCCCCCGCATAGCCTGCTCCATCTTGTCGGCTAACCAGCGACTTACGGTCGTGTGGCGGCACGTCGCTTTTTCCTGGATACACGAAATAGGCTTTTTCCTAGATCGCTGGAGAAAAAATCCCGGCGAGGTAACTTCCTCATCTATTTCAAGTCCAAGCCTCTATTTTCTTTAATTCTTTCTTCCCATCGACCCAAAATATAGCTAGGGTTTTCAATCTAAAAAAGGGTGTTCTATTGAGAATTAAGTTACGGTATTTCCAAATTTGGGGAGTTATTCCCATCTGTAGAAAATTGGTTTACTATGATATTCCAAAAAAAATTGTGATTCACATCTATATTTTGAGAATTTGATTACTGTTTCCAAGTTTGCAGGGTGATTTTCCAATTTACCAATCATATTTGTTTCCGTAGTTTGGATTTTCTACGTATATAGTATTTCAAGTGGAACACTTTATTTTGTTATTTTGGTAAGCATTTTTTACTATCAACCATTTTAAATTGTGGAATCTTATTTCTATGCAAATCATGTACTCCCTCCGTTTCTAAATATAAGTCCTTTTAGAGATTCCACTAAGGGACTACGTACGAAGCAAAATGAGTGAATCTACATTCTAAAGTTCTTATTAAAAACTTTTGAAAGACTTATATTTAGGAACGGAGGGAGTATACTATATGCATGATTTTAAATCTTTCACGAAATATCCGTGATCGCAACAATTATTATTGAAGAGCCTCGGCAATATAATATGGTAACTGCTATGAAATACTCAAATTCAATAAAAACTTTCAAATTCATGATGAAAATTATCTGCTATAGCTGCTGAGAGAGTCGGCCGTGATTTTTTTTATCCCCCAAATAAAAAATAAGATTATATGGGACACCGGGACATTTTTGTCCTAGGTCCGCCCTGCACAGGAGCACGGCCGTGTGCCTGCCCACGCACCTGCTAGTTGTTGCTGCGGTGCCTCCTTTCCTGTGGCCTCTGCAGATGCCCGCGGCCGCCGTTCCTCTGCTGCATCGTCGGCCTGCATCTGGCGGCCGTCCGATGTACTGTTAGGGTTAGTTCTATAGATTGGAATTACTGCTCCTACGTGTGGTGCGAACAGACAGTATTCATCCTGGTCATCGATCCGATCAAATTACTACTTTTTTTGGGAAAAGTTAATGCTTTATCGGCTGATTGCACGAGAAGTTTCACTACCTACGTAGTTGTTGGATTGTCCTTGATCAATGTGACCTCAAACGTGCTCACACATCTTCATTCTTTTCTTTGCCTATCACGTGCCTGTTTGTCGTATCTTGCAATAACAACAGTGTTGCAAACCACGTCGGGGAACGACGATGGCAGCTTACACAAGTTTTTGCAACATCAGCTATGTTGCACAAAATAATTGAAACAAAATCTTTGTTGCGAAAAAAAATTGCGACAAGAACTTTGTTACAGAAAATATCCTGCATTGCAACTCATGTTACAAAAAACATTCCACAACACAACCTATGTTATAAAAAAAATCTACAGGTGTTTCCGCAACACCATCCTTGTTGCAGAAATTATTCTATAACAAATTCTATTGCGAAAAAATCTACACAGGTTTTCGCAACATGCTCTCTGTTGCAAAAAAAATTGCAACATAATGTATGTTGCAAAAGACCCGTCAGTCACTTTTTAACCCGTCAGCCGGACGCGTAGCAGTGTGCTTGTTTCTGCAATTGGAACGTTGTTTCAGGATTTTATGTGGTGGGCGGAGGCGACCGAGCTGATGATCGGACGGTGCACGCGCGTACATCGAACGGCTAATTAGGTGACGGATGATTACTACAAATCCAAAGGTGAACGCCTAGCGGTCCCTTTTTTTGTGAGGTAAACAAATTACTACTACTTGAGACCTATACGCATGTTACGCTAACCGGGCCTTTTGGCCTTAACATACGGGAAAAGATTTTCTTCAACCCACCGAACTTACGTGAACGTTAACCATCTTCATGTTCGTTGAATGAGCTCCGTCAGATAGTCAATGTCCATGTTATGCAACTGATCCATTGTTTTAAAAAAAAGGTTCTACAATTAATCCCTTGTTGCAAAGATCCCGTAGCGGGTAGATCCCGCAACATGACCTATGATGCAAAACAAATCTCGCAACACAGCCATGTTGCAAAAAGAATCCCGCAACACGATCCATGGTACAAATAAATCTGCAACACGGCCCATGTTGAAAAATATTTCGCAACACGATCAATGTTGTAAAAAAACTACAACATAACACATGTTGCAAAAACAGATCTGACAATACGACCCATATTGCAAAAAAAATCACAACATAATCTCTGTATCAAATGTTTCCGCAACAAGACATGCGTTGCAAGATTGAATTGGTAGATTTGACGGCTCGCTGAGTGACGGATCTTTTTAAAAGATCCGCCGGCCAAAGCGAGCATGGCCCTTAATATATCGGCATGCTGATGTGCTCCTAAAATGGGCCCCTGTCGCCTGGAGGCCCTGTGCCGCCGCACAGGCTTCACACCGCTGCGCGCGGGCCTGGTCAGTGGGTCAATGATGATGGTGGCTTCTAAAACGTGTGTGCACTTTAGGTCTGCTGCACCGGCTATTGGTCCCGATACGTTATGTGGATGGATTGGCGACGACACCGATTTTAGATATGGGGAGTGAGAGCACTCCACATTATTGAGTTTGTAGGTGTGAGTGGTGGCTTCAGATGGATTGATGTATGTTCTTGTCAGACCTTTGTGAAATAATTAATAAAGATGGTTGCATGCATCGATTGATGCAGAGGTCGGGGGTTTAACCTCCTTTTCCAAAAAAAATGAAGAGGAAGAAGAGGAATATCGTGGAGAGGCAGCAGATGATGAGAATGGAGATGCAGCAATGGATGAGCATGAAGAGGGAGGAGATGAAGAGCATGGAGAGGACAATGGCACAAATAAAGATTTTTATGAAAGTGATTATGATGTTCCCAAAGGGGATGATGATCTATTTTTGAAGAATGTTGATGAGAGTGTGAATGACCACAATGAGCAGAAGGAATACATAGAAGAAGAAGATCCAGTTGAAGATGTCGATGATCCGAATTTGTCTAAGAAAGACCTACAAAGGTTGAAGTACTCTTTCAAGGCATTTAACCCAGAGGTGGACCTAAATAATCCAATTTTCAGGGTTGGACAAGTTTATGGGGAAATAAAGAGCTTAGAGATGCATTGGTTGCATACAGTGTGAGAAACGGAGTTAAGATTAACAAAGAAAGAAATGAGGCAAAGAGGTTGAATGCATCTTGCTCTGCTGGATGCCCGTGTCTTTTGAAGGCATCTAAGGACAATAGAACAAGAAGCATTTTAATTAAGAGATACAATGGCAATCGCACATGTCAGAAATCTTGGGATGCAAAGTGTTTATCAGTTAAATTTCTTACCAGAAAGTTCATTGACGAGTTCAGAGAGAATTCAAGATCAAAAGATGGACTTGGTTACCTTTGGAAACAAAGTTCAGAGAGAATTCAAGATCAGACCTCATAGAGTCAAATTAGGAAGGGCGAGGAGAGCTGCACTGAATTTGATCCCCAGACCTCTCACCTAAGCCTAACATCTAAAGCCAGAGACCCTGATCGAGCCACATACCGGGTCCGGGACACAAACCGGTCTGACGCACTCACATGTGTAGTCGCCGCCATCTTCCACTGGTCCATCTTCAGATCAGATTGAGGTACCAGCCTTGGCAGGTGCCTCCGCCATCGACACCACCATGACGCAAAACGACGACCTCCACCTACGCGAGTCCATCTCCAAGCAACGGACGGAGATCCATGCTAGGATAGGGCTGCACCACCGCCGTCGCCCACCACCCACAAGCGCCACCCAGCCCCAAGGTTCCCAAAGCGGCGCCTTCAAGAAGGGAACGGCGACGTGAGCGTCGCCGCCGCTGAACAAACTTAAGGCTTTCGCCCGAGAGACCTAGGGGAAGGGGAAGTGAGGGGATCAGTCCATACGGACGCCTCCAAGCAGGGGAACGGTGCCCTCAGGCGTCGCTGTCGACGCGGTCGGCCATGACCGACCAGGATTTCGCCCGAACTAGATCCCCCCACCAGCAGCGCCTCCTGTACAAAATCGGCGACCCAAGGAAGCGCGGCCCGACCAGGCTGGCCCGCACGCCGAATAGGGGAGGAGGGGAGGCGCCAGATCGCGCGCACCGGCCACCGCAAAAGCCAACGTCGAACGCCAACGACCACCGGATCCCGCCGCCCGTGCGGCCGAGACGCCAGATCCACCACCCGCATGGCTGCTAGCCTGCCGTGCCTCGCCAATGGAGCCGCCGCTCCAGATCCGGGGCTCCCCACGGAGAGGCAGGGTAGCCTAGGCCCCGCCACCACCATCCTTGGCGCCCCGGGCTTGCCCGGCGGCTGCCTCAGGCGGCGGCGAGGAAGGAAGGGGGAGGGGGAGGCGGCTAGGGTTGGGAGGGAGGGAGACGTGGGAAGCTTGTTGACCAGTGGCCTGGGAATGGTTGAAGTACAATCAACATTATCATGGGAGTGGTTTCTCACCACATTAAAGCATGACTTGAACATAGTGAACACCTCCCCATTCACTATAATGAGTGACAAACAAAAGGTATTTTGTTCATCTGTACAATGGTGTTTTCAGTGTATTAATTTCTACATTATATCAAGTCCTAATACTTATACATGTGCACTTCCCTAGGGATTAATAAATGTTGTTGGAAAGGTGTTTCCAGACTCAGAAAACATATTTTATGTTAGGCATTTATATCAAAGGAGAGACAATGAAAAATCATTTATGGGCAATTGCACGATCAACAAATGTCACGAAGTGGAGGTTGAACAGAGAAGCAATGAGAGAGGGACTGCCCTAGTTTTGTTGCTTGCTTAGAGAATAAACCTGAAAACCATTGGGTGAAAGCATTCTTCAGTGATTTCCCCAAATGTGATATCCTGTTGAACAATATGTCAGAAGTGTACAACAGGTATAAATTGTAGTGTATTGCGATTTTCTATTGATTAGCATTGCATTATGATGTCATTAATCATTTATTTGCAATGCATTGAAGCTATATACGGGAAGCAAGAGAGTTCCCTGTGATTTCAATGATGGAATGCATAAAGGGTAAGATTACTGCTAGACATGAGAGCAGACAGAGAGAAGCAATAAACAAATGGACTGGTACGATATGCCCAAAAATCAGGAAGAAAATAGAGGAGATAGAGTTGTCTGCAAGTTGTTTTCCTAGCCACTCTGGTTTGGGAGTATATTCTGTGATATCTGGAAACTTTACGTACCTTGTGGATGTTCCAGCAAAGACATGTGATTGCAGAAGATGGCAACTTGGTGGCATACCTTGCGGCCACTCTATTGCATGCTTCAGGGAAGAAAGGATAGATCGAGAGGAAATGGTTCATAAGTGCTACACAATAGAGACATACCTACTAGCATATGGGCACAATATAATGCCTATGAGAGACAAGGCTCACTGGGAGGAAGTTAATGGAACTGTCGTTCATCCACCAGTTTACAAGAAAAATATGGGAAGGCCACCAAAGAATAGGAAGAAAACACCTGAAGAAAAAGCTTAAGAAGGATGGCAGCATTGCACTGAACAAGAAAGGTGTGAGCATGCATTGCTCAATTTGAGGAAAAGTAGATCACAACAAGAAGGGCCATCTAAAATTCATGGAGAGGGAAGCTAATGACCTGGAAGAAGAAATAGAAGATCCTTACATTTTAAATGTAATACATGCAATTTTCAGTTGCAATACTTGTTAGTTCATTTCTCACACCATATTATATTTCAGGACATCAGGACACACATAGAGGACACAAGGCTGGACCCTATGCATGTGCCTTTCAGTATGGTTCATAGAATGAGACAAGAGGTAAAAATAGTTGTATATTGTTTCATATGTTGTCATATCAATTTAATTGTTATTATTGACTACTGAATGCTTTGTCTGCATATTGATTAGGAGAGAGTACATGTTTCAAATGTCAGATCACCTCACGCACATCTCCCTCCCTCCCTCCCTCCCAACCCTAGCCGCCTCCCCCTCCCCATCCCTTCCTCGCCGCCGCCTGAGGCAGCCGCCGGGCAAGCCCGGGGCGCTAAGGATGGTGGCGGCGGGGCCTAGGTTGCCCTGCCTCTGCATGCGGAGTCCCGGATCTGGAGCGGCGGCTCCATTTGCGAGGCACGACAGGCTAGCAGCCGTGCGGGAGGTGGATCCGGCGTCTCGGCCGCGCGGGCGGCGGGATCCGGTGGTCGCTAACGTCTGGCGGCGGCTTTTGCGGTGGCCGGTGCGGCGATCTAGCGCCTCCCCTCCTTCCCTGTTCGGCGTGCGGGCCAGCCTGGTCGGGCCGCGCTTCCTTGGATTGCCGGTTTTGTACAGGAGGTGCTGGTGGTGGTGGGGATCTAGTTCGGGTGAAATCCCTGGTCGGCCATGGCCGGCTGCGTCGATGGTGACGCCTGAGGGCGTCGTTCCCCTCCTTGGAGGCGTTGGTATGGACTGATCCCCTCACTTCCCCTTCCCCTAGGTCTCCCGGGCGAAAGCTTTAACTTTGTTGGGCGGCGGCGGCGCTCACGGCGCCGTTCCCTTCTTGAAGGAGCCGCTTTGGGAACCTTGGGGTTGGGTGGCGCTTGTGGGTGGTGGGCGACGGCGGTGGTGCGGCCCTATCCTAGCATGGATCTCCGTCCGTCGCTTGGAGATGGACTCGCGTAGGTGGAGGTCGTCGTTTGGCGTCATGATGGCATCGATGGCGGAGGCACCTGCCAAGGCTGATACCTCAATCTGATCTGAAGATGGACCAGTGGAAGATGGCGGCGACGACACATGTGAGTGCGTCGGACCGGTTTGTGCCCCGGACCCGGTATGTGGCTCGGTCAGGGTCTCCGGCTTTAGATGTTAGGCTTAGGTGAGAGGTCTGGGTATTTGGTCCAGCTTGCACCCCTTCATCATATGGATAGGAGTAGCGGCAAATGTTGCCAAGATGGCGGATTCAGGCATATTGTTGTACTGCTTTGTAAGGTCCTCGAGAATAATCAATAAAATGGCCGCATGCATCTCCCAGATGCAGAGGCCGGGGGCCATCCTCCTTTTTTTTAAATGTCAGATCACCTGGCCCTTTACCAGAAATATCTAGATTTGTAGCGGATGCAAGGGACTCCATTCCTGAATCCTGAGAGAAGAACAACTACTGCAGCTACAGCAAGGGCAAGGAACAGGGGAAAAGGTAAAGCAAGGGCAGTACATGAGGCAGAAACCAGTGCTGCTGCAAGCAAGAGACTAAAGAGAGGGGTAAGCAGTTCAACAACAGCTACTAGCACAAGCCCAGATGATGTACGAAGTGGTGGTGGGAGAGGAACAAATGTTGCTGCAAGAGGTGGCGCAAATGGTGCAAGAGGTGGGACAAATACCGCTGGGCACTAGTAGAAAACGGGCCTTTGGCCTGGACCATTTAGTCCCGGCCTGCCTCTGGGCCGGGACTAAAGGCCCGGCCAAGTCGCCCCAATTCCCAATGCCTCCCTCGAGGCTTTAGTCCCGGCCCGTAAGGAGCCTTTAGTCCCGGTTCGTGTCCCAAACCGGGACTAAAGGGCTACGCGGCGGGCAGTGGTGGTGGCAACTGTTCGTATCCCCCTTTAGTCCCGGTTGGTGGCTCAACCCGGGACTAAAGGACTAACACGTGGCCTGCCGTAGTGGTGGCGACCGTTGGTATACCTCTTTAGTCCCGGTTGGTGGCTCAACCCGGGACTAAAGGCCTAACACGTGGCCTGCCGTAGTGGTGGCAACCGTTTGATATACCTCTTTAGTCCCGGTTGGTGGCTCAACCCGGGACTAAAGGCCCAAACGGTTTGCATCCCACGTCGTTTCGGGCGATGAAAAGCACGAACCGAAGCGTACAGTCGCCATTTCTCTGTTCTTCTTCTCTCTCACGTCGCCCTCTCTGTTCTTCTCCTCTGTTCTTCTCCTCTCTTCTTCCCTTCTCTTCTTCCACCATGCCAACTATCTTTCGTGAGGTGCTCGCACATGGCACGACCAAGCTCCGTGTCGTGTACATGAACCTGAGCAGGGAGGTGCCGTTTTTTCTTCAACAGTTGAAGGAACGATGGTTTGACCATGCAGCGGATCATGAGAAGTTCTTCGGGCTTGATCTGGAGTACACGGCCGATCAACGCGGTGTTGCCGTCATCCAACTATGCTTCGCACGCCATGTCTTGATCTTCCAATGGGCGAGGTAAGTTTTGAGGCTTTCTTTGATCCAAGATAATGACATTGTAAGTTTATTTGTTTCAATCATAGTTGGTTCCCTTCAAATAGTTGTAGTGAAACAATTTTGATTAGTTGAAGGGGAGCACAATCTAATTGGAATAGTGTTCCATAATCTGAAAAATCGTATTAGAATCAACTAGTGTTTAATATGTTCCATTGGAATCATAGTTGGTTCCCTTCAAATAGTTGTAGTGAAACAATTTTGATTAGTTGAAGGGGAGCACAATCTAATTGGAATAGTGTTCCATAATCTGAAAAATCGTATTAGAATCAACTAGTGTTTAATATGTTCCATTGGAATCATAGTTGGTTCCCTTCAAATAGTTGTAGTGAAACAATTTTGATTAGTTAAAGGGGAGCACAATCTGATTGGAATAGTGTTCCATAATCTGAAAAATCGCATTAGAATCAACTAGTGTTTAATATGTTCCATTGGAATCATAGTTGGTTCCCTTCAAATAGTTGTAGTGAAACAATTTTGATTAGTTGAAGGGGAACACAATCTGATTGGAATAGTGTTCCATAATCTGAAAAATCGTATTAGAATCAACTAGTGTTTAATATGTTCCATTGGAATCATAGTTGGTTCGCTTCAAATAGTTGTAGTGAAACAATTTTGATTAGTTGAAGGGAACACAATCTGATTGGAATAGTGTTCCATAATCTGAAAAATCTGATTGGTTCAATATGTTCCATTGAAATCATAGTTGTAGTGATACAATTTTATGCGGTGTTCTTTGATCCAAGGTTATGAAAATTGAAGATAGCTAGTGATCTCTCTAGGTTCCATTGGATAGCAATATGATATGTCATAGTCATGAAAATTGCATATAGCTAGTGATCTCTCTAGGTTCCATTGGATAGCTATAGTGATCTCTCTAGGTTCCATTGCATATGTTCTATTTGAATCCTAAAGATAAGTTTCTCTTTAGTTGTAGTGAAACATGTTTCCTTATTGCAGCAGTATGTAACATTTGTTCCATTTTAATTTGTTTCTGTTGCAGGAGTGACAAGCATTGTCCAGAACTCATGGAGTTCCTTCGCAGCGGCATCACTTTTGCTTCCGTTGACATAAGGAACGACAAGCTGAAGATGAGGCACAGCTTTGGTATTGAGATACCAGCTGGTTGCCTCGTTGATCTCCAAACGATATTCAGGCTTCGACATGACAGGACTTCGAGGGCTCATATGGCAGTTGCCTTGATCGACGAGTCATATGGTGATATGAAGACCAGTTTCCCAAAGTATCAGCACAAACTTTGGGAGAAGGGCCCACTTGATGATATCAACATTGAGTATGCAGCAAAAGATGCATACGTTTCATACGAGTTGTACCGCAAGATTCGAGTCGTCAACTATGGCCAGCGTCACCTCGAGGAACGTGGACATTCTGATTTAGATGATTCAGACGAGTAGTGTTCTGAACGTCGAACACTTGTATATATATCTATGGTAGCTATTATTATGTACTGTTTGGACTAGTATCATGTACTTCTTGGACCAATTTATATATGTCTAGTTTCTGTTTGTGCCATTATAGTTTCCAAATTTGAATGGTTTAGCCCTATCTAACTGCATTTGCTACTTTTGAATGGTTTAGCCCTTTCTAACTTTATGGTATCATGTATTTCGACCACATATATATACAAAAAGTCTTCAGTTCAAATAAGTTCAAAAAATGAAATCCCTTTTGTAACAGATCTGTACACCATATATGAGAGAAGAAGAATGTCGTCTCTTATTGTGGGGGTCGCTTCTACTTCGAGAGATATTTTCCATTTTGTGATGTGCCTTTGAATGATGCATTTTGAACACACAAAAAGTATGGAGTTCAAATAAGTTCAAAAAAATGAAATCCCTTTGTAAGAGATGAGTTCTCGTTCGAAACCCTGCTACTTCGAGAGAGATTGTCAGTTTTGTACACGAACTGCATCCAGTTTTTGTCGTAGCCCTCTCAACTTTTTAACACATGCTATGTGGGTGAAATGATGATAGCATGCCAACTTTCAACATTTTCAGAGTTCATTTGTAGTGCTTTTCAATTTCAGGGTCAACTAGCTCAAAAAAAATAAGTAAATGCACTAAGAATACCAAATGAAGTCAGAAATTGTTGAAATTTTGTGATGTGCCTTTGAATGGTGCATTTTGAACACACAAAAAGTATGGAGTTCAAATAAGTTAAGAGATGAGTTCTCGTTCGAAACCCTACTACTTCGAGAGAGATTGTCAGTTTTGTACACGAACTGCATCCAGTTTTTGTCGTAGCCCTCTCAACTTTTTAACACATGCTATGTGGGTGAAATGATGATAGCATGCCAACTTTCAACATTTTCAGAGTTCATTTGTAGTGCTTTTCAATTTCAGGGTCAACTAGCTCAAAAAAAAAAGTAAATGCACTAAGAATACCAAATGAAGTCAGAAATTGTTGAAATTTGTGATGTGCCTTTGAATGGTGCATTTTGAACACACAAAAAGTATGGAGTTTATATAAGTTCAGAAAAATGAAATCCCTTTGTAAGAGATGAGTTCTCGTTCGAAACCCTACTACTTCGAGAGAGATTGTCAGTTTTGTACACGAACTGCATCCAGTTTTTGTCGTAGCCCTCTCAACTTTTTAACACATGCTATGTGGGTGAAATTATGATAGCATGCCAACTTTCAACATTTTCAGAGTTCATTTGTAGTGCTTCTCAATTTCAGGGTCAACTAGCTTAAAAAAAAGTAAATGCACTAAGAATACCAAATGAAGTCAGAAATTGTTGAAATTTTGTGATGTGCCTTTGAATGGTGCATTTTGAACACACAAAAAGTATGGAGTTCAAATAAGTTCAAAAAATGAAATCCCTTTGTAAGAGATGAGTTCTCATTCGAAACCCTGCTACTTCGAAAGAGATTATCCGTTTTGTACACGAACCGCATCCAGTTTTTGTCGTAGCCCTCTCAACTTTTTAACACATGCTATGTGGGTGAAATGATGATAGTATGCCAACTTTCAACATTTTCACATTTCATTTGTAGTGCTTTTCAATTTCAGGGTCAACTAGCTCAAAAAATAAGTAAATGCACGAAATATACCAATTGAAGTCAGAAATTGTTGAAATTTTGTGATGTGCCTTTGAATAGTGCATTTTGAACACACAAAAAGTATGAAGTTCAAATAAGTTCAAAAAAATGAAATCCCTTTGTAAGAGATGAGTTCTCGTTCGAAACGCTGCTACTTCGAGATATAATAGTTTGGATAGTCAAAATTATTAATTATGAAAATAAAAAATAGTTTTGCATTATTTATTCAATTTCAAAAACTTTTCATTATCATAGTTTTGTCAAATTCTCAAATATGCAAAAAGAATTTTTAATAAACATAGTTTTTAAATGAAAATAACAAAATAGATAATAGTTTGGATAGTCAAAATAATTACTTTTGAAAATAGAAAATAGTTTTGCATTATTTATTCAATTTCAAACACTTTTCATTAACATAGTTTTGTCAAATTCTCAAATATGCAAAAAGAATTTTTAATAAACATAGTTTTTAATTGAAAATAACAAAATAGATAATAGTTTGGATAGTCAAAATTATTAATTATGAAAATAAAAAATAGATCTGCATTATTTATTCAATTTGAAACACTTTTCATTATCATAGTTTTGTCAAATTCTCAAATATGCAAAAAGAATTTTTAATAAACATAATTTTTAATTGAAAATAACAAAATAAGTTAATAGTTTGGATAGTCGAAACTATTAATTATGAAAATAAAAAATAGTTCTGCATTATTTATTCAATTTGAAACACTTTTCATTATCATAGTTTTGTCAAATTCTCAAATATGCAAAAAGAATTTTTAATAAACATAGTTTTTAATTGAAAATGACAAAATAGATAATAGTTTGGATAGTCAAAATTATTAATTATGAAAATAAAAAATAGTTCTGCATTATTTATTCAATTTGAAACACTTTTCATTATCATAGTTTTGTCAAATTCTCAAATATGCAAAAAGAATTTTTAATAAACATAGTTTTTAATTTTGAAAATAGAAAAAATTGAAACTATATGAGAAATCATAGACAAAATTCGACCTGAATTCACTTTGAATTAGTGAATTCTGGTCGAATTTTATCCACAATTTCGAATATAGTTTCAATTTTCAGTAAGATTAGACCCGTAAGCCTGCTTTAGGGAGGAGCTCGATGGAGAAGCTGCGACGGGGCTTATAAACAAGTGTTAGTCCCCCTCGCTGGGCGAGGTGGGACTAAACTTATCGTGCAGCCGAGGAGGGGCTTTAGTCCCGGGTGGAGCCACGACCCGGGACTAAAGACCCCCTTTAGTCCCGGTTGGAGCCACGCACCGGGACTAAAGACCCCGTGCTTCCTGCCTCTTGGTCTGCCCAAAAAGACGCCTTTAGTCCCGGGTCGTGGCTCCACCCGGGACTAAAGGGGGTCTTTAGTCCCGGTTCGAGCCACGAGCCGGGACTAAAGATCCACCTATATAAGCGGGAGTTCGAAAATTTCCAACCCAATTCGTCCATTTCTCTTCTTCTTCCTCTCGTTCTCCTGCCCGGCGCGGCACAGCGACGAACTAACCGACGCCGTCAGGCTGCCCGCCGTCCTGCTCGCCGCCGCCTGCCGTCCTCCTTGCCGTCAGCCGTCCTCCTCGCCGTCGCGCCGTCCTCCTCGCCGCCTCGCCGTCCTCCTCGTCGTCGCGCCGTCCTTCTAACCGTCGCGCCGTCCTCCTCGCCGCGCGCCGTCGACACCTCCGGCTGGTAAGCCCCCCGCCCCCTCCTCCCCAACACTCCGGCCAGTATAGAAGAAAATAAGAAAAAGGAGAAGAGAAGAAGAAAAAGGAGAAGAGAAGAAGAAAAAGGAGAAGAAAGGAAGAAAAAGGAGAAGAGAAGAAGAAAAAGAGAAGAAAAGAAGAAAAAGAAAAGGATTTTTTTGTCATTTAATTCCTATTGTTATTAGGTTTGTGCTAGATTATTAGGGTTAGTAATATTTAGAATTAGGTTAGGGTTACAAGAAGAATAAATATGAACAAAAATAAAAAAATAAGATTAGGAAAAATGAAAATAAGAAGAGGAGGAGAAGAAAAGAAGAAAAAGTGTATATTGTATAGTGTATATGCTTAAGTGTATAGTGTATATAGTATATAGTGTATAAGAAGAGGAGGAATTTTGCTATAGTGTATGTAGTGTATAGTGTATAAGAAAAGAAGAAAAGAAGAGGAGGAAAAGAGAAGAAAAGAAGAGGAGGAGAAGAAAAATGAAAATAAGAAGAGGAGGAATTTTGCTATTGTATAGTGTATATGCTTAAGTGTTAATAGTGTTTCTTAGTTTATTTTTAGCAAAAAAATTAATAGAACTAGTTTATTTTTTTAGTTCATTTTACGATGCCTATCCCGCATCCTCGTCGTCGACTCGGCGGGCGCTACGGTTCTAGATGTATTAGTGATGCTATATGTATGATAGTATTCGAGTATTAGTGATAATATTCGACGATGTACGGACAAAAGTGATGATGTATTAGCTTATAATTGAATGCATGCTAATTTGAATACTACTTTATTTTACGATTTGGTTTTGCTTATTGAATGCTCCTACTTTGAATACTATGCAGAAATCTAGGAGTCCCGGGTGGAGCCACGACCCGGGACTTAAGTTGTTTTGGAACGGAGTTCCTGATAAAATAATTCTTTTTTGGTATAAAGATTAAGAGAATCCGTTTTTTGCAGAACTATGGATCCACATATCAGGAACCTCGAAGAGGAAGAACTTCTCGAAGATATAATCAAAGACGGCCCCGACGTTGAACCAGCTGAATCTCCGTCGTCATATCTAAACCAGGACGTTGGAATGGAGGTCGAGCGACACGAAGATGAAGCCGATGGGGCAGGAGATAGCTCCAATGACAGAGAAGGTGATAGCTCCACTGATGGAGAAGCCGGTGAAGAGGAGAAGTCCGGCAAGGTATACATATGAAGTTCGACAATCACTTGTAATATGTGAAAAATATTGGAGATAGCTCTATATTGTATACATATACATTCATTTGACGAATGTTTCTCCCTCTTAGGCCTCCACATCGAGCAAAACTACGAAACGAGGCCCGACTAGAAAGTTGGATGCACGGACGCATTACATATTTGAGGTGATATTTCCTACGGGCGAACCCAAGCTTCCTAAGAATGCTGCTGACACATTCAAGAAGCAATGCGGAGTTCTCGTTAGGGATCACGTCCCGATCAGCGTTCGGGAGTGGAACAAGCGCAAAGGGGCAGCCGATAGTGACTATGTCGCCGAAAGGTACAAAGATAATCTTTGGAATGATCTCATGTCACATTTCAACCTGCCAGAATGTGAGAATGAAGACGCCGCAGACAAACTGAGGGCCAAAGTCAAGCAGTGGACTCTAAAGAAGATGGCCGAACTGTTCTGTAGCTGGAAGAAGAAGCTATGGAAAAACTATCTGAAGACAAAGAAAGTGCCAGTATTTGAGGGGTATCTAGCCAAGCAGGCGAATCACTGGAAGGCATTTCAAGAGTACAAGGAGTCAGAAGATGCCCAGGCATTATCAGAAAAGAACAAGATAAATGCCGACAAGAAGAAATATCACCACAAGCTCGGGATAGGGGGCTATGAGACTGCCATCCCAAAGTGGGATAAGAAAGAGCAAGATCTGCTAGATAAAGGCATCGTACCTGAACCACTCCGTGATGAGTGGGAATTGAGAGCAAGAAATTGGTTCCTTGCGCATGGTGGGTCGTACGACGAACAAACAGGGGACCTCATCTGTAATGACGGTCTTAGGATACCCAGGGAGAATTGGAAAAGGATAGTGAAAGAAATTAAGGAGGGACAAAGAAAGTTCACTGCAGATAGAGATAAAGATTTGCTCACACTGGTCCTCGGCAATGACGAACATGGAGGACGAACGCGAGGCTTCGGTCCATCTTACCCGTGGTGGCTTGGGTTTGCCAGAGACCAAGACACTTACAAAAGCCGAGAGAGAGCAAAGAAGCGGCAGCAGGATGAGGAGAATGACAAGTTCAACCAGTTGCTTGCCAGGATTAACGAGCAACAGAAGCAGATTGATGAGCTTAGAGGAGTACCGCGCCAGGAAGATCCTGCACTTGATATTACCGGCGCCCCATCTAAGCGGAAAAGCAGCGTGGCTGAATCTGAGGCCCCGCCCGACGATGAACGAAGAATGATAGAGGGCGGTCCCGGCTACCCCGTGGATGGAATCAAGGAGTCAACATCATGTGAACTCCATCAGAAATTCAAGAACATGTCCATGGAGGTGGCCCTCGGACAAGCTTTACCTTCTGGCCCTGATGCACGCTGGCATGGCCGTAAGATTCCAGCTGGCTTTGCTAAAGTCGGGGTGGATGAAATCATGACGGGGTTTAATGATATGGAGCTCGACATGGCTGGACCCGAAGATGAGAGGACACTCGGAGAAGTACTGGGTGGAGTCATCCTATGGGACAAGAACTACATCAAGCTTCCAGGCTCGGCCCCAAGGACAACACCGCCTCCGAGTCGTCGCAGGTCACCTACACCTCCATTACCTCCAAGCCCTTCACATGACCTCGGCCAGCACAACACGAGTCCATCTCGATCACCGCCGCCGGACTTGGGTCGTCCGTCTCCGCCGCCGCCCGCACATGATACTAAGCGGAAGCGTGCCAGCAAGAACGTTCCGTCGATGATTTCTAAGCGACGGAGCTCCCCAAAGCGCAAACTGTCGCCCCTCCCAAAGGTACCTCATGCTAATCTTCCTATCAGACCTTATGATCGTACCCCCGAGGAAAACGCCAGGATAACAAAGGAACATCATGAGGCGCAGATGAAAAAGAAGGAACCCGAGCCCCGCCCGAAATACACCGAGAAGCATATAGCATGGGCAAAAGACTTCATAACCCTTCCATCACAGTATGACTTACACTATAAGTTTGATGACTATACACGCACATTGCAGAAGGAAGTGAAAAAGAGCAGCTCACCTGCAAGTGCAAGTGGGAGCAAATCAAGTTCAACTACAAGCAAGAAAAAATCAGACGTTCCTCAGCTTGGACAACAGGCCAAACAGTCTATCCCACCCCTCAAGGTGTTAACCAAGAATGTTCCCCCTCCGGTGCAGGGGCAAGCTTTTGAAAGAGCAAAGGAGTTGGCGGATGAATGTGGTATCGCGGTTGAAGATTTGTTGGCTTCCCAAGACGACAAGATAACCAAGGCTGTGATAGCCCCTAAGCCATAGTTTGTCATGGGAGAGCCTTTGGTCAGCAAAGATGATCTCCCAACAAATATGCGTTACTTGCATAAATGGTACTTAAGTGAATCAAAGAATGGGAGAACGATGATCGTGCTGAGTGTCCCACGGGAGTACTACGGCCGCTCCGAAGAAATCCATATCGACTTTGATGAACTCTTCCAGATGTACAATGGCGACGCCCTCGACAAATCTCTTATGAGTTGCTATTGTTTGTAAGTTTTTCAATTCGTTGTCTACATATAACTTGTTTAGTTATTTGAATTCATTGTCTATATATAACTTGTACTCTATTATGCAGAATGAAGATTTTGGAGTGTAAAAATAAGAGCATCCTAAATATTGGGTTTATTGACCCAGATAAAATACATATAGCGACGCTAACTGACAAACCCAAGGAGACGGAGGAAAACCTTCTAAGGTTTCTAAGAGATCAAAATTTCTGTGACCACATACTGTTTCCATACAACTTCAGGTGAGGGTCTTTACTCTGTTGTGTCCATTCACTTATAAGTGTAATTGATAAGTTATATATATATATATATACACACACACACATGTGCAGCTTTCATTGGATTCTGTTGGACATTCAAATTGATAAGGGAAGAGTTGATGCCTTCAACCCATTATCGAGACCCTTGGAACAGTTCCAAAGCCTGCAGGACATGCTCCAAGGGTAATTTGAATCATTCTTGCGCTCTATCGGTCTCTTTCGATGATTTTCTGATATATCAATTAATGAAAAACTTAGCAAATTATTATCCTTGTCGGGCAGGGTTTGGAAGCGGTTCAAGTGCGTGACTCTCGGTAACTTTCCTGAGAAGCTGACCTTTAGAGCGACTCAGGTAAGTAGTAGTATGATATACTTCTATTAATTTTCAATACATTTATGATGCTAGATTATTATTTTGATTATATATATTCTATTCTCGTAAAGTGCGACCAGCAGCCACGGGGAACGCATCTATGCGGATACTATGTTTGCGAGACAATTCACACGTTTACCTCTGAGTTCAAGGATCACAGATTCGACGTAAGCAATGAACATTCACACCTCTATTTTTACCCGTCATTCTTTGTTATCATGATTGATATTCATATTCATCTCCTCTTCTTATATAGCACACGGCCATGAGGACGAAGGTCCTACCACAGCAACGCGCGATTGCTGTTGCAGAGGAGCTTGCGGGATTTCTGAGGACGGAAGATATAGAAGACAAAGGACGATTTAGTGTAGCTAAGGGTCATTACTGATGTTCGTCCATGTAATCGAATAGACGGGCTCTAGTCCCGATAATTCAGATCTCCATATAATTGTATATATATGATCGCTTGTAAGATAAGTTAATCTTATATATATATATATGCATAATTATTTCTATTTAAATTATATGAAAACTAATTCCCGAACACCAAACGAGGCATCACGTTAATCTCCCGAACACCTAAACCCTAAAACCCTAAAACCCAAAAATAATTTCATTCAAAAAAAAAACCAAAACCAGCAAAATCTGAAAATCTTTAGTCCCGGTCCGTGTAACGAACCGGGACTAAAGGGCCTGCCCCTGGGGCGCTACGAGGCGCCCACGTGAGCACCTTTAGTCCCGGCGTGTAACAGGGCCGGGACGAAAAGGTTAGGCCTTTAGTCCCGCCCCTTTAGTCCCGGTTGGTGAACCGGGACTAAAGCCCCTTACGAGCCGGGGCTATAGGCCCTGTCCCCACTAGTGGGGAGAGGAGCAAATGCGGCTCGAAGAAATGCTGATGCAAGAGATAGAGGAAGTGGTGCTGGAGGAACAATTTGTGGAAGGGGCTGGTCCTATCTTTTGTTTGGAGAAGACAGAAACAGGAGAGATGCATCTATTCCAGACCTAAATGCAAATGCAGTCCCTGATCTCAATGCTTCAAAAGAGATCTTTGTGACCCAAAATGCGCCTACTGGCCATGTTTAGCAAATTGTTAGTAATGTTCCAGAATGAACTTCCTAGCTGGTAGCTTGGTACTGAACGTGTCGTACTTCATGTTTGAAGTTTATTTTGTATTGCTCTAAAACCTGCACTGTGTTGGGTTGTTTCTTCGTTGAACATCTCTTTTGGCTAGCCCTGAATTTAGGCTAAACCTTAACTATGTGTATGTTCTGAATCTTTCCTGAACCACTGCCTCAAACACGCACATGGATAGTTTTGTTGTGTTATGATGCAAAAAAATAGATCATGTACTGCTATAAAACAGAGGATGACTTGCTGTTATTTATTTATTTATTTATTGCGAGGAAGAAACCATAGAGGACGCAAGGAGAGGACGTCGCCACCGACCGTACACTGCATCGGCGACTGGTTGAAGCTGGACATAAGGTTGAGGGCGCATGATTGGGAGGAGTGATCGTACACTGCATCGGCCAATGGTTGCGGCAGCTCTGTTCTTGTTCGTGAAGTATCGATCCTCTGCTCCTTTTGGTTTCAGTTAGGGCGCTCAGTTCAGGTGCATTCAGTTTCAGTTAGGTTATTTTAACATATAACGCGGACTTTTCTGTAAATATTGCTGGAACATGAATATGACTATGACGGACGTGGCGTCCAAACGTGGCAAGTACGGACTCGATTTTGTATGATTTCGTTTTCACAAAGCAAGTTTAGTGACCCGTTTGTGTCAGTTTACAAGTTTTTGTACGAAATTGTTCCCGCGGGGCAAGTTTTGTGTACTATGGGTGTATTTAGATGTGATCACTCCGGCATCTTCCTTCAACTTGTTTTGCGGCATGGTTCAATTTCTCCAATCCTCTAAACCAATGACGAAGGATTTTAAGCCTAGATTGCATGAAAACAAGATATTACATTTTATTTTTAAAAGACGCCTTCTACAAAGCGCTCTAGCATGGACCGAAAAACCCGAGCAAAATTTTGCTAGGGTTTTGCCTCCGCCGTTAGAAGACGACACCACGCGGTGACGCCCTGTGATACGAGCGGCCACATGGGAAACCACGCCGAGGAGGCGAGGACAGCGCACCGCATTCACCATGAAAAATGAGTATTTAGCGGCTCATTGTGTTCACCGTGAGTATCCTTGTGAAAATTCAAATATCACAAATTACAAGCATTTGCATAAACGTCTGCGAACGAACGGAGGCCGAAAAATGAGTATTCAACGGATACGTTCTCATGATATGTGGCATTTTACATCTCTCCCTTTGCGCTGTGTAGTTATGGATCGAACGACGGAACCTCGCTGTTGAACCCCTGGGAAGCCATGAACATTAGCCTCCGCGAGATCTTCCTGTACTCGTCCTCCTCCCGCTTATCCAGCAGGTAGGAGATGATGCCTTGCACCTCCGACTTGATGTGCGTGTAGAGGTCCGTCGCGGCGCGTCGGTCAGTGAGGACGTCCTGCCTCCCCCGCGTCGGGATCGGCTTCCCGAACCGGTAGTAGAACCGGCCCGGGATCTTGAGGAACACGCCCGGGAAGATCACCTCGTGCTTGGCATCCCTGCAGCAGCGACACGACAGATAGGTTATTCCTAGTTATGAACGGGACCTGAAAAGGAGTCATCTTAGCAGGATATCTGAGAGATATACCTTAACTTCAGATGCTTACTGTACGCCCGCATTATCTCCCTGCCAAAAGGCATGCTCCGGATATTGTCGAATGTACAAAGCAGCTGCAAATTTTAGAATTTATATGTGAGTACGAGTCTATTAGCCAAGGGAAATGCTGATTAGTTAAGCATGCATAATGCTATCAATATGCATGAGGTTACAATTTTGAATATCTGGCAGTTTCAGAATTGCTAAATCTTGGCTATGTATGCTTCGTCTCTGCATTCGATTCGACTGTGAAACAGCCCCTAAAAAGAACCAAGCTCGGACCGCAGAATGTTTACTCGCAAATTAAGCAAGGGAGGACTTAATCCGGAAATAGCAGGTGATGGCTTACGTTCAAGAGGTCATCCTCTCCGACGACTCCAAACGGCACGATTGTGGCATTCAACTGCGCCGCCATCCTAACAAATTCAGTCTGGTCTGGCCAGAAAATCCTGTGCTCTTCACCCTACAGTCCACAAGTTTAAAAGTAGTAAGCTCACAATAGTAGCATTTACTTGCCAGAATTTCGGAGTATAATGAGTCCAATCAAATTGTAGTGTGTACCTTGCAGTGGATTGCCTCCCTGTAACCACCTGGGTAGAGGAGCACGAACTCCCCGGCTGCCAGCAACTCGTATACATACTTGTAGGTCATGGGCACGCCGCCCCACAGGTTGAGAAAGTCGAAGAAGTCGTGTCCCTCCGACCACGTCTTCGTCTTCTTGGGGAACAGCAGCGGGTGCGCGATGCCACGGACCACGGCCTTCTTATGCCGCATGAACTCCGCCGCGAGAGAGATGAGCTCGATCCCCAGCAGCATGTGGTTGCCTACCAGCAGCACCGGGCCCTCCTCGGGCACCCCGGCCAGCCCCCGGACCACCGTGCCATCTTCCAATGTCGAGAACATCGCCGGGCACGTTCTGAACGTCAGGTCGCTGCATTTACCAATGCATAACATGTGACAGTGCAATCGATGTATTCAGCATGTATCATGTAAGAATCTGCTGGGTGGTGATTTTTGGTT
The DNA here is from genome assembly GCF_904849725.1 of Hordeum vulgare subsp. vulgare. Taxonomy (NCBI): domain Eukaryota; kingdom Viridiplantae; phylum Streptophyta; class Magnoliopsida; order Poales; family Poaceae; genus Hordeum; species Hordeum vulgare. The sequence continues at coordinate 25,240,395 of NC_058524.1, forward strand.
ACCTGCTAGCTTTGTCGACTTCATTTAGCTCGGTTGCGGATGGTGGGATGTAGTCGAAAACCCGATGATAGCGCCTCGAATGGCGGTAGAGACCAGCGCATTTGATGATGGATGAGACATGGACACCATGCTCCTGAAATTTGGGATGAGTATCATCAGCATTGTCCCTTCGAGGTGTGACACTTGTTCCTTTCAGTGCATAAGATCTACTGCAATCTGATAAGTCTGCTAAAACTCACCAACAGTAAACTGTGCCCATGCTTCTCAAAAAAGAAGATTTTGGATTTAGGTATTTTGTTCTGTAGCCTGTACGCTTCAGATTTGCTCGGAAGTAAGTTGTCAGCGCAGCTGAGTGCAAGCATAGAGAAGAACTTCAGTCATGATGCCATAAATCCACTTGTTAGAAATCCGACAAAAATACGCAATCAAACAAGAAACATAGAAATCATGCGGTAGAGTTTACCATGCGACAAAATTATGCAAAGCTAATGATGAAATTGGAACTAGAGAACTGAGCTTAAGGCCACAAACCTGGCTAGCAGTAGCACCTCAGCTGTGACTGATTGTATACGGCAATTAGCATATTGCGCAGCCCGTTTGATGAGTTTCATCTTCCATTGTAGTGTGTCTTCTGGTAGTTTGTCCAGTATATTCTGCAATTAAAGGCACACATTTTTTCCTTAAAGAAACAGTTAAATGCACATATTCTTTACCACCATAACCTTGCAGATCAAGAGAAACGTGAGAAAAAGTTAGTAGGAACAGAATTCATTTCCACACTATTTTCTTCTATAATTTGCTTTTTTAGAAGGAGAAAGCCTCTGGCCTCTGCTTCGATTGATGCACCCAACTATGTATTAACTTGCTTTCTCCCTTAATATGTATTTTCTTGATAAAATTAGATACATAGAAACAAGACACAAAGAAGTCAATATTACACACCGTATGCTTCAGGATAGTAGACATGTTACTTGTCAATCTGCCGAGTGCTTCTAAAGGATGCTTCCCACTTTGCATTCTACTCAGTGCCATGTTGAACTCGTTGTCTGGTCCCATGATCAGGAAGAATAGAAGAAGCAAGTACAAAAAACTTAAAGAACGGATGTAAACAGGTGTATATCATGCTAATTATCAGACAACCTTAATTAAGTCCAACAAATGCGTCACCTCTCTTGCCTAATTTCTAGTAGCTTATTTCAATACTTGTTCTTTCTTCAATTTTATATGCTGGACCCTACAAGGTACTTACCGATGTTGTAGTTCAGTAGAGCTGTAATTGCAATATAGGCGTTGTTCGATAACGGGGTGAAAGCTGACAGAAGCTTTTTTATGTCTGACCTCTCAAATGGCGTAGCTTTTCCCGGAAGAAAAAGGAGAGACGAAACAAGATTATGTCTATCAGAAATTTTATAAATAGGAAGGTTCGCTCGCATACCATCAGATTTTCTTGAATACCTGGATTAACTAGTACCAGTATCAAATCAATACGGGGATTGCGACCAGCAACTGCAAGAGCTAAGCATCCTCCAAACGAATTCCCCAATAGATAGATGGGCTTATTAGGAGAACTGGAATGCTCTGCTCTCACAACATCTTCTACCATTGTGACGAGTTCTGAAAATGAAAAGCAGCTAAAATCATACAAATAATCTTTAGAACTTAATGATTGGCCAGTCGGCTCTGTTTAATGTGTGTTGGGCATCTTTTGTTTTTGCCACATGTTAACCAGAGGGCATCTCTCCAAACATGGCTTTGTGTGGTGTGTCCATATTCTTGGTGCCGACGCAGGGAGAAATGAAATATTCCTTTTCAAACAAAACGGATGTCTTTCACTCTGAATCAAAGTAAGCTCAAATTTTCAATTCAGATGCAAAATGCTTCGGAAAGAAATTAATCAATTAATACACAGGTATCTGATACCTTCGAATGGCGTGCGGTCGTGAAAAGGAATGTGCAAGCATCTAAGTTCAAATATCCTGAAAACGAAAAAGCAAGTGTATAATAGTATATCTAAAATATCATAATTACACTCTGGGTTTGCCATAAAATTTTCAAGGGAAACATCTGTTTGTATCTCACCTTCCAAGAGCCTGGTGGTGCATGCAGAGCCCCATCCCCATCCCATCTACCCCTGAAAACATTAAGATTTAACCCCAAACCAGCACCTGAAATTAGCATGTACTATAACCTAAACATTCAGGCATCGACAAACCGGAAAGATATGCATAGAAACAGACATAAGAAGCTGTCGATGACGCAACATTTCCACACATTTTCTTACCTGGCAAATACAGCATGAGTGGAGCATCCTCGACCGTCGAGCCGGCGTCGACGGGGCATAACCAGCATGGCGGCCCGCTGTCATGCTCCACCAGATGCCCAAGTGCCTGATAGTAGTAGTCCAGGCCCTTGACCGTCCCGTATCCATCATCATACAGCGCTTCGAGCCCCCTGTAGCTGGATTGCACTCTCCCGGCGTGTCTGGACTGGCAGCTTGGCGAGCCATGCAGCCGCTGCGGCCCTTGTCGCCAGAGGGAGACCTGCGGGTGTACCACGGGGAGAGAAAGAGTCGCCATTGCTGCATTAAGCTGCGAAGCTTTTTTGAGTATCCGAGTCCTGATTTCAAGGGAGATTTTAGGAAGCATGAGCCACGCATGCACTCATGCATCCGGTGCGTAATAGAAATAACCGGAGTTTACTGAGGCGCAAAGAGTGTGAGTTAGTACCTAAAAAAAGTGTGAGTTAGACCATGGCATGGCGGTCCAGTAAGGACTGCGCTATAATCTTTGTGGTGATCTGATGTTGGCATGTCAGTATGGGTAAAGACTTTTAACACTTACGTGATCAGATGCAGTCCATCGCCTGGTCGAATTTGCCGCTCTCCAGAGCAAAGCTGAACCGGCAGTAGTCCGGTATCCCGGTCCACGTGCTGCTTGATATGCAGAGTCCAGTGGATCAAAGGAGGGCCTCCCTGATGTTGCAGCCATCGAGCTCGCCTTCGAAAGTGCCCATTTTGAAACGATTTGCCGATGTAGGCCGTCGCTTTCGAAAGCATGGAGATACCACCATGGCAGCCGACAACATCCCAACCACAGCTCTTCGAGTGTCTGTTCATTACAGGAAATCAGAAAATGAGATAAAAAAGGGGCGCGCACGTCAAACATAAAATTTCTTTGAACTGTCAATCTTTATCATTTGTCTCTGAGTTACCAACCTCCATCTCTGGACTAAGATTTAGGAGGGAACACAAAATTTGAGAGGGCAATTTAGAATTTTACAGAGCGCTAACCTTAGTCAACTTGTCAGGATGGTTCTTCAGTGTCTCCTTTGGCTCCTTGATGAGTTCAGAGAAGCGCTGGCCCCTATTGTTCTTAAGACACAACAGCTTTCTGAAAGTATACTTCAATGTGCAATGTGGTCGACTCAGGCTTGTGAACGTATGTTGGACCAAGGATGGGTCATTGTAAATCATAAACCCGCAGTCAAACCCACTCATGGTCAGCTGAAGGGACAGCTCTCCGAGCATAAAAATGCGGAGCGCGAGATATAAACCAATATTATAAGAAAAACTATCCAGATTCCACAGACTCCAGACAACTCTGGTTTGGAACTCCAGACCAGAGAAGGAGGTGTCTATCACTACCCTAGCTCCATGTTCAGCACAAACAGAAAGAAAATATTTTATCTTGTCACCATTGTACAGGGAACCAAAAAGAAAATTGGAACAGAACAATCAGCCACCATAAGAAATATTGACTTTATTATGTGTACATCATGTCAGACAGATTATCAATGCACATCAACAAATCAAAACTCCTATATTCAAACAGATAAAAATTGGATATCACTGCTAATAATTCCATTATTCTAGAAGAAACTGCCAATAACTCCATATTTCAGCAATCACTCATTCATTTTCCATAGAAAAGTGTGGAATGCTAATCATGTTTATAGTTATAAGTTGTAACACAAATTAAGCCATGCAAAGTTGAGATGAGGAAAGGATTACTCCCCAAGAAAGTAATTCTACTATCCATCGTGTGTTCTGGTTGCCCATGTCAATGTAGAGCCCAAAGCTGTCCTTCTGGACCATCTGGAGTTAACTCAATTATACTGGTGGCATCAAGTTAAAAATACAGTCATATAGATCATATATTATTTCTGAAGTACACTTTTATAATATCATCATGGGCAGGAACACACCTACAAGGAAATGACATATGTTTCAAACACTTTTTTTTCTTCTAATCTAGTTATAAAGAATTTATGCAATTACAGCAAAAAAGTGTAGAATTAAGTTCACTCTTGATCCCCCTAACCCAGCTAGAAAAACAATGTTTAGATGAATCACCGATGGTGTTTGGTAGATTGAATGGCTGAAGTGATGAACATGCAAAAAGATGCCTGGCTTACTTGAAGAGCATAGTAGCAGATCAAGGAATACAAGAACTCCTCACTTAAGTTTTCAGTGATAATCTTTGACATTGCCTCGGGATCGGGTTTAAGAATCTGAAAAATAGATGTTTAGAGTCAGCATTTTCCTTCAGTTCAGGTCTACTCAATTTCGCATCACCGCATATAGTAGCTGACCGTACCTGCAGTATGGATCCAACAATGCTAGTGAGTTCTATCTTGTTGTCTATACAGTAAAAAAGAAGATCAGATTCATGAAAATTAGATTTTGAGGGTCAGCATTTCCTTCAGCTCTGGTCTACTACAAATTCGTTTCACCACATCTAGTAGCTGACCGTACCTGTGGTACGCATCCAATAATGCTATCAAGTTCTATCTTGTTGTCTCTACTGTAAAAAACAAGATCAGATTCATGGAATTCAACTCTATCAAATAATGTTTTCCCCTCTCTGTCATAAATTGAAAGACCTTCATCATCCAGTGCATTCAGATAAAGGTTATTCATGCAATCTTGATTACCCTTGGGTTAATATCCATAGACCTTCAATGAAACAAATGCTGCTCAGCTTGGATTCTGTCAAAAATATATGGCTGAACTATGAAGGTAATGTAGAGCTGAGCCAGAACTAGTTTGGTTCCCTGGCATCTGCGGCTCAAAAACTAGCTGCATGTTATTTTTCTCCTTTCCCTTTCGAAAGACGGGTTATTCAGTGTGTACTAGTGCCTCATTTAGATTCAGAAGCATGCTCAACAGATATTGTTTCCTCAGATGTTTCAATCAAGTTAGACTGTCAGCAGATTACCAAATTCTGAGAAGTGACATATCATGAAATCTGATTAAATATCTAACTATGGAAGCTCCCACCTCTAAACAAATGTCAAACTACTGCAGTTCCCACTTATGTAACAACGATCATAAGGAAATGTTCACAAGAGACGGGACAAGAGACACCTACCTTGGAAGGGCACCATTTTTCTGCAAGTGCAATGGTTATCCAGCCATTGCCACATCACAGCTGTGAACAGTCTTATTCCTGAAAATGGAATCTGGATCAGGATGATGATTGATGCCCTCGTATAAAGTGACGAACATATCACCAGGAACGAAAACGCTAGGTATCTACATGATCATTAGCTTCTTTCTTTGCTGGGATCCTAAAAGCATTTGAGAAATTTCTTATGCAACCAAAACAAAAACCACAAACAATGAAAATACCATCCTAAAAGTTGTTTTAAAAATTGGAGTAACAATTTGTACTACACACGCACGTACCAAAATACTCCTGTAAGTAAATCGCTTGATCAATGCCTTACTGTATTCTGATCTTCTATGAAAGTTTATACCATCCTAAAAGTTGTTATGTAAATTGGAGTAACAATTTGTACGACACACGCGCGTAACAAAATACTACTCCTGTAGATAAATCATTTGATCAATGCCTTTACTGTATTCTGATCTTTTAAGGATTTTAATTGAACCTTTCTGATTGTGGAACTTTCAAAAGCTATCTCCGGTGTATAGGACAAGAAACCTCGAGCCTACTTCTGGTCCACTTTCTCGTCCGCGGTTTTTTACCTAGTAACAATAAATGCTTCCTTTCCTTGTATTTTTTTCCTTTTGAGAAACGCGTATGCATATGCCTAGACAATGCGTACCGAATTTCTTTACAGAGCTGTTGGGAATCAGATTCCCTAAGAAAGTGATCCTCACAGAGAGTAAACATTCTGGAGCCATGTCTGAAGCAGACCTAACAGTAACAGCTAAACTGCGGTCAAGTAAAATATGTCGGACAGATTCCAAACTGTATGCAAAGCAATTAGTACAAAGCTCGGTAACAAACAAGTGCGAGTTAGAGACCACGAGACTTGATTAATTCGTTGAATTACTGACGGCCGGATCAACATTCGACATTTATTTACCAAAATCGATTTGCTGGGGAGGTTGGGGGCCGGCCGACCTTTGCGGGTGGGCGTCCAAGACGACGTCGCGGATGCGGAGGCTGAAGGCGCATCGCGTGGCGGGGGCCCTCGAGCACGGCCCCGTCTGCGCCGTACGCCTCGCCGCCGGACCCCGCGCACGACGACAGAAAGGCGTCCACGTCGCCGTTTCTGCTGCAGTCGTCCTCGCCCGCCGACATCCCCGGCCAGGTGGAGGCCCATGGTTTGGGCGGCGGAGGAGGAGGAGCCCGGACGCGAGGAAAGATTCTGGCTGTGAAGAAAAGAGGAGGAATTGTCGGTGCCGCCGGCCGCCGGCCGCCTGCCGCCGGCGAGGAAGGGTGGGGACGAACTCGACAATTACAACCTTCTTTTTTTTAAAGCAACCATATACTACTTCCTCCGGAATTACATACCGCACAAATGAATAAAAATAGATGTATTTAAAATTAAAATATATTTAAATACATTCATTCTCAATGACAAGTATTTACGGATCGATGAAGTATTTCATTAGACAATCTGTTCACAAAGATTACATATGTGGTCATCATACAAGACACAAATGTTTATCAAGCAATTTTGCGCAGAAACTTTTACATGAAGTAAAACTACTATTCCACTCTTATGAAAAATCGTGCCTTGCCAAAATGTAGTCTACAAACGTCCTCCGTCGTTACCATGACAACACCGAAAAAAGATGAGAACAACCGTCATACCAAGATCCGGGAGATCACCATCGCATATCAAGATGCTTTTTGAGCCGAAGAAGCGGGTCGCCGCAAGCGAGATGACCGAGTCTTTGTGGCATGTAGGTCGGTCTTTGTGGCATGTAGGTCGGGGGAACTTCCTCGTGGTCACCAGATCTTGACGCCGTTAACTTCATTTGATGTAATCGAAGAAAAGGAGCGTCGCCGCCTGTCGTCATCTACACGTCCAACTGCAAGACGGTGAACACAACTACAACAGCCCACACGACCATGACCCGCGTGAGCGCCGACGACCGACTACCAGACACGAACCTCACCAGATCCAGAAATTGGCGAGATGACCGGACTACCTGCTCCCCGACGGCACTAGTTACACCGACGCCGAGATGGAGGAAGAGCGAAGGCAAATTATTCCGACGCGGTACTACCTCCTTCATGAAAACAAATGCCTCGAGGAAGCACTAGGCCAACCCTAACTACATATCTAAACCAAAGCACCAGGGTCCCCCCCCCCTCCCGACCCCCCCCCCCCTCCCGTCGCTGGAGCGAAATACGGAGGAGGAAGGGACTGGACGCAGTTGCTTGGAGGCAGAGACCGGCCACGGTGGCTTGGAGGCAGGGACCGGCCGCAATGGCTTGGAGGCCGGCGAGGTTGGGAGCGGATGGAATCGTCCCCGATTCGCTTTTCTCAAAGGGTTGGGGAAACGGTTTCAAGGAATCGAAGCAACCAAGGTTACGGGTTACAACCTTTTTTGATGACTGCAATCTGCACAACGCGGGGTTGATTTTAGAAAGAAAAAAAATTGGCGTGCATCTACGCTTTTCTTAACACAATACATACGGAAAGCGTCGTATATACGTGCATACACAAATTCCTATAAACACACATACATACCCTATCCCTATGAGCACCTTCGAAAGACTGAACCGACATATAATATTGGGATTTATAAAGTCATTGTAGGCGTTTCGTCATCGACGAAAATATCTCCTCACACTGAATATGCATCGCCAAATTTTTTAAAATAAATTCAAAAATAATGCGAGCATCAGGATTTGAACCCGATGGAATGGTGAATACTATTATCCTCTCACCACACGGTGCTATGTATGCTAATCTACTATTTCTAAATAGTTGATCCCTCACTAACTCTAATTCTCTTAATAAGCGACCTTTCACACCAAGTGTGCCATAAAAGCATCCACTGTCACTATTTTGCAGCCCCGTGCAAATCGCATGCATAGTTTTGCTCACACAAAGTGCATGTATAAAAAGAATTTATATTAAAAAGTACCTTTTGATTTAGATCATTTTTTTCATATATAATTTATTTAAAAATAATCTTTAAATCCCCGCAGCAACATACGGGGAAATCACCTAGTTTTACTAGTTTAATAATTTGTTTTCCTCTTGATCACAAAACAACAACAAAAAATACATCCATTTCAATTTCTTTCAGCCCTGTTCAAAATAAGTTTCTTTCAACCAGATTCTCCTTGATAAAAGATCACCTCCCTTTGAACAAACCACGTGAATATTTAATGTTTCTATGAAGCACCGTAATTGATAAGGTCTGCATGCATATATTTGACAGTAAACACCATATCAGTATTTACTCTTCATCTGAAACATTAGGCGTATGAGATAAGTTGGCCAACTTCAACATACTTCCTCCCTCCTAAAATAAGTGTCTTAACCTTAGTATAATTTTGTACTAGCTCTAATATAAAGTTGAGACAGTTATTTTAGAACAAAGGGAGTATGTACCAAATGGAGCCATGTCGTTCATTTATCGCCACTCAAGGCCCTCTTAAATTGGATGTTCACTGGTGTTGATCCAGGAACGGATTGAACCGTGCCATCTTTCGCACGCATCACATTGTATAATAAACCAACTCTAGTTGATAATAGCTACTTTATCATTCCCCTTATCTTTCTTCAAAGAATGTTGAATCATACTTAATTTATTTATCTCTGTAAAACTTAAGCACGCCAAAAAAGAGTTTAATTGGATAAATGTCCTTGGATTCATGTGATTCCAAGGAACGCCACTGCGATTTCCAAACTTTGGAAAATGCCAATGCAAAATTTGCAAACTTTGAAAAACACCACTGTAGACTTTGAAAAATGCCACTGGTTTGGAAATTACAGTGGCATTTCTCGGAATCGTCAGAATCTAAGTGACATTTATCAAATTAACCCAAAAAAAATTCATCTATTTTGTAGTCTCCTATTGCAATGGAAGAGGGTGTATCTAACTATGTCATGTTTTAAGAAGTGGTGTTTAGTTCAAATATGCTTGGAGCTATGTTTATGCAAGGCCTAAAAAATGGAATTTCTGATGGTGCGGTCAATGTGCTTTTTCGTCCCCCAACGTAGGATTTGATGGCTTAGAATAGTTATCTGGTACGTATGTACTCCCTCCGTTCATAAATATAAGACTTTATAGAGATTTCACTATGAACTACATACGGATGTATGTACGTAGTCATATTTTAGGATGTGGATTCACTCATTTTGCTCCGTATCTAATATATAGTGAAACCTCTAAAATGTCTTATATTTAAAAATGGAGGGAGTATGTCATAATAAAGAGATGAAGGTAGCTTAAGCAAAATAGTGTAAGGCGCTGAACTTTCTGAAATTGGGTATTCAATAAGACACATAAACTAACTTATATAAAAAAAAATTAATAATTAAAATCGACAGAACTGGGGATGTAGCTCAGATGGTAGAGCGCTCGCTTAGCATGCGAGAGGTATGGGGATCGATACCCCACTTCTCCATTCCTTTTTATTTTTTTTGGTTTTGCAATTCTCTGTAAAGAAAAACTATCTTTTTTTGAAATTTTGGCTTCACTTTCGCCAACTTCAAATCTCCCCAAACATGCAAGAAATCCCTCTAGAGGCAAAAGGAAAATAGAAAAACATGCGCACAATTTGTACCGCAAACCAATGTGCGCGGGGCAATAATAATCACGGACCAAGCACAAAATGCCACCATCATGATTTTGTTACCCATCCATTCTGTAGAAAAAGAAAAAGCAAAATGATACCCGGAGACACAGTTACAACATTCCAGAAAGAAAAGAGGAAAATAACCTAGTCTATATGTTTTGCCCTAAGCCCAACCAAATTTATTTAGTCGATTAATCTCATCAATGCAGCATCCACATCAAGAGAAAGTTACAACTTACAACATTCCAGGAGAAAAAACCAGCTCTTATCTACACAGTTCCTGAAGTGTTGATCTGCTGCCATGGTATTTCTTTTATGAAACTGCAGTGAGATCATCTTATGCTCCACCAAATATGACTACCATCTCTGAAGTAAACAACCACAGAAAGATCACTGGATAATCGGTTTTCCACAAGCTAAAAAAGACGAGGCAGGATTCCAAATCTCAACAGGAAAAACAATGCCACTTCCCGGGAAACGCAAACCAAAACACAATACGTCGGTTTCAGCTCTGATCAGGTCAACCCATAGCATTGTAACAACGGCGTCGAGTGCCTGAAGAAAAACGGTTGATACAGAAAACCTCAGCCGTGCAGAAAAATAACACCGTCTAACACCAGCCTTCCAGCAGACCATAACATGCTGATCAAGATGGCACCACAAATCCTTGTCAGAAAATCAGGAGGAAAGGAAGAAAAAATTACTTTCCACTAGTAAAACTCAGATTCTATTCCTAGATATGCCTGATGAAAAACATCTCCATACAAAGAGCGGGAGCGACAAGGTGAAAAAAGAAATAGGACCAAAGTGTGCACTGAGCATAAAAGATCAAAATGTTAAAGCTACAGGGGGGAATATGCAAACAAACCATTTCAACAACAAAACTTTGAATAATTAATTGCTTAATTGCCAATAACCAGCAAATGGGGATGTAGCTCAGATGGTAGAGCGCTCGCTTAGCATGCGAGAGGTATGGGGATCGATACCCCACTTCTCCACCATTTTTTTTTTATTTCGCAGACCTGAATATACCCCACTTCTCCACCAATTTTTTTTTATTTCGCAGACCTGAATATTATACTGTAAAATAAAATAAAAAACTATCTTCACTTTGCTTCTGCAAAACTCCAAATCTGACAAACATGGGCATAATCCTTCTAGCTGTGAAGGGAAAAAACAAAAAACATGCGCTGCATACCAAAGCAGTGCAATAAAGTGAGGAATTTCGTCGGTAATCTGACCATCCACTTTAGCCTTTTTCATATCTGTATAAAGTATTTCATTCCAATATGGCTTGCACAATATTTGTTCTAAGCTGAGCAACCATTTGTTCACTATCAACGTCGGGCTGCTGCCACAATATTATTACTAGCTAAACACACGTGCGTTGCCACGGAGTTAAAAATAGATATCGAGATGTCTTTCTAATTTTTTTAACCAAATGTTTGCAAACATGTTGTCTTCCTAGCATACTATACATGTTCTTAAGAAGGTATGTCTTTGTCTTTGTCTCTAACCTTGTACTCCAACTGATATCATTCTTTCTTCATAAAACAATGATAGCAATTTTTCGGTGAGTAGATACTGAAACTGGAGTCGACTAAACAGCGAAAGAAGTATCCGTAGCATTGTTTCAAGGGAGATGCCAGAAAAACAAACAACAAAATAGTAGGAAATATTAGCTTCCAGAACATACGTTTGTTTACTTTGTGTCAACATTTTCCATTGCATACTCTTCTATCATTTTGCCTCTTAAGTGGTCGCTCATCATGAAGCCTATGCAGTAATCCATCTTCACATAATAGGATAAAATATTTGATTTTGAAATCTGGCCTACCTTAATTGGACTTCTCAAGGTAGCACCAAAGATGGATGATGAATTTACAATATTTTGTGGATCAATTTTTTTTTGTCATCTCAGGGAAGTTTCTCTGTTCGGAAAAACAAAGATAATTGAGCGATTGTGGTAATTGAGAAATATTGTTACATGTGTACTCATATCCTAGAAAAAAAAATGAAATTTAGATTGCTATAGACTTATCTCAACCACAAGGATATGACACGGAATCTACCTTTTTTCTGACTCTGTGTGTGATCACTCTGTCCGTTAGGTCTAGCGTTACACAACTGAGAGAAACATGGATCTCTCCAAATCTATTTTCTAAGAAAAACCAACAACTTAATAAGATGCCTAGAACCTAAAAAAATCATTAGCTAGAAACACAAGTACAATCTTAATGGTGCAATTATGAAGAAAGGAGGCCAAACTAAGCATAACTGGGATGGCCCAATGGAGCTGGTATTGCACGCCAGTTAGTGCATGAGGTTTATCAAATATCCAAGAACTAAAAAAATGTAGGAAAACACTTGAACACATGTACATGCATATAGACAATGAGAATCATGTAGAAGATTTCTCAGCAATGTTTGCTTAGACACAGAGCTTATAATACAAATAAAGCTGATATGCACACACATGTCATTTACAGGGAATACTTGTTTTTGCACATACATGTGCAGAAAATTTAGCTTGTCTACTAACATAGCTAGGCCAAGACCTCGAAGAATAATACTCTGCTAGGCGCCTTCAAGTTTTGTTGAGCAATTCATCGTAGGTTACTTCTTGGGCTGGTACCACAATTGTGGACAGAATTGCAGGTTACTCCTCCATCTCTACTGGAATTAGAGCATTATGGACAAAATTCACACACTGCCTGGAATATATCATCTTCACTTAAACAAATCCAGTGTATATAAATAGAACCAATTATTATTATACCGTCGCTTAAATACCATCCTCGAGGAGCCATGCTACAAAAAATTCCATTAGAAGCTGCACCAACGATAAACAATTGAATATTCTTAACACTAAATGTAGGGAAGCACCACTTAGTCAAATTTTGTTCTCTGGAGAGCTCTAATAGCACATATTATTGCCATCAATCACAAATGCAATTAACCAATCAGAACCATAATAATTACCAATGCCAGGTTTTTTTCGAAACATCTGTTGTCCCTCACATAAGAAATAATTTGATTTATGTGGAGCCCGTCAGATGCAATCTTATGTGTAACTTAAACCAATGGAAAAATGAGTTTGTAATGGGCTAATTGATACGAGATATTGTTCATCATTTTGACATTGTAAAAAAAAGAACTTGTATACCCCAAACAAATCTGAAACAATCGTATATGAGTATATATTTTTAGTTCCACACGGCAATGACATTGAAGCACCTCTTCTTCTATGTTTTCTATAAGGATCAAGTAGCACCGATGCACATGTTTGATTACTTACCTCAAGCATATCAAAACAACCATCATCGAGTCTGAAAATTATAGAAGATGAGTATGAGACGTTCCATCGAGGGTGCTCGTGCGAGTTCGGGAGCTTGCCTACTTATGGCGAGACATCCTCATTTCAAGTGCCCAACAACCTAGCATTCAACAAACAAGACATACCATCAGCATCAGACACCCTCCATTAATGCCAAGCAATAAGACAAGTAACATTTGACAAGGTGTGGTACTATACATCAAAGTGTGTAGGAGCAGAGCTAGGCCACCTTCTCCAGGGAAAGTGCCATGGTTGCGATCAACTCAACTGTCATTTATCTGAAGTTCAACATATCTATGTAACAGGGTTGAATATCAAATATGTGCTCATTTATAATGTCGAATTTATCATACCAAAATGCAGCCCACGGACCAAATCTGGTGCGAATAAGGAACCTAGGGACCTGTACCACATAGTAAGGATCTGCAAAGCAAGTACTGCGTCATGAACATATCAAGGAAGGGGAATTGTGCAGAATCAACCATCAATCAGGTGCAATTCTGCTGACAGAATCAGGTACCAGACATCACGTGTGTACTTCTTGAGAGAAATCGTGAAGGCACGTCCATGAGCAAGTTCTTGTGCGTCTTGAATTGAAGTCCTAGACTCCTAGTGCAGCACACAATGTCTCTGCCACACACTTGCATAATTGGAACATCATGACGTCCATGCACAACATCACCAAGTCACCAACCACCAGATCAAACACTATTGTCACATTCAACCAAACACCCTGCATGCAAAAATTGAAAAGTGAACAACCAACCTTTGATGGTGTTGCCAATGATCTTCTTGTGATGCTTGCGATGGACACACATGAACTTCCAGACTCCAGAGGTCGGTATCCGTATGTAGTCCGTAGTGAAATCTTCAAAAATACTTATATTAAACAAATATCTAACATGCACAGAGCTAACCCAAATGCTAGAGAATTACACTGTACCATGTTATTTTGGGGCAATTAACAGTGAGATCTGAAACTAACTTCAAGATAGTAGCTGAAACTGGAAAACAAAATGAAACCTCAAGATGCGTAAGTATACTAACACTCACTTGGAGACCAATATACGGGATTGAGTGACTCAATTCCATACAATGGATCAAAACTCATAATAGATGTTAATTAAGTATCGAAGTTTGGTAGCTTTGAAATAAAATGCCTGCTCCACCAAAATTAACATGAATCTAAATCAGTTCAAGCCATACTATGTAACTGCACCTGATGAATTGATGACATTGCGCAAAACCCAGTTACAGTCCTTAATAAAAATACCAAGTTCATTGGAACAGCAATACACGCATTCAGTGTCAGAGGCACTCACAATGGGTGTGTGGAGGTATACCAACAAGCTCCCGTAGATGCTCAAGGTAATAGTCGAGGTCGCAGCTGCTGACGGCGAACGAGCTCGCACCTGTTCATGGCGAGGGCGCCCTTGCTGGTAACCACTCATAGAACAATTAGAAAAGGGTTCAAAACCTCATGGCTATTAATTTGCAGTAGAGAAGAGAATATGGGTTGGTGGTGAAGGAGATGGCCCAGAACAGAGTTCACTTTTTTCGGTTACCACCACCGGCTCAAGGGTCCCAGGAGCATCGCTAGCCATGACAGACACATGTGCAGGCATAGATCCCAAGTCCCTGACATCGGCGTCACTGTCTTCGCGGCTAGCGAACGGGGTCGTGGAAACCGACCGATGTGGTGGTCGGCGAGGGGAACTGGCCACAGAGTTCCCACCCTCGAGACGTCGCAACGGTGTAGATAGACGACGAGGCGACGGAGTTGAGGAAGATGAGGCGGCGTCGGGGTTGAGCTTGCCGAGGGTGTAGTCGTCATCGTGGACGCCATCCGAGCATCCGAGCGCAACCCCTGGCGGCCGATATAGGTGCGGGTTGACGCCATGCCGGAGGTTGATGGCGCGGCTGCATCTGCTAGGGTGATGGTGGCGGAGGTGGCGGGCGCGGGCGCGGGTGGCCGCGGGACAAGGGGCCGCCATGGGAGATTGGATCTGAAGCTAGAGGGAAGAGACGGGGCGTGGGACGTTGCGGCAGTTGCCCTTTCACGAGACGTGGCTCGTGGGTGCTGCCGTGTTGGGCTGGTTGCAAAGGAAGAGATTTTTCTGTGTTAAACCGATTGGTTTTTGGAGGGTTAAAAAAATCGGTGTGAAGCATGTTGGTGGGAGGAGAGCTAGCGATAAGGAGGTGATCGGAGAGGTCGAACCATCACGATGGCAGATTTTTTTTTAATAGCAGAAATATTCAGACCAGAGCAAGGATCATCTTATAGTAAGCAACGTCCAGTTCTCGACCACCCAAATTGCTATAAAGATATAGAAGGACTTTAGTTCTCAACCTGTCAACCACACAAAACAAAACGAAAAAAAAACTAGGATTACTGGATTGTTCGTATGATCTTGACATGAACCACATGAAAAAAAAACCGGTCAAGTTATCGCAGTTGCCTTGGATAATGGGACATTATGGTCAAAACTGTCACCGTGTGAGTTACAGATCCTCATGTAAACAACGGACGCCTGCTATAGTGAATAAAGAAAGGAAAACATAGACGAACACAGGAGCGCATCTGGTGTAGTGGTATCATAGTACCCTCCCACGGTACTGACCAGGGTTCGATTCCCTGGATGCGCATTTTTTATGTGTTTTTATATCTTTTCCCAACTGTCACCGGAATGACAAAAGGAATAGTAGAACTATGCACTGAACTTTGAACGCAAAGGGGATGTAGCTCAGATGGTAGAGCGCTCGCTTAGCATGCGAGAGGTATGGGGATCGATACCCCACTTCTCCATTACTTGTTTTCTTTTTTTGTTTTCATTTCTTTGCAGATTGCTTTCGGTAAGCTTATCTCTCGGCAGCAAGCAAATGAAGTTTCGGAATCACTTATTCTTGGAGGCACATTCGGATGTACTAGTACTTTAGCAACGAGTTGTCCTGTTTTAGAATTTTCGTACACTCACTAACTAGTCCTATAACTTGGATGACTTGGTTTATCATTTTGGGGCGAGAAACAATAACCTATTGTGATGTTGTCGATGTTAGTCATGTTCCACTTGGCCGCCACGCTACTAGTGATCTCACTATAATGGAGACGCCCGCGTTGCTGCCCTTCCATGCTATGGAAAAAAATGCATAAGAACACATCAAACACTTCCACCATTAGTGTTAGAAATGGTCTTACATTTTGGGTCAAAGGAAGTAGAATAGAAGAACTTGTTAACTAACTCGTTTATTGAATGTCTTAAGACAGCCCTCAACGGCTACAAATACTTGTGCAAAATACAAAAGGAATGCATAAAGAGTAGAACAACAGCCATAATTTAGTCAAGGAAGAAGGCGGTGGCCAATGGATATCAGCTACATCATGAAAATAAGAGCTTTTCCAAGCTTGTGGAATGATTTTATTAAGTGGTTTCCTGAGAAGTATGGCATGTTCTCAGTTAAGAGTGCGTATAAACTAGCTACATCGGATCATAACTCTGCATTTGCACGGGGAGCTTCAAGTTTGGCGCCGGATGGGGTGAGATCCTTATAGATGTTTTCTTTTTTTTGTTTTCATTTCTTTGCAGATTGCTTTCGGTAAGCTTATCTCTCGGCAGCAAGCAAATGAAGTTTCGGAACCACTTATTCTTGGAGGCACATTCGGATGCACTAGTACTTTAGCAACGAGTTGTCCTGTTTTAGAATTTTCGTACACTCACTAACTAGTCCTATAACTTGGATGACTTGGTTTATCATTTTGGGGCGAGAAACAATAACCTATTGTGATGTTGCCGATGTTAGTCATGTTCCACTTGGCCGCCACGCTACTAGTGATCTCACTATAATGGAGACGCCCGCGTTGCTGCCCTTCCATGCTATGGAAAAAAATGCATAAGAACACATCAAACACTTCCACCATTAGTGTTAGAAATGGTCTTACATTTTGGGTCAAAGGAAGTAGAATAGAAGAACTTGTTAACTAACTCGTTTATTGAATGTCTTAAGACAGCCCTCAACGGCTACAAATACTTGTGCAAAATACAAAAGGAATGCATAAAGAGTAGAACAACAGCCATAATTTAGTCAAGGAAGAAGGCGGTGGCCAATGGATATCAGCTACATCATGAAAATAAGAGCTTTTCCAAGCTTGTGGAATGATTTTATTAAGTGGTTTCCTGAGAAGTATGGCATGTTCTCAGTTAAGAGTGCGTATAAACTAGCTACATCGGATCATAACTCTGCATTTGCACGGGGAGCTTCAAGTTTGGCGCCGGATGGGGTGAGATCCTTATAGATGTTTTCTTTTTTTTGTTTTCATTTCTTTGCAGATTGCTTTCGGTAAGCTTATCTCTCGGCAGCAAGCAAATGAAGTTTCGGAACCACTTATTCTTGGAGGCACATTCGGATGCACTAGTACTTTAGCAACGAGTTGTCCTGTTTTAGAATTTTCGTACACTCACTAACTAGTCCTATAACTTGGATGACTTGGTTTATCATTTTGGGGCGAGAAACAATAACCTATTGTGATGTTGCCGATGTTAGTCATGTTCCACTTGGCCGCCACGCTACTAGTGATCTCACTATAATGGAGACGCCCGCGTTGCTGCCCTTCCATGCTATGGAAAAAAATGCATAAGAACACATCAAACACTTCCACCATTAGTGTTAGAAATGGTCTTACATTTTGGGTCAAAGGAAGTAGAATAGAAGAACTTGTTAACTAACTCGTTTATTGAATGTCTTAAGACAGCCCTCAACGGCTACAAATACTTGTGCAAAATACAAAAGGAATGCATAAAGAGTAGAACAACAGCCATAATTTAGTCAAGGAAGAAGGCGGTGGCCAATGGATATCAGCTACATCATGAAAATAAGAGCTTTTCCAAGCTTGTGGAATGATTTTATTAAGTGGTTTCCTGAGAAGTATGGCATGTTCTCAGTTAAGAGTGCGTATAAACTAGCTACATCGGATCATAACTCTGCATTTGCACGGGGAGCTTCAAGTTTGGCGCCGGATGGGGTGAGATCCTTATAGATGTTTTCTTTTTTTTGTTTTCATTTCTTTGCAGATTG
This sequence comes from Hordeum vulgare subsp. vulgare, assembly GCF_904849725.1. Lineage (NCBI taxonomy): Eukaryota > Viridiplantae > Streptophyta > Magnoliopsida > Poales > Poaceae > Hordeum > Hordeum vulgare. Next base: position 25,258,818 of record NC_058524.1, read on the forward strand.
CTTTCGGTAAGCTTATCTCTCGGCAGCAAGCAAATGAAGTTTCGGAACCACTTATTCTTGGAGGCACATTCGGATGCACTAGTACTTTAGCAACGAGTTGTCCTGTTTTAGAATTTTCGTACACTCACTAACTAGTCCTATAACTTGGATGACTTGGTTTATCATTTTGGGGCGAGAAACAATAACCTATTGTGATGTTGCCGATGTTAGTCATGTTCCACTTGGCCGCCACGCTACTAGTGATCTCACTATAATGGAGACGCCCGCGTTGCTGCCCTTCCATGCTATGGAAAAAAATGCATAAGAACACATCAAACACTTCCACCATTAGTGTTAGAAATGGTCTTACATTTTGGGTCAAAGGAAGTAGAATAGAAGAACTTGTTAACTAACTCGTTTATTGAATGTCTTAAGACAGCCCTCAACGGCTACAAATACTTGTGCAAAATACAAAAGGAATGCATAAAGAGTAGAACAACAGCCATAATTTAGTCAAGGAAGAAGGCGGTGGCCAATGGATATCAGCTACATCATGAAAATAAGAGCTTTTCCAAGCTTGTGGAATGATTTTATTAAGTGGTTTCCTGAGAAGTATGGCATGTTCTCAGTTAAGAGTGCGTATAAACTAGCTACATCGGATCATAACTCTGCATTTGCACGGGGAGCTTCAAGTTTGGCGCCGGATGGGGTGAGATCCTTATAGATGTTTTCTTTTTTTTGTTTTCATTTCTTTGCAGATTGCTTTCGGTAAGCTTATCTCTCGGCAGCAAGCAAATGAAGTTTCGGAACCACTTATTCTTGGAGGCACATTCGGATGCACTAGTACTTTAGCAACGAGTTGTCCTGTTTTAGAATTTTCGTACACTCACTAACTAGTCCTATAACTTGGATGACTTGGTTTATCATTTTGGGGCGAGAAACAATAACCTATTGTGATGTTGCCGATGTTAGTCATGTTCCACTTGGCCGCCACGCTACTAGTGATCTCACTATAATGGAGACGCCCGCGTTGCTGCCCTTCCATGCTATGGAAAAAAATGCATAAGAACACATCAAACACTTCCACCATTAGTGTTAGAAATGGTCTTACATTTTGGGTCAAAGGAAGTAGAATAGAAGAACTTGTTAACTAACTCGTTTATTGAATGTCTTAAGACAGCCCTCAACGGCTACAAATACTTGTGCAAAATACAAAAGGAATGCATAAAGAGTAGAACAACAGCCATAATTTAGTCAAGGAAGAAGGCGGTGGCCAATGGATATCAGCTACATCATGAAAATAAGAGCTTTTCCAAGCTTGTGGAATGATTTTATTAAGTGGTTTCCTGAGAAGTATGGCATGTTCTCAGTTAAGAGTGCGTATAAACTAGCTACATCGGATCATAACTCTGCATTTGCACGGGGAGCTTCAAGTTTGGCGCCGGATGGGGTGAGATCCTTATAGATGTTTTCTTTTTTTTGTTTTCATTTCTTTGCAGATTGCTTTCGGTAAGCTTATCTCTCGGCAGCAAGCAAATGAAGTTTCGGAACCACTTATTCTTGGAGGCACATTCGGATGCACTAGTACTTTAGCAACGAGTTGTCCTGTTTTAGAATTTTCGTACACTCACTAACTAGTCCTATAACTTGGATGACTTGGTTTATCATTTTGGGGCGAGAAACAATAACCTATTGTGATGTTGCCGATGTTAGTCATGTTCCACTTGGCCGCCACGCTACTAGTGATCTCACTATAATGGAGACGCCCGCGTTGCTGCCCTTCCATGCTATGGAAAAAAATGCATAAGAACACATCAAACACTTCCACCATTAGTGTTAGAAATGGTCTTACATTTTGGGTCAAAGGAAGTAGAATAGAAGAACTTGTTAACTAACTCGTTTATTGAATGTCTTAAGACAGCCCTCAACGGCTACAAATACTTGTGCAAAATACAAAAGGAATGCATAAAGAGTAGAACAACAGCCATAATTTAGTCAAGGAAGAAGGCGGTGGCCAATGGATATCAGCTACATCATGAAAATAAGAGCTTTTCCAAGCTTGTGGAATGATTTTATTAAGTGGTTTCCTGAGAAGTATGGCATGTTCTCAGTTAAGAGTGCGTATAAACTAGCTACATCGGATCATAACTCTGCATTTGCACGGGGAGCTTCAAGTTTGGCGCCGGATGGGGTGAGATCCTTATAGATGTTTTCTTTTTTTTGTTTTCATTTCTTTGCAGATTGCTTTCGGTAAGCTTATCTCTCGGCAGCAAGCAAATGAAGTTTCGGAACCACTTATTCTTGGAGGCACATTCGGATGCACTAGTACTTTAGCAACGAGTTGTCCTGTTTTAGAATTTTCGTACACTCACTAACTAGTCCTATAACTTGGATGACTTGGTTTATCATTTTGGGGCGAGAAACAATAACCTATTGTGATGTTGCCGATGTTAGTCATGTTCCACTTGGCCGCCACGCTACTAGTGATCTCACTATAATGGAGACGCCCGCGTTGCTGCCCTTCCATGCTATGGAAAAAAATGCATAAGAACACATCAAACACTTCCACCATTAGTGTTAGAAATGGTCTTACATTTTGGGTCAAAGGAAGTAGAATAGAAGAACTTGTTAACTAACTCGTTTATTGAATGTCTTAAGACAGCCCTCAACGGCTACAAATACTTGTGCAAAATACAAAAGGAATGCATAAAGAGTAGAACAACAGCCATAATTTAGTCAAGGAAGAAGGCGGTGGCCAATGGATATCAGCTACATCATGAAAATAAGAGCTTTTCCAAGCTTGTGGAATGATTTTATTAAGTGGTTTCCTGAGAAGTATGGCATGTTCTCAGTTAAGAGTGCGTATAAACTAGCTACATCGGATCATAACTCTGCATTTGCACGGGGAGCTTCAAGTTTGGCGCCGGATGGGGTGAGATCCTTATAGATGTTTTCTTTTTTTTGTTTTCATTTCTTTGCAGATTGCTTTCGGTAAGCTTATCTCTCGGCAGCAAGCAAATGAAGTTTCGGAACCACTTATTCTTGGAGGCACATTCGGATGCACTAGTACTTTAGCAACGAGTTGTCCTGTTTTAGAATTTTCGTACACTCACTAACTAGTCCTATAACTTGGATGACTTGGTTTATCATTTTGGGGCGAGAAACAATAACCTATTGTGATGTTGCCGATGTTAGTCATGTTCCACTTGGCCGCCACGCTACTAGTGATCTCACTATAATGGAGACGCCCGCGTTGCTGCCCTTCCATGCTATGGAAAAAAATGCATAAGAACACATCAAACACTTCCACCATTAGTGTTAGAAATGGTCTTACATTTTGGGTCAAAGGAAGTAGAATAGAAGAACTTGTTAACTAACTCGTTTATTGAATGTCTTAAGACAGCCCTCAACGGCTACAAATACTTGTGCAAAATACAAAAGGAATGCATAAAGAGTAGAACAACAGCCATAATTTAGTCAAGGAAGAAGGCGGTGGCCAATGGATATCAGCTACATCATGAAAATAAGAGCTTTTCCAAGCTTGTGGAATGATTTTATTAAGTGGTTTCCTGAGAAGTATGGCATGTTCTCAGTTAAGAGTGCGTATAAACTAGCTACATCGGATCATAACTCTGCATTTGCACGGGGAGCTTCAAGTTTGGCGCCGGATGGGGTGAGATCCTTATAGATGTTTTCTTTTTTTTGTTTTCATTTCTTTGCAGATTGCTTTCGGTAAGCTTATCTCTCGGCAGCAAGCAAATGAAGTTTCGGAACCACTTATTCTTGGAGGCACATTCGGATGTACTAGTACTTTAGCAACGAGTTGTCGTGTTTTAGAATTTTCGTACACTCACTAACTAGTCCTATAACTTGGATGACTTGGTTTATCATTTTGGGGCGAGAAACAATAACCTATTGTGATGTTGTCGATGTTAGTCATGTTCCACTTGGCCGCCACGCTACTAGTGATCTCACTATAATTGTCAGGCCCAAGATGCAACCCTATCCTCAATTTGGCACGAAGGCCTCGTCAGGGATAGAAGCGCATCTCGTCGTGTCGCAAGAATGGATATCGTTACAAGTACATGTACTGAAAAGAAGAGATATACATAGAGAGTTAGCTTACACTCGCCACAAGCTACATCAGAGTCACATCAGTACATTACATATTCATCAAGAGTAAGAGCAGGGTCCGACTACGGACGAAAACAAACAAGAAAAGAAAGAACGACGTCCATCCTTGCTATCCCAGGCTGCCGGCCTGGAACCCATCCTAGATCGCTGAAGAAGAAGAAGAAGAAGCAACTCCAAATGAACAATCAACGCGCTCGCGTCAAGTAACCTTTATATGTACCTGCAACTGGCGTTGTAGTAATCTATGAGCCACAGGGGACTCAGCAATCTCATTTCCAAAGGTATCAAGACTAGCAAAGCTTAATGGGTGAGGTATGGTTAAGTGGTGAGGTTGCAACAGCGGCTAAGCATATATTTGGTGGCTAACTTACGAGTACAAGAAATAAGAGGGGGGAGATCTATGCATAACGGACGTGAACTACTGATGATCAAATGAATGATCCTGAACACCTACCTACGTCAGACATAACCCCACCGTGTCCTCGATCGGAGAAAGAACTCACGAAAGAGACAGTCACGGTTACGCACACAGTTGGCATGTTTTAATTAAGTTAACTTCAAGTTATCTAGAACCAGTGTTAAACAAAGTTTCCACGTTGCCACATAACCGCGGGCACGGCTTTTCGAAAGATTTAACCCTGCAGGGGTGCTCCAACTAGTCCATCACAAATTACCACAAGCCGCATAGAAATCCTCAATCACGAAGCTCGCGATCTCGTCGGATTCCCTAGTGAAAAACCTCAACTCTGAGATTACCCAAAGCATCACCGGAATCCCGATGCACAAGATATCTCGTCAAAGGTAAAACTAATCCAGCAAGGCCGCCCGACGTGTCGATGATCCCGATAGGAGTCGCGTACCTCATTCTGAAGACACGACGGATGAGCGATGGTTACCACGCCAAACGCCGAGTTGCCCCGGCTAGTGTTAATAAGCTGCTCTGTTTTGGACCAACACTCATGAGGAGCACTGGCCCGGGGGTTGATTAAATTATCCTCGGGGCCCGGGAAGTCCCGATGCAATTTTATTAGGTGATTAGGCAAATGTAGTACCAAAGTTGGGCCTTGCCAGACCAGCTTTAATCTAAAACGAATTATCAAGGGGGTCCCCATAACAACTCTGATCGTGTCAGGAGCGCTCAATTATGGAACATAACACCGGTAGCCGGAAACTAAGGGGGCAAAGGTGGAACAAAACACCAGGCTAGAAAGGTCGTGCCTTCCACCTTTTACCAAGTATATAGGTGCATTAAATTAAATAGCAGTTAATAGGGTGGTATAACAAGGAACCCATGCTTTCACATGGAAGCAACTGTACCTGCAACTAGCAACGCTATCAACAGGTTAAGCAAGCAGTAACATAGCCAATCAGTGGTTTGCTAGGTCGAACAGGTTGAAGGTTTTCATGGCATGGTTGAGAGGCTGATATTTAACATGTGGTAGGCAACGAGACATAATCGATAGCAACGGTAAAACTAGCATGGCAATGATAGTAATGGTATCTGGGGAAATGGTCATCTTGCCTGAGATCCCGCTTGGAAGAAGAACAACTCCGTGAAGCCGGTGAACCATCGTAGTCGAACAGGTCCTCACATTCCGACACGCTCGCGGAACTCCATCGAGACGGAGCAAACCGAAAACAAACAACAACACAGATATTCACCACACGATGCATAAACATGATGCACAACCTAATATGATGCATGAGCAGCTGGATACATGCAAGTCACGACATGACAATTCACACAATCAAACACTACACATTAAGTGAAGTTCAATATGCAACGAGTTGCGTATTGACGAAACTCCACATATGAATTATTTAGTTCACTCCCGGTTATTTACACGGCAAAATTAATGTTGTTTAACATGCAAGAGGTGAAGCGGAAATTAAACTACCTATCTAGGCATTTTTTTAAATGAGGTCGGAAACGACGTATAGCTTCTCCGAAATGACCCCATACGTTGATTTATAAGTCTGACCAGATCTGTCCTAATCATATTTTATGTTCTTTAAACAGCGAAACAAAGTGGAGCATGTGATTCTACACGTCGTCCTACTCGATTTACATATATAGACGATCTCCGACGGAGCTACGGACAAATAGTTACGACCTAAACCGTTTTTGACATGTCGTCACGCAAACCGATGCAAACAACATGCTAAACAGCTCTTATTATGCATGAGAGTTGAAAAATATTAATCTACGCAAAATTCTACACGTTCTACATATCTACGATTTTTGCACGCGATGCGAGACACCAACCACCTCGGCTGCTAGTGTGCTTGTGCAAAAATAGACATGGAAATCTTAATAAGCCGAACAACGAGAATGGATCTGCGAAAAACAGAACAAAGTTCAGATCGGGGCATTCTTACAGCGGACAGAAGGGGCCGGCGGGGATACAGGGCTTCGATCCTGGAGCTTCCAGCAAGGTGGATGGGTTGGGGATGCACTCTGGGTCGCGGATCCGTCCGCAGGGAGCCGATTCTCGGCGACGGCGAGCTGGACTTCGGCCCAGGGGCGCTGGCTTTGCTCGTTTTCTCTGAAGAACAGAGGAAGCAGCAGGGTAGCACCATGGAGGACGACGACGCGCTGTGGATGGGGCAGGGCGGCGAGCTCGACGCAGATTTAGGGGGTCTTGGCATCGCGGATCCATTCCCGGTGTCAGGAGCTCGATTCGGTGGTGGGAACGCCGGTGCACAAGCTGCAAGCTCCCCATCCATGGCGGGGTTGCTGCTCCTGTTGGACACGAGAGGGAAACAGAGAGTTGAGAGAGAGGGATGAGAGAAAGGGAGGAGGAAGGAGAAGGGGCTCGAGGCACGGCGACCTGGCATCATCAGCAGCGGGGCTCGTCAGCGGGCACGGCTGGCGAAGAGGGCCCCTGGCGCGGCTGCTGTTGCCTGAAGAAAGGGAGACACAAAGGGAATTCAGAGAGAGAAAGAGAGAAAGGGGGAGGAGAGGGACGAGCTCATCTGGTGGGCTCTCTCTCGACGGGCTGGCAGCGGAGGTGCTCGGGGATGTGCGCGGGGACATGCGTGTGTCTGTGGTCGCCGGACGCCGAGAGCTACAACCGCCGGACATGTCCAGGAGACAGGTGGTTGGGGACGAGTTTGAGCACGGGAGGCCTGCTATGGTGTTCGGCTGGGCTCTCGTTGGATGGATCAGGAGGGATCCCGAGGAATGAGATGGGTCCAGTGGGGTGGCGGCGGCGGTTGGGACAGGGGGAGGATCCCTAGAAATTAGGTTTTGGATTGACTTAGACTACAATCCAAATATATAGCTAGTAGGCTAGCCTTAGGTTCATCTCGACCCTCCGATTTTAATCGGACGGTCGGAAAAAAATAGGTTAGGATGATTAATGGACAAACCGAAGACGGTTTGCGGTAAAACGGGGTTGATCCGGATCCAACGGTCACGACCGCCGGGTTCGGGTTCCGGGAGGTTTCGGACTGGGCTGCACGTAGAGACGAAGCACTCTGCAGAGGGGCTAGGCGGATATGAGAGGGGAAACGACACCCGGCAACGAATTTTAAAACACCGACAGACGTCCGACGGTAGACCGAATACGGTGCCGCTAAGGTTGACCGTTCGGGTACCAGATGAACTCCGATCGCGACGAAACTTGACAGGCGGCCTAGCTATATTAAAATAAGACCGCACGTCTCTCAACCCGATCAGGGAAAGTTTTACGCACACTATTAAAACAGGGTTTGACGATGCCGCGTGCGCGTGCGAGTGCGGTTGGACTCAGAACGGACAACGACGCGAACCGGCAACTACTAACGAATGCAAGTTTGAAAACTGGCGGCAACGGAGATGCCGATGCAATGCAGATGATGCGAATGATGCAATGATGATGCGACAAATGAAAATACCCACACGACGAAAATGGAAAGAAAGGGGAATCTTCTGAAACGTCGGCATCGGGCTGTCACAATAATGGAGACGCCCGCGTTGCTGCCCTTCCATGCTATGGAAAAAAATGTATAAGAACACATCAAACACTTCCTCCATTAGTGTTAGAAATGGTCTTACATTTTGGGTCAAAGGGAGTAGAATAGAAGAACTTGTTAACTAACTCGTTTATTGAATGTCTTAAGACAGCCCTCAACAACTACAAATACTTGTTCAAAATACAAAAGGAATGCATAAAGAGTAGAACAACAACCATAATTTAGTCAAGGAAGAAGGCGGTGGCCAATGGATATCAGCTACATCATGAAAATAAGAGCTTTTCCAAGCTTGCGGAATGATTTTATTGCGTGGTTTCCTGAGAAGTATGGCATGTTCTCAGTTAAGAGTGCGTATAAACTAGCTACATCGGATCATAACTCTGCATTTGCACGGGGAGCTTCAAGTTTGGCGCCGGATGGGGTGAGATCCTTATGGATGTTTTTTTTATTTCTTTGCAGATTGCTTTCGGTAAGCTTATCTCTCGGCAGCAAGCAAATGAAGTTTCGGAATCACTTATTCTTGGAGGCACATTCGGATGTACTAGTACTTTAGCAACGAGTTGTCCTGTTTTAGAATTTTCGTACACTCACTAACTAGTCCTATAATTTGGATGACTTGGTTTATCATTTTGGGGCGAGAAACAATAACCTATTGTGATGTTGTCCATGTTAGTCATATTCCACTTGGCCGCCACGCTACTAGTGATCTCACTATAATGGAGACGCCCGCGTTGCTGCCCTTCCATGCTATGGAAAAAAATGTATAAGAACACATCAAACACTTCCTCCAGTAGTGTTAGAAATGGTCTTACATTTTGGGTCAAAGGGAGTAGAATAGAAGAACTTGTTAACTAACTCGTTTATTGAATGTCTTAAGACAGCCCTCAACAGCTACAAATACTTGTGCAAAATACAAAAGGAATGCATAAAGAGTAGAACAACAACCATAATTTAGTTAAGGAAGAAGGCGGTGGCCAATGGATATCAGCTACATCATGAAAATAAGAGCTTTTCCAAGCTTGCGGAATGATTTTATTGCATGGTTTCCTGAGAAGTATGGCATGTTCTCAGTTAAGAGTGCGTATAAACTAGCTACATCGGATCATAACTCTGCATTTGCACGGGGAGCTTCAAGTTTGGCGCCGGATGGGGTGAGATCCTTATGGAACACAATTTGAAAGTCCTCAGTTCCACAGAAGATGAAAATCACTGCTTGGAAGGTAGTGTCCGAACCTTTCTGACAACACAATGTAAAAAATTACAGGTATTTGTCCAAGCGTTCAACTTGTCCCCTGTGTGGGGTGGAAGAGGAAAGTTTTTTTTCATGCCATATCATCATGCAGTAATGCACGCCTTATTTGGTTATCAATGAGGAAAAGATGGCATCTTCCACATGATGATTTCCTTGTTGACAATGGGAAGGATTGGCTATTGCATCTTCTTTCAAGCTGCTCTGATGTGGTTCGTGACATGGTAATCATGTTGGTCTCGCGTATTTGGCAGCTCCGTACGGACCAGGTTCATGGGAAGGAGGTTCCACCAGTTATGTTACAGTGGATTTCCTGGATAGCTATTATAAATCCATCATTCTTGTTGGTCGCTTCAGTACGGAAGAGATAATTAAAGGCAAGATGTGTGCTATGTATGATAATTCATGTGTTGTGCACAAGGCTAGGCCACGGTTATCCCATGGTCTCCTTCATTGCCTGGTACAGTTGCTCTTTCTATGGATGGTTCATTCCAGTGTGAGGACGGGTCCGCAACCGCTGGTATGGTGCTTCGGAATTCCATGTGACAGGTTTTGTTTGCATCATATCGATATATTTTTCATTGCAACGATCCATTGAAAACGGAAATTCATGCTATCTTGCAAGGTATGGCTTTGACGGTACACACATTCATCTCTTCCTGTGGTCGTCCAATTGGATTCTTTTGAAGCCCTTTCAGTTTTATCTAGCAGCACTTTGATGAAATCTGCTTTTGATCACTTAGTTTTAGAGATAAGGGAGTTAATGTGTAACAGGGAGTTTTTTTCTCAGAAAATTCATCCTAGTCAAAATAGAGTGGCAGATCGTTTGGCCAATTATATCGGCATCGAGAGAACTACAATTGTGTGGTTAAACTCGACCTTGTATTGAGGATTTGTGGTCTCTTGATTGTAACTCTATTACAGTGCAATAAATCTTTCTTTACCCCGCAAAAAAAAGGCTGTGGCATAAACATGATTTCCGATTATTCCCGTGGTTAATTTCACAGTTACCCTCCCATCTAAATTAGTAGGACGATTTTTTCTTCTTAGTGAAGTAGTTTAGATGTAGTCACCAGGAGTTAAGTAATGTTGTTAATTCCCACTATGCCACAAAGGGGATGTAGCTCAGATGGTAGAGCGCTCGCTTAGCATGCGAGAGGTATGGGGATCGATACCCCACTTCTCCAAATTTTTTATTTGCATGCCTGCATGCTCTAGAATCCAAATTTATAATTACCAAAAAGAGAATTAATCATAGTTTTTTTTTGTAAGTACATCTAGAGGTCACTGTTTGAGAATCCAGATAAAGATGAACTGGTAAGTGGTAACAGAAATACCAGGTTACCCTATCATGAACAAAAACACTGGTCAACAAATTTATTCGTGTCCAAAAGAAAAACCAATCAATCTCCGATTCAGCATCCAAATTAAGAGACAGTTGGAACTGTTAGGAATTAATTAAATGTATTAATTAATGGGATAATCCTTGCGTTGCCGGTTGCCTTGATTTAGAAACCGTTCCTTGTAACCGACTCTGTACTCGGGGTATAAATACCCCGCATCTTCAATCAATAATAACGGTTTCATCATTCTGTCACTTTCGCTGTTTTACACGTTATCAGCGCTCGCTCTGCCAAGAGCGACAGAGAGCCACGAGAAAGGTGAGAATGGCAGGAAGAGAGTTGTCTGCACTTGCTTTTGCTTTCGCACGCTTCCTGCAGAAAGAGAACACCCGCTTCCCTCGCACTCAGCGCCACCGCATTGCACGTCGCCGTCAGGGTCTTGGTGCAAGGAATGGCCCTCGTCGCCGTTCCTTCACCAGGAACCACCGCCAGAACCGGAGTGGCCCTCATCGCCGCTTCTTCGCCGGGAACCACCGCCAGAACCGCCGCCGTGGGTATGCACGTCGAGGCAACCAACCACTTCGTGGGCGTGCACCAACGATGCACCAGGCTGGATCCTCGACTCCGGCCACCGCTCCACTGCAACAGGCTAGGCCTTCGGCTCCGGCCACTTCGCCATCTGCTTTCAACATACCTCCCATGGATTGGCTTCTTACAGGGCCATCAGCGTCGTTCCTCGGGGAAGATGTGATGTTCCCCTGTGAACTTACGCCGCCGCCTCTTCCTCCGTACTGCATGCAGCACGAGTTCGGGCCATGCCCTGCACGCACGGACGGCCACGTCCCGGATCTGCCATCCCCGACGCCGGCAGCGGCTGCACACACCAGCCCCGTCCCGGATCTGCCATCTCCGACACCGGATCGAGAGGAACGAGGCGGTTACCCCACCATCCCCGTCTTGAACGTCCAGATCAAGGTTGAAGAAGAGGGGATGGAGGACATGGGCTCGTCGTCGTCGCTCCCCCTCCATCACCGGCGACACCTCCTCCTCCTCCGGCTCCGCCCCTTCCGCCGACGCCACCGCCGGAAGACCGCCGGATCCTGCGCCAGTTCGTCGCTGCTATGGCGCAGAACCGGGCGGCACTTCGTGGCGCGTGGTCGCCGGACGCCCTGGGCTTCGTCGGCGCACCGGAGGCAAGCAACAGCGGGAGTAGCCGGGCTGCGCTGCGGGGCCAGCCCCGTTTTCCTTGAAGCAGCCATGGGGAGAGGAGGCTGGAGTGGTGAGGTGTTTGGGTCTGCATCGGGAAGAAGATGGGAAACAGGAGAGAAGTGGTTGTGTGGCCTCGGCTTGCTGCCTTGCTCTCTCCCTTATCCATCTCTCCAACCGGTATATGGTCCAACACATGCCACGTCCACTCCAAACTTCAAGCAACATTTTCCTCTCCAAAAGGCCTGCAAGCCACGTTTCCTTTCCAAAAGGCATACAGGCCAGGAAATAAAGTGACTATTAGCGTTGTATCTTAATCATAGTACTACTATGCTGCAATTACTATATTGCACTGCAGATTGTTCCTTTTATTTCAGTGTGATATCTTATTGTATTAAGAACCTCTCCTTATCATATTCACTTGGTATTGTACTGTACGTATGAATACTTAGATTGTATATCGTCTAAAATAAAGTCTCAGACTATGTGTACATATTCTATATAATTGCCTCAGCATTTTTCATTTTTTTTTAGAATATGTAGTTTTCAAGTACAATTTTTTTAATTCAAATTTTTGGCATCACAAGGTAGATGAGGCATCTACTGCATTTTGCAGATTATCCTCATCGTTGAAAGATCTACATTTTGCCTTCGTTATTTTGGTAAAATGACTATCTTCGAGTGCTCTCCCGAATATGTGAATTAATGTGACTACCTCGAATTTTTACAAATCACAAGGTAATTGTGTGATCTACTGCATAATTTGCAGATTATCCACTCTTGCTGAGTGGTCTACATCTAGTCTTTTGACAAGATGACTACCTTCAAAGTGTTTTTGTAAAATATAGTATGACACAAGGTAATGGACTACGAACATCTACTGGTCAAAACCAGACTATGTTCTCCACTACTGTGAGATCTACACCCCAACGGTGAATATTTTCGAAGTGTCATATACATAAAATGAGGTCTACACATAAAGCATCAGCTATACTTGAAAATTTTGCTTCCTAAAGCATCTGTTGTAACTTATATTTTACTCTCATAGTAAAACTAAATTATGCATGAAAATACCATGCAGGAAATGGCTCGTGTCATGCATCGTGAATTTCATGAACTTGAACTAGATGGTAGTAACTATTTACCATGGGCTATGGATGCAAAGATAGCCCTTGAAAGCCGTAAACTCGGTTCCACTATCATCACACCCGATGAAGGCGCCGGAGAAATCCCCACTGCAGCCAAATATACTGCTTTAAGTTTCTTGAGGCACCATCTCCATCCGGACTTAAAGTCGGAATATTTGATGGAAGAAGATCCACTAGTTTTGTGGAACTCTCTCAAGGAGAGATATGACCAGCAAAGAGCAGTCATGCTGCCGGAAGCACAGAGAGAATGGTCCCTCATAAGGTTCCAAGATTTCAAATCTGTGGCAGCATATTACTCTGCAGTTCACAAGGTTAATTCAAAACTAAGGTTTTGCAATCAAGCAATTTTTGAAGAAGACCTTATTGAGAAGACCTTGTGCACTTTCCACCCCTCGATAAGGGTACTACAACAGCAGTACCGTCAATAAAAATACAAAAAGTATTCTAAGCTCATATACACTTTACTTCAGGCTAAGAAACATGATGAACTTCTCATGAAGAATCATCAGGCACGCCCAACGGGCTCAATGCCACTCCCTGAAGCACATGCTAACACTCAGTTTACTAAAAAGTATGGGGGCAACAAAAAGAATTTCAAGAAATTCAATGGAAAGTGGAAAAGGAACAACAAGCAGAAAAGCTTTGGTCAATCTAAAGGTAAATGTCACTTCAAGAAAAATGACCGAAACACCAACTCCGAGATTTGTCAAAGGTGTGGATGTACTAACCATCGTACTAGTAAATGCCGAACTCCCAAGCATCTAGCGGATTTATACATCAAATCCACTGGGAAAGGCAAACAAGTTCATGGAAAAGCTAAAGCTCACTTCAACGCCTTACAACAAGAAGAAAACCTTGAAGCTAGCACTTCTCAAAGCGCTCCTAAGGAAACAAGGCAGAAGGATGAAGATCTTCTTGATGTTGACAACATGATGGTGGAATACACCCAAGATGCATATGGAGATCTTATATAATCTCCACATCATTCATTTGATGTTATCAGCTATTTTATTGTAATAATGGACGTTATAATTTGTATAACTCTAAGTAGAATAAAGTCCTACGGACCAATCGTATTATGTCTTTAAACATAATATCATATTTATATTTGTAACTGTAATATAAATACTTTTTATATATATATTTATATGTGAGTAATATGAATAAAGTTTCATCCTAAAATATTCTTTTACTCTATATAGATTTTACGGGAAAATAATCCAATGGAAGAAGAATTATGTTTGGTGGACAGTTGTACCACTAACACAATATTAAGGGAAATAAAATATTTCCAAACTCTAACTAAGAGAAAAGGGAATATTATGACCATTGCCGATCGCGATGCGTCGATTATTGGTTCAGGACGATCCACACTCGTTCTACCTATGGGTACTACAATTGTAATTGAGGATGCACTATTGTATCATGAATCTACACGCACTCTTCTAAGTTTCAAAGACCTCAGATCAAATAACTTCCATTTGGAAACAATATCTGAAAATAATTCTGAACATTTGCTTTTAACAAAGAGTAATGGGTCTGAGAAACAAATTCTTGAGAAATTCCCCTCACTTTCATCTGGATTATATTACAGTTATATAAAACCCGTACCACATGTTGCGTACAAAATAATTTTTCAAGATCTTGATAAATTCAAGACTTGGCATGATCGCCTAGGTCATCCTGGCGTAGGGATGATGAGAAAAATTATTGACAATTCTATTGGTCACAGCCTTCCAACTAAAAATTTCCCAAAATCATCAGATTTTGTGTGCACCGCATGTGCAACTAGGAAATTAATTATAAGACCATCTTATCTTAAGGTAAAAAGTGAGTCACTTAACTTTTTGAACGCATTCAAGGAGATATATGTGGTCCAATTCAACCACTATCAGGACCTTTTAGATATTTCATGGTGCTCATAGATGCATCTACCAGATGGTCACATATATGTCTATTGTCCACACGAAATCATGCTTTTGCCAAACTAATTGCTCAAATTATCAAATTAAGAGCAAATCATCCTGAAAATAGGATAAAAACAATTCGAATGGACAATGCCGCTGAATTTTCTTCACGTGCATTCAATGACTATTGCATGGCTATGGGCATTCATTTAGAACACTTTGTGCCTTACGTCCATACTCAAAATGGTTTGGCTGAATCTCTCATCAAAATAGTAAAATTAATTGCTTGACCACTATTACAGAATTGTAATTTACCAGCATCTTGTTGGGCACATGCGGTATTACACGCCGCAGATCTGATACAAATTAGACCAACTGCATATCATACAACCTCCTCACTACAACTAGTACGTGGCACTCAGCCAAGTATTTTCCATCTGCGAAAATTCGGTTGCGCAGTATACGTAACGATATCACCACCGTAGCGTACAACAACGGGCCCCCACAGAAAACTAGGGATCTATGTGGGTTATAATTCTCCGTCAATTATTAAATATCTTGAACCTCTTACAGGGGGCTTGTTTACTGCCCGCTACGCTGATTCAATTTTTGATGAGGACCATTTCCCGGCATTAGGGGGAGAATCAAACCACAAAGAATGCCAGGAAATAGATTGGAATGTAACAGGCATTGAATCCTTAGATCCACGTACTAAAGAATCTGAAACTGAAGTTCAGAGGATCATAGATTTGCAACACATTGCAAATAATCTGCCATATGCATTTACTGACCATAAAGGTGTCACTAAATCACATATTCCCGCAGTTAATGCACCAGAACGAGTGGAGGTACCAACTAAAACCACTCCAACCCCAAATGAGAGTAAGAGGGGGAGAAATCTGGTTAGCCGGAATATAGCTTCTCAAAAGCCTCCGCGGAAACAGAGGAAAACAACTTCTCTACCGCTAAATGCAATTCAACCTCAAGTTGAAGGACACCAACCAGATGCTCAACATCTTGAACCGAGCATAAATGCGCATAAAAACATAATAGCTGGGACATCGAAACACCATGACTCTATTGTTGTGGGAAATCACATAGAGTCTGAAGGTATAAAAGAAATTTCCATAAACTATATAGAATCAGAAGAATCATATAATAGAGAGACTACAATTGTCGACATATATTTTGCCTCTGAAATTGTTGAAACCCTTCAACCGGATCCAGAACCAAAGACCGTCAGGGAGTGCCTCAAGCGTCCTGATTGGCCTAAATGGAAGGAAGCAATTGAGGCAGAACTGCACTCGCTCAACCAAAGGGAGGTGTTTTCCTCAGTAATACCTACTCCTCAAAATGACTTCCCTGTGGGAGCAAAATGGGTTTTTGTTCGAAAAAGGAATGAAAACAATGAGGTGGTGAGATACAAAGCGAGGCTTGTAGCACAAGGGTTCACGCAGAGACCCGGCATCGATTACGATGATACATACTCTCCCGTTATGAGTGGAATAACGTTCCGATACTTAATATCCATGGCAGTACAAATGAGTTTATCTATGCAGTTGATGGATGTAGTGACAACATACTTATATGGGTCACTCAAATCGGATATATATATATATATATATATATATATATATATATATATATATATATGAAAGTCCCTGAAGGACTTAAAATGCCAAATCCAAAAGCAAATCGCAACGCATATTGTGTAAAATTACAGAAGTCACTATATGGCTTAAAACAGTCGGGTAGATGTGGTATAACCGACTAAGTGAGTTCCTTATTCAGAAAGGCTACTCAAATAATGATGATTGCCCTTTTGTATTTATAAAGAAGTCCTCAAATGGATTTTGCATCATCTCAGTGTACGTTGATGACCTCAATATCATTGGAAGTACACCTGATATTGAAGAAGAACGCAATCATCTAATGGCGGAATTTGAGATGAAAGATTTGGGAAAAACCAAATTCTGCTTAGGCTTACAGCTTGAGCACCTTCCCTCAGGAATTTTAGTATACCAACCTGCCTATATTCAAAAGGTTTTGGAAAAATTTAATATGGATAAATCATATCCAACCAAAACACCCATGGTTGTCAGATCCGTTGATGTGAATAAAGATCCTTTTAGACCTCGGGATAATGACGAAGAGATATTGGGACCTGAGTTCCCATATCTCAGTGCCATTGGTGCGCTAATGTACCTTGCAAATTGCATCAGGCCTGATATTGCATTTGCGGTAAATTTACTAGCTAGACATAGCGCTGCTCCAACAAAACGTCATTGAACGGGAGTAAAGAATATCCTTAGATATTTACATGGCACAAAATATCTTGGCTTATTCTATCAGAAAAACCAAGACATGACTATGGTAGGATATACTGACGATGGCTATCTATCTGATCCCCACAATGCCAGGTCACAGACAGGTTTCGTATTCCTATATGGTGGAACTGCTTTTTCTTGGAAGTCAACTAAACAGACTCTCGTAACAACTTCCACTAATCATTCTGAAATCATTGCATTATTTGAAGCATCAAAAGAATGTGTATGGCTTCGCAGGATGATTAACCACATTCAAACTACATGTGGTGTTGGTTCATTAGGATCACCAACTATTATTTATGAAGATAATACAGCTTGTGTTGCTCAAATGCAAATGGGTTATATAAAAAGTAATATCACAAAACACATTTCTCCTAAATTGTTCTACCCTCATGAATTACAAAAAAATGGAGAAAATGATATTTTGCAAACTAAATCATGTGACAATCTAGCAATTTGTTCACAAAGTCTTTACCAAATTCAACATTCCAGAAATACATTCATGGAATTGGTATGAGACGATTCCAAGATTTGCAAAGTTCAGGGGGAGAAATCTCCTGAAAATATAACCCTTTAATTATCATCAGGTAATGAATATTGTACTCTTTTCCTTTATGAGTTTTTCCAACAGGTTTCTCATATAAGGTTTTTAACGAGACAATTAAATACAAGCATTGATGCATTCCATATTATATTTCTCCTTATATTTTTCCTACTAGGTTTTAAAGGAGTTTTTCATGGCACATCTCATTGTACTCTTTTCATTGTGAGTTTCTTTGAAATTTTCTCTCATAATGTTTTTAATGAGGCAATATCTTATCAATGATCATATATCATACTTTCTATTTTTCCTATCGGGGTTTTTAAAGGGAGTACTCAAGACATATATTGTTCTCTAAACTCAAAAATGAGTTTTATCCCTCTATAAAGGTTTTCTCAAATGAGTTATCATGAGGCAATAATCATTATATGTTGCACAATTTTCTCCTTATTATTTTCCCACTGGGTTTAAAGGAGTTTTAGCAACATATCTACACTATTCTCCTCATATTTTTCCCACAGGGTTTTTGAAGGAGACTTTAAAGATTATACAACGATTTTTCAAGATGAAGATGAGGAACATTCTTAAAGAGAAAAACTTACAAGGATTATTATTTATCAAGATGATGCACATTTACAAAGACAAGCATGGATTAGGGGGAGTGTTAGGAATTAATTAAATGTATTAATTAATGGGATAATCCCTGCGTTGCCGGTTGCCTTGATTTAGCAACCGTTCCTTGTAACTGTACTCGGGGTATAAATACCCCGCATCTTCAATCAATAATAACGGTTCCATCATTCTGTCACTTTCACTGTTTTACAGGAACATTCGAGGATTGGAAAAAAGAAGCTCCAGATTACAGTATGCTCTCCTCTCATCAATAAATTTAGTTCCTGAAGTGTTGAACATTACCAAACGAATGGTCAATCTAATGCTCACCATCTCTGAAGTAAACAACAAGAGAAAAGATCACTGAAATTGCTGAATTAGCACATTTACCTGCTGAGTGTTCCTTTTTTTTGGTAAACTAACAACACAAGAGACATGCAATAACATCCTTACAGAAAGTTAACGCCATCTAACACCAGCCTTCCAGCAGAGAGCAGACCATAACATGCTGAAGAAGATACATGGTCACAGAAACAGCAGCAGCAAAGAAATAACCTTTTTCTCCCAAATGGTGAAAGTCAATCAACCAAAGTTCATGACTTATTCCTACCCATTCTTTTTTTGGAATATACTGTAAAAAGCACTATCTTGACTTCACTTTTGCAAACCTCCAATCTCACAAGCATGGGCGGAATCTGTGCTGCAAACCGAAGCAGTGCAATAATAGTAATAACGACAATAACAAAAAACGTGACCAAACTTCTAATTCCCCCCCTTTTCCCGCGTCGCCTCTCTCGGGCGTCACGGGTGCAACCCCCCGGCGCCACCGCTTGCCCACCCCCCTCCCCCCTCACCTCGCCGCTGCCCGAGGAGACCGTCGGTGAAGCCTGGTCAGGCTCCAGGGAGGGTGGAGGCGGGGCATCTCTTTGAAGGGCGCCTCGGCGGGCTTGTCGGGCTCCGAGAGGAACGCGACCGGTTGGCGCGGTGCCGGTGCTCCGGGGATGGGGGCGGCACGCGGAGGCCAAGTGCGGCGCGGGCGTGAAGTTCTGTTGTGGCGCAGGTGCGCAGCGTCCAGATGCGGCACGGGCGCACGGCTAGGGGCGCCATCCAGATGCGACGCGGACGCACGGTGAGGGGCCCAGCAGGCGCGCTGCAGGCACATGGTGGCCAGGTGTGGTGCGTGCGCGCGGCATCCAGATGCGGCGCGGGCGCACGGCGAGGGGCGCGACGTCCAGATGCAGCGCGGACGCACGGCGAGGGGCGCAACGGGCGCATGGCGAGGCGGGTGTGCGGCGGCCAGGTGAGGCACAGGGGCGCATACGTGGGGAGGCTTGAGCGGACTGTATGGCGCTCGAGCAACGACTTCGGCCGCGAGGGGCGTTGCCGGGATGGGTCTGCATGATCTAGCATCGCGTGGACGCCCCTCGGGTTGCGCGGGTCGGAGGCCCATGGCGACGAGGAAGTGTGCTCCGGCGGCGTGTGATGCGGATCTGGTCTTCGGCCGTCGGTGGTCTACGCAAGGTGCGGATGGCTACGGCGGGTCTTCGTGCTTCTTCGTAGATGGACAACTTCGATGGTGGTGATGTTTGGTGAGCTAACCGACGCCAATGCGGGATGATGTGCGGCCGAGGTGGTGTGGAGTTTGGTGAAAACCATGTCATGGCCTCGTGCCGTGACCAGCGATGGCGGCGGATGTGGCCGTCGTTGACCTTCTTGAAGGCATCGTTGCTTGTTTTCCCACCCCTCCTACGAGGATCTAGCCATTTCGGCCTCTCCGGGGAAAACCTTGATATGTGATCGGACGATGAAGACGTCTTGGTGTCGTATTTCCTCTTGAGGTCTTCGTCTTGGGAGCTTGGCGTCGGTGAGCGGGACCAGCAGATGGCTGTTGGTGGCGGATGTGGCGTCTAGACTTCTGTGAAAACGATGATGGTGGGAGCGATATCGGCGACGCGGTAATGGTTGTGGTAGTCGGCTCCTCTTCGGCGTGTTCATGGTTTTGCCTCGGTTTGTTTGTTGTTATGGAGTCGAAGATGCGGGGTTGGGGCCCTCTGGTGTACGATGACTGGTTGCAACTATCATGTTCGGCAATCTCCCGTGACGCAGGGCGTGCCTGATTTTACCCTACCGAGTTCTCCGTCAGAGTCGGAGATATGTTGTTTGGACGTAGGACGACGTGCCGTTGATAAGGGGGGCTTTGTCCTGAGTGTTTCAGTCTAGAAGAGTGGGCTTGGCCCTTGTACCAGTTTTTGTCCGGATTTTCATAATTAACTAGACAATTCTCTTCTACTTCTTTAATAGATGAGACAATCTTTTCCTCCGTTTCAAAAAAAACTTGACCATGATTTCATGAAAAAAAGAAATAGCAAAATGTTACTCCGAGGCACAGCTACAGCATTCCCCGAAAGGAAAAAAATACATTATCTATATGTTCTGCTCTACACCCAACCAAATTTATTCAGTCGATTGATTGTCCCAGAGAAAAAATATCAGTCAAATCAATCACGGCAATGCAGCATCATACAGTTGCAGCATTCCAGTTCCTAAAGTGTAGAACATTCCTGGACGAATGGTCGATGTTGAACTGCGGTCATCTAACAGCATCCAGCCATTTGGCCCCAGCGCATCGGACGAATGTCCTCTTTGATGTTGCGTCGACACTTTTTTTCATTTTGGAGATGAACGAGTTTTCAGCTGCGCCCCCAGGTTTTGACTCTCAGACGTCAATTTTTTTAAATTTATCTTTCACGCTGTTAAAAAGACGCTACGAGTTCGACGATCATTATGCCATAAGTCGACAATCAACATGTCATAGTTTGACGAGATCAAATACACCCAATAGTTCGGCGATCAAAAGGAAGGGATAGTAGGGATGTGAAACGAATCAAACGGACGACTCGACGTAGTGAGGCTCCTCTGCCGTGGGACTGGCCGGGGTCGGGCTCATCGTCGACGTAGTCGGGTTCGTCATCGGCGTAGTTTCTGCGCTCGGGCTGGGCGTCGTCGTTGGTGTTGCCCTCGTGGTTGCCATTGTGGTCGTCGTCGGCGCGGGCATCTGGTTTAAGATGAGGCCGCGCTCCACGTGATACCACATCTTCACCTACTCGTCATCGTCGACGTGTATGCCCCTATCAAGAACGCCAGGTTGGTGTTCCTCTTCTTCACAACAACGTTGGTCCTGAGAAGGTCGAGCTTGACGTCCTGCTTGGTCATCAACGCCAACCACCGCCCGTCGGATTTCTCCTCCCTTCTGGGAGCGCTGCTCTTGGCATCGGCGATGCATTACTCGATCGAAGCTTGCAGCCGTTCGACAGCGGGCGCCGCGTCCTTTGCTATCCTGGCTTTTTTGGTGCCATCTGGGTGCCATTCTGCCGCAGCCGGGATAGACGCGTTCAGATTGTAGGTCTCCTTGGCCTTGTCAAGAGTGATCGAGCCAAACTTCCCTCCACTTCTCGCACGACTCGATCCTGGAGAACACGTGAAGGAATTGAACTCTTGGTCCTCATTATCGGTACATGGCGAACATCCGAACCATCTGCACAACCGCGGACAAAACACGTCGTCAAAGTACATGGCGACGCGACGAACTGAGGCCGGTGAACTATGTCCATACCTGACCCTCGACACTGGCGCCGCTTTTCGGGCGAGCAACGACCTCCTCAACGATCACATGCCACTTGTTGCAGGCCGTATGGATCGTCGACCAGTGGTTTGACATGCCATTCTTGTCGCGGTCCATGTGGATGTTGACGAAGTCGGGGTCGACCAGATTGCGTTCGTCGAGCGCCGTTTTGATTCTACCCCAGTACGCATCGGTATTCTGATTCGCGTCGGTGATCGGGTCGATGCTGACGACCTTTCATGCTTCGGCAAGGCACTCGGCTTCCTTTGACGTCCACTTGACGCGTGGTTCGGCTGGCTTGGCGTTCGACGTCCACTTTCTCTTCCCCCCTTCTTCTCCGGCACTGGTTCCGGTTCCACCTCGACCAGCTCTTCCTCCCCTCCTCCTCCTTGACGTCGTCGAGCCCGTCATCAGTGTCGTCGGCGGTGTCCATTGTTTCATCTTGCACGCTGAAACCCGGCTAGGACGCGGCGGCGACGAAGCCGCTCGTGATGATCTCGTCCAGGTCGGCGTCGGTGTGGTTAAACTGCAACACGGAAGTGGGCGCGAATGGGAGAACACCACGGTGCAGAGTCGGCGCAGGCGAGGCTGCTGACGAGTACGTCGGTGGCAGGTAGATGTACTGGGTGTTGAGGCCGGCGTTGAACGCGGGGAAGGGAGTACGCGGGTCGTGGCTGAAGCCGGTGGGGGCGGGAGGGGGGACGCTGCATTGAAACTGCCATGCGCGTCACCGTTGGAGTAGCCACGCGAGGGTACGTACCCCCAGGGCGGCATCGGCGACGAGAGGTTGGCCGACAACGCAACGCCCTGTCGGCCCTTCCATGCGACTTGCGGGTTGCGGCTGGGTCGATTCATCATCCCGACGCGGGACGCCTCTTCCTAATCGACTGCGGCCGCCATCGCCGCGTTCCTGATCCTCTTGACGTCGAGCCTCCTCCGCAGGTCTGTTGTGACCACCTCCCGGTGCTGGACATCCGCCCTCCAGTCGGCGTCCGGAATGCCCGCCGGCCTAGCCATCGGCTTCCTCTGCTTTGGCTGGCTGGAATTGGCACCGGTGGCGGGGCGAGGGAAGGTGTACTTCTTCTTCGGTGGCATGGCGGCTTGATGGTAGGAGCGGGAGAAGAATGGCGAGAGGGGGGGAGGGGGATGGAGGGAAAGGTAGGAGAAAGGGGGAGAAAACAGCGGGAATAGGCCCAGCTGTCGCCGACAGCGCGGACCCACTTGACTTTTCGCTTCGGCCGATGCTCCCACGCGCCCCCGGGGGGCTGGGTTCGGCTCGGATACGCCTGCTGTTATGTTGGCCCAAACCAGCGCTAAATAAGGAGTTGAGGATGCGAGTAAGCCGATTTTTCGCCGCACGGGCTAAAAAAGGCGCCCTGAAGGGCTGTTGGGGTGGGGGCGAGCGCTCTAATGCTTCACCAAATATCAGCATTTGTTCTGAAGTAAGCAACCAGAGAAGCATCACTGAAATTGCTGATCCCATCCACATACTAGAAAAGACGAGGCAGGACTCCAAATCTCAACAGGACAAACAACAGCATTTCCCGGCAGAGAAATGCAAAACAAAACATAATACATCGGTCAAATCATAGCAATCTAACAACAGCGCCAAATGCCAGCAGAAAATCGGTTGAACACAAATCCTGCTGATCACAAAAGCTGAAGGGAAGAAATACCCAACACTTCCAAGATCATATCACCAAAGTACCAGTCTCCTTTCTCCCATAAAAACAAAGTTTGTAACTTATTCCTAAACCCAACCCTGGTAGTGTTCAAATTACTTGCCACTAGTAACAATCAGAGACACAATGAGATTCCCAAATATGTATATGCCTGATGAAAGACATGTCGATGCGGTAACCAATACCCGTAGCGGTCCGTCCCAGGTGTGACAGTTAGGTCGGGTCCTGGCGATTTGGTTTGGCGATTGCAAAGGCGACCACATCTGTTGTGGGTTCCAGGCAGAATAGGATTTGGAACCTGAACCTTCCCCCCAAAATACGCATGTTTCTTTGGAGACTGGCGTATAACAGCCTGCCTTTGAGGATGAATATCAAAAGCAAGCATGTTGAGCTGGATACTAGATGCCCGCTATGTATATATGCGTCCCGACGAGGATGGCGGACATCTCTTTCTTAAGTACAAACTAGTGAAACAAGTCTGGAGAGGCTTACTGATCGAGGACATCAGGCTGAACCTCCTGCAGACAATCATGACACTTTTGTTTTCAGTTTCTGTACCCGATTCCTGTAATAAGGTTGCACATAACCTGGCTTCGTTCGGATTCAGAGCAGGAGTACCTAGCTCCTGGTGTATGGACATGTATTGGGGATGTAGCTCAGATGGTAGAGCGCTCGCTTAGCATGCGAGAGGTATGGGGATCGATACCCCACTTCTCCATTACTTGTTTTTTTTCAGTTCTGAATACTCTAGAGCGCCAGTTCTCCTACTGTAAAGGAAAGAAGCATCACCAAATGAGCGCATCTGGTGTAGTGGTATCATAGTACCCTCCCACGGTACTGACCAGGGTTCGATTCCCTGGATGCGCATTTTTTTTTACCTTTTTCAAATCGCTCAAATTACTACCAAATTTATTTTTGAATGTAGACAATTGTAGTCATGGTGAAACTGTCAGCATGTAAGCTACAAATCTTCATCCCGATAAAGATGAACTGTGAATTACCAGTGTTTACCTTGTCGATGAGCTGGCCAGCACCAGCCTTCCAGCAGACCATATATAACACGCTGAAGAAGATACTAGCACAAATCATGGTCACAGAAGCAGCAAAGACCCCATTTAGCAACACTTTTTCTCCCACCTGTTGAAAGCCAATCAACCAAAGTTCATAACTTATTCCTACCCAGTTGCCAAAATCAGCAGGACCAAAGTGTGCACTCAACATGAAAGATCGAAATATTATCAGCACAGAAGGGACTATCTAAACTAAAACTGCTAACCATTTCAACGACCAAAGTGCAACCACTCCATAGTAACAACAAGAACTGAAAGTAAACAGGGGTGAACGTTGCAGAAGTTCTATATAGCATAGATGCACCATGGTTTCAAACATTAACATGATGTACATCATATAACAGTCACAATATAGCATAGATACATCGTTCCCGCAAAAGAAAAAAAAGAAAAATTCTTCCCCCTTCGCTGTTGTCAAACTTCACATGTAGGAGATACAGTGTATCTTCCTACTACAAGCCTTGGGCCATTAGAAATCGGAATACTGAAAATCAGTTATGCTATGACTGTATGAAATGCACCGAGAACTATATTTTGATTGGTTTCTGATGATAAAAATCGGTTGTGTTCCCCCCTGCTCCAGAAGAAGCAAAGCACCGTAATAAGCTGATCCATATGGATATACTGTTGCTATAATTTAGTTCTAGTACAACTGGATAGGAATAGGTCATATAATAACTCTGATAGATGGCAACTCATATAACTAACTATAATGAATTCATATCTGTAGGCCAGTGTCAAATAGAAAAACAACATAATATGACATGCTACTTTTTGCATGACCCGTAAATTAGCGCAAAACATATATGTTTCAGTAAAAAAAAACTGTTCGAAATCAAGTTTCAAGCACAAGATGCAATAATTTTGTCAGTTAATAATTACGCGATAAATACGATAACCAATTTTTGGATTATTTTGCTTACACAGGTTTGCCTAAGCTAGATGGGAATTAATTGGACTGAAATGCAACCACTCCTTAGTAACAACAAGAACTGAAAGTAAACCAGGGTGAACATTGTAACAGTTCTATATTTTTTTTCAAACATTAACGTGATGTACATCGTATAACGGTCACAATATAGCATAGATACATCGTGTAACTCTTCAGTCTGCAGTTAAGAAGACTTCTTGCTCCTTCGTTGTTGTCAAACTTCACATGTACTAGGAGATACAGTGTATCCTCCTACTAGACGCCTTAGGCCATTAGAAATACGAATACTGAAAATTAGTGACGCTATGGCTGTATAAAATGCACGAGAACTTTATTTTTAATTGGTTTCTGATGATAAAACTCGGCTGTGTCAATAATTTCGTCAGTTAATAATTGTCGCGATAATACGATAACCAACTGTTGGACTATTTTGCTTACACAGGTTTGCCTGAGCTAGATGGGAATTAATGATAGACAGATGGATTGAAAGGAGCTGCACAACACACTATCAATGATAGACTTGGAGGGACCATATCATGGTTAAGTAGCTCGAAGAGCGTCAATTAATTTTGTGTTCTTCCTGAAATGGAAGATCAGTACAGTGTACACCATTTGACAACCTCTTCCACAAGTTGCAATTCACCAATGGAGCAACAAAGTAGCACTGCACGGCTTGTGTCCCGTCTAATAGCATCAACAAATGTAGAAGAGTTGTACAATCTTGCAGTTACTTTCAGTCACTATCTGTCAATAACAAATGGAATCAAACTAGTAATCCGTAGCATCGGTTTCTTCCATGATCTATAACAATCCGTGGCACCTATACGGCATTCAAATTCACATCCCTCCCATCAAAATCTGCGTGCTACAAACAGTTTGAAGGTACAGTCGTACCTCCGATTAAGGAGCCTGGATTGAACAATCCTTCTGTACGATTTCAGCTTCTTGCTGGCTTTCGCAACACAGCGGAGAGGTAGGTTGATGTCGATGCGCCGCCGGCCTTCTCTCCGACGACCCACTTGAGCTTCTTGTAACCAAACCTCTCTATGAGCTTGGCAACCACTCGCCTCCTCTCCTCGCTCTGGCACAGGTAGCTGTCGATCCAGAGCAGCCCGCCGGCGCGCAGCACGCGGTCGACGTCGAACATGAAGAACTCCAGCGCCTCCGGCGTCGCCGCCTGCCCCATCGCGGGCGCCCCGGCCTCGTCCAGCGCCGCGGTGCCGACGTGCACCAGGTCGAACACCCCGTCGTAGAAGGGGAACCGGTGCGCCGGCGAGAGCAGGAGCGGGAACAGGCCCCTTGACGCCACGAACTCGTTCATCGGCTTCCCGGCGACGTCGAGCACGGATGTGACGACGGTGACGCCGCGCTCCCTCATCCGGGCGGCGAAGTTGGCCGCGCCGCCGGCGACGTCGAAGCCGATCCGGATCTTGGACGCGCCCAGGCGCAGCACGTCGTCGACGAGGAACTCGTGGCCGCCGCGAGCGGGTGCGACCCAGCGGCGGTGGTCGAGGCCCATGCCGGAGGCCGGGAGCGGGGCGCGGGGCCCACGGGAGAGGCACCGACGGCGGGGCAGCGGCTCGCAGCCCTTGGAGACGAGGCGGCGCGGGAGGGTGGCGTTGCGCGGGCAGGCGGAGTGGGGCGCGTAGGACATGAAGGCCGAGAGGAGGGCCAGCGCGGACGGGGAGCGGAGGCAGGAGGCCGCGACGGAGGCCGGCATGTGGGTGAGCCCCGTCCGCGCGTCGCGGCCGAGCGGCAGCGCGTGCGGGGTGAGGAAGAGCAGCAGCTCAGGGGGCAGGCCGTCCGGGAGGCGGGCGCCGGGGGAGGAGGAGGCGCCGCCGATCTCGAGCGCGATGGCGGCGACGTGCGCGGAGAGGTTGGAGGAGGAGGAGAAGGGGGCTGTGGTGGCGGGGTCGTGGAGGGGGGAGGGGGCGAAGAAGGCGAAGAAGGCGAGGAGGTTGGTGGAGAGGAGGGAGAGCAGCATGAGGAGGTTGAGCGGCGCCGGGGAGCAGAGGCAGGAGAGGGGCCCGCCGTGCCGGCGGCGGGGCGCCGGCAGCTTCAGGGACACCGACCCCATGGCGCGCCCCCGAGAAGAGGGAGGAAAGGCGGCGGCTTTTAAGAGCTCGGCTAGTGGGAACTCCGGCACGGCGCGGCCGGGAGGGATCTCCGGCTGCCGGCTTGCTCAGCGAGAGCGAGAGCGAGTGGAGTGGGGGGACTGGGAGTGAGATAGCGATGGCCGAGGGGAGGGGGTTGTCGTTGTGTACGACATCCGGTCTCGTAGATACCTTAATTTATTTGTGTTATTCCAAACACAGTACATACTAAGTACATTTCTTTATAAAATACTCCTACATCAGGTTCTAGGTTTGGCCTAATTCAAATGTTTTATAAACTTTGGTCGAGTCTATAAAAATAAAAATACAATAAAGCTAAAAATCTGACATCTGATTTTTAGAGAAAAGAAAAAGGACTCATGGTGGTGCCGCGATTCTAGCGGGCCGGAGCTGCCAGAGGTGAGGCACGACCGAAGGTGCTCCTATCCTATGGGACGGAAATCCTATAACCTGGGTCGCCCACGCCCGATGGCTGGACCAAGTCAGGCGCTTGACGCGTGGCAGAAACGAATCTCAAAGCAGCGGGGCTCATTTATTCCCCAATTCAGCTACCAAATCCCTATTCTCATCAGACCAAATCATCCCTGAACGGTTCATCTACCTGTGAGCGTTTCATCTCCATGCCCCTTTTCCTCTCGCTGTGACGGAACGCCAAGATGGCGATCGACCTTGAAGACGAGGGTAGTGCGGCAAACGGCAGCCAAGGAACAGACATGGAAGCCTCTCCGCCGGATCAATCTCTGCCCACCGCTCCTCCACCGGTGGTAAGTATATTTTACATCTACAGACATACAACCCCTGCTGCACAAATCCTCTTTTGACTGATTTCATACCCTCACAGCAATCACCACGGGAATACCCAAACTTTCCGTTGGATGAAACCAGCGGTCAGCCAAGGGCGAGGAACACACCAAGGAATGATTTTGACCTGCAAGATGGAGATAATGTAAATAAGGTTCATAATATTTATGTTCTTGCAATAAGTTATTCAATAACTGAAAATAAAGTAACACATGGTTGCAGGCTAATAATCAGGATACATCATCTGAAAATAGTGTTCCAACAGTTGGGATGTTCTTTCAATCAGAGGAAGAGGCATACAAGTTCTATAATTCTTATGCCGAAGCTAATGGATTCAGCATTAGGAGGTGCCACAGAAAGTACAGAGCAGATGGGACATTAGCTTCAAGATATTTTGTTTGTAGCAAATCAGGTGTGAAGGCTACTCATCTAACACATGTAACCAAGAAAGAACAAGCTACTTCGAGGACAGCTTGCATGGCTCGTGTTCAATTCAGCATCACTCGGGAGGGTATTTGGAATGTTCAGAAAGTTATACTCGATCACAATCATCAGTTGGTAAGTCCAGATAAAAGGCACATGCTTAGATCTCAACGTCAACTTTTAGACGCTGACCGCCACATGATTAAACAAATGAGGACAACCGAAATTAGACAATCTGAAATATATGATTATTGTGAGCAATTGTATGGTAAGGATGGTGTACCCTTCTTGCAAATGGATTGCAACAATTACTTGCGAAGTGAGCGCATGAAGTATTTAGAATCCAAAGATGCAGAAACACTTATGGAGTATTTGAAGAATAAGCAAGTTGAGGACCCTTCATTCTTTTATGCCGTGCAGCCAGATAAAGTTGAAGGAAGAATAATGAATATCTTTTGGGTTGATGGACAAGCTATCATGGATTATTCTGTCTTTGGGGATGCTATTTCTTTTGACACCACATTTTCAACAAATAAGTTTAAAATGCCATTTTCTCCGCTTGTTGGTGTTAACCATCACAAACAGACTATTCTTTTTGGTGCAGCTTTGCTATATGATGAAACCGCAGATTCATTTGAGTGGCTTTTTAGAACCTTCCTACAAGCTATGTCCGGTAAGCAGCCTAAAACCATATTCACTGATCAAGGTGCGGCCATTATAAAGGCTATTGGAAATGTATTTCCAAACACACGCCATCGTCTTTGTTTGTGGCATTTGTATCAAAATGCAGCTAAACATCTAAGTCAAGTAATCAGTGATCATCCTGAATTTCTTAAAGAATTTAAGAGATGAAGATAGATCAGTGGCACACTTTGAGAATAGATGGCATGGGCTATTGGCTAAATACCAGGTTGTGGACAATTCATGAATGAACAATTTGTACAAGGAGATTCTTTTAGTGCAGACATGACGACCACTCAGAGGAGCGAAGGAATGAATAATGTGTTCAAGAAAAGTTTCCGCAAAAGACTATGCCTCTCAGAATTTTTATAAGCATATGATAAGTGCACCACCCGTCTTCGTAGGAAAGAAAAAATATGAAGACTACAAATCACGCCATACCAGCCCAGTACTTTGCCTGTCTGACCTACCTTTGTTGAAGATTGCAGCTGAATCATATACTAGGACACTCTACTCTGAATTTGAAGAGGAATTCAAAAGGCAATTTAATTTGGCATGTGTTTTGCTGGGCACCGAGGGCACAACTAGCACTTACAAGGTGACATCCTTCCAGTACAAAAACGATGAAGCTACAGTGGCTTTTAACCCAAGTACTTTGGAGATATCTTGTTCATGCAGATTGTATGGTTGCATAGGTATGTAATATATGCTCATTGTGCAGGAAATATTAAGCATGCTCATAAGATTTTCACCTGCTGCAATATTCTGCCCACTGCCCACTACTTCCCCTAATTTGGCATCCTTCCAAATGTTTTAGGTATATTATGCAAGCATGCTCATAAGGTTTTCACCTGCTGCAATATTATTACACTACCAAGTCATTACATATTGAACAGATGGACAAAATATGCAAAGCAAGAAATATTTACATCCAAACAGAATATTAAGGACAACCTACAATACATGTTTGCACATACTTCTCGAAAGATGATGTCACTTGCATTGAAGTGTAAGAGTTCAAAGGAGGTTCTTGGGTACCTCAATGATGGTATTGATAAGTTGGCTTTGGAAGTGGGCGATTTACTAAGCAAGATAAATTTGGATGAAGTTGAGGACCCTGAAAGTTCTGCTGAAAGTGGTGAAGATATTGCAAAAACATTGGTTTCATTTGAAGCTCCCGAGCGAATAAAAGGTCGAAAGGAAAAAAGATCAAAAGATGTGCTAGAGAGAGCAAAGAAAGGCAAGAAAGAAGGTACATTTCCTGTTATGTGTGATTAAGTGGCTGGTTCCGATCACTTTTCTAACTTATTGTATATACACACAATGTGCAGGAAAAACTTCGAACCATCCATCAAAGCAATCAGTACTTGTTCCACCTAGAGATGAAGCTTTTGAAGTTGATTGTGCTTATAATACAAATCCACAAACAACCATGCCATTAGGACAGTATCAGCCAGCCTTAATTCCACATATCCATGGAGAATTTACAAGATTGTTGTTTGAGGTTCATGAAGATAGCACAACACCTCCAGCGGCTCGCCAATTGGATTTTGGCGAAGATGCTAGTACATCATGGTTTCGACAGTAATGTATCATGTTGGTGCTAAATGCTAGTTAGCTGGGCATGTCAGCTAATTATTGTTATTTAATTATTACAACATAACACTGAAGCCATCTTTTGATATTGATACATGGTGCTTATGTCCTCATGTTGCTATCTGGATATTGGTGAAAATACATTGCCATATTTGTCAAATCTTGTGCATTTGTCTATTTTGAGTTGGCAACTGATGTATTTGGATTAATCCTGATCACCATTGCTCTGTTATGTTAAGTTGCCAAAACCAAATGCCACAAGTGTGAGAATAGTGCTGCAAATAGCACAACTTTTTATTCAGAGCGTTCATCAAATTCTTCCATACAAAAGAAGTGGAATATTCTGTAGGAGCGGGGAGTAAGATTCAGAAGAAAAATAATAAAGCATTACTATCCACTCCTATGTATTTCAGTCCAGTTCAGTTCTTGACACTGTCTATTGCTAACTGAAAGTCTGACACAGGACAGTCCAAAGTCACGACAGTCCTGGTCCTATCGTGCAAGACGGCCAGCTGGGGCAAGCAGTGGAGGCCGTCCGTCGGCGGCGCACAGAGCGAAGACGTCGAGGAGGGCGGCCGTGGCTAGCTGGAGCGCCGGTGGTGCCGCGAGCGACGGCGCGGGGAAGGAGTTGCGCCGCCGGCCGCGGAGAAGGCTGGTCGTCGCTAGCTAGAGTGTCGGTGCTGCTGCGAGCGACGGCGCTGCGAAGGAGATGGGACGCAGGGTCGTGGCCATGGACGCCGAGGAGAGCAGCGAGTGCAGGCGAAGAATCACGGCAGCGCGAGAGCGGTGCTGATCTTGTGGAGAAGACAACGTGAATAAGGATTTGGTAGCTGAATTGGGGAATAAGTGAGCCCTGCTGCTTTGAGATTCGTTTCTGCCACGCGTCAAGCGCTTGACTTGGTCCAGCCATCGGGCATGGGCGACCCAGGTCGTATAGGATTTCCGTCCTATCCTATGCGCGCGTCTTCATCAACGCCCACCACAACGTGGTGGAAGGCGGTGACCAGGTCTCGTCGACGGCTCCTGGTTTGCGATCGAGTGTCGACGGCGGATAAGGCCGCGCTTGGATTCCCATGTTTTCCTTCCATACACTTATAAAAAATGCATGCATATCCGTATCGCTTCTGGTCGAAAATTAGGTTAATCCTGTAAATTACACTTGTAAAACTAATCCAATCCAAGCATGGCCTAAAGCGGTTGCATGCGTGGTGCTGTCACGGTTTTTCGGAGGGCCGGAGATGATGCTCGGAGGTGCCCACATGAAGATGCTTGTGCGCGCCATCAAGAGCACGACACGAGTTTAAGCAGCTATACTGCACCGTTCGTCGGATCCTCCATGTTGCCGCCCTCTCTCCACCCTCCGACAAAAGGGATCAACACTTCGGCAAGAAGTGAGAAGAAGAAACGGGGCTCACCTGGCCAGAAGACGACGCGGTGTATGGTGCAATCTCGTCAACCGCCTCAATCTCTAAGTGCACCTCGTAGAAGAAGCGTGATTGGAGGAGCGATGATCGGAGGAAGATCGATGACCCGAGAAGGAGCGATGAACTGATGAGGAGCCCGCGAGAAGAACAATCGTTGAACGGAAGAAAAGGGAGGCAGAAAAAAGATGAATGCCTCAATGTTCAAGATGGGAATGGCTCGGGTCGGTCACTGTTCAAATTCGAAAAATGGTTTTGGATTTTAATAAAATGTTATAAATTTCAAATAGATGCCGTTTTCAAAAGCATTTATAACTTCAAACAATGTTCGGGATTTTCAAAAAATGCTCGGTATTTTGAAAAATGTCCTATATTTAAAATAATGTTTGATATTTTAAGAAAATGGTCGGTGTTTTCAGAAAATGTTCTGTATTCGAAATATTTTTTGAAATATAAATTTTTTGTTCAATTTTTCAAATAAGTTCATGTTTGAAAATTCTTCTTAAATTTCTAAAAATGTCCTTATTTGGAAAATGTTTCAAATTCAAAAAAATGCCGCTCTTCAAACATTGTTCATAAATTTACGGAATGTTCTGGATTTAAAAAAAAACTTCTGGATGTTCAAACATTATTTTTATTTTTCAAAAAATTCTTGGTTTTCAAACTTTATTCTCAAAATTCATAAAATGTTCGTGTTTACAAAAAAATGTTCGTGTTTCCGTAATTTTTCGGGATTTTTTAAATTTGTTCTCACGATTCAATAATTGTCCGTGCTTTAAAAAATTGTTCAGGGTTTTTCAAAATTGTTCTCCATTTCCAAATTTTTTTGAACATTCAGAAAATGTTCGTGTTTTCAAAAATTGTCTATGCTTCAAAATTTGTTTAGAATTTTTCAAAATTGTTCTTGATTTTAAATTTTTTTCTCAAGATTGAAAAAATGTTCGTCTTTACAACAAGTGTTCACGTTTGTGAATTTGTTGAAGTTTTTTTTAAATTATTCTCAAGATTCGAAAAAAATCTGTGCTTTAAAAAATTGTTCCCGCTTCCAAATTTGATCAGGGTTTTTCAACATTTTGTCCATTTCAAAATTTGTTCTTCAGATCCAAAAAAGTTCGCACTTCAAAATTTGTTTAGAATTTTTTAAAATTATTCTCAAGATTCAAAAAATGTTCATCGTTACCAAAATTGTTCGTGTTTATGAATTTGTTCAGTATATTTCGAAATTGTACTCATTTTCAAAATTTGTTCTCAAGACTAAAAAGTCATCCGTGCTTTAAAAAATTGTTCGCGCTTCCAAATTTGATCAGGGTTTTTCAACATTTTGTCCATTTCAAAATTTGTTCTTCAGATCCAAAAAAGTTCGCACTTCAAAATTTGTTTAGAATTTTTTAAAATTATTCTCAAGATTCAAAAAATGTTCATCGTTACCAAAATTGTTCGTGTTTATGAATTTGTTCAGTATATTTCGAAATTGTACTCATTTTCAAAATTTGTTCTCAAGACTAAAAAGTCATCCGTGCTTTAAAAAATTGTTCGCGCTTCCAAATTTGATCAGGGTTTTTCAACATTTTGTCCATTTCAAAATTTGTTCTTCAGATCCAAAAAAGTTCGCACTTCAAAATTTGTTTAGAATTTTTTAAAATTATTCTCAAGATTCAAAAAATGTTCATCGTTACCAAAATTGTTCGTGTTTATGAATTTGTTCAGTATATTTCGAAATTGTACTCATTTTCAAAATTTGTTCTCAAGACTAAAAAGTCATCCGTGCTTTAAAAAATTGTTCCCGCTTCCAAATTTGATCAGGGTTTTTCAACATTTTGTCCATTTCAAAATTTGTTCTTCAGATCCAAAAAAGTTCGCACTTCAAAATTTGTTTAGAATTTTTTAAAATTATTCTCAAGATTCAAAAAATGTTCATCGTTACCAAAATTGTTCGTGTTTATGAATTTGTTCAGTATATTTCGAAATTGTACTCATTTTCAAAATTTGTTCTCAAGACTAAAAAGTCATCCGTGCTTTAAAAAATTGTTCCCGCTTCCAAATTTGATCAGGGTTTTTCAACATTTTGTCCATTTCAAAATTTGTTCTTCAGATCCAAAAAAGTTCGCACTTCAAAATTTGTTTAGAATTTTTTAAAATTATTCTCAAGATTCAAAAAATGTTCATCGTTACCAAAATTGTTCGTGTTTATGAATTTGTTCAGTATATTTCGAAATTGTACTCATTTTCAAAATTTGTTCTCAAGACTAAAAAGTCATCCGTGCTTTAAAAAATTGTTCGCGCTTCCAAATTTGATCAGGGTTTTTCAACATTTTGTCCATTTCAAAATTTGTTCTTCAGATCCAAAAAAGTTCGCACTTCAAAATTTGTTTAGAATTTTTTAAAATTATTCTCAAGATTCAAAAAATGTTCATCGTTACCAAAATTGTTCGTGTTTATGAATTTGTTCAGTATATTTCGAAATTGTACTCATTTTCAAAATTTGTTCTCAAGACTAAAAAGTCATCCGTGCTTTAAAAAATTGTTCGCGCTTCCAAATTTGATCAGGGTTTTTCAACATTTTGTCCATTTCAAAATTTGTTCTTCAGATCCAAAAAAGTTCGCACTTCAAAATTTGTTTAGAATTTTTTAAAATTATTCTCAAGATTCAAAAAATGTTCATCGTTACCAAAATTGTTCGTGTTTATGAATTTGTTCAGTATATTTCGAAATTGTACTCATTTTCAAAATTTGTTCTCAAGACTAAAAAGTCATCCGTGCTTTAAAAAATTGTTCGCGCTTCCAAATTTGTTCGGGGTTTTTCAACATTTTGTCCATTTCAAAATTTGTTCTTCAGATCCAAAAAAGTTCGCACTTCAAAATTTGTTTAGAATTTTTTAAAATTATTCTCAAGATTCAAAAAATGTTCATCGTTACCAAAATTGTTCGTGTTTATGAATTTGTTCAGTATATTTCGAAATTGTACTCATTTTCAAAATTTGTTCTCAAGACTAAAAAGTCATCCGTGCTTTAAAAAATTGTTCGCGCTTCCAAATTTGTTCGGGGTTTTTCAACATTTTGTCCATTTCAAAATTTGTTCTTCAGATCCAAAAAAGTTCGCACTTCAAAATTTGTTTAGAATTTTTTAAAATTATTCTCAAGATTCAAAAAATGTTCATCGTTACCAAAATTGTTCGTGTTTATGAATTTGTTCAGTATATTTCGAAATTGTACTCATTTTCAAAATTTGTTCTCAAGACTAAAAAGTCATCCGTGCTTTAAAAAATTGTTCGCGCTTCCAAATTTGTTCGGGGTTTTTCAACATTTTGTCCATTTCAAAATTTGTTCTTCAGATCCAAAAAAGTTCGCACTTCAAAATTTGTTTAGAATTTTTTAAAATTATTCTCAAGATTCAAAAAATGTTCATCGTTACCAAAATTGTTCGTGTTTATGAATTTGTTCAGTATATTTCGAAATTGTACTCATTTTCAAAATTTGTTCTCAAGACTAAAAAGTCATCCGTGCTTTAAAAAATTGTTCGCGCTTCCAAATTTGTTCGGGTTTTTTCAACATTTTGTCCATTTCAAAATTTGTTCTTCAGATCCAAAAAAGTTCGCACTTCAAAATTTGTTTAGAATTTTTTAAAATTATTCTCAAGATTCAAAAAATGTTCATCGTTACCAAAATTGTTCGTGTTTATGAATTTGTTCAGTATATTTCGAAATTGTACTCATTTTCAAAATTTGTTCTCAAGACTAAAAAGTCATCCGTGCTTTAAAAAATTGTTCGCGCTTCCAAATTTGTTCGGGTTTTTTCAACATTTTGTCCATTTCAAAATTTGTTCTTCAGATCCAAAAAAGTTCGCACTTCAAAATTTGTTTAGAATTTTTTAAAATTATTCTCAAGATTCAAAAAATGTTCATCGTTACCAAAATTGTTCGTGTTTATGAATTTGTTCAGTATATTTCGAAATTGTACTCATTTTCAAAATTTGTTCTCAAGACTAAAAAGTCATCCGTGCTTTAAAAAATTGTTCGCGCTTCCAAATTTGATCAGGGTTTTTCAACATTTTGTCCATTTCAAAATTTGTTCTTCAGATCCAAAAAAGTTCGCACTTCAAAATTTGTTTAGAATTTTTTAAAATTATTCTCAAGATTCAAAAAATGTTCATCGTTACCAAAATTGTTCGTGTTTATGAATTTGTTCAGTATATTTCGAAATTGTACTCATTTTCAAAATTTGTTCTCAAGACTAAAAAGTCATCCGTGCTTTAAAAAATTGTTCGCGCTTCCAAATTTGATCAGGGTTTTTCAACATTTTGTCCATTTCAAAATTTGTTCTTCAGATCCAAAAAAGTTCGCACTTCAAAATTTGTTTAGAATTTTTTAAAATTATTCTCAAGATTCAAAAAATGTTCATCGTTACCAAAATTGTTCGTGTTTATGAATTTGTTCAGTATATTTCGAAATTGTACTCATTTTCAAAATTTGTTCTCAAGACTAAAAAGTCATCCGTGCTTTAAAAAATTGTTCGCGCTTCCAAATTTGATCAGGGTTTTTCAACATTTTGTCCATTTCAAAATTTGTTCTTCAGATCCAAAAAAGTTCGCACTTCAAAATTTGTTTAGAATTTTTTAAAATTATTCTCAAGATTCAAAAAATGTTCATCGTTACCAAAATTGTTCGTGTTTA
The DNA here is from genome assembly GCF_904849725.1 of Hordeum vulgare subsp. vulgare. NCBI lineage: Eukaryota > Viridiplantae > Streptophyta > Magnoliopsida > Poales > Poaceae > Hordeum > Hordeum vulgare. The sequence goes on from NC_058524.1 coordinate 25,296,232, forward strand.
TGAATTTGTTCAGTATATTTCGAAATTGTACTCATTTTCAAAATTTGTTCTCAAGACTAAAAAGTCATCCGTGCTTTAAAAAATTGTTCGCGCTTCCAAATTTGATCAGGGTTTTTCAACATTTTGTCCATTTCAAAATTTGTTCTTCAGATCCAAAAAAGTTCGCACTTCAAAATTTGTTTAGAATTTTTTAAAATTATTCTCAAGATTCAAAAAATGTTCATCGTTACCAAAATTGTTCGTGTTTATGAATTTGTTCAGTATATTTCGAAATTGTACTCATTTTCAAAATTTGTTCTCAAGACTAAAAAGTCATCCGTGCTTTAAAAAATTGTTCGCGCTTCCAAATTTGATCAGGGTTTTTCAACATTTTGTCCATTTCAAAATTTGTTCTTCAGATCCAAAAAAGTTCGCACTTCAAAATTTGTTTAGAATTTTTTAAAATTATTCTCAAGATTCAAAAAATGTTCATCGTTACCAAAATTGTTCGTGTTTATGAATTTGTTCAGTATATTTCGAAATTGTACTCATTTTCAAAATTTGTTCTCAAGACTAAAAAGTCATCCGTGCTTTAAAAAATTGTTCGCGCTTCCAAATTTGATCAGGGTTTTTCAACATTTTGTCCATTTCAAAATTTGTTCTTCAGATCCAAAAAAGTTCGCACTTCAAAATTTGTTTAGAATTTTTTAAAATTATTCTCAAGATTCAAAAAATGTTCATCGTTACCAAAATTGTTCGTGTTTATGAATTTGTTCAGTATATTTCGAAATTGTACTCATTTTCAAAATTTGTTCTCAAGACTAAAAAGTCATCCGTGCTTTAAAAAATTGTTCGCGCTTCCAAATTTGATCAGGGTTTTTCAACATTTTGTCCATTTCAAAATTTGTTCTTCAGATCCAAAAAAGTTCGCACTTCAAAATTTGTTTAGAATTTTTTAAAATTATTCTCAAGATTCAAAAAATGTTCATCGTTACCAAAATTGTTCGTGTTTATGAATTTGTTCAGTATATTTCGAAATTGTACTCATTTTCAAAATTTGTTCTCAAGACTAAAAAGTCATCCGTGCTTTAAAAAATTGTTCGCGCTTCCAAATTTGATCAGGGTTTTTCAACATTTTGTCCATTTCAAAATTTGTTCTTCAGATCCAAAAAAGTTCGCACTTCAAAATTTGTTTAGAATTTTTTAAAATTATTCTCAAGATTCAAAAAATGTTCATCGTTACCAAAATTGTTCGTGTTTATGAATTTGTTCAGTATATTTCGAAATTGTACTCATTTTCAAAATTTGTTCTCAAGACTAAAAAGTCATCCGTGCTTTAAAAAATTGTTCGCGCTTCCAAATTTGATCAGGGTTTTTCAACATTTTGTCCATTTCAAAATTTGTTCTTCAGATCCAAAAAAGTTCGCACTTCAAAATTTGTTTAGAATTTTTTAAAATTATTCTCAAGATTCAAAAAATGTTCATCGTTACCAAAATTGTTCGTGTTTATGAATTTGTTCAGTATATTTCGAAATTGTACTCATTTTCAAAATTTGTTCTCAAGACTAAAAAGTCATCCGTGCTTTAAAAAATTGTTCGCGCTTCCAAATTTGTTCGGGTTTTTTCAAATCTGTTCTATGTTTCAAATTTTATTCTCAAGATTCAAAAATTGTTTGTGCTTTAAAAAATTGTTCACGCTTCATAATTTGTTCAGAATTTTTCAAAATTATACTCGGTTTCAAAATTTGTTATCAAGATTCAAAAAATGTTTGTGCTTCAAAAAATTGTTTCAAGCTACAAAATTTGTTCAGAATTGTTCTCGGTTTAAAAAATGTTTTTAAGATTCAGGAATGTTCGTGCTTTAATTTTGTTTTGCGCTTTCATGCTTGCTCTTCGTTTTAAAAAATGTTCATGTTTTGTATAAATGATTGGAAAAATTTAGCATATGTTCTTTTTCATAAAAAAATTTGCTTTTGCAATTTTTCTTTGTGTTTTGGTAAGATGTTCTTAGGGTTATTTAAAAATTATTCAGGAGTTCAAAAAATATTCCTGTTTGTCAAAAAATGTTTGCCAATTTTCGATTTTTAGTAGTTTTAAAAAAATATTTATGTTTCTATTTATTTTCCTATTTATTCTCACTTTTTCTTTGCATTTTGTTTTTTTAAAGGAAAGAAAAGTCATTCAAGGGGGGATATCGTGAAATAGTAAGTTCTTAAATAGTGTAGCGATGCGTTATTGTTGGCATGTAGTGACTTGCTCTGGTGGATATCAGCGCTTGTGGTGGAAGTCGACGTCGTTGGTTTGATTCCTCGCTCCGCTTCAATTTCATTTTTGCGATTTTTACGCTGCAGACACACTTGGCGGCGCTTCTCAACGGGCTGGTCCAGCCGCGCGCCTTCTGTGTGCGTCGTGCTGGCTTATGGCCGCAAAAGGCGGCACATAGGAGGTCCGTCCCAGCTAGGACAAGGCACAAATCGTGACAGGATATATATATGGAATGATGCCAAACTATATTTCAGCTAGCTGAGTTATAGCAAAACCGTTACTTTATTTCCGCCGCAGTATTTCGGACTACCGTCAAGCGTACGTGTGCTTACCATATGACCAGGCATTTCTCATTCGTTCGGTCTGATAATATACGTATAAAGCAGGAGGATATGGGGGAGAGCCAAGCTGGAAATATATAAACTGAAATGGTGCTTTCAGCCGCTAGCAACGGAGTAGAACAACGTTATCTATTCTCCACCCCTAATAATCCGTAGCACATGTCAACTATCTAGCCGTTGACATTATATCATTATCCCATCTCCCTCGCGTAGTACAAACCCATTAGGAGTAGTACGTACGTAGTACACATGCAAGTACACAAAGCGCAAGCAGTATAGTACTCGAAACTGAAATGGATGGAGACGGAATTGAAGCCAACCTATATATATATATATGGAGTATATAGGCAGGGTGGGCGTGTGGTGTGATGCATACATTTTCATCATCAAGCTAATAACGATCATAAGCTAGATATATAGAGATGGCGTCGGGATCAGCAGCAGCAGCTCCGGCGCCGGCCGTCGTCGCCGTGACCGTGGCGGCTGCGCTGCTCCTTGCCCTGTGTGGCTCGACGGAGGCCCACACGCAGTTGGGCGCGTACAACAAGACGTGCCCACAGGCGGAGGACATCGTGTTCAAGGAGATGACCGCCGCCGTCGCCAAGTCGCCCGGCCTCGCCGGCTCCCTGCTCAGGCTCTTCTCCGTCGACTGCTTCGTCGGAGTAAGTCAAGCTCATTCATATATAAGCCAAGCTATATATCTACGTACCTATCTATAGAGAGCTGTGGTGTGTGGTGCGCGCAGGGTTGCGAGGGGTCGATTCTTCTGGACTCGACGGCCAGCAACACGGCGGAGAAGGACTCGCCGCTCAACAAGGGCCTCCGCGGCTACGACGTCGTCGACGCCATCAAGGCGAAGCTCGAGGCGGCCTGCCCCGGCGTCGTCTCCTGCGCCGACGTCCTCGCCCTCGCCGCGCGGGACTCCGTGCGAATCGTACGTCGCCGTCCGATCCGAGAGCTGGCTCGTCTCCTTAATTTGCATATATATTCTCATCTTTATCTGATGGCTGATGTCTCGCGCGCCTCTGCTAGACCAAAGGCCCCTACATTCCGATCCCGACGGGGCGGGAGGACGGCAACAGGTCGTCGGCCGCCGACGTCGCCCCCAACACTCCCAAGCCGGACGCCAGCGTCGCCGACCTCATCGCCTTCTTCGGGAAGTTCAACCTCACCGCCAAGGACCTCGCCGTGCTCTCCGGTGCGCACACCATCGGCAGGGCTCACTGCTCCGCCTTCTCCTCCCGCATCTACAACTTCACCGCCAGCAACAACGTCTCCGACCCCACGCTCGACGCCAACTACACGGCATCTCTCCGCGGCCGGTGCGCCGCCGGTGACCTCACCACCCTGGTCGACCTCGACCCCAGCAGCGGCACGACGTTCGACCTCGGGTACTACAGGGGCGTCGCGGCGAGCAGGGGCCTCCTCTCCACCGACGGCGCGCTGCTCCTCAACGAGGACACCAGCGCCTACGTGATGCGCCAGGGCAACGCCACCGCGACCGCCGAGTTCTTCGCCGACTTCGCCGCGTCCTTCGTCAACATGAGCAAGATCGGCGCGCTGACGCACCACAAGGGCCAGATAAGGAGGCACTGCTCCGCCGTCAACCCTCCGTCCGCCTCCTCCCTGGCGCCCGTCACCATGGGCGCGCACGCCGCCGTGCTACTCGCGAGCTCTCTCGTCTCCATCGTCGCTCTGGCGCTTGTGCTCTAGCCAGTATGGAACTTGCATTGTGTGAAGTGTGTTTGGTTTGGGTTTGTTTTTATGTGCTGATTCCTTCCTATAATTTGTCTCGATTGCTTTGCTGTGGTAAGTATGGATGCATCATGTCAAGAATATTGCCATTGGCTGATTTCTGAATGTAAGTATATATTGCAGTTTGCGAGATCTCTGATGGTGACCGTCGTTATGGCACTTGTACCCGTTGTAAGTTTGATGAGTGTTGGAATTCAAGTTCGAGTATGAATAAAGTCTAACCAGTTTTCAATCAGTTTTAGACAAAGAAAAAGATATAGTCCCATAGCATTGCAAGAATCCTAAGGTCTGGAGGAGGTAGTCAAAATAAACCCGTTGTTAAGGAATATAAATGAAAATTACGAATCTATTAATTTGAATTTGAAGTCAGCAATACGGCCACCATGGTCAAAGATGTCCATAATTCCTTGAGAACTAAACTTAGGTCTTCTCACATTATGTGTTTAACCTGGTTATCATATACTTTTTGGCAATGAAGATAATTTTTTTAGTAAATAAAAAATTGTGTGTTAGTGCTTCTTTTAAAGTTATTTGCACTAGTAAATAATCGTGCATTGGAGGAGGTTTTGGTACATGGGCCTACGGTGGTTCCCCATTCCATCCCAAATGTCTGGCGATGATTATTGGAAGTGTAAACTCTGCGGCGACTATCGAGGTGTGTGCTACGAGCCTCACCTACGAGACGGCAGGTTCTTCACCATTAAGTTTGACGAGACTTTCGAAGTTTGTACGGTACGCAATGATGACAAGTGTTTTTTCATAATTAAGCATGAATTCTATTTCTTTGCTTCAACGTGTAATTTCTGTTTTATACAATTCGACTAGCTCATCCCCTACCATGCAAGAAGGTATATCTTGGAGAGGCCCGGTTTCGAAGACCACGAGAGTATGGAGACGAGAAAAGCTAACCTGAGGACTAAGCATGATCACACATTTCTGATCAAAGTAATAAAAGCAGTTAATAACACAGATTTAGGGTGCTTAAATTGGGAAGCTCTTTGCAAGGCATATGGATTTCAGGACGATATGAAAATAACCTTCGATTTTTGTCCTGAAGATCATATTGAAGGTAAGATCGACATTTGCGTGGATGTTGATATGCTTCCTGTTTTACCTTCATGTGAGTTTGTCAACTATATTTATCAAGTAATTTGCATTCTGTATTTAAAAATAGTTGGTGTTCATCCATAGTAATTTCGTTAATTTATGATTTACAGATTATTTCGTTTCTTTGAGTAAAATATGAAAATTAATTGACACGACACACTATACTTATGGATCACATCTAACTTGTGAGGAGAATGATGTTCTTATCAACGTTGTCCTTGGTGTCCTGGTTGGTAGGGACAACTTCCCGTATAATTTGGGAATTGGCCCAAATCATATATTTTACATGCCACTAGTGCATAGGTTGATGGCGGATGACATTTGCTGAAATATCTTGGTAAGAGTTGATAATTAAGTACACTACTATTGCATAAATGATGTTGATTACATTGCTAACTAGGCTACTATTATGTTCTTCAACAGAAACTTCCAAATGATGTTGTGCCTCCGTCGATGCATGGCGAAGGTGATATGACAATTAAAAGCCCTATGAGGCCCCAATTCTCTTTTCCATACTCGACTGAGCGCAAACCACAAAGACGGCTCCAAATTAAAGGACGGAGAGAAATAAAGAAGGATCACAAGCCACAAGTTAGAGACCGTTGGATCTCTCTGCTACATCACGGAGACATAGGTGTTATTTACATAGGAGAGAGGACTAGGTCCTACGAGAGAGAAGTTTTTCTTGTTTTATGACATCCAACCAAGTTTCCATTCCCACTCGTAGCATTCTCGATCCCACATAAGTTTGTGTTCCATTATTCTTTAACAATTGTTAAATCCGACTAGTTAACATTTCTAGCACTAGTGTGTTGATTTTTGGTGTGGAGTTTACTGAAATAGGTGATTTTCTTATGTCGTGAAGGATTTTGTGACACATTGCAAATACGTATCTTTTTGGCTGTGTACATATGAGCCGCATGTTGCAATGATTTTGGGCATCACATTTTTTTTGAACTTTTAACAGCAGGAGAGGCTCCTACTTCATTATATTAATAGAAGTAATATAATTACATGGATATTTACATGGTCATGAGATGAGCTGAAGGAGTCTAAAAGCAGTAACAGACTAAGTGCAGATTCTAAATTACAATACTAGGAATGAAAGGTTCAATCCAATCAAAAAGCTTTTCTGAACCATAAACGTAAGCTTCTGGAGGTTAGCAATTAGTTATCTCCTCCAATCCAGGATGGAAGGATGAAGGATCAATGTGATCAAAGCATAGTTTGTTCCTGTGTTTCCAAATATTCCAAGCCACGAGGATAATGATCTCCTTGAAGAGAGGTTTGTTCCATGCCAATGCAACCTCATGAAACATGTTTTGGTAGGATAAAACAGTGCTCCAAACAGGGCTGGTGCACACATTCACGAGGCCCTTGGGCAAGACATCAACAGGGGGCCCTTGTTGTCTCTGAAAGCTCAAAATATTTTCTATTTGAAAAGCAAAGTAAATATCTAGTGCATAGCATAGACGTTGATCTTTGGATTTTAAAATTGACAGTACAATTTATTTATTGATAAGATGTACTAGACCATGATAGTAATGAAACAATGTAATACCACATAAACTCGCTTTCCTAAATTTGAACAATGGATGCTTCATTTTGTTCTGCAAAACATATAACCCTATCCAAATTGATGCTAGTTAAAAAAATGTATTACCATCACATAAAAAATTGGTTTTCAACTTTCCATGCTGGCTGGAATTATTATCACCACCGTTCATATCATCTTTCATAGCATATGTATTCCCAGTCAGTTGCTCTTCATATATAACTTACTATGGCCAGTTCCGTGGGGGTCTCTAGAAGAAGAAGAACTACTAGTTCTGAAAAAAATTGTCAATCGATCCTTTTTGGGTTTCTACTGCAGGTTCATCTTTGAGCGGCCTTTTACTGTTATTTTTACCAGTTAAACACTTTCTAGACGACATGCCACTAAACAAGAACAATTAGCATATAAAATGAGTAATACATGGAACAAATGCACCTAAATAGGGAACGAGAAGACGACACCAAAAACTGAATAATTTAGCCCATTCTGCAGTTCACCTAATCTCCTGACTCCAGAGAACTCTCTCACACTTAGATCTAGTGAATATCGAAAGAACACCTATGCAGGAAGATGTGAACTCGTCGGTAGAGCTAAATAATTGAGAAGGAACGGGACTATGCACTATGGGAAGGAACAAAAGAAGAACACATATCGTCTCCATGTGGACCATGTCTCCAACATCCAGCGATTTTCGTCTTTAATCTCCATTAATGGCCGGCGACAACCTTGGAATCGGAAACACACGGGAGCCGCGGCGTTGAGTCTAGGCTTTTGCGATGTGGAGGAATCGAGGAGAAAAGAAGAGAAATATTAACGATGGGTTTTGCCTCACGGATGAATGGGTGCTCTGTTCTCTCGATATATTTCTTGGGCTTCTTACGTAGGAATGGGGCCCCTGCCTTCCGGTGGCCCAGGGCGGACGCCCCGTTTGGCCGTCCTATGGGCCGGGCCTGGCTCCAAACTCCAAAAGATATGTAATGAGGCCCAACATCTGGTACTCAATTCACACATACAAAAACAGATGTTTGCTAGTTTCAAGAGGTTCACCAGCACAAACAACTACAAGAGTGATCATCACTAATGTTGAAGTTTCTCCTACAGAGAATGCCCCTTGAGCTTAAGCTGTCCATAAACATGAGCCAAGAGAACACCTTATGTTGCATAGTGCACTTGGTTTTCCAAATCTGTGTGATGTACTTGGGTGGCTCGGGATCTTTGAAACATAATTTGTAGAAATCCCTCGATTTGTATTGAACGTCACCCCAGCGAATGATCCAATTGTCCGCAGTATGATCATCGATGTTGTTCTCATTTTGCAATGGATGTGTTTATGCTGCAAAGTTGTTCTCCCATTATCGCAAACCTTGCCTTCTATGTTGGGTATGTTGTGGATGTTCCTTTTCCGCTGTGATTTGTTTTGAGCAGTTGTTGTTTGTTCCATACATAAAAGATCATGTATGGGGGAAAATGTCGCGATCGAGACCGATGGGTGCGCAAAAACATCGCTGATTGGACCCTACAAAAACTAAGATTTCTAAAATGAAATTACACACCTATTGCAGACGCCGTTGGTGCCCGTGATTTGTTGCAAGATAGGTAGTTATCTAGCAGTGTTCCTAATTTGCTGCATCTAGCTACTGACATTAATTGTCTAAGTAGTTAATTAGTCCGACACGCACACACTATTTCCGTGACTACATTCCCTCGCTAGGACATTGAGTGCACAACGCTAGTGAGTGGTCCACAGTGGGAATGAATGGACATGTACACACGCATGCAGCTGCCCCGCGTGGTTTGTTCCGTTTGAACTAATGATTATCACGTGGGGTGCTTCTCATTCACACACAAAAACATATAGTCCATCCATTCTTAAATTTATTTATTTTTTAAAATTCACTAAAAAATTATATATGGATGTATATAGATGTACTATAAAATGTAGATTCACTTATTTTGCTTTGTATGTAGTTTTCTAATGATTTTTTTTAAAAAAAACTTATATTTAAAAATGGAGGGAGTATAGATTCACTTGTTTGTCTCCACGCTCCAGCTATGGCTATGACTCCACAAAAATTAGATGGAGGACTCAACTCAGGCTGTTCCTTTCTACATTATGCAATGTAGGTTTCACTCCCTCCGTGTGTATGTGTGTGTGCGCGCGCATACACATACACACGGGGAGTCACGGGGGTGTCTGTATGTGCCTGTGTGTGTGAGAGAGAGAGATTGGGGGGGGGGATAGGATAACGTTTTGGGTCCATGTGTAATGTTTGTTGAATTATTTCTGCAAAACAGAACAATTATGCTTCCTCAGTGAAAAATACAAAGTTGAGTGCCATAAAAAAATACAAACAAACAGTCAAAGGAGAAGAACATGTACATATAATGTATTCCTTTTTTTTTCTACGTTCATGAAAGCATTTCTGGCAGGCAGTATCATATGTTCTCAGGAGTTAAACTGAATATCCAAAACTTGATACAATAGCCTGTTCACTTTTGTGTGACTGTGTGGGTGTTTCTCTCTTGGATTTAGTCCCACATCAGCTATAGCTGGATAGATAACACGACTTATAACGGTGGGTTGTCCGCGTAAGAGGCTAGAGTTTCGGGAGAAAGTCCAAATATAAATGGGTGTTGCTCTCCGGTTTGGACTGCTAGACGCATGTCGGTCGAAAAAGTTAGAATCATAGTGTTAGCCGATCCGAAATTGGTAACACTCTCTCGGTATTTTTCAAGCAATTAAGATCCTGCACTCTGGCCGGTGGTTGGCCTTTTTAAGGCGGCCTGCCTCTCCTCTTCTGCTTCCCGCAATGCATCTGCAGCCAGCCAGCAAGCAAGCACAGTAGCCAGCCCAGCTACCCACATTTTTCAGTTTTTATGCGTACTTCGTGCTTGCATAGTGCCAAGCAAGAGATGGACGCCGAGCCTCGTCGGCAGCAGCAGCAGGAGGAGCAGGCGGCGGCGGTGAAGGAGAAGGACGCCGACGCCGAGCCCGTCCACAACCACCGCGGATGGAAGGCCATGCCATACGTCATAGGGAACGAGACGTTCGAGAAGCTTGGCACGATCGGGACGCTGTCCAACATGCTGGTGTACCTGACGACGGTGTACCGCATGCAGAGCGTCGACGCCGCCACCCTCCTCAACGTCTTCTCCGGCACCAGCAACCTCGCCACCGTCCTCGGCGCATTCGTCAGCGACACCTACCTCGGCCGCTACACCACCATCGCCATCTCCACCTTCGCCTCCTTCCTCGGCATGCTCCTGCTCACCCTCACCGCCGCCCTCCCCTCCCTCCACCCCGCCACCTGCGACGCGTCCAAAGGACAGCGGCAGCGGCAGTGCCAGGGCCCATCCGCCTCCCACTTCGCCGCTCTCATGGCCTCCTTCTTCTTCCTCGTCGTCGGCGCCAGCGGCATTCGGCCCTGCAGCCTGGCCTTTGGGGCGGACCAGTTTGACTCGCGCACCGCCGAGGGGCGCCGCGGCATCGCCAGCTTCTTCAACTGGTACTACTTCACCTTCACCATCGCCATCATGCTCTCTGGCACCGTCATCATCTACCTCCAGAGCAGCGTCAACTGGGCGCTGGGGCTCGCCGTCCCCACCGTGCTCATGGGCATCTCATGCGTCGTCTTCTTCATGGGCACTCGGCTCTATGTTCTTGTCCGCCCCGAGGGCAGCCCGTTAACTAGTTTTGCGCAGGTCCTCGTCGCCGCCGCCCGCAAGCGGCACCTCCGGCGAGCTCGTAGCGTCGCCGATCTGTTCGACCCGCCTCATCGGAGCAAGCTCGTCTCCAAGCTGCCCTACACCGACCAGTTCACGTGCCTCGACAAGGCGGCCATGCGGACCCCCGAGGACGCGCTCTGCTCTGACGAGAAGACGCCGGCGAACCCATGGCAATTGTGCACGGTGCAGCAGGTGGAGGAGGTGAAGTGCCTAGCGCGCATTATCCCGGTGTGGTCATCGGGGATCGTCTACTTCGTGGTGCTCTCCCAGCTCGGCACCTACGTCGTGCTCCAGGCGGCGCAGACCGACCGTCATGTCAGCAGCGCCATCAGCTTCCAGATCCCAGAGGGCTCATTCATCGTCTTCTCCATGCTCTCCCTCACGCTGTGGATACCCGTGTACGACCGGCTAGTAGTCCCAGCGCTCCGCCGCTTCACCAAGCAAGAAGGCGGCATCACCCTGCTCCAGCGCATCGGCGTCGGGCTGGCGCTCTCCGTGGCGACGATGCTGGTGTCGGTGGCAGTGGAGCACCGGCGGCGTCGCCGGGCCACCATGATGTCGTGCTTCTGGCTGGTGCCGCAGATGCTGCTGGCGGGCCTGTCGGAGGCGTTCGCCGGCATCGGGCAGCTCGAGTTCTACTACCGGCACTTCCCGGAGAACATGCGGAGCGTGGCGGGGGCGGTCTACTACCTGGGGTTCGCCCTGGCGAGCTACGCGAGCGGGGCCATGGTGACGGTGGTGCACCGGGCGACGATGGGGCGGGACGGGCGGCCGGACTGGCTGGCGGAAGACCTGGACCAGGGGAGGGTCGACCTGTTCTACCTCGTCACCGCCGCCATCGCCGCCGTTAACTTCGTCTACTTCGTGGCCTGCGCGCGGTCGTACAGGTCCAAGGAGTTTGACGCCGGCGACGATGCCGGCTCCCACGCCAACGGGGATGGCGTCGAGCTCGTCGACGGAAGACCGGAGAAGTTTGTTAATGATGCGGCTGTTTAGTTTAGTTGGTTATTGGCCGTGATGCATGGATTGTTAGATTAATGGACATGAATCTACGTATGTACTCCCTCCCTTCCGAAATATAAGTCTTTTTAAAGATTTTTTTAAATGACTACATATGAAATAAAATGAATGAATGTACATTCTAAAATATGTCTATATTCATCCGTATGTAGATTTATAGTGAAATCTCTTCAAAGACTTATATTTAGGAACGGATGGAGTATGTACTATGTATACGGTTGTGGTAGAATTATACAGCAGTCATGCAAAGATGGGAAGAGCACAACACAAGAATTTATCATAGTTTTAAATAACCGACTATAGCCGAAAAATGGAGTTATTTACTCAATACCATCACACTTGAAGCTAGGATAACATGTTAGTATAAGATTTAAGTCAGCTCACACAAAACCACTATCCTAATGCGTAACGCGAGCACTGATTGTATGGTAAGCTCATACAAACAGCAAAACTGATAAATTGGGTCCACCTGTGAGGCTGATGTGGCATGCTTGTGGACAATATGTTGAGTTGGTCGATGGTCCCACCTGTAAATGACTCAAGTGTTTATCTGTTATTTTTTTCTTCAAGGCATTTCAACAAATATATAATGGGCGTTCAATGACATCTGTACATCTGCACACTTCACGCCGCCGGCGCCGCTCGTCACCTTTACCGGTCGACGACCATCTGAGACGTGGTCGTGCCCGTGCTTGCGGCGCCGCCGGGAGGCCCTAGCCGCGCTCGTGCTTGCGGTGCCCGCCGGGAGGACATGGTCGCACCCGTGCTCTCAAGCTATGGTGGCCACGCCCGTGCTCAAGACGGTGCACCTGCACGCATGCCTTGTCGCGTTCATCGCCTTACCGTCGTGCACCCACGCGCCAGAGCTCCGGGAGGTGGCGTTCGGGGGGTCATGGGGAGCGGCGGCAAGTCGTCTGCCTTTACTTGGAGCGCCAGTCGGGTTCTCGCTTCGGGACCGATGGAGGCCCACGGATCCGTCGGGGATGGCGGCGACGACGCGAGGTCGCCCGCACCGATATGCTTGCCGTTAGCACTCTATGCTTTCCTGCGGTCAGCGCACTGCCACCGGCCACCGTTGTACGCCCACACGACCGAGTTCCTGAAGGTGGCGTCGGGGGAGAGAGAGAGAGTTGGGAGGAGGTCGCCTGCGCCCAGAGCTCGGCTGCCATGGCCATTGACCCCTCAGTTCGCATGGGCTTGGTCGCTCACAAGCTCCTCGACGCAATGCTTCATAGAATTAGAGATGGGATGAAAATGACCATGTAGTCAATGACAGTTGGGACCCGCATTTCATCTGCCATCACAATTGGTTAAAGTTTTTTGTGCTTGGTCTTTGCCATGTCAGCCAGACATACGGGCCGCACCTGTCGGTTTGGCTGTTTTCGCAGCCAAATTGACCAGACACTGCTCCGCGTTACATATTAGGCTCACAACTGGTGATTTTTTGTGACATGACTTAAATATGATACTAATCTATTATCATAACACCAAGTGTGATGGTTTTGGGTAAATAACTTTCGAAAATGCTTTTTGGAGCACGATTCCATGGCATCCTTTATTTTTGAAAAAATAAAAAATAAAAATTTTGGTTAAAAAAAACTAAAAAAATATGTAAATACACAACGATGAAATGTACATGTGTGTAAAAATTCAGGACGAAATATCTAAAAAAAAATTATGGACTTTTGGGATGAATAATATTATGTGTTAAAAAGCCACAAATTTATCTCTTTTGCACAGATCTCGTTTTAACGTATTTTGTTCTAAAAATTTGCACACATGTGTATTATGGCTCCATGTATATCCACATTTTTTTTAGATTTTTTGAAATCTAAAAATATGAATTTTGTTAAATTTTGGGTTTCCAAAAACAGGTCTTCATGGAGCCCGAGCTCCAAAACGTCCTACTCTATAGTTTTGCTATAGCCTTTTCAACCAGGGCCCGTTAAATGATATCATGTATAAATAGTCCGTTATAGCTGATTTAGAGGTTCACCGTTATTTGTCTTATATAGCCCACTATTTAAAGCATTAGAATTTATGCAACTATTTGAATACACCGCTGTAAAACACATTAGAGCATCTTCAATAACAGCCCCAAAAATGCTCCCCATGCTAAAATATTCTTTTTTTAGACGCCTGACAGCTACGACAGAGGCTGTAAAATTGTGCGCGTACTGAAAAGATTTGGACACACGCTGAAAAACGCTATCCCGTGCATTATATCTGGTGCGCCGGTTTACGCACAACAAACTCTGGACTGTTGTAGGTGGGGCCGCTGGATTGGACTGCATTGAATGCCGCACTAGCGCGTTTCTATTGGAGATGTTCCGGTCCCACGTTTATGAGAATGTTTGGTACATCCATGCAGATTATGATCAAATTGTTCAAAATATGTGGCAGTCTGGGTCTGGTCAGGGGGGGTCTGGAGTATTGCATATAATCTTGCTGCATGTAAGCAGTGTACTATTAATATTTGAGGATGTCGGCAGTGTATGTATCCATGAAGGAAAGAAACATCTATGGCTTAAAAATATCCAACGCATGTCGGCAAAGATTTAGCTATTAAGGAAGTGATGTGTCTTCAGGAGAATAAGTGCATGCATGAGCTGTACATGCGAGTACTCTCTTCGTCCGAAAATACTGATCACAGTGTATTTTACTTTTAGATATATCCATTATTATAATTTGTGTGACGAGTAATTTTGAACGAAGAGAGTAGTAAACTTCACTACGTACAGTAGCTTCTAGGGTGTGTGTGCTGGCTATTCACGTGCTGTTCAAGCACAGCTTGTAATCTCCTATGAGAAAAGCTATTCTCCCATGCACGGAAGGTACCGTGGATGCATGCACCGTTGATTCTAGGGAGGAAGGAAGATCAGAGGGTCTTTCTGGCAGCAATGGTGGAGTAATGATTCCGCACCCAATGTCGCTGGGCCCAAACGCGTCTCGTATCTGTTCCGAATTAATGCGTATCTGACAGGATTGGTGAAGTATTATACAGAACAGTGCCAAAAAACTTTAGAATAGACTGTGCTAGCTTTTCGGGCGGGCATCTCGACGCCACAACGAACGGCCGGACCATGCACTGGACCTTCCGTGCATTGGAGAAAATCCAGTCCTTCGGCTGTAACTCACTCAGTGGCAGTGCTAGAGCTTGTTTAAGCTAGTTGGAGCTGAACAAGCTTTTAAAGTATTCAAACACATGAGCTAATATGAATTAAATGCTAACTAACTCATCAAAAAACTAGCCCTAAAAAAGGTGTTAATTAAAGCTAGTTGGTGATGGACAGGTAAAAATAATAATATTTTAACCGTATCAGATCCTCTCCACCTTCCTCGTCTTATCCTTTCCTCTCCATCCTTCCGTATCGCGCGCCGCTCGGCCTGCTTGTCCCCGCCAGCCGCACCCGCCAACGTCGCCCCCGTTCGCCCTTCAACGCCGTCCCCGTCCTCCTCCAACTCCCCACACCAGCCCGGCCGCCCTGTTCGCTCGCGACCGTCCCCGCCGGCCCCATCCCGCCTGCCACAGAGAAGCCAGAGATGGAAGAGATCATCTGTGAGCGGAAGGAGGCCACACAAGAGCCGATCCCAACAAATCCTGGATAAAAACAGTCAAATGGTTGAAAAAAGTGTATTTATTGTTAAACTAACGTTTTCATCCAAACATCATCAAAAGCTAGAGTTAGTTTAGGATTAGTGTAGAGCTAGAAACTAACTCTAATCTTTAGCTAATTTAGAGTATCCAGATAGGACGAGTGAAGAAGCAAGCCAGTTTCAAATCTGATCTAGCTAAGTTAGAGTATCCAAATAGAGCCAGTGAACAAGCAAGCCAGTTTCAAATCTGAGTAGTACTAGCAGTGACCATCTCTAGTGCATGTATGTGTGCGTATAGACTGCGCGCATATGCAGCTCCAGTTTACTCGAGTCTACTCCTGCTCGTGATAGCCGCTCTTTGATCCTGTACTTACATCCCCACAGAAGCTAACTACTGTACTTGTTAGCTTAGCTAACATGCATGGAGGGTGTGGTTCACGCTCTGAATACAGTGCAGCAACAACTCGGTTCCTGGGGGAGAGAGAGTTTGGCAACTTAGCAAAAAAGGTCAGAAAACTACAGAGAAAATTGGAGTGGTTGTGAGTCGCTTCAGTTGGCAGGAGACCGTCGGCGGAAGAACTTTACTCAGCTGCAGGAGGTGTTAAGACATGTTAGATAAAACGAGATCAACGAGACACGAGAGATACGGATTTTTACGTGGAAACCTTCGTAAGAGAAAACCACAGACGCACGAAGGCACAATCATTATGAGGAGGGGTATTACAAGCACGAGACGACATGCCGTCTTTAGGTGCGACTACATGGAGTATATATGAGGGGCAATACATGAGAGTCCTTGGAGGACAAGTAAACGGGTTGTATTTATACACGTCGGTACCAACGCAAAAGCCCACACCGTTTGTACTATGTCTAGTCCAATACGGTATAATTTAAATCACAATTTAACAATCTCCACCTTAAGCCAAATTCCCTTCAGTAGTCGAAGAAAAGTGAATAACTTCATCCAAATCAGCATAAACACCTTGTGCGTCAAAGTCCATAGGACTAGTGAGAAATACCAATTAAGGCTGAGCAAAGCTCAAACTTATTGGTAGAAACTGGCTTTGTCATCATATCAGCTGGATTATCATGAGTACTTATCTTGCATACCTTCAAATCACCTTTAGCGACAACATCTCGAACATCGTGAAATCTGACATCAATGTATTCTGTTCTCTCGTGATACATTGAATTTTTTTGTAAGATATATAACACTATGACTGTCAGAAGATATGATAAGACAAGATAAATCTTCACAAAGCTAATTAAGCTAAGTGTACAAACCTTTCAACCAGATCGATCTTCGTTGCGCCGTCGTATGAAGCTGAGACCGACAGGATTTCTGCTTCATCCGTCGAAGCCGTGTTAAATCTACAGCTGGTTCGCTCGCGTACGTACAATATCACGTGTACGGTATATCTCATCTGCCCGCTGCTAGTCCAAAGCGGAAGTTCCGAGGCCGCCGCTGTTCCGCTGCTACTAGAGGAAGGATCAGGCACCACTTAGTGCAAGTGTAGATTGATCAGCCACCACTTCCTGCGAGTACTAGTACTCCTACTCCAACTCGTTTTGCTCACGTGAGTCTTTTAAACGATTTTACTAAAGGACTACATACAAAACAAAATAAGTGAATCTACAATTTAAATTATGTCTATATACATCCATATGTAGTCTTTTAATTGAATCTCTAAAAAGACTTATATTATGAAACGGATGAAGTAGTTACTAGTAGTAGATCAAATTTGTTATCTTCCCTCGAATTGCTACATCTAACGAAGCTACTAGATTTATCGATCTATGGCCTTCATGAAGTACGATCTTTCGTTGCTAGATCGTGACACAAGGTTTACCCTATGACAAGTCGAGATGCGGGCGTTGTTGGCACAGGCCGACTATAATGTTGCACTGGATAGTTTTGGAAAGAATAGAATTAAGGATTGGACAACCAAGGAGATAAGAAGGGATCGTAAGGCTTTGTCACAAATTCAACTCCATTTGCATAATAATATTTTACAGGAAGTTTTGAACGAGAAAACTGTCGTGGCTCTATGGTTAAAGCTGGAAGGGATTTGCATGACAAAAGATCTCACCAGCAAAATGCATTTGAAGTAAAAATTATTCATGCACAGGTTAACCGAGGGAGTTTATGAAGCTTTGGACTCTAAGGACAAGATGAAATTAATGGTGCCTCGTGATGGTTCAAGTTCATCCCAAGCCGAGGGATTATCTGTTCGTGGCAGGACAAAGGAGAAGAACTCACATAATGGAAACCGTGGCAAAAGTAAGAACGGCCAGAGGGGCCGGTCGTAATCCAAAGACAAGAAGCAGTCTTGCAGGTATTGCAAGAGAGACGGGCATGACATCTCAGAATGTTTCAACTTGCAGAACAAGGAAAAGAGGAATGGTACATATAAACCGAAAGGTATCAAACAAGGTGAAAATGCTGCTAATGTTGCTCGCGATGATTGTTCCGATGATGCTCCTGTTATTATTGCTGGATGTGCTGAGACCAATGATGAGTGGGTACTTGACACTGCGTGTACTTTTCATATGTGTCCGCATAGAGATTGGTTTACTACTTTTGATTCTACTACTGCTGTTGGTTCCGTTTTGGATTTTGATAATTCACCATGCAAGATTGAAGGCATAGGTTCTATTCGAATTAAGATGTTTGATGGCACAATCAGAACTTTGACAGATGTTCGGTATATTTCGAAGATGAAGAGAAATCTTATTTCTGTGCGTGCCCTTGATGCAAAGGGGTACAAGTATTCAGGTGGAGATAGCGTTTTGAAGGTCACCAAAGGTTCTCTCATTGTGATGAAATGTGACTTAAGTTCGACCAATGGTCTTTATTACCTTCGAGGTTCTACCGTTTCAGGTAACGCTACTCCGGTTATCTCAAGAATTCTGATTGTGATGCTTCTAACCTTTGGCATATGCGTCTTGGACATATGAGTGAACTTGGTTTGGCAGAGTTTAATAAGAGAGGTCTTCTTAAAGGATATTGATGGGGTCATAGTCCCAGGGTAGGGTCATAGGCCTGCCCTACATGTCCTACCCAAGGACTACCCCACACAAGGGACAAGACCTTAAGTATGCCCCGACTGAATTAAGGTGCCCCCATCATCCAGTCGGTAACAGGCCCAGAATCATCCAGTCGGAGACTAACATTCGGAGAGCACCGGGCCTACCGACTGGATACACTCGGTATGTCGTAACCTCTCTGGAGGGAAACTGCTGTACGTTTTCGGGTGCATTTACTAGCATTTAGAGCATACGTTACCTGTAACGTATGCATTCAATCGCCACTACTCCACCCTTGAATCAGAACCGTTGTGGAGGGCAGCGCACTCTATATAAGCCGCCCTCCCCCACTGGTAAGGGGGTTAGCAAATCTTTGTACTCCATATCACACTCGGTAACAAGCTCCGAGAGCACTGAGACGTAGGGCTGTTACCTCCTCCGCAGAGGGGCCTGAACTCATACAACCTCGCCGTAGCTAGGACTCTGCCCATCTCATTCGTACCCTACACATCTACTGTCAGGCTTATACCCACGACAGTTGGCGCCCACCGTGGGGCAGGCGTCTAAGCGACTTCCGGCGAGTTTGCGACTACTTCCTTTCGTCATGTCGTCCGGTGTAGGTTCGAGCATGGGTCACCAGATCCTCTTCGGCGCTCTCTCCTTCGTCGTCGACGATTCGGCGTGGCTTCGGGAGGCACCTCTCGACGTCGAGGCGCTTCTCCGTCGCAGGGCCACGCACTTCCGTGCCGGCGCTCGCGGCGTTCTTCTTCTCCAACAATCGGCTCCATTGCCGGCTTGCACCTTCGTCACGCGCCGCAGCAAGCGATCTCGCAGTCCGCGTCTACAACGTTGGGTGCAGGATGCCCGAGCGCGTCAGTTCGCGTCCTCTCAAGTGGCGGTTCTGGAGTCTGTTGTGGTTGCCCCGCGTCCCCAGTGCTCGGGCTCGGTTCCGACTGAGCTCCCTTCCGAGTACGTGGGCCGCGGGTGTAACGACCAAGATGCGGTCCTTTCCGATCTGGGGGTCGAGGCCCCCGAATAGGAAAGAAGCGCATCTAAGTGTTTTGCAAGCAAGTAAACATAGCACAACATAATAAATATAGTAGACAATCTGGGATTCAACTGTCTGCTTATTAATAATACAGAGTACAACGCAGATACAAACAAGGTAGTTCCGGAACGGACTACAAAACAAGGGAAATGCTATGCTACCCGCTGCAGGCCCACGATCACGACCACGGCTCAGTCCTCTGGATAGTTCACGTAAAGGCGATTTGTCTCCTCGTCGTACTGCCATGCCAGCTGGGTGCCGTCGGGATCATCTGCCTCTGGGGTACCTGTACCTGCTGGGAGTTTCGGAGGAATCCGTGAGCCACGGGGACTCAGCAATCTAAGACCTTGGTGCCAGAACTAGTCATGTTATTGGGTAAGGAAGGGGTGAAGTGTTTCAGGCTGCTGCACCCTATGACTGTATAAGTGGCTAACTTACTCGAGAAGGAAGTAAAAGTGGTCTACGCTAACGATCGAGCATACTTGATCAGGAAGTGATCCTGAACACCTACCTACGGCATTCATAACCCCACCGTGTTCCCGATCGAAGAGAGGACTTCGAAGGGACAGCCACGGTTACACACACAGTTGGCATTTTTATTAGATTATGTTTAAGTTCTCTAGTACCGGATGTTAACAAAATATTCCAAGTTGCCACATAACCGCGGGCACGGCTTTCCAAAAGATTAAACCCTGCAGGGATGCTCCAACTAGTCCATCACAAACGAACACATGCCGGAAAGGCATCCTCTATCACGAATCTCGTGATCTCGTCAGATTCCTTAGAGGAAAACCTCAACTCTGGGTGAAACCAAAGCTTCACTGGGATTCCTATACGCAAGATATACCGCTAAGGTAAGACAAGGCTAGCAGGACCTCCCGACGTGTCGACGACCCTGATAAGAGCCGCGTATCTCAGTATCAGGACACGCCGGATGAGCACAGCGTACGGTGGCCTGATAGACATCTCCCGAGTTGCCCCGGGTTGGCCCCGCACACGACTCAAGTTTGGACCAACGCTCATGAGGAGCACCGGCCCGGGTTGTTGATTAGATTCCTCGGGGTAGCTATTCCCTATGCAGTTTATTATTAAGTGATTAGCAGATTAAAACCAAAGTTGGGTCCTGCCGAACAAGCCTTAACACTACGCGATTTATCAAGGGGGTCCCCATAACAACCCCGAACATGTTAGGAGCGATCATTATGGAATCAAACACCGGTAACCGGTAACTAAGGCGGCAATAACGGAACAAGACACCCAGCAAAAGGCTAGGCCTCCCGTCCTTTACCAAATATATAGATACATTAATTAAATAACAGAAATTAATATAATGATATCGAGCTCATGTCATCACATGAGTTAAGGTACCTGCAGCTATCAACGCTAACATTAGTAGCTTAGCAAGCCTACCTAGCCATGCAAGTTTGCTAGGAAAGGGTAAGGTGTTTAGGCTCATGGCACAAGAAGAGGCAATATATTTTCAGTGGTAGGCAGCGAGCAATATGACGTGGAATCGAAACTAACATAACAAGTCTAGATATGGGATCAAGGTCATGTCATCTTGCCTGTGATATCCTCAGCTTGGAATGGTTCTGGATCGTCCTGCACGTACTCTCCTGACTCCACGTAATCGGTCTCCGCTCCCGGTGCTACCCAACACAAGAATAACAGACAATGAACAGCAGCACCACAAAATGCAACAATCACATGATGCATGAGATGAAAGTTGAGCATGCACCACTATTTCTAACACTAGCACAAGCAAGATAACTACAACAAGTTCCTGGACAGAACTTTGCACTAAACTATTTTGACATGCATGGGAATGATATGAACAGATGTATCTCGTAAAAACGGTGCAAAACCATGTAAAGAACTTTGCAAACGGAGCTACGGATCAACGGGAATCAACGAAACACGATATGAAGCCCTACGTAAAAGATTCATCACCACACACACAATTGGCACAAATCTGGTGTTCCCAGGTTGCCAAGACATATATTAACCCAACATGAATTAAATGGAGCAAGGTAGAACACCCCGACAACGATTAAACACAAACTTTGAACAAAATGGCAAAACTACGCAATCTGCCAGTTTCTGCATCTTAGCTGTTTGTGAGCAACATGCAACATAGCTACAGGTCTTCAAATATGACAAATAATATATGTGGCTGTTGCCAACCAAGAACACTACAAGCTCCAGCAAGAATCACAGCAAAAGGAATTAAACTCTAGAAGATACAAGGCCACAAACTTTCCCAAAACCATCAGTTCTCAGGGACTTAGTGAAAATTCCTGCACCTGAGTTTCTGTTTCTGTTCTGAAGCCTTTTGACAGCAACCAAAACACAAGCTACTGGACTCCAAATGACTTGAAAATTTACAAGAAGCTTCACAAACATCCCAGGTTCAAAACACTAGCACTGAACTAAGTCCAGTTCTCAACATAATGACCAGAAAAACCTTATCTACAGGGGAAGAAAATGTTTTCAGCATTCCAGACTTAGTGAAATTTTCAGAGTTCAAAAATCTGGAATTTTCCAACCACATGCCCACTTTGTCTAGGCATAGTTTGCACACACAAGTTCCCAAGAGGTGTTTGACACCACTATGGTGTTGAGCACAAACCCCTACTACTACACACAAAAATCCATGCCCTTGGGCTCCATCTATACCATGGGAACAAGGCCCAAACTTTCAACAAAATGTAAATGCAAATCTATAAGGTATGCCTTTAAGATGACAATTACATAGGAGGGTTTCATGTGCACAATGACAAAGTGACATGGGGGTTTGAACCCCATGTTTGTGACATGCACATCAACAACTCCAACACACACAATTCCTCACAAGCACTAGCATCAAGCTCAACACAAAAGTGACTCCAAGCTAACAAGAGAGTAAGCACACCCCCACATATGGGCATGTGATGGTGCACACTCTCACAAGCATCACTAGGATCTTCCTAGTAATCATGTCATCCTCTATATGCAACCACCACAACATCCACACCTTCACATGCTAGCGTTGATAGTCACCTAGATCTTCACATCACACCTAAACATGTGGTGGGGTGGAAGCTCCCACACCCCACTAAATCTATGCAAACAAATAAAAACTACAAGTTCAACTTATACCACCTAAAACTCCCAAAGATGGGCTCCACAAGAGTAGCTAGTGCATCTCTTCTCCTTAAGGCACAACACACACAATAAAAACACATCACAAGCACCACTCCCACCAAGTGTTCTTCACACCACTAGATGTAACCCACAAAGGTTTACAAAGCTAGCAATACCACCTCTATCATCTTGTAGGTGCACAACACACACACAAAGGACCCTGTTCCCAACTACACTAGCAAGGAAAAAGATGATAATACCATCTTGCTGCCCAACACAAGGGAGGGGAAGAACAAAAATAATAATAAAAAAAAGGCAGCAAAGAAAAAAATAGCACAACTAATGCCAGGGGTCCTAGGATTCGATCCCTGTACCTCCTGGTTTACCAGACACCAACTAGCCACTGCACCACCTACGCTACTGTCGACAGGAACGTAACAGGAAACAAAAGACTTGCTTTGCTGGCCACCGAATAGCAAAAGAAACCAAAAATTATGCCGAGAGGGGGTTCGAACCCTGGACCTCTCATCAGGCACTCAGGAGGTCGACCACTGGGCTACGAATAGGAATCTGACAGAGGGGGATTCCCATAACAGGTAAAGCTACCAAAACCGACTCCTGACTACAACGAGCGCCGGCGACAGAGAAGACTGGCAGCTGCTCGCTTGCCGACGCTGCCGCGCGGCACTGCCGGCGACGCGGGGGTTCCCTCTGGTCACGGCGCTACCGACGAGAGGGGGGAGGAAGCCCCTGCTACCACCCCTTGCCAACAAACAACAACACACTA
Source organism: Hordeum vulgare subsp. vulgare (assembly GCF_904849725.1). Lineage (NCBI taxonomy): Eukaryota > Viridiplantae > Streptophyta > Magnoliopsida > Poales > Poaceae > Hordeum > Hordeum vulgare. The sequence continues at coordinate 25,319,562 of NC_058524.1, forward strand.
AACAACTCGACCCTGCACGTACACACAATCACAACCTCCTGACGAACGGCGGCAGAGAAGAACGACGACTCCGCCGCGGATCTGGACCGGACCGAGGAGGAGGAAGCACTGGGCGGCGGTCCTCACCTTGGGGAGAAGAGGGGGCGCCGGACAGGAAGGAGGAATGCCGGAGGCGAAGAAGAGGAGCGGACGCAGTTCGCCCGGTTCGCCCCGTTGACGAGGACGAGCTCGACGGGGGGGGGGGGGGGGGCGCTCCTCGGGGTCCTAGCGCCGGGAATGGGACGCGGGGAGCCGCCCCGAGCCCCCGGACATGGCGGCCGTGCCGCCCGACGACGCCTGCGGAAGACGCCGGCGACTCTCTCTCTCTCTCTGCACCCTCTGCTATCTTCAGGTAGCTCACCTGGGAGGACAGGAATAGATGGAGATGGGGATGGGAGAGGTGGCGGCGGCAGCTGAGGGGAGAAGGGGAACCCTAGGCCACGGGCACGGACGCCAACGCAACTTATAGGGGGACCTCGACGTGCTGCTCACGGCGCCGTCAGCTCTCTCTCTCACACGTGCTGACGGAAAGCAGACAACGAGGGAAGGAGGAGGACGCCGTGAGGAAAGAAAGGAAAGGAGAGGCTTCACGTGGGCTCTCTCTGGAGGGAGCAGCTGGGCCGGGATGAGAAGGAGGCCCATGCTGTCCAGGGCAAAGAAATAAGGCTGGGAGGGGAATTCTTATTTAGCTTTAAAACACCCAGAGAGAAAAAATAACCCACAAAATAATCTACTGTGGCAAAAATTCAAAAAGGAAAAATCTGCTGGACATAAGGAATTATGGCCCAATAGGGAAAAATAGGAATGCAATATTTGGAGATGTTTGAAATAAATGCAAAACAGTAATTAACCTACTGTTTTGAGTTAATTTGCACCTCTAAAAACCAAAGAACAAACCAGCAAAATTGCACCCCCTCATAAGCACATTTTTATCTAACCACCAGACATTTTAGAATCATTTTTGGGAAGAAGGAATTTTTGACATGAATAAAAATAGGAGGGAAAAGGAGTTTAAAGGCAAGAGCTTAAAATGACTAGCACACCCTCTTACCTCACACACACCATTATCACATGCATCACAAGGTAGTGCAAAACCACCACTTAATCCTAGCAAGATCACATGCACTCACAACACCACAACACTACTCCTATTAAAATCAAATGCAACATGATCATGGCATGCAATCATAAGTATGGCAAGGAATGATATGTAATGCATGCATGCAAGGGAAGTAAGCACTAGGGAACACACATGAAATCATGGCACAAAATGATATCATCAAGATCTCTGACAAGGTGGCCCCACATGGAAGGTTACAAAAAGGGAAAGTCCTACACTTGGGGCATTATAGCGGGCCTGCAGCAGAAGTTCACATGGCCAACACCCATGAAGATCCCCATCAGGCCGGCCGGAACGAGCGCGAAGTCGGTGAAGCATCCGGTGCACGCCGTCCGCATCGCCGTTCTGCCAGTCGGCACACCCGGCAGAGCAACGTAGAGTTGTTCCGCACACCTCTCCTCAACTTGGCTGCAGCAGCCAAGATGGTCGATTCCCTCCAGCCGACTGATTCAGAGGCAGGAAGAGGAATCGAGCAGATCCGTGCTCTGTTGCACACGGCGCAGCAGCAGAATTCGGCAGTCTCCCAGTCGCACAATCGGATCCACAATAGTTCCGTCCATGCAAACACGTATCGGTCGGTTCACAGCCCCGGCTCCTATCAGCACCACAGGGGAGGCAGTCGTTCCATGGTCTGTGAAGATCGCCGCCGTTCGCGCACCCCTCCGCGGGGTGGGCCCTATGGGTCCCGACATCATGATGATCGGCGTTTAGTTGGCGACACTTACGACCCGAGACCCGACGCAAGAGGGCGAATCGCCCAGCGAAGAGTCGACAGGGGTCGAGCCCACCGCGATGGCCACGATCTGGATCGTCCGAGTGGCAGCAAGACCATCGTGTCCGGCCCTGAGTGTTTTAGTCGAGCCATCCGCTCGGCTGACATCCCGCCCAACTTCCGATTGGTAGCGGGAATCGGTAAATTTACGGGGGAATCCAAGCCTGAAACATGGCTAGACGACTACCGAGTGGCAGTCCAGATCGGAGGAGGGGACGACTATGTCGCTATGAAGCACCTCCCTCTGATGCTCGACGGCTCGGCGCGAGCTTGGCTGAACCAGTTAGTCCCCTCAAGCATTTACAGTTGGGCAGATCTGGCCCGAGTGTTCATCAGGACCTTCGAAGGGACATGCAAACGCCCTGCAGGCCTTGTGGAGCTTCAGCACTGTGTCCAGAAGCCGAATGAGCCCTTGCGCGACTTCATCCAGCGATGGACGACTCTCTACCACACGGTGGAAAGCGTCACCGAGCATCAAGCAGTCTGCGCATTCAAGGCAGGCGTACGGTACAGAGAGTTGTACCTAAAGTTCGGCCGGACATGCGACATCTCCATGAGCAAGATGATGGAGATAGCTGCTCGTTATGCAAATGGCGAGGAAGAAGACCGCATCCGGAGCGGCAAACACAAGACAGTCGGCGATGCCGACGGAGGTAACACTCGGAAGCAGAAACAAGAAGTTCCACCCACACCGCAAGCAGAAGCTGCAGCTGTGACCAGCGCCAAGTTCAAGGGCAAAGGGAAAGCACAGTCTGCCCCCAAGAAGAAGCCGTTCAACAATCCCATCCTGGATCAGCCTTGTCCAATTCACACGAAGATGGACGAAGAAGGCAATCCCATATACGCGAAGCATACCACTCCGCAGTGTTGTCTCCTGATCCAGGGGTTCGGCGAAGGACAACCGAGTGAGAAGAATACTGAACAAGATGAGGAGGATAAGGAGGATCCGTTCCCCCAAGTCCATGCAACCCTCATGATTTTTGCTGACGTCGAAAGCAAGAGTCGACTGAAGCTAGTCAACACAGAGGTCAATATGGCCGTTCCGACTGCTCCCAAGTTCCTTAGATGGTCTCAGACTGCGATCACCTTTGATCAGTCGGACCATCCAACGCATGTCCCCACTCCAGGAAGCCAGGCTCTGGTCGTCGACCCGGTGGTGGAAGGAGTCCGACTGTGCAAAGTCCTCATGGACGGCGGTAGCGGACTGAACATCATGTACGCCGACACCCTCAAGGGAATGGGCATTCCGATGTCCAGACTCAACGAGAGCAATATGCAGTTCCACGGAGTCGTCCCCGGGCGGAAGGCCAAGTCACTCGGCCAGATTGCGTTGGACGTCACTTTCGGCTCCGACAAAAACTTTCGCAAGGAGAAGCTCACATTCGAGGTGGTGGATTTCCAGAGCGCTTACCATGCAATTCTGGGCCGCCCGGCGTACGTGAGTTTCATGGCACGCCCGTGCTATGTGTACTTGAAGTTGAAGATGCCAGGTCCAAAAGGCGTTATCACCATCACCGGCAACCGTCAACGAGCCGAGGAATGTCTGCAAGAGGGATCAAGGATCTCCGACCAACAGATGGCTGTACTCGAGCTCAAAGAATACAAGAAGACAGTCGACCCTGCCGACTTAATGCACTCAAAGAAGCCAGCTTCTGAGTCCGCGTTCCAGTCGGCGGGAGAGACTAAGAAGGTCAGCATCCACCCAACGGACGAGTTTGCCGCCCCGACAAACATCTCCACCACCCTCGATCCTAAATAGGAAGCCGAGCTCACCCAATTCCTCCGTGAGAACTGGGACATCTTCGCATGGAAACCTTCTGACATGCCAGGTGTACCCAGGGAGTTGGCTGAGCACCGACTGCATGTGGATCCCGTCGCTCGGCCCGTCCGAGAGCGCCTGCGTCGGTCCGCCGCGCACAAGAGGAAGGCAATCGGAGAAGAGGTGGCCAAGCTACTGGCTGCTAACTTCATTCGCGAGGTTCACCACTCCGAGTGGCTCGCCAATGTCGTCATGGTGCCCAAGAAGGACAAGTCACTCCGAATGTGCATCGACTTCAAGCACCTCAATAAGGTCTGCCCGAAAGACCATTTTCCGCTCCCCCGCATAGATCAAATTGTCGATTCGACTGCGGGATGCGAGCGTTTGTGATTCCTTGATGCCTACTCGGGTTATCATCAGATCCGTCTGTATGGTCCCGATGAGTTGAAAACAGCCTTTATCACCCCGTTTGGGTGCTTCTGCTACATCACTATGCCTTTCGGTCTGAAGAATGCAGGAGCTACCTTTATGCGCATGATCCAAAAATGTCTCCTCGACCAGATCGGTCGCAATGTGGAGGCATACATGGATGATATCGTAGTCAAGTCACGCAAAGGTTCCGACCTGCTGACTGACTTGGCAGAAACATTCGCCAACCTTCGTAGGTACGATATCAAGCCAAACCCAGCGAAATGTTCATTCGGTGTTCCCAGCGGAAAGTTACTCGGTTTCTTCGTTTCCGAACGAGGGATCGATGTTAACCCCGAAAAGATCGGGACCATCGTCCGAATGGATAGGCCGGTCAGAATACACGATGTTCAACGGCTCACAGGTTGCCTAGCGGCTTTGAGCAGGTTCATCAGTCGACTCGGCGAAAAAGCACTTCCTCTGTACCGACTCATGAAGAAGTCAGATAACTTCGAGTGGACAGATGAATCCCAAGTCGCATTCGACGACCTCAAAGTCCTACTTTCCACCCAGCCGGTTCTTACTGCTCCGCTCAGTAAAGAGCCCCTTCTTCTATATATCGCGGCTACAAATCAAGTCGTCAGTAGTGTTCTTACAGTCGAGCGAGAAGAAGAAGGCAAAGCATACAAAGTTCAGCGGCCAGTGTACTACGTCTCCGAAGTCCTGACCCCTTCCAAGCAGAGGTATCCCCATTATCAGAAGCTTATCTATGGGATCTATATGACTGCGAAGAAGGTGGCCCATTATTTCCAAGACCACTCGGTATCTGTCGTTTCTGATGCTCCTTTGTCGGAAATTCTCCACAATCGAGACGCGTCAGGCCGAGTGGCGAAGTGGGCAATGGAGATGCTGTACTGTGACATCAAGTTCGAGGCCAAGAAAGCTATTAAGTCTCAAGCCCTGGCTGACTTTATAGCAGAATGGGTAGAACAATAGCAACCGACTCACATCTACTCAGCTCATTGGACAATGTTCTTCGATGGGTCTAAGATGTTGAATTGATCCGACGCTGGTGTTGTGACCATATCACCCAAAGGCGACAAGCTCAAGTACGTGCTCCAGATACACTTTGATTCCTCCAACAACGAGGCGGAGTATGAATCTCTCCTCTACGGATTGCGCATGGCCATCTCACTCGGCGTCCGTCGCCTGATGGTCTACGGCGATTCGAATTTGGTGGTCAATCAAGTGATGAAAGAGTGGGACGTAAGGAACCCCACCATGAAAACATACTGCAATGCAGTCAGGAAGCTGGAGAAGAAGTTTGAAGGTCTAGAACTTCATCATGTTCCAAGGCTGAAGAACTAAGCAGCAGACGAGTTGGCGAAACTCGGATCCACTCGGAGACCAGTCCCGAGTGATATCTGCCTTGAGCACCTTCATCTTCCTTCAGTTAAAGAAGATCCCTTCACGGAAGAACCAGTACAACCCAAGAGCGCAACAGATCCGACTGAGGTCGATGTGCCTGCTGTGGTTGATCTGGTCACAGAGATTCTGGTAGTCATTCCCGATTGGACTGCGCCAGTCATGGCATATATCCTGAGACAAGAACTTCCAGAAGATGAAGTCCAAGCCCGGCAAATAGTTCGCAGGTCGAAGGCATTTACTGTCATTGATGGTCAATTGTACAAGGAGAGTGTTTCAGGCGTCCTACAACGTTGCATTTCCCCAGAGGAAGGACAGTTGATCCTAGAGGATATCCACTCGGGAACCTGCGGCCATCACGCTTCTTCGAGAGCAATCATTGCCAAGGCGTTCAGAGCTGGATTCTTCTGGCTGCAGGCTAACGAGATGGCCAAAGCTATGGTCGACCGATGTGAAGGCTGTCAGTTCTACTCCAACAAGTCCCACAAGCCAACGTCTGCGTTAAAGAAAATCCCACTTGTGTGGCCATTTGCAGTTTGGGGATTAGACACAGTCGGACCATTCAAAACAGGCCAAGGAGGCTACACACATCTGTTGGTGGCAGTCGACAAGTTTACAAAATGGATAGAAGCCAAGCCCATCAAGAAACTCGACGCCTCCACAGCCGTTAAGTTTGTCAGGGACATCATCTCCAGATTCGGAGTGCCTCACAGCATAATCACGGACAATGGGACAAACTTCGACTCGGACAGATTCAAAGGTTTCTGTGCGAGTCAGGGTATCCGAGTGGATTTTGCTTCCGTAGCACATCCGCAATCCAATGGACAAGCTGAGCGTGCGAATGGACTTATCCTTCAAGGTTTGAAGCCTCGACTCTTGCGAGAGGTAGGACTTGCTGCTGGTGCATGGGTCACCGAGTTACCTTTAGTACTTTGGGCCTCCGCACCACTCCAAACCGATCAACGGGGCGATCGCCGTTCTTCCTCGTCTATGGAGCAGAAGCGGTCCTTCCGAGTGACCTGCTTCACAATGCCCCGCGAGTCAAACTCTTCTCCGAAGCCGAAGCAGAACAAGCAAGGCAAGATGGAGTCGATCTTCTGGAGGAGGAACGCGAGTTGGCACTCACTCGTTCAACAATTTACCAACAAGATCTGCGACGCTTTCATGCACGTCATGTCAGGAGCCGCACGTTCCAAGCAGGCGATTTAGTGCTCCGAGTGGATCAGCAAAGACCCCACAAGTTGGCTCTAGCCTGGGAGGGGCCTTTCATCATTTCCAAGGTGCTGAACAACGGAGCATACAGACTCTACAATATTCAGAGGGAGACAGACGAGCCGCGCGCATGGAACGGAGATCTCCTCAAGCGTTTTTATACGTGATCGTCGACTGAAGCAGTGTAACAAACAAGTTTGAAGAAATAATATATTCAGCAGATTCAGTTTTGTGCAGATTCAGAGTTCTCACAAAAAAAAACATAGCTGCGGTCCTGCATCGCCTAAGTACTCACCTCCTCCGAGTGTGCACTATACGTCGCACTCGGAGACTTAGCCGCGATCCTGCATCGCCTAAGTACTCACTTCCTCCGAGTGTGCACTATACGTCACACTCGGGGACTTAGCTGCGATCCTGAATCGCCTAAGTACTAACCTCCTCCGAGTGTGCACTATACGTCGCACTCGGGGACTTAGCTGTGATCAAGAATCACCTAAGTACGCACTTCCTCCGAGTGTGCACTATACGTCGCACTCGGAGACTTAGCTGCGATCCCGAATCGCTGAAGTACTAACCTCCTCCGAGTGTGCACTATACGTCGCACTCGGGGACTTAGCCGCGATCCTGCATCGCCTAAGTACTCACTTCCTCCGAGTGTGCACTATACGTCCCACTCGGGGACTTAGCCGCGATCCTGCATCGCCTAAGTACTCACTTCCTCCGAGTGTGCACTATACATCACACTCGGGGACTTAGCCGCGATCCTGCATCGCCTAAGTACTCACTTCCTCCGAGTGTGCACCATACGTCACACTCGGGGACTTAGCTGCGATCCTGAATCGCCTAAGTACTAACCTCCTCCGAGTGTGCACTATACGTCACACTCGGAGACTTAGCTGCGATCCTGAATCGCCTAAGTACTAACCTCCTCCGAGTGTGCACTATACGTCGCACTCGGGGACTTAGCTGTGATCAAGAATCACCTAAGTACGCACTTCCTCCGAGTGTGCACTGTACATCACACTCGGGGACTTAGCTGCGATCCTGAATCGCCTAAGTACTAACTTCCTCCGAGTGTGCACTATACGTCGCACTCGGGGACTTAGCTGTGATCAAGAATCACCTAAGTACGCACTTCCTCCGAGTGTGCACTGTACGTCACACTCGGGGACTTAGCTGCGATCCTGAATCGCCTAAGTACTAACTTCCTCCGAGTGTGCACTATACGTCGCACTCGGAGACTTAGCTGTGATCAAGAATCACCTAAGTACTAACTTCCTTCGAATGTGCACTATACGTCGCATTCGGGGACTTAACTGTGATCACGAATCACCTAAGTAATAACTCCCTCCGAGTGTGCACTATACGTCGCACTCGGGGACTTAACTGCGATCCTGAATCGCCTAAGTATTAACCTCCTCCGAGTGTGCACTATACATCGCACTCAGAGACTTAGCTGTGATCAAGAATCACCTAAGTAATAACTTCCTCCGAGTATGAACTATACGTCACACTCGGGGACTTAGCTGCGATCCTGAATCGCCTAAGTCTTAATCTCCTCCGAGTGTGCACTACAAGTCGCACTCGGGGACTTAGACGTGACCAAGAATCACCTAAGTCTTAGTCTTCTCCGAGTACGCACTAAGTGTTGCACTCGGAACATCATTTCAACAAAAGACTAAATGTTTTCATTCCGACAACATAAGTTCATAAACGATAGCTGACTCAGTGCGGATCAAGATTACCCGCACCGATTTAAAAGTATGACGGCCAACAGAAGTGGCCAGAGTATCTTACAGGTAAACACTCGGCATACCGAGGATAAAGTTTGATCACGCGTCAGCTGGGCCGGCCTCAGGACTGGAGGGCTCCACAAAAGTGTCCAAGTCGATTCCATCAGCGATGCAGGTAGCAGTCTCAAGGAACGTCTCCATGAAGTCTTCGAATTGAAGCTTCTTCGTGTTGGCGACCTTCAATGCTTTCAGCTTATCTTCCCGCACCTCCTTGCAATGGACTCGGACCAAGGACAACGCAACGTCAGCACCGCAACGCGCTGCCGATTTCTTCCAGGATTGCACTCGGTCCAGAATCTCCTCCAGTCACCCCAACAGAGTCTCCATCTACTGCCGCGACTCGTCTTCCGGCCAAAGCTCCTTGTCAATGCGGCCGATGACTTCTTTCAGTCGGCTGATGAAAGGACCCACTTTGCCTACGCGGATATGCGCCCGGAGCAGATCCCGGTTGGCGTCCTCGCCGAGTGGCACATTGTCCTTCATGGACCGCTCCACAGCCGCCGCTTCGGCTTCGCCGTCACTGCAAAAGTCTGAACCAAACGAGCAAACAGACAGTAAAAACCGAGTGTTCGTCACACGGTACAACCACTCGACAAAGCATAAGACTTACTAGCCAGACGAGTCATCATCTGGACAGCCCAGTCGTTGACATACTTCTCCTGAGCTGTCCATCGTTTGTTCCGAACAGCCATTTGATTGTGCAGTTCAGTCCTCTGTTTCTTCAGTCTCTCCACCTCCGCCACCAACACCCTGTTTGCCTCCAGCGCCTCCTCCAAGGACTTCTCTCGAACTTCCAGCGCGTCCTTCATGCCGGCCATGGCGAGCATTGCAGCTTCCAGTTCACCAGCATACTGGTTCCTCTCCGCTCTCAAGGCTTCATAAGCAGTTCCCATTTCACAAGTTTTCTGCACCAAGAAACAAAGGGTAATCGGCAAGTTTATCAGTTCACAGGCTAAGTTCTTCAGACCCCTGCCGACGCAAGCAGTCGACAGCGGTCTCGGGGACTACACCCAGTGGGTTCACTGAGAGTGACCCCACTGGAATGCACCTCAAGCAGGCCCGCCCTATTGAGATGCATGTTTTCACCTACGCCTCAGGGGCTAATACTACTCCACCTGCGTGCAACTTACTCTCGGAGACTCTTACCGCAAGAGCGCTCCGACTGCAATAAGTACTCGCACTCGGAAATCTTGTCTACGGACACAACCAAACTAAAGACCAAATGTATAAAGACAACTGTCGGTGCAAGCACTCGACAGAAGTCTCGGGGACTACACCCACTGGGTTCACTCGGAGTGAACCCATTGCAAACAGCACACAACACCCAGTGGGTTACAGAAGAAAAGTAAGTACTTACTAGACTACTTACTCGGATGTCATCGCGCAGCTCCAAGCTCCGCTGGTACAAAGCCGCAACGGAGTCATAAGCCCTCTTGGCCTCTCCGGCCATCAGCTCCGCCTGGATCATAGCCCCCTTGGCCGCTCCCACCTGCTCCTCTGGGACACACCGGATGTTGAATTCAGCATTCGACGAACCGGGAATCGTGGGAAGTTCCTGGGGCATCCCAAGGTTCGCCCCAGTAGGTTCCTCACCCACCGGCACCGGTTCAGTCGGTGGAGGCACTTCGGTCGGTGGAGCGTCGGCGGCAGGGGCGGCGCCAGGAGGAGCAGCCTCAGGGACAGGCTCCACGACAGGCTCCATGGCCGGGTCGGCTCTCCCCTGGTCGTCCCCGTCCAGACAAGTCGCCCCTGACAAGCCGAATAACACGGCGCCTCAGAAAAAGAAAAGGATGGCGCAGTCTACAGGAATAAAATACCCGACTCTCCCACAACATACCTGGCTGGGACGAAACGACGTTGTCCGTGTCCATGGGGTCGTCCCCTTGGCGGGCCGACGAGGTCGCAGAAGTGGCAACCATGTCGAGTGAAGTCCATTCGACTTGTAAAGCAGGAGTTCACTCGGTCAACAGAAAGAGCCGAAAGTTAGATTCACTTACGTGGAGGTGACAGGGATGGCCATCCTCATCCGCGGCAGAGCCTTTCGAGGTTTGGGCCCACTCGGCTTGGGCACCCTGGAGGACTGGCCTGCAAGTTCAGCGGCTGCGTCCCTGGCCCTCTTGGTGCCTCGAACACTCGGTACCACCGGGGCAGCAGGCGGAGCACTCGACGATGCAGGAGGAGCTGAAGGGACGGCAGGCTCATGCCGACGCTTGCTCCGATGCTCTGGCCGCGGAGGTGGCGAGTCTAGCTCTTCGTCCTCTTCTTCTTCCTCGCAGTCTTCCTCCTCCGACTCCCCGCTGTCGGAGACGTATTCGGCGCTCTCCACGCTCCCCTCCTGGCTGCCATCTTCCTCCTCCTCCTACGGATTCCCGTTCGAGACGGGGGAGGACCAGTTGGTCCACTCCTGCATGAGGTTCAGTCGGAAACGTTAAGCATCACACGGAGATATAAATAAACGACTGGAATCAAGACAGTTCAATGCACTCGGCTAATGCTACTCACCTGATTCGGTGGAGGGTTGTCCGCGCTGTAAGGCGTCACTAGCGGGCTCCTTTGGGGTTCTCACAGGGACCCGTGATTTGGAGCACCCACGAGGTCACCTTCTCCTCGAGTATGCCCTCCACGTTGGTCCGAGTGGAATCCTCGGGCCCTGTGTAGTGCCACATAGCGTGGTCGCGGGCCTGCAGAGGCTGGATTCGCCGACCGATGAAGACTTCCAGCAGGTCAATACCGGTGACCCCCCTCCTGACAACATCCACGAGCGCCTCGACCAAAGGCTGGATGTCGTTCTTCTCGGCTTTCGAGAGGGCGAGTTGCTTGGGCGGAGCAGGACGGTCTAGACTAAACGGAGGCAGCCCAGTCGACGCATTCGGACAGGCTATGTCCTGGCAGTAGAACCACGTCGACTGCCAGTTCCTAACCGACTCGCTCAACTAGAGAGCAGGGTAGCTGCTCCGACGCTTCTTCTGAAACCCTAAACCTCCGCAGAGCTGGAGGAGATGCGTCTTGTCATCCGACTGACTAAGACGTTTGATGGTTTGAGAGCGGGCGGAGAAGATATGTTTGAATAAACCCCAATGGGGGGGCAACCGATAAAGCACTCGCACAAAACAATGAAGGCAGAAAGGTGGGCGATGGCATTCGGAGGGAAGTGATGGAGTTGAGCACCAAAATGATTCATGATGCCTTTGAAGAAGGGATGCGGGGGCAGAGAAAAACCTCTGTGAACATGGCTGAGGAGCAAGACGCGCTCCCCCTCCCGTGGCGCCGGCTCGACCTCGTCGTCCGCCGGCAGCCTCCAGGACTTATGCACGAGCAGGCCGTGCTCTACCAGCTCCAGCAGGTCCCCCTCCGTCACCGTGGAGGGGAGAAAATCTCCCTGGATCCACCCCGCCGGCAACGGCCGCTGCCGCCGCCTTGTTCTTCTTCTTCCTCGCCTCCATCTTGCTGGTCTGACCTTTGGTCATGGCGACGACGGCGAGCTCTCGAGAAGGAGGGGAAGAGAAGGGTGTATGAGCGCAGGAGGTGGCGAGGAAGACGGAGCAGGCAAGAGCAAAGGATTCGGCGAGCGTAACCGAAGGGTCTCGTCGCCCAGAGTTAAATAGAGCACCGACTGGGTCGCTGGCGAGCGGGCCCAAAATCTTATCTGCCCAACCAGCCGCGGCGATATCAGTGGAGGAGTTGAAGGCGCGAGGATCGAGGAGTCAGGCGCTACTCGAGCGCGCTGACGTTGTCCCCGCTAAGCACGCGGAACCCGAAATTTGAGATCCCGGAAAATCCGCCGCTGTCAGTTGACCGGTCGCATCAAAAGATGCCGCGAAAGCACTCGGTTCCCGACAGTCTGTTTCGCAAAACACCTCCACTCGGATCATTGGTCAGGAGAGATAAAATGGATAGAGTCAAGCAACGCCCAAGCCGAACCTAGTCCAGTCGGATCTGAACCTCGAGCACTGCTTCGACGTTTCAACCCCAATCCATTCGGGGACTAATGATGGGGTCATAGTCCTAGGGTAGGGTCATAGGCCTGCCCTACATGTCCTACCCAAGGACTACCCCACACAAGGGACAGGACCTTAAGTATGCCCCGACTGAATTAAGGTCCCCCCATCATCCAGTCGGTAACAGGCCCAGAATCATCCAGTCGGAGACTAACATTCGGAGAGCACCGGGCCTACCGACTGGATACACTCGGTACGTCGTAACCTCTCTGGAGGGAAACTGATGTACGTTTCCGGGTGCATTTACTAGAATTTAGAGCATACGTTACCTGTAACGTATGCATTCAATCACCACTACTCCACCCTTGAATCAGAACCGTTGTGGAGGGCAACGCACTCTATATAAGCCGCCCTCCCCCACTGGTAAGGGGGTTAGCAAATCTTTGTACTCCATATCACACTTGGTAACAAGCTCCGAGAGCACTGAGACGTAGGGCTGTTACCTCCACCAAAGAGGGGCCTGAACTCATACAACCTCGCCGTAGCTAGGACTCTGCCCATCTCATTCGTACCCTACACATCTACTGTCAGGCTTATACCCACGACAGATATCAAACTGGTAAATTGAAATTTTGTGAGCATTGTATCTTCGGCAAGCACAAGAGGGTGAAGTTCAACACTTCCACTCATACAACTGAAGGTATTCTTGATTATGTGCATTCTGATTTATGGGGACCATCTCGCAAAAAGTCACTAGGTGGTGCTAGTTACATGTTGACTATTATTGATGATTATTCGAGAAAAGTTTGGCCTTATTTCTTGAAGCACAAATGGCAAGCTTTCTCAGCTTTTAAGGAGTGGAATATTATGATTGAGAGACAAACTGAAAAGAAGGTAAAAATACTTCGCACTGATAATGGTATAGAATTCTGTTCTAAGCAATTTGGGAATTATTGCAAGTCTGAAGACATTGTCAGACACCACACCGTTCCTTATACTCCTCAACAAACGGTGTTGCTGAACATATGAACAGGACCATTATTTCCAGAGCCCATTGCATGTTGTCCAATGCAGGTTTGCATAGGCGTTTTTGGGCTGAGGCCACTTTCACTGCTTGTTATCTCATCAACCGTTCACCATCTATTCCTCTTAATAAGAAAACTCCAACTGAGGTATGGTCAGGTTCACCTACTAATTATTCACAATTAAGAGTTTTTGGTTGCACTGCTTATGCTCACGTTGATAATGGAAAATTGAAGCCTAGGGTTGTTAAGTGCATCTTTCTTGGTTATAAATCTGGTGTTAAAGGTTTTAAATTGTGGAATCCTGAAACACAAAAGATTGTTATTAGCAGGAACGTTATCTTTAATGAATCTGCTATGTTACATGATGTTGCATCTACTAATGTTCCAACTGAGAGTGAACATCAGCCTACTGTTCAGGTGGAGCATGTTATTGATTCAGGTGATACTTTTGATAAGGAAAATGTTGATGCACATGATGAACCCGTCTTTGATGATGAATATGTCACTCCAAATCAGCCTATTGTTCCACCCGGTTGGAATCTCGCACGTGACAGAGTTAGGCGGGGTATTAATGCACCTGAAAGGTTAATTGAGGAGTGCAATATTATTTCTTTTGCTTTATCTGTTGCAGAAGAAATTGAAGGTAATGTTGAGCCTTCTTCATATTTCGAGGCTATTATTTCTGGTGATAGTAATAAGTGGATGCCTGCTATGCATGATGAGATGAAATCACTTGAAAAGAATGCCACTTGGGATTTAGTAAGATTACCTAAAAAGAAGAAACCTATTCGTTGCAAGTGGGTTTTCAAAATAAAGGAAGGTGTTTCTTCCAATGATGAGAGAAGATATAAAGCAAGGTTAGTTGCTAAAGGTTATAGCCAAATTCCAGGTATTGACTATAACGAAGTCTTTTCTCCTGTTGTGAAGCATAACTCTATTCATACTTTACTTAGTATTGTTGCCATGAATGATTTTGAGCTTGAACAATTGGATGTTAAAACTGCATTCTTACATGAAGAATTAGAAGAGGATATTTATATGGAACAACCTGAAGGTTTTGTTATTCCTGGAAAAGAAAAGCTTGTTTGTAAGTTAAAGAAATCTCTTTATGGATTGAAGCAATCCCCTCGACAGTGGTACAAGAGATTTGACACCTTTATGCTCTCTCAAGGTTTCAATCGGTCTAGTTATGATAGCTGTGTTTATTTGAAAATTGTCAATTGTTCAGCTATTGATTTGCTCCTTTATGTTGATGATATGTTAATTGCTGCAAAGAGCATGTTAGAGATTGACAAACTAAAGAAGCAATTAAGTAATGAATTTGAGATGAAGGATTTGGGTGCAGCAAAGAAAATACCTGGCATGGAAATATCCAGAGATAGACCGTTTGGAAAATTATATCTCAGTCAGAAGGGATATATTGATAAAGTTCTTCGTCATTTTAATATGCATAATGCCAAGCCAGTAAGTACTCCGTTAGCTGCACACTTTAAATTATCATCAGCCTTATGTCCTGAGTCACATGCAGATATTAAGTACATGTCTAGAGTTCCCTATTCGAGTGCAGTTGGTTCACTTATGTATGTCATGGTTTGTTCTCGTCCGGATTTATCTTATGCACTGAGTGTTGTTAGTAGATACATGGCTAATCCTGGAAAAGAGCATTGGAATGCAATTCAGTGGATTTTCAGATACCTGCGAGGTACTTATAATGCTTATTTACACTTTGAGAAACTGGAGATGGACTTGTTGGTTTGTTGATTCTGATTTTGCTGGTGATTTGGATAAGAGAAGATCGCTCACAGGTTATGTTTTCATCATTGGTGGTTGTGCTGCGAGTTGGAGAGCAACTTTGCAGTCTATTGTGGTTTGTTCCACTACTGATGCCGAGTATATGGCTATTTCTGAGGCATGCAAAGAAGTTATCTGGTTGAGAGGTTTGTACACTGAGCTTTGTAAAGATTCATTTTGTCCTATCAAATTTTTTGACAGTCAAAGTGTTATATATCTTATAAAGAATTTAATGTATCACTATTTAATAAGACAGGAGGAGATCTGGATGAAACAACGGTCCAGAGTCCTAAATATCCGAGCGGGCGACCGAAATGCTAAATTCTTCCATGCCCATGCTTCACATAGGAAAAGGGTCAACATGATTTCTTCATTGCAAAAAAACTGACGGTCAGGTCTGTGTTGACCGTGATGAGATTGAGGAGGAAATACTCAACTTCCATCAGCATTTGTACCAATCACAAGGCTACAATGATATGAGTGAATTTCTCCATTTTGTTACTCCCGGCGTGACTAAGGACATGAACGAAGATCTTGCAAAAGATTCCAGTCCTGAGGAGGTCAAGATTGCGCTGTTCCAAATGGCACCGTCCAAGGCACCGGATATTGATGCCTTTACCGCTGGTTTTTCCAACGGCATTTACTGCCGTTAGTCTTACCCCCAAGGTTCGCTACTCGCAGAAAATTTAACAGTACCGCTCTATTACTCTATGTCCGGTCATCTACAAAATTGCTGCTAAGGCTATCACTAACCGTTTGCGGAGTATGATGGATGAAGTTATAGGGGCAGCGACGGATTTGTGTGGGGGGTGGACGGGGACGTGGACGGGAACGAGGGGTGCGAGACCCCCTAACATGTTGATTCTTTTACTACGATTGTGATTGTTGCAGCCAAATTTTTTTACTTTAACTTTGTACCCTTTATGCATGAATGCTGGCTTCGTCCCTGTATAGGGGCAAAGCAAAAAAATAACGAAGTTTGTGTGCCCGGGCAACTTGGTGCCCTTTTTTTGAAAATAATCAAAATACATATTTAAAAGTTTTCAAAAAAAAATCTAAAAGTAATTATGTGGAAACTTCTATGTATTCACTATGAATCAGTGAAATTTTGTTTAAAAAATGTAATTTGTAAGCTGTAAAAAAATAACAAAATTTTGGCCCAATAACAAAAAAAATAAGCCCATTTATAAATACATATTTTTCATTTTTTTGTATGCCACGTGTGAAAGTAAAATTATTTGAAATTTTGCAGATACATAACATACATGTTTATGTGTGTCTATAAAAAGTTTCAGATTTTTTTACATTGTAGAAAATGATTTTTCAAATCAGGTACCATGGTGCCCATGCATCGTTTGCAATTTTCGCAAAGCAAAGCGCTTTTGTACCTGGACGTTTGATTACGGGCAACGTCCTAGTAGCTTGTGAAAGTATACATGCAATGAAAAAACTGAGAAGCGGCAATAATGCTTGTAAGCTGGACATGCTCAAAGCTTATGATCGAATCGAATGGCATTATTCGGAGGCCATTATGTCCAGGCCGGGCTTTTGTAACAGAGTTGTCCAGCTTACCATGAAGTGCATTACATTGGTGCATTTTTCAATCAAGGTGAATGGCACACTTCTTCCTTTCTTCCAGCCGACTAGAGGTCTTCGCCAAGGGGATCCCAGCTCCCCTTTCCTATGCCTCATTTGCGCCGGAAGGCTTTACATCTCTGATGAATAATTTTGGTGGTCCCTTACATTGATCGTGGTATCCGGGTGTGCGCACGCTCGCCATGGGTTAACCACCTATTATTCGCAGACGATAGTCTTAGGCCCTGTTTCTTTAAAAAGTCCTAGGACTTTTTTTAGTTTCAACTAAAAAGTCTCCGGTCCCTATCCGTTTCTTTCCGAGGACTAAACATGGACTAGAGATCATTAAATGACATGCAAAAAGACCATGTTACCCCTAGTAAAAGTTATTAAAAGACATGCTAAAATTAAAGGCACTGTTGGGAAAAAGTGCCAAAAAAGTTCAAAAAGTCCCTTCCATAGGAACTTTTTCTTTAATCCCAAGTACCCCCTTTTAGTCCCTAAAAGTCTCTCATGTTTCTTTCACATGGGACTAAAATGAACATTTTTAGTCCCTACACCAAAAAGTCTCTCGAAAGAAACACCCCCTTATGTTCCTCGGTGCTCAGCTGGACAGTGCTAATAGATTAAATGAAATTTTAAGGATCTATGCTAAATGTTCTGGGTAAGCCGTAAACAAGGAGAAGAGTTTCATATATTTCAGTCCTAATGCTCCTCCTCCTGCCCAGAAAGCTATGAAACACACACTTGGTATTTTTATGGAAGCTTTCAGCAATACTTGGGCCTACCAATTGTGGTGGGGCGCATAACCAGTGGCTCCTTCGAACACATTGGTGAGAGGAGTCGTGGGAATATGCAATGATGGGCAGAACGCGTGTTGTCGTGTGCACGAAGGGAGGTGTTTCTCAAATCAGTAATCCAAGCCATCCCAACTTATAGCATGAGCTGCTTTCTACTTACTAAAAAAGTTTGCAAACAGCTCACATCCTCCATGGCAAGATACTGGTGGAGCAGTTTCATTGATAGGCGATCGCTGCATTGGATATCATGGGATAAACTTGCAACACCAAAGGTTCAAGGTGGTATGGGTTTTAGGGAGTTTGAGAAGTTCAACCTCGCACTACTTGGCAAACATGGCTGGCGGCTTCTTACTCACCCAAGCTCATTGTGTGCGTGTGTTTTGAAAGGGAAGTACTTTCCAGATTCAGATTTCATGCAAGCTCATGCACCTTCCTCGTCGTCGGCCACGTGGAAGGCTATCATGGCGGGACGATCAGCGCTAGAATTGGTGTCCTGAAACGCATTGGCAATGGTGAAACAATTTCTATATGGAATGATAGGTGGATACCAAATACTCTCACTCTCAAGCCCATGGGTCGATTAGGTAATGATTCCCTAAATCGTGTTTCTGAGTTGATTGACACTCATTCAGGTACCTGGGATGTGGAGTTGGTTAGAAGGAATTTCCTAGCACCAGACGCTGAAGCAATATTGAACATCCCAATCCGAGCCGGCGGTGGCGAAGATGTTCTGGGTTGGGCCTTTAATAAATCGGGTGAATACACTGCTAAAACGGCATCGTGCTCTTGTGACTCATGACGAGCATCGTGCTCTAGAGGAAGGGACGGTAGCGGAGACCTCATCTTCAGAAAATCAGTTCCGGACAACCCTTTGGAAGCTCAAAGTAATCCCGAAAGTTCGTGTATTCTGATGGAGAGTTCTTCGTGGTATTCTCCCTGACTATGTCACCATGAGATATCAAAATATAAGAACCACATCAGTGTGTGATCTTTGTAAAGCTGTGGATGAGGACCTAATGCATGCCTTAGTGCATTGCTCCCATGCAAAGAGTTTGTGGCCTTGTGGGCAGCAGCAAGGGAGGTCTTGGATCTGAAGCTATCACCACTACATCCAGCAACCTGGTCTCGTGACTTAGTGGTGGACACAAGGTTCTCCATGAAGGATCGATGCAAGATCATTTCGATTATGCATGCAATTTGGTCGTCGAGGAACCGTTGGACACAAGATGAGGACGGCTATAACCCAACTCAGGCGGTCAAAAGGGCGTGGGAGGATCTGGCTCTACTGCAACTTCCGCAAGATCGACCAAACTCCAATGAAGGTCATGTCTGGCGAGCACCGGAACCTGGCTGGGTTAAAGTTAATACCAATGGAGCGGTGGATGTTTTGAACCAGGTAGGGGGAGGACGCGGTGTCGCTCGTTCGCACCTCTGTGTTTTAGGCGCATGGAGCAAGCCCCTAACTGGTATCACCGACCCCTTCACCGCTGAAGTGAATCTCTGGCTATCGCGTCATAACACAAGGTGGCTTGTGACGCCTATCTTCGAGGAAATTAGGAAGAGAGCGGAAAATTTTGCTTCTTTTCCAGTGCAACATGTCAGTCGGGGTGCCAACGACACGGCAGATCTTTGTGCTAAACATGCTACTTCTTTAGTGGCATCCTAGTGTCCACCCTTCATTGTAATCAGCCTTAGGGCTGATTGTAACCGACTTTCATTCACGCAATAAACTCATATGTTTTGTGTAAAAAAAGAGCACAAGAAACAGAGAGAGGCAGGAGAAATCCTCTTCTGAGCCCGAGCTCATCTGCTCCCTCTCACGATAAAAATCAAAATAAATACTAAACAAATTCTAAAAAAATATATGTGGTAGATATTTTGATGCCTGAGATTCGCTCCAAATTTCAAGTTATTCGGACATCCAAGCAGCTCTCGGCAAAAAAGATAAATCGAGTAAAAAATTTGTGAACAGTCAGCCTTTCTTCACAGACTCAAATTTTATCTTTTTTACCGTGAGATGCTCAGATGTCTAAATAACTTAAAATTTAAAGCAAACCTCACGTCTCAAAATATCTACAACACAATTTTTCTTTTAATTTATTTCGATTTTTTTTGTCGGCGTGGGTGCAGATGCAGCCGAGAGCCGAAACGCCGCGTCCGGCAGGCAGCTCCAACATTATTTAGCATAGCGTATTATTAATCGCAGGGCTTGGACTGACTGTGCTTGCATGTGTCACGACCGGAGCTAACTGGCTGCAGTGCGGAGCAGCGCGACATGGTTGCCGAGTCTTTGCTACAGTATATGAATGTCATGTGCCATGCAAATGCACACCTGCATGCAGGGCTGGCCGGAGGGGGCGGGTACAGTAGTAGCCGCGTGCGGGAGCAGGGCGCATGTGCGGCGCGTGCGGCCGTAGGGTATCAGTGCGTAGTCAAGACGGTCAGGGGATTGCATTTTCTGAAAGTACTGTTATCTCACATGTGAGGACTCATCTGCAACTTGTAAGAGCATCCAGAGCCGGACCATTGAAATCCGCTCAAACGTCAGCACAGGCTGATCGGTCATTGATCCAACCAGAGGCGGAGGACGAAAAAAATTAAGGTGTGACGAAGTCTTAAGGAAAGAATTCTTTTAATGCAAATCGAAAGACTCAATACACATTACAAATGAAAACCAAATATAATAGAAATGTAGACATGTTTCAATAGAAAAACAACCTAAAACATACCGATAATGAAGCTTTCAATGACGTCTAGAAGACCCAGGTAATGGCAATGCCCTACCCTCATTCTGAAAATCTTCCTTAATTTTACCAAGATCAATACTTTTGAAGATCTCTCGCTCAATATAACAAACCATCAAGTCATTAAGCCAACCATCTGTCATCTTGCTGCGCAACTCAGTTTTGATGATTTTCATTGATGAGAAGGCCCTTTCAACTGTTGCTGTCGCTACCGGTAGTAACAATGCCAACTCAATGAGGCGATAAACAGTAGGAAACATGACATGCCTTTCAAGTTCAACCATCATTTTAGCTAGACTTGCAATATCATGACAAGATCTAAAGTCTTCAATTCTTCTCATATGGATAATGAATAGATCAAGGTTATCTTCTACATGTTCACGTTCATAATCAGAGAAATCATCATGGTATATCTCTGTGAGTCTAGCTAGTTTATGCAGGTTGAACCTAGAAAAGGAGTTTCTTGGGTCAAGACAAAAGAAGTTCCGGAGCAGCTCTGAAGATACCTCATTAAAACGATGATCGAACTCTGTGGTGATGGAGTCTATAGCAGCATAGAAGGTGTCCACACGAAAAAAATGATCAGCTGTGACATTGTTTCGTCCACCTTTTCTTGATTTACCCCACTTTGTAAAGATGTCATCCATATTTGGTATTGGAATGTCGTTTTTGGTGCAAAAGGCCTTGGCATCTTCCAATAGTGGCTGCCAACCATCATTTCTGAAGTTGATCAAACGTGTTCTCACATCCGTAACCAATGACATTGCCTGAAATGAGATAAATACAATTTTAGATGCATGTATGCTGACATGAACTAAATATATGAACCATACTACATACATCTAACAAGATCCATCACATACCTGAACAACATTTTGATCCTTTTTTTTGCAATAGAAGAGATAAATCATTTGTGATACGAAGGATTTTTAACATCATCTTCAGGATGAACACAAAGCTAAAAGTTTCCATTTGATGAACCAAACCTCCTGCCCTACATGGAACACGCACATCATCCTCAACAATGCCCAAAACTTCTATGACTGCATCCCACATTGATTCAATGCGAGATAAGGTTGTGTAATGAGATCCCCATCTTGTGTCTCCAGGTCTGACTAAGGATGTTTCCTGATTTCTCCCTCTTCCTGTGGTCATCTCACCTCTCTCAATCTTATCCAGAAGAATTTCCTTTTGCTTGTCAAGCAATTTATCCTTCCTCTTGCAAGATGAAGTACTGAGATTGGCAATCATGGTCACATATTCAAAAAAATCCTCAACACCCTTGCAACATCTCGAAACAGCAACAACTACCAGCTGCAGTTGGTGGGCAAAGCAGTGGATATAGAAAGCATATGGGTTCTCATCTCGAATTAACTTCTGAAGTCCATTGAATTCTCCTCTCATATTAGATGCCCCATCATATCCTTGCCCTCGTAGTCTTGCAACAACTAAACCGTGTTTAGCAAAAACCTCCAACAATGCCTTCTTCAAAGAAACAGATGTTGTGTCTGGAACATGCTTAATAGCAAAAAATCTTTCAATGGTCTCTCCTTTTTTGCTCAAATACCTGTAGAAGTAGACAATCATAAAATTAGTTAACCTACTCTACATATAACAGAAGGAAAAAACACATAGACACTTAACATTCTTCAATACATTATACATACCTGATAACCACGGCCATTTGTTCTTTCACCGATATATCACGACACTCATCAATAAGAACAGAGAAAAGGCAATCACCCATCTCTTCTTTGATTACTTTGATGACTGCATTTGCACAATGTTTGACAAGGTCTTTTTGAATTGTCCCGGAAGTCATTTTGGCATTTTTAGGACATAACTCATCAAATGCAACCTTCACTTCTGGAATTCTATCTTTGACCCAATCAAGCAACTCTAAAAAATTCCCCTTGTTCAAAGAAGAACTGGATTCATCATGTCCACGAAATGGTTCACCTTGCAATGCTAGATAACTTACAATGCCCAAAGATGTATCGACACGAGTTTCATACTTGACTAGTGAATCTTGGCTGTAAATTGTAACTTTACTTTTCACACTTGCCCCTTGATTTTTAAAATCATCACATGTTGTCTTTGAAATATTGTGGATGCTACATGGCCCACCAACATGTTTACGAAATGCTGCAACTGCATTTTTCCAACAGTCAAAACCAAATTTGGAGAAGACATCATGCCCAAATTTATCATCCATTCGGTCATGCTTGAAAAGAAAACAACAGAAGCAATAAGCCTTATGCTTTGTTACACTATATTCCAACCAAGCAAAGTCTTTATACCATTGTGGTCGGAAGCATCTTCCATCTCTATTTGGGGGGAAAATGCAACTTGTTGATTGAGTTGCACCCATTCGTATATAAGCAAATCTAACATCATCTCTAATGTTGGGGGCAAAACAATCAAGTGGAATGCGAAGTCCTGGATCACCATTTATGTAATCTTCACTAAAAATAGTTATACCTTCAACCCCGTGAACTTCTACATTCTCTTCCACTATAGCTTCAACGGAATTTGTAGTTGTTCCACTTCCATGGAAATAACTTGATTTTGATGATGGTCATGTGCTGAAATATTGACACTTTCACGAGTGTTTGGATTCGATTTTGAGCTGCTGCCACCACCAAGCACTTGAAAATACTTTCTTAAATCTGCAATTACAACATTAATATCTCAATACAATCTGCTGCCGCTACCAAGTACCAACCACCTCAAATTTCAGAAAAATAAAAGATTACCTCTTCCTCTTTTTTTTTGATTTGCTAGACTCTCATGCCCACTGCTCATGTCTGAACCAGAAGTGGTCTGAACCTGCGCATGCTGGTGGCCTGCGCCGCTGGTTGCCTCCGCCTACTGCGCGCCTGCTGCCTGAAGCAGAAGCGGCCCGGCCGTCACCTCCCCCGGCCGCCCCTATCCCCTGCCCCGCCGTCGCCTCCCCCGGCCGCCCCTATCCCCTGCCCCGCCGTCGCCTCGCCCGGCCGCCGCAGGCCGCAGCCGCCGTTTGCTGCAGGCCGCAGCCGCCGCCGTCGCCTCTCCCAGCCTCCCCTATCCCCCGGTCGCCGCAGGCCGCAGCCGCCGCCGTTTGCTGGCCCGCGCCGCCGCCGTTTGCTGGCCCGCGCCGCCGCCTCTGGTTCAGCCACCGCCGCCGCCTAGGGTTTGTGTGGGGACGTGGGGTGAGCCGGTGAGGAGAGGAGCAGAGCAGAGGAAGACAGAAGATGCGTCGTGGTCTGGTCTGGTCGTGGACTCGTGGGCACGCAGTGATTAGCACTAGTATTAATTTTTTTTGGCTCCAAATCAAGGTATGGCACGTGCCACACCTTGCCCACCGGGCAGCTCCGCCAGTGGATCCAACCGTGCTTTTTTAAATCGGCCTCAAACATTCGGTCTAACCAACATCTCTCATATCTAGTCTATAAATATGGAATGAACATGAGATGTCCGAAAGTGTCCGTCTGACAAGCCCGGTCGACCATCGGCCCCATGGTTGTCCCAAAAAAAACTCCAGCTGGCTCATTGCTCTGAATCCCTAGCTTACTCGCTCTTCTCTCTTGATGGCCCGGACACGCATGCCGGAATCAGAGACGACCGTCGCGAGCGGGTGCAACAAAGGAAGAGATGGAAGGCGGAGCAGTCTCGTGCATCAACACTCACCATCGTAGGATGGAGGTTGAGCCCAACGAGGACATGCAGCTCCTCGAATAGGTCTACCGTCGGCCGCTTACGACCGCAGAGACGAACGCGCGACGACTTCGTCGGAAGAACAACAAGGTGCTCCAGATTGCCATTGAGCAGTCCGAGCACGAGGCGGCGAAGGCAGTGGCGGAGGCGGCTTAGCTCGCGAAGCTCAAGTGGGAGCAGGGCGGGGAGGTCCAACGGCTAAGAAGGCTCGTCATCCTCTCCGACGATGACGATGACGACCATGGTTTCTCATCAGATGACTCGGACGATTCCCCACCAGCCGCCGACTCCTACAACTGTGTCGGCGACCAGAAGAGCAAAGGACCGGCAAGGAAGTGGTGAATGTCCACAGTCTCCGTCTTTAATTTCAAGTTTTTAGTAATCTAGTTAAAATTTGTGTGTTATTTATGTGAATTATGTGGATGTGGTGATTTTTTGGACATCCGGCGATGATCTTTGATGATCGAAATGTGCATTCCTCTGTTCGACTTTGTGTTTGTGGGTTGATCTATGTTATTTTTATTGATCTATGTTCTTTTTATCTATGTTGCATGTTAGTATGGGTATGAGGGGCCGAATATGAGATACATGGATATGAACGACATGATTTGAGAAGCGTCCGATGAGTGCCCGCGAACGCGTTCGGGCCCGTCCGTGGGCGTTTGAGGACCCGGATTTGCAGGTCCTCGTTGTAGATGCTCTAAGAGCATCTACAACCGAACCCCTCAAACCCGCGTCAAACGTCCAGGCAGCCCTTCTGGTCACTGACTGGTCACAAAAATCGACCCAGCCAAACCCCTCATATCCATCTCAAACGCCTGGACTGACCGGCACCCCTTAAATTCATCTCAAATATAGGGACGATATGAGGGCATGCCCGGTTAGTCCGCCACCTAGAACGCTACCCATCGCTGGCCATTTTTTCTCTTTCTTTATTCATTCTTTTCTTTCTCTCTCTTCTTTTCCATCAATCACGTGCAAGTGACTGGACATATGAGAAAAAATATGATAGGTGCGGCTGCTCGGATGAAGAAGTAGGGGTTCGAAACGAACATGTTCAGTTAATGAATGGGCATGTCCGCGGACGTTCGAGGGACCGAATTTGTAAGTTACAGTTGTAGATGCTCTAAGTACGTGAATCCATAGATGATCAATGCTCCTGGGTGAAGAGTGAAAATAAAAAGTTAGCAAACAAAATAAAATAAATCTGACTACTTTTATACATAAAAGTAAAAGATCGACAATTTTTCTACTGGAGTGCAAAACTTCATGGCGATATGACATCGAAGTGCTGGGACTAATACGTCTCAAACGTATCTATAATTTTTGATGGTTTCATGCTGTTATCTTGTCATCTTTGGATGTTTTATGTACCTTTTATATCTTTTTGAGGAGTAACTTATTAATTCAGTGCCAAGTGCCAGTTCCTATTTTTTCTGTGTTTTTTACTCTTTTCAGATCTGATTTTGGAACGGAGTCCAAATAAAATAAAAACCCCGAAATGATTTTTTTCTCGAACGGAAGAAGATCAAGGAGCCTTTGGGCCAAGCCAGGTGGGCTCCAGGGAGCCCACAAGCTCCCACTCCGCCACCATGGAGGAGGCGGCGGTGTCAGGGCTTGTGGCTTCCCTGGCCACCCCCTGACCTAGATCCTTGGCCTATATATTCCCAAATATTCAGCAAAAAATTAGGGGAGCCTCGAAAATACTTTTCCGCCGCCGCAAGCTTCCATTTTCGCGAGATCTCATCTGGAGACCCTTCCCGGCACCCTGTCGGAGGGGCTTTGGAGTTGGAGGGCTTCTTCATCATCATCATCGCCCCTCCAATGACTCGTGAGTAGTTCACTTCAGACCTACGGGTCCGTAGTTATTAGCTAGATGGCTTCTTCTCTCTCTTGGATCTTCAATATAAAGTTCTCCATGATCTTCATGGAGATCTATCCGATGTAATCTTCTTTGGCGGTGTGTTTGTCGAGATCCGATGAATTGTGGATTTGTGATCAGATTATCTATGATATATATTTGAGTCTTTGCTGATTTCTTATATGCATAATTTGATATCCTTGTAAGTCTCTCCGAGTCTTGGGTTTTGTTTGGCCAACTAGATTTATGATTCTTGCAATGGGGGAAGTGCTTAGTTTTGGGTTCTACCATGTGGTGACTTTTCCCAGTGACAGTAGGGGCAGCAAGGCACACATCAAGTAGTTGCCATCAAGGGTAAAAAGATGGGGTTTTTATCATTGGTTTGAGATTATCCCTCTACATCATGTCATCTTGCTTAAGGCGTTACTCTGTTCTTATGGACTTAATACATTAGATGCATGTTGGATAGCGGTCGACGTGTGGAGTAATAGTAGTAGATGCAGAAAGTATCGGTCTACTTGTTTTGGACGTGATGCCTATAGATATAATCATTGCATAGATATCGTCACGATTTTGCGCGGTTCTATCAATTGCTCGACAGTAATTTGTTCACCCACCGTCTACTTGCTTTCATGAGAGAAGCCACTAGTACACACTACGGCCCCCGGGTCTATTCACATCCATCGTTTACACCTCCGCTTTTACTTTGCTTTTTTACTTTGTTGCTTTCAGTTCTCACTTGGCAAACAATCTATAAGGGATTGACAACTCCTTTATAGCGTTGGGAGCAAGGTTTTGTGTTTATGAAGGATCTTGAGATACTTCTCCACTGGATTGATACCTTGGTTCTCAAACTGAGGGAAATACTTACCACCGCTACGATACATCACCCTTTCCGCTTCGAGGGAACACCAACACAAGGCTCCAAGGCCACGGGGGAAATCATTTGCATACTTTCCTAGGAAGTCCCTTAAGGCGTAGCCGCAGCAGAAGGATCAAGCCAAGTATTCTCCCGTCGACGTGCCTATTTCTGGCGCCATTGGAAGGTCTTTTGATGCAGTAGCAGAAGTATTTCTGGCGCCGTTGCCGGGGAGGAGAAATCAAGATCTATCCAAGTAGGTCTCACAAACTCTTCTCTTGCATTTACTTTTGTTGCCAGTTGCCTCTCGTTTTCCTCTCCCCCAATTCACATTTGCTGTTTCCATTTGCCTTTCTCCTTCGCCATTTTCTTTTGCCTTTTTGTCGTTTTCTTTTGCCCGTTTCACTCTCTCTTCCTGCTCGTTTGTGTGTGAGATAGTCCATCAATGGCTAGACCCACCACTCCAAACGACACCCCTGAAAATGAAGTTCTCAATTTCAGGCAGAATGAGGAAGAAAATTTGAAGGAGGCTTGGTACAGGATTTGCAATGCTCAAAGTAGATCTACTCGTAAGCAATCCACTACCGTCCTCCTTCGCAGTTTCTATGTTGGAATTTCTCCTTGGAATAGGTATATCCTTGATAGCATTGTAGGCGGGAACTTTTTGGGGAGCCATACTGTTGACTCCTATAGAGCTATCATTAATTTGGTAGGCTCACCCCCGCTCATGGTTAATGGAACTATCTTGACCTTGGAACACGTGATGCAAAGGTTGACGCTATTGAAAACATGCCACAGTTGAACTTATTGAGGGTTTGGATAGAAAGATCCACAATTAAATTACTCAGTACGGATCCAAAGTGGGAAACTTTTTGAAAAATTTAAAGGATAAGGAACTTATAGTTAATGATTCTTCTAGAATTGGCAAATTAGAAGATGTCATAACCAACTTGGGTTCCGCTTTTGTGACTGTGCAAAATACTCCAAATCTTACTCTCAAAAAGACCGTCAAGCCTGTTTTTGTTCCTAAAGCTAGTGGTGAGTCATCTAATAAAGATGAAAATCTTAAGATGATAAATGATCACACTACCTATGGTTTGGGCACCAAAGATGACTATACGTGATTTCATCACTTTTTGCCTAGCTAAGGGCGTTAAACAAAAGTGCTTGTAGGGACGCAACCCAACGAATCTATCCTTTTTCTTTCTGTTTTGTGTTTTTCACACTTTCATAATTCTGTTATTATTGTGTCTTTTGTGTTTCTTTTTGCGTTTGTGCCAAGCAAAACCGTTATGATTAGTCTTGGGGATGATCGTTTGGTCATGCTGGAAAAGACAGAAACTTCTGCTCATGAAAATAATTTTCAGTTTTTTTCTGTACGAGCTTTTGAGTTGATTCTTTTTGCTGCTAATTGCTACGCAAATTCTTCAGATTGTCGTAATTTTGCAGAATTTTTGAACTACCAGAGGTATACGAAATATACAGATTGCTACAGACTGGTCTGCTGTTAACAGATTCTATTTTTGTTGTGTTGGTTGCTTATTTTGATGAAACTATGGATAGTATCGGGGGGTATTAGCCATGGAAGATTGAAAGTACAGTAACCCAACATGGGCACAAGTAGAATTTAAGGTTGCTACAGTACCTAAGGAAGTGGTGGTTTGCTTTCTTGTACTAATGTTATCACGAGTTTCTGTTTAAGTTTCGTGTTGTGAAGTTTTCAAGTTTTGGGTGAAGTTCTTATGGACAAAGAGATAAAGAGTGGTAAGAGCTCAAGCTTGGGGATGCACAAGGCACGCTAAGAGATTCAAGGATGTCGTAAAAGCCTAAGCTTGGGGATGCCCCGGAAAGGCATCCCCTCTCTCGTCTTCAATCCATCGGTAACGTTACTTGCACTAGTGGGGACAGGGCCTATAGCCCCGGCCCGTAAGGGGCTTTAGTCCCGGTTCACGGCGGGACTAAAGGCCTGAACTTTTCGTCCCGGCCCTGTTACACGCCGGGACTAAAGGTGCTCCACGTGGGCGCCTCGTAGCGCCCCAGGGGCAGGCCCTTTAGTCCCGGTTCGTTACACGGACCGGGACTAAAGATTTTCAGATTTTGCTGGTTTTTGGGTTTTTTTTTGAATGAAATTATTTTTGGGTTTTAGGGTTTTAGGGTTTAGGTGTTCGGGAGATTAACATGATGCCTCGTTTGGTGTTCGAGAATTAGTTTTCATATAATTTAAATAGAAATAATTATGCATATATATATATATATAAGATTAACTTATCTTACAAGCGATCATATATATACAATTATATGGAGATCTGAATTATCGGGACTAGAGCCCGTCTATTCGATTACATGGACGAACATCAGTAATGGCCCTTAGCTACACTAAATCGTCATTTGTCTTCTATAGCTTCCGTCCTCAGAAATCCCGCAAGCTGCTCTGCAACAGCAATCGCGCGTTGCTGTGGTAGGACCTTCGTCCTCATGGCCGTGTGCTATATAAGAAGAGGAGAAGAATATAAATATCAATCATGATAACAAAGAATGACAGTTAAAAATAGAGGTGTGAATGTTCATTGCTTACGTCGAATCTGTGATCCTTGAACTCAGAGGTAAACGTGTGAATTGTCTCGCAAACATAGTATCCGCATAGATGCGTTCCCCGTGGCTGCTGGTCGCACTTTACGAGAATAGAATATATATAATCAAAATAATAATCTAGCATCATAAATGTATTGAAAATTAATATAAGTATATCATACTACTACTTACCTGAGCCGCTCTAAAGGTCAGCTTCTCAGGAAAGTTACCGGTAGTCACGCACTTGAACCGCTTCCAAACCCTGCCCGACAAGGATAATGATTTGCTAAGTTTTTCATTAATTGATATATCAAAAAATCATCGAAAGAGACCGATAGAGCGCAAGAATGATTAAAATTACCCTTGGAGCATGTCCTGCAGGCTTTGGAACTGTTCCAAGGGTCTCGATAATGGGTCGAAGGCATCAACTCTTCCCTTGTCAATTTGAATGTCCAACAGAATCCAATGGAAGCTGCACATGTATATATATATATATATATATATCTGTGTGTGTGTGTGTGTGTGTGTGTCAGTAACTTATCAATTACACGTATAAGTGAATGGACACAACAGAGTAAAGACCCTCACCTGAAGTTGTATGGAAACAGTATGTGGTCACATAAATTTTGATCTGTTAGAAACCTTAGAAGGTTTTCCTCCGTCTCCTTGGGTTTGTCAGTTAGCGTCGCTATATGTATTTTATCAGGGTCAATAAACTCATTATTTAGGATGCTCTTACTTTTACACTCCAGAATCTTCATTCTGCATAATAGAGTACAAGTTATATATAGACAATGAATTGAAATAACTAAACAAGTTATATGTAGACAACGAATTAAAAAACTTACAGACAATAGCAACTCATAAGCGATTTGTCGAGGGCGTCGCCATTGTACATCTGGAAGAGTTCATCAAAGTTGATATGGATTTCTTCGGAGCGGCCATAGTACTCCCGTGGGACACTCAGCACGATCATCGTTCTCCCATTCTTTGATTCACTTAAGTACCATTTATGCAAGTAACGCATATTTGTTGGGAGATCATCTTTGCTGACCAAAAGCTCTCCCATGACAAACTGTGGCTTAGGGGCTACCACAGCCTTGGGTATCCTGTCGTCTTGGCAAGCCATCAAATCTTCAACCGAGATACCACATTCATCCGCCAACTCCTTTGCTCTTTCAAAAGCTTGCCCCTGCACCGGAGGGGAAACATTCTCGGTTAACACCTTGAGGGGTGGGATCGACTGTTTGGCCTGTTGTCCAAGCTGAGGAACGTCTGAGTTTTTCTTGCTTGTAGTTGAACTTGATTTGCTCCCACTTGCACTTGCACGTGAGCTGCTCTTTTTCACTTCCTTCTGCAATGTGCGTGTATAGTCATCAGGCTTATAGTGTAAGTCATACTGTGATGGAGTGGTTATGAAGTCTTCTGCCAATGCTATGTGCTTCTCGGTGTATTCCGGGCGGGGCTCGGGTTCCTTCCTTTTCATCTGCGCATCATGCTGTTCCTTTGCTATCCTGGCGTTTTCCTCGGGGGTACGATCATAAGGTCTGATAGGAAGATTAGCACGAGGTACCTTTGGGAGGGGCGACAGTTTGCGCTTTGGGGAGCTCCGTCGCTTAGAAATCTTCGACGGAGCGTTCTTGCTGGCACGCTTCCGCTTAGTATCATGTGCGGGCGGCGGCGGAGACGGGTGACCCAAGTCCGGCGGCGGTGACCGAGATGGACTCGTGTTGTGCTGGCCGACGTCATGTGGAGGGCTTGGAGGTAATGGAGGTGTAGGTGACCTGCGACGACTCGGAGGCGGTGTTGTCCTTGGGGCCGAGCCTGGAAGCTTGATGTAGTTCTTGTCCCATAGGATGACTCCACCCAGTACTTCTCCGAGTGTCCTCTCATCTTCGGGTCCAACTATGTCGAGCTCCATATCATTAAACCCCGTCATGATTTCATCCACCCCGACTTTAGCAAAGCCAGCTGGAATCTCACGGTCATGCCAGCGTGCATCAGGGCCAGAAGGTAAAGCTTGTCCGACGGCCACCTTCATGGATATGTTCTTGAATTTCTGATGGAGTTCACATGATGTTGACTCCTTGATTCCATCCACGGGGTAGCCGGGACCGCCCTCTATCATTCTTCGTTCATCGTCGGGCGGGGCCTCAGATTCAGTCACGCTGCTTTTCCGCTTAGATGGGGCGCCGGTAATATCAAGTGCAGGATCTTCCTGGCGCGGTACTCCTCTAAGCTCATCACTCTGCTTCTGTTGCTCGTTAATCCTGGCAAGCAACTGGTTGAACTTGTCATTCTCCTCATCCTGCTGCCGCTTCTTTGCTCTCTCTCGGCTTCTGTAAGTGTCTTGGTCTCTGGCAAACCCAAGCCACCACGGGTAAGAAGGACCGAAGCCTCGCGTTCGTCCTCCATGTTCGTCATTGCCGAGGACCAGTGTGAGCAAATCTTTATCTCTATCTGCAGTGAACTTTCTTTGTCCCTCCTTAATTTCTTTCACTATCCTTTTCCAATTCTCCCTGGGTGTCCTAAGCTCGTCATTGCAGATGAGGTCCCCTGTTGTTTCATTGTACGACCCACCATGCGCAAGGAACCAATTTCTTGCTCTCAATTCCCACTCATCACGGAGTGGTTCAGGTACGATGCCTTTATCTATCAGATCTTGCTCTTTCTTATCCCACTTTGGGATGACAGTCTCATAGCCCCCTGGCCCCAGCTTGTGGTGATATTTCTTCTTGTCGGCATTTATCTTGTTCTTTTCTGATAATGCATGGGCATCTTCTGACTCCTTGTACTCTTGAAATGCCTTCCAGTGATTCGCCTGCTTGGCTAGATACCCCTCGAATACTGGCACTTTCTTTGTCTTCAGATAGTTTTTCCATAGCTTCTTCTTCCAGCTACAGAACAGTTCGGCCATCTTCTTCAGAGTCCACTGCTTGACTTTGGCCCTCAGTTTGTCTGCGGCGTCTTCATTCTCACATTCTGGCAGGTTGAAATGTGACATGAGATCATTCCAAAGATTATCTTTGTACCTTTCGGCGACATAGTCACTATCGGCTGCCCCTTTGCGCTTGTTCCACTCCCGAACGCTGATCGGGACGTGATCCCTAACGAGAACTCCGCATTGCTTCTTGAATGTGTCAGCAACATTCTTAGGAAGCTTGGGTTCGCCCGTAGGAAATATCACCTCAAATGTGTAATGCGTCCGTGCATCCAACTTTCGAGTCGGGCCTCGTTTCGTAGTTTTGCTCGATGTGGAGGCCTAAGAGGGAGAAACATTCGTCAAATGAATGTATATGTATACAAAATAGAGCTATCTCCAATATTTTTCACATATTACAAGTGATTGTCGAACTTCATATGTATACCTCGCCGGACTTCTCCTCTTCACCGGCTTCTCCATCAGCGGAGCTATCACCTTCTCCGTCATTGGACCTATCTCCTGCCCCATCGGCTTCATCTTCGTGTCGCTCGACCTCCATTCCAACGTCCTGATTTAGATATGACGACGGAGATTCAGCTGGTTCAACGTCGGGGCCGTCTTTGATTATATCTTCGAGAAGTTCTTCCTCTTTGAGGTTCCTGATATGTGGATCCATAGTTCTGCAAAAAACGGATTCTCTTAACCTTTGTACCAAAAAAGAATTATTCTATTAGGAACTCCGTTCCAAAACAACTTAAGTCCCGGGTTATGGCTCCACCAGGGACTCCTAGATTTCTGCATAGTATTCAAAGTAGGAGTACTTTTCCAATTTGAGCATTCAATAAGCAAAACCAAATCGTAAAATAAAGTAGTATTCAAATTAGCATGCATTCAATTATAAGCTAATACATCATCACTTTTGTCCGTACATCGTCGAATATTATCACTAATACTCCTCGAATACTATCATACATATAACATCACTAATACATCTAGAACCGTAGCGCCCGACGGGTATCGGCGCGGGCGGTGGACACCCAAAGAGAAGGAACCATCACAGGATCATAGCTTCAGTGAGATCCCCAAAGAACCTGCCAGGTATGCTCGAACCTGCCCTCCAACGCAACCATGTAGCGACGGACGTGCTCATCCTCCTCGCTGACACGGTGACGTACCACCTCCGCGGTGTCCGGAAGCCTCGGCACCCTCACTGGCCCACGCCACCGCCACCAAACAAGGATTGGGTCAACGACGGGCTCGCTCCTCACCAACCTACGCCCCCCGGAAGGTAGCACCTCCCAATACCAGCCGGGCGGAGCCCAGTCCCGGACAGGGCCCCTCTGATCAAGCAGGTGTCCTCCGCCGAGTCGATGACGAGGATGCGGGATAGGCATCGTAAAATGAACTAAAAAAAGAAACTAGTTCTATTAATTTTCTTGCTAAAAATAAACTATTAACACTTAAGCATATACAATAGCAAAATTAAACTATTAACACTTAAGCATATACAATAGCAAAATTAAGCAATAATCTAAGAAACACTGTTAACACTTAAGCATATACATTATACAATAGCAAAATTCCTCCTCTTCTTATTTTTATTTTTCTTCTCCTCCTCTTCTTTTCTTCTCTTCTCCTCCTCTTCTTTTCTTCTTTTCTTATACACTATACTCTATATACACTATAGCAAAATTCCTCCTCTCCTTATACACTATACACTATATACACTATACACTTAAGCATATACACTATACAATATACACTTTTTCTTCTTTTCTTCTCCTCCTCTTCTTATTTTCATTTTTCCTAATCTTATTTTCTTATTTTTGTTCATATTTCTTCTTCTTGTAACCCTAACCTAATTCTAAATATTACTAACCCTATAATCTAGCACAAACCTAATAACAATAGGAATTAAATGACAAAAAAATCTTTTTCTTTATCTTATTTTCTTCTCCTTTTTCTTCCTTTCTTCTCCTTTTTCTTCTTCTCTTCTCCTTTTTCTTCTTTTCTTCTATACTGGCCGGAGTGTTGGGGAGGAGGGGGCGGGGGGCTTACCGGCCGGAGGTGTCAACGGCGCGCGGGGAGGAGGACGGCGCGACGGCAAGGAGCACGGCGCGACGGCTAGGAGGACGGCGCGGCGGCGAGGAGGACGGCGCGGCGGCGAGGAGGACGGCGCGGCGGCGAGGAGGACGGTGCGACGGCGAGGAGGACAGCCGACGGCAAGGAGGACGGCGGGCAGCCTGACGGCGTCGGTTAGTTCGTCGCTGTGCCGCGCCGGGCAGGAGAACGAGAGGAAGAAGAAGAGAAATGGACGAATTGGGTTGGAAATTTTCGAAGTCCCGCTTATATAGGTGGATCTATAGTCCCGGTGCGTGGCTCGGGCCGGGACTAAAGACCCCCTTTAGTCCCGGGTGGCGCCACGACCCGGGACTAAAGGCCTCTTTTCGGGCAGACCAAGAGGCGGGAAGCAGGGGGTCTTTATTCCCGGGGCGTGGCTCGATCCGGGACTAAAGGGGGTCTTTAGTCCCGGGGCGTGGCTCCACCCGGGACTAAAGCCCCTCCTCGGCTGCACGATAAGTTTAGTCCCACCTCGCCCAGCGAGGGGGACTAACACTTGTTTATAAGCCCGTCGTAGCTTGTCCATCGAGCTCCTCTCTAAAGCAGGCTTACGGGCCTAAACTTACTGAAAATTGAAACTATATTCGAAATTGTGCAGAAAATTCAATCTGAATTCAAAGTGAATTCAGGTTGAATTTTGTCCATGATTTCTCATATAGTTTCAATTTTTTTCTATGATAATGAAATTTGAGATTTTTTTTGCATATTTGAGAATTTGACAAAACTATGATAATGAAAAGTGTTTCAAATTGAATAAATAATGCAAAACTATTTTCTATTTTCATAATTAATAATTTTGACTATCCAAACTATTATCTGTTTTGTTATTTTCAATTAAAACTATGTTTATTAAAAATTCTTTTTGCATATTTGAGAATTTGACAAAACTATGATAATGAAAAGTGTTTAAAATTGAATAAATAATGCAAAACTATTTTCTATTTTCGTAATTAATAATTTTGACTATCCAAACTATTATCTATTTTGTTATTTTCAATTAAAAACTATGTTTATTAAAAATTCTTTTTGCATATTTGAGAATTTGACAAAACTATGACAATGAAAAGTGTTTCAAATTGAATAAATAATGCAAAACTATTTTTTATTTTCATAATTAATAATTTTGACTATCCAAACTATTATCTCTCGAAGTAGCAGGGTTTCGAACGAGAACTCATCTCTTACAAATGGATTTCATTTTTTTGAACTTATTTGAACTCCATACTTTTTGTGTGTTCAAAATGCACCATTCAAAGGCACATCACAAAATTTCAACAATTTCTGACTTCATTTGGTATATTTCGTGCATTTACTTATTTTTTTGAGCTAGTTGACCCTGAAATTGAAAAGCACTACAAATGAACTCTGAAAATGTTGAAAGTTGGCATGCTATCATCATTTCACCCACATAGCATTTGCTAAAAAGTTGAGAGGGCTACGACAAAAACTGGATGCAGTTCGTGTACAAAAATGACAATCTCTCTCGAAGTAGCAGGGTTTCGAACCAGAACTCATCTCTTACAAAGGGATTTCATTTTTTTGAACTTATTTGAACTCATACTTTTTGTGTGTTCGAAATGCACCATTCAAAGGCACATCACAAAATTTCAACAATTTCTGACTTCATTTGGTATATTTCATGCATTTACTTATTTTTTTTGAGCTAGTTGACCCTGAAATTGAAAAGCACTACAAATGAACTCTGAAAATGTTGAAAGTTGGCATTCTATCATCATTTCACCCACATAGCATGTGTTAAAAAGTTGAGAGGGCTACGACAAAAACTGGATGCAGGTCGTGTACAAAACTGACAATCTCTCTCGAAGTAGCAGGGTTTCGAACGAGCACTCATCTCTTACAAATGGATTTCGAACTGCATACTTTTTGCGTGTTCAAAATGCACCATTCAAAGGCACATCACAAAATTTCAAAAATTTCTGACTTCATTTGGTATTCTTCGTGCATTTACTTATTTCTTTTGAGCTAGTTGACCCCGAAATTGAAAAACACTACAAATGAACTCTGAAAATGTTGGAAGTTGGCATGCTATCACCATTTCACCCACATAGCATGTGTTAAAAAGTTGAGAGGGCTACGACCAAAACTAGATGCAGTTCGTGTACAAAACTGACAATCTCTCTCGAAGTAGCAGGGTTTCGAACGAGAACTCATCTCTTACAAATGGATTTCATTTTTTTGAACTTATATGAACCCCATACTTTTTCTGTGTTCAAAATGCACCATTCAAAGGAACATCACAAAATTTCAACAATTTCTGACTTCATTTGGTATATTTCGTGCATTTACTTATTTTTTTGAGCTAGTTGACCCTGAAATTGAAAAGCACTACAAATGAACACTGAAAATGTTGAAAGTTGGCATGCATTATCATTTCACCCACATAGCATGTGTTAAAAAGTTGAGAGGGCTACGACAAAAACTGGATGCAGTTCGTGTACAAAACTGACAATCTCTCTCGAAGTAGCAGGTTTTCGAACGAGAACTCATCTCTTACAAAGGGATTTCATTTTTTTTGAACTTATTTGAACTCCATACTTTTTGTGTGTTCAAAATGCACCATTCAAAGGCACATCACAAAATGTCAACAATTTCTGACTGCATTTGGTATTCTTCGTGCATTTACTTTTTTTTTTTTGAGCTAGTTGACCCTGAAATTGAAAAGCACTACAAATGAACTCTGAAAATGTTGAAAGTTGGCATGCTATCATCATTTCACCCACATAGCATGTGTTAAAAAGTTGAGAGGGCTACGGCAAAAACTGGATGCAGTTCGTGTACAAAACTGACAATCTCTCTCGGAGTAGCAGGGTTTCGAACAAGAACTCATCTCTTACAAATGGATTTCCCTTTTTTGAACTTATTTGAACTCCATACTTTTTGTGTGTTCAAAATGCACCATTCAAAGGCACATCACAAAATTTCAACAATTTCTGACTTCATTTGGTATTCTTCGTGCATTTACTTATTTTTTTTAGCTAGTTGCCCTGAAATTGAAAAGCACTACAAATGAACTCTGAAAATGTTGAAAGTTGGCATGCTATCATCATTTCACCCACATAGCATGTGTTAAAAAGTTGAGAGGGCTACAACAAAAACTGGATGCAGTTCGTGTACAAAACTGACAATCTCTCTTGAAGTAGCACGGTTTTGAACCAGAACTCATCTCTTACAAAGGGATTTCATTTTTTGAACTTATTTGAACTCCATTCTTTTTGTGTGTTCAAAATGCACCATTCAAAGGCACATCACAAAATGGATAATCTCTCTCGAAGTAGAAGCGACCCCCACAATAAGAGACGATATTCTTCTTCTCTCATATATGGTGGACACTAGCTCACCTGATTTTTCAACCGTCGATGATGGTCGCTACTCCTACTTCCCCTAGTGCATAACCAATATCTAGCACAAGGAGAAGAAGGAGAAGCGACCCCCACAACAAAAGTGGTTCCGTGGCACGCCACGTGGTTCCGCTGCACGCCACGTGGGACTAATGGTCTTTCATTTTTAAATGATTGTTTTAATCAAAAACAGATCTGTTACAAAAGGGATTTCATTTTTTGAACTTATTTGAACTGAAGACTTTTTGTATACATATGTGGTCGAAATGCATGATACCATGAAGTTAGAAAGGGCTAAACCATTCAAAAGTAGCAAATGAAGTTAGAAAGGGTTAAACCATTCAAATTTGAAAACTATAATGGCACAAACAGAAACTAGACATATATAAATTGGTCCAAGAAGTACATGATACTAGTCCAAACAGTACATAATAATAGCTACCATAGATATATATAAAAGTGTTCGACGTTAAGAACACTACTCATCTAAATCATCTAAATCAGAATGTCCACGTTCCTTGAGGTGACGCTGGCCATAGTTGACGACTCGAATCTTGCGGTACAAGTCGTATGAAACGTATGCATCTTTTGCTGCATACTCAATGCTGATATCATCAAGTGGGCCCTTCTCCCAAAGTCTGTGCTGAGACTTTGGGAAACTGGTCTTCATATCACCATATGACTCTCGATCAAGGCAACTGCCATATGAGCCATCGAAGTCCTGTCATGTCGAAGCCTGAATATCGTTTGGAGATCAACGAGGCAACCAGCTGGTATCTCAATACCGAAGCTGTGCCTCATCTTCAGCTTGTCGTTCCTTATGTCAATGGAAGCAAAAGTGATGCCGCTGCGAAGGAACTCCATGAGTTCTGGACAATGCTTGTCACTCCTGCAACAGAAACAAATTAAAATGGAATAAATGTTACATACTGCTGCAATAAGGAAACATGTTTCACTACAACTAAAGAGAAACTTATCTTTAGGATTCAAATAGAACATATGCAATGGAACCTAGAGATATCACTATAGCTATCCAATGGAACCTAGAGAGATCACTAGCTATATGCAATTTTCATGACTATGACATATCATATTGCTATCCAATGGAACCTAGAGAGATCACTAGCTATATTCAATTTTCATAACCTTGGATCAAAGAACACCGCATAAAATTGTATCACTACAACTATAATTTGAATGGAACATATTGAACCAATCAGATTTTTCAGATTATGGAACACTATTCCAATCATATTGTGTTTCCTTCAACTAATCAAAATTGTTTCACTACAACTATTTGAAGCGAACCAATTATGATTCCAATGGAACATATTAAACACTAGTTGATTCTAATACGATTTTTCAGATTATGGAAGACTATTCCAATGAGATTGTGCTCCCCTTCAACTAATCAAAATTGTTTCACTACAACTATTTGAAGGGAACCAACTATGATTCCAATGGAACATACTAAACACTAGTTGATTCTAATACGATTTTTCAGATTATGGAACACTATTCCAATTAGATTGTGCTCCCCTTCAACTAATCAAAATTGTTTCACTACAACTATTTGAAGGGAACCAACTATGATTGAAACAAGTAAACTTACAATGTCATTATCTTGGATCAAAGAAAGCCTCAAAACTTACCTCGCCCATTGGAAGATCAACACATGGCGTGCGAAGCATAGTTGGATGACGGAAACACCGCGTTGATCGGCCATGTACTCCAGATCAAGCCCCAAGAACTTCTCATGATCCGCTGCGTGGTCAAACCATTTTTCCTTCAACTGTTGAGGAAAAACGGCACCTCGTTGCTCAGGTTCGTGTACACGACATCGAGCATCGTCGTGCCATGTGCGAGCACCTTAGGAAAGCTAGTTGGCATGGTGGAAGAAGAGAAGGGAAGAAGAGAGGAGAAGAACAGAGAGGGCGACGCGAGAGAGAAGAAGAACAGAGAAATGGCGACTGTACGCTTCGGTTCGTGCTTTTCATCGCCCAAAACGACGCGGGATGCAAACCGTTTGGGCCTTTAGTCCCGGATTGAGCCACCAACCGGGACTAAAGAGGTCTAACAAACAGTTGCCACCACTACGGCAGGCCACGTGTTAGTCCTTTAGTCCCGGGTTGAGCCACCAACCGAGACTAAAGGGGGATACGAACGGTTGCCACCACCACTGCCCGCCGCGTAGCCCTTTAGTCCCGGTTTGGGACACGAACCGGGACTAAAGGCTCCTTAAGGGCCGGGACTAAAGCCTCGAGGGAGGCATGGAGAATTGGGGCGACGTGGCCGGGCCTTTAGTCCCGGCCCAGAGGCAGGTCGGGACTAAAGGGTCCAGGCAAAGGCCCGTTTTCCACTAGTGCTCTCTGCCACCATCAGGAGCGGCGCGATCATAGGGGCAGGTATGGGCTGCCGCCCTGGGTAGCTAGAATGTACGCGTAGAGTACCCCTTGCATACTTGACCTGTCGGCCTGGGTGGCCTTCTCGTGAGCAGATCATGAGGAGGAGTAGACGTAAGCTGTGAAATACGTGGAAGAAACGGCTTACATGCAGGCATATGCAGCGAAATTAACTAGGCAACTACTTATCATCTTTCCCTCTCTATTGCAGACTAGAACTAGCGGACCATGCAGTCATTTTGCAGTCAAAAAATGAAAAGAAAAAGGCCAGCACTCTGTGCCGGCGCGCCGGCCCAACTGTTGGGTCGGTCGACGTTCGGCCGTCAGATTTGCCCCCCGAACTGTGGGCTCCCGTCGTCCCCAACCTCCAGCACGCGCACGGGAAAAGAGAGAGGCTTCTTACCTAACCGACCATGGAAGCATGGCGTTATTGGCACCATAGAGATGATTGTCGAGGCTGCCGTTAGGCAACAACTCGTACACGAGGAGCAGCTCTCTGCCACCATCAGGGGCGGCGCCACCGTAGGGGCAGGTATGGGTGGCTGTCCCGGGTAGCTGGAATGTACGCGTAGAGTACCCCTTGCATACTTGACCTGTCGGCCTGTGTGGCCTTCTCGTGAGCAGATCATGAGGAGGAGCAGACGTAAGCTGTGAAATACGTGGAAGAAACGGCTTACATGCAGACATATGCAGCCAAATTAACTAGGCAACTAGCTATCATCTTTCCCTATCTATTGCAGACTAGAACTAGCGGACCATGCAGTCATTTTGCAGTAAAAAAAATGAAAATAAAAAGGACAGCACTCTGCGCCGGCGCGCCGGCCCAAGTGTTGGGTCGGTCGACCTTCAGCCGTCAGATTTACCCCCGAGCTATCGGATCCCGTCGTCCCCAACCTCCAGTACGCGCACGGGTAAAGGGAGAGGCTTCTTACCTAACCGACCATGGAAGCATGGCTTTATTGGCACCATAGAGATGATTGTCGAGGCTGCCGTTAGGCAACAACTCGTACACGAGGAGCAGCTCACTACTGGAAAAACATAATTTGCCGACAGCTTTCAGCTTTGCCGTCAGCAATTTCACGGGGCTGACGGCAAAGAGACTTTGCCCTCAGCCAAAATAAATGCTGACGGCATAGGAGAGGCTGACGGCATAGAAAATCTTTGCCGTCTGCTTTATCTAAGCCGTTAGCCAGCTGACGGCAAAGGACAAAAACACTGTCGGCATAGGGAGGCTGACGGCATAGGGGGCTAACCCGGTCACACGTTCGACCAGCGCCCAACGGGGGCTGTCTTTGCCAACAGCCAGCTGAGCGCAAAGACTAATGGTTGTCTTTGCCGACAGCTGGCTGAGGGCAAAGCCACGTGCCTTATCCCCCCCGTGCCACGACCTAACCCCTCTTCTCTCTCACGTACCTCTCCCACCCTGCTCTCCCGACCCGCCGCCGTCGTCGACCCTACTCGCCCTGCGCCGCCCCGCCCTGCGCCGCCCCGGGCCGCCCCTACTCGACGCCGCCGCCCCGCCCTGCGCCGCCCCGCGCCCGTGTCACGCCCAAGATGCGATCCTATCCTCAATTTGGCACGAAGGCCTCGTCAGGGATAGAAGCGCATCTCGTCGTGTCGCA
Organism: Hordeum vulgare subsp. vulgare; assembly: GCF_904849725.1. Lineage (NCBI taxonomy): Eukaryota > Viridiplantae > Streptophyta > Magnoliopsida > Poales > Poaceae > Hordeum > Hordeum vulgare. The sequence continues at coordinate 25,361,377 of NC_058524.1, forward strand.
AGAATGGATATCGTTATAAGTGCATGTACTGAAAAGAAGAGATATATTTAGAGAATTGGCTTACACTCGCCACAACCTACATTAGAGTCACATGAGTACATTACATAACCATCAAGAGTAAGAGCAGGGTCCGACTACGGACGAAAACAAACGAGAAAAATAAGAACGACGTCCATCCTTGCTATCCCAGGCTGCCGGCCTGGAACCCATCCTAGATCGATGAAGAAGAAGAAGAAGAAGCAACTCCAAATGAACAATCAACACGCTCGCGTCAAGTAACCTTTACCTGTACCTACAACTGGTGTTGTAGTAATCTGTGAGCCACAGGGGACTCAGCAATCTCATTTCCAAAGGTATCAAGACTAGCAAAGCTTAATGGGTGAGGTATGGTTAAGTGGTGAGGTTGCAGCAGCGACTAAGCATATATTTGGTGGCTAAACTTATGAGTACCAGAAATAAGAGGGGGAAGATCTACGCATAGCGGACATGAACTACAGATGATCAAATGAATGATCCTGAACACCTACCTACGTCAGTCATAACCCCACCGTGTCCTTGATCGAAGAAAGAACTCATGAAAGAAACAGTCTAGGTTACGCACACAGTTGACATGTTTTAATTAAGTTAACTTCAAGTTATCTAGAACCAGTGTTAAACAAAGTTTCCACGTTGCCACATAACCGCGGGCACGACTTTCCGAAAGATTTAACCCTGTAGGGGTGCTCCAACTAGTCCATCACAAATTACCACAAGCCGCATAGAAATCCTCAATCACGAAGCTCGCGATCTCGTCGGATTCCCTAGTGGAAAACCTCAACTCTGAGATTACCCAAAGCATCACCGGAATCCTGATGCACAAGATATTCCATCAAAGGTAAAACTAATCCAGCAAGGCCGCCCGACGTGTCGACGATCCCGATAAGAGTCGCGTACCTCGTTCTCAGGACACGACGGAAGGGTCACACTAGGAGAACCAAACCTCGGGTTGCCCCGCGGTGGCCCCGTAGTCTGCCAATTTGGACCAACACTCATGAGGAGCACTGGCCCGGTGGTTGATTAAATTATCCTCGGGGTCCGGGAAGTCCCTATGCAATTTTATTAGGTGTTTAGGCAAAAGTAGTACCAAAGTTGGGCCTTGCCAGACCAGCTTTAATCTAAAAAGAATTATCAAGGGGGTCCCCATAACAACCCTGATCGTGTTAGGAGCGCTCAATTATGGAACATAACACCGGTAGCCGAAACTAAGGGGGCAAAGGTGGAACAAAACACCAGGCTAGAAAAGCCGAGCCTTCCACCTTTTACCAAGTATATAGGTGCATTAAATTAAATAACATTTAATATGGTGATATAACAAGGAACCCATGTTTCACATGGAAGTAACTGCACCTGCAACTAGCAACGCTAACAACAGGGTTAAGCAAGCAGTAACATAGCCAATCAGTGGCTTGCTAGGTTGAACAGGTTGATGGTTTTCATGGCATTGTTGAGAGGCTGATATTTAACAAGTGGTAGGCAACGAGACATAACGATAGAAGCGGTAAAACTGGCATGGCAATGATAGTAATGGTATCTGGGGAAATGGTCATCTTGCCTGAGATCCCGCTTGGAAGAAGAATGCCTCCGTGAAGCAGACGAACCGACGTAGTCGAACGGGTCCTCAAAATCCGACACGCTTGCGGAACTCTATCGAAACGAAGCAAACCGGAAACACAAATTAACACACGATATACACCACACGATGCACAACACATATGATGCATGAGCAGCTGAAAACATGCAAGTCATGGCATGGCAAATCACACAAACAAACACTACACATTAAGTGAAGTTCAATATGCAACGAGTTGCGTATTGACGATGCTCCACGTTTATTTAGTTATTTCTATCCCGATTAGATATACGACAATATTAATGTTGTCAAACATGCAAGAGGTGAAACGGAAATTAAACTACCTATCTAGACATTTTAAATGAGGTCGGAAATGACATATAGCACCTCCGAACCGACCTCACACGTTAATTTACAATTCTGTCCAGATCTGAAGTAACACATTTAATTAGTTATTAAAAAGCAAAACAAATAGGTTCACGTGATTCTACGCGTCGTTACAAGCAATTTACACATAGAGAACATCTCCAACGGAGCTATGGTTCAAAATATACAAGCACCGCAAGATATGATGGCATGAATGCAATATGTGTGCAACGACGGTCACGAGCACTTCGAAACACACAACCAGCAAGAGAAAATGAAACTACACGAGATTCTAAGCAAGTTTCATGTAGGACACGATTAAAACGGAGCTACGGTTCGAAAACTACGAGCAAAACAAGAAATCACTACAATCTGCCAAAATCAGCCACATAACATTTTCTACGCCTCACAACTTCGGCTACACAACTCCGATAAGCTCAAGCAAGGCATGAAACGAAAGAGGACAAGAAGCACTACTATAAGCAACTAACAAAAACTAGCATGACAGCAAGGAGCACTAGGAAAAGAAGACTCAAAATGGCATCCCACACACCATTTTAGACTTAGTGAAAATTACACCTCATGAAAGTGCAGTTTTCGATCTGAAGCCATATTGACAGCAGCAAAACCTATAGCTACAGGACTCCAAATGGCATGAAACTTCACAGAATGCTAGCAAAACACAAGGGCTACAACTTACTCCATTGGACCAACCTCAAAAGAGCTACAGATCACAAGCTAGAAGCAAAACAAAACAGCAACAAAATAATAACAGATTCCAGACTTAGAAATATTTCAGCTCCTCTAAAACAGCACTATTTCTATCAACTTGAGAGCAAGCAAACAATACCTAAACATGCATTTCTATTGCAACCAAAAATACCAGGGGCTAAACAAAACATCCAAGATCAACTCCCTAGTTGACAACTAACTCAAACGAGGCACGGAATAAATTCTGCGAATTAAACAAAAGCGCATCACGGCAAAATATCGCGCGAACTAACTTACTAAAAAGCTAAAACTAATTGCTCAGAAAAATCCATGAGATTTTTCTACCCCGGAAACATATAAAATATGTGGGGTTGCAACACAAAATAAAGCCACACGAAAATGCGGGAAAATAACCTACATACGGGAAAATAAACTACCGACAATTCATACATGCAAAAATACCTATGACCGCTCTAAAATACATGGAATAATGGTTCCTAAAATATGTACATTTATACTACGGCATCCGGGCTATCCGAACACGCGCGAAAAAGTAAATACCGGACGTATCCTAGTGAAACAACACGCAAAACGATGCATTAGGCACTCTAAACGGCGTCAAATAAATATGCAAGTTAAATATTCGGATGCTACACGAAATTATACACGTAAAACATATATTACACGTCTCGATCCGACTAACGAAAAATAAACTACAGACATTTTAATATCATCCTATTTTTCTGGAATTTAATTAAATCACCAGAAAAATCCTAAATCTAAATGGGCCGAAACTGCTAAGTGCAACAACTAACTATCGCCGGGAGCGGGGAATTGCTCACCTTCGCGGGCCAAGGCCCAGTCGGTGGAGAGGCTGGCCAGGCCGGCTTGGGGGCGAGGCGAGGCACTGGCCTGGGCCGGGAGAAGCTGGGCCGCAGCGGGAGCTGGGCCGGCTCGGCCAGTGCGGGAGGGCGGCCCACGCGGGCGCTGATGGGCGCTGCCCGTCCCGTGCTCGATCCCGAGCGGCGGCGCTGGGCACTTGTCGCGGCGGCCGGCGAGGGAGGGGGCCACCACGGGGCGCAGGGCCACAACGGGGAGGGGATCCGGTCGGATCCCGTTGGCGAGCGTCGGATCTGGCCGTTGGAGGCTACGGCGACCGGAGGGGCGGTCGGGCAAGGGAGGCGGCGAGCTCGCGGCGGGGGAAGGTGCGGGCAGCGGGGCAGGCCGGCGGGAGGCGCGAGGCGGCGGCCTGATGTGGAGTGGGGAGGCGGAGAGGCAAGGCTGCAGTGGCGCGACGGCGGCGCTCCGGCTGTCGGCGGGGGGCGGCGCCGGGATGCGACGGCGGCGACACGCTCCGGGAGGCAGGGAGGCGCGGCGGCGCTCGGGCCCAGATGGGCTCGGGCGGGCCTCTCTCGGGCTCGCGGGCCCGGCGGCTGGCGGGGGAGAGAGTGCTGCGTGGAGAGGACGAGAGGTGGGGCGGCGCGGATCCCGAGGTGGGATTAGGGTTAGCTGCCTAAGATTTAGGAGGGGGTCTATTTATAACAAATAGGGGGCTAGGATTAGCAGTTTTTCTCCCCGGTTTCAACCGCACGGTCAGAATTAAACAATTCCGAACGTGGGACGTGCTAAGTGGCCGTGTTGTGTAGACATCCGGAGACGAGAGGGGAACGGGCGGCGGGGCACGAATTTTAAAACACCGACACGCGTCCGACGGTAGACCGAATACGGTGCCGCTACGGGCGATCGTTCGGGTTCCAGACGGTCTCCGATCGCGACGAAATTCGACAGGCGGTCTAGCTATATCTAATTACGACCGCATGCCAAGTTTCACCCCGATGAGAGAAAGTTTTACGCACACTTTTAAAACAGGTTTTCGACGATGCCGCGGGTGCGTGCGTGTGCGGTCGGACTCAGAACGGACAACGACGAGAACCGGCAACTACTAACGGATGCGAGATTTGAAAACTGGCGGCAACGGAGATGCCGATGCAATGCTGATGGTGCGCATGATGCGACAAATAAAATAAGACACAGGACGAAAACGGAAAGATTGGGGAATCTTCTGGAACGTCGGCATCGGGCTGTCACAACTCTCCTACACTACAAGAGGATCTCGCTCCGAGATCCAAGAATGAAAGGGGGAGAGGATGAGAAAGAACAAGAGGTAAAAACTTTGTCGCTTCTTTGAAAAACGAGTGAAACCAACGATCCTTGAAGGTTGCAACAATATGAGGAATGATATGAGAAACGAACAAGAATTCACGGAAAATTTTGGCAGCACTTTGGTAGGAAAATGGGACAAAAAATTCGAAAAGATGGAAGAAATAGACAATATTCACAACAAACAAGTAAATAGAGCAAGGGAACACCATGATCTTGATAGAACAACAAAATAGACCCAAACGAGCAACATCACAATGCCTCCGGAACAAGAGAATATGAACTAGCTCAAGCGGAAGAAGAGAATGAAGAAAAGAATGACAACTATCATCACAACAGAGTTCAAGAGCCTCCGGACAGAGAATTGACAGAGTAGTTGGAAAACCAACAACGAAAAGAACAAGATAGTAGTGGGCTTACGAAAATCATCTCAACAAATATGAGGTGACAACCAACCACTAAAAGAAACAAGGATAGATAGGGAGCAACAAGATAAGAAAAATTCTTACACCAAGAGGATACATTGAGAACTTGGATTAATGACAAGCACTATGATAGCAACAATCCATAGGAAAAGCTTTAGGTGAAATCCAAACCCAGATAGCTCAATGAAGAAATCATGGGTTGAAAATAACTCAACACCATAGAATCGGTGGGTTTAATTATCTCATTCTTGAAAGGAAAACTCTTCGAGGCTCCTACACTAACAAGAACGCTATAATACCACCTCAAAGGATAAAGGAAGAACAACTGCACATATAAATGCAAGAGAAAGGATACTTGAGGTTCTCCAACAAGAATCTTGAAGAACACTTGAGAATGAATGAAATCTTGATGAACCACCATGAAGGACCACCGTATACGAATGAATGATGCAAAAATATGAAGGTAGAAAAGAATAAGATTATGACCTTGCCAAGATTTAGATGAAGCCTCACAAAGAGATACTTAAAAGAACTTGGACTCCGGAAAAGAAAGATAAACACCTGAGAAAAGAATCGATATCATGAGCCCCTCCGGAAAAAGAATTCAGATTGCTATGAACAAGAATAAGAATTATGTTATGCTTACCCTTCATCAAGTTAAATTGATGACAAGCAACGGATTTAGCATACCACTTATTCTTCTTGAAAGAATCTTGAAGAGGCAGAGAGATAAGCACCACTTGAAGCATAATTGAAGGAAGCACCGGTAAGAATTCACAATTACATGGGAACACCATGAATTAATGGAGATACATGAGAATGAAAAGCTCATGAGCCAGCTAACAGAAAACTAGAACAAGGCACCGGATAAATGAGAGACGAACGAAGAGACAACAATTGAGAAGAATTGAGGATGAAAGCTGAAAGCTGAGAACGAAGCATCTTCTGAAACGATGGCCTTCGGAGAATCAAGAATGAAACAATACAGAAAAGCACCGGATAGCGAGAAAGGGATTGCTCATGACTGACAAAAATTAAGAAGATGGTACCAAGCTGAAATGATGAATCTCCAAGAGAATGAACCAAGATTGAGAATGATGACGAGAAAAAGCACCAAGGATAAAGAGACACTCCGGAATAAAGAAGAATGGAATGTTGAGCCAAATATGAGAATTAATTCAAATAGATCTTGGAGAAGGGATATGACTGATGAAATTCATACTTACATCATAGTTGAAAAAAAATTAGAGGTCTCTGGAAAATATTAAAAGAGGCAGGTAAGATCCTGGGAAAAACCTGTGGGTTATGGGCCCACTCAAAGAAACCACCGTTGAAAAGATTGCTAGAAAGAGATATATTGCACCGGTAGAAATGAAAACTTGATGAGGTTGAGCACCTCAAAATAATTAAAAGAATTGAAAACGAGAAACTACTGAAATATCTTTAACACTCCGGATAGAAAAAGAGAGGAATTAATAAACAAGATAGGCTGAAAGAATTTCCAACGTTGGAAAGAATTTAATGGTTGAAAAGGACATGATGACCACACGCGACTGAATTAAATTCACCGATGAGGATGACAAGAATAAACAAATATGACACGGATCTCCTGAGAATCTTCACAATGAAACACCGGATAGGACACGGAAGAAAATATAGCGGGAGCAACAATGAAATGAAAATTCTTGGATGAAAATTGAATCAATGAGAAAAAGGGCGGGAGGGCGGGGAAAAAAACAAAGACAACTTGGGACAGATGAGGTGAACTCCGGATGGAATAAGAGAATGCTCTTGACAAATTGGAGAGGATTGAATCCACTTGGAGAGAAACACACCGGTTGAATGGAATTGATACGATGACTCCGGTTGAAAAGAAATTGACATGACAATTTGAATGAACAAAAGAATTTGCATTCTCACATGAAAACTATGAGAACACCTCTTAGGAAAGATTTGAAATCACCACTTGACATCGAAGCAACTTGAATTACCACATTCAACAAAACAAAGGGTGCGGCTTATGAAGCAAGCCAGAACAAACTCATGAGAAAGATTTCGTCCGATATTTTCGTGGACAGGATCACATGGGCTCGATTTTACAGTAGCCACCAAGTGCAAGGCAGTGCACCCGACATACGAAGCGTCCCCGAGTCGTAGCAAGCTACAAGGACTCTTTAAGACACAACGTGTACCGCTGTAAGTCGACCGTGAACAAACGAATCCACTAGATGTCGAACCCCAACCTAACATCATGCATTTGTTGGAAGATTGTCCTATAAGCAACTACTTGAATTCCCACCTATGAATTCCCGAAATTTCTGGTCATGCAATCTGGTACAGGGATACAAGGAGTAATATCACACAACTCCTATACTAACCCATCACCTGTATCACATCCGTCAACACACAACCAGAATATCGGACCTTCATCTACAACAGACCCTCGTGATCACAACGATACAAAGTATGGCAGTACTCCCGAACAATCTGCACCAGTACTGGGGACATCGGGGTTATCTCGCCACTACTAGTATTGAAGCAATTACGAACATCCTTCGTTCTGAGATACTAAGAAATCTGAATGATAACGATGTGCTCGAGAATCCCCTGGAGCACAACTCCCCTGAGACTTAGAGCAGATAGGAGGCACCAAGACAGAACTCCGTCACATCGGCATCATATAGATTCCAAAATATCCGTGTGATCCTAAAAAAATTTGAGTGAGAAGAGGAGTAGAATTAAATTATTACGTCAAGATTCCTCACCAGAGCATAGAAGAGGAGAAAAAAGAATCCTACTCTCCGATATATAACTAGACTCAAAGTAGTTTTTCACTAGACTCGACTCGGCCAAGTTCGATCAATCAAGGGGGCTCCTAGGTCGGTACTGCTCTGATACCAACTTGTCACGCCCAAGATGCGACCCTATCCTCAATTTGGCACGAAGGCCTCGTCAGGGATAGAAGCGCATCTCGTCGTGTCGCAAGAATGGATATCGTTATAAGTGTATGTACTGAAAAGAAGAGATATATTTAGAGAATTGGCTTACGCTCGCCACAAGCTACATCAGAGTCACATCAGTACATTACATAACCATCAAGAGTAAGAGCAGGGTCCGACTACGGACGAAAACAAACGAGAAAAATAAGAACGACGTCCATCCTTGCTATCCCAGGCTGCCGGCTTGGAACCCATCCTAGATCGAAGAAGAAGAAGAAGAAGAAGAAGAAGCAACTCCAAATGAACAATCAATGCGCTCGCGTCAAGTAACCTTTACCTATACCTGCAACTGGTGTTGTAGTAATCTGTGAGCCACAGGGGACTCAGCAATCTCATTTCCAAAGGTATCAAGACTAGCAAAGCTTAATGGGTGGGGTATGGTTAAGTGGTGAGGTTGCAGCAGCGACTAAGCATATATTTGGTGGCTAAACTTACGAGTACCATAAATAAGAGGGGGAAGATCTACGCATAGCGGACGTGAACTATAGATGATCAAATGAATGATCCTGAACACCTACCTACGTCAGTCATAACCCCACCGTGTCCTTGATCGAAGAAAGAACTCACGAAAGAGACAGTCACGGTTACGCACACAGTTGACATGTTTTAATTAAGTTAACTTCAAGTTATCTAGCACGAGTGTTAATAAAAGTTTCCACGTTGCCACATAACCGCGGGCACGGCTTTCCGAAATATTTAACCCTGCAGGGGTGCTCCAACTAGTCCATCACAAATTACCACAAGCCGCATAGAAATCCTCAATCACGAAGCTCGCGATCTCGTCGGATTCCCTAGTGGAAAACCTCAACTCTGAGATTACCCAAAGCATCACCGGAATCCCGATGCACAAGATATTCCGTCAAAGGTAAAACTAATCCAGCAAGGCCGCCCGACGTGTCGACGATCCCGATAGGAGTCGCGTACCTCGTTCTTAGGACACGACAGATGGGTCACACTATTGGAATTATGCCCTAGAGGCAATAATAAATATAGTTATTATTATAATTCTTGTATCAAGATAATCGTTTATTATCCATGCTATAATTGTATTGAATGAAGACTCATTTACATGTGTGGATACATAGACAAAACACCGTCCCTAGCAAGCCTCTAGTTGGCTAGCAAGTTGATCAAAGATAGTCAGTGTCTTCTGATTATGAACAAGGTGTTGTTGCTTGATAACTGGATCACGTCATTAGGAGAATCACGTGATGGACTAGACCCAAACTAATAGACGTAGCATGTTGATCGTGTCATTTTGTTGCTACTATTTTTTGCGTGTCAAGTATTTATTCCTATGACCATGAGATCATATAACTCACTGACACCGGAGGAATGCTTTGTGTGTATCAAACGTCGCAACGTAACTGGGTGACTATAAAGATGCTCTACAGGTATCTCCGAAGGTGTTAGTTGAGTTAGTATGGATCAAGACTGGGATTTGTCACTCCGTGTGACGGAGAGGTATCTCGGGGCCCACTCGGTAATGCAACATCACACACAAGCCTTGCAAGCAATGTAACTTAGTGTAAGTTGCGGGATCTAGTATTACGGAACGAGTAAAGAGACTTGCCGGTAAACGAGATTGAAATAGGTATGCGGATACTGACGATCGAATCTCGGGCAAGTAACATACCGAAGGACAAAGGGAATGACATACGAGATTATATGAATCCTTGGCACTGAGGTTCAAACGATAAGATCTTCGTAGAATATGTAGGATCCAATATGGGCATCTAGGTCCCGCTATTGGATATTGACCGAGGAGTCTCTCGGGTCATGTCTACATAGTTCTCGAACCCGCAGGGTCTGCACACTTAAGGTTCGACGTTGTTTTATGCGTATTTGAGTTATATGGTTGGTTACCGAATGTTGTTCGGAGTCCCGGATGAGATCACGGACGTCACGAGGGTTTCCGAAATGGTCCGGAAACGAAGATTGATATATAGGATGACCTCATTTGATTACCGGAAGGTTTTCGGAGTTACTGGGAATGACGAATGGGTTCCGGGAGATCACCGGGGGGGGGGCAACCCACCCCGGGGAAGCCCATAGGCCTTGAGGGTGGTACACCAGCCCTTAGTGGGCTGGTGGGACAGCCCAAAAGGGCTCTATGCGCCAAGAAGAAGAAAATCAAGAGGAAAGAAAAAAAAGGAGGAGGTGGGAAGGAAGGGGGACTCCCTCCCACCAAACCAAGTCCAACTCGGTTTGGGGGGGGGGGAGTCCTCCCCCCTTGGACTCGGCCGACCCCCTTGGGGCTCCTTGAGCCCCAAGGCAAGGTCCCCTCCCTCCCACCTATATATACGGAGGTTTTAGGGCTGATTTGAGACGACTTTTCCACGACAGCCCCACCACATACCTCCACGGTTTTTCCTCTAGATCGCGTTTCTGCGGAGCTCGGGCGGAGCTCGGGCGGAGCCCTGCTGAGACAAGGTCATCACCAACCTCCGGAGCGCCGTCATGCTGCCGGAGAACTCTTCTACCTCTCCGTCTCTCTTGCTGGATCAAGAAGGCCAAGATCATCGTCGAGCTGTACGTGTGCTGAACGCGGAGGTGCCGTCCGTTCGGTACTAGATCGTGGGACTGATCGCGGGATTGTTCGCGGGGCGGATCGAGGGACGTGAGGACGTTCCACTACATCAACCGCGTTCACTAACGCTTCTGCTGTACGATCTACAAGGGTACGTAGATCACTCATCCCCTCTCGTAGATGGACATCACCATGATAGGTCTTCGTGAGCATAGGAAAATTTTTGTTTCCCATGCGACGTTCCCCAACACACACTAGGAGAACCAAACCTCGGGTTGCCCTGCGGTGGCCCTGTAGTCTGCCAATTTGGACCAACACTCATGAGGAGCACTGGCCCGGGGGTTGATTAAATTATCCTCGGGGTCCGGAAAGTCCCTATGCAATTTTATTAGGTGTTTAGGCAAAAGTAGTACCAAAGTTGGGCCTTGCCAAACCAGCTTTAATCTAAAACGAATTATCAAGGGGGTCCCCATAACAACCCCGATCGTGTTAGGAGCGCTCAATTATGGAACATAACACCGGTAGCCGAAACTAAGGGGGCAAAGGTGGAACAAAACACCAGGCTAGAAAAGCCGAGCCTTCCACCTTTTACCAAGTATATAGGTGCATTAAATTAAATAGCATTTAATATGGTGATATAACAAGGAACCCATGTTTCACATGGAAGTAACTGCACCTGCAACTAGCAACGCTAACAACAGGGTTAAGCAAGCAGTAACATAGCCAATCAGTGGCTTGCTAGGTTGAACAGGTTGATGGTTTTCATGGCATTGTTGAGAGGCTGATATTTAACAAGTGGTAGGCAACGAGACATAACGATAGAAGCGGTAAAACTAGCATGGTAATGATAGTAATGGTATCTGGGGAAATGGTCATTTTGCCTGAGATCACGCTTGGAAGAAGAATGCCTCCGTGAAGCAGACAAACCGACGTAGTCGAACGGGTCCTCACAATCCGACACGCTTGCGGAACTCTATCGAAACGAAGCAAACCGGAAACACAAATCAACACACGATATACACCACACGATGCACAACACATATGATGCATGAGCAGCTGAAAACATGCAAGTCATGGCATGGCAAATCACACAAACAAACACTACACATTAAGTGAAGTTCAATATGCAACGAGTTGCGTATTGACGATGCTCCACGTTTATTTAGTTATTTCTATCCCGATTAGATATATGGAAATATTAATGTAGTCAAACATGCGAGAGGTGAAGCGGAAATTAAACTACCTATCTAGACATTTTAAATGAGGTCGGAAATGACATATAGCACCTCCGAAACGACCTCACACGTTAATTTACAATTCTGTCCAGATCTGAAGTAACACATTTAATTAGTTATTAAACAGCAAAACAAATAGGTTCACGTGATTCTACGCGTCGTTACAAGAAATTTACACATAGAGAACATCTCCAACGGAGCTATGGTTCAAAAGATACAAGCACCGCAAGATATGATGGCATGAATGCAATATGTGTGCAACGACGGTCACGAGCACTTCAAAACATACAACCAGCAAGATAAAATGAAACTACATGAGATTCTAAGCAAGTTTCATGTAGGACACGATCAAAACGGAGCTACGGTTCGAAAACTACGAGCAAAACAAGAAATCACTACAATCTGCCAAAATCAGCCACATAGCATTTTCTACGCCTCACAACTTCGGCTACACAACTCCGATAAGCTCAAGCAAGGCATGGCACGGAAGAGGGCAAGAATCACTACTACAAGCAACTAACAACAACTAGCATGACAGCAAGGAGCGCTAGGAAAAGAAGACTCGAAATGGCATCCCACACACTATTTCAGACTTAGTGAAAATTACACCTCATGAAAGTGCAGTTTTCGATCTGAAGCCATATTGACAGCAGATAAACCTATAGCTAAAGGACTCCAAATTGCATGAAAATTCACAGCATGCTAGAGAAATACAAGGGCTACAACTTACTCCATTGGACCAACCTCAAAAGAGCTACAGATCACAAGCTAGAAGCAAAACAAAACAACAACAAAATAATAACAGATTCCAAACTTAGAAATATTTCAGCTCCTCTAAAACAGCACTATTTCTAGCAACTTGAGAGCAAGCAAACAATACCTAAACATGCATTTCTATTGCAACAAAAAATACCAGGGGCTAAACAAACATCCAAGATCAACTCCCTAGTTGACAACTAACACAAACGAGGCACGGAATAAATTCTACGAATTAAACAAAAGGGCATCACGGCAAAATATTGCGCGAACTAACTTACTCAAAAGCTAATACTGATTGCACAGAAAAATCCATGAGATTTTTCTACCCCGGAAACATATAAAATATGTGGGGTTGCAACACAAAATAAAGCCACACGAAAATGCGGGAAAATAACCTACATACGAGAAAATAAACTATCGACAATCCATACATGCAAAAATACCTATGACTGCTCTAAAATACATGGAATAATGGTCCCTAGAACATGGACATTTATACTACGGCATCCGGGCTATCCGAACACGCGCGAAAAAGTAAATACCGGACGGATCCTAGTGAAACAGAACGCAAAACGATGCATTAGGCACTCTAAACGGCATCAAATAAATATGCAAGTTAAATATTCGGATGCTACACGAAATTCTACACGTAAAACATATATTACAGGTCTCGATCCGACTAACGAAAAATAAACTACGGGCATTTTAATATCGTCCTATTTTTCTGGAATTTAATTAAATCACCAGAAAAATCCTAAATCTAAATGGGCCGAAACTACTAAGCGCAATAGATAACTATCGCCGGGAGCGGGGAATTGCTCACCTTCGCGGGCCAAGGCCCAGTCGGTGGAGAGGCTGGCCAGGCCGGCTTGGGGGCGAGGCGAGGCATTGGCCTGGGCCGGGAGAAGCTGGGCCGCAGCGGGAGCTGGGCCGGCTCGGCCAGTGCGGGAGGGCGGCCCACGCGGGCGCTGACGGGCGCTGCCCGTCCCGTGCTCGATCCCGAGCGGCGGCGCTGGGCACCTGCCGCGGCGGCCGGCGAGGGAGGGGGCCACCACGGGGCGCAGGGCCACGACGGGGAGGGGATCCGGTCGGATCCCGTTGGCCAACGCCGGATCTGGCCGTTGGAGGCGACTGCGACTGGAGGGGCGGTCGGGCAAGGCAGGCGGCGAGCTCGCGGCAGGGGAAGGTGCGGGCAGCGGGGCAGGCCGGCGGGAGGCGCGAGGCGGCGGCCTGATGTGGAGCGGGGCGGCAGAGAGGCAAGGCTGCACGGGCGCGACGGCGGCGCTCCGGCTGCCGGCTAGGGGCGGCGACACGCTCCGGGAGGCAGGGAGGCGCGGCGGCGCTCGGGCCCCGGTGGGCTCGGGCGGGCCTCTCTCGGGCTCGCGGGCCCGTCGGCTGGCGGGGGAGAGAGTGCTGCGTGGAGAGGACGAGAGGTGGGGCGGCGCGGATCCCGAGGTGGGATTAGGGTTAGCTGCCTAAGATCTAGGAGGGGGTTTATTTATAACAAATAGGGGGCTAGGATTAGCAGTTTTTCGCCCCGGTTTCAACCGCACGGTCGGAATTAAACAATTCCGAACGCGGGACGTGCTAAGTGGCCGTGTTGTGTAGACATCCGGAGACGAGAGGGGAACGGGCGGCGGGGCACGAATTTTAAAACACCGACAGGCGTCCGACAGTAGACCAAATACGGTGCCGCTAAAGGCGACCGTTCGGGTACCAGACGGTCTCCGATCGCGACGAAATTCGACACGCGGTCTAGCTATATCTAATTACGACCGCGTGCCAAGTTTCACCCCGATCAGAGAAAGTTTTACGCACACTTTTAAAACAGGTTTTCGACGATGTCGCGGGCGCGTGCGTGTGCGGTCGGACTCGGAACGGACAACGACGAGAACCGGCAACTACTAACGGATGCGAGTTTTGAAAACTGGCGGCAACGGAGATGCCGATGCAATGCTGATGATGCGCATGATGCGATGATGATGCGACAAATAAAATAAGCCATAGGACGAAAACGGAAAGAGAGGGGAATCTTCTGGAACGTCGGCATCGGGCTGTCACAGCCCGCCCCGCCCTGCGCCGCCCCGCGCCGCCCTTTCTCGCCTCTGCCCCCGCGCCCGCCCCTACCCGCCTCTGCCTCGCGTCGCCCCTACTCGCCTCTGCCCCACGCCAGCCACGCCCCGCCGCCGCCCCGCGCCAGCCCCGCCCCGACTCGCCGGTGAGCTCCTCCTCCTCCTTTTTTTAGTTTATTTTTTCTATGTTAGGGCCTCTTAGATTTACAGGATCGCAAAAACATGGGAATAAGAAAAATGTAGGAAAACTATCGGAACTAGTGATTTGGCAGTCGCTGCATGCTTAGGAAAATACATGTTTTGTTGGTGTGGAAGCATTGCATGCTTAGGAAAAATACTTTATGGGTTGCAACTATTTAAGAATAGAAGATGCATGTGTAAAACTGAGGATTGAAAAACAGAGGAAAAGTACATGAATATGAAACAAATGAAACGTTTGAAATGGAGGCCTTAGTTAGATCCTATGGAATTTGCATTCCTGCGTTTTTCCTATGAAAAATCCTTCAAATCGAAGGAGGCCTTAGTTAGATCTGTTAGTAGTGGATTTTTAGTTAAATTTAGTTAGCAATTACTTAGTGGTAGATTTTTAGTTAGATTTAGTTAGCAATAGATGTTAGTACATGTAAGTATTAGTTAGCTAGCTGTTATTATTAGTCAGCTAGCTGTTAATATTAGTTAGCTAGCTGTTAGCAATAGAAAGAAAATAATAAGAAGAAAAGAAATAGAAGAAGAGAAGAGTAACAAAACTTGAATAATAAATTATTAATAATAGATGTTAGTATTAGTTAGCTTAATTACCGCGAGTGCGTATTTGTGTTGGTTGAGTGCATTTAAATGTGCAGTAGCTTCTCCGCGAAGGATTGGTTTTCGACGACCTCCCCTGCATTCAAAAGTGAGCACATTTGTTAACTTCTCCTCCACCCCCTTTATTTTGCTCTCTTCCGGCCTTCGTGCTGATGACACTATCTAGCTAGGTATTTTTAGTATTAAAATGCAAAGGTGTTGCGTAACCAATATGCGTCTCCCGTTTGAAAGGGTTCCTGTCATAAATATGCGTGCATTTGCATATTTATAACGTTGATTCTTTCGAATTGTCCAACGTTATCCATGGACAGCCCGGGTTGTGTAGATTGGGTCGTTTCCCACGCTTTGCTCCGGATCCCATGCAGAGTTTCGACAGCTCCTCCTTGTTGTTCTCTGGGTACACATCCTCTCGGTTAGTTGCCGAGACGTGTATCAGGAGAACAGCGGGGAGGTGTTGCCGAAATTTTGCGTTGGGTCGGGAGCAGAGCATGGGGAAATGACCCAATCTACACATACTCGGGTGGGATTAGGAAAGAAGAGAGGCAGAGGACGTGGTCGTGGGAGAGGGAGGCTGCATGATAGGAGCCAGTCGCCACCACCCTAGGCTACTTCTGTCTCAGCCACTTCACCCTTGCAGACGAGGGTGTCACCGGTGCGGGATCCTCCCGTCCAGGAGCAGACACCGATGCAGGGGGCTGAGGCGGAGGGTGCTGAGGCGGAGGCTGAGGCGGAGGCTGAGGCGGAGGGGGCTGAGGCAGAGGCTGAGGGGGCTGCCAGCAAGTCGGTCTACCAACGTGGTATGACACGAGTTCCAGACCGATTGGAGTTGCAGCACAAGGCGTTCATTAAGCCAGATGGCGAGAAGTAAGTTGATATATATTGTGTACCTTATATCATTATATTTCACCAAGTAGCTAATGTCTTTGCCTTATCATTATGTAGGGGGTGGGATTACCCGCAGAATACCCAGAATCCAAACTGCCTCCTTGGTGCTTTACTAAGGGAGCACTTCCCTGGGATAGTGCAGTTGCCCGGTGAGGGTATGGTTCCCGAGCCAGGACTCAAGTGGGAGCACTACCAAGCCGCTCTGCTCCCGGAAAACACACATGTCAATGGTGTTGTTTGCGTGAGCGTGGCCGACAAGGTGTTGGCTGATTTTTGGGTAACTATTATTTTACCCAATAAAAAGTATACAATGTTATATATTGTTATTTCCTTCCAAATCATTTCACTATTCATCTGTGCATCTCTTTGGCATAATTGCAGAGTTACTTTAGGGTCGAGGAGGGGACGGAGGAGGCGGCCAAGAAGAACCTCGTGAAAGAGTGCAAGAGTTTATTGAATAACACGAGGCACAAGCTGCGTGTTCAGGCTGTTCAAGATTGGTACGCCAAGCAAGCGGAGCCGAAGACAAAGACTGAATGTCAAAAGATTTTCCTTGATAAGACCGAGTACATGGAGGTATGTACATTCCAAAGATCAATTCTTAGGGCTAGTTAGGTCTATTTAGTTATAATACTTAGTTTCATTCTTCATTAACTTACATTCATAGGTGCCCCCGAGATGGTTGGCCGATAAGATGGATTGTTGGGAGATGATAGCGGACAGGTGGTGCACAGAGGCTTGGTTGAGCACCCACACTATGACCAAGGACCGTCGTGCCCAATTGGTTGGTGTGCCACACCACCAAGGCAATGCCAACATCAAGCAATACGCCAAAAAATGGGTATGTGTGCCTTGTTTTGTTTCATCAATAATTCGTTCGTTCATGATTTTTGTTGTACTAATTCTTTGTCTTTTCGTGTAGGCCAAACACAATAACCAGCCCGAGCCTGAGGGATACGCCGCGTTTAGCATGGCCCATAAGGGCTCGTACAAGACGGCGAAGGCATATTCTGAGGGGGACGGGCCGGCGGCGTACACAAGCATGTCCGACTACAACAAGATGACGTCTTGTTCTGAGGTGGTCAAACAGCTGCGCGGGCCTGACTTTGACCCGAGCCAGAATCCTATCGATCCAGAGGCGTTAATGATCTCTGGTGGCGGTAAGAGTCATGGCACGCTGGCCATGTGTGATGGCTTCGTCCCTATCACTGAGACTCTATCTCAAATCAAGTCGAGGCAAACGAGCTCTGCTCCTGTAATACGGCAACGCGCGAGGCCAGTTGATCTTGCCATCGAGGTTAGTTTTCTTCATTATTTCTTTCGTTCTTTTGTCCCTGGATGGATGATGAAAATTCCTTTTGAGGAGTGGTTGCAGGCCGCACTTATGAAGGAGAGGGAGGCCACCAGGCTCTTGTTGAAGGCGAGGGACCGGAATACGCAGAGGTTGCTTGACGAGGAGAGGGCACGCAATAATGCCCATGCGAAGGCCATGCACGACTTCGTTGTGGTAAGTCAGTTGTGTGAGAAGCAAGGCTATGTGTGAGACGCAACAAGGCTATTTCTTTGACTCCTCGAAAACTAATTTGCAAGCTATGTGTGAGAAGCAAGTTTTGCCGCCCCCTCCGCCGATGCCTTCTCCGGTGGGAATGGTAAGTTCCCTTTCAATGACCAACCTTGCACGGTCTTATACCATTGTCTGTCGCCATGCTAACCACATATTTTAACTCTTGTCTTGTTGCAGCATCATTCTAGAGTTGAATCCCACGATCCCTTTACTTCTCCTGGTGAGAGCCCTAGCAACCCAGCGACCAACGGAGATGCAGCTTCTCCTCCGTTTCTTGGAATTTGGTAAGTTATTCCTCTCCTTCTTATTCTTCTTATTGTTTAGATCAACTTAGATTATGCCAGGCTTTAGTTAGCCTAGTAAGTTCTAGTTGATATTAGGCATGGTTTAGTTAGCTTAGTAAATTCTAGTTGATATTAGAGCTCAAAAATGACATAATTAGTTTAGAAAGTTTTAAAAGAAACCAGAAGAGAAGAACAAACAAGAGATGAAGAAATAAGAGAAGAAGAAAGAGGAGAAAAAGATAACTTCTCTTCTTTCTTTTTCTCTATCTTCTTCTTCTTCTTCCACTTCTTCCACTTCTTCTTCTTGTTCTTCTTCTTATTATTATTCTTATTCTTCCACTTCTTCTTCTAATTGCTTAGCTTAATTTAGATAACTTCTTTCTTATTGTATTCTTCTTCTAACTTCTTTCTCATTATGCAGATTTTGATAAAGCAGCATGGCATATGGATGGATGCTCGAGGGACTTTGTAATGCACTTGTGTAGTCTTAGATGAACTTTGTAATGCAATTGTATTTGTGGATGCACTTGTGATGCTTTGTAATACTTTGTGATCTTGTTTGCACTTTAATTACATATATTCGTGCTGTTTGCACTTGTGTTGTGCTGTTTGCACTTTGTGATGCACTTGTGGTGCTGTTTAGGGGCTGGGCAAATATATATATGTTGCAGTTTGTATCTATGTTTTGCAAATGCAGGGAATTAACAGAAAACAAATATGAAAAAAAGCAGAGAGGGTCTTTGCCTACAGCTTACTGACGGCAAAGGCTTTGCCGTCGATGGACTGACGGCAAAGAAGACACGTGGCGGCAGCCTGTGTATCCTCGCAACTCTGGGAATACCAAATTTTCCTAGATTTTCGGCTTTGCCTTCAGCTGTGCTCCAGCTGTCGGCAAAGAGGGGACCTAGGGGACCTAGGGGTTTCGGCTTTGCCGTCAGCTTTGCTACGGCTGTGGGCAAAGCCTGCCGTTAACCTTCTAACGGAGCTCGGCCTGCGCCATTGCCGCCACTGCTCTTTGCCGTCAGCCCGTGCCACAAAGCTGATGGCAAAGTCTTTGCCGTCGGTCGACCTTCAGCTGACGGCAAAGAAGGTGATTGTCGATAAAATCTTGGCCGATACCTTTACAGACAGCACACTGACGGCAAAGCCTTTGCCATTAGTTAAGCTGTCCTTTGCCGTCAGCTCTGGCTGTCGGCAAACCAGCAGATTCCAGTAGTGGCTCTCTGCCACCATCACGGGCGGCGCCACCGTAGGGGCAGGTATGGGCGGCCGCCCTAGATAGCTAGAATGTACGCGTAGAGTACCCCTTGCATACTTGACCTGTCGGCCTGGGTGGCCTTCTCGTGAGCAGATCATGAGGAGGAGCAGACGTAAGCTGTGAAATTCGTGGAAGAAACGGCTGACATGCAGGCATATGCAGCGAAATTAACTAGGCAACTACCTATCATGTTTCCCTCTCTATTGCAGACTAGAACTAGCGGACCATGCAGTCATTTTGCAGTAAAAAAATGAAAAGAAAAAGGCCAGCACTCTACGCCGGCGCACCGGCCCAACTGTTGGGTCGGTCGACCTTCGGCCGTCAGATTTGCCCCCCGAACTATCGGCTCCCGTCGTCCCCAACCTCCAGCACGCGCACGGGAAAAGGGACAGGCTTCTTACCTAACCGACCATGGAAGCATGGCGTTATTGGCACCATAGAGATGATTGTCGAGGCTGCCGTTAGGCAACAACTCGTACACGAGGAGCAGCTCTCAGCCACCTTCAGGGGCGGCGCCACCGTAGGGGCAGGTATGGGCGGCCGCCCCGGGTAGCTGGAATGTATGCGTAGAGTACCCCTTGCATACTTGACCTGTCGGCCTGGGTGGCCTTCTCGTGAGCAGATCATGAGGAGAAGCAAACGTAAGCTGTGAAATATGTGGAAGAAATAGCTTACATGCAGACATATGCAGCCAAATTAACTAGGCAACTAGCTATCATCTTTCCCTATCTATTGCAGACTAGAACTAGCGGACCATGCAGTCATTTTGCAGTCAAAAAATGAAAAGAAAAAGGCCAGCACTCTGTGCCAGCGCGCCGGCCCAACTGTTGGGTCAGTCGACCTTCGGCCGTCAGATTTGCCCCCCGAGCTGTCGGATCCTGTCGTCCCCAACCTCCAGCACGCGCACGGGAAAATGAAGAGGCTTCTTACCTAACCGACCATGAAAACATGGCGTTACTGGCACCATAGAGATGATTGTCGAGGCTGCCGTTAGGAAACAACTCGTACACGAGGAGCAGCTCTCTGCCACCATCAGGGGCGGCGCCACCGTAGGGGAAGGTATGGGCGGCCGTCCCAGGTAGCTGGAATGTACGCGTAGAGTACCCCTTGCATACTTGACCTGTCACCTGGGTGGCCTTCTCGTGAGCAGATCATGAGGAGGAGCAAACGTAAGCTATGAAATACGTGGAAGAAATAACTTACATGCAGGCATATGCACCCAAATTAACTAGGAAACTAGCAATCATCTTTCCATATCTATTGCAGACTAGGACTAGCGGACCATGCAGTCATTTTGCAATAAAAAAATGAAAAGAAAAAGGCCAGCACTCTGCGCCGACGCGCCGGCCCAACTGTTGGGTCGGTCGACCTTCAGTCGTCAGATTTGCCCCTCGAGCTGTCGGATCCCGTCGTCCCCAACCTCCAGCACGCGCACGAGAAAAGGGAGAGGCTTGTTACCTAACCGACCATGGAAGCATGGCGTTATTGGCACCATAGAGATGATTGTCGAGGTTGCCGTTAGGCAACAACTCGTACACGAGGAAGAGCTCTCTGCCACCATCAGGGGCGGCGCCACCGTAGGGGAAGGTACGGGCGGCCGCCCCGGGTAGCTGGGATGTACGCGTAGAGTACCCCTTGCATACTTGACCTCTCAGCCTGGGTGGCCTGCTCGTGAGCAGATCATGAGGAGGAGGAGACGTAAGCTGTGAAATTCGTGGAAGAAACGGCTTACATGCAGGCATATGCAACCAAATTAACTAGGCAACTAGCTATCATATTTCCCTATCTATTGCAGACTAGGACTAGCGGACCATGCAGTCATTTTGCAGTCAAAAAAATGAAAAGAAAAAGGCCATCACTCTGCGCCGGCGCTGTTGGGGAACGTCGCGTGGGAAACAAAATATTTCCTACGCGCACGAAGACCTATCATGGTAATGTCCATCTACGAGAGGGGATGAGTGATCTACGTACCCTTGTAGATCGTACAGCAGAAGCGTTAGTGAACGCGGTTGATGTAGTGGAACGTCCTCACGTCCCTCGATCCGCCCCGCGAACAATCCCGCGATCAGTCCCACGATCTAGTACCGAACGGACGGCACCTCCGCGTTCAGCACACGTACAGCTCGACGATGATCTCGGCCTTCTTGATCCAGCAAGAGAGACGGAGAGGTAGAAGAGTTCTCCGGCAGCGTGACGGCGCTCCGGAGGTTGGTGATGACCTTGTCTCAGCAGGGCTCCGCCCGAGCTCCGCAGAAACGCGATCTAGAGGAAAAACCATGGAGGTATGTGGTCGGGCTGCCGTGGAAAAGTCGTCTCAAATCAGCCCTAAAACCTCCGTATATATAGGTGGGAGGGAGGGGACGAGGCAGCCTCAAAACCTAAAGGTTTGGCCGAAATTGGAGGTGGACGAGTCCTACTCCAATCCTACTTGGAGTAGGATTCCACCTTCCCAGTTGGAAACTCTTTCCACCTTGTGTTTTTTCCTTCTCAAACCTTATGGGCCTTAGTGGGAACTTATTCCAGCCCACTAGGGGCTGGTTTATCTCTTCCCATAGCCCATGAGACCCCTTGGGGCGTGACACCCCTCCCGATGGTCCCCGGCACCCCTCCCGGCACTCCCGGTACACTACCAATGAGCCCGAAACTTTTCCGGTAATGCACGAAAACCTTCCGGTAACCAAATGAGGTCATCCTATATATCAATCTTCGTTTCCGGACCATTCTGGAAACCCTCGTGACGTCTGTGATCTCATCCGGGACTCCGAACAACATTCGGTAACCAACCATATAACTCAAATACGCATAAAACAACGTCGAACCTTAAGTGTGCAGACCCTGCGGGTTCGAGAACTATGTAGACATGACCCGAGAGACTCCTCGGTCAATATCCAATAGCGGGACCTGGATGCCCATATTGGATCCTACATATTCTACGAAGATCTTATCGTTTGAACCTCAGTGCCAAGGATTCATATAATCCCGTATGTCATTCCCTTTGTCCTTCGGTATGTTACTTGCCCGAGATTCGATCGTTAGTATCCGCATACCTATTTCAATCTCGTTTACCGGCAAGTCTCTTTACTCGTTCCGTAATACAAGATCCCGCAACTTACATTAAGTTACATTGCTTGCAAGGCTTGTGTGTGATGTTGTATTACCGAGTGGGCCCCGAGATACCTCTCCGTCACGAAGTGACAAATCCCAGTCTCGATCTATACTAACTCAACGAACACCTTTGGAGATACCTGTAGAGCATCTTTATAGTCACCCAGTTACGTTGCGACGTTTGATACACACAAAGCATTCCTCCGGTGTCCGTGAGTTATATGATCTCATGGTCATAGGAACAAATACTTGACACGCAGAAAACAGTAGCAACAAAATGACACGATCAACATGCTACGTCTATTAGTTTGGGTCTAGTCCATCACATGATTCTCCTAATGATGTGATCCCGTTATCAAGTGACAACACTTGCCTATGGCCAGGAAACCTTGACCATCTTTGATCAACGAGCTAGTCAACTAGAGGCTTACTAGGGACAGTGTTTTGTCTATGTATCCACACAAGTATTGTGTTTCCAATCAATACAATTATAGCATGGATAATAAACGATTATCATGAACTAAGAAATATAATAATAACTAATTTATTATTGCCTCTAGGGCATATTTCCAACAGTCTCCCACTTGCACTAGAGTCAATAATCTAGTTCACATCAGCATGTGATTCCAACGAATCCAACACCCATATAGTTATGGGGTCTGATCACGTCTTGCTCGTAAGAGAGGTTTTAGTCAACGGTTCTGAAACTTTCAGATTCGTGCGTTCTTTACAAATCTTTATGTCATCTTATAGATGCTGCTACTACGTGCTATTCGGAAAAGCTCCAAATATCTACTCTATTATACGAATCCGTTTCACTACTCATAGTTATCCGGATTAGTGTCAAAGCTTGCATTAACGTAACCCTTTACGACAAACTCTTTAACCACCTCCAAAATCGAGAAAAAATCCTTAGTCCATTAGTTACTAAGGATAAATTTCGACCGCTGCTAGTGATTCAATCATGGATCACTCTCTGTACCTCTCAACATACTTTGAGTCAAGGCACACTTCAGGTGCGGTACACAGCATGGCATACTTTAGATTCTACGGCTAAGGCATAGAAGACGACCTTCGTCTATTCTATTTATTCTGCCGTGGTCGGGTTTTGAGTCTTACTCAAATTCACACCTCACAACGCAACCAAGAACTCCTTCTTTGCTGGTCTAGTTTGAACTCTTTCAAAAACTTGTCAAGGCATGCATCTTGTTGAAACTTCTATTAAGCGCTTTCGATCTATCTCCATAGATCTTTGATGCTCAACGTTCAAGTAGCGTAATCCAGGTACTCCTTTGAAAACTTCTTTCAAACAACCTTGTATGCTTTACAGAAATTCTACATTACTTCTGATCCACAATATGTCAACCACATATACCTATCAGAAATTCTATAGTGCTCCCACTCACTTCTTTGGAAATACAAGTTTCTCATAAACCTTGTACAAACCCAAAATCTTTGATCATCTCATCAAAGTGTATATTCCAACTCCGAGATGCTTGCACCAGTCCATTGAAGGATCACTGGAGCTTGCATACTTGCTAGTATCTTTTAGGATCGACAAAACCTTCTGGTTCTATCACATACAATGTTTGCTCAAGGAAACCGTCGAGAAAACAATGTTTTGACATCCTACGTGCAATATTTCATAAATAATGCATCAACAACTAACATAATTCTAACAGACTTTTAGCATCGCTACGAGTGAGAAAGTCTCATCATAGTCAACTGTTTGATCTTTATCGAAAACATCTTTGCGACAAGTCGAGCTTTTCGTAATAGTGACTTATCACCATCATCGTCTGTCTTCTTTTAAAGATCCATTTTTACTCAATAGTCCTATGACCATCAAGTAGTTCTACCAAAGTCTACACTTTGTTTTCACACATGGATCCTCTCTCGGATTTCATGGCTTCCAGCCATTTGTCGGAATCTGGGCCCACCATCGCTTTCTCCATAACTCGTAGGTTCACTGTTGCTCAACAACATGACCTCCAAGACAGGGTTACCGTACTACTCTGCAGCAGTACGCGACCTTGTCGACCTACGAGGTTTGTAGTAACTTGATTCGAAGCTCAATGATCATCATCATCAGCTTCCACTTCAATTGGTGCAGGCGCCACATGAACAACTTCCTGCGCCTGCTACACATTGGTTGAAGTGATGGTTCAATAACCTCATCAAGTTCTACTACCCTCCCACTCAATTCTTTCGAGAGAAACCTTTCCTCGAGAAAGGATCCGTTTCTAGAAACAAACACTTTGCTTTCGGATCTGAGATAGGAGATGTACCCAACTGTTTTGGATATCCTATGAAGATGCATTTATCCGCTTTGGGTTCGAGCTTATCAGACTGAAACTTTTTCACATAAGTGTCGAAACCCCAAACTTTCAAGAAACGACAGTTTAGATTTCTCTAAACCTCAGTCTATACTGTGTCATCTCAACGGAAATACGCGGTGCTCTATTTAAAGTGAGTGCGGTTGTCTCTAATGCATAACCCATAAACGATAGTGGTAATTCGATAAGAGACATCATAGTATGCACCATACCAAATAGTGCGTGCCTATGATGTTCAGACACATAATCACACTATGATGTTCCAGGTGGCATGAACTGCGAAACAATTTCCACATTGTCTTAACTGTGTACCAAAACTCGTAACTCAGATATTCATTTCCATGATCATATCGTAGACAGTTTATCCTCTTGTTACGACGAACTTCACTCTGAAACGGAATTGAACTTTTCAACATTTTAGACTTGTGATTCATTAAGTAAATACTCCTGTATCTACTCAAATCGTCAGTGAAGTAAGAACATAATGATATCCACTGCGTGCCTCAGCACCCATTGGACTGCATACATCAAAATGTATCACTTCCAACAAGTTACTATCTTATTTCATCTCAATGAAAACAAGGCCTTGCTCATGTGGTATGATTCGCATGTCACTAGTGATTCGAAATCAGGTGAGTACAAAGATCCATCAGCATGGAGCCTCTTCATGCAATTTATACTAACATGACTCAAGCGGCAGTGCCACAAGTAAGTGGTACTATCATCATCAACTCGTATCTTTTGGCACCAATATCATGAACATGTGTAACACTACGATCGAGATTCAATAAACCATTGAAGGTGATTATTCAAGAAAATAGAGTAACCATTATTCTCTTTAAATGAATAATCGTATTGCAATAAACACGATCCAATCATGTTCATGCTTAACGCAAGCACCAAATAACAATTATTTAGGTTTAACACCAATCCCGATGGTAGAGGGAGCGTGCGACGTTTGATCATATCAATCTTGGAAACACTTCCAACACGTATCGTCACCTCGCCTTTAGCTAGTCTCCGTTTATGCCGTAGCTTTCATTTCGCGTCACTAATCACTTAGCAACCGAACCGGTATCCAATACCCTCGTGCTACTAGGAGTACTAGTAAAGTCCACATCAACATCATGTATATCAAATACACTTCTTTCGACTTCTGCCAGCCTTCTTATCTACCAAGTATCTTGAGTTCCTCCGCCTCAGTGATTGTTCCCCTCATTACAGAAGCACTTAGTCTCGGGTTTGGGTTTAATCTTGGGTCTCTTCATTTGTGCAGCAACTGTTTTGCCGTTTCACGAAGTATCCCTTCTAGCCCTTGCCTTTCTTGAAACTTAGTGGTTTTACAAACCATCAACTATTGATGCTCCTTCTTGATTTCTACTTTCGCAGTGTCAAACATCGCGAATCGCTCAAGGATCATTGTATGTATCCTTGATATGTTATAGTTCATCACGAAGCTCTCACAGCTTGGTGGCAGTGACTTTGGAGAACTATCACTATCTCATCTGGAAGATTAACTCCCACTTGATTCAAGCGATTGTCGTACTCAGACAATCTGAGCACATGCTCAACGATTGAGCCTTTTCTCCTGTGCTTTGTGGACAAAGAATCTTGTCGGAGGTCTCGTACCTCTTAACAAGGGCACAAGCATGAAATCACAATTTCATCTCTTTAGAACATCACTTATGTTCCGTGACGTTTTACAACGTTTTCGGCGCCTTGCTTCTAAGCCATTAAGTATTTTTGTACTGAACTATCGTGTAGTCATCAGAAACGTGTATGTCGGATGTTCACAGCATCCACAGACGACGCTCGAGGTGCAGCACACCGAGTGGTGCATTAAGGACATAAGCCTTCTGTGCAGCAACGAGGACAATCCTCGGTTTTACAGACTCAGTCTGCAAAGTTTGCTACTATTAACTTTCAACTAAATTTTCTCTAGGAACATATAAAACAGTAGAGCTATATCGCAAGCTACATCGTAATTCGCAAAGACTATTAGACTATGTTCATGACAATTAGTTCAATTAATCATATTACTTAAGAACTCCCACTCAAAAAGTACATCTCTCTAGTCATTTGAGTGGTACATGATCCAAATCCACTATCTCAAGTCCGATCATCACGTGAGTCGAGAATAGTTTCAGTGGTAAGCATCTCTATGCTAATCATATCAACTATATGATTCATGCTCGACCTTTCGGTCTCATGTGTTCCGAGGCCATGTCTGCACATGCTAGGCTCGTCAAGCTTAACCCGAGTGTTCCGCGTGCGCAACTGTTTTGCACCCGTTGTATGTGAACGTTGAGTCTATCACACCCGATCATCACGTGGTGTCTCGAAACGACGAACTGTAGCAACGGTGCACAGTCGGGGAGAACACAATTTCGTCTTGAAATTTTAGTGAGAGATCACCTCATAATGCTACCGTCGTTCTAAGCAAAATAAGGTGCATAAAAGGATTAACATCACATGCAATTTATAAGTGGCATGATATGGCCATCATCACGTGCTTCTTGATCTCCATCACCAAAGCACCGGCACGATCTTCTTGTCACCGGCGTCACACCATGATCTCCATAAACGTGTCGCCATCGGGGTTGTCGTGCTACTCATGCTATTACTACTAAAGCTACGTCCTAGCAAAGTAGTAAACGCATCTGCAAGCACAAACGTTAGTTATAAAGACAACCCTATGGCTCCTGCCGATTGCCGTACCATCGACGTGCAAGTCGATATTATCTATTACAACATGATCATCTAATACATCCAATATATCACATCACACGTTGGCCATATCACATCACAAGCATACCCTGTAAAAACAAGTTAGACGTCCTCTAATTTTGTTGTTGCATGTTTTACGTGGTGACCATGGGTATCTAGTAGGATCGCATCTTACTTACGCAAACACCACAACGGAGATATATGAGTTGCTATTTAACCTCATCCAAGGACCTCCTCGGTCAAATCCAATTCAACTAAAGTTGGAGAAACCGACACTTGCCAGTCATCTTTGAGCAACGGGGTTACTCGTAACGATGAAACCAGTCTCTCGTAAGCGTACGAGTAATGTCGGTCCAAGCCGCTTCAATCCAACAATACCGCGGAATCAAGAAAAGACTAAGGAGGGCAGCAAAACGCACATCACCGCCCACAAAATATTTTGTGTTCTACTCGAGAAGACATCTACGCATGAACCTAGCTCATGATGCCACTGTTGGGGAACGTCGCGTGGGAAACAAAATATTTCCTACGCGCACGAAGACCTATCATGGTAATGTCCATCTACGAGAGGGGATGAGTGATCTACGTACCCTTGTAGATCGTACAGCAGAAGCGTTAGTGAACGCGGTTGATGTAGTGGAACGTCCTCACGTCCCTCGATCCGCCCCGCGAACAATCCCGCGATCAGTCCCACGATCTAGTACCGAACGGACGGCACCTCCGCGTTCAGCACACGTATAGCTCGACGATGATCTCGGCCTTCTTGATCCAGCAAGAGAGACGGAGAGGTAGAAGATTTCTCCGGCAGCATGACGGCGCTCCGGAGGTTGGTGATGACCTTGTCTCAGCAGGGCTCCGCCCGAGCTCCGCAGAAACGCGATCTAGAGGAAAAACCGTGGAGGTATCTGGTCGGGCTGCCGTGGAAAAGTCGTCTCAAATCAGCCCTAAAACCTCTGTATATATAGGTGGGAGGGAGGGGAGGAGGCAGCCTCAAAACCTAAAGGTTTGACCGAAATTGGAGGTGGAGGAGTCCTACTCCAATCCTACTTGGAGTAGGATTCCACCTTCCCACTTGGAAACTCTTTCCACCTTGTGTTTTTTCCTTCTCAAACCTTATGGGCCTTAGTGGGAACTTATTCCAGCCCACTAGGGGCTGGTTTATCTCTTCCCATAGCCCATGAGACCCCTTGGGGCGTGACACCCCTCCTGATGGTCCCCGGCACCCCTCCCGGCACTCCCGGTACACTACCGATGAGCCCGAAACATTTCCGGTAATGCACGAAAACCTTCCGGTAACCAAATGAGGTCATCCTATATATCAATCTTCGTTTCCGGACCATTCCGGAAACCCTCGTGACGTCCGTGATCTCATCCGGGACTCCGAACAACATTCGGTAACCAACCATATAACTCAAATACGCATAAAACAACGTCGAACCTTAAGTGTGCAGACCCTGCGGGTTCGAGAACTATGTAGACATGACCCGAGAGACTCCTCGGTCAATATCCAATAGCGGGACCTGGATGCCCATATTGGATCCTACATATTCTACGAAGATCTTATCGTTTGAACCTCAGTGCCAAGGATTCATATAATCCCGTATGTCATTCCCTTTGTCCTTCGGTATGTTACTTGCCCGAGATTCGATCGTTAGTATCCGCATACCTATTTCAATCTCGTTTACCGGCAAGTCTCTATACTCGTTCCGTAATACAAGATCCCGCAACTTACATTAAGTTACATTGCTTGCAAGGCTTGTGTGTGATGTTGTATTACCGAGTGGGCCCCGAGATACCTCTCCGTCACACGGAGTGACAAATCCCAGTCTCGATCTATACTAACTCAACGAACACCTTTGGAGATACCTGTAGAGCATCTTTATAGTCACCCAGTTACGTTGCGACGTTTGATACACACAAAGCATTCCTCCGGTGTCCGTGAGTTATATGATCTCATGGTCATAGGAACAAATACTTGACACGCAGAAAACAGTAGCAACAAAATGACACGATCAACATGCTACATCTATTAGTTTGGGTCTAGTCCATCACATGATTCTCCTAATGATGTGATCCCGTTATCAAGTGACAACACTTGCCTATGACCAGGAAACCTTGACCATCTTTGATCAACGAGCTAGTCAACTAGAGGCTTACTAGGGACAGTGTTTTGTCTACGTATCCACACAAGTATTGTGTTTCCAATCAATACAATTATAGCATGGATAATAAACGATTATCATGAACTAAGAAATATAATAATAACTAATTTATTATTGCCTCTAGGGCATATTTCCAACAGGCGCGCCGGCCCAACTGTTGGGTCGGTCGACCTTCAGACGTCAGATTTGCCCCCTGAGCTGTCGGATCCCGTCGCCCCCAACCTCCAGCACGCGAACAGGAAAAGGGAGAGGCTTCTTACCTAACCGACCATGGAAGCATGGCGTTATTGGCACCATAGAGATGATTGTCGAGGCTGCCGTTAGGCAACAACTCGTACACAAGGAGCAGCTCTCTGCCACCATCAGGGGCGGCGCCACCGTAGGGGCAGGTGTGGGCGGCCGCCCCGGGTAGCTGGAATGTACGCGTAGAGTACCCCTTGCATACTTGACATGTCGGCCTGGGTGGCCTTCTGGTGAGCAGATCATGAGGAGGAGCAGACGTAAGCTGTGAAATACATGGAAGAAACGTCTTATATGCAGGCATATGCAGCCAAGATAACTAGGCAACTAGCTATCATCTTTCCCTATCTATTGCGCACTAGGACTAGCGGACCATGCAGTCATTTTGCAGTCAAAAAAATGAAAAGAAAAAGGCCAGCACTCTGCACCGGCGCGCCGGCCCAAGTGTTGGGTCGGTCGACCTTCAGCCGTCAGATTTGCCCCCCGAGCTGTCGGATCCCGTTGTCCCCAACCTCCAGCACGCGCACGGGAAAAGGGAGGGGCTCCTTACCTAACCGACCATGGAAGCATGGCGTTATTGGCACCATAGAGATGATTGTCGAGGTTGCCGTTAGGCAACAACTCGTACACGAGGAGCAGCTCTCTGCCACCATCAGGGGCGGCGCCACCGTAGGGTGAGGTATGGGCGGCCGTCCCGGGTATCTAGAATGTACGGGTAGAGTACCCCTTGCATACTTGACCTGTCAGCCTGGGTGGCCTTCTCGTGAGCAGATCATGAGGAGGAGCAGACGTAAGTTGTGAAATACGTGGAAGAAATGGCTTATATGCAGGCATATGTAGCCAAGATAACTAGGCAACTAGCTATCATCTTTCCCTATCTATTGCAGGCTAGGACTAGCGGACCATGCAGTCATTTTGCAGTCAAAAAAATGAAAAGAAAAAGGCCAGCACTCTGCGCCGGCGCGCCGGCCCAACTGTTGGGTCGGTCGACCTTCGGCCGTCAGATTTGCCCCCCGAGCTGTCGGATCCTGTCGTCCCCAACCTCCAGCACGCGCACGGGAAAATGAAGAGGCTTCTTACCTAACCGACCATGGAAACATGGCGTTACTGGCACCATAGAGATGATTGTCGAGGCTGCCGTTAGGCAACAACTCGTACACGAGGAGCAGCTCTCTGCCACCATCAGGGGCGGCGCCACCGTAGGGGAAGGTATGGGCGGCCGTCCCTGGTAGCTGGAATGTACGCGTAGAGTACCCCTTGCATACTTGACCTGTCAGCCTGGGTGGCCTTCTCGTGAGCAGATCATGAGGAGGAGCAAACGTAAGTTATGAAATACGTGGAAGAAATGACTTACATGAAGGCATATGCACCCAAATTAACTAGGCAACTAGCTATCATATTTCCCTATCTATTGCAGACTAGGACTAGCGGACCATGCAGTCATTTTGCAATAAAAAAATGAAAAGAAAAAGGCCAGCACTCTGCGCCGGCGCGCCGGCCCAACTGTTGGGTCGGTCGACCTTCAGTCGTCAGATTTGCCCCTCGAGCTGTCGGATCCCGTCGTCCCCAACCTCCAGCACGCGCACGAGAAAAGGGAGAGGCTTGTTACCTAACCGACCATGGAAGCATGGCGTTATTGGCACCATAGAGATGATTGTCGAGGTTGCCGTTAGGCAACAACTCGTACACGAGGAGCAGCTCTCTGCCACCATCAGGGGCGGCGCCACCGTAGGGGAAGGTATGGGCGGCCGCCCCGGGTAGCTGGGATGTACGCGTAGAGTACGCCTTCCATACTTGACCTCTCGGCCTGGGTGGCCTGCTCGTGAGCAGATCATGAGGAGGAGCAGACGTAAGCTGTGAAATACATGGAAGAAACGGCTTATATGCAGGCATATGCAGCCAAGATAACTAGGCAACTAGCTATCATCTTTCCCTATCTATTGCAGACTAGGACTACCGGACCATGCAGTCATTTTGCAGTCAAAAAAATGAAAAGAAAAAGGCCAACACTCTGCGCCGGCGCGCCGGCCCAACTGTTGGGTCGGTCGACCTTCAGCCGTTAGATTTGCCCCCCGAGCTATCGGATCCCGTCGTCCCCAACCTCCAGCACGCGCACGGGAAATGGGAGAGGCTTCTTACCTAACCGACCATGGAAGCATGGCGTTATTGACACCATAGAGATGATTGTCGAGGCTGCCGTTAGGCAACAACTCGTACACGAGGAGCAGCTCTCTGCCACCATCAGGGGCGGCGCCACCGTAGGGGAAGGTATGGGCGGCCGTCCCGGGTAGCTGGAATGTACGCGTAGAGTACCCCTTGCATACTTGACCTGTCGGCCTGGGTGGCCTTCTAGTGAGCAGATCATGAGGAGGAGCAGACGTAAGCTGTGAAATGCGTGGAAGAAACGACTTACATGCAGGCATATGCACCCAAATTAACTAGGCAACTAGCTATCATCTTTCCCTATCTATTGCAGACTACAACTAGCGGACCATGCAGGTATTTTGCAGTAAAAAAAATGAAAAGAAAAAGGCCAGCACTCTGCGCCGGCGCGCCGGCCCAACTGTTGGGTCGGTCGACCTTCAGCCGTCAGATTTGCCCCTCGAGCTGTCGGATCCGGTCGTCCCCTTCCTCCAGCACGCGCACGGGAAAAGGGAGAGGCTTCTTACCTAACCGACCATGGAAGCATGACGTTATTGGCATCATAGAGATGATTGTCGAGGTTGCCGTTAGGCAACAACTCGTACGCGAGGAGCAGCTCTCTGCCACCATCAGGGGCGGCGCCACCGTAGGGGAAGGTATGGGCGGCCGCCCCGGGTAGCTGGGATGTACGCGTAGAGTACCCCTTGCATATTTGACCCGTAGGCCTGGGTGGCCTTCTCGTGAGCAGATCATGAGGAAGAGCAGACGTAAGGTGTGAAATACGTGGAAGAAACGGCTTACATGCAGGCATATCCTGCCAAATTAATTAGGCAACTAGCTATCATCTTTCCCTATCTATTGCAGACTAGGACTAGCGGACCATGTAGTCATTTTGCAGTCAAAAAAATGAAAAGAAAAAGGCCAGCACTCTGCGCCCGCGCGCCGCCCAACTGTTGGGTCGGTCGACCTTCAGCAGTCAGATTTGCCCCCCGAGCTGTCGGATCCCGTCTTCCCCAACCTCCAGCACACGTACGAAAAAAGGAAGAGGCTTCTTACCTAACCGACCATGAAAGCATGACGTTATTGGCACCATAGAAATGATTGTCGAGGCTGTCGTTAGGCAACAAGTCGTACACGAGGAGCTGCTCACTGCCACCAGCCGATGAGTTGCACGAGCTTCCTGTGGCAAAGTCAGCTTATGATTCGTACCTCGGAGGCATACTCCTTCCTCCCCCTGCTTGGAGCCCTTGGAGACTCTCTTGATGGCCACGTGAAGGTTCAGTTCCTTCACAAATCCTTTGTACACTGAGCCGAAGCCCCCTTGTCCGAGCTTCTTATCGTTGGAAAAGTTGTGGGTGGCCATGGCCAAGTAGTTGTAGCAAAACCGCTTGGGCGCGGTCCCTTTCTCCAAGCCGTCTTCGGTGCAGCTCTGGTTATCATGAAAGAAGCCGGCCTCTTCCAGCCCTTGCTGTGTTCGCTGACGTTTTTCAACCTGGATCCGCTGAAATAGGAGACAGGTCAAGGTGATGGACGTGAACAAAACCAACAAAGAAGCCCGGTTCCGAGAGCACGTGGAGATTCTGAGAAAAAAAATCCAAGAAGTAGTGATAACACTGGATTAGCATCTTGTTGGAGGATATACATGACTAGGATGTAGCTAGATCTCAGTCGATCGAAACTTAACTAAGTCTTAATCAAACGACACAACATAGAAAAAAGAAGAAAGAAATGAAAATTACATGGATCTTCACGTAAGATCTCGGCGGACTGCAATCTCGATGTGATTAACACGGAAACACTAACCTCCGTGAGGCAACAAGGACTGTGTCAAGTTCTGGTGCATGCACACTATGTTGTCACCGTATCCAACTTTGAGCATGTCGCAGTGCATCTTGTAGTAGCGGACCCGATCCCTGTCCGGCGGGGTCGCGTAGCCCTTGCCACACTCCGCCGAGCCATTGAAGATGTTGATGGTCATGCCGTAACTGGGGAGCATCCCCGCGTCGACCTCTTGGACAGAAGGCGTGAGGAAACCAGTGCACGTCCAAAACAAACGAGTCTAGTATTTGAAGGCATGTACAATGGTTGATAAAATGGTTTTATCTTAAATTTTATATGTAATTTATAGATGATAAAAAAATGTCTTACAATAAATCACATCTTAGCCTTATCTTTAATAAGTAGTTATTTTTAAAAACATGATGAGACATATTGTGCTAAGAGGTCATCCCTTGTTCTCTCTTAAATAAGAGAAGACAAACCTTATCTTATGAGTTCTTTCTCCTCCACCGCATCATTTATCCTATATGACATTACTAAGATAACATCATTGTACATGCTCTTAAAAGGTAAGAGCATCTCTAACAGCTGCCCTATTTAGGTGGACTGTTTTTACGTATATGACACCTATTTTAATATTTTAGGACATCAAAACTTTTTCTGTTTTACTAGCTGCCCTATAACAGGACACCTCCTCTCCAACAGCGCCCCTCCATCCATCTTTTTACACGTTTGCACATACATATCAAACAAATAATATGATAAATGATCTAAAATAAATTTGGATAAATAAAATTTAAATAGTACCCAATTTATTATAACACAATACGAATAGATCATCAAATGGTTCATCAAGCAACACACAAATTGTTCATCTTACATACACACGAATCAAGTACAAGGTCTTGATTTTTGCCTTTCATTCCATGCCCACCACTCGCCAATGAGATCCTTTTGAAGATCTTCATGCACGTCAGAGTCTCGAATGTCATGGTAGGACTCAAGAAAGCAGGCAACTTGGTCCCCACCTTGCCTTTGTCGTACTGGCTGGCCCATCAACTCATACGTGTTGTAGACAACATTTTGGCCACGCTCGTTCACTATGATCATGTTACGCATGATCACAATTGCATGCATGATGTATCAAAGGATATCTTGATCCCAAAACCTAGCAGGTCCTCCCATGGTTGCAAGTTAGGATTTGTAAAATCTCAAATGCTCTTTCCACATCTTTTCCAGTCGCCGCTTGAGCATTATGAAAATCAAGTTCATTCTTACCTCCGGGGGCTTGCACCGGCTTCACAAATGTCACCCATTTGGGACAAATCCCATACGCTAGGTAGTATCCCATCTTGTATGTCTTGTCGTTGGCTTGGAACTCCACCGGTGGCGACTCTCCGTTGGCTAACTTGTCAAATAGCGGAGACCGTTGGAGGACATGAATATCATTGCAAGAACCGAGCATGTCAAAAAATGCATGCCATATCCAAGTCTCATGATCAGCCACAGCCTCAAGAATAATGGTGGAATCCTTCTTGCGCTCTCTCAACTGTCCATGCCACGTTGTAGGCCAGTTCTTCCACCTATAGTGCATGCAATCAATGAAACCGAGCATAAGTGGAAAGCCACGGGCCTTGTTCATCTCTAATACCCGAGCCATGTCCTGAGCATTGGGTGCTCTCAAGTACTCGGGCCCGAACACCTCAACAATCACCATCGCAAAACGCTTCACACACTTGATGCTCTGACTCTCACTCATTGCCAAGTGATCGTCAACAAGATTTGTCGAAATGCCGTAAGACAACTGCTCCAATGCACTGGTCACCTTTTGGTAGGTGCTATGCCCAAGATCTCAGGTACAATTCCTCTTTTGCTTGAAGAGGTTGTTGTGTAGCTTGTCACTCTTGGTGATGTGCTTGAACAAATCAATGCTCATGCGAAACCGGCATGGGAAGTACCTCTCGGGAAACACCGGTCTATCAATAAAATAGTTGGTCATGAGATTGGCATGTGCTTCTTCCCGCTGCCTCTGAATGTATTCTCGGTCCATTGTAGAACCTCCATGCTTCGGCCTCTTGTTCATCGTACTATGCACCGTCAAAAGCATAGCAACATCCTCCTCCTCTTGCGCATCAAACTCCTCATCGGACGTGGCATAGTCAAACAACACCATCTACAAATACACAACCAAATTACAATCTACTTCAAGTCAACGGTTCAATTTTACACTTACTTGTTGCACAGATTATTTTTGCAAAAGGGGATGGAAGTGAACAAAAACAACAAAGAAGCCATGGAGATGCCGGTCAGAAGCCCGGTTCCGAGAGCACGTGGAGATTCTGCGGAAAAATTCCAAGAATTAGTGATAACACTGGATTAGCATCTTGTTGGAGTATACACACGACTAAGATGTAGCTAGATCTCAGTCAACCGAAACTTAACTAAGTCTTAATCAAGCAACACAACATAGAAAAAAGAAGAAAGAAAGAAAAATTACATGAATCAAGCCTCCACCTGATGAAGTTATTAAGATCAACCTGGACGCCGCTTATAAGGCCAGCACTGGCGATGGAGGCTGGGGCGCTGTCGCCCGAGATCATGAGGGAGCCCTGGTTGGTTTGGCGGCAGGGCGACTAGCCCACCTGACAGACCCGCTCCAAGCAGAAACAGAAGCTTTGAGGCATGGGATCGCCTTTGCCGAGGATCAGGGGATGGGTCGGGTCATCTGCGAGACGGACTGCTCCAACCTCCAGCAGGCTATCTCATCAACTGCGCAGCATCGGGGACCGTTGGGGATCCTCTTCCGTGAGGCTAAGTTTCGTCTACAATTCGGCTTTATGGAGTGGCGGGTGGTGTACTCTCCTCGTATGTGTAACACCGCAACGCATGTGCTAGCGGCGCATGGGATGGTGGGAGCCTATGATAGCCGAGTGTGGCAATCTAACTTTCCGAATGATGTAACTCGTGCTGTGGCCGCCGATTTGGCTGGTCCACCGTAATATTGGAATGCAAGGTGTTCCACTTAAAAAAAAAAAAAGATCTCGGCGGACTGAGATTTAGCAATCCCGATGTGACTAAGACGGAACACTAACCTTCGCGAGGCAGCGAGGACTGTGTCAAGTTCTGGTGCATGCACACTATGTTGTGACCGTACCCAACTTTAAGCATGTCACAGTACATCTTGTAGTAACGGACCCGATTCCTGGGCGGTGGAGTCGCATAGCCCTTGCCACACTCCGCCGAGCAGTAGCGGATCTAGCCTAATGGGCCAGGATGGATCAATAATAGAACTGTTGATTGAAATTATTTTTCCATAATATTTTAAATTTTTTCCTATGATATAAACCTATTTGTAAAAATTCCATATGAGGCTTGGTCCTGTCCACCCTCTACCTTCGCTATTGCCGCCGAGCCATTCAAGACGTTGGTGGTCATGCCGTAGCCGAGCCATTGTGATGAAGAAATCACACACGTCATAAACCATGTGTGGTGGTTTGCGCGTCGCCAACTAGAGAACAAACTCGTGTGATATCGTGCGGACAGGTTGCATGGACAATAGTGTTACATTTGTTGCGCAATCGTACATGGTACGGGAGGGCTAACTGTGTGCGATACTCGGCGGATGGTTAAACACGGTTTAATCATGTGCGATGTTGGTATGCATCTCATATTGTATAAACCACTCCCTCCGTCCCATAATATAACATAGTTTCTAATATTAATGTAGTGTAAAATAACATTTTTATACTTTAAAACGGAAAGAGTAGTAAAATACACGTGCCATACATACACATTATCGAAAGAAATGAAAATTCATACAAAAGTTTCTTTTTGCTCTCCTCTTGGTCACACGTCTACTAAAAGAAATTGTGTGCAGCATCATAGCAATTCTTCACCTGTGAGCTTCTAGTGACCATGCACAACATCTTCACACTATACATCACAAAAGATTAAAGAGCCACTACTGGAAAACAGGGCATCAGTCCTGGTTTCACATGACCTTTAGCCCCGGTTCTGCAAGCGGGACAAAATAATCGAAACTAATGCCAATATTTTTAGTCCCGGTTTGGTTACAAGCCGGGACTAAAGGAGCTCCTTGTGGCCGACGTTGGACGCTTGCCAGGAGGACTTTTAGCCCCGGTTTGTAACACTGATTGTGACTAAAATGCAGCCACACCTAGCAGCTGCTAGGCTCTGGGGGTTTTCATACAGTGTTTCCCCCTTTTATTTATGTGTTTACCATTTTATTTTATGCTTTTCATTTAACTCGGCCCTAGCTACTACATATAGCAACGAAAGAACCATTACACAACCACGTCATGATCAATATATAATAAGAATCATCAATATCACTTGAAAGTTGTTCAACTTAAGAAACAAATAACATAAATGTATCACATTCATCTTAACATACTAATTAATTAACTAACAGTTCTCCAGGTGGTAGTTCTAAACATGGTCAACAACAACCATCATCTGATAGACAATGCGGTTGCTCTTCCTTATAATGATTACCACAAGGGTGTCTATCCTTAGTTCTCTCTTTCCCTTGACGAACTCCCGCCAACCGGCCTTATGGAATGATATGCGCCCATCACCGTCTGTCTTGTATTGGACGTTCATGACAGGCCACTAGTAGAAAAAGGACCTATTGTCCCGGTTCGTGAGGGCCATTTGTCCCGGTTTTTTAACCGAGACTAAAGTGTCGGTACTAATGCCCTAAACCTTTAGTCCCGGTTCTTGCATAAACCGGGACAGATGGGCCTCCACGTGGCCAGTGCGGCGAGCCCAGGCAGGAGGCCCTTTGGTCCCGGTTGGTGGCACCAACCGGGACCAATAGGCGTCCACGCGTGAGCATCTCAGGTGTTGGGGTTTTTGTTTTTTGTTTTTTGAAAGGGGGGGGGAGGGTTTGGGGGTTTTGGGGGGTTAATTTAGGTGTTTCATATATTGTGTTAGCATGCTAATTAATAGAGAGAAGTGTCCTTTCTTATCTGCGTGCTTGGTCGACGCTACGTACTATACGTATAGAGAGGACTAGACAGGCTAGCTAGTTAAGCAAATGAAGGAAACAGAAGATCGTCATGAACAGATGCATACAAAGAGAAGTGATATCGACCATCTCTCCTTCTCTGCGAGATTGGTCGAACAACAAGTTCTCGTATATCTATCCGACGCTACTGGCTACATATATACAATATAACTATCTTTTACAATATAATCTCCTAATTAAAATTGAATGTATCAGGGTCCACATAGTATTCTCCGTCTTTAGCGATCATGTGGTCAAGAAAGAATGCCGCCAATTCCTCTTGAATTCCTCGCATACGATCTGGTGCCAGGAGTTCATCTCGCATCCGAAATATCTAATTTGAAGAAGGGGGTCAATACATATATATGAATAAATGAAACTGAACACAAATGATGGTGATAAAATAAAATTGTGAATATAATTATTTACGCACTTCATATTGTTTCTCGGAGTAGCCCCGCTCACAGGTCGTGTGGCGGATGGACTCGCAAATGTAGTATCCACAGTAATTAGTCCCTTCTTCCTGCCACAACCACTTTACAAGAAATAGAGGTCAATCAAACTGATAATTAGCAAGCATGTTAAATGGTATTGATGAAACTAGCGCTTGAATCACTAGGAGATGCGTGGAACATATATGCTACTATAGTACTTACTTTCGGGTGTCTAAACTGCAGCTTCTTTGGCAGTCCCGGAGTTTTTGAGGTGAATTTACTCCAAACCCTGACAGACAAAGAAAACAATTAGTTGATATCAGGAAATGAACAAATTGAAGTTGCCGATATGGTGCGATAATGATAGGTTTAACTTACTTCTCTAGAATTCCAGTCATGTCCGCGTACTTCTTGGGATCTTTTCGTCTCGAGTCTAAGACAGTTACTAGTCCCTGCTCAAGCTTAATCTCTAGGAGAATATAGTGGAACCTGCGCACGCATGCATAACTCATCAGTTACATTACTATAACCTCGACTAATAAGGGAAACCGAATATGCACAAGACAGTAACACTCACTCGAAGTTGTAAGGGAAGAGTATTATAGCTTTGATTTGATTTAATATAAACGATTGTAGCAGCTTGGCCTCGGTATCTTTGGCCTGAAATTTAACCATATATGCATCTATGAGATTTGTGTTAATGAACCCAATATCACCGATTTATCTTTTCTTCAATTCGGCGATCTTCAATCTGCATAATATAGTGAGAATAATTAAAGATACATGCAATGAAAGAGCTGACCTATATATAGAAACTTAATGACAGAAGTAGTACTACTTACAGGCAGTAGCAAGTGATCATTAACTTATCGAGGGCCTTTAGATTGAAAAACTCGAAGAACTCCTCAAATGGAACATTCAACAGATCAATTCCAACGAGGTCATGCTCCTCTTTAACTCTGAGCGTCAAAATATTCCTCCCCTCAGACTCTCTGCAGGTTTTCATATACCAATCATGGAATCTTCGCATCATTGTTGTTAGAGATTTTTCATCTTTGACGAGAGGCTTCCCGTACACGTATCTGTGTTCGTCCACCTCCAAGAAATCAAAATGTGCATCGTCGGGCAGGTAATCTCCAAGATCGTTATAATCGGGCACCATCCCGCCCGGATGATTCGCGACGACGCTAGACACCTGGAGCGGGGGCAACGATTGGTTCGCTTGTTCGCCGAGTTGGGCAACTTTTTTCCCAGGTCGTCGTTCTGCTAACCTTTGAGCACTCACAGTACTTCCCGACCGCTCCGCTTCGATAAATGACTTTGTAAGAATGCGCTCATAGTTGTCTTTCACCGGAGACTTTGGTGGTTTTGTCAGGGAAGCCAGAGTACGCTTCGCTTTTACCAAATCTATTTTCTCCTTCGGAAGTGGATTTTTCTTTGCTTTGACCCCTTCAAAGAAGTTGGTCACTTCGTCTTGCACGATCTTCGCGTTTTCCTCCTGGCTCCTCTTGTATGGTAACTTCTCTGGAGTCTTCAGAGAAGGATCGTATCTGTATTGCCTGCCTCTGGCTGTACTGCTAGACGCCGGAGCAGACGAAGCAGCTGCGGCTATCTTTCCTTTCTTATGAGGCGGAGGCGAAGGAAGACGCGCCGGAGGAGCCGGAGCGGCGGCGGGTCTCTTCCGCCCTTGTTGACGAGGCGGAGAAGGAGGAGGCAGCTGGCTGCTCGGGCGCGCCGGTGCAGGCGGAGAAGGAGGCGGAGTGCCGCCACGCGCCGGAGAAGGAGGCTGAGTGCCCTGATCACTCGCCGGAGGAGGCGGAGGAGGAGGCGGAGTGCCCTGACTCGACGGAGGAGGAGGAGGAGGCGGAGTATCACGCCCACGATGCGACCCTATCCTTAATTTGGCACGAAGGCCTCGTCAGGGATAGAAGCGCATCTCGTCGTCTCGCAAGAATGGATATCGTTACAAGTACATGTACTGAAAAGAAGAGATATATATAGAGTTGGCTTACACTCGCCACAAGCTACATCAGAGTCACATCAGTACATTACATAATCATCAAGAGTAAGAGCAGGGTCCGACTATGGACGAAAACAAACGACAAAAGAAGAACGACGTCCATCCTTGCAATCCCAGGCTGCTGGCCTGAAACCCATCCTAGATCGATGAAGAAGAAGAAGAAGAAGAAGAAGAAGAAGAAGAAGAAGCAACTTCAAATGAACAATCAACGCGCTCACATCAAGTAACCTTTACCTGTACCTGCAACTGGTCTTGTAGTAATCTGTGAGCCGCAGGGGACTCAGCAATCTCATTTCCAAAGGTATCAAGACTAGAAAAGCTTAAAGGGTGAGGTAAGGTTAAGTGGTGAGGTTGCAGCAGCGGCTAAGCATATATTTGGTGGCTAAACTTACGAGTACAAGAAATAAGAGGGGGAAGATCTACGGATAGCAGACGTGTCTACTGATGATCAAATGAATGATCCTGAACACCTATCTACGTCAGACATGACCCCACCGTGTCCTCGATCGGAGAAGGAACTCACGAAAGAGACAGTCACGGTTACGCACACAGTTGGCATATTTTAATTAAGTTAACTTCAAGTTATCTAGAACTAGTGTTAAACAAAGTTTCCACGTTGCCACATAAACGCGGACACGGCTTTCCGAAAAGATTTAACCCTGCAGGGGTGCTCCAACTAGTCCATCACAAATTACCACAAGCCGCATAGAAATCCTCAATCACGAAGCTCGCGATTTCGTCAGATTCCCTAGTGGAAAACCTCCACTCTGAGATTACCCAATGCATCACCGGAATCCCGATGCACAAGATATTTCGTCAAAGGTAAAACTAATCCAGCAAGGCCGCCCGACGTGTCGATGATCCCGATAGGAGTCGCGTACCTCGTTCTTAGGACACGACGGATGGGTCACACTAGGAGATACCAAACCTCGGGTTGCCCCGCGGTGGCCCCGTAGTCTGCCAATTTGAACCAACACTCATGAGGAGCACTGCCCCGGGGTTTGATTAAATTTCCTCGGGTGCCGACGGGTCCCTATGCATTATTATTAGGTTAATAGGCAAATGTAGTACCAAAGTTGGGCCTTGCCAGACCAGTCTTAATCTAAAACGAATTATCAAGGGGGTCCCCATAACAACGCCGATCGTGTTAGGAGCGCTCATTTATGGAACATAACACCGGTAGCCGAAAACTAAGGGGGCAAAGGTGGAACAAAACACCAGGCTAGAAAGGCCGAGCCTTCCACCTTTTACCAAGTATATATGTGCATTAAAATTAAATAGCATTTAATATGGTGATATAACAAGGAACCCATGTTTTCACATCGAAGCAACTGCACCTGCAACTAGCAACGCTAACACAGGGTTAAGCAAGCAGTATCATAGTCAATCAGTGGTTTGCTAGGTTGAACAGGTTGAAAGTTTCATGGCATTGTTGAGAGACTAATATTTAACATGTGGTAGGCAACGAGACATAAACGGTAGCAACGGTAAAACTAGCATGGCAATGATAGTAATGGTATCTCTGGAAATGGTCATCTTGCTTGAGATCCCGCTTGGAAGAAGAATGCCTCCGTGAAGCAGACGAACCTACGTAGTCGAACGTGTCCTCACAATCCGACACGCTTGCGGAACTCTATCGAGACGGAGGAAACCGGATACAAGCATCAACACAGATATTCACCACATGATACACAACACAAATGATGCATGATCAGCTGAACACATGCAAGTCACGGCATGACAATTCACACAATCAAACACTACACATTAAGTGAAGTTCAATATGCAACGAGTTGCATATTAACGAAACTCCACGTTAATTATTTAGTTCTATCCCGATTAGATACACAGCAATATTAAATGTGGTTAAACATGGCAAGAGGTGAAGCGCAATTAAACTGCCTACCTAGGCATTTTAAATGAGGTCGGAAATGACATATAACACCCCCGAAACGACCTCACACGTTAATTTACAATTCTGTCCAGATCTGAACTAACACATTTAATTAGTTGTTAAAAAGCAAAACAAATAGGTTCACGTGATTCTACGCGTCATTTCAAGCAATCTACACATAGAGATCATCTCCAACCGAGCTACGGTTCAAAAGATACAAGCACCGCAAGATATGATGGCATGAATGCAATATGTGTGCAACGACGGTCACGAGCACTTCAAAACACACAACCAGCAAGAGAAAATGAAACTACACGAGATTCTAAGCAAGTTTCATGTAGGACACGATCAAATCGGAGCTACGGATCAAAAACTACGAGCAAAACAAGATATCACCACAATCTGCCAAAATCAGCCACATAACACTTTCTACGCCCCACAACTACGGGCTACACAACTCCGATAAACTCAAGCAAGGCATGACACGAAAGAGGGCAAGAAGCACTACTACAAACAACTAACAACAACTAGCATGGCATCATGGATCACTAGGAAAAGAAGTCACAAAATGGCTTCTCACACACAGTTTCAGACTTAGTGAAAATAACACTTCATGAAAGTGCAGTTTTCGATCTGAAGCAATATTAACAGCAGCAAAAACATAATCTACAGGACTCCAAAGGGCATGAAAATTCACAGCATACTAGAGAAACTCAAGGTTTACAACTAACTCCATTGGTCCAACCTCAAAAGAG
The DNA here is from genome assembly GCF_904849725.1 of Hordeum vulgare subsp. vulgare. Lineage (NCBI taxonomy): Eukaryota > Viridiplantae > Streptophyta > Magnoliopsida > Poales > Poaceae > Hordeum > Hordeum vulgare. The sequence goes on from NC_058524.1 coordinate 25,405,661, forward strand.
CTACAGATCAAAAGCTAGAAGCAAAACAAAACAGCAACAAAATATAACAGACTCCAGACTTAGAAATATTTCAGCTCCTCAAAATCAGCACTATTTCTAGCAATTTGAGAGCAACCAAACTACACCTAAACATGCTTTTCTATTGCAACCAAAATTACCAGAGGCTAGACAAAACATCCAAGATCAACTCTCTAGTTGACAACTCCTTCAAACGAAGAACGGAATAAATCCTACGAAAATAATAAGAGGGCAACACAGCAAAATATTGCGCGAACTAACTTACTCGAAATCTAAAACTAATTGCATAGAAAAATCATATGGATTTTTCTACCCCGGACACATATAAAATAGGTGGGGTTGCACAACAATATAATGCCACACGAAAATACGAGAAAATAACCTTTACACGGGAAAATAAACTAGCGGCAAATCCCTACACATAAAAATACAAATGACCGCTCTAAAATACATGAAAAATTAGTTCCTAAAACATGGGCATTTCTATTACGGCATTCGAGCTATTCGGGCACGCACGAAAAATAACTACGACAATAAACGTATCGAGACAGCACACTAAACTAGACATACGACATGGCAAACAACGCCAAATAAATATGCAAGTTGTGAAATCGTATTCTACTCGCAAAACTACCCCAAAACCATATAAAATACGCCTCGTTACGCCTTACGGATAAAAAGTTACGAGGATTCTAATATATGTCTATTTTCCTGAAATTAACTAAACCGAAAAATCCCTAAGGAAAAAAATAAACTACCAGGCCGAATCATGTGGCGCATTTTAGCTAAGACGTGCGCGGGCGTAAAATAGAGGGGTCTGGTGGTGTTCTCGCCTTGGGCTCAAGGCTTGTTGGAGGGGGAGGCAGGGCGGGGCGCCTCGGAGGAGCTGGGCCATCGAGGGAGGCCGCTGTAGTTCTTGCTGGGCTGCAGCTGGAGCAGGCCCAGCCGGGCACTGGCGAGCGAGGCCCAGACGGGAGGGCGCTGCGCTCGGGCGGCTCGTCTCTCCCTCGAACCGACACAGCCATGGCGACGCAAGTGCTCGGGCCGCCGGCGGGAATCACAACAGGGGGATTATGGCGACGGGAGGAGGCGGAACCGGCCGGATCTGGCCGGATCCGGGCCGGCGCGACATCCCGAGGCGGAGGAGGCAGGCGGCCGACTACTGGTGTGGCGCTCCGGCAGCGAGCACGGGCACCAGCGGGAGGCGGCGTTTCGGGAGGACGGCGGGGCTACGGGAGTCAGCGAACGGCGGCGAGGTGCTGCCGGCGGCGAGCACGAGGAAGCTCGGGGCGCGGGAGGAGGCTTCGGTGGGGCTCCGGCTGTTGGGAGCTCGGCAAGAGCAGGGCCTGGGGTGAGCTCGAGGCTGCCATGGGAGGAGGAGAGCTGGAGGGAGCTCGGGCCCAGATGGGCTCAGGCGGGCCCAACGCGGGCTCCGCGGCCCTGGCGGCTGGAGGGGAGGAGAGAGGAGGTGGAAGGTGGCTAGGGTTTGGTGGGGGCTACGTGGAAAACGAGGAGGAGAGAGTGGTAGGCTGTCTTAAAAATAGGAGGGGTATATATAGACAAATGGGGGGGCTAGGTTAGCCGGAATTTCGTTTCGGATCCAACCGTGCGGTCGGATTCGGACGATTCCGAACGCGAGAACGGGTGAGTGGCTGTGAAGAGTGGTATACCGGTGACGAGATGGAAAACGGGCAGCGCGGCAACGAGTTTTAAAACACCGACACACGTCCGACGGTAGACCGAATACGGTGCCGCAACGGTCGACCGTTCGGGTACCAGAGGGACACCGATCGCAACGAAATTCGACAGGCGGCCTAACTAAAAAAAAGCACGACCGCATGCCAAGTTTCACCCCGACCAGAGAAAGTTTAACGCGCACGTTTAAAACAAGGTTTCGACGATGCCGCGGGCGCGTGCGTGTGCGGTCGGACACAGAACGGACAACGACGAGAACCGGCAACTACTGACGAATGCAAGTTTTGAAAACTGACGGCAACGGGATGCCGATGCAATGCTGATGATGCGTATGATGCAATGATGATGCGACAAAAGAAAATAGACACACGATGAAAACGGGAAGAAAAGGGGAATCTTCTGGAACGTCGGCATCGGGCTGTCACAACTCTCCTACACTACAAGAGGATCTCGCCCCAAGATCCAAGAATGGAAGGGGGAAGAGGATGAGAAGGCAAGAGGTAAAACTTAGTCGCTTCTTTGACAAACGAGTGAAACCAACGATCCTTGAAGGTTGCAAAAAAATGAGGAATGATAAGAGAAAGACGTAAGAATTCATGGAAAATTTCGGCAGCACTTCGGTAGGAAAATGGGACAAAAAAATTCGATAAGATGGAAGAATTAGACAATATACATATCAAACAACTAAATAGAACAAGGGAACAGCATGATCTTGATAGAACAACAAGATTGACCCAAAAGAGCAACATCACAATGCATCCGGAACAATAGAATAGGAACTAGCTCATACGGAAGAAGAGAATGAAGAGAGAATGACAACTACTAACTCCAATGAACTTGGCAAGCATGCTTGCAAGAAAAATTGGACGAAGTTGTTGGAAAAACAACAACGAAAAGAGCAAGATAGTAGTGGGCTTATGAAAACCATCTCACATTTATGAGATGACAACCACCCACTAAAAGAAACAATGAATGATTGGGAGAAACAAGATATGAACAATTCCTTACACCAAGAGGATACATTGAGAACTTGGATTAATGACAAGCACCATGATAGCAACAATCCATACGAAAAGCTTTAGGGGAAATCCAAACCAAGATAGCTCAATGAAGAAATCATGGGTTGAAAATATCTCCTGATCATAGAATTGGTGGATTTAATTATCTCATTCTTGAAAGGAAATATTTTCGAGGCTCCTACACTAACAAGAATGCTATAATACCACCGCGAAGGATAAAGGAAGAACAATTGCACATAGAAATGCAAGAGAAAGTATACTTGAGGTTCTCCAACAAGAATCTTGAAGAACACTTTGAGAATGAATTGAAACCTTGATGAACCACCATGAAGGACCACCGTATAGAAATGAATGATGCAACGATAAGAAGGTAGAAAAGAATAAGATTATGACCTTGCCAGGATTTAGATGAAGCCTCACAAAGAGATACTTAAAAGAACCTGAAACTCCGGAAAAGAAAAGATAAGCACACTTGAGAAAAAGGAATTGATATCGTGAGCCGCTCCGGAAGAAGAATTGAAATCTCTTGGAAGAAGGAAGAACAAGAATAAGAATTATGTTATGCTCATCCCTCATCAAATTAAATTGATGACAAGCAACGGATCTAGCATACAACTTATTATTCTTGAAAGAAACTAGAAGAGATAGAGAGATAAGCACCACTTGAGGCAAAATTGAAGGAAGCACCGGTAAGAATTCACAATTGAATGGGAACACCACAAATTAATGGAGATACATGATAAAGAAGAGATCATGAGCCACCTGAGAGAAGAAAAACTTAAACAAGGCACGGGATAATCGAGAGACGAATGAAGAGACCACAATTGAGAAGAATTGAGGATGAAAGCTGAAAGCTGAGAACGAAGAATCTTCTAAAATGATGGCCTTCGGAGGAACGAGAATGAAAACAATTCAGAAATGCACCGGATAGCAAGAAAGGGATTACTCACTATTGACAACAATGAGAGGATAACACGAAGCTGAGATGACAATCTTCACAAGAATGGAACAAGACTGAGAGAAACACTCCTTCGAATAGCAAGCTGAGAATGATGACGAGGAACACACCAAGAATTAATGAGACACTCCGGAATAATGAAGAATTAAAGGTTGAGCCAATATGAGAATTAATTCAAATAGATCTTGACGAAGGAATATGACTGATAAAAATCATACTTACGTCATAGTTGAAAAGATGTAATGATCTCCGGGAAAAGATTAAAAGCGCGAGGAAAGATCCTGGGAAAGAACCTGTGGGTTATGGGCCCACTCAAAGAAACCACCGTTAGAAAAGATTGTTGGAAAGATTGATATTGCACCGGTAGGAAGAGAACTAGATGAGGTTAGCACCTCGAAATAATTAAAAGAATTGAAAACAAGAATTTCTGAAATATCTTTAACACTCCGGATAGAAAGAGAGAGGAATTAATTAACAAGATAGGCTGAAAGAACTTCCAACGTCGGAAAGAATTTAATGGTTGAAAAGGATACGATGACCATGGATAACTGAACTGAATTCACCGGTAAGGAGGACAAGAATGAACAAATATGACACGAATCTCCTAAGAATCTTCACAATGAATCACCGGATGAGACACGGAAGAAAATATGGCGGAAGCACAATGAAATGAATGCGCTTGGATGAAAATTGAATCACCGAAGAAAAGGGTGGGAGGGCGGGAAAAACAAAGATAACTTGGGACAGATGAGATAAACACCGGAATAAAATGAGAGAATGATCTTGCAAAATAGGAGAGGATGGAATTCACTTGAAGAGAAACACACCGGTTGAAAAGAATTGATATGACGACTCCGGTTGACAAGAATTGAGAGGAATTGATTGAGCAAGAGGATTAGCACTCTCACATAAAAATATGAGAACACCTCTTGGAAAGGTCTGAAATCACCACTTGACATTGAAGCAACACAAATTACCACATTTCAACAAAACAAGGATGCGGCTTATGAAACAAGCTAGAACAACTCATGAGAAAGATTTCGTCCGATATTTTCGTGGACAGGAATCCACTAGATGTCAAACCCCAACCTAACATCATGTATTTGTTGGAAGATTGTCCTATAAGCAACTACTAGAATTTCCACCTATGAATTCCCGAAATATCTGGTCATGCAATCTGGTACACGGATATAAGGAGTAATATCACACAACTCCTATACTAACCCGTCACTTGTATCACATTCATCAACACACGACCAGAATCTCGGACCTTCATCTACTACAGACCCTCGTGATCACAACGATACAAAGTATGGCAGTACTTCCGAACAATCTGCACCAGTACTGGGGACATCGGGGTTATCTCGCCACTACTAGTATTGAAGCAATTACGAACATCCTTCGTTCTGAGATACTAAGAAATCTGAATGATAACGATGTGCTCAAGAATCCCCTGGAGCTCAACTCCCCTGAAACTCAAAGCAGATAGGAGGCACCAAGACAGAACTCCGTCACATCGGCATCATATAGATTCCAAAAATATTCGCGTGATCCTAAAAAAATTTGAGTGAGAATAGGAGTAGAGTTAAATTATTACGTCAAGATTCCTCACCAGAGCATAGAAGAGGAGAAAAAAAGAATCCTACTCTCCAATATATAACTAGACTCAAAGCATTTTTTTTCACTAGACTCGACTCGGCCAAGTTCGATCAATCAAGGGGGCTCCTAGGTCGGTACTGCTCTGATACCAACTTGTCACGCCCACGATTCGACCATATCCTTAATTTGGCACGAAGGCCTCGTCAGGGATAGAAGCGCATCTCGTCGTCTCGCAAGAATGGATATCGTTACAAGTACATGTACTGAAAATAAGAGATATATATAGAGTTGGCTTACACTCGCCACAAGCTACATCAGAGTCACATCAGTACATTACATAATCATCAAGAGTAAGAGCAGGGTCCGACTACGGACGAAAACAAATGACAAAAGAAGAACGACGTCCATCCTTGCAATCCCAGGCTGCCGGCCTGGAACCCATCCTAGATCTATGAAGAAGAAGAAGAAGAAGAAGCAACTCCAAATGAACAATCAACGCGCTCACATCAAGTAACCTTTACATGTACCTGCAACTGGTGTTGTAGTAATCTGTGAGCCGCAGGGGACTCAGCAATCTCATTTCCAAAGGTATCAAGACTAGCAAAGCTTAAAGGGTGAGGTAAGGTTAAGTGGTGAGGTTGCAGCAGCGGCTAAGCATATATTTGGTGGCTAAACTTACGAGTACAAGAAATAAGAGGGGGAAGATCTACGGATAGCGGACGTGTCTACTGATGATCAAATGAATAATCCTGAACACTTACCTACGTCAGACATGACCCCACCGTGTCCTCGATCAGAGAAGGAACTCACGAAAGAGACAGTCACGGTTACGCACACAGTTGGCATATTTTAATTAAGTTAACTTCAAGTTATCTAGAACTAGTGTTAAACAAAGTTTCCACGTTGCCACATAAACGCGGACACGACTTTCCGAAAAGATTTAACCCTGCAGGGGTGCTCCAACTAGTCCATCACAAATTACCACAAGCCGCATAGAAATCCTCAATCACGAAGCTCGCGATTTCGTCGGATTCCCTAGTGGAAAACCTCAACTCTGAGATTACCCAAAGCATCACCGGAATCCCGATGCACAAGATATTTCGTCAAAGGTAAAACTAATCCAGCAAGGCCGCCCGACGTGTCGATGATCCCGATAGGAGTCTCGTACCTCGTTCTCAGGACATGACGGATGGGTCACACTAGGAGATACCAAACCTCGGGTTGCCCCGCGGTGGCCCCGTAGTCTGCCAATTTGGACCAACACTCATGAGGAGCACTGGCCCGGGGTTTGATTAAATTTCCTCGGGTGCCCACGGGTCCCTATGCATTATTATTAGGTTAATAGGCAAATGTAGTACCAAAGTTGGTCCTTGCCAGACCAGTCTTAATCTAAAACGAATTATCAAAGGGGTCCCCATAACAACCCCGATCGTGTTAGGAGCGCTCATTTATGGAACATAACACCGGTAGCCGAAAACTAAGGGGGCAATGGTGGAACAAAACACCAGGCTAGAAAGGCCGAGCCTTCCACCTTTTACCAAGTATATATGTGCATTAAAATTAAATAGCATTTAATATGGTGATATAACAAGGAACCCATGTTTTCACATGGAAGCAACTGCACCTGCAACTAGCAACGCTAACACAGGGTTAAGCAAGCAGTATCATAGCCAATCAGTGGTTTGCTAGGTTGAACAGGTTGAAGGTTTCATGGCATTGTTGAGAGGCTGATATTTAACATGTGGTAGGCAACGAGACATAAACGGTAGCAACGGTAAAACTAGCATGGCAATGATAGTAATGGTATCTGTGGAAATGGTCATCTTGCTTGAGATCCCGCTTGGAAGAAGAATGCCTCCGTGAAGCAGACGAACCGACGTAGTCGAACGGGTCCTCACAATTCGACACGCTTGCGGAACTCTATCGAGACGGAGGAAACCGGATACAAGCATCAACACAGATATTCACCACATGATGCACAACACAAATGATGCATGATCAGCTGAACACATGCAAGTCACGGCATGACAATTCACACAATCAAACACTACACATTAAGTGAAGTTCAATATGCAACGAGTTGCATATTAACGAAACTCCACGTTAATTATTTAGTTCTATCCCGATTAGGTACACGGCAATATTAAATGTGGTTAAACATGGCAAGAGGTGAAGCGCAATTAAACTGCCTATCTAGGCATTTCAAATGAGGTCGGAAATGACATATAACACCCCCGAAACGACCTCACACGTTAATTTACAATTCTGTCCAGATCTGAACTAACACATTTAATTAGTTGTTAAAAAGCAAAACAAATAGGTTCACGTGATTCTACGCGTCATTTCAAGCAATCTACACATAGAGATCATCTCCAACCGAGCTACGGTTCAAAAGATACAAGCACCGCAAGATATGATGGCATGAATGCAATATGTGTGCAACGACGGTCACGAGCACTTCAAAACACACAACCAGCAAGAGAAAATGAAACTACACGAGATTCTAAGCAAGTTTCATGTAGGACACGATCAAATCGGAGCTACGGATCAAAAACTACGAGCAAAACAAGATATCACCACAATCTGCCAAAATCAGCCACATAACACTTTCTACGCCCCACAACTACGGGCTACACAACTCCGATAAACTCAAGCAAGGCATGACACGAAAGAGGGCAAGAAGCACTACTACAAACAACTAACAACAACTAGCATGGCATCATGGATCACTAGGAAAAGAAGTCACAAAATGGCTTCTCACACACAGTTTCAGACTTAGTGAAAATAACACTTCATGAAAGTGCAGTTTTCGATCTGAAGCAATATTAACAGCAGCAAAAACATAATCTACAGGACTCCAAAGGGCATGAAAATTCACAGCATACTAGAGAAACTCAAGGTTTACAACTAACTCCATTGGTCCAACCTCAAAAGAGCTACAGATCAAAAGCTAGAAGCAAAACAAAACAGCAACAAAATATAACAGACTCCAGACTTAGAAATATTTCAGCTCCTCAAAATCAGCACTATTTCTAGCAATTTGAGAGCAACCAAACTACACCTAAACATGCTTTTCTATTGCAACCAAAATTACCAGAGGCTAGACAAAACATCCAAGATCAACTCTCTAGTTGACAACTCCTTCAAACGAAGAACGGAATAAATCCTACGAAAATAATAAGAGGGCAACACAGCAAAATATTGCGCGAACTAACTTACTCGAAATCTAAAACTAATTGCATAGAAAAATCATATGGATTTTTCTACCCCGGACACATATAAAATAGGTGGGGTTGCACAACAATATAATGCCACACGAAAATACGAGAAAATAACCTTTACACGGGAAAATAAACTAGCGGCAAATCCCTACACATAAAAATACAAATGACCGCTCTAAAATACATGAAAAATTAGTTCCTAAAACATGGGCATTTCTATTACGGCATTCGAGCTATTCGGGCACGCACGAAAAATAACTACGACAATAAACGTATCGAGACAGCACACTAAACTAGACATACGACATGGCAAACAACGCCAAATAAATATGCAAGTTGTGAAATCGTATTCTACTCGCAAAACTACCCCAAAACCATATAAAATACGCCTCGTTACGCCTTACGGATAAAAAGTTACGAGGATTCTAATATATGTCTATTTTCCTGAAATTAACTAAACCGAAAAATCCCTAAGGAAAAAAATAAACTACCAGGCCGAATCATGTGGCGCATTTTAGCTAAGACGTGCGCGGGCGTAAAATAGAGGGGTCTGGTGGTGTTCTCGCCTTGGGCTCAAGGCTTGTTGGAGGGGGAGGCAGGGCGGGGCGCCTCGGAGGAGCTGGGCCGTCGAGGGAGGCCGTGCTGTTCTTGCTGGGCTGCAGCTGGAGCAGGCCCAGCCGGGCACTGGCGAGCGAGGCCCAGACGGGAGGGGCTGCGCTCGGGCGGCTCGTCTCTCCCTCGAACCGACACAGCCATGGCGACGCAAGTGCTCGGGCCGCCGGCGGGAATCGCTGCAGGGGGATTATGGCGACGGGAGGAGGCGGAGCCGGCCGGATCTGGCCGGATCCGGGCCGGGGCGACATCCTGAGGCGGAGGAGGCAGGCGGCCAACGACTGGTGTGGCGCTCCGGCAGCGAGCACGGGCACTAGCGGGAAGCAGCGTTTCGGGAGGACGGCGGGGCTGCGGGAATCGGCGAACGGGGGCGAGGTGCTGCCGGCGGCGAGCACGGGGAAGCTCGGGGCGTGGGAGGAGGCTTCGGTGGGGCTCTGGCTGTTGGGAGCTCGGCAAGAGCAGGGCCTGGGGCGTGCTCGAGGCTGCCATGGGAGGAGGAGAGCTGCAGGGAGCTCGGGCCCAGATGGGCTCGGGCGGGCCCAACGCGGGCTCCGCGGGCCTGGCGGGTGGAGGGGGAGGAGGAAGGAGGTGGAAGGTGGCTAGGGTTTGGTGGGGGCTGCGCGGAAAACGAGGAGGAGAGAGTGGTAGGGTGTCTTAAAAATAGGAGGGGTATATATAGACAAATGGGGGGCTAGGTTAGCCGAAATTTCGTTTCGGATCCAACCGTGCGGTCGGATTCGGACGATTCCGAACGCGGGAACGGGTGAGTGGCTGTGAAGAGTTGTATACCGGAGACGAGATGGAAAACGGGCGGCGCGGCAATGAGTTTTAAAACACCGACAAACGTCCGATGGTAGACCGAATACGGTGCCGCTACGGTCGACCGTTCGGGTACCAGACGAACTCCGATCGCGACGAAATTCGACAGGCGGCCTAACTAAAACAAATCACGACCGCATGCCAAGTTTCACCCCGATCAGAGAAAGTTTAACGCGCACTTTTATAACAAGGTTTCGACGAAGCCGCGGGCGCGTGCGTGTGCGGTCGGACTCAGAACGGACAACGACGAGAACCGGCAACTACTAACGAATGCAAGTTTTGAAAACTGACGGCAACGGAATGCCGATGCAATGCTGATGATGCGTATGATGCGATGATGATGCGACAAAAGAAAATAGACTCACGACGAAAACGGAAAGAAAAAGGGAATCTTCTGGAACGTCGGCATCGGGCTGTCACACGGAGGCGTCCAGTTCGGAAGGTTGATGAGCTCCTTCCGCCATAGGCATGGAGTCTTGAGAGAAGAACCCAGCCGAATATCCCCTTCAACCGTAGGGTGGTCAAGCTCAAGGTCCTCAAATCCGTCCGTTATTTGATCCACCATCACCCTAGCATATCCTTCTGGAATTGACTGGCCGTGGTAGGTTGAGCCAGGTTCATTAGGTATAATAGAGCCAACAGCCGCCTTGACTTTCAATGTCATCCATCGCGTCATAAGGTGGCAATGTTGAGACTCTATGATAGCATCCACGGGGTAGCCCGTGAAGACAGGCTCCAGCTGCTGAGTGTGCTCGGTGGAAGCCACGCTGCTTCTCCGCTGAGATGGCGGGGTAGCTTTAGGGGAAGCTTCGGGAGGTCGTTTGCTGCGATCTGCTTCTCGTTCCTCTAGCCCTTGTACCCTTTCGTGCAGCGCCTGCAGTTGGCTATGCTCCACTTTCTTCCTCCTCTCCTGGGTTTTGTAACCCCCTGTGTCCGGAAACCCAGCGTTCCACGGAAGGGAGCCTGGCGTGCCTCATGTCCTTCCAGGGTGCTCAGGATTCCCGAGGGCCATTGTGAGCTCGTCCTTCTCTCTGTCTCGAACGAACGTCCCTTCCTGTGGTGCGGTGATATAGTGCCGAAGCTTCCTGACGGGTATTCACAGTTGCTCTTCTGTCCAAACGCACTTCCCTGATACAGGGTCCAAGGTTCCGCCAACCCCGAAGAACCAAGTCCGGCAACAGTCTGGCCATCTCAATGTCTCTCGTTCGACCCCTTTAGCAATCATGTCATTCTCAGCCTTGTCCCACAAAGGTCGGGCTTTGAGGTAACCACCTGACCCCGTGCGATGGTGATGCTTCTTCTTCGCAGCATTTTTCTTGTTTGTCTTGTGGGCCACAAATGCAGGCCATTGATCTCTGATCTTCTCAAACCGGCTGGTGAATTCTGGTGTCTCTTCTTTGTCGACAAACGTTTTCAGCTCATTCTTCCACCTCCTGAATAGTTCTGCCATCTTCTTAAGAGCATGAGACTTGATCAATTCCTCTTTAACTGGCTTCTCTGGATCCTCCTCTGGCGGTAGGGTGAAATTTGCCTTAAGCGTTGTCCAAAGATCTTCTTTCTGCATATCGGAGACATAAGACGTCGGCACCTCAGGGTCTTCCTTCTTTGGCTTTAACCATTGCTGGATACTGATCGGGATCTTGTCCCTAACAAGAACCCCGCACTGAGCACGAAATGCATCCCTTGTCCGGATGGGTTCAATCGGCTTGCCATCGTGCGCGATTGCTGTGATCTCAAACCTTTCATCCGAGCGCAACTTTTTCTTCGGGCCTCGTTTCTTTACCGAAGTTGAGCTCGATCCGAAGGGCTAGAGAAAAAAAGAAGAAAGACGAGAGTTTATTAATATGTGTACATATGAAAACAATGAATGCATCAATTAACTAGTCAGCACGGGCTTAACTAATATATATATACCTGGCCGGACTCGGTTCGGTCATCGGAGCCGTCATCACGGTCTCCTTCTTGTACCTCCATTGGGTCACCGGAGCCATCATGAACATAGCCCTCTTCTTGTACCGGCATTAATGGGTCACCGGAGCCATCATGAACATAGCCCTCTTCTTCACCCGGTCCTTCCTGACCATCGGTGTCGTAGAGAACGACGCAACGACATCACTTCCTTGTGCGATTATCTCCCCCAACATCGCTTTTGTTGCTTCGTCTCGGGAGTGATCCATAGTTTCTGCAAATATTTACAACATGTCAATTATTATTCAAACATGGTACAGATGGATATATATTAGTGGCAAACGTAGAACTAGCTAGCTAATCACAATAAGGAATCATGTTAGTGGCCTCGACGCTGCTTCTCTAAGGTTTGGGGTGGCCTAGAGAACGCTTCAAGGGTTTGGGGTGGCCTCGACACAATGCTTCAAGGGTTTGGGGTGGCATCGACGACAACACTCTTTTAACTTGGTAAATTTGGGTGGCCTCGAGAGAGTTTGTCGGGTAGGGGCGCGGCGGGAGGGGGTAGGAGACCAACATCGTTTTTTCTCTAGGGTTTGGGTGTCCTCGAGATTTTGGTCGAGCGACAGGGCCGAGGGGGGTGCTCCCGTGGTATAAGTTATCACGGTCGAGAGTGGGTATATATATCGACCGCCCCTCATGTCGAAGTTATCCGGGAGGGAGTTATATTGACAACGACGCGACATACATATACATGGGAAAATAATGTTATCGGGGAGGGGGTATATCGGTACCCCCCTCGTGTTGAAGTTCGATCGAGAGGGGGTATATCGACAACGACATACCCGATAAAAAATAAGAAGACAAAAGAAAAAATAAAAAGAGGAGAAGAAGAAAGGAATAGAAGAAAAGCAATCGAAGAAAAAAAAGAAGAAAAAAAGCAGAAGAAGAAAGGAATAGAGGAGAAAGAAGAAAAAAAATAGAAAAATTTTCTATTTTTTTTCTTCTTTCTCCTCTATTCCTTTCTTCTTCTCCTCTTCTTTTTTTCTCTTTTTATTTTTTCCTCCTCTTCTTCCTCTCCTCTTCTTCTCCTTTCTTCCTCTTCTTATTTTCCTTTTTCTCCTCTCATTCTTGTTCTTCTTCTTCCTTTCCTAGCTAGATATTTAAAAAAATTCTAAAAATTAAACTAACCTAAAATGTACTAAATCTAACTTTTGCATATATGAACATATATACACAAAGAACATACAAACATATATACATTTTTATAAAAAAGAAAAAACATCATATTCTATAAAAAATCATATACATATAATCTGAAAAAAACATCATATTATATAAAAAAATCATCATATATATGAACAAAAACAATTATCACATATATTAAAAAAACAAGGGAGGGCGCCGTCGGACCAAGGTGAGGAGGGGCAGGGGCGCGGGGTCGGGGCAGGGCGGCGAGCGGCGACGGCGACGGCGTCGGGGCAGGGCGGCGAGCGGAGCGACGGAAACGACGTCGGGGCAGGGCGGCGAGCGGCGAGGGCGCGGGCGACGGCGTCGGGGCAGGGCGGCGAGCGGCGACGGTGTCGGGCGAGGGCGCGGGCGACGGCGTCGAGGCAGGGCTCGGTGGCGACGGCGACGAGGAGCAGCGTTGGGGCGTTGGGGCGGAGAAGAAGTGATTTTTGCAGAAACTGCTAAGTGTTTCTTATATACCCAAGGCACTGGTACCGGTTCGTGGCACCAACCGGTACCAATGCCCCCTTTAGTCACGGTTGGTGCCACCAACCGGGACCAAAGGTCACTTTTCAGCAGCCCAAAGGGCGGGAAGCGGCGGCCTTTGGTCCCGGTTGGTGGCACCAATCGGGACTAAAGGGTGGGCATTGGTACCGGTTGGTGCCACAAACCGGTACCAATGCACCCCCTTTAGTCCCCGTTGGTACCACCAACCGGGACCAAAGGCCCCTGTCCTGCCTGCGTCGCGGCCAAAGTTTAGTCCCACCTCGCTAGTTGAGAGGGGCGCGCAGTGGTTTATAAGCCCCACTGCCGCACCCCTCTCGACTCCTCTCCACTGCAGGCTTACGGACCTACTTGCTACTGCTCTACCTAATGGGCCTTCTGGGCCTACTGCGGGCCTGAATCCTGGGCCATGGATGGGTTTCTAGTCGTATTCACGCCGTGGTGGCCGAGTTGGTGGCAATTTTTTTATTTTTCCGAGCTTTTTTGTTTTCTTTTTTTCTTTATTTATTTTGTTTTGTTTCTACTTACAACAAAATACTTATTTATTTTATTTTGTTTTGTTTAGAATTACTTATTAATTTTATTTTATGATAATTCTTTTTGCTATTAAAGTTTCTAACAAAAAAAGTTCTTTATGAAAATTCTTTTTGCTTTTAATGATTTTGAACAGAAAATACTTTGATAATTTTAATTGCTTGAATTTTATATAATTTTAGTTTCAATAATACTAGAAGTTGCTTATAATATTTTGGACATAAAATACTTTGATAATTTTAGTTTCAAAACTTTTATTTATGTCATTAAAGTTTTTTTTGTTTCTACTTATCTATTTTATTAAAATTATATTATTTTGTTTCAAATTATTTATTTATTTTATTTTGTTTTGTTTCTGACTTCATTTGTTAGTTTTCATGCACTTATTGATTATTTTGAGCTATAAGACCATGAAATTGAAAAGCATTTGAAATGAACTCTGAAAAGGTTTCAAGTTGGCATGGTATCATCATTTCACCCACATAGCATGTGCAAGAAAGTAGAGAGGCTTACGGCAAAAACTGGATGCACTTCGTGTACAAAACAGACAATCTCCTTCGAAGTATTAGGGTTTCATACGGAAACTCGTCTGTTACAAAAGGATTTCATTTTTGTTGAACTTATTTGAACCCCCTTGTTTTTTGTGTTCAAAATGCACCATTCAAAGCCACATCATCAATTTACAACCCTTTCTGACTTCATTTGTTATTTTTCATGCATTTACTGATTATTTTGAGCTATAAGACCATGAAATTGAAAAGCATTTGAAATAAATTCTGAAAAGGTTCTAAGTTGGCATGATATCATCATTTCACCCACATAGCATGTGCAAGAAAGTAGAGAGGCTTACGGCAAAAACTGGATGCACTTCGTGTACAAAACAGACAATCTCCTTCGAAGTATGAGGGTTTCATACGGAAACTCGTCTCTTACAAAGGGATTTCAACTTTTTTGAACTTATTTGAACCCCCTTGTTTTTCAGTGTTCAAAATGCACCATTCAAAGCCACATCATCAATTTAAAACCCTTTCTGACTTCATTTGTTATTTTTCATGCATTTACTGATTATTTTGAGCTATAAGACCATGAAATTGAAAAGCATTTGAAATGAACTCTGAAAAAGTTCCAAGTTGGCATGGAATCATCATTTCACCCACATAGCATGTGCAAGAAAGTAGAGAGGCTTACAGAAAAAACTGGATGCACTTCGTGAACAAAACAGACAATCTCCTTCGAAGTATCAGGGTTTCATACGGAAACTCGTCTGTTACAAAGGGATTTCAATTTTTTTAAACTTATTTGAACCCCCTTGTTTTTCTGTGTTCAAAATGCACCATTCAAAGCCACATCATCAATTTACAACCCTTTCTGACTTCATTTGTTATTTTTCATGCATTTACTGATTATTTTGAGCTATAAGACCATGAAATTGAAAAGCATTTTAAATGAACTCTGAAAAGGTTTCAAGTTGGCATGGTATCATCATTTCACCCACATAGCATGTGCAAGAAAGTAGAGAGGCTTACGGCAAAAACTGGATGCACTTCGTGTACAAAACAGACAATCTCCTTCGAAGTATCAGGGTTTCATACGGAAACTCGTCTGTTATAAAGGGATTTCAATTTTTTTGAACTTATTTGAACTCCCTTGTTTTTTCGTGTTCAAAATGCACCATTCAAAGCTGTAAGACCATGAAGTTGAAAAGCATTTGAAATGAACTCTGAAACCAAAGAACATACATAGTTCTCGAGAGAATTAAAACCAAAGTACATACATAGTTCTCATTGAACAACATATAACTCTCCAGCGCATCTAATTAAACCATACATTGAAATTATGTAAAACATTTCAATGCAAAAACAAATGCGATCATAACCGCAACCAAGGTAACAACTGATCCAACTGCATAATGATACCAAGCCTCGGTATGAATGGCATATTTTCTAATCTTTTTAATCTTCAACCGCATTGCATCCATCTTGATCTTGTGATCATCGACGACATCCGCAACATGCAACTCCAATATCATCTTCTCCTCCTCAATTTTTATTATTTTTTCCTTCAAGTAATTGTTTTCTTCTCCAACTAAATTTAACCTCTCGACAATAGGGTCGCTTGGAATTTCCGGTTCAACAACCTCCTAGATAAATAAAATCTATGTCACATTGGTCGGCATAATTGTCATAAACAATAAATGAACCAAATAGTTATGAAAAGATAATATATACCACATCTGAATCATAGACAGGACGAGGGCCGATGGGGGCGGATACCAAAACCATCGCACTATATAATAACAAGGAATAATAAAAGTAAGAAAATTAGACAAGTATCTATCTGAAGTCAGAATTTTTTCTTTCAGAAAGAAGATAAGAACAAGAGGCTCACCACGGTGGTGTCGGTGACGAGATCGGCGCGGGCGATCGACGGCGGTGAAGACGGGGCGGGGACGGGGCGTGACGGACCGCTAAATCTAGACAAATCTCGTTGAAAATGGAGCTCGGAGGTCGAGTTTCGAGAGGGGAAAGCTTAACTAGTGTGGTTCGGGCATTTCATCGAACACCTCATGTGCATAGGAGGTGAACTAGAGCACCCAAATGCCCTCCACTCGCCGGCTTGACAAAAACATAGCACTGTGGAGTGCTCTGCCGCGGCGGTGGGTATATGTAGGCAAGTTATTTGTCCCGGTTCGTGGCATGAACCGGGACTAAAGCCAACCCTTCTGTCTTGGTTCAAGCCACGAACCGGGACCAATGGTTGTGGGCCAGCAGCGAGGACCATTGGTCCCGGTTCGTGGCTCAAACCGGGACAAATGGTTCCACACGAACCGGGACCAATGCCCACGAGGCCCCGGCCGGCCCCCTGGGCTCACGAAGCGGGTCTAATACCCCCCATTGGTCCCGGTTCTTGAAGAATCGGGACTAATGGGCTGGCTAGGACCGAACGGTAGCCCTGTTTTCTACTAGTGGGCCCTCTTGGTCCATGGATTACTCCAGCAGTGCCGACGGCGGGGATGTCCACTCCGAAAAACATCTTCAAAGGTAACTTCTGAACACCCCATGAGAAAATAGAGAGCACAGAATGTTAGGCATCTCACCATACTTGGTTATGACAAGAAGCGATGAAAGAATATAAAACATCTCACCATAACTTTTTCCACCATGTTTGTTTTTGTTAGACGGTGCACAAAAGGCTTCCTCAAGAACGCCGAAGAGGATGGTAATATTTCTTTAATTCACACTAGCTTTATCATCCTGAGTAAGCTTCTTCATCCTTTGAGAAAAAATTACAGAAAGGATAGGACCAACATCTTCATCCACTTGGAATGAGCATGTGATGTTATATGCAATGAGCCTAGTCTTCCATTTAATCTATGGGGGCTAAAACTTGTTTTAAGCACCAACTATTATATCATAGGTTGGAGATGCTCTTAGTATAGTTTTACTCATTTACTAGTTCATTGATGTTCTAACATAAGGTGTATTTTTGAGAATTATTGAAGCCTTTCATATGTATATATTTCACGAATTTATCACTATTATTACTTGATTTGAGTTGGAAATTTCTCTCGTGTGTGGGCTGTATCATAAACGGTATTTACCGCCTCCGTGCGTGGCGGCAGGTGCCACATATCGTCTGACGCGTCTGTCGTCACGATGCAGCTGGTCTTTTCTGACAATTCATTTGACATGTGATCTTTTTCGTCAATTTAATTCGGTAAGTGGTCCTTCTGCACAAAAATTCAGAGGCCAGATCCACACAATTAATTGTCACCTTCTTTAAAAAAAACGTAACCTTTGTTCGGTTTGAATATGCCCTTAGCACGTGAAATACGTGGAGTCCAAGTCGGCCTACGGCCCATGAGAGAAAGCACCGCCCTCAGAGCAAAGTTTAAAGCCCAAACCATCAATCCGCGCACCGCCCAAAGCCCGAACCATCCCTCCCCCACCGGCGCCGACCCGCCGCCGCTCGCCATGGAGCCCGCGGCGATGGACCGCATCGCCGCCCGGCTCTCCGCCGTGGACGGCCTCTATTACCCCACCGCCTTCCTCCGCACCTCCCCTCCGCCGCCGGCGCGCAAGTCGGCCCTCCTCGACCTTCTATCCCGCGATGCGCCGCTGTTCCTCGAGCGGTACGGCGCCGCGCTGCGGCCCGACGAGCTGGCCCCCTTCGACGCGCTCCGGGACGACTACGAGGTAGGCTGGCACCTCCGCCGCCTGCGCGCCGTGGCCGCCGGGGAGTCCCCCGCCCCCGCGCGCGTGCGCAACCGGCGCCGCGCCTACCTCCACCGCCTGGTGGCCCAGGGGGACTACTTCTCCGAGGAGGCGATGCGGGAGCGGGAGCCGTACCTGCACCACGAGTACCTCGGCAGGTTCCAGGACCCCTTCGGGCGCGCCATGGTGCGGCCCGGGGAGAAGTTCTCCGAGACGCTGATGCGGCGGGCCGAGGAGGCCGTCATCGTGGAAAAGATCCGCGGGGAACAGATCAGGAGGGGTGTTGACCCCAGCGAGTGGGTCGGCGGTCCCGTTGAGCGGCCGATGATGGGGCAGGAGGAAGAAGAGGAAGAAGAAGAGGAGGAGGAGGAGGATGAAGAAGAGGAAGAAGAAGAGGAGGAGGAAGAGAACATCGGCATGGAGGAGAACACCGAGAATCTTGGTTCCACTGAGGTTTGCTTGCTGCCAATTAGCCTTACTCTCTACATGTTCTGGCTTGATTGTGCCTAATTTCTGTGTTTCATTGCTTGCACTTGCATAGAACTGTACAAGTTTGTGTTGTGATGATACATTGAGGCGATGTAGTTGCGCGTACATGGATTTCGCTTATATAGAACTCTCTGTGACTTGTACTCCCTCCGTCTCAAAATAACTGTCTCAAGCTTAGTACAATTTTGTATTAGAGCTAGTACAAAGTTGAGACACTTATTTTGGGACGGAGGGAGTAGAATATTAATCTTGCTTTGTAGTCTGCTTTGTCCATGGAAAATAGTAATCTACACTGTGTGAAGTCTTCAGAGGTTGTAGAAAATTAGTTGATTTACAGGAATGACTGTATTAAATCAAATCCAGTAAATGCTTAGGTAGAAAAAAAATCATCTTTTTTCTGCGGAGCTGCTTTACAGTTCCCTTAAGTGTTGTATTGCAGTTGCACATACCCCACAAGAGCCTCTTGGTTGGTTATGTTTATTCCATGATACGGTTTCTGTTCAGATGGATCAGGGAGTCTAAATTACTCATGTCTTTTGTGGGTGAAATGTGTTTTGTATGGCTGTAACTGCTAGTTTGCTAGTTACGTGGTTCTAACTTCAGATCTGTCAGACCCGCTCGAAGAAGCTAGAATTACTCCTGAAGCTAGAGTACTACATAGTTCTATCTTCAGATATATCGGACCCGCTCTAAGAAACTAGGATTAATATGGTACCATGTAATTTTATTACATAGTTTTAACTTCAGGTATATCGGACCCGCTCTAAGAAAGTAGGATTAATATGGCACCACGTAATTGTTACTACATAGTTCTATCTTCAGATATATCGGACCCACTCTCAAAAACTAGGATTAATATGATACCATGTAATTCTTACTATATAGTTCTATCTTCAGATATATCGGACCCGCTCTAAAAAACTAGGATTAATATGGTACCATGTAATTTTATTACTCCCTCCATTCCTAAATATAAGTCTTTTTAGAGATTCCACTAGGGACTACATACGGAGCAAAATGAATGAATCTACACTCTAAAATATGTCTATATACATCCGTATGTAGTCTTCTAGTAGAACTTCTAAAAAGACTTATACTCCCTCTGTTCCTAAATATAAGTCTTTTTAGATATTTCACTAAAAGACTACATACGAAGCAAAATGAATGAATCTACACTTTAAAGTATGTCTATATACATCTGTATGTAGTCTTTTAGTGAAACATCTAAAAAGACTTATATTTAGGAACGGAGGGAGTACATAGTTCTAACTTCAGGTATATCGGACCCGCTCTAAGAAACTAGGATTAATATGGCACCATGTAATTGTTACTACATAGTTCTATCTTCAGATATATCGGACCCACTCTCAAAAACTAGGATTAATATGGTACCATGTAATTTTTATTACATAGTTCTAACTTCAGGTATATCGAACCTGCTCTGAGAAACTAGGATTAATATGGCACCATGTAACTGCTATTACATAGTTCTAACTTCAGATATAGTGCTTTTGGGTGGGGTGGCCCCTCATTCGCCAGATCTTTGAGTGACCATCTTATGTGATTTTCCAATTTGGAGAATCGAAATGAAGCACTTTTTTATTCAGTCTATCTGGACCATTTTGTACAATAGGAATGTATTCTCTTTACTTCACAAGGCATTAATATAGGCATCAGCCTTCCTGCAAGTTCTAGTCTTCACCCTTTGTAAGATAAGTGGGTCAATTGGGCCAAGACCAGGACCATGGTCGTCCGTCTCCGCTGGCCTCAGAACGCCCGAGGAAACTAGGATTACCTGTTTCTTTTCTGAAACATTGGGGTTGGTGTAGCCTCCACGGCTGTAGCTGTGGTCAGATTTAGAAACTCTGTTATTATTAACTCTGCAGTATTTTATTGTTGGCTAGGGCCCTGTGATGAATCTGAAAACAGCATGCACCTGACATTTTGACTGTACATCTAAGTGGTGAGGAAGAAATAAGTTGAAAGTAAGATCACCGGATAAGTTCTTGACTAGAACAGATGCATAACATATGTCGGTATCAACTTGAAGTAGAGCTGTTGTCCGAAAAAATGACAATCTAGTTCAGGTGGCCAATATGCTAGACTAGGTCAATCTAAGGCTTGTATCTTTCAGTCACGTTGCTTTTGGCTTGCACTTGTGGCATTTACCTTTCTTATTTGACTGGAGAGAAAAACCAGGATACTTTTCCGCTGAGTTTAGATAGATCTACTTTCTATCTTGGTTTTCCTTACCAAGATACTCTGGTGGAGCAGTAGTAAACTTTGCCGCGGCAGATTATTAGATGTTCATTTTCTTCCTAACCCCTGGTCGCAGGTGGCTGCACGCGACGATAACGGTGGGTGCCCGAACGAGACCGCAGGACCCCCCGCAGCGACTTTCAAGTCGATATTATCCCCTGAGGAGATGGAGGATCAGCTGGAGCAGTTCACCTCGGTGATGCAGGAGAAGTTCCTGTCAGGCCAAGACTCGGAGCACATGGACTACCCCCAGATCGACAACGACGAGATGCTGGACGACCACTGGTCGAGAGAGGCCAACTACGACGCGGAGGACAAGTACTTCGACGAAGATTAGGACGGTCCAGAATGAAGTCTGCTGCTATTTAAGCTGCGTACTCGGTCAGTGGCGCCGGCCATGTTTAGACCCTGTAGTGTTGTTTGTTAGCAGCATGTAAATATATGCAATCGTGTACGATTAGGACACAACTTACACATCCCATGAGGGAGGCGAGATGAGGGTATACTGGTATCGTATCAGACGGTAGCGTCTGTCTCTCTGTTGCTACCGGTTAGGCCTTGTATAATGTTAGGTGCTTAGGGAGAGGTGTTTAGAAAAATGAAGTTTTTTAAGCATCAATGCATATTTCTACATGGAAAATGCCTAACTAAGTGTATATCCTTTACAAATAAACATCGGTGCTTAAAAAAATACAGCTTTATTTCTCTAAGCACCTCCTCTAAGCGTCTTGCATTAAGTTTCGGTTTCATACCTGGCAGTACTTTTCTAGTCTTGCTTTCGCTCTTGGTATTGTAACTTTCTCCTTCTCAAGATGTAAGTCAAGTGGTATGCGTCAATTTCCCCCCTATTCCGTTGCAGTCTTACATTACTTGCTTTGTTCAGGCGTTGGCGCTTGGCTAGCATTCCACGCGGTTTACCGTTCGTCATTGTATACTTGGGCATGTTGTGTTGTGACCTCACTATCCGTGTGCTCGACCAAGACATGACTTTCAGTTGTATAATAATATAAGAGGTTGCTTAAGCATGTTGCATTATGACCTCTGCGATGGTTGTTCCAGGAGTACATAATGAATAAATTTGAGCGTAGCGCTGCGTCTGTTTATTGTCATCAGTCCTATCCACAAAGGAAACTGTGTTGTGCAGCTATCAGCTGGGAGTTGACGCTCCATCTTGGTAGGAGGAAAACGTAGTCATCACCCCCTGAACATCTATTCACGCGGAAAGCAAAAAACCCGCGTCGCTCTTGGCGGTGGCTCGGACGGAACCCTAGCCGTCGCCGCCGCCCCCTCCCCTGCTCCATCCTTCCTCGCCGTCGCCGCAGGAAGCCCGCGGCGGCGAGGCGTTTCCTCGCCTTACGGTGCGCTCTCGCGGCAGGGGAGGTCGGCCTCTCGCGGTGTGGCGTCGCCGGCGCCGTACTGGCCTCCTGCGTCGCTCGGGTGGCTCTCCTCCGACAGGTTTCGGTAGGTGGCGGCCCCCTTTTCATCATGTACGAGCCCGTGTGCTCGTCGTCGGATGTGGCGGCCTTCCAGATCTGGACATCCCCGGCCGGTTCTGGCCCGTCGGGGGCTGCCCTGGCTGGGGTCGTGGTGGTGTGTGACGGCCAAGCCCTGGAGGTCTGCGGTTGCCGGAGCGGCAGCCCCGGATTTGGTGGTGACGGCTTCGGCCAGAGGGCGGTGCGCCTGGTCATGGTGGATCGTGGAATCCCATGGTCAGAAGGAGGTGCCTCGGCAACTGGTGGTTGGTAGGTGGCGGTCTGTGGCGGTGGATGTTCAACGCACCTCCGGGAGAAATGCTTGCTCAGGTCTTCATCGGAGCCGGCGACGGCTGCGGGTGCCGCTATCTTTTTTGAAAGCGTCGTCGTGGAGGTGTGCTGCTCCCACGTGCCCTGAGCTCCGAAGGGAAACCTTAGATCCAGTGGATCAGGCAATGGAGGCATCTCTGCATCTTTTCCCTGTTGAGGGCATCGTCTTGCAGCCGGCTACGACTGGGAGACTAGCGTGGTTGCGGCATTTTCACCGTGGTTGGCGGCATCTTCGCTGCATGGTTTGCTGAGGTGGGACGCTGGTTTCTGCTTGGCAACGATGATGGCGTGGTGTGGACTTTGTAGTCGGTTCTTTCCGACGTGTCCGAGGTGGTCTTCCGTGGGTTGGTTGGTTGCTTGAAGTCGGAGCTGCGGTGGAGCGAGTCCAGGCGGTGACGATGACGGGCGCTCGATGGACATTTGCGAAGGTCACGGTCGGTGCAAGTCCTGCATATTTCCCTGGTGATTCTCATCGTCAAGGTCGGAGTTGTCGGGTACTCGTGCGTGTGTTCATCCGGTGGCATATGTGCCGTTGTGGTTTCTTTGCAGCTGTTTGCGGGATGGTTTCGATGTTGGAGCTCGTTGGTGAAATCAGTGTCGTTCGTTCGAGGCAACCGGTGATGACGACGACGCTAGCGACTCCACAGCGGATGTCTTTCTTCTTTGTAGCTTCGTGTTCCATGTCGGTGGCCAGTTTGACCGGTGGTGTCCATGTCATATGGGTTATGTACTGTATCGTTTTTATCCTGATTTTCCGTCAATTAATCGGTCAATTCTCTTCTTCTTATTCAATGAAAATGACAAATCTTTTGTCTCATTTCCAAAAAAAAAAAACCCATCGTAGGCACTAAGAAGGAACCGAGAAGAGTAGAGGAAGAGTTTTTTTTTATTGGAGAGGAAGAGCTTTTTGTTACACCTATGGGCATATTCCAACGTAAAGAACGGGTAAGATGACTTGGCACTATTTGGTTGGCAGAAGAAAAGGCCGGGGCCCACCCCGTGAAATTCAGGTGAGGATTTTTTTGTTTATTGCAATTGTTTGTCAGTAGCTCATCAAGCTGACCGCTTGGTTCAGGTGAGTTGAGGAGCGAATGCCTCGTAGCTTTTTGACGGCCCTGTTTGTGTCAGTTTAGCTTGGCTTTGGATCATCCGTGGAATTGCTCAGCTCACAAAGCTGATTCGCACACTGCAGTACAGTTGGATGTTCTTCAGGCAATTGCACTGGAAAAATGGCTTGAATCCAGATTTATCCTGAAAAATGGCAAAGATGACTTCAGATTGCCGTGAAAACCTTACAACATAATGAACAAAGTCTCATATCTAACCCCTACACCGTCTGATTAATAATAAACCAAAAGAGAAGAGGAAAAATCTCCGCAAACCAATGTAGGAGATAGACAAGACTTAATTAATTACTTTCTTCGTTCCAAAATTCTTATCTTAGACTTATATAGATATGAATGTATCTAGTCATATTTAGTATTTAGGTACATTCGTTTCTAGATAAAGCTAAGACAAGAATTTTGTGACGGAGGGAGTACCATTTTGATGAGAGCGACTAACTTTAATTTACATGATGCTGGTGTAACATGGTCATGTTTTATCTTTTTTATTTGAAAGAAGACAACATGATCGTATCTAAGCGTTGGCTCTTTTGTGGCTTTTGTTCAGTTTTATTTAAAGGGATTGTACCTTTGCGCTGCACCGACCATACCGACGGAGCGTGCCTCCACCATGAACCTGATCCACGAGCAGCACGTTACCCCATGTCGAGATCACAAGTGGCTCCATCCGTGAGGCCTTGTACAATGCTAGGGGTTTAGGAAGGGGCTTAGAAAAATAAATTAAGTTTTTTTAAATATGAATGCTTATTTTTACAGAAGAGACGTCTAACTAAGTGTCTATCCTTTATAAATAAGCACCGGTGTTTAAGAAAAGTCTAGTTTATTTCTTTAAGCACCTTCCTAAGGGTCTTGCATTCTACAAGGCCTAAGGAACCACGACGACGAATCCTCCTTCCGCAAATTTGAAATCCTTCGCCCCACTCCCATTTCATTTTGTGGTTTTCTTCTTTCAACAAAACAAATAGCCTATTCGGTAACCCTCCACCTCTACCTTCGTAAAACACGTGAGCGCACGAAGCGCCACTTTTGCGACTCTAAGAAGATACGCCGCAGACCACTCCAGGAGCGGAAAGCGGCCCAACGGGGCCTAAATGTCCCTGCTCCGCGCTCCTTTATCTCGTCTGTTTCTCCCTTCTTTCATTTTGCCTTCATGCCAAATTTGCAAGAGCCAGCCGACCATACCATCCATCCCCCGCGCGCCTTTCCACCCCACGACCGCTTGTTCGTCGCCCCACGTACGTGTGTCCTCTTCCACTACATCCCTCCGGCCCTGTTTGGTCCATGAGACAGAGTTAGTTTGAACTAACGGGAGCTAAATTAGCCCTAAAGTATCGAAACATAATGTTAGATTAAAGCTAGTTACGTCTATCGCTGGATTTTTCATGGACGGTCGCTTACGACGGGATTAAAGCTAGTTTGAACTAGCCGGGCTCAAATAGCCCCCTGTAACACGGCACGCATGGTACAGAGCAAGTGGGACGAATACGGCAAGAAAATCGATGTTTCTATGGACCGGGGTCTCGAAAGCCTGCGTGATGGAGGCTCGGACGCCCGCAACTCTTCCCCGGCTTTTGCTTTTTGGTTTGTGAGATTTCGTCCGGATGTTCGAACCTCGCCGTGTCGTCGGATGGCCTAAATTGTTTGCGACACGGGGCCGGGAGGGGTTTTGATGTATGACGCACGCGTGTGTGGGGGAGGGGATGCCTTAATAAAATGTACAAAAAATAACACTCGATTCCTACATGTGAGCACATACGAAGCGTTCTTTTTTTAATTAATTAGAGAAAAAACATTACCGGAAGAAACCTAAGAAAATTCGTGTTTTTGAAGTTTAAAAAATATATGTTTTTCTCTCAGTGATACATATACACATTCTGAATATCCATGGCAAGTTTTGGTACAAAACTCGTTTTATTTTGTGTTACAGAAAAAAAAATAGTTTTCTGACAGTGTATAAGAAAAAAAGGTGACATTTTTTGTCAGAAATTTCACTTTTTTGGTATTTCTCAAAACACAAAGTACAGTAGTTCTTTTCCAGATTTTTACCGGGCCTTAGGAATGTGTGTATGTATTCACGTATTTGTTTTCAGATTTTCTTTACGTACCGGAAGTGTGTTTAAAAAAATAAATAAATATCGAGAGCTGTGGAGGTCGGTAGCTGCAAGCACTTTTCGGTCGCACTCTTGCCTTTTGGATTGGAACACGAGAGTTGACGCGGATGGTCGCCTACGACAGGATTTTGTTCGGTTTTTTAATTTAATATTAAAAAAGTTGGAGATTACGCTTTAACGCACGCCAGGGCGGGCTGCGCCGCGCCGACCAGCGCCGAGAGAGAGAGAGAGAGCGCGCCAGCGCCATGCGCCCAATCCGCGCCCGGCACGTCACCGCTACACCACCTGCAACTGCCAGTGGCCCCGCCCCTAAGCAACCACGACGAATCCCCCACCCCCAGCCGCAGATTCGAATCCCTCGCCCCCGCTTCCCCTTTCCTTTCCTCCCCCTGCTTTCCTTTCCTTCACCAAAACCAGACGCCTCGCTCGGTCGGGTCTCCTCTCCTCTATTTAACCCCCTCCGTCGCCGACCCCTTCCATCCCGTCGCACGCTTTTCTCCTTTCCCTTTCCCGTCGCCGCCCAATCCGCCAGCCACAACCCCACCCCACCCCCAACCCCGCCCCCGGCCTGCTATTTCTCTGCCCCACGCGCCTGCGTGCGCCCCCTCCTCCCCCCACCTTCCCCGACCCCGACCCGCGCCAGCGGCGAACATGGCGGGCCGCCGCGGCGCCGCCCTGCTCCTGCTGGCGCCCCTCCTCCTCCTCCTCGCCGGCGCCGCAGCGGGAGAAGCCGTGGAGCCGCATCCGCACGACGACGCGCCGGCCGCGCAGCCCCAGCTGCCGCTCCTCATCAAGCTGCCCACCGCCGCGGACAAGGGAGGCGACGAGGCCGTGGAGCTGCGGTGCGCGAGCTGGAGGACGGCGGGGGAGGCCAACAACCTGTCCCCCTGGGCGGCCGTGCCTCCGGACTGCGTGCCCCACGTGCGCGCCTACCTCACCGGCCCCGCCTACCGCTCCGACCTCGACCTCGTCGCGCGGGAGGCCTCCGCCTACGCCCGCTCCGCCGCCGCCTCCACCGGGGACGCCGCCGCCTGGGTCTTCGACGTCGACGAGACGCTGCTCTCCAACCTCCCCTACTACGCGCAGCACGGATACGGGTGAGCCAGGCGAACCAGGGGATTCCAAGTTTGACAGAGGGATTCTTGGCTTACGTGCGCTGTTCGATTCGTGGCAATGGCAGGCTGGAGCTGTTCGACCACCGCGAGTTCGACCGGTGGGTGGAGACGGGGGAGGCGCCGGCGATCCCCTCCAGCCTCCGCCTCTACAGGGAGGTCCGCGCCCTCGGATTCAAGACCTTCCTCCTCACCGGCCGCAGCGAGGCCCACCAGGGCGTCACCGTCGACAACCTCAGGAAACAGGGCTTCCACGACTGGGACAAGCTCATTCTCAGGTACAGCTTCACCATCCCCCTCTTCTGCTGTTGCCATTGCACATGGCTTTCATGGGGATTCCTTTATAATCACTGGCTGAGACATCAAATTAGAACGCCCGAATTACCAAATGCACCAGTCTTTGTGAAAAGAATACTACATAAAGATTCGGCGCTTCAGGAATGCCATTGCATACAGGCCGTAAAAAAAAGTTCATTATGTTGGACTGAATACTCTGTTCTAGGTATGCGTTTCAGATGTGAATTTGGTTAATGCTGAATACAAAGGGAGAAATAATCTTGTTTTCGTTAGTGCTGAATTACACAGCCACCAATCTCGTTTTATCCCTACCAATTGGGTCAATTCAGCGATCCGACATCCAATTTGTTTCCAGAGCACCTCTAGTGTCTTGCCATCTAGTGTTCCTGGTTTCTGCGTAATGCAAATTCTGAAACGCGCCTTCTACGATGATGATGTTCCAGGGCAGCGGCTGACCGGACGAAAACGGCGACGGACTACAAGTCGGAGAAGAGGAAGGAGATGGAGGCGGAGGGGTACAAGATCCTGGGCAACTCGGGTGACCAGTGGAGCGACCTGCTGGGCTACTCCATGAGCGCCCGCTCCTTCAAGCTCCCCAACCCAATGTACTACATCCCCTGACACAACACAACACAACAGAGCAAACATGATTGGTGGGCGTAGTGTGATGAATGCAGCGTTTATTTATCTGGCGCATTCTTCGCGCCGGCCAAGTTGATTGAACCATGTAGGCGTACTGACTGACTGAGTGTGCAAATCAAAATTGTGAATGAAATTGAGATGGAAGAATTTGTGCTGTGCAAAGTTGTGATTGATGAGATGAGAGCTGTTGCTGCTTTGAAATGAAATGAAATGTTGACTTGATGGACACATTGTACCAAAAAGGCGAGGAATCCGCGGAATCGCTCCATGAAATATCCTATGCTGTTAATCAGTAACATATCGATTGAAATGATCTCTTCTGCGCGTAATCTACCAAAACCTTAGCCTCCCTACCTCTGCTGAACAAAGCAAAAAAAAAAAAAAAAAAAAGCTTTACATCATCTGATAGCATAACAATAAAAACTGCAGTGGTGCGCTTTGCACCTCTTTTTGGAAGATTTATATTGTGTCAGCAGGATCTCGCATCAGCCAACACTTGTGTAGGATCTCTGAGGTTTGAATGAAGACTGCATCATCAGATTCTTAAAGACACCTCTTTTTTTTTTTGTGCGGGCATCTACATCAATTAACAGCATCCAACACAAAAGTTCGGAGTGAATTCCCCCGAAAGTAATATTGATGTTTCGAAGAGCAAGCCTAGATTGGAACGACAAAGTGACAAGATTGAAACTCGCTGGAGCCACCATGACAAAATTATTGCCAAAACCAGATGTTTATACTGATACCCTGTTTAGACCTTGACTTTAAACTGAACCTCAAAGTAACAGGATCAACAACCAGACAACACGCTGACATTGCACAATAAGAAAAACAGATGCCTGAATCTTATTGCTTGTACAAAAAACTATTGTGTGTGTCGCGCCCTTCCAATTTCGTTGGACAAATTATATCTAGTAGAAATAACACCACGGCGTGTCCCTCAAACTTTTGACGACCTTCTGGTTTAGATGGCTAATGAACCAGCGTTTTTTCAGCGTTGCAGGACCTGCAGAACCTGCTTCATGGACGGCCGTGACGATGGGTTTGTGCCCGTGCAAATTAGCCCTAGCTTCAACACCAGTTGTACCTCACGCGAGTGGGCTGCATCTCGTATGCCTGCGTCGATCAGATTTGTCAAATGGATGTCCTCGTCTTGATGAAATTGCCTCCATGCCCATTGCGCCAAATTCTCGTACCCGCCCCCACCATTTGCACGCCTCCCTGTTACCAGCTCCAAGAGAACCACCCCAAAGCTGTACACATCAACTTTCTCATTCATTTTTTTCGAGCTTCCAAACTCTACAAAACAAAAAAGGTGTAAGTTACTGGTCAGACGGTTACATTACCTGAGTTCAAAATAACCGAAGTTGCTAAGTTCTTACCTGGAGCTATATATCCAAAGGACCCAACCACCGCCGAGACAGACTCTGGATCACCGGCTTTAAGCAGAGTGCGAGCTAGGCCAAAGTCCGCAATCTTTGCCTTGAATTCAGGATCCAGTAGGATGTTGCTGGATTTTACATCACGATGTGCTATAGGAGGAGAGCAACCGTGGTGCATGTAACACAATCCTCTGGCGGCATCTATCGCTATTGACATCCTTGTTGGCCAGTTCAACAACTGTCTGGTTGTACCAGCGGGATCATCTTTCTGATGCAGCCATTCATACAGGCTACCATGTTCCATGTACTCGTATATGAGGAGCTTCGATTCGGAGCTTGAAATGTAGCCAAGCAACTTTACGATATTGCCGTGTCGGATGGATCCAAGAACCTCAATTTCAGCTTGAAACTGCTTTTCCAGCATATCTTCCGGTCCGCCACTAGTCCATATTTGCTTGACAGCTATAACATTTTCAGCACCAAAGCAGATCTTATATACCTTTCCCGAGCCACCGCTGCCGACAAGGTTTGCATCAATGAGTCTGCAAACGATGTCTTGAGTGTCATAATCAATAGCTTGGAAGGCCGTCAGCTTCCACTGTGGTGGAGATGGGGCATTGTCCTTTTCATATAAGAAAAATGCCTTGTTCTTAATTAAAGTAATCAGCCCCGCGCATGTGAAAATGGTTGAACCAAAGACCAGGAGGATGATTACAAACATCTTCAAGTGCAATCTGGTGCACATGGGAAGGTCTCCAAAGTGATCGGAGGAACATAAGCCAGGATTGGAAAGAAAGCTCCACTGAAATATTTTCAACTCGAGAGGAGATGGAATCTTGCCCGTCAGTTGGTTATTAGAGAAATTGAGGAAGAAGATGGAGGCTACTTGTAATTGTGTAAGGTTTTGCGGCAGTGGGCCGGATAGAAGATTATCGTTCAATAAAAGTGTGGACAGTTTCTTGAGGTTACAAAACTCATCTGGTACGTGACCAGAGAGTGAGTTACTGTGTAGATCAAGGGACTCTAGATTCTGCATTCTCCAAATCCCACTAGGTATTGTCCCATTCAGCGTGTTACAAGACAAATCTAAGATTATAAGTCGGGTCAGCTTGGATAAAGTGTCTGGAATTTCACCAACTATGCTCATATTACTCATGGACAACTTTTCTAGGCTTGTCAAATTTCCAAACTGTGGATTGATTCTGTGTGAAGCAAAGGGATTAGAAGACAAATCTAAGATTCTAAGTCGGGTCAGCTTTGATATAGTGTTTGGAGTTTCACCAACTAGATTCATATTACTCATTGACAATACTTCTAGGTTTGTCAAATTTCCAAACTGTGGATCAATTATGTGTGAAGCAAAGGGATTGGAGTCTAGTATCAGCACTTCTAGTGATGAAAGCTGGAAGATTGAACTAGGAATACTACCGGATAAATTATTCGATTCAAGGTTAAGGTGGGTAATTGTTTTTGACAGTAAATGGATATTTAATGGAAGACTACCAACGAAAGAATTGTACGAGAGGTTCAGATGTTCAAGGCTTGAGCAACTGTAAAGAACCGTAGGGAAAAAGCCTGGAATGTTGTTGTACGAAAGGTCAATGTACGTAAGGTTCTTGAACGAGCAAATTTCTAACGGAATTGGCTTGGCAAGATTGTAGTTACTGAGTGAAATACCTGTAACAAAGCCCTCCCGAGTGCAAGTGACCCCATCCCACTTACAGTGGCCTCTGTCCATGATGGAGCTCCACTTGATATTCTTCTGTTTACCCCAGTGTCTCTCAAGGCTTAGAAGTGCTGCCTTTTCAGCCTTCCTACTCATGGCTTCACAGTTGTAGCCAAGGAGCGAGCAAATGAAGAGGACCAGAGATATCTTGTGGAGGATGGTACTGTGAACTAGCTGAGAATTTGCCATGGCTCTCATCTTGGGCTTGCAGAGGATGGTATGAATGCGATGAACAAGGTGGGAAATAGCAATCTCACTCATCTTGCTTCTATTGAGGATGCTATGATGAACAATGTGTGGATTATATGCGGGCAAGTCAAGCTAGGTTACCCGTCAATTTCCAAAAAAGCAAAGAAAAAAAAGTCAGGTTCCCTGTCACTTTGCTATTCAAGGATTATTTTTGACTAGTGACCATTTCTACGTAGAATAGTTTGCTTTTGACTACATTGATTATTGGATTTGTTGACGTCTCAAGAATCAGGCGAGATGCTGACAAGGAGCAGTGACGAACAGCACCCATGAAAGGAGAAGAATCTGACCACGAGAAGACGTGTGAACGAACAACGCGGGGTCATGATCACTCGGAGAGAAGCCCACGGCAGTCACCACAGAGGCGAACCGCTCAAACCAGACGCGAGGTGCCTGTTTTAGACCATAAAGAGAGCGTCGAAGACGGCAGATCATACCATCAGGAGTACGGTACCCCGGTGTTGGCTGCAAATAAACCTCCTCACGCAACTCACCATTGCGAAAAGCGTTCTGGACATCAATTTGAGACACAGACCAATGACGAACAGAGGCCACAACAAGGAGAGTGCTGTAACGCCCAAGAAGCGGTCATATTCTTATTTTGGCGTGAGGGCCTCGATAGGGATAGAAACGCATCTCGTCGTTTCGCAAGAATGAATATCCTTACAAGTACATGTATTAAAAAGATGAGTATAAAGAGTTGGCTTACACTCGCCACAAGCTACATCAACATCACATCAATACAACAATATACAATCATCATGAAGAAGAGCAGAGTCCGACTACGAATGAAAACAAACGATAAAATAACGACGTCCATCCTTGCTATCTCACGCTGTCAGCCTGGAACTCATCCTAGATCGATGAAGAAGAAGAAGAAGAAAACTCTAAATGAACAATCAACGAGCTCGCGTCAAGTAACCCTTTACCTGTACCTGCAACTGGTGTTGTAGTAATCTGTGAGCCACATGGACTCAACAATCTCATTTCTAAAGGTATCAAGACTAGCAAAGCTTAATGGGTGAGGTATTCTTAAGTGGTGAGGCTGCAACAAACGACTAAGCATTTATTTGATGGCTAACTTACGAGTATAAGAATAAGAGGGGGATGATCAACGCATAACGGACGTGAACTAGTAATGATCAAATGAATGATCCTGAACACCTACTTACGTCAGACGTAACCCCACCGTATCCTCGATCGGAGAAGGAGCTCACAAAAGAGACAATCACGGTTACGCACTCAGTTGGCAAGTTTTAATTAAGTTAACTTCAAATTATCTAGAACCGGATGTTAAACAAAGTTTTCACGTTGCTACATAACCGCGAGCACGGCTTTCCGAAAGATTTAACCCTGCAGGGATGCTCCAACTAGTCCATCACAAACTACCACACACTGCGACGGAATGACCTCGATCAGGGAAACCCGTGATCTCCTCGGGTTCCTATTGGAAAACCTCAACCCGAGATAACCCAAAGCATCCTCGGAATCCCTCGCACAAGACGCTCGAGAAAGGTAAAACAAGTCCAGCAAGGCCGCTTGGCGTGTCGACAATCCCGATAGGAGCCGCGTATCTCATTCTCAAGACACGTCGGATGAGCTATGGTTACCACGCCAAACGCCGAGTTGCCCCGGGTAGCGTTAATAAGCTGCTCTGTTTGGGACCAACAACATCAGCACTGGCCCGTCATGTATTATGTTGAATTACTCCTCGGGTTCATGGCGCCCTATGTTTTCAGTATTAACAGAATTATTATGTTGGGCAAATATAGTACCAATGTTGGGCCTTGCCAGACGAGCTTTATCCCAAAACGAGAATTTAGGGGGTCCCCATAACAACCCCAAGCATGTTAGGAGCGCTCATTTATGAAACATAACACCGGTAGCCGAAACTAAGGCGACAAAGGTGGAACAAAACAACATGCTAGAAAGCCCGAGCCTTCCACCTTTTACCAAGTATATAGGTGCATTAAATTAAATAACATTTATATGCTGATATAACAAGGAACCCATGTTATCACATGGAAGCAACTACACCTGCAACTAGCAACGCTGTCCAAAGGTTAAGCAAGCGGTAACATAGCCAATCAGTGGCTTGCTAGGTTGTAGAAAGGTTGAAGGTTTTCATGGCAATGTTGGGAGGCTGATATTTAACAGGTGGTAGGCAGCGAGACATAACGACAGAAACGAAACAACTAGCATGTCAATGATAGTAATGATATCTAGGGAAATGTTCATCTTGATCGAGATCCCGTTTGGAAGAAGAACGACTCCGTGAAGCAGACAAACCGACGTAGTCGAACGGGTCCTCATATTCCGACACGCTTGCGGAACTCTATCGAGACGAAGCAAACCGAAAACAAGAATCAACACACGATATACACCACGACACATGCACAACATGATGCACAACACATATGATGCATGAGCAGTTTTAAATATGCAAGGCATGACACGACAATTCACATCACGCAAACACTACACATTAAGTGAAGCTCAATATCCAACGAGTTGCATATTGGCGAAACTCCACGTTTAATTATTTATTTCACTCCCGTTTATTTCCACGATAATATTAAATGTTGTTAAACATGGCAAGGGGCGAAACACAAATTAATCTACCCATGTAGGCATTTTAAATGAGGCCGGAAACGACATATAGCATCTCCAAATTGACCCCACATGTTTAATTCTAAATCTGTCTAGATTTGTCTTAACCATATTTTATGTTTGTTGAACGGAAAAACAAAGTGGTTCACGTAAAACTACGCGTCGTTTTAGTCCATTTACATATATGGCTCATCTCCAACGGAGCTACGGTTAAATAACTACGACCTAAACCATTTTTAACACGTCGACACGCAAACCGATGCAAACAGCACACTAAACATCTTTAAATATGCACGAGAGTTGGAAAATACCATTCTACGTGAAATTATAATCACTTTACATATATAACTTGCCGCAATCCGACACACGGATTAATAGATACGGGCATTTGAAAATTATGCTCTTTTCTGAAATTAAATAAAATCGCCGGTGCTAAAAAAAATACAGCGGGCCCAAACTACAATGGGCCGAAATCACAACATGGGCGTAGGATAACAACCAAGCGCCTAGGGTGTGAAATAGAGGTCTCAGAGGGTTCTCACCTCAGGCCTCTTGGGCCGGCTGGAGCTGGGCTTGATCGGGAGGCGGTTGGGCCGGCGGAAGAAGGCGGCCCACGGGGCACTGGACGCTGGAGAGGAGGCCTCGTGGCTGGGCCGGTTGCTGGCGGAGAGTGGCTGTGCCGAGGGCGACGGGGGCCGACTGGGCCCGATCTGGCAGCGTTGGAGCTGGGTCGCTGAGCCGCGGGAGGCGCTGGTTCAGGCTGGGCCAGGCCCACCACGAGAGGAGGCGAGGCTGGAGCGACGCGGGGAGCCAACGCTCGTTCACCTGGTCGCGAGCGACGGGATGTGGATCCGCCCGATCCAGATCGGGAGGAGGCTGCAGCAACCGGCAGGGTGACGGGAGGCGTGGCAGCGGCTGCGACCGGCAAGGGGCGGGGATCCGGCGACCGGCAAGGGCAGATCGGGAGGTGCGCTCAGGCTGCTGGAGGAGCCGGCTGATGTTAGCTATGCTAATGCACAAAAGTCCTTCCAATGGCGCCAGAAACAGGTGTGTCGACGGCACCAGGAATCCTTCAGCTGCGGCTACGCCTTAAGGGACTTCCTAGGCAAGTATGCAAAGGATTTCCCCCGTGGCCTTGGAGCCTTGCGTTGGTGTTCCCTTGAAGCGGAAAGGGTGATGTAGCACAGTGACGGTAAGTATTTCCCTCAGTTTGAGAACCAAGGTATCAATCCGGTGGAGGAGTATCACAAGATCCTGCACAAACACAAAAGCTTGCTCCCAAAGCTATGAAGGGGTTGTCAATCCCTTATAGATTGTTTGCCAAGTGAGAACTAAAAGCAACAAAGTAACAAAGCAAAGTAAAAGCGGACGTGTAAACGATGGATGTGAATAGACCCGGGGGCCGTAGTGTTTACTAGTGGCTTCTCTCATGAAATCAAGTAGACGGCGGGTGAACAAATTACTGTCCAGCAATTGATAGAACCGCGCAAAGTCGTGACGATATCTATGCAATGATTATTTCTATAGGCATCACGTCCAAAACAAGTAGACCGATATTGTCTGCATCTACTACTATTACTCCACACGTCGACCGCTATCCAGCATGCATCTAGTGTATTAAGTCCATAAGAACAGAGTAACGCCTTAAGCAAGATGACATGATGTAGAGGGATAATCGCAAACCAATGATAAAAATCCCATATTTTTACCCTTGATGGCAACTACTTGATGTGTGCCTTGCTGCCCCTACTCTCACTCGGAAAGGTCACCACATGGCAGAACCCAAAACCAAGCACTTCTCCCATTGCAAGAATCATAGATCTAGTTGGCCAAACAAAACCCAAGACTCGAGAGACTTACAAGGATATCAAATCATGCATATGAGAAATCAGCAAAGACTCGAATATATATCATAGATAATCTGATCACAAATCCACAATTAATCGGATCTCGACAAACACACCGCCAAAAATATTACATCGAATAGATCTCCATGAAGATCATGGAGAACTTTGTATTGAAGATCCAAGAGAGAGAAGAAGCCATCTAGCTACTAACTACGGACCCGTAGGTCTGAAGTGAACTACTTACGAGTCATTGGAGGGGCGATGATGATTATGAAGAAGCCCTCCAACTCCAAAGTCCCCTCCGGCAGGGCGCCGGGAAGGGTCTCCAGATGAGATCTCGCGGAAACGGAAGCTTGCGGCGGCGGAAAAGTATTTTCGAGGCTCCCCTGATTTTTTGCAGAATATTTAAGAATTTATAGGCCAAAGATCTAGGTCAGGGGGCGGCAGGGAGGCCACAAGCCTGCCCACCGCCGCCTCCCCCTGGTGGCGGAGTGGGGGCTTGTGGGCTCCCTAGAGCCCACCTGGCTTGGCCCAAAGGCCCCCTGATCTTCGTCCGTTCGGGAAAAAATCATTTCAGGGTTTTTCTTCCGTTTGGACTCCGTTCCAAAGTCAGATCTGAAAAGAGTCAAAAACACGGAAAAAACAGGAACTGGCACTTGGCACTGAATTAATAAGTTAGTCCCAAAAAAGATATAAAAGGTACATAAAACAACCAAAGAAGACAAGATAACATCGTGAAATCATCAAAAATTATAGATACGTTTGAGACGTATCACCGGCCTCGAGAGGAGAGGAGAGAGGCTCGGCCTCGAGGCGGCAGTGGCGCAACCCGAGCCCGGGGATGGCTGGCTCTCGTCTTGGGTGGGCCCGCGCGGCTGAGAGGAGAGAGATGTGGTAGCTGTTGGCTATTAGGGTTAGGGGGCGCGGATCCCGAGGTCGGAGGCTAGGTTGCCTGGTTTGGACGAGGAGATGATACGTCTCAAACGTATCTATAATTTTTGATGGTTTCACGCTGTTATCTTGTATTCTTTGGTTGTTTTATGTACCTTTTATATCTTTTTTTAGGACTAACTTATTAATTCAGTGCCAAGTGTCAGTTCCTGTTTTTTCCGTGTTTTTGACTCTTTTCACATCTGATTTTGGAACGGAGTCCAAACGGAAGAAAAACCCCGAAATGATTTTTCCCGAACGGAAGAAGATTAGGGGGCCTTTGGGCCAAGCCATGTGGGCTCCAGGGAGCCCACAAGCCCCCACTCCGCCACCAGGGGGAGGCGGCGGTGGGCAGGCTTGTGGCCTCCCTGGCCGCCCCCTAACCTAGATCTTTGCCCTATAAATTCCCAAATATTCCGCAAAAAATCAGGGGAGCCTCGAAAATACTTTTCCGCCGCCGCAAGCTTCCGTTTCTGCGAGATCTCATCCGGAGACCCTTCCCGACGCCCTGCCGGAGGGGACTTTGGAGTTGGAGGGCTTCTTCATCATCATCATCGCCCCTCCAATGACTCGTGAGTAGTTCACTTCAGACCTACGGGTCCGTAGTTAGTAGCTAGATGGATTCTTCTCTCTGTTGGATCTTCAATACAAAGTTCTCCATGATCTTCATGGAGATCTATCCGATGTAATCTTCTTTGGCGGTGTGTTTGTCAAGATCCGATGAATTGTGGATTTGTGATCAGATTATCTATGATATATATTCGAGTCTTTGCTGATTTCTCATATGCATGATTTGATATCCTTGTAAGTCTCTCCGAGTCTTGGGTTTTGTTTGGCCAACTAGATCTATGATTCTTGCAATGGGAGAAGTGCTTGGTTTTGGGTTTTGCCATGTGGTGACCTTTCCGAGTGAGAGTAGGGGCAGCAAGGCACACATCAAGTAGTTGCCATCAAGGGTAAAAAGATTGGGTTTTTATCATTGGTTTTAGATTATCCCTCTACATCATGTCATCTTGCTTAAGGCGTTACTCTGTTCTTATGGACTTAATAGACTAGATGCATGCTGGATAGCGGTCGACGTGTGGAGTAATAGTAGTAGATGCAGACAGTATCGGTCTACTTGTTTTGGACGTGATGCCTATAGAAATAATCATTGCATAGATATCGTCATGACTTTGCGCGGTTCTATCAATTGCTGGACAGTAATTTGTTCACCCACCGTCTACTTGCTTTCATGAGAGAAGCCACTAGTAAACACTACGGTCCCCGGGTCTATTCACATCCATCGTTTACATCTTCGCTTTTACTTTGCTTTGTTACTTTGTTGCTTTCAGTTCTCACTTGGCAAACAATCTATAAGGGATTGACAACCACTTCATAGCGTTGGGAGCAAGTTTTTGTGTTTGTGCAGGATCTTGAGATACTCCTCCACTGGATTGATACCTTGGATCTCAAACTGAGGGAAATACTTACCACCACTATGCTACATCATCCTTTCCGCTTCGAGGGAACACCAACGCAAGGCTCCAAGGCCACGGGGGAAATCCTTTGCACACTTTCCTAGGAAGTCCCTTAAGGTGTAGTCGCAGCAGAAAGATCAAGCCAAGTCTTCTCCCGTCGACGTGCCTATTTCTGGCGCTGTTGGAAGGTATTTTGTTGCAGTAGCAGAAGTATTTCTGGCGCCGTTGCCGGGGAGGAGAAATCAAGATCTATCCAAGTAGGTCTCACAAACTCTTCTCTTGCATTTACTTTTGTTGCGAGTTGCGTCTCGTTTTCCTCTCCCCCACTTCACATTTGCCGTTTTCATTTGCCTTTCTCCTTTGCCTTTTTCGTTTTCCTTTTCCGTTTGCCTTTTTATCTCGCTTGCTTTCTGTTCGCTTGTGCGCCATGCGCCTTCAATATGCTTGCATCTTCGCTTACTGAAAATCTATTGATATGGATCCTCATCCACTAGCTAGTCTCTTTAAGAGACCCACTCTTGTGGAACGAATTGCTAGTGAGTTGAGGACACTTCACTATCTCTATGGAGTTTTGCGTGAGAGGCATGAATCTGAAAATTGTGAGGAAGAAATTTATGAAGTGATTCACGAGGGCTCCCTGGATGAAAAGCATGATTGCAATGGTTTCACTACAAATTCTATTAGTGACAATCATGCTAAAATTATGCAAAACCCTAAGCTTGGGGATGCTAGTCTTGCTATGACCACTACTTATTGCAATAATCATGATTGGGGTGATGATCTTTCTTATGATCTTGAATTTTTTTTAAACCTCATGATGAATATGATATTTGCAATGATATTGAAAGTGTGTTTGGAGAATTCATGACTTTGGTTGATGATAATCCCACTATTTTTGAAGAGCGTCAACTTTGCATGCATGTGGATCATGAAAAGAATATCCTATGTGATAGTTACATTGTTGAATTCATTCATGATGCTACTGAAAATTACTATGAGAGAGGATCATATGCTTCTACTTATTGCAATACTATCAAGCTTCCTCTCCATGTGTTGAAATTTTTGAAGCTATGCTTGTTTTGCCTTCCTATGCTAGTTGATTCTTGCTCCAACAAGTTGTTTGTTCACAAAATCCCTATGCATTGGAAGTGGGTTAGAATTAAATGTGCTAGCCATATGCTCCATGATGCTCTCGTTGTGTTTCAATCCTTACCTTTTATGTGAGCATCATTGAAATCAATGCCTAGCTAAGGGCGTTAAACAATAGCGCTTGTTGGGAGGCAACCCAACGAATCTATCCTTTTTCTTTCTGTTTTGTGTTTTCCACATTTTCATAATTCTGTTATGATTGTGTTTTTTGTGTTTGTTTTTGCGTTTGTGCCAAGCAAAACCGTTATGATTAGTCTTGGGGATGATCGTTTGGTCATGCTGGAAAAGACAGAAACTTTATGCTCACGAAGAGAATTTTCATTTTTTTCTGTAATAGATTTTGAGTTGATTCTTTTTGCTGCTGATTGCTACGCAAATTCTTCAGACTGTCGTAATTTTTCAGAATTGTTTAAGTACGAGAGGTATACGAAATATACAGATTGCTACACACAGGTCTGCTGTTAACAGATTCTGTTTTTGTTGTGTTGGTTGCTTATTTTGATGAAACTATGGATAGTATCGGGGGGTATTAGCCATGGAAGATTGAAAGTACACTAACCCAACATAAGCACAAGTAGAATTTAAGTTTGCAACAGTACCTAAGGAAGTGGTGGTTTGCTTTCTTGTACTAATGTTATCACGAGTTTCTGTTTAAGTTTCGTGTTGTGAAGTTTTCAAGTTTTGGATGAAGTTCTTATGGACAAAGAGATAAAGAGTGGCAAGAGGTCAAACTTGGGGATGCCCAAGGCACGCCAAGAGATTCAAGGATGCCGTAAAAGCCTAAGCTTGGGGATGCCCCGGGAAGGCATCCCCTCTCTCGTCTTCAATCCATCGGTAACGTTACTTGGGGCTATATTTTTATTCACCACATGTTATGTGTTTTTGCTTGGAGCGTCTTGTATCGTAGGCGTCTTTTATTTTTGTTGTGTCACAACCATTCTTGCTGCACACCTAGAGAGAGAGACATGCACACACCGTGATTTTGTCGAGCTTCACTTATATCTTTTGTTATTTAGCTCACATGTGCTTCACTTATATCTTTTGAGCTAGATACTTTTGCTCTTTGTGCTTCACTTATATATTTTAGGGCACAACGGTGCGTGGCTTGTTAGTTGATCTATGCTTTGAAAGTAGTCTCAAAAGGGGTAGTTATCCAAAGGGATACGAAAACTTCCACCTTCATGTGCATTGAATAGTTAGAGAAGTTTGATTCATCTCAATTAGTTTTGAGTTGTGGTTATGGTAATATTAAAGTCATGCTAATAAGGTGTTGTGGATCTAGAAATACTTGTGTTGAAGTTAGTGATTCCCGTAGCATGCACGTATGGTGAATCGCTATGTGATGAAATCTGAGCATGATTAGTCTATTGATTGTCATCCTTTGCGTGGCGGTCGGGATCGCGTGATGGTTTATACCTACCAAACCTTCCCCTAGGAGTATGCGTTGAATGCTTTGTTTCGATTACTAATAAAACTTTTGCAACAAGTATATGAGTTCTTCATGACTAATGTTGAGTCCATGGTTTAGATGCACTTTCACCTTCCACCATCACTATCTTCTTAGTGCCGTGCGACTTTCGCCGGTGCACCAAACCCACCATTAGCCTCCCTCAAAACAGCCACCATACCTACCTACTATGGCTTTTTCAAAGTCATTCCGAGATATATTTCCATGCAACTACCACCATGACATGTGCCACCACGTCTACATTGCCATTGCATGATCGTAAGATAGCTAGCATGATGTTTCCATTGATGTCTATGCCATGCTAGATCATTGCCACGGTACACTATCAAAGGCATTCCATATAGAGTCATCGTTACTCTAAGTTTTGAGTTGAAAGTGTGATGATCATCATTAATGGAGCATTGTCCCATGTGAGGAAATAAAAGAGGCCAAAGAAGCCCACCAAAAAAGAGAGGCCAAAGAGCCCACCAAAATAAAAAAACAAATGAGAGAAAAAGAGAGAAGGGACAATGCTACCACTTTTTCCACACTTGTGCATATTAAGCACCATGATCTTCATGATTGAGAGTCTCTCGTTTTGTCACCACCATATAGCTAGTGGGAAATTTTCATTATATAACTTGGCTTGTATATTCCTATGATAGGCTTCCTCAAAATTGCCTTAGGTCTTCGTGAGCAAGCAAGTTGGATGCACACCCAGTAGTTTTCTTTAAGAGCTTTCACATACTCATAGCTCTAGTGCATCAATTGTATGGAAATCCCTACTCATTCACATTGATATCTACTGATGAGCATCTCCACAGCTCATTGATATGCCTAGTTAATGTGACTATCTTCTCCTTTTTGTCTTGCAACCTCCACTACATTCCACACCATCTATAGTGCTATAACCATGGCTCATGCTCATGTATTGCGTGAGAGTTGAAAAGGTTTGAGAAAGTAAAGGTGTGAAACAATTACTTGGCCAATACCGGGGTTGTGCATGATTTAAATTCATTGTGCAATGATGATAGAGCATAGCCAGACTATATGCTTTTGTAGGGATAACTTTCTTTTGGCCTTGTTATTTTGAAAGTTCATGATTACTTTGCTAGTTTGCTTGAATTATTATTGTTTCCACGTCAATAGCAAACTATTGTTTTGAATCTAATGGATCTGAACATTCACGTCACATAAGAGGAATTACAAAGGACACCTATGCTAGGTAGCATGAACGCATCAAAAATTCATTCTTATCACTTCCCTACTCGAGGACGAGCAGGAGTTAAGCTTGGGGATGCTTGATACGTCTCAAACGTATCTATAGTTTTTGATGGTTTCGCGCTGTTATCTTGTCTTCTTTGGTTGTTTTATGTACCTTTTATATTTTTTTTGGGACTAACTTATTAATTCACTGCCAAGTGCGAGTTCCTGATTTTTTCGTGTTTTTGACTCTTTTCAGATCTGATTTTGGAACGGAGTCCAAACGGAAGAAAAACCCCGAAATGATTTTTTCCCAAACGAAAGAAGATCAGGGGGGCCTTTGGGCCAAGCCAGGTGGGCTCCAGGGAGCCCACAAGCCCCCACTCCGCCACCAAGGGGGGAGGCGGCGGTGGGCAGGCTTGTGGCCTTCCTAGCCGCCCCTGACCTAGATCTTTGGCCTATAAATTCCCAAATATTCTGCAAAAAATCAGGGGAGCCTCGAAAATACTTTTCCGCCGCTGCAAGCTTCCGTTTCCGCGAGATCTCATCCGGAGACCCTTCCCGACGCCCTGCCGGAGGGGACTTTGGAGTTGGAGGGCTTTTTCATCATCATCATCGCCCCTCCAATGACTCGTGAGTAGTTCACTTCAGACCTACGGGTCCGTAGTTAGTAGCTAGATGGCTTCTTCTCTCTCTTGGATCTTCAATACAAAGTTCTCCATGATCTTCATGGAGATCTATCCGATGTAATCTTCTTTGACGGTGTGTTTGTCGAGATCCGATGAATTGTGGATTTGTGATCAGATTATCTATGATATATATTTGAGTCTTTGCTGATTTCTTATATGCATAATTTTATATCCTTGTAAGTCTCTCCGAGTCTTGGGTTTTGTTTGGCCAACTAGATCTATGATTCTTGCAATTGGAGAAGTGCTTGGTTTTTGGTTCTGGCATGTGGTGACCTTTCCCAGTGACAGTAGGGGCAGTAAGGCACACATCAAGTAGTTGCCATCAAGGGTAAAAAGACGGGGTTTTTATCATTGGTTTGAGATTATCCCTCTACATCATGTCATCTTGCTTAAGGCGTTACTCTGTTCTTATGGACTTAATACACTAGATTCATGCTGGATAGTGGTCGACGTGTGGAGTAATAGTAGTAGATGCAGACAGTATCGGTCTACTTGTTTTGGACGTGATGCCTATAGAAATAATCATTGCATAGATATCGTCACGACTTTGCACGGTTCTATCAATTGCTGGACAGTAATTTGTTCACCCACCGTCTACTTGCTTTCATGAGAGAAGCCACTAGTAAACACTGCGGCCCCCGGGTCTATTCACATCCATCGTTTACACCTCCGCTTTTACTTTGCTTTGTTACTTTGTTGCTTTCAGTTCTCACTTGGCAAACAATCTATAAGGGATTGACAACCCCTTCATAGCGTTGGGAGCAAGTTTTTGTGTTTGTGCAGGATCTTGAGATACTCCTTCACTGGATTGATACCTTGGTTCTCAAACTGAGGGAAATACTTACCACTGCTACGCTACATCACCCTTTCCGCTTCGAGGGAACACCAACGCAAGGCTCCAAGGCCACGGGGGAAATCCTTTGCACACTTGCCTAGGAAGTCCCTTAAGGCGTAGCCGCAGCAGAAAGATCAAGACAAGTATTCTCCCGTCAACGTGCTTATTTCTGGCGCCGTTGGAAGGTCTTTTGTTGCAGTAGCAGGGGACAGTCTATTTAAAGGCATGGAGGCTAGGGTTAGGTGGTTTTGGGCATTTTTTCGACCCTCCGATCGCGATCGAACGGTCCGATCGGAGAGGTATTTTTGGTGGGCTGTGTTAGAGAGGCTAGGTGGGGACGAGAGGGAGACTGGTGGCCCAACACAATATTTTAAAAACACCAAAAAACATCTGACGAATAAACCAATGACGGTGCCGCTACGGTTGACCGTTCAGTTATCAAATGGACTCAGATTGGGACGAAATTTCCAGGCGGCCTACCTATATTAAAATAAGACCACACGCCAAGTTTCAACCCAATCCGAGAATATTTTGGAGACACCTTTAAAAACAATATTTTATCGATGCCGCGGGCGCGTGCGTGTGTGGTCGGGCTCAAAACGGTCAACGACGAACACGGGGAGAACCAACAACTACTAACGGATGCACGTTTTGGAGACTGGCGACAACGGAGTGCCGATGCAATGCAGATGATGCGATGATGAATGCGACAGGAAACTAATAACATAGCGACAACGGAATAAAAGGGGAATCTTCTGGAGCGTCGTCTCAGGCTGTCACAACTCTCCTACTCTAACAAGAGATCTCGCCCCGAGATCTAAGACTAAAAAGG
The DNA here is from genome assembly GCF_904849725.1 of Hordeum vulgare subsp. vulgare. NCBI lineage: Eukaryota > Viridiplantae > Streptophyta > Magnoliopsida > Poales > Poaceae > Hordeum > Hordeum vulgare. The sequence continues at coordinate 25,450,184 of NC_058524.1, forward strand.
GGAAGAGGAAGAGCAGAGCAGTAGGTAAAACTTAGTCGCTTCTTGACAAACAAGTGAAACCAACGATCCTTGAAGGTTGCAAAGAGATGAAGAATGAAATGAGAAACAAGCAAGAATTCACACAAAATTTGTGCAGCACTTCGGTAGGAAAATGAGGACAAAAAAATTGATAAGATGGAAAGGTCTTGAGAAGATTCGCAACAAACTAACTAAATTGAAAAAAACAAGGAAAGAACATGATCTTGAGAGAACAAGATGATAGATTGAAGAGAGCAACATCAAAACAACTACGGAACAAGAGAATAGAAACTAGATCATTGGGAAGAAGGAATGAAGAAGAGAATGACAACTACTACCACAATTGAATTTGAGAAGCAGCCTTGCAAGAAGAATTGAACGAAGTTGTTGGAAAACCAACAACGGAAAGAACAAGCATATAGTGGACTTATGAAAACCATCTCAACAATGAGGTGACACCAAGCCACAATTGGAAAACAAATGAATGCATGGAAGCAACAAGAAAGGCAAAACTTCTTACACCAAGAGGACATATTGAGAACTTGGATCAACGATAATCACCATAATAACAACAATTCTTAGGAAAAGATTTAGGTGAAATCTAAACCAAGATAGCTCAATGAAGAAATCATGGGTTAAAAATATCCCATGATCATATAATTGGTGGGTTTAAATATCTCATTCTTGAACAAATTCTCTTCGAGACGCCTCCACTAACAAGAATGCTATAATACCACCTCAAAGGATAAGGAAAAGAAAAGATCGAGTAGATGTAAAAAAGAATTGATATCATGAGCCACTCCGAAAGAAGAATTGAAATCACTATGATACAAGAATAAGAATTATGTTATGCTTATCGTTCATCAAGTTAAATTGATGACAAGCAACGAATTTAGCATACCACTTATTCTTCTTGGAAAGAATGGGGATAGAGGGAGATGGAGCACAAACTGAAGAAGACTTGAAAGAAACACCGGTAAGAATTGAAACGAATGAGACAACCATGAATGAATGAAAATACATGAGAATGAAGAGATCATGAGTCACCTAACAGAAACTCGAATGAGGCCCCAGAATAATTGAGAGACGAACGAAGAGACAACAATTGAGAAGAATCTGAGAATGAAAGCTGAAAGCTGAGAACGAAGAAATCTTCTGAAATGATGGCCTTCGGAGGATCAAGAAATGAAAAAACATTGAACTTCACTCGATAGGAAGAAAGGAATTTATCATAATTGAGAACAATTCAAGATGATAACACAAAGCTGAAAACAGCAAGCTCCTCGGCCATCGCAAGCTTCCATTCAGGCCGAGTCATGACAATCCGATAGGAAGTGGGCTCAGCCACAACGGAGAGACCATAACGGTCAGAGAATAGTGATCAGGCGGGGGGCGAGGCCGAGCACGAAGGTTATCAACCAAGGGAGGCGTGAAGGGAGGCACTCCGGAAGTGGAGGGCGCGTCAGTAGAACCATCTTCACTACGAGGGCGACGAGTGTAGTGGAGAGGAAAAGGAGAGAAGAATGATGAGGATGGGGAGGAGGATGGAGGGGAAGGAGATACGAATGGTGAGGGTGGGGAGGAGGATTGAGGGGAAGATGGTGTCGGTGGTGGATGAGGAAGAGTGAGATGTGCCAGAGGATGGGGGGAGACAGGACGCACATAGGAGGAGTTATCGGGAAGAAGAAGAAAGGAAAGGTCGTCCACCGAAAAGCGTGAGGAAGAAGGGTGAGGGTAGTACGAACGAGACTCATCAAAAGTCACATCACGCAAAATGCGCAACCAACGACCAACAGGATCTCAACATCGATAACCCTTGTGCTCATTGCTGTAGCCAAGAAAAACACACTCGACTGACTGAGCAGTCAGTTTGTGCGTTCTTGCAGGGCAAGAAGGACGTAGCAAACACACCCAAACATACGGAGAGTGGAGTAGTCGGGAGAACGACTAGTGAGACACTCCATCGTAATGCCACCCTGCAAGGCAATCGATGGCTGAATGTTGATGAGATAGGTGGATGCGGAAAAGGCCTCGGCCCAAAAGTGGGGTGGAAGAGAAGCGGCGATCATCAACGCACGAGTCGTCTCAAGTAGATGACGATGCTTGCATTCCGCAACGCCATTCTGAGTGTGGGCACCAAGAAATGAGAACTGAGCAAGAGTACCCTGTTCCGCGAGAAAGGCACACAACATCTGGGAGATATACTTTCTAGCGGAATCAGCACGAAAAGTCCGAATAGGCGTGGAAAACTGGGTGTGAACCATGGCAGCAAATTGTTTATATATAGAGAGAACCTCGCTACGAGATTTCATAAAATAGAGCAAAGTGTAGCGAGAGAAATCATCCATAAATAGAACATAATAGCGATGGCCACCTTTTGAATCAAAGGAGCAGGTCCCCATACATCAGAATGAACTAAGTCAAAAGGACGGTGAGATACTAACTCACTAATAGGATAAGATAATTGAGTCTGTTTGCCAAGCCTACAACCATTACAATGTAAAGATACATCTCTGGATACAGACCCTAAGACACCCTGACGCACCAACGATGACAAGCGGGAACCACATAGGTGACCAAGTCGATGATGTCACTGTTGGAAGGTCACATAAGAGGAGGCAGCAAGAGCATGAGAACTGACAGAAGTGGTGGCAGCGGAAGGAACATGAAGCCAGTCAACATCCCAAAGACCCTCCGACTCATGGTGCCGAGGGCCAGCACCAACCAGAGCTTTGATGTGAAGCTCCTGAATAGAGCAAGAGTCAGTATCAAGAATAACACGACAACCAGAAGCAGTAAGTTGTGCAGCGGAGAAGAGATTCATGGTAAGATGGGGAACATGAGAAACACTTGGAACAGAAAAAGACGGAGTAGAAAGAGTGCCACGACTAGCAATAGGAAGAGGAGTGCCATCGGTAGTGAGAACATTAACATGCAAATCAAGAGGTTGAAGGAGATCCACGGTGGAAGAATTAGAAGTCATATGAAAAGAAGCTCCAGAATCCAGAACCCAAGAAGATGTACCTGACTGTGTAGGTGCCGATAGTGATGAAGGGGTGGGAGCTGTCACAGCGGCAGCGGAACCCGTCGGTGAAGAGCCAGAAGAAGCTAGGAGGCGCTTGAGCTGGATAATGTCCTGGCCAGTGAGTGACGAAGTCGAGGAAGATGCAGGACTCCCACTGGAGGAAGAGAGCCTCTGGTCTCGCTGTTTCTGGCGACAATCATGTTGGGGAACGTTGCAAGGGAAACAAAAATTTTTATTACGCACACGAAGACCTATCATGGTGATGTTCATCTACGAGGGAGATCGGATCCACATACCCTTGTAGATCGCTAAGCGGGAAGCGTTAAGAAACGCGGTTTATGTAGTGATACAACTTCGTGATTCAAATCACCGTCGTCCCACGATCCGTCCCGATCTAGCATCGAACGGACGGCACCTCAGCACATGTACAGCTCGATGACGATCTCCGCCTTCTTGATCCAGCAAGAGAGACGGGGTAGTAGATGAGTTCTCCGGCAGCGTGATGACGCGCCGGTGATGGTGATGATCTATTCTTGCAGGGCTCCGCCCGAGCTCCGCAGAAATCCGATCTAGAGGAAGAACTACGAGGTATAGGTTTGAGTTGCACGTGGCAAAGTTGTGTCTCAAAAACCATAAAACCTCTAGTATATATAGGAGGAGGGGAGGGGCTAGACTTGGGGCTCAAGGGAGCCCCTAGGGAGCTGGACGAAAGGAGGAGGAAGACTCCAACTCCAATTCGGTTTGGGAAGGAGGAGTCCTCCTCTTCCTTCCCACCCCCCTCTCTTTTTTTCTTTGGTTTTCTTCTTCTAGCGCCATAGCACACTTGGGATGGCCTCACCAGCCCACTAAGGGCTGGTGCGCCACCCTAGGACTATTGGACTCACTCCCGGGTGGGTGGGCCCCTCCCGGTGAAAACCCGGAACCCATTCGTCACTCCCGATACACTACCGGTAATGCCCGAAATCTTTCCGGTGACCAAATGAAACCATCCTACATATCAATCTTCGTTTCCGGACCATTCCGGAAACCCTCATGACGTTCGTGATTTCATCCGGGACTCCGAACAACCTTCGGTCACCAACACCTATAACTCAACTATACCAAAACATCACCGAACCTTACGTGTGCAGACCCCGCGGGTTCGAGAACTATGCAGACATGACCTGAGACACTCCCCAGTCAATATCCAATAGAGGGACCTGGATGACCATATTGGATCCTACATATTCTACGAAGATCTTATCGGTTGAACCTCTGTGCCAAGGATTCATATAATCCCGTATAACATTCCCTTTGTCCTTCGGTATGTTACTTGCCCGAGATTTGATGGTCGGTATCCCTATACCCATTTCAATCTCGTCACCGGCAAGTCTCTTTACTCGTTCTGTAATATAAGATCCCGTGACTAACACTTGAGTCACATTGCTTGCAAGGATTATATGTGATGTTGTATTACCGAGTGGGCCCCGAGATAGCTCTCCGTCACACAGAGTGGCAAATCCCAGTCTTGATCCATGCTAACTCAACAGACACCTTCGGAGATACCTGTAGAGCACCTTTATAGTCACCCAGTAACGTTGTGACGTTTGATACACACAAGGTATTCCTCCTGTGTCAGTGAGTTACATGATCTCATGGTCATAGGAATGAATACTTGACACGCAGAAAACAATAGCAACAAAATGACACGATCACATGCTACGTTCATAGTTTGGGTCTTGTCCATCACATCATTCTCCTAATGATGTGATCCAGACATCAAGTGACAACACTTGCATATGGTCAGACAACCTTAACCATCCTTGATCAACTCGCTAGTCAACTAGAGGCTTACTAGGGACATTGTTTTGTCTATATATCCACACATATATCTATGCTTTCATTCAATACAATTATAGCATGGATAATAAACGATTATCTTGAAACAGGAAATATAATAATAACTATTTTATCGTTGACTCTAGGGCGTATTTCGAACAAATCAGCCTCTCGGTGGCGTGACCTGGAGCAGTAGACACATACTGTATCATGACGCGATCAACCCTTCTCAGCAAATGAGGGCGACCCATCCCCCGTGCGGGTGTGGGAAGGAGTGGCAGTGCAGATGTCACAGGAGCTCGGATAGCCAACACAGAGGGAACCGCAAGCAACCCAGCAGAACGAAGGCGAGTCTACTCAACATGAAGCTTAACAAGAACCTCTGTGATAGGAACACAACCTCGAGCAAGAAAGTGAGCACGCCGAGGCTCAAACTCGGAGCGGAGGCGAGCTAAGAACTCATGGACACGCTAAAACTCCAAGTCAGACCGCATAGTCTCGCAACAACGGCAAGCGCCACAAACAGCTGTCCGAAGAGAGTCAAGCTGGTGCCAGATGGCGGAACTCTGTGAGTAGAACTCATCAACATAAGAGTCACCTTGCTGAAGAGCATGCTCCTGACGCACCACACATAGGTAGAGCGCATCACCAGAGGGTTGATAGCGCTGCCAGAGATAAGAACACATTGCTGCAACGGTGCCGAGACCCATGAACTCCAAGGCAAACTGAGGGAGGACACCCGCAGTGAGAACTGCAGCAGCCCGAGCATCATCGTTGCACCACTGAGTGTAAGCAGACAGATCATCCCGGTAGACAGAAAGAGCATCTGAATAAGCAGATACGTGTTGATCATAAGATGGACCGCATCATCATCAAGAGCCTTGGCTGCATCCCGATCAGCCTGAGAAGCATTTGCAGCCAGATCAGGCGGCATCGGCGAGGTAGGAGCCACGGGAACAATAGGGCATGGCGGACAGGGGAGTTCACCAGAGAGAACGCCCCACAGCAGAATACCACACATGTGGATACGCATGAAGCGCACAAACTCAACATAGTTGGTGCCATCGAAGTTTACCGAGCACCGAGGAACAACAACATAGCTCGAAAAAGACATGATGAGCTCTCTGCTTTCTTCTTCTTTTTTTGGTCAACCCAAATCTGGATCGGGCTCGAGCAGCCTGAGCTCTCTGCTTTCTTCTTCTTCTTCTTCTTCTTCTTTTTTGGTCAACCCAAATCTGGATCGGGCTCGAGCTGGCTGCTGGATAACGCAACGGCGGCGACGGCAACAGCCAGTCAGGGCAGGCAGCAGCGGTGACTGGAAGAGCAGCGACCCGACAGGGAGGTGCCAGCGGCAGCCGCGGAGAGTAGTAGCCGCGCGAGGCCGCGTCGGGTAGCGTTGGCCAGAGGCAGCGCCAGCAGCAGCGCGGCCGTGCAAGGCGCAACCAGCGGTGACAGATCCGGGCGGGGCCGGGTGGAGCTAGGCGTGAGGCGGCCGGCCGCAACGAATGCAGTCGGGGCGGCGACATCCATGGGGGCGGCCAGGCAAAGAGGCGGCCGACGACACAGGGCAGCCCGACGAGGAGACAACGGCCGGATCGGCCGGACGAGGGGGAGCGGAGTGGCCGGAGTAGCTAGAGGCAGCTAACAGCGACGGCGGAGGTGGAGGGAGAGAGCACGGAGCTGCAGCGTGCGGAAGGAGAACCTAAGCATCTGATACCATGTTAGAGATGAGCAACTAACATTCACACGGGGCCAAGAACCAGTACTTATACAAGTGGTAAAAGATAAAAAAAATCATTTATACAATGAGGATATAAACCAAAGGGGCTATACACATCTAACAATGATGAACAATGTGGTGGAGCTGAAAAAAGACCCGCAGTCAAGGTCTACTGATACACAAGTCAACATATGCTTCCTTTAATTTCCAACAAAAAAAGTTGGGTTTACTGTCAATTCAATACTCAATTCCTTTTCTGACTAGTGGCCATTCTATGAACAAAAGTTGCTTTTGGCCACCTCTTGGATTTCTTGACGTCTTCGAGGGTCCAACAATCATTTTCATATTTAAAGTGAAAAACTTGACGAGTTGTTAATAGTTTTTGGGAAGGAAGCTTTTGTGCTATGGGCATACAAAAGTGTCTGATTTATGATTTACGTCGTAATAATCTTCCATGTCTTCAAGCGTATGGTTAGCATCTCAAATTTCTCTTTCCCTTAATTTGATTTAATGCCACGCTGGCCTGATTGACCGTGTACTGACTGTGCGAAACAAAATTAAAAATGATATTGAGATGGAAGAATTTATACTGTACAAAGGACTCACTAACTTCATGTAGCATACTACCACTGGTGGGGACGGAGCCTTTAGCCCCGGCCCGTAACGGGCTTTAGTCCCGGTTCACCAACCGGGACTAAAGGGGCGGGACTAAAGGCCTAACCTTTTATCCCGGCCCTGTTACAAGCCGTGTCTAAAGGTGCTCCACGTGGGCGCCTCGTAGCGCCCCAGGGGCAGGACCTTTAGTCCCGGTTCGTTACACGGGCCGGGACTAAAGAGTTTCAGATTTTGCTTATTTTTGGGTTTTTTTTAATGAAATTATTTTTGGTTTTTAGGGTTTTAGGGTTTAGGTGTTCGGGAGATTAACGTGATGCCTCGTTTTGTGTTCGCGAATTAGTTTTCATATAATTTAAATAAAAACAATTATGAATATATATATAAGGTTAACTTATCTTACAAGCGAGCATATATATACAATTATATGGAGATCTGAATTATCGGGACTAGAGCCCGTCTATTCGATTACATGGACGAACATCAGTAATGGCCCCTAGCTACACTAAATCGTCCTTTGTCATCTATAGCTTCCGTCCTCAGAAAGGTCGCAAGCTCCTCTGCAACAGCAATCGCGCGTTGCTCTAGTAGGGACTTCTCCCTCATGGCCGTGTACTATATAAGAAGAGGAGATGAATATGAATATCAATCATGATAACAAAGAATGACGGGTAAAAATAGAGGTGTGAATGTTCATTGCTTACGTCGAATCTGTGATCCTTGTGCTCACAGGTAAACGTGCGAATGGTCTCGCAAATATAGTATCCGCATAGATGCGTTCCCCGTGGTTGCTGGTCGCACTTTACGAGAATAGAATATATATAATCAAAATAATAATCTAACATTATAAATGTATTGAAAATAGAAGTATATCATACTACTACTTACCTGAGCCGCTCTAAAGGTCATCTTCTCATGCTCGATACCGGGAGTCACGCACTTGAACCGCTTCCAAACCCTGCCCAACAAGGATAATGATTTGCTAAGTTTTTCATTAATTGATATATCAGAAAATCATCGAAAGAGACCGATAGAGCGCAAGAATGATTGAAATTACCCTTGGAGCATGTCCTGCAGGCTTTGGAACTGTGCCATGGGTCTCGATAATGGGTCGAAGGCATCAACTCTTCCCTTATCAATTTGAATGTCCAACAGAATCCAATGGAAGCTACACATGTGTGTGTGTGTGTGTGTGTATGTATATATATATATATATGTGTGTGTGTGTGTGTGTGTGTGTGTCAGTAACTTATCAATTACACTTATAAGTGAATGGACACAACAGAGTAAAGACCCTCACCTGAAGTTGTATGGAAACAGTATGTGGTCGCAGAAATTTTGATCTGTTAGAAACCTTAGAAGGTTTTCCTCCGTCTCCTTGTGATAATCAGTTAGCGTCGCTATATGTATTTTATCTGGGTCAATAAACCCAATATTTAGGATGCTCTTACTTTTAGAATACAGAATCTTCATTCTGCATAATAGAGTACAAGTTATATATAGACAATGAATTGAAATAACTAAACAAGTTATATGTAGACAACGAATTAAAAAACTTACAGACAATAGCAACTCATAAGCGATTTGTCGAGGGCGTCGCCATTGTACATCTGGAAGAGTTCATCAAAGTCGATATGGATTTGTTCGGGGCGGCCGTAGTACTCCTGTGGGACACTCACCACGATCATCGTTCTCCCATTCTTTGATTCACTTAGGTACCATTGATGCAAGTAACACATATTTGTTGGGAGATCATCTTTGCTGACCAAAGGCTCACCCATGACAAACTATGGCTTAGGGGCTACCACAGCCTTGGGTATCGTGTCGTCTTGTGAAGCCAGCAAATCTTCAACCGAGACACCACATTCAGCCGCCAACTCCTTTGCTCTTTCAAAATCTAGCCCCTGCACCGGAGGGGGAACATTCTCGATTAACACCTTGAGGGGTGGGATCGACTGTTTGGCCTGTTGTCCAAGCTAAGGAACGTATGATTTTTTCTTGCTTGTAGTTGAACTTGATTTTCTCCCACTTGCACTTGCACGTGATCTGCTCTTTTTCACTTCCTTCTGCAATGTGCGTGTATAGTCATCAGGCTTATGGTGTAAGTCATACTGTGATGGAAGGGTCGTGAAGTATTTTGCAAATTCTATTTGCTTCTCGGTGTATTCCGGGCGGGGCTCGGGTTCCTTATTTTCATCTACGCATCATGATGTTCCTTTGCTATCCTGGCGTTTTCCTCGGGGGTACGATCATAAGGTCTGATAGCAAGATTAGCATGACGTACCTTTGGGAGGGGCGACCGTTTGCGCTTTGGGGTGCTCCGTGGCTTAGGAATCGTCGGCGGAGCGTTCTTGGTGGCACGCTCCCGCTTTGTATCCGGAGCGGGCGGCGGCGGAGACGGACGACCCAAGTCCGGCGGCGGTGATCGAGATGGACTCGTGTTGTGCTGGCCGACGTCATGTGGAGGGCTTGGAGGTAATGGACGTGTAGGTGACCTGCGACGACTCGGAGGCGGTGTTGTCCTTGGGGCCGAGCCTGGGAGCTTGATGTAGTTCTTGTCCCATAGGATGACTCCACCCAGTACTTCTCAGAGTGTCCTCTCATCTTCGGGTCCAGCTATGTCGAGCTCCATATCACGAAACCCCGTCAGGATTTCATCCACCCCGACTTTAGCAAAGCCAGCTGGAATCTCACGGCCATGCCAGGGTGCATCAGGGCCAGAAGGTAAAGCTTGTCCGACGGCCACCTTCATGGATATGTTCTTGAATTTCTGATGGAGTTCACATGATGTTGACTCTTTGATTCCATCCACGGGGTAGCCGGGACCGCCCTCTATCATTCTTCATGCATCGTCGGGCGGGGCCTCAGATTCAGCCACGCTGCTTTTCCGCTTAGATGGGGCGCTGGTAATATCAAGTGCAGGATCTTCCTGGCGCGCTACTCCTCTAAGCTCATCAATCTGCTTCTGTTGCTCGTTAATCCTGGCAAGCAACTGGTTGAACTTGTCATTCTCTTCATTCTGCTGCCGCTTCTTTGCTCTCTCTCGGCTTCTGTAAGTGTCTTGGTCTCTGGCAAACCCAAGCCACCATGGGTAAGAAGGACCGAAGCCTCACGTTCATCCTCCATGTTCGTCATTGCCGAGGACCAGTGTGAGAAAATCTTTATCTCTATCTGCAGTGAACTTTCTTTTTCCCTCCTTAATTTCTTTCACTATCCTTTTCCAATTCTCCCTGGGTATCCTAAGACCGTCATTGCAGATGAGCTCCCCTGTTTTTTCGTTGTACGACCCACCATGCGCAAGGAACCAATTTCTTGCTCTCAATTCCCACTCATCACGCAGTGGTTCAGGTACGATGCCTTTATCTAGAAGATCTTGCTCTTTCTTATCCCACTTTGGGATGACAGTCTCATAGCTCCCTGGCCCCAGCTTGTGGTGATATTTCTTCTTGTCGGCATTTATCTTGTTCTTTTCTGATAATGCCTGGGCATCTTCTGACTCCTTGTACTCTTGAAATTCCTTCCAGTGATTCGCCTGCTTGGCTAGATACCCCTCGAATACTGGCACTTTCTTTGTCTTCAGATAGTTTTTCCATAGCTTCTTCTTCCAGCTACGGAACAGTTCGACCATCTTCTTTAGAGTCCACTGCTTGACTTTGGCCCTCAGTTTGTCTGCGGCGTCTTCATTCTCACATTCTGGCAGGTTGAAATGTGACATGAGATCATTCCAAAGATTATCTTTGTACCTTTCAGCGACATAGTCACTATCGGCTGCCCCTTTGCGCTTGTTCCACTCCCGAACACTGATCGGGACGTGGTCCCTAACGAGAACTCCGCATTGCTTCTTGAATGTGTCAGCAGCATTCTTAGGAAGCTTGGGTTCGCCCGTAGGCATTATCACCTCAAAGGTGTAATGCTTCCGTGCATCCAACTTTCTAGTCGGGCCTCGTTTCGTAGATTTTCTCGATGTGGAGGCCTAAGAGGGAGAAACATTCGTCAAATGAATGTATATGTATACAATATAGAGCTATCTTCAATATTTTTCACATATTACAAGTGATTGTCGAACTTCATATGTATACCTCGCCGGACTTTATTATTTCTTCACTGGCTTCTCCACCGGCTTCTCCATCAGTGGAGCTATCACCTTCTCCGTCATTGAACCTATCTCCTGCCCCATCGGCTTCATCTTCGTGTCGCTCGACCTTCATTCCATATCCGGAGTCGTTTAGATATGACGACGGAGATTCAGCTGGTTCAACGTCGGGGCCGTCTTTGATTATATCTTCGAGAAGTTCTTCCTCTTCAAGGTTCCTGGTATGTGGATCCATAGTTCTGCAAAAAACGGACATTTGATTAACTAATAAACTAACAAACTATATAAGAGGGGTTGGAAACTTCGAAGTGTCGTTTTATATAGGAGGACCTTTAGTCCCTGGTCTTGGCTAGAACCTAAACTCTAAAATACCAGCCGGGCGGAGCCCAGTCCCGGACACTTAAGCATATACAATAGCTAAACTAGTTCTATTAATTTTCTTGCTAAAAATAAACTATTAACACTTAAGCATATACAATAGCAAAATTAAACTATTAACACTTAAGCATATACAATAGCAAAATTAAGCAATAATCTAAGAAATACTATTAACACTTAAGCATATACACTATATAATAGCAAAATTAAATGAAAAAAAAAATATTTCTTCTTCTTGTAACCCTAAACTAATTTATTCTCTTCTTCTATTTCTCCTCTTCTTCTACTTCTTCTTCTACTTCTACTTCTCCTCTTCTTCTACTAGTTCTCCTCTCCTCTTCTTCTATTTTTCCCCTTCTTCTCCTCTCCTCCTCTTCTTATTCTCCTTTTTCTTCTTTTCTTCTTTTCTTCTCCTCCTCTTCTTATTTTCCTTTTTCCTAATTCTACATATTACTAACCCTAATAATCTAGCACAAACCTAATAACAATAGGAATTAAATGACAAAAAAAAATCTTTTTCTTCTTTTCTTCCCTTTTTCTTCCTTTCTTCTCCTTTTTCTTCCTTTCTTCTCCTTTTTCTTCTTTTCTTCTCCTTTTTCTTCTTTTCTTCTCCTTCCCTTTTTCTTCCTTTCTTCTCCTTTTTCTTCCTTTCTTCTCCTTTTTCTTCCTTTCTTCTCCTTCTTCTTCTTTTCTTCTCCTTTTTCTTCTTTTCTTCTCCTTTTTCTTCCTTTCTTCTCCTTTTTCTTCTTTTCTTCTCCTTTTTCTTCTTTTCTTCTACTGGCCGGAGTGTTGGGAAGGAGGGGGCACGGGGCTTACTGGTCGGAGGTGCCGACAGCGCGCGACGAGGAGGAGGGCGGCGCGCGGCGAGGAGGACGGCGGCGTCGAGCAGGACGACGGCGACAGCGAGGAGGACGGCAGGCGGCGGCGAGCATGACGGCGGGCAGCCTGACGGCGTCGTCGAGTTCGTCGTTGTGCCGCGCCGGGCAGGAGAACGAGAGGAAGAAGAAGAGAAATGGACGATTTGGGTTCGAAATTTTCTAACTCCCGCTTATACAGGTGGATCTTTAGTCCCGGTTCGGGGCTCGATCCGGGACTAAAGGGCTCTTTAGTCCCGGATCAAGCCACGACCCGGGACTAAAGGCCCTTTTTCGGCAGACCAAAAGGCGGGAAGCAGGGGCCTTTAGTCCCGGGGCGTGGCTCGAACCGGGACTAAAGACACCCTTTAGTCCCGGGTGGAGCCACGACCCGGGACTAAAGACCCTTTTTCGGCAGACCAGAAGGCGGGAAGCAGGGGCCTTTAGTCTCGGGGTGTGGCAAGAACCGGGACTAAAGTATTGCCTATATAAACCCTCGCCCCTGCCCACCATATCCCCTGTTTTTTGGTTGTTGAAGTGTGACCATGCCATGCTCTTGCCACTCTAGTTCATGCACATGACGTGTTCGATGAAATGCCCGAGCCACTCTACTTAAGCTTTCTCCTCTCCAAGCTCGACCTCCAAGCTCCATTTTCCTTAATATTTGTCTAGGTTTGGCCGTGCACCAACTGCACAAGTGTTTTAAAAGGTTAGCTACTTCATCCTTTCATTTGTCACTGCTAGTGTAGCTCATTTCAAATGTTCAAATTAACTTCTTAGAGTCTGCACATGCGTAGGGTGTCGTCCCGTGCCCGTCCTCACCATTGTCGATCGCCCCGTGCCGATCTCGTCGCGAGCACGACTGTGGTGAGCCTCTTGTTCTTATCTTCTTTTTAAAAGAAAAAAAATCTTACTTGTATGATTTAGAAACATACTTGTACAAATTACTCACTTTCATTATTTTTTGTTATTATATAGTGCGATGGTTTTGGTATCTGCCTCCGTCGGCCCTCGTCGTGTCTATGATTCGGATGTGGTATATATTATCTTTTATAACTATTTGTTTTATTTAGTGTTTATGACAATTATGATGACCAATGTGACATATATTTTTTTAATCTAGGAGGTATGTGAACCGGAAATTCCAACCCACATAAAAATTCTTGTCGAGAAGTTAAATTTGGTTGAAAAAGAAAACAAATACTTGAAGAAAAAATTGAAAATAATTGAGGATAAGAATATGGAACTGGAGTTGCATGTCGCCGATGTCATCGATGATCGCAAGATGAAGAACGATGCGATGCGGTTGAAGATGGATGCAATGCGCTTGAAGATGGATGAAATGCGCTTGAAGATTAGGAATATTAGAAAATATGCCATTGATAAAGAGGCTTGGTATCATTATGCTGTTGGGTCAATTTTTACCTTAGTTGCGATTTTGATCGCGTTTGTTGTTGCATTTAATTGTTTTAATAGTTGTATGTTGTTTTATGAGAGAACTTTATGTATTTATTTTTTGCAATAATAACATTTGATCACTACTGTTCTTTGGCTTTAATGTGATGATGAACTTGTATTAATTTGGTCATATGTTCTGCAATGGTTTTTTGATATATTTAATTTCATAATAGAGATGAATCGCCAATGATAATATTTAATTTCATAATATGGTTTTTTGAACTCCATACTTTTTGACTTCATTTGGTATATTTCGTGGATTTACTTATTTTTTTGAGCTAGTTGACCCTGAAATTGAAAAGCACTACAAATGAATTCTGAAAATGTTGAAAGTTGGCATGCTATAATCATTTCACCCACATAGCATGTGTTAAAAAGTTGAGAGGGCTACGAAAAAAACTGGATGCACTTCGTGTACAAAACGGACAATCTCTCTCGAAGTATCAGGGTTTCGAACGAGAACTCATCTCTTACAAAGGGATTTCATTTTTTTGAACTTATTTGAAATCCATACTTTTTGTGTGTTCAAAATGCACCATTCAAAGGCACATCATAAAATTTCAACAATTTTTGACTTCATTTGGTATATTTCGTGCATATACTTATTTTTTTTGAGCTAGTTGACCATGAAATTGAAAAGCACTACAAATGAACTCTGAAAATGTTGAAAGTTGGCATGCTATCATCATTTCACCCACATAGCATGTGTTAAAAAGTTGAGAGGGCTACGATAAAAACTGGATGCACTTCGTGTACAAAACGGATAATCTCTCTCGAAGTATCAGGGTTTCGAACGAGAACTCATCTCTTACAAAGGGATTTCATTTTTTTGAACTTATTTGAACTCCATACTTGTTGTGTGTTCAAAATGCACCATTCAAAGGCACATCACAAAATTTCAACAATTTCTGACTTCATTTGGTATATTTCGTGCATTTAGTTATTTTTTTTGAGCTAGTTGACCCTGAAATTGAAAAGCACTACAAATGAACTCTGAAAATGTTGAAAGTTGGCATGATATCATCATTTCACCCACATAGCATGTGTTAAAAAGTCGAGAGGGCTACGACAAAAACTGGATGCACTTTGTGTACAAAACGGACAATCTGTCTCGAAGTATGAGGGTTTCGAACGAGAACTCGTCTCTTACAAAGGGATTTCATTTTTTTGAACTTATTTGAACTCCATACTTTTTGTGTGTTCAAAATGCACCATTCAAAGGCACATCACAATATTTCAACAATTTCTGACTTCATTTGGTATATTTCGTGGATTTACTTTTTTTTTTAGCTAGTTGACCCTGAAATTGATAAGCACTACAAATGAACTCTGAAAATGTTGAAAGTTGGCATGCTATCATCATTTCACCCACCTAGCATGTGTTAAAAAGTTCAGAGGGCTACGACAAAAACTGGATGCACTTCGTGTACAAAACGGACAATCTCTCTCGAAGTATCAGGGTTTCGAACGAGAACTCATCTCTTACAAAGGGATTTCATTTTTTTGAACTTATTTGAACTCCATACTTGTTGTTTGTTCAAAATGCACCGTTCAAAGGCACATCACAAAATTTCAACAATTTCTGACTTCATTTGGTATATTTCGTGCATTTACTTTTTTTTTTTGAGCTAGTTGCCCCTGAAATTGAAAAGCACTACAAAAGAACTCTGAAAATGTTGAAAGTTGGCATGCTATCATCATTTCACCCACATAGCATGTGTTAAAAAGATGAGAGGGCTACGACAAAAACTGGATGCACTTCGTGTACAAAACGGACAATCTCTCTCGAAGTATGAGGGTTTCGAACGAGAATTCATCTCTTACAAAGGGATTTCATTTTTTGAACTTATTTGAACTCCATACTTTTTGTGTGTTCAAAATGCACCATTCAAAGGCACATCACAAAATTTCAACAATTTCTGACTTCATTTGGTATATTTCGTGCATTTAGTTATTTTTTTGAGCTAGTTGACCCTGAAATTGAAAAGAACTACAAATGAACTCTGAAAATGTTGAAAGTTGGCATGCTATCATCATTTCACCCACATAGCATGTGTTAAAAAGTCGAGGGGGCTACGACAAAAACTGGATTCACTTTGTGTACAAAACGGACAATCTCTCTCGAAGTATCATGGTTTCGAACGAGAACTCGTCTCTTACAAAGGGATTTCATTTTTTTGAACTTATTTGAACTCCATACTTTTTGTGTGTTCAAAATGCACCATTCAAAGGCACATCACAAAATTTCAACAATTTCTGACTTCATTTGGTATATTTCGTGGATTTACTTATTTTTTTTGAGCTAGTTGACCCTGAAATTGATAAGCACTACAAATGAACTCTGAAAATGTTGAAAGTTGGCATACTATCATCATTTCACCCACCTAGCATGTGTTAAAAAGTTGAGAGGGCTATGACAAAAACTGGATGCACTTCGTGTACAAAACGGACAATCTCTCTCGAAGTATGAGGGTTTCGAACGAGAACTCATCTCTTGCAAAGGGATTTCATTTTTTTGAACTTATTTGAACTCCATACTTGTTGTGTGTTCAAAATGCACCATTCAAAGGCACATCACAAAATTTCAACAATTTCTGACTTCATTTGGTATATTTCGTGCATTTAGTTATTTTTTTGAGCTAGTTGACCCTGAAATTGAAAAGCACTACAAATGAACTCTGAAAATGTTGAGAGTTGGCATGCTATCATCATTTCACCCACATAGCATGTGTTAAAAAGTCGAGAGGGCTACGACAAAAACTCGATGCACTTGGTGTACAAAACGGACAATCTCTCTCGAACTATCAGGGTTTCGAACGAGAACTCGTCTCTTAAAAAGGAATTTCATTTTTTTGAACTTATTTGAACTCCATACTTTTTGTGTGTTCAAAATGCACCATTCAAAGGCACATCATAAAATTTCAACAATATTTGACTTCATTTGGTATATTTCGTGCATTTATTTAATTTTTTTGAGCTAGTTGACCCTGAAATTGAAAAGCACTACACTGAACTCTGAAAATGTTGAAAGTTGGCATGCTATCATCATTTCACCCACATAGCGTGTGTTAAAAAGTTGAGAGGGCTACGACAAAAACTGGATGCATTTCGTGTACAAAACGGACAATCTCTCTCGAAGTATCAGGGTTTCGAACGAGAACTCATCTCTTACAAAGGGATTTCATTTTTTTGAACTTATTAGAACTCCATACTTTTTGTGTGTTCAAAATGCACCATTCAAAGGCACATCACAAAATTTCAACAATTTCTGACTTCATTTGGTATATTTCGTGCATTTACTTTTTTTTTTGAGCTAGTTGACCCTGAAATTGAAAAGCACTACAAATGAACTCTGAAAATGTTGAAAGTTGGCATGCTATCATCATTTCACCCACATAGCATGTGTTAAAAAGTCGAGAGGGCTACGACAAAAACTGGATGCACTTTGTGTACAAAACGGACAATCTCTCTCGAAGTATGAGGGTTTCGAACGAGAACTCGTCCCTTACAAAGGGATTTAATTTTTTTGAACTTATTTGAACTCCATACTTTTTGTGTGTTCAAAATGCACCATTCAAAGGCACATCACAAAATTTCAACAATTTCTGACTTCATTTGGTATATTTCGTGCATTTACTTATTTTTTTTGAGCTAGTTGACCCTGAAATTGAAAAGCACTACAAATGAACTCTGAAAATGTTGAAAGTTGGCATGCTATCATCATTTCACCCACATAGCATGTGTTAAAAAGTTGAGAGGGCTACGACAAAAGCTGGATCCACTTCGTGTACAAAACGGACAATCTCTCTCGAAGTATCAGGGTTTCGAACGAGAACTCATCTCTTACAAAGGGATTTCATTTTTTTGAACTTATTTGAACTCCATACTTTTTGTGTGTTCAAAATGCACCATTCAAAGGCACATCACAAAATTTCAACAATTTCTGACTTCATTTGGTATATTTCGTGCATTTACTTATTTTTTTTGAGCTAGTTGACCCTGAAATTGAAAAGCACTACAAATGAACTCTGAAAACGTTGAAAGTTGGCATGCTATCATCATTTCACCCACATAGCATGTGTTAAAAAGTTGAGAGGGCTACGGCAAAAACTGGATGCACTTCGTGTACAAAACGGACAATCTCTCTCGAAGTATCAGGGTTTCGAACGAGAACTCATCTCTTACAAAGGGATTTCATTTTTTTGAACTTATTTGAACTCCGTACTTGTTGTGTGTTCAAAATGCACCATTCAAAGGCACATCACAAAATTTCAACAATTTTTGACTTCATTTGATATATTTCGTGCATTTAGTTATTTTTTTTGAGCTAGTTGACCCTGAAATTGAAAAGCACTACAAATGAACTCTGAAAATGTTGAAAGTTGGCATGCTATCATCATTTCACCCACATAGCATGTGTTAAAAAGTCGAGAGGGCTACGACAAAAACTGGATGCACTTTGTGTACAAAACGGACAATCTCTCTCAAAGTATCAGGGTTTCGAACGAGAACTCGTCTCTTACAAAGGGATTTCATTTTTTTGAACTTATTTGAACTCCATACTTTTTGTGTGTTCAAAATGCCCATTCAAAGGCACATCACAATATTTCAACAATTTCTGACTTCATTTGGTATATTTCGTGGATTTACTTATTTTTTTTGAGCTAGTTGACCCTGAAATTGATAAGCACTACAAATGAACTCTGAAAATGTTGAAAGTTGGCATGCTATCATCATTTCACCCACCTAGCATGTGTTAAAAAGTTGAGAGGGCTACCACAAAAACTGGATGCACTTCGTGTACAAAACGGACAATCTCTCTCGAAGTATTAGGGTTTCGAACGAGAACTCATCTCTTACAAAGGGATTTCACTTTTTTGAACTTATTTGAACTCCATACTTGTTGTGTGTTCAAAATGCACCATTCAAAGGCACATCACAAAATTTCAACAATTTCTGACTTCATTTGGTATATTTCGTGCATTTAGTTATTTTTTTTGAGCTAGTTGACCCTGAAATTGAAAAGCACTACAAATGAACTCTGAAAATGTTGAAAGTTGGCATGCTATCATCATTTCACCCACATAGCATGTGTTAAAAAGTTGAGAGGGCTACGACAAAAACTGGATGCACTTCGTGTACAAAACGGACAATCTCTCTCGAAGTATCAGGGTTTCGAACGAGAACTCATCTCTTACAAAGGGATTTCATTTTTTTGAACTTATTTGAAATCCATAATTTTTGTGTGTTCAAAATGCACCATTCAAAGGCACATCACAAAATTTCAACAATTTCTGACTTCATTTGGTATATTTCGTGCATTTACTTTTTTTTTGAGCTAGTTGACCCTGAAATTGAAAAGCACTACAAATGAACTCTGAAAATGTTGAAAGTTGGCATGCTATCATCATTTCACCCACATAGCATGTGTTAAAAAGTCGAGAGGGCTACGACAAAAACTGGATGCACTTCGTGTACAAAACGGACAATCTCTCTCGAAGTATGAGGGTTTCGAACGAGAACTCGTCCCTTACAAAGGGATTTAATTTTTTTGAACTTATTTGAACTCCATACTTTTTGTGTGTTCAAAATGCACCATTCAAAGGCACATCACAAAATTTCAACAATTTCTGACTTCATTTGGTATATTTCGTGCATTTACTTATTTTTTTTGAGCTAGTTGACCCTGAAATTGAAAAGCACTACAAATGAACTCTGAAAATGTTGAAAGTTGGCATGCTATCATCATTTCACCCACATAGCATGTGTTAAAAAGTTGAGAGGGCTACGACAAAAGCTGGATCCACTTCGTGTACAAAACGGACAATCTCTCTCGAAGTATCAGGGTTTCGAACGAGAACTCATCTCTTACAAAGGGATTTCATTTTTTTTGAACTTATTTGAACTCCATACTTTTTGTGTGTTCAAAATGCACCATTCAAAGGCACATCACAATATTTCAACAATTTCTGACTTCATTTGGTATATTTCGTGGATTTACTTATTTTTTTTTGAGCTAGTTGACCCTGAAATTGAAAAGCACTACAAATGAACTCTGAAAATGTTGAAAGTTGGCATGCTATCATCATTTCAC
The DNA here is from genome assembly GCF_904849725.1 of Hordeum vulgare subsp. vulgare. Taxonomy (NCBI): domain Eukaryota; kingdom Viridiplantae; phylum Streptophyta; class Magnoliopsida; order Poales; family Poaceae; genus Hordeum; species Hordeum vulgare. The sequence continues at coordinate 25,470,254 of NC_058524.1, forward strand.
CCACATAGCATGTGTTAAAAAGTTCAGAGGGCTACGGCAAAAACTGGATGCACTTCGTGTACAAAACGGACAATCTCTCTCGAACTATCAGGGTTTCGAACGAGAACTCGTCTCTTAAAAAGGAATTTCATTTTTTTGAACTTATTTGAACTCCATACTTTTTGTGTGTTCAAAATGCACCATTCAAAGGCACATCATAAAATTTCAACAATATTTGACTTCATTTGGTATATTTCGTGCATTTATTTATTTTTTTTGAGCTAGTTGACCCTGAAATTGAAAAGCACTACACTGAACTCTGAAAATGTTGAAAGTTGGCATGCTATCATCATTTCACCCACATAGCGTGTGTTAAAAAGTTGAGAGGGCTACGACAAAAGCTGGATGCATTTCGTGTACAAAACGGACAATCTCTCTCGAAGTATCAGGGTTTCGAACGAAAACTCATCTCTTACAAAGGGATTTCATTTTTTTGAACTTATTAGAACTCCATACTTTTTGTGTGTTCAAAATGCACCATTCAAAGGCACATCACAAAATTTCAACAATTTCTGACTTCATTTGGTATATTTCGTGCATTTACTTTTTTTTTTGAGCTAGTTGACCCTGAAATTGAAAAGCACTACAAATGAACTCTGAAAATGTTGAAAGTTGGCATGCTATCATCATTTCACCCACATAGCATGTGTTAAAAAGTCGAGAGGGCTACGACAAAAACTGGATGCACTTTGTGTACAAAACGGACAATCTCTCTCGAAGTATGAGGGTTTCGAACGAGAACTCGTCCCTTACAAAGGGATTTAATTTTTTTGAACTTATTTGAACTCCATACTTTTTGTGTGTTCAAAATGCACCATTCAAAGGCACATCACAAAATTTCAACAATTTCTGTCTTCATTTGGTATATTTCGTGCATTTAGTTATTTTTTTTGAGCTAGTTGACCCTGAAATTGAAAAGCACTACAAATGAACTCTGAAAATGTTGAAAGTTGGCATGCTATCATCATTTCACCCACATAGCATGTGTTAAAAAGTTGAGAGGGCTACGACAAAAACTGGATGCACTTCGTGTACAAAACGGACAATCTCTCTCGAAGTATCAGGGTTTCGAACGAGAACTCATCTCTTACAAAGGGATTTCATTTTTTTGAACTTATTTGAAATCCATACTTTTTGTGTGTTCAAAATGCACCATTCAAAGGCACATCATAAAATTTCAACAATTTTTGACTTCATTTGGTATATTTCGTGCATATACTTATTTTTTTTGAGCTAGTTGACCCTGAAATTGAAAAGCAATACAAATGAACTCTGAAAATGTTGAAAGTTGGCATGATATCATAATTTCACCTACATAGCATGTGTTAAAAAGTTGAGAGGGCTACGACAAAAACTGGATGCACTTCGTGTACAAAACGGACAATCTCTCTCGAAGTATCACGGTTTCGAACGAGAACTCATCTCTTACAAAGGGATTTCATTTTTTTTGAACTTATTTGAACTCCATACTTTTTGTGTGTTCAAAATGCACCATTCAAAGGCACATCACAAAATTTCAAAAATTTCTGACTTCATTTGGTATATTTCGTGCATTTACTTTTTTTTTTTGAGCTAGTTGACCCTGAAATTGAAAAGCACTACAAATGAACTCTGAAAATGTTGAAAGTTGGCATGCTATCATCATTTCACCCACATAGCATGTGTTAAAAAGTTGAGAGGGCTACGACAAAAACTGGATGCACTTCGTGTACAAAACGGACAGTCTCTCTCGAAGTATGAGGGTTTCGAACGAGAACTCATCTCTTACAAAGGGATTTCATTTTTTTGAACTTATTTGAACTCCATACTTTTTGTGTGTTCAAAATGCACCATTCAAAGGCACATCACAAAATTTCAACAATTTCTGACTTCATTTGGTATATTTCGTGCATTTACTTATTTTTTTTGAGCTAGTTGACCCTGAAATTGAAAAGCACTACAAATGAACTCTGAAAACGTTGAAAGTTGGCATGCTATCATCATTTCACCCACATAGCATGTGTTAAAAAGTTGAGAGGGCTACGGCAAAAACTGGATGCACTTCGTGTACAAAACGGACAATCTCTCTCGAAGTATCAGGGTTTCGAACGAGAACTCATCTCTTACAAAGGGATTTCATTTTTTTGAACTTATTTGAACTCCGTACTTGTTGTGTGTTCAAAATGCACCATTCAAAGGCACATCACAAAATTTCAACAATTTTTGACTTCATTTGATATATTTCGTGCATTTAGTTATTTTTTTTGAGCTAGTTGACCCTGAAATTGAAAAGCACTACAAATGAACTCTGAAAATGTTGAAAGTTGGCATGCTATCATCATTTCACCCACATAGCATGTGTTAAAAAGTCGAGAGGGCTACGACAAAAACTGGATGCACTTTGTGTACAAAACGGACAATCTCTCTCAAAGTATCAGGGTTTCGAACGAGAACTCGTCTCTTACAAAGGGATTTCATTTTTTTGAACTTATTTGAACTCCATACTTTTTGTGTGTTCAAAATGCCCATTCAAAGGGACATCACAATATTTCAACAATTTCTGACTTCATTTGGTATATTTCGTGGATTTACTTATTTTTTTTTGAGCTAGTTGACCCTGAAATTGATAAGCACTACAAATGAACTCTGAAAATGTTGAAAGTTGGCATGCTATCATCATTTCACCCACCTAGCATGTGTTAAAAAGTTGAGAGGGCTACGACAAAAACTGGATGCACTTCGTGTACAAAACGGACAATCTCTCTCGAAGTATTAGGGTTTCGAACGAGAACTCATCTCTTACAAAGGGATTTCACTTTTTTGAACTTATTTGAACTCCATACTTGTTGTGTGTTCAAAATGCACCATTCAAAGGCACATCACAAAATTTCAACAATTTCTGACTTCATTTGGTATATTTCGTGCATTTAGTTATTTTTTTTGAGCTAGTTGACCCTGAAATTGAAAAGCACTACAAATGAACTCTGAAAATGTTGAAAGTTGGCATGCTATCATCATTTCACCCACATAGCATGTGTTAAAAAGTTGAGAGGGCTACGACAAAAACTGGATGCACTTCGTGTACAAAACGGACAATCTCTCTCGAAGTATCAGGGTTTCGAACGAGAACTCATCTCTTACAAAGGGATTTCATTTTTTTGAACTTATTTGAAATCCATAATTTTTGTGTGTTCAAAATGCACCATTCAAAGGCACATCACAAAATTTCAACAATTTCTGACTTCATTTGGTATATTTCGTGCATTTACTTTTTTTTTTGAGCTAGTTGACCCTGAAATTGAAAAGCACTACAAATGAACTCTGAAAATGTTGAAAGTTGGCATGCTATCATCATTTCACCCACATAGCATGTGTTAAAAAGTCGAGAGGGCTACGACAAAAACTGGATGCACTTCGTGTACAAAACGGACAATCTCTCTCGAAGTATGAGGGTTTCGAACGAGAACTCGTCCCTTACAAAGGGATTTAATTTTTTTGAACTTATTTGAACTCCATACTTTTTGTGTGTTCAAAATGCACCATTCAAAGGCACATCACAAAATTTCAACAATTTCTGACTTCATTTGGTATATTTCGTGCATTTACTTATTTTTTTTGAGCTAGTTGACCCTGAAATTGAAAAGCACTACAAATGAACTCTGAAAATGTTGAAAGTTGGCATGCTATCATCATTTCACCCACATAGCATGTGTTAAAAAGTTGAGAGGGCTACGACAAAAGCTGGATCCACTTCGTGTACAAAACGGACAATCTCTCTCGAAGTATCAGGGTTTCGAACGAGAACTCATCTCTTACAAAGGGATTTCATTTTTTTTGAACTTATTTGAACTCCATACTTTTTGTGTGTTCAAAATGCACCATTCAAAGGCACATCACAATATTTCAACAATTTCTGACTTCATTTGGTATATTTCGTGGATTTACTTATTTTTTTTGAGCTAGTTGACCCTGAAATTGAAAAGCACTACAAATGAACTCTGAAAATGTTGAAAGTTGGCATGCTATCATCATTTCACCCACATAGCATGTGTTAAAAAGTTCAGAGGGCTACGGCAAAAACTGGATGCACTTCGTGTACAAAACGGACAATCTCTCTCGAACTATCAGGGTTTCGAACGAGAACTCGTCTCTTAAAAAGGAATTTCATTTTTTTGAACTTATTTGAACTCCATACTTTTTGTGTGTTCAAAATGCACCATTCAAAGGCACATCATAAAATTTCAACAATATTTGACTTCATTTGGTATATTTCGTGCATTTATTTATTTTTTTTTGAGCTAGTTGACCCTGAAATTGAAAAGCACTACACTGAACTCTGAAAATGTTGAAAGTTGGCATGCTATCATCATTTCACCCACATAGCGTGTGTTAAAAAGTTGAGAGGGCTACGACAAAAGCTGGATGCATTTCGTGTACAAAACGGACAATCTCTCTCGAAGTATCAGGGTTTCGAACGAAAACTCATCTCTTACAAAGGGATTTCATTTTTTTGAACTTATTAGAACTCCATACTTTTTGTGTGTTCAAAATGCACCATTCAAAGGCACATCACAAAATTTCAACAATTTCTGACTTCATTTGGTATATTTCGTGCATTTACTTTTTTTTTTGAGCTAGTTGACCCTGAAATTGAAAAGCACTACAAATGAACTCTGAAAATGTTGAAAGTTGGCATGCTATCATCATTTCACCCACATAGCATGTGAAG